>NC_136895.1:11745301-13195301 GCF_949152265.1 Phoxinus phoxinus
ATGATGGTTTGTGTGTCATTTGAAAACAAAATGCCATTTTGAGAGGAAATAACATTGTTTTGAATGTAAAGTTTCATTTTGCAGGAGAATTGAGGGGTTTTGCCCATTGTGTGTGTGTTTTTTGATTTGTGTATAGAGTTCTGAGAATATGAGGCATGCTTTCAGAAAATGTGTGTAAACAATTGAGAAAAACTGTAATAATGCCCTATTCCCCTAAACGTGTAATTGCCATAGACAGTATATAAACTTGCTGATGTATGCTCATGAATAGGTCAACGGTTTTTCTAAATAAAGATTCATAATATTTTGAACATTCAATGAATTGACAGATGCACACTTACGATTTACTTTAGCTATTTAATTTGATTTATTTTTCATTAGCCTACAATGTATTCTCTTTAAATAAATTATAATAAAAAAATTATAGGATTAACAGGAATTGTAGTTACTCAATACCACAGGAACAGTTAAAAAAAAAAAGTCTTAACTCAAGCGCGCATCTAAACGTTCCTTCCCAGTGTGTCTGGTATGCACGTGCGCGCGCAGTCATGACAACAACGAAAAAGTTGACAACAACCTAGTCAGAAGTTCAACTGAGGGGTGGGTGTGGCAACAGTTGCGTGCTGAACAGTCAAGTAATGTTCGTTTGGCTGCCTGGGGCTCGAGGATATAGAGCGACCAACTTTTTTTGAGCAAGCATTGATTATGCGTGACACGGTCTCAATTTGCGGGACGCATGAATTCGCCTTAGGCTAAGCCACGCCCTAGAATGTAGATTGACCAATCACAGCGCAGCCAAGAACGAGCTCCGACAGAGGCTCCGACACTTTTTCACGGCGCTCCATTGACTTCAACGCAGGAGGCTCATATTTTTGGTCTCGGCAGGCTATTACGTCGTCGTTTTATAAAAAATATGGTTAAACGTTGTGCCTGGGGCATTTGTAACACAGATACGCGTTTCCCAGAGAGGTTGGAAGGGGGTGTCCATTTTTTCCCCTTCCCAAAACCGAAGTTAAATACTGACAAGTGTCGTCTTTGGATTAAACTGTGTGGACGTCCTCAGTCAGCGAAACCCCTCAAGGATCAACAAGCACACTTTTGTGCTCTAAGATACATTTAGCTTTTAACCTTACTGTGAAGTTATACTAGTTAGACAGTTTTATGCTGGTTTAGGTCATGATTTCGGTTCTCTGCCCTAATTGTTGATACTAGCACACGCTGCTAATAAATACAGCTTTATACTCGCGTAGTCCGTTTGCTTTGTAAATAATAACGATTATAGAAGTGAATAGAGACCTACCCAGCTCTGCATGACAGTGTTTCTCCTGATATTGTTAGTCACAGCCTCCGTCTCGATTAGGATATTCGGTGGCTCATTGTTTGACTGTGACCGTTATGCTTTTGCCTGTATTTGGATGCCTTGTTGTTGCTCGCGTTTCACCGTATGTCTTGAATAAAGCCTTCAAACGCACACTGCAGACACTTTTGCCTACTTCTATCGGACACTTTATTTGCTGCTTTATAAAAGTTTGATAAAATTTCAGCAGGAAGAGCTGTCACAGCATAAGCCATGTTGATACCAAACCAGAGCCCAGATGAAGTTGTCGGAGGTAGCAACAGTAACTAAGGGGTAGAGTTGTGACGTTCGCGAACGAACCGATTCTTTTGAACGGCTCATAAACATGAACGATGGGAGCCGAGTCGCGGCTGGAGGGGAGCCGTTCTTTCTGTCGTTCTTTTTTTCCTATGCGTTTTTCTAACACAGTCTCACCCCAAAACGTCACATACTGACGCGTCTTGACCATTCGGCAACATACGACGAAAAGGGTACCCTTTAACGTCCATATGTGACGATTCGGGAATGGTTGGGTTTAGGTATGCGGTAGGGTACCGCTAGAGGGCGCTGCTGGTGCGCTTATGTCTGCGTCTCATATGGACGTTAAAGGGTACCTTTTTCGTCGTATGTTGCCGAATGGTCAAGACGCGTCAGTATGTGACGTTTTGGGGTGAGACCGGGTTGGTTTTTCACACAGATGCACACAAAGGCTGCGTTTACACTTGGCATTAACATGCGATTACCATGATGGATCAAGCAGATCGGATCATTACTCAATCAGGACACCATGCGTTTACATTTGTTCATATTAAGTAGCCTCTGTATCTGGATAACTGATCGGATTTCTGTTTTTGCATAATATTTAAATTAGGTCTGTAGCACGACACCAATAAGAGTAAAGATAATACAAATTAAGCAATGTCCCAATTGCTTTCACTCACTCACTTTACTTTCCTGTGCAACCTCCAGTCTTAGATCAAATTACGTTTTTTGAATGAAGGAATATTTCCAGAGTTGATCACACAAAAATAACCATAAGTCACATCATCGATCATCGGGTGATGTCCTATTTGCAAAGTTTACAGTAGTTATAGTAGGCTAGTAATAGTGGACTGTATGTAGACATTTCCATTTGATTTATTCTAATTTTATCTACAGTAGCCTATATTTAAAACTATTTTTTGTTTTTTATCAAAATGTTCTTGTGTGGAAGTGTTTGTAGTAAAAGCTGTTTTGCACAGAAATTCATTGCAGCCGGCTTTGTTTTTTATGTTTATTTGTGAGTAGGTATGAATAACATAAGTCAACATAGCTTTACACATACACACTAAAGGTAAATCCAAAATAGTGATGTCACTTTCTAAGCAGAGGGATGTTGTGCAACCCTATGGAATATAGTCCACACATGACAAATGAGGTAATAATCAATATTACAGAATAATTAAAACTCAGATATTGGTGTGTGATATCTGAGTTTTAATTATTTGACTACAAATCTCACCTCATCATTCCTCTCCCAGTGATTATTTCCAGGATAAACTGAGATGCCCCCAAGCTGGCTTCTTAAAACTGACTAAATATTTAAAAAGAGCCAAAAGAGCCGTTCTTTTGAACGGCTCTTTGAAAGGAACGGATCGCCAAGATCCGGATCCCCTCAAAGAGCCATAAATCCCATCTCTACTAAGGGGGGCGGGGCTTAGCCAAAGGTCAATTGGGCTTCAAACGCTGTGCGCGCACGCGCTACGCGGGACGGGTGGTCACCCTGGTAACGATAAGAGACGGGACTTCCCTTCTGCATCTGCTTTAAAAAACGCGGTAGTGTGTAGCGTTCACTAAAGACCGGATTATTATAATCTCGACGACATGGAGTTATATGGTGACGGCGATCCCTGCTGAAAAAAACAATAGAAACCATTACAGAAATGCTAATGGATTCCACTACAAAACCATTACAAACCATCAGCCGTTAACCATTAAAACCATTACGGAATGGTGTCCATTACGTAGTGTGTTTTGGGCCATATTCCATTAGGATCTATTGGTTTGTATTGGTTTCCATTAAAAATTTGTATTGGTCATGATTTGAATATTTAATGGTTTCATTACAAATTTGTATTGGTCATGATTTGTACATATTTAATGGTTTCCATTACAGTTTGTATTGGTCATGATTTGTACATATTTAATGGTTTCCATTACAGTTTGTATTGGTCATGATTTGTACATATTTAATGGTTTCCATTACAATTTTGTATTGGTTCTGACATGGCTTCAATACAAATTTGTATTGGTCTTGATTTGCACATATTAAATGGTTTCCATTACAGTTTGTACTGGTTTTGATTTGTATGTTTAATGGTAGCTGCTAGTAATTAGGCCATTACTTATAGTTTTGAATTAATTAATTTGAATTATTACTACAAAACTGGTTTTGTCCTTACTGCTGAAAAACCCCTCAAGAATATAATATAATGTTAATTAATATAAACTGCACACCAACTTTTCAATAGCTAACAACACCTGAAATCAAAATTAAATACAGGATTAAGACCTTTTTTTCTCAACCCAGCTGGAAATGAAGATCTGACACAAAACATTAACATTACATTTTTATTACTTAATGTATTATAGAAATACAAGAACTGTGAATTGTGTTTGAATTGTGGCTTCACTGTGTTCACCTCGCTGACTGATTAGACCTGCAAAAAGAAGGAGAATTCATTAGGGCAATGTACCGTACCTCTTAAACCACATTACCAGTATATGAGTACATGAAATTATCCATACATTATATATTTATGGTCTCAAAGAAGTTGCAAGAACTTAGTTGTTGACAAACCATCCTCGTGCCTAAAATCATCCAACATCTTTGAATATACTTAGAGCAAATTCAAGATCTTGACAGCTGTGAACTTTCTCCATTAGTCATGTCATGTTCATAGCATGACAGTCATCTGTTATTTAACCTTCTCCAGGGGCCTCATTTATAAACGTTGCGTACGCACAAAAGAAGGCGTACGCCGCTCTCTACGCAATAATTGGTATTTATAAAAAGCAAACTTCACGGGAAAATGTGCGGTCCTTCACGCAAGCTGTGACCCAGGCGTACACACAAAAGCGGGTGAAATGAGAAATGGCGACACCGTCGGCAGATGGAAGAAACACGTGAAAGTGTGTGAAACTGTAGACCGCTGTGTAAAAGAAATGGCAATACTGCCTCTCATAAATAACATGAAGACTTCACAAAAACAAGTCTTACAATGAACATCCTACACGAACACCCGTTCGATCGATCTGCAGTGTAAAACAAACAAAATCAAACGAAAATGACAACAGAAATGCAAATGAACACATATGCAAAAAGTAAAGTGAAATATGTTCTGCAATAATATTGACATGTTATGCAATTCATCCTCATAAATAATATGGTAAACAGAACGAAATAATGTACAAAACTGATATTCTCGTCAATGTGTCCGTCTGGCGGAGCAGATATAGATGCAATTAGATAGACAAATAATTAGGGAGATAGATAGATCGATAGATAGATGTATTAATTGTCCACTGGGGAAAGTTGTTTTCATAGTAAAAATTTCTTCATCAGCTACGGAATCATGGTATTCATGCATATGCCTTTAGTTTGTTTTCGTATGACGTATGGTATGTCTCAACCATTCAGAAAGCTGCAAGAAATTACATTTGCACTGAACTATTTCGAACGTAGATTATAACCGACATCTGTAGCTTGTCAGATGCAATTAAATGGATGGAAATAAAATGCCCCATCACAATGCGTAATGACGCACAATGGCTGATCTTGTCCGATCATTTCTTTTTTATTTCGGCCACGGTCCGAGGTTGTGAGGCTACAGCATTTACGGCGTCTACAACCTTTTGCCACTCAAGTGCCTTTTTGGCATTAGTAATGCCCACACTGTGCCCTCCAGACAACATCTCCTCTTTTCCACCTCGCCAACGATAACTTATACTTAATACATTGAGTGAAGTTACGTTTCTTTAATTTCCTCTGTGTTTGCCATGATTTCGCAATCGATGAATATTAACTTGTGGGCGTTTCACGGATTATTTATGGGCAACTATGGGCGTGACATGAAGCCGCAAAAGCTGCGCTACATTTAGAATTGATTGTGATTTATTAAGGGAAAACTGCGTAGGATGTGCGTGCGCACGGTTTTATAAATCCGAATATTTCTGTGCGTACGCACGTCCTATGTTTCATCCGTACTCCACTTCTGACGCAAATCCTACGCAAAGTTTTATAAATGAGGCCCCAGGTGTAGGTTTTAAATTATGATACAGCTCCACTCATGTACCGCTCACACTCGCTGGAAAAGCAAAGTCGAATTACAAAAGCAATTAGTAATTACAATTAGTCGTAAAACAAAAATAAAAACGACTTTATTCTTATTGACTCTTCATTTTCTTCTCTGTGTGCCTTTGAGTGAGTTCACGTAGTGTTATGCCTGGTTCAGATTACACAATTTTTTTGTCTGTTACGATAGTCACTGTGTCAGATTACGCAATTTTGACTCGTAAAATCTTGTCGTGTCGTGGATAAGAAACATGTCATACTACACGTTGCTTTCCGACCAGCCATTGTGTGCCGTCTCTCTCACACACACACACATTCACTCGCACACACACAAACGCACACAAAGACTCACTCTCGCTCACTCACTAGCGCACACACGCACTCTCTTGCACTCACTCACTCACACATGCTCACGTCACGCGCACACACTCACTCACTCTCGCTCACCTATTAGCGATCACACACACACACACACACACTCTCACTCGTCATGGAGGACCGGAAAAAAATTAAACATGCTAGTCTTTTTGTCGTGATGTCGTGAAGCATCGCAGACGTGACATAGGTTGTCGCCCACTATGACACACTATACGAGATGAAACGATCGAATCTTGCGTCCCGACGGCCGTTGTCGTTTACGAATCTCCACGACACCCTACGTCAAACGAATCGTGCCAAAATCGGGCTAAAATCGTGTAATCTGAACCAGGCATTACACGTCAGAACGTAGGCTCACTATTGGCCAGCATCACATGCATGACCAGCGTTGGCAAATAGTGAGGCTACGTTCTGACGTACAACACAGAAGCGCTGTGCTGTAACACTACGTGAATCACTACGTGAAAATGAAGAGTTGAATAAAGTCGTTATTTTATGTTTTTTCTCGTCGCTTGATAAAACTTATGGTTGAGCGAGCCACTGTAGTCACTTGGGCTATTTTAAACATCGTCTTACTTTCTGGGCTGGCAAGTTTCAATTACAATAGAAGCCTATGGAGGAGTGAGACAGCGCTCAGATTTAATTAAAAAAATATTTTAATTTGTGTCCCGAAGATGAACGAAAGTCTTACGGGGAACAACATGAGGGAGAGTAATTACTGACAAAGTTTACATTTTTGGGTGAACTAACCCTTAAAGTGTTTGAGACATGGCTTTTAATGATGAGACTTTTGTTTTTGTAATCAGGCTCTCAAAGTATGTCAAAATTTAAATTTAGATTTATTGGCCAATATATCGGTTATCGGTATCGGCCTACAGTCAAATATTGCATAAATCTATACAAATTAAAATGGATACATTTTTCATCAGTGATTATTGACTAATCAGTATGCCAGGAGTAGGGATGGGTATCGTTAAGGGTTTAACAGTATTACTACTCTTACAGATACTGCTTATCAATACGGTACTTTAACAGTATTCTTATCGGTTCTTTTTGTTTTATATATATATATATATATATCAGTGATGCGCGGGTCAATGTATAAACAACCCGCACCCGACCGACGTTTTCAACTAACCCGCCCGCAACTCGGATCGCAAAAAAAAGAGAAAGAAAATATTGTACCCGACCCGCTTCCTGACCCGCGTTTTTTTTAAAGTAGCTAGTAAATACTCATAGTAGCGTCATTGCCATAGACGGAGGAACTAGGAGTGCGCATTTATCTGAATGCTGTATGATATAGCTAGTGTTTTGTAATAAAAGCTTGATTTATTCATTTATTTCGTTTCATTTTCTTAACAATTAAGATGCTGCATGTGTTTATCCAGTCTAATCGACGTGTGCGTCTCTCCCCGGACTTTCCCAGCAAAAATCCTTCCCCCTCTCAGCAAATACATAAACTGACATTACTGAGCTATATGCGTTTAAAAGTAGCCTATTAAAATGGCACACTGGCATTGCTCAGTTCAACGTGTTGGGAAATTGGGCATTTTGTGCGACCCCCTTTAATGTTACGTTTTGAGTTGATGAATGATGAGCGCGAGACGACGAATTGGATGCCAATAAGATTCTGAATGGAAAGTTTATTTTTAAAAAGTTGCCAAATGGTTCAATTGACAAGACCAAAGTGATCTGTGTTTTGTGTCGTTGTGAACTGAGCTATCATCGTCCAGTCTAAATACCACTCGATGGTCAAGCACACACACACCGCTGATGCGTTTCTACGCCCACTCGTCAATATCAGTAACGTCACCTCGTCAGTATTTCTTTTACCCTTTTATTGATGGACAGTGTTACATTGAGTGAGAGATTATTTGCTCCAAGTGAGAATGTTAGTGTGAAATTGAACAGTATATGCCAATGTTGTTTTCAATAAAAAACATTTGCACAAAGCAAGCCGATCCACTTTTCCATGTTGATAAGAGCATTAAAATGAGAAAAATAATGGGACAAAAAGAAATCAAGAGACATTTAGAATAGATAAAAATGTGTGATTAATCACGAGTTAAATAACTATGACATTAAAGGGAAACTTAACTCTAAACCAACTTTTTTTAGTTAATGATCTGTAAGAATGGGGCTTTATTAATGCTGTTCATTGATTCAAGTAACTTTTTTGAAAGTGTTTTAATTCTACAATATATGATGTAAAAACGTCTGAGTGCTGCCCTCTTCAGGTTGAACGGTGGCTACTGCAGTTGAATTTTCCTATTGGATGTTTGCGGTGGTACGTGACGTAAGCAGGTTCCAGCTCACCACGCCCTTGGTACGAGCTACCACGCCCTTGGCAGTATAAAACCATCTTGTTTCGTCAAAACCAATGTAGCGAGTCAGGAGTTGGAATTGCGAGTATTGAAAACGATCAGGATAGAGTATTTTAGCATCTATTTAGCATAGCATTTATATAGTTATTTAGATTATTTAGTGTAGCCTAGGTAGTTAAATAGCATAGTTGTTAGTGTAGTATTGTTAGAAGCATAGTTAGTTAGTAGCATAGTATTGTATCAGTTAGGATAGGATAGGTTAGGAGTCAGGCTCTGACCAGGGGTTTAGTTACCCTTTAATGCGATTAATCACGATTAAATATTTTAATCGTTTGACAGCCCTAATATATATATATATATATATATATATATATATATATATATATATATATATATATATATATATATATATATTAAACAAAGATAAACAATTAAATAAAGATACACATTATATGGTCCTACACAGTGCTTTAATTTCAGGAAGGTCTACTAAATAAATAAATATTGGCTCGGGCAGAGAAATCTGAGCTCTAAACAAGACAGAGTAAAGCGGCGGATATCGCTCATATACATTTTTTTGACGACGTAGTTAAAGGGATAGTTCACTTTAAAATGAAAATTCTGTCATCATATACTCACCCTCAAGTTGTTTCAAACCTGTATGAGTTTCTTTCTTCTGCTGAACACAAAGGAAGATATTTTGAAAAATGTCAGTGACAAAACAGTTAACTGGTCCCATTGACTTCCATAGTAGAAAAAAAAAATACTATGGAAGTCAATGGGACCAGTTAACTGTTTTGTCACTGACATTTTTCAAAATATCTTGATGAATATCTTCAGAATAACTTGAGGGTGAGTATATGATGACAGAATTTTCATTTTAAAGTGAACTATCCCTTTAACTACGTCGTCAAAAAAATGTATATGAGCGATATCCGCACTTGTAGTAGGTGATATCCATTTAAGGGGGATAGTTTAGAAACGGAGAATTAAAACGAATACGATCTCCGTCCACACCAGCGTTTTAGCGGCGTATTAGAATTGATCTCCGTCCACATTAAAACGACTGAAA
Organism: Phoxinus phoxinus; assembly: GCF_949152265.1. Classification (NCBI taxonomy): domain Eukaryota; kingdom Metazoa; phylum Chordata; class Actinopteri; order Cypriniformes; family Leuciscidae; genus Phoxinus; species Phoxinus phoxinus. Next base: position 11,754,745 of record NC_136895.1, read on the forward strand.
CCGCGGATCACGTGACCACTCTCCAACACTGGGCGTGCGCGTGCTGGTGTAAACAGGCGCATGTAGGCAGTTAGGATTGTAAAATGCAGAGTTTACTTGCACAACAGCTGCTAGCAAAGACATCAACGTCAGTAACGCTTGTAATTCATTATTCATGTTGCAGTCACTAACGTTACGTAGTCCAGGCTGTTTTTGTATGTTTTATTCCCGGGGACGGGTCATGTGATGGGTGTCTGACGAATCAGGGAAGGATACGCCATGACTGATGACACCCAATCATAGAGCCGAGCGTGAGCCTCTGCGTCAGCGTTTCTAAGTCCTCCGTTTTGACCGTCTTTACTAAAACGCCACCGTTTTGTCCGTCTTTACTAAAAAAACATGTGACGTCATGCGAAATTCAACGCTAATAGTTTCAAAACGCGTGCTGTAAAATAATGCATTGTGATAGGTAATTTGCTCAACCAACCAGCGATTTAAACTGGATTTCCACCGGAGAAGTTTCTCCTCTTTGCCGTCTTCCGTGTGTCCATGGCGTAAAATGAGGGCGTGGGGGAAGCGGAGACGTGAATATAAAGGGGCGTGTTAATCTAATGACGATCGTTTTCAGCCGCGGCATTTATCAAGAGGCAGGTATTGCGTATACCTGAATTTCAAAGGTACGCACAGCTTCATAAATCAGGCGGTGAGAGGAGTGTAAGCATAATCTTAAGCATATACGCCCGTTTTGACGCAAGATTGATAAATGAGGGCCAATGTCTCTTAATTGTTCCCCACTAAACATTTTTGTTTTTTTACTAAATGCTCAGATTTTATAAAATTGTTGTGCATGTGATTTTTCTAGAGTAAATTTTACTGCTGAATTATCCACTAATCTAGTTTATAATAGCATTTTTGTCATAGATTATGATCATATATTATTCTGATTTGTTGTTTTTCTTTATAATGAAGTTGTCTGTATTGGTTGTGTTTAACACACAAAATAGTGATTATCAGTTCAACACAGAGTTATTTATGTGCGGACGCACGAGCGTGATGGTGCGCGCGGCAAAAATGTTGTAATTGCGGTGGTGGCGGTCGAGCGCGTTGGGTGCACAAGGCCACAAGCGCAGTGCACGGCTTTTTAGCGTGCACGGCTCCGCATCCGAAGAAGCACGACTTCGAGCCGAATCTGGCCGAGCATGTACATCTCACCGCACCGGCACCCCGTTCTTGCGTCTAAATTAGTTGCTTACATTAACTAAATTAGCCTACAATAGCAGACAAGCCCTTTAAATAAAAATAAATGGCCATGTTTTATAAAAAGGTTCACAAAACGAAATAAAAATGTTTAAAAATTATGTAAGATAACGTTAATTTAGTGAGTGATGGGAAGTTCGGATCATTTTACTGACTAATAGCTCTTTTTATTATTATTATTATTATTTAGCAACAGTAGCTAGACTGCATTTTACAACAATCACCGATCGTGCTGATTCTGTCGTTAAGTATGAGTTATAGGGAGAAATGACAGCGCACTGCTGCGAAGAGAAGGCAGTTGCACTGGACAGAATGCTACTATAGTTTTTAATGGTTTACCTCAATATATTATTTTTATAATATTTGGAAGCCGAAATCTACAATAAAATCAGACTAATATCACAGATCTAAAGTATAACCAAACAGGCTACGTTTGAATGATTAGTTCTGTCCTCCGTCTTCCCTCATTAAGCAGGGCTGTCGTGTTGTGCGCTAGAAATGGATGGCGAGATAAAAAATAATTAAAAATAACGTCTTTATAGCAATAATAGTATGTGTATTTTCTTAATTTCTCCAGTACCGACAGCAGAACCTAAAACGTCCGAGCTTATCGATACAGCGGTCTCTCAAAATTCAGCCCCGGGGCCCGTTTAATACCGGCTTTCGGTAACTATCCCTAGTCAGGAGTTTCTCAACTCTGGTTCTCGAAGTGCATGATAAAACGTTTTGTAAATACGGCCCCAGGTGTATTGGACCAGGTTTGGTGCTAAAGTCTATAGGACAGTGGTCCTCGAGGGCCAAAGATGAGATCGCCTGCAATATGTTCTGAACATGATGTTATGTATGTAGCTAACGTTGTGCTATATGAAGGTGACCACTAGGTGCCAGTAATGTTCTATAATTGACGAAGTTCTCTGTTGCAATAAATAAGACAGTTCCGAAGAAGTGAGTGAACTAGCAAAACGTGTATGCGTGTTTTCCTTATTGTGCAAATAGTGAATTGTCATTATAAAGACATTAGGATAAGACATAATACAAATTGGCGACGAGTTGTGTAGTCTTGAAGACTTTTCACGGCATCGGCGAATGAACAGCCGGTGTTTGTCAAAGTTTGGACGTAAAAGAACAACCACGCTGGGAAATATCTAGCTAGTGAGCTAGTGAAGTGATGAGTCGGTCTGCTTCCGAAGAGTCTAACGTTATAGTGCAAGCCACCAGAAGCAGACACATCATGGCTGGAATAATCGGACATATGGATCCCTTTGAGGACGCCGGTGAGCAATGGGCAACGTATATTGAACGTTTCGAACATTACATCTTGGCTAATGAGATCAGTGACACAAAGAAAGTGCCGGTACTGCTTAGTGTGCTAGGATCAAGAACATATGGACTACTAAGAAGTTTGGTTGCTCCAGACAAACCTGGAGAAATGGATTATGATGATATTGTGAGAGCGTTGCAGGCTCATTTTTCTCCTAAACCGCTCGTGATCGCGGAGAGATTCCGATTTCACAAGAGAAATCAGGGGGAAGGGGAAACAGTTGCACAGTATGTTGCGGTCCTAAAAAAACTTTCGGAACATTGCGAGTTTGGTGCTTACTTGGAAGACGCACTTAGGGACAGATTTGTTTGTGGACTCAAAAGTGAAACTGTGCAGAAGCGACTGTTGACGGAGAAAGATCTCACATTTCAGAAAGCAGTCGATTACGCGGTATCTGCAGAGACGGCAGCGCGCGACGTGCAGCAGTTAAGTGGCTCGCTCAAAGTGAACGCAGTGTTTTCTCAAAAATGCCGCCGTTGCGGGAAAATGAATCATACTGATGAGGATTGCTGGTACAAAGAGCGTGATTGTCACCAGTGTGGGAGGAAAGGCCACACGAAGCACATGTGTAAGAGCAAAGCCAGAAGCAGCCATGGCAGAGAATGGAAACAGAAAGTGGAAAAACCTGAGCAGAAAGGTAATGCATTTAAGCGCAATGTAAAAGATAGAAAGAAGAGAATTTATCATGTTGAGGCAGGAGGAGATGAAAATGAAAGTGAGGAAAATAAATCTGACACTGACTGTGAGTTGGGATTATATTCCTTGTCGCAAAAAGGGAAATATTCACGAATCTCAGTGCTGCCTGTAGTAAATGGAAAGAAAATGGAGATGGAATTGGATACAGGGGCTGCTGTGTCATTGATTCCTTGGGAACAGTACAAAAGCACGCTGGGACAACTGCCACTGCAACCTACTGATGTTATGCTCAAGACATACACTGGTGAGCCTTTGGCACCAGAAGGGGTTATTAGGGTGCAAGTAAAGTTAAATAAGCAATGTGCTGATTTGCCCTTGTATGTAGTTAAAGTGGATGCACCTGCACTGTTTGGTAGAGAGTGGCTGAGAGTGATTAAACTGAACTGGAAAGACTTAAAGACTGTGCATGCAATTGAGCAAAGTGAGAAAGACAACTTGGAGGCGTTGTTAAAAAGACACTCAGCTGTTTTCTCTGAAAATCTAGGCACAATGAAGGGAATTAAGGCCACATTGACCATTAAACCTAACAGTGTACCCAAATTCTGTCCTCCTCGTAATGTGCCATATGCTCTTAGACCTCGAGTTGAGGCTGAACTAAGACGACTGACTGAGCTTGGGGTGATCTCACCGGTGGAGCATAGTGACTGGGCCACGCCCGTGGTGCCTGTCAGCAAAAAGGATGGCACAGTGAGACTTTGTGGAGATTTCAAGGTCACTCTCAACCCAGCTCTGTGCGTGGATAAATATCCAATTCCACGTATTGAGGACCTTTTTGCCTCTCTAGCAGGTGGCCAACGCTTTAGTAAACTAGACTTATCAAATGCCTATCTACAGATGGAGGTAGAAGAGAAGGCCAGGGAGCTGCTGACTATCTCAACACAAAAAGGGCTATTTCGTTTTAACCGGTTACCCTTTGGAGTAGCCTCATCACCTGCCTTATTTCAGAAGGCAATGGACCAAGTGCTTCTCGGACTGCCGTATACGCACTGTTACCTGGATGACATCCTTATCAGTGGTCCTGATGAACAGACTCACCTAAAAACTCTGGATGCAGTTCTGGGCAGGCTAGAGGAACGAGGCCTTCATCTCAAGTCAGAGAAGTGTCTATTTTTCCAGGAGTCCGTGGAATACTTGGGCCATATCATTGACGCAGCTGGACTCCACAAGTCACCAGAGAAGGTGCGTGCTATTGTGGACGCACCAGCACCAGGTAATGTCAGTCAGCTTCGTTCGTTCCTTGGGATGTTAAACTATTACGGACGTTTCATTCCCGATTTAGCCACTGTCATGAAACCACTGCATGAACTGCTAAATAAAGGGAAGAAGTGGCAGTGGACGCCAGCCTGTGAGTCAGCATTCCAGACATCTAAAGCACTACTGGTTTCGCAGGAAGTATTGACCCATTACAATCCTAAGCTGCCTCTCCGACTCGCTTGTGATGCGTCGCCTTATGGGGTCGGAGCTGTGCTCTCGCACGTCATGCCGGATGGTGAGGAAAGACCAGTAGCCTATGCATCTCGAACTCTCAGCAAGGCGGAACAAAACTACGCTCAGATCGAGAAGGAGGCGTTAGCGATAGTGTTTGGAGTGCGAAAGTTCCACCAGTACCTTTATGGTAATAAGTTCACCTTACTCACTGACCATCGTCCACTGACCTCCATTCTGAGCCCATTGAAAAGTACTCCATCAATGGCTGCAGCCCGAATGCAGCGCTGGGCGCTCCTCTTGTCAGCGCATGATTATACCATTCAATACCGGAAAGGTGCCTTACACGCAAATGCTGATGGACTTTCACGTTTACCACTCTCCTACACTCATAAAGAGACGTTGGGCGCGGTAGAGGTATTCTACACATCTCAGTTGGACACATTACCAGTCAGTAGCATCGAGATCAGACGGGACACCTTGTCGGACCCCACTTTGTCACGTGTCTTAGAAATGGTCTCAACTGGTCGGTTTCCAGCTGCAAAGGACGCAGGTGAAGAACTGTCACCTTACCTGCTGCGTAAGCTGGAGCTCACAATACAGCAGGGATGCCTCATGTGGGGTGTGAGAGTGGTCGTGCCACCAAAACTGCGCCCCCGAGTGCTGGAAGAGCTCCACTCCGCACATCCAGGTGTAGTGAGGATGAAGAGCTTAGCCCGTAGTTATGTGTGGTGGCCCGGAATAGACTCTCAAATTGAGCTCCAAGTTAAATCGTGTCACTCCTGTCAGAACGTACAGAAAGAGCCTGGGCTAGCACCTTTACACCCTTGGATGTGGCCCTCTAGTCCATGGGAAAGGATACATGTGGACTTTGCGGGTCCATTTGAAGGACATATGTATCTGATCGTTGTGGATGCACATTCTAAGTGGCCGGAGGTGCATATTATGGACAGCACTACTGCCAGCATGACCATTCAAGTGCTCAGGGGCCTCTTTAGTCGCTATGGCGTTCCACACATCCTTGTGAGCGACAACGGACCGCAATTCTGTGCTGATGAATTCAGTGCATTTTTGAAGGCCAATGGAGTCAAACACATCCGCTCAGCGCCATACCATCCTGCCACCAATGGCTTGGCCGAACGGTTTGTGCAGACGTTCAAGCATGCCTTAAAAGCGTCCAAAGGCACGGCACGTGTGCGTCAGAGACTTGATGCGTTTCTTCTGACATACAGAAACACCCCTCATGCAACAACGAAAGAAACGCCGGCCATGTTGTTCCTCGGACGCAGACTGCGCTCTCGATTGGATTGTCTGAAACCCAGTGTTGCTGGAGCAGTACACCGATCGCAGGATGCTCAACAACAACGACGCCAACGCCACTCTAGGGCCAGACAGTTTGATGTTGGGGAGCCAGTCCTGGCGCGTGATTATAGGAAAGGGGAAGAAAAGTGGGCACGAGGTGTTGTTATGGAAAAGACTGGACCGGTGTCGTACAAGGTAAAGGTGGGATCACCAGGGGTTTGGAAACGCCATGTGGACCAGATGCTGACACGGCCAGATCCAGAGCATCAGCAGATTGAAGTGAACCTTCCTGTAAGCCCGCAGGTGGTACTACCTCATAGTGATAGTTGCACCACACTGCACCTTAATACACCTCCACATGAAAAGAATGATAATCAAATTCCTGAGATTTCCGAATCATCAGAAACACACCCGTCCATGGAATCACCCCCTATGGAATATACACAAGCAATGGAGACTGTGAAACGTTATCCTGTGAGAAGCAGAAAACCACCAGTACGTTTTCGTGAGGAGTAAACGGTGATGGGTTCACTGTAGGTGGTAGTACAGTCTGAGTTGTGGGACATACTGTTTTCAACATGCAAGTATACAGAAATAGATCACTCTTGAGTTTTATGTTGATGTAAAAAAAAAAAAAAAAAAAAAAAAACTGTACAAATAGATCTATATTGTTGGCACGGAAGAATGTGTAATTTAAGTTGTGTTCAAGAAAATATATATATATATATTGTGTTAAAGGCACATTCTATCTTAGTGGGAAGGAAATGTTATGTATGTAGCTAACGTTGTGCTATATGAAGGTGACCACTAGGTGCCAGTAATGTTCTATAATTGACGAAGTTCTCTGTTGCAATAAATAAGACAGTTCCGAAGAAGTGAGTGAACTAGCAAAACGTGTATGCGTGTTTTCCTTATTGTGCAAATAGTGAATTGTCATTATAAAGACATTAGGATAAGACATAATACATGACAATTCAGAGATCCAGAATGACTGGTAGATTACTTACAACAGTGGTGTCCAGTCCTAGTCATGGAGGACCAATGTCCTGCAGAGTGTAGTTCCAGCCTTCCTGTAGTTTCTGTTGATCCTGAAGACTTGAGCAACTGGTTCAGGTCTGCTTAACTGGAGTTGGAGCTCAATTCTGCAATCAGGACTAGATGGCAATAAATACTGAATAGATAGAGGGCAAACAACATTTTAATGGTATAAACCCAATTTAAAAATTGTATTCATGAATATATACAATAACATATAAGAATGTACATGACACCACTGTACTGACAAATGCAGTATTTGATAAGTGGGTGAGGATCATCTCATTTGATACCCAAAATATTAACAGAAAACATAAGCAAAATGTTTGTCACAATACAGTTATATGGTGCAAAGAAAGTTTTTGTAAATGTCTGACAAATCTAGAATACAAAAACTGAGAATGTGTCAGTTAGTGAGTCATATGACATATATATATACTTACTTAATACATACTTACAGAGCGGAACCAATTATATGATTGCACACAAGGAAAGGGGAGAAAAAGAAACAAAAATTAATATCTCAGTCAAATATTGCTTTGTATGGATGAACGGGCTGATGAAATGTATACATTCAAGAGAAATTATTATTACATTAATATTTAATGTGAATATTATTTCATGGCCTAAATGATTTACTTCAGTTACATATATTTATATTTGATTAAATATTACAAATGGTTGAAATTATTTGACAGTCATCATCTTTTCGGATAAATACTGTATAACCAATCACACGAGTCCTCTCTCTTTCACTCTCTCTCCCCGAGGTGCACGCGCCAGCTTGTGTGTGAGACAACGCATACAAAGTTGTGTAAAATCGCGTTAACATGATAGTAATATTAACGCCGTAGCTTTGTAAAAATAACTTACAAAGCACATGTAACTTAACGTTAGCAGAAATAATAATAACGTTAACTTAACGTTACATGATTTGCTGTCTGTCAGTGCCCAGTGTAACTTATCGATGCCTAGCTAACGTTATATCAATTATACATCATTTAACGTTACATACATTCATCACATACATTAATCATATGTAACGAGATTTAATAACGAGTGTGTATAAATCCTCGTTTCACTTAACGTTACATCGCTATTTAAAACTTTAAAACAAATGTCTGACTCCATCATGACTAAGTTAACCTTACTCGGTCTTAACGTTAGTTCGTCGTTTTTAGCAACGAAAAAACAATAATAAATCAAATGAACACCAAAATAGATGTAAAACAATTCAAGGTAATGAATTCATGCAGTTTTAAAGTATATATTAACGTTACCCCAGAGATTGCTTAAAAAAACGACGGCTGTCTGAGACGGCTAGTCGACCGTTATGACCGTTAATCATTTAAACTGAAGCATAGCAGAGTAAATAATATAATCAGATAAACCACTAATGTGGGTGTATTTAATTCCAATTAATTACCATTTTGACCTGTTTCACTCATTTTAATAGACAACTCAGAAATTACTGCAAAAAATGTAAAAAGCTTTACGTTAGCCTACCTGTTTGAAGAGCTGGTCGAATCCGGAATGACAGCTCATTAGTGATGCAAAGTTCCAGCAGTCTCATTGGCTAAAATTAATCACGTGACTACGCCATCCAGTGTATTACTTTATGTATTTATTTATTATATTATTAACACACACACACACACACACACACACACACACATAAAATGTTATAATAAATACAGTCAATGATCAACCATTTGCATTGTTTTATTGTTACGAATAAGTTAATTTTATTTAATAAATAGGCTACTTCATTATTACAACAGACAATTTATAGTATATAATGATTTAGTGTTATTTATTAATGTATTAATATATAAGTGCTGTGATTTATTGAGGTCTAATGGTTAACTAATATACAGCAAGACAACAGGCCAACAGTAAAGACAGTACTTGTCTTGCTATCTTGTTGATGATGTGCAGTTTTAGCTATGGGATGGGCTGTTGAATGTAATGGCATTTATGACATTTTTACCTTATTTCCACCCATCACAGAAAACATTACTTAGTCTGATTTATAAGCTGTTTTCCTCATTGGGACCAAAAACTGTCCCGACAAGGTTTTCAGTTATTATCATCTTTGTGGGGACATTTTGCATAATGTAGGGTTACACACACACACACACACACACACACTTTTTAAAATAGTTACGCTATGTCTCAAGGCAAAACACAACGTAAAGTTATGTTGACCCATATGAATGAACACATTTTGTGTGAATTCTACTAAACAATACATATTTAACGGTATAATTTCCATATTACATAAGGATCAGCATAATAGCAATATAAAACAACTGAAAACTGTTTTTTTTTATCTATTATGCTGTGTTGTAATAATTGTACAAAAATAGCCTATTAATTATGTGTACATTAAATCATTATCATTAAACCAAAGGAAACACTAAATTTATTGGAGTCCTAATGGTTCATACTGGTGTACAGTAGATACCAACATAAGTTGCCAAATGTGTTCTATTGGTCCTTAATGGTATCCAATAGAAAAAACATACCACCAATAGAAGAAAGCAAATTACCAATAGAGACCTACTAGGACCAATACAGTTTCTATTAAAACCAATACAGACAAATACACAAAACATGCGACCAATAGAGGAAAGCAAATTACCAATAGAGACCTACTAGGACCATTACAGTTTCCATTAAAACCAATACAATTCCCTTTAGAACCAATACAACCATTAGGAATTCTGTAATGGTTTCTATTGTTTTTTTCAGCAGGGATATGTGCACACTGTCCCGGCCAGGGTGGGAAATTAACTTTTTAAATTAAACATGACGGTCACGGATCCGTCAGAGATCACTTATTGTAGCCTACGTCTGTTTTACAAAATGCATACATGTAGGCTACCTGTCTTAATGTGCCTTGTCTTAATTTAATTAACATATCCTACATAAACTTGTAATGTAATGCATTTATGTGTTTGTTATTAGTCTGCAGCCGACACTTAGCCTATTATAAATATAATATATTAAGTTAATTTCAATTCATACATTAATCTAAGTTCTTGTTAAAGAGACTCAAGATGGAATACTATGGTTGAAATGTATAAAGTTTATAAATGACAAAACAGAGAGAACAAAAATATTTTTTAACCCGTAGGCTAATTGCAAAACGAAAACGGTTGTTGTATTTTTTGCAAAACAAAAAAATAGCCTATATATATATATATAGACTTTTTGCCCTTTCATTAAACATTTAAAATATTCACAAATTAATATGGTTTTTTTGTTGTTGTTGATTTTACAATTTTTCTAAGACAAAATTAGAACCTGGAAATTATTTTTTTTCCCGCAGTGCTGAATGAGAAGAGCCATATCAATGTGATTTATAGGTGAGTTAGGCTAATAATAATAAATGTGTCTGAAAAAATAACGAGGCATTTTAATTGTTTATTAATAAACTATTGTTTTCTAAATCAGTGTCGGCTAAAAAACATCTCCATCTCCGCTGTTAAGCGGATGCGCCTTAAAGAGAAATGCACCTTTCATACGCATTACATAATCAGAAGGTATTAGCTTTCTTTACGTGTTTCCATTGTGCGTATTTTCAATTCGCAATTTCAATTTGCGCAATTTGAATGGAAACGCAGCTACTGACAGTAATGCAGCGTCTAGGTTTAACAACCATATTAAACTAGACGAAATAAGCTTAAAATGGCTTAGGAACTAGGGGAGAGCCGGGACGATTGAAACGCGGGACGGATGAAACATTGAGGTTTCCTTGAAAACCACTCACGTCATGTACGTCAAATTTCGTCAGCACGTACAACACGCAATGCCTACCAGACCCGCGAAAACATTTCTTCTTTACGTCATGCCGTTTTGGATTTAAAGCCGGAAAGCTGTTTTTGAGTGCAGTAAGTGAATTATTTCGTGCGGTAGCCTACTTTTTTTGGACTGACAAGTTGTATTTATTGTTTCATGTGCCATTGTAATGATAATACGGCAGGTGTATTAGTACTGTAACACACCCTTAAGTGTGCAATATCAGAGTTTTTTAGTTTAAGGGGAAAACAGGTTTAACTGTCGGGATGCGCTGTCGGGACGGATGAAACAGCGCCTCCTGCCAGTTAAATCTGGTCATAGGAAAACCGCTGTTAAGGCTATTCAACTAGTAAACACTCGATATGACTCAAGGAAGAAATGTAAGATAATTAATTGTAAACGGATTTGTCTGTCTTCGTCAAAATAGCCTATTAGAAAGATTACACAAAATGCGCATAGGCTTATCGTCTATGTTTAATGGGTGATAGAACAAAAATGGTTAAAATGAACCTTTAAATTAAAATAAATTACAAAATATGTTTGTAACAATATGTACATAAGTTACTTGTCAGGTATTGTTCATAAAAACAAGCATTAGATGAATAGTTGCCGTTTAAACTGTTATGTTTCATCCGTCCCACCCCTGTGTTGCAACCGTCCCGCTCAGGCGGGACGATTGAAACAAAGCACAACTACCGATCAAAGTCAATTTGTACTTAAATCATTCTATATTTGTACCGAATAACACATGATACTAAGAGAACACATATGTGAGTTGTTGATCACACACACACAAAAAATCTATCTGTAACCTTATCGTAGAAAATGACGTTTATCTGAAAAGTGTTTCAACCGTCCCGGCTCTCCCCTATAGGCTATTAAGAGGATAAACGCAATTTAGAGGTGGATAAACGCACTTTGGATGTGGATAAACTAACACGTTCATTTGTTAAATTATTTTAACAAAGATGTAGGCTATTATTAATAATAATGTTATTTCAACACAATATCTCGTTATTTCGAAATAATATGTGTGCGTGCATCTGTAGGCTAAATCCGGTGACGCGTGTAGCGCGTGAGAAGTGTTTTCTCTAAAAGTGTCGACTCGGCTGCAAAGATGAAGTTGACGATCGCCATCTCCGTGTGAACGCGCTTGTAGAGAGAAATGCACATAAATAGGCTAAGCCTATGGATTAGCTACATAATCAGAGAGTAGCCTTTTTATTTTTTCGTTTTGAATTATTTCGTTTAAAGTAATTTCAAGCTTTGTGTATTTGGTGTATTTGTCATGTCTGTGTGAGGCATACACTGAGTTTCGTTAAGTTAGGATGTGCTCTTGTTCACGTGCGCAAGTGAGCGCGCGGGCGCCTCCGTTATATTTGTTTCGTCGGCCTATTCATTAAATTCAGGCAATTGGTTGATGAAAAATTGATTAAAATTAAGATACAATTTATACAAAACGAAATTCACTTTAAAGAAAGGCTTTCTATAACAACTTCAACGGTCAAAATCATGTCTGACCCGCTCCATGTCTCATATTGCGCATCCTATCTCGGTCGTGCTGTTCACTTTTCATAAATCAACATAAATGAAAAAAAAAAAAAAAAAAAACATTAATAGCCTATTTTAACAAATATGAAACGCTTTTTTAAAAATGGCTACAACAGTAGGCTATAACCTACATATCCTACTCTCTATTTGTACAAATTTCTGCACATTAATTTAATTCTGAATTTTGCACACACAAGTTGAAAGGCATTTGTTCAAATAAAGTTCACAGATAATTGTGCGTCCATTTATTAGCCTAATCATTATGATACTAAAATCCTAACAAATGCTATGCTATAGCCTACAAAAATCAGATGAGTTCTCTCGAAAAATCTCTCGTTCACGTTCATTGTATGAAAAGTGATTCGTTCAGTTCAGCGTTCGGCGAAAATATGAACGCGTTCAGTGAACGTTTGCGTCTCCTCTGACCGTTGTTTTGTCTAATCCTGGCCTGTCTACTCTCTTGGCTTCATATGAGGCTCATAATTATATGGCTGAGGTCTGTCATACGAGTAAACATTTAGGCTACAATTTCCTCAGCGTCCGAACTGTCATTGCGATCCATTGCTTTCCTATTGTTTACTTTGACCGCTCTGCCTCATGTTACGTCACATCCGGTTTGGCGGTTTTCAAACGCGGAAGTAAAATTTTCCTCACAAAAACGACTCCCGAAGCCTAAATAGCGTTTTATAAGTATATGTTCATATTTAAATATAGTTCCTACATTATTTTTCTATACATTGGCTCACTGGGTACTCTAACCTGCAACATAGCCTCACTTTGCAAGCAATGAGCCCCCCAAAAATAATTATAACCAGCCGCCACTGATAACGTTAGGAAATGAGAACAGCTTTATTTTACATTCGGCTATATATAATATAATATCATATAATATAATATAATATAATATAATATAATATAATATAATATAATATAATATATAGCCGAATAAATACAGTACATGAGCATTCATTTAGAGAGAAAACAGGCAAAAAAAAAAAAGGCAAGCAGAACGCAAGTATGACGCGATGACATCATGAATATGCTAATTGACGTATGACGTCATCTAGCGACATTTCGCGACTTTTAAGGCGTTAGCTACTTTCCTTTGAAAATAGTTGGCAACACTGACTCGAGGTAGGCTATGCTAGTTTCCAAAAATACCCCCAGGAGTAAGTTCAGTCAACCCAGAGAGTATGTGGGTTAACACACAAGACATTCTCAACAGAGATACTAATCGACGAGTCACCATGGATACTGACGCTAAGAAAAAGTCGCACCATACGACTTCTTTCTTCTTTAGTTTAATGACTATTTACATACTTAGTGCATATCGCCACCTATTTGGCGGTTGTGCAATTATTTTAAAAAAAAAAAAATACTAGTGTATACTATGATTATAGAATACTATAATTCATACCACAGTCATCATGATACAAACATCAATGTATTCACTCATCCATAAACATTATTAGATCCATCCATCGGCTTGACGACAAGTTCCATAATTCCGCAGGAAATATTGCGTGACGTCATCAACCTACGCCTTTGTTATTGTAAGAGGTTAGCGAACCCTAGCGGTGAAATTTTTTTTTACATATTGTATTTTTAAACTAAATCTGTCTGTGTTTGCAAAGATAACATGGCTGTAAAAGTTTATTTTTAATCATTTTGCTTCCATGTTGCTTAAAAGGTAAGATATATCATATGTTTTTTTTTATTATAATATAAATACACTATATTGAGAAAAGATTTGGGACATCTGCCTTTACATGCACTTGAACTTTAATGACATCCCATTCTTAATCCGTAGGGTTTACTATGGAGTTGTGCATAGATGGCCACAACAACATTCAAGAACGCTTTTTTGAGTTTATCGCGCTTCCAAATGCGACTGCTGATACGATTGCCACTGCATTATTGGAAAGGCTAACCCCCAATTTCCACCAGATGCAGAACGTCTGCGGAACGGCTCAGCTGCGTGACAGCTCCGTGTTCCGTCGTCCGTCAATACCCACCAGGTCCGGATTTGTTGCAGAACGGCTGCGGCCGAGGACCAACGAGATTTCGCTAATTCACGTGTGATCGCGCGATATGTAGTTTCGATAAAAAGAACCACCAAACCAGGAACAGTTTTCCGCAATGATCTTCATATTTTCCGCCAAATATGATCCGCCATGATCACGGTGTATTTTATTTTGAAAATTAAACGGATATTTTATTTTGTTTTGGTTTGTTCTGTTTTTTGCTCGACTTCCTGTCCTGCGCACTCTGCCCTGTAGTGCTGCGGAGCTCTCCGGCATCCGGCAAAAATAGAAGCTCTGCGTATCTGCTCCGGAGGGCTGCGGATCGCCGGAGTCGGAACGCAGCTGTTCTGCATTCAGTGAAAATACACACATTGACTTTAATGGAAACCGATTGACTCCGCCGCCGTGCCGGAGCCGCAACGCAGCCGTTCCGCATCTGGTGGAAATTGGGGGTAAGCCTCATCCTTTCTGCGGGACAAGATAGAAAATGAATTGCCCAGGCCTATGATGGTGCCTCATTTGTGAGGTCAGGCACTGATGTTGGACGAGAAGGCCTTGTTCGCAGGCTCCGCTCTAATTCACCCTATACGTGGGTATCAAAAGTACACATTTTTTTATTAATACAACATTTAATTTAAGGCAAGAAGAAAATTCGCATTAAAATGCATCCGTTGTACAAAGGCAGCGTCTAAAGGCTCGTTGGAGGTGTATGGCTGAGAAAGTTTCAAATAAACAAAAATAACAAACAACACGCACGCAACACTTTACTTGACTAATACTTGCAGCTTACAAAGACACAAGTACACACAAGTGATCACTAAGCTAATTAGCTGAAAGCACGCTCACACACACCACCGTGGACTCTGATCACACCACCAAAACACTTCAAAAGTGTCACACGGCAAACGTTTGGAGGAGCACCACCACCACAAGAGATCCTTCACCCGTGGGACCCCAGCACCTGAAAGGAAAAAAAATAACAAACTTCAAAAGTTAATAACAATCACCACAGTTCGATGGTATCACACAGCAGCGGCTCGCCCATAGGGCAGGGGCACCGACCGACCTTCCTGCCAGTTTATTTTTTATAATCTCTCATTTTGAAAAATAATCTGTGTTAATTACATGCTATTAATGGTTTTACTTTAGAATGTGTTTAGAAGTCTCCAGAATGATATTTGCATTCACTTCATGTTGGTGTAGTAGTAGCCAATAGGCTGTCTTCCCTAGGCTCCAGTTCGCTCATCCCTACAGTGCTGGAATTTAAGCCAATGGTTCCCCGGTTGCTACGCAAAAAAGTTAATATTTCGCCAATCATCGTCGTCTAATTTTATGGTTTGGGGGCTCTGAAAATATCGCCCGTAGTACCAAGATTAGAGCAGTGCACCTGCTGCACCACGGGACATTTACCTCAGAGGTGACAGACCTGAAACATATGTCAGAACGCATTAAGAAACATGAACGAGCAAGAGTGCATATGGACAACTCTGTGAAGCTAGCCATGCTATGCCGAATTAGCATAGCCACACACCTATATGAGGGACACCGCATTGCCATAAGAAGGCACAACGAGGAGGTGGACAGGAATCGGCATATTTTGTCAAAGATCATTGGTGCAGTGAAATTTTGTGGTGCCTTTGAACTTGCTTTGCGTGGTCACGATGAGAGTGACACATCAGAAAACCCTGGCGTTTTCCTGGGTCTAATTGATCTCATGGCCTCAATCGACCGTGAGTTGGAGGTGCACCATGGGGAACGCCACTGTTTTTAAGGGCACTTCAAAGACCGTGCAAAATGAACTGTTAGACTGCATGTTGTCAGTTCTCAGAGACCGCATTCTGGAAGAGGTTAAACAGTCAGACTATATTGCCATTCAGGCAGATGAGACAACCGAGCTGATGAGACATATGAGCTTGTGCTTGTGCTACGGTACATAGATGGCCACAACAACATTCAAGAAAGCTTTTTTGAGTTTATTGCGCTTTCAAATGCGACTGCTGATACGATTGCCACTGCATTATTGGAAAGGCTAAGCACCATCCTTCCTGCGGGACAAGATAGAAAATGAATTGCCCAGGCCTATGATGGTGCCGCAGTGATGAGGGGTGCTACAGGTGGAGTGCAGCATAAAGTGCTGGATGAAGTGGTGGCACACAGACTTCCAGGTGCTTCAACAACGCGATGGAACTTCCACAGTCGTGCTGTTAACACAGTTTACGAGCACAAAGATGAACTGGTTAAGTGCTTCCAAACCATTCAAGACAGAGGACACTTTGATGCCATATCGAAGAGAGAGGCCGGGGGTTGTATGAGAAAGTTGGAAGATGAGGTTTTCTGTTTCATCCTGGCGTTATTCCACAAAATCATGCCATATGTAGGCATGTTGTTTAACCATCTGCAGAAGAGGAACATAGACTCTGTCTTCATCGCAGGGATCACCCAGAGGTTCACCCAGAGCATACAGGCTATAAGGTATAGGCAGGGCCGGATTAAGAGTTCAGAGGTCCCTGGGAACAATGACCTTAACTTAACTTAACTTAACTTAATTTTTTTAATTGTCATCATTTAGCCTACTCTCTCAAGCCGTTTCAAACCCGAATAAGTCTCCCTCTTCTGTTGAAAATAAAAGTTATTTGGCAGAATGTGGGTAACCAAACAGTTGATGTACCCCAGAGACTTCCATCATAGTTTTTTCCTACTATGGTAGTGAATGGGGACCAGCAACCGCCCGGTTAGCCACACTCCTCAAAATATCTTCTTTTGTGTTCAGCACAAGAAAGAAATTAATACATGTATGGAACAACATTATAGTGAGTGAGTAAATAATGACATCATTTTTATTTTTGGGTAAGTATCCCTTTAAGGTCAAGCGGCTGCATGTTTACTATTAGGGCTACTGTCTCTTTAAGATCTGCCCGCGACGAGTCTAATATACACGCATTTGACAATCAGATTTTTTTCTTATTTTTTCTACTGTTCTTTCCCTTTAGACATAACCAACTTTGTTTATGTAAACCTTGTGTGTATTTGACAGTATTAGTGTTAGGGTAGGTATGAATCACAGGATCCAATTGCAAGTAAAAACGGATTTATTTAGGGACAAGAGTGAGCAGCGAAACAGGAAGTCTGGTGAAGTCCGGGGTCGGTAACAGAGCCTTGGTAGTGCTGTCCAGGAAACCAGAAGACTGACACAACCCAGATAGTCCACTGAAACAGAGTCCGACCAGGCTGGCAGAGAGATGCAGGAATCCGTGAGAACAGGAAGCATGAACGAGACTGCAGACAAAACACAAGACCCGAACAGGACCAGAGAAACAACGATCTGACACTGAATATGACAAACACAGCACTACATATAGGACTCACAAACGAAGTACACCTGCGACTGATCTGATTGCTCGTCAGCACAGCTGACGCTCATGGGCAATCAGATCAGAGCAGTGACACACAGAATGAGCAAGTGACACACAGAATGAGCAAGTGAACCTGCGAACCGTGACATTACCCCACCCCCTAGGAGCGTCACCTGACGCTCCCAGAGGGACCTACCTGGCGATTGTAAGCATCGATAAGGGAATGATCCAATATGTCTCGGGCAGGAACCCAACACCTCTCCTCCGGACCGTAACCCTCCCAGTCCACCAAGTACTGGAATCCACGTCCCCTCCGCCTTGCATCCAGAATACGGTTAACCGAATAAACTGGTTCCCCATCTACGATGCGCGGCGGTGGGGGAACCGGGACTGGCGATTTAATAGTAGAACGAAAAAAGGGCTTGATCTTTGAAACATGAAAAACGGGATGAACTCTCCGGTACGCCGGAGGAAATTTGAGGCGGACCGTCACCGGACTAAGGATCTTGGTGATGGTAAATGGGCCAATAAATTTAGGAGCAAGCTTTCTACAAGCGGAGCGGAGAGGAATATCAGTAGATGAAAGCCACACTTTTTGACCAACGACGTAGACGGGAGGCTTCGACCTGTGGCGATCGGCCTGGGCCTTGGTGCGCAAACCCACCTGGAGAAGAGTCTCCCTGGCCGTTCTCCAGATGTGTCTGCACCTCTGGACGAATTCGTGAGCGGAGGGGACCGCAACTTCGGATTCCAGACTAGGAAAAATTGGTGGCTGGTACCCTAAACTACACTCAAACGGAGACAGGCCCGTGGACGACACTGGTAATGAGTTATGAGCGTACTCAACCCATGAGATGTGCTGACTCCAAGAGGACGGATTCTGTGACGCTAAACATCGCAACCCCCGTTCTAAATCTTGGTTGGCCCTCTCCGTCTGTCCGTTGCTCTGGGGATGGAACCCAGAGGAAAGACTGACATTCGCCCCCAGCAACCGGCAAAACTCTCTCCAAAATTTGGAAATAAACTGGGGACCTCTGTCAGAGACCACGTCTGTCGGGAGGCCATGAATCCGAAAAACGTGGTCTATGACAGCCACCGCTGTCTCTCTGGCTGATGGTAATTTGGGCAGAGGGATGAAATGAGTTGCCTTCGAGAACCTGTCCACCACGGTTAAAACCACCGTGTTACCCTGTGAGGCAGGGAGGCCTGTGACGAAATCTAGCGCAATGTGTGACCAGGGTCTCGAAGGCACTGACAGCGGTTGAAGGAGCCCAGCCGGAGGACGAGTGGAGGTCTTACAGCTAGCACAGACGGAACAGGCCAATACAAAACGACGAGTGTCGCGAGCCATGGTTTGCCACCAGAACCGTTGTTTAATGAGAAAGATGGTACGATTAACTCCCGGATGGCAAGCTAGCTTGGAACAATGACCCCACTGGATAACTTTGGACCGCAATCTCTCTGGCACAAACAATCGACCTGGTGGGCATCCGGGCGGAGGCACTACCCCATGTAAGGCAGTGCGTACCTTCGACTCGATCTCCCAGGTCAGCATTGCCACCACACGACTCTGTGGAACGATGGACTCGGGAGAAACCGGGCGTTCAGATTGGTCAAAAATGCGGGACAACGCATCAGGTTTGATGTTCTTGGAACCTGGACGGTAGGAAATGGAAAAATCGAATCGACCGCATTTCTCCGCCTTGACAAAAAGCCCATTCTCCAACAGCCTCTGAAGCACTCGTCTGACGTGTTGAACATGTTCCTGGAGAGACGAAGAAAAAATCAATATGTCATCCAGGTAGACATATATGAACTGATCGACCATGTCTCTCAACACGTCATTGACGAGTGCCTGGAAAACCGCGGGGGAGTTGGAAAGCCCGAACGGCATAACCAAGTATTCAAAGTGCCCCCTGGGGGTGTTGAAAGCGGTCTTCCACTCATCCCCCTTCCTGATGCGGACCAAATGATAGGCGTTACGAAGATCCAACTTTGTGAATAGGGAGGCGCCCTGCAGTCTCTCAAAGGCTGAAGACATCAACGGCAAAGGATACGTATTCTTTACCGTGATGTCGTTCAGCCCTCGATAGTCAATACAAGGACGCAAGGACCCGTCCTTCTTACCCACAAAGAAGAATCCCGCCCCTGCAGGAGAAGAGGAAGGGCGGATGAACTTGGCTGTCAGAGAATCAGAAATATATTTCTCCATGGCCTCCCTCTCGGGAATGGAAAGAGAGTATAATCTGCCCTTAGGCGGAGACGTACCTGGCAATAAGTCTATCGCACAGTCATAGGGACGATGAGGAGGAAGAGAAGCAGCCCGAGACTTACTGAACACCTCCTTCAGGTCAAGATACTCCTCGGGCACGTTAGACAGGTCCACCTGCTCATCCTGCAACACAGAACAAGACACAGAAGAACACGCAGACACCAAACAAGACGCATGACAATTCTCACTCCATGACATGATAGAGTTCTGCCGCCAGTTAATGTGAGGGTTATGGAGGGTGAGCCAGGGGTGTCCTAACACCACAGGCGCGAAAGCAGAGTCAATGAGGAGAAAATGGATCTCCTCAACATGGTTACCAGAAGTAATCAAACTCACCGGTCCAGTAGAGTGAGTAACGGGTGACAGGAGTTGACCACTTAGTGCGTTCACCGAGATGGGATGAGTGATGGGAATGATGGGAATACCCAGGCGCTGAGCCAGACCTTGGTCCATGAAGCTCCCCTCCGCTCCAGAGTCCACGAGCGCGTCACAGATATGATGAGAGGTGGCCCACTGCAGTCTGACCGGAAGGAGCGTCGACTCTCGGGAGGTTTCCTCAAAAGCAATGCCACCCGTCAGTAACCTCCTCCCTACTGACGGGCCTTGGCTTTTACCGGACACTTCGCGGCAAAGTGCTCCCCGGCTCCGCAGTATAAACACAACCCCAGGGCTCTCCTCCGCTCCTTCTCCTCCCGGGAGAGCCGAGCTCTGCCCACCTGCATGGGTTCCGGGTCGAATGTTGGGCCGACCGCATCACAGGAAAGTGTAACAGGATGTCTCTGCACGTCTGGAATCGAACTCCTCTGCATCATCAGATCTCGAAGTTGCAGTCTTGAGTCCACTCGAATGGCTAAATCGATCAGGTCATCTAGTGATGCAGGTAGGTCCAGAGTGTAGATCTCACCCTGGATGCGATCGGCCAACCCATGCAGAAAAACGTCCCACTGCGCCTCGCTGTTCCACATGCACTCCGTGGCCAGTGTCCGGAACTCGATGGCATAGTCCGCCACCGACCTGTGATCCTGCCGAAGGTCTGCCAGGAACCTGGCCGCCTCCCTCCCTGAGACTGCGCGGTCAAACACCTTCTTGAGTTCCGCGCCGAAGGACTGGAAGGACTTCAAGCACTGGTGCCCTTGCTCCCATACAGCGGTTCCCCACAGCGCCGCTCGTCCAGAGAGTAGTGTGATTACAAAGGCTACCTTGGATTCCTCGGTGGGGAACGACGACGGCTGTAGAGCAAAAAACAGCGAGCATTTAGTCAGAAATGCACGACACAGTTGTGGCTCACCCGAATAGACCGCAGGAGGTGGTAGACGAGGTTCCGGACTGTTGGAAGGCTGGACCGTGGGTGGAACAGCGGGTGGTGGATTGGGCGCAGTGGTCACGTGGGCAGACTCGACTCTCAGCTGTTGCAACTGGGAGGAAAGTTCTGACATCTGCGCCACCAAGGTCTGAACTGCACGACCGGCTGCTGTGATCTGTTCGTCCTGATGATCAAAACGTGCGTTGTTCTTATTCAAAATCTCCCGTAACTCGGCCATACTTGCAGGATCCATAACTGGTCAGATCGTTATGTTAGGGTAGGTATGAATCACAGGATCCAATTGCAAGTAAAAACGGATTTATTTAGGGACAAGAGTGAGCAGCGAAACAGGAAGTCTGGTGAAGTCCGGGGTCGGTAACAGAGCCTTGGTAGTGCTGTCCAGGAAACCAGAAGACTGACACAACCCAGATAGTCCACTGAAACAGAGTCCGACCAGGCTGGCAGAGAGATGCAGGAATCCGTGAGAACAGGAAGCATGAACGAGACTGCAGACAAAACACAAGACCCGAACAGGACCAGAGAAACAACGATCTGACACTGAATATGACAAACACAGCACTACATATAGGACTCACAAACGAAGTACACCTGCGACTGATCTGATTGCTCGTCAGCACAGCTGACGCTCATGGGCAATCAGATCAGAGCAGTGACACACAGAATGAGCAAGTGACACACAGAATGAGCAAGTGAACCTGCGAACCGTGACAATTAGAGCAATAAGACTCGAAAGATAACGCCCAGTAATCAGACGCTGTTAGACAGGCTTTTAGTGCATGTGCGCGTCGCCTGTAACGTTATTGCGCTCAGAAAAGCGCTCGCTAGAACAGCGCATCAGCAGCGAATGACATGTTTAACTGGCAAGGCTTTAAAATACATGCAAATAATTAATTTTTATAAACTACAGTGTCCCGTTCCTCTGCATTTGTTGTGAATATACGTCGCGCTGTACAGTATTGCAAACGTGCCAGAACTGCAAACTGATAGAATGCACGATCCTACGATATTTCTTCATAAGCAGATCGTGGAGACATTTTAATCGTCCAAGATCAAAAATCGTGATATCGCACACCCCTAATCTAACATAATATTTGACGGTGCCCAGGGCCCCTTAGATGTCCTGGGCCCCTGGGCAAGTGCCCAGTTGTCCTAATGGTTAATCCGGCCCTGGGTATAGGCTATGATTTTGCATATGCTTATGTAGCCTAAACAATAAAAACATAAATCCACATGGCTGAGCACAATAGAACCTAATAAATATCACAATTTCACCACCATGTTAGACTAGTGAATTTATTTGTGATGAATCTAGATAACATTGACTAGGTCCAACACAACAATAGCACATATTTGAATACAGTTTTATTAAAATTATTTTTATATCTCCAGCAAGTTGGTTTTTGATACAGTAATTTCAGGATGGATAGTGACTTGTGAAACTTATTTTGGATCAGGGACTATGAGGATGAGGAGTATAGGGGACCTGTACAGGAACCACCCCCGAAGAAACGGAGGGCAATGGGAGCAGAAATGCAAAAGCATCTGGCAAAAGAGGTAAGCAGTAACAGAAATTCTAAAATTCGAAATTCTATTAGCCTATATGCATTTGTGTTTGTTTGCACATTTTTGTATTCTGAAATGTCATTATTAGACATATATATTTACATTTACATTTATTCATTTAGCTGATGCTTTTATCCAAAGCGACTTACAATTGCTATATATGTCAGAGGTCGCACGCCTCTGGAGCAACTAGGGGTTATGTGTCTTGCTCAGGGACACATTGGTGTCTCACAGTGGATTCGAACCCGGGTCTCTCACACCAAAGGCATGTGTCTTATCCATTGCGCCATTATTAATTATTGTGTATATGGTGTGTATGTGTGAGTGAGAGACTGAGTGAATAAGAGAATGATAGAGTGTGTGTATTATAATTATAATTAATAAAACTTACTTGCTCATAACAAAATTGTAACTGCTATGAATATGCTGATTTTATTGTATTGTTGAAATGAGAAATGTGAAAACTTAATGTTTTCTCTGCTTACTTTTCTACAGTTATGCATCATTTCATAGGTATGTGATACCATTATGAGCCATGCCAAGGAGAGGTTTTCTTTCACCAATCATCTCATCAGTGCCACTCTGTTGCAAGGAGACTTGTTCCCACAACACAGCAGAAAGTTCCCAGATTCAGCACTAGGAACCACGGTGGATGCCTATCCCATGTTGGACAAAGCCAGACTTAAAACAGAACTGTCCCTGATCTATGAAAATGAGGACTTCCAGGGTTGCAGTGGTGCACTGGCTCTCTTTCAGGTTGTAATGCAAAATAACCTTCAAGACACATTCACAGAAACTGTAAGTCTTCTCAAGATCCTCATCACCACACCAATGACAACAGCAGAATCAGAGAGGTGCTTCTATACTTTAAAGAGGATAAAAACGTTCCTTAGGAACACTATGACTTTGTAACTATGTTTGCTTTGCTTTTTTTGTTGTTTCAGCTTTTTTTGTTGGTTCTGAGCTGGAATACTGTGTTTCATACTAGTTAAAATGTTAAAATCATCGTTCTTCTCATACTTGGTGTTCTTCAAGAATTTTGTCCCACCCTTTCTTTGAAAGCCTTCTCTCTTTCTCTAGCCTCTTAAGATCCGAGACCATTTTTTGGGATTTCCGCCTGGATTTGCATACCCAAATTGAAAAGCTTACCATTTCAACATAGTTTTGTCAAAATGGACAATTTTGGTGTCATTTTACAGGAAACCCTTTGAAGTTTCATAAAACAGTGTTAGATGTGATAAACATTTAAGTTAAATATATTTAAAAAAAAATTGATGTAGTCGCCGACTTACTCTCTCGTTCCATCGATGCCCCCACACCCATGGTCTCCCCTGACAAGGACACAGAGACTGAATTAATTCACATGCTTCACGCGCCCTTGCAGTCGGCCGTGTCATTGGAGGAGTTGCAGCACGAGTCAGAGCGTGACCCCACACTGTCCTCGCTACGCACATACATTCGCTCTGGATGGCCAGCAAAGGTTTGTGACGAGCTCATGCCATTCACAAGGGTGCGTGATGAACTTTCATGTTGGGGTGATGTTTGTGTCTCCAGGGGCTTGTGCACCGTGGTGCCCTGTAGCCTGCGGGCCCGCGTGTTATCCATGGCACACGAGGGGCACCTAGACATTGTTAAACTCAAACAGCGATGCCGAGATCTCATCTGCTGGCCAGGCATCGATCGCGATATTGAAGCCCTTGTTAAAGACTGTGTGCCATGCCTCCTTAGTGGGAAAACTGGACCTCCAGTGCCAACCCCTCTGCAGCCAGTTCCATGGCCGTCCCGCCCATGGGAACATCTCCAGCTTGACATCTGTGGAGAGATCCATGGCCGTGAAATTCCCCATCATCAGCGTTTCCTTGTGGTGCTGTACGACCTCCATTCGAAATGGCCTGAAGTGATTCTGTCTGGAACTGTCACAACCCAGGTAATCACAGACATTATAGAAGTCTTGTTCGCGCGTTGGGGCATGCCTCGCATTATCACGACAGATAATGGACCCCAGTTCATCTCTGCAGACTTTTATCAGTTCCTCAGTGATAGGGGAATCAAACACATCCGCACAGCATACTACAATCCACAAGCAAATGGCGGTGTGAAGCGGTTCAACCAGAGCCTAAAGAATGGCGTCCGGGTCCACCTGGCTCAGGGGTGTACATTCCAGACAGCACTCAACCAAACCTTAATGAACTGCAGGGCCAGCCAACACGCTACAACCGGGGCCTCTCCAGCACTCCTCATGCTGGGCCGGGAGATGGAACTGCCACTAGACAGACTTAAGGCACAAGGCATGGCAGTGCCTACAGCCGGCAGCTCTCAGGCTCAGACCAAAGCCGCTGTAAACAGACACCAACAGTGGATGCGGCAGTATTTTGACTGGAAACACAGGGTCAAGGCCACTGCTATTACTGCTATTACAGGACTCGCTTCCTGCTCAGCTACTGTTCGGACGCTCTTGCTTACTGCTCCGCGCTTTGCTCTATCGCTTTTATATTTGTATATTTTATCTTCTTTTATCAACTAATTTCAACTTCAGAAAATCAGCACAGTGCTCAAACGTTTGGATTACAACAAAAAAGCTGACTTATTTTACTCGACCAGCCTCCCACTGAAAGTTTACATTCCGGGGAAGAGAAAACACAACTGCATAAGGATAAGAGAAAATGCCTCTTCTGGAATCTACTTGCTGCAGCAATTGCCACAGACTTTTACAAAGGATTGCAGTTCTTGAAACAAAGTTATTTGCGGGACCACCAAACCAGACGGAACACACAACAGAGCTCCATCATGGACGCCCTCAGCATACAGCTGGTGAGTTTCATGAATCTACTGCTCCTCAACAGGCCATACTGAGTGTAGAGAAACAAGCCGATCGACTTACAAATCGATGGCACAAACAGGGAGCGAGACCCAAAGGCACTCGAGACATCAGATTGTCACGAGTATCACATATTGCCGCAGTAGCATCCTCTACCCCAGATACGGCTCTGACAAGGATTGCAAACACTGGTCTCCTACCACCGCCTATACATCTTGAGAACAGATTTGAAGTATTAATGAATGTAAATGAGGAATCCCCAAACGTGATGAATGTGATCGAACACAGACTGAATAAGCCAGTAGCTAACACTGATGCTAACTTGCGCTCAAGGTCGAGCAGACAGCGGCACTCAGCTCAGAGCGCAGCCGCGCACACGACTCTGATAGTGAGTGACTCCATAATCAGAAACATTAGTAGCAGGGATACAACTACGTGCTACCTTCCACAAGCAACAATTTCTGATGTAAACAGGGAACTTGAGAACATTCTGATGAAACATAAGACTGCAAATCGACTCATCATTCATGTGGGGAAAAATTATATTCATAAAGAGCAGTCAGAACTCCTCAAGAAGAATTTCAATTAACTTTTGAAACACTTAAAAGACTGAAAGTACAAACATTCATCAGTGGACCACTCCCAGCAAGAGGAATAAACCCGTTTTCACGGTTGCTTGGGCTTAATACATGGCTCCAAAAAACCTGCAAGATAAAAGGAGGGAACTTCATTGACAACTTCAATCTTTTCTGGAGTCAGAGGCAACTGTTCCAACAGGACGGCCACCCAAACAAACTTGGTTCAAGAGTGCTAAAGGACAATATCTACTTCTCCCTCAATCATCCTTCTGCAGTGTGTGCCAATCCATTCAACCTGAATGGCACACACACCCAGACACAGTATGAATGACCACAGGACTTCACTCCAGCACCTGAATGGACATGCGGTTGACACGTCACACAAGGACAATGATAACACCACTCAGCCACAACAACTTCTGCTCATGGCTGAGCCCTGCCCACAGAGCTCACCACAGACAGACTGTGACATACTAGAACTGCTCCAAGATTCAACACCCAAGGACGACTTCCTGGAAAACAGCCAGGGAAACCAGGACAGCATATTACAGCCTCCGATAACACCAGAGACCCTCTCACCAGACACGCTATCTCTATCTCCAGCATCTCCACTTCTGTGCTTCTCAGAGAGAATGGAAAAACTGGTGTATGCTGGAACCAAACTATCCCACTCTTTTGCAAGCCCCCAGATATCAACCAAAAAACGGCAGGCCCTACAACCACCAAAGCCTGCTGGCCCCGCTCGCCCTCCCCCTCCTCCTGCAAGAGTTCTTCGGGCACTGCCACAACGACAGGGCTCACACCCTCCTCCTTCTGCTCGAGGTGAACCAAAAACAACTGATACCAGCTCTCAGTGATATGTGTCGGGTCCCCGCTATGATAACAGTAACTTTCTCAAATGTTTACAGAACAAGCGGGAACCCTGTGTGCCTGTATCTTTCTCTATTGCTGTTCGATTACATGATAGAAAGTCTAAGGCCTTCAAAAACCATACAGCAAACCCATCTAATCTGGTGCCTATTACACGCCAAACTAAGACTGCTGCGCGGACAAAAAGTAAGACTGTTAAGTTAGCACTTTTAAACATCTGCTCACTTAAAAATAAATCACTTCTAGTCAATGACTTAATAACCACATACAACCTGGATTTTATGTTTCTAAATGAAACTTGGCTAGAAGACAACTGCAGTGCAACTGTCCTCAATGAAACATCCCCTCCTAACTTTACTTTTATGAGTGTCTGCAGAGCGGGTAGGAGAGGTGGGGGAGTAGCTGCTCTATTAATGTAAGCAAATATAATTTGGTAATTACCCGTCTTTCGAATATCTGGGTATTGTGTTAAAAGGTGATCCACACATTTTATTTATCATTGTTTACAGGCCTCCAAAATACTCTTCAGCCTTTTCTGAGGACTTTACAGAACTGTTATCAACCATTTCCTCAGAGTTTGACTGTTTTACTATTGCTGGAGATTTTAACATTCACATAGATAATGCAGAAAACAATATGGCAAAAAAAAATCAAAACTGTTTTAAAAACTTTTGATCTGACTCAGCATGTACATGGACCGACACACAATCGTGGACACACTCTAGATTTACATCATTTGTTTGGAAACAAAGATGAAGTTCTCAAGGTGAATGCATACCTTCACTCTAGAGGTCAAACAACTAAAAATCAAGTCAGGAATCTTGGTGTGTCTCTAGAGTCAGACCTTAGCTTCAGTAGTCATGTCAAAGCAATAACTAAATCAGCATACTATCATCTGAAAAATATTGCAAGAATTAGATGCTTTGTTTCCAGTCAGGACTTGTGCATGCTTTCATCACCAGCAGGGTGGATTATTGTAATGGACTCCTTACTGGCCTTCCCAAAAAGACCATAAGACAGTTGCAGCTCATACAGAACGCTGCTGCCAGGATTCTGAGCAGAACCAGGAAATTTTAACACATCACACCAGTCCTCAGGTCTTTACACTGGCTTCCAGTCACATTTAGGATTGATTTTAAAGTATTATTACTGGTATATACATAATTTAATGGCCTAGGACCTCAATACATTGCAGATATGCTCACTGAATATAAACCCAACAGATCACTCAGATCATTAGGATCACATCAACTAGAAATACCAAGGGTTCACTCAAAGCAAGGAGAGTCCGCTTTTAGCTATTATGCCAGCCGCAGCTGGAACCAGCTTCCAGAAGAGATCAGGTGTGCTCCTACAGTAGCCACATTCAAATCCAGACTCAAAACACATCTGTTTAGCTTTGCATTTACTGAATGAGCATTGTGTCACTGTTCGTAGAACAGTATTTGAATGACGATGTTAAAGTTTCCGTCTGAGAAAGAACTAAGAATGTGAATGCAGGGCTAAGGAAAGTGAAAAGAATGTGCAAGTAAATGAAAGAGAAAAGAAAGTTGATAGATGTAAGTCGTAAGAAGATTGAAAGAGAAAAGAAAGTTGATAGATGTAAGTCGTAAGAAGATTGAAAGAGAAAAGAAAGTTGATAGATGTAAGTCGTAAGAAGATTGAAAGAGAAAAGAAAGTTGATACATGTAAGTCGTAAGAAGATCCCTTTAAAAGAAAGATCTATAATAGCTACCGGTTGATGTAAAATACGTCCGACTGTTTGCACTGTATTTTATTATTTTATTTTCCAAATTGTGATTCAGGAAGATTTTATTAATTTTAGGGCTGTCTGATTGGAAGAGATTTTGAAGGGGAACGGTCGACGAGTCGACGGCTCGTCCCGGACGAGCCCCCAATTAATGTTACGTACCCTGAGATTATTAAAGGGGTATTGGGAATAACATTAAATGTCGCAGTTCTATTTCGTACCTAGTAAATGTTAGCAAAGAATACAACAGCTCCAATGACAATCAACCCATATTTATTTACAAAAGTAAAATAGGAAGAATCCATAAAAATAGGAAGAATCCATTTCCGTTTGAAGGGGAACGGTCGACGGCTCCGACGAGGCGAGTGAAGATTAGCTATACTATGGAGAGTATAAAGGTTCGCTGTTTGTTTAAAACAGCAAAAGTGAAACGTGCTCTGTGGGGGCCCCATTGGGCAATACTGGTGTAAGACACCACCCCAGCAGAGGACGTCCCTGGATTGTAGGTCTAGTGGCACCGCAAACCTGCTCAATCACTTCCATCTCAGATAGGGGTGATTATTAATTATCAGGGCTGTCTGATTGGAAGAGATTTTGAAGGGGAACGGGAGAGCTTCACTCCGACGAGGCGAGTGAAGATTATCTATACTATGGAGAGTATAGAGGTTCGCTGTTTGTTTAAAACAGCAAAAGTGAAACGTGCTCTGTGGGGGCCCCATTGGGCAATACTGGTGTAAGACACCACCCCAGCAGAGGACATCCCTGGAATGTAGGTCCAGTGGCACCGCAAACCTGCTCAATCACTTCCATCTCAGATAGGGTTTTAATTATTCTTATTTCTTTTGATTATTTTAATTTCTTCTATGTGAAGCACTTTGAATTACCACTGCTTAGCTTTGCATTTACTGAATGAGCACTGTGCCACTGTTCGTCCGACTGTTTGCACTGTATTTTATTTTCTAAACTGTTTTAATCATTCTTATTTCTTTTATTATTTATGTAATTATTTTAATTTCTTCTATGTAAAGCACTTTGAATTACAACTGTGTATGAAATGTGCTATATAAATAAACTTGCCTTGCCTTGCCTTGCCCATTACCGCAGGTGACTGGGTTCGATCACGTAGGCCACATCGGGGCAACAAGATGGCTTCATACTGGAGCCAGCCTTTTCAGGTGCACCGCCAGCCCCAGCCACATTCATGCTTAGTGACGGATCATGATGGCACGCTAAAAGACTGAGGAAAGTGCGGAACCCAGGTGAGGAAATGGTGGCTCCACTGCCATCGGCCCCTCCTTCACCGGTGCCAATATGTACAGGGCCACAGCAGGCTTCCCATACTCCTCAGGCCGCACCGTCACCAGCGCCCCAGCAACCTGCCCCTGACCTGCAATCTCATCTGCTTTCCCCTGGCCTCCAGTCAGATCCAGCTATGGGGAACTGCCCAGCGGTTCTGGAATGGCCGCAGCCTGAGGTCGAGGAGGGCCGACCCGTAAGGGCCAGGGTCCGCCCTGCTTACTTAAAGGACTTTGTCACAGAGTGACAGTGTAGGCCTTGCACTGTGTATTGGACTGTTCAATTGTTTTGGCAAGGACTTAGTTATGCATAAGTTTAGTTTCTTGGGAGGGAGGCGGAAATGTTGTGTTCACATAATTAACTAAAATCATTTATTTACACACTGCTAGGGAAAATCAAGGGGACTACTATTATGAAGTAAACTAGTTGTGTTGGTTGTTATGGAATCAGCTGCGTGATGTTTATGGTGTGCGCATGCGTTGGTGTGTGAAAAAGGAAGTTCAGTAAAAAAAGCATGTAATACAGATTCTGTGTGTCTCGGCTCTTTGGTAAACATAGGAGTTGGACTATTTTCTTTAATCTTCTTTAAGCGCAATGGAGCAACTGTTAAAAGTTAAAAGCTATCTGGGATGTTGATGATGAAACTGATCAGGAAGATTATTAATAAAGCAATCTTTAGTGGCAGAAGTGATAGGTCTAACATTGTTACACAGAGTTGGCTTTGCAGCCTTGGCTAAATTAAGTTAACAAGACTAGATAATGATCTGAGATGTCATCGCTCTGCTGCAGAATTTCAACGGCATCAACATTTTTTTCCGTGTGATAATATTAGATCTAGAGTATGATTACAACAATGAGTAGGTCCTGACACGTGTTGTCTAACTCCAATAGAGTTCAGAATATCTTTAAATGCCAATCCCATTGCATCTTTTTAGTTATCTGCTTTACATGTATATTAAAATCACCAACAATTAGGACTTTATCTGCAGCCAGTACTAACTCTGATAGAAAATCAGCAAGTTCTTCGATAAAATCTGAATTGTGGCCTGTATACAGTGGCTGTCAGGGACCAATCTAGCTCGGTTCCATCCACCACACAGAGATCGCTCTCTCCAGAGTACTAATCACCCACACCTGATCACTATCTACCACAGAAACTGACCTGATTCTGTTGTATCCTGAACCATCGCTACCCCAGAATTTCCTAGATGTTACATATACCCTCTTGAGAAACACTAACTTTGTTCTGCTGTCTCCAGATCTGATCTCTGTCTATGATCCAGCGTTCTCCTGAGTTTCCTTGACTCCGATCACATCTGATAGAAAGAAGATAAGATTCAAGATTCGAATCTTGAACCTTAACGATTAACGAACTGAGACTGTGTTGCTTCAACATTCCTGAAGTTATCTGGCGTACCTGCTGTTATCGCCGCTCCGAGAGGTCTTCACAGAATCTGCACCTGAATTCACATAATACTCACCTTGCACTTTTGTCACCTGTAAATAAAGCTGTGTTTGAAATCCACTTACCTCGATCTCCGTGCCTGAATCCTGACAGAAGGCTTGACCAACAAAAAGAAAAGAAAAGAAAGAACGCTGTTATGGACCCTGCGCAACCTGCAATCCCGCCGCGAATCCTATGCAACCTACAGTCGCCGCTGCGAATCCTATGCAACCCACAGCCACCGCTGCGAATCCTATGCAACCCCGCTTCCTTACTGGTTTGCTTCGCCAAACCTGCCTCCCGACCAGCACCTTTCTACGGTCGGGCGGAGGATTGCAACGGATTTTTGCTGCAATGCTCACTTGCTCTTGAACAACAAATCCAGTTATACCCAACAGAGAAATCGAAGATTTCTTTCATTCAACAGTTATCTGGACCGACATTAAGATGGGCTGAAACGTTCTGGGTGCAGGAAACTACAGTTACATTCTCAGTACAGAATTTCGTAAATCATTTCAAATAAGTTTACGGACATCCAGGGCCGGAGTGGGGCCACTTTTCAGCCCGGGAGATTCAGGCCCAAGACCGGCCCTCTTTTTCCATGGTGGAATTCCAAATTAGCATTTTTTCCAAATTGGATAAATGAAGCAACAGTTCAGCTCTTACAATTGTGTAGTTTGTATTAATACCATGGTTCAACAAATAATGTAAAGGTTAAATAATAATTCACAGAAGAAGTTAACAAAAAATATTCCACTATTCCAGAAGAATAGGTTGATAAATTAACAAAAGCAGAAAGAAAGATAGAAAGAAAGAAAGAAAGAAAGCATTTGAAATGTATCCCACTCTTCCACAAAGCGGCATATTGAACTAATGTTACAGTTCTGCTGCTCAGATGCACTAATAATTAAGAGGTCATTTTACTGCATACACAGATCAAGCATGAGTTTTGTTATCAATATTAAATTGCATAATATTTGCAAAGTCTATGAATCGCCATGACATGTATTGAGTGATACAAAAAGGCTAATATTTTAATTAAATTTTATATTTTGCTTGTGAATAGTGTAACAAGTAGAATTAGGTACTGCGCCTTTAAGGTGCAACGCACCCTGTTAATCCCTCTCTCAGAGTGGGCAGTCGTTATGAGGAGCGCGAGCTGTGAACATCGCATGTATGCGTGCAAGCTCGTTTATTTCTGATGTCCTTATCCTGCTTTTATTTCTAATAAGTAACGCAGTTGTTGTTAGTGTTTTGCAAACTGCCCATGTGTGCGTGGGGTCGACGACGACGCTGATAATAAATCACCACTGTGGAATATCATTCTTCTTACGTGCGTCTTTGCTTACAGCTGACTACAACCATTTGGGCAAGCTATCCGGCCCCTTTTATTTAAACAAAAGCGTTACAATAGGTTGACAACGATACAACGGTATTAGCCGAATAATTACGTTGCAGCGTTGCTATTGCTAGGCCTATCTCTCTTTACCTGCTTGCCACTTGTGTTTGTCCTCTTGAAAATAAATCTGTAAGCTTGGCACATTTGGCAGCATCCTCCTCCAATGCCTTTCTTTTTTTCAACCTGGCTTTTTCAGCCCCTCCTGGCCTCTTCATCCCATACTCCCTGACGCGTACCGTTACAGTAGGGCCAGCCCAGCTATCGGTAGCCTACCTGAGAAAACGTTTTGGAAAAGACGCGCTATGGACCCAACCAACTATATGGGAGGGGAGGGGAGAACTGCCTCACATGATGGAACAACCCATGCAGAGGCTGCGCGCTGCGGTGTCCGAATGCGGAACGCGTGCAGCCTAATATTGGAACTAATGTGACAAATGTAAAAAAAATAAAAAAATTATCGACCGGCCCAAAAGTGAAGCGGCCCACCGGGAATTCTCCCGATTCTCCCGATTACCCACTCCGGGCCTGCGGACATCCTGTAGAAGATTCCTCTGTTAGCGATAAATTGTTAGTTACGCCAAGGTAAAAAATCTGTTTCTGAATATTCAGTGGAATTCCTCTAGCCTCTGCAAGCGGTTGGAATGAAAAGGCTCTACACTCTGTCTATTGACGTGGTCTTATCCCTGCACTTCACCTCCAGCTAGCAATCTATGATGATACCCTAGGACTAGAGAAATTTATACAACAAACTCTCCGCGTTCACCAAAGATCTCAGAGTTGTTATCGTGAAGTTCAACAATCAGCTTTTGCACCACTACTGAATTCCTCTGAACTATACCCAGAATCAAGAGTGGAGAAGATGCAAGTGGACACTCATAGATTATCTCAGGCTGAGCGTGCTCGACGCCGGGAATTAAAATTATGCCTGTACTGTGGCGTCAAGGGTCATTTCCTACGTTCCTGTCCTACGCGACCTCCTCGACTACTTGAGAGTTCGGTTCTCACGTCCCTCTCAGTATCAGCTCCATTGATACCAGTGATTTTAAAATATACGAATTTCCATATTTCTGTCACAGCCATCGTGGACTCCGGCTCAGCAGGGGACCAGATTACAGAGCACTTAATAAGATCAGGGTAAAGTTCAGCAACCCACTCCCGTTGGTCCCATCCGCTCTTGAACAACTCCGATAAGCCAAAATATTCACTAAACTTGATCTGAGGAGTGCATATTATCTCATTAAAATACGAGAAGGGGATGAGTGGAAGACAGCATTCATAACTCCCGCAGGGCACTACGAGTATCTGGTGATGCCATTTGGACTTGTAAACGCCCCATCAGTCTTCCAGAGTTTCATGGACGAAGAATTCCGAGACTATCTGAATAATTTTGTGATAATATATATTGACGACATCTTAATATTTTCAAAGGATCCAGTTGAACGTCTCTCTTGTACTCCAGCATCTCCGAGAGTTTTCTTTGTTCCTGAAGGCAGAAAAATTTACATTCCATCAAGCTTCTGTTAAATTTCTGAGATACAATCTAAGCAAACAAGGAGTTGAGATGGATGACCATAAGACCAAAGCCATCACCTCCTGGTCTACCCCACAATCCGTAAAGGAGTTGCAACGGTTCCTTGGGTTTGCAAACTTTTAATCGAAGATTCATCGACCAATATAGCATGTTAACGGCTCCACTAACTTCTCTCCTGAAAGGAAAACCAAAGTCCCTCCTCTGGAACCCTGATGCGGAATATGCTTTTCAGTCTCTCAAGACCGCATTAACTACAGCTCCTTTGCTTCGTCATCCAAATCCTGAAAAAGTATTAATTGTTGAGGTAGATGCTTTTACAACTGGGGTAGGAGCAATCTTATCACAGTACCAAGACTCCTCTTCAAAACCTATGCCTTGAGCATTCTTCTCCTGCAAATTATCCACCGCTGAGAGTAACTACGATATCGGCAACCGAGAGCTTCTGGCCATCAAGCTTGCCCTAGAACAGTGGTTCCCAAAC
Organism: Phoxinus phoxinus; assembly: GCF_949152265.1. NCBI lineage: Eukaryota > Metazoa > Chordata > Actinopteri > Cypriniformes > Leuciscidae > Phoxinus > Phoxinus phoxinus. The sequence continues at coordinate 11,789,818 of NC_136895.1, forward strand.
CTGTCCTGACGCACCCCCAAAACTGCACGTTTTCTTTGTCTCCCTAATCAAACACACCTGATTCAACTCATCAGCTCATTATCACATGGGTTACTGAGCTGATGAGTTGAATCAGGTGTGTTTGATTAGGGAGACAAAGAAAACGTGCAGTGTTGGGGGTGCTTCAGGACAGGTTTGGGAACCACTGCCCCAGAAGAATGGAGGCATTGGTTGGAAGGAGCCAAACAACCGTTCCTTGTCCTTACTGATCACAAAAATATCTAGTATCTGAAGGAAGCTAAAAGACTCACTCCACGTCAAGCCAGATGGGCCCCTTTCTTTACTCATTTTCACTTCCAAATATCCTATCGTCTTGGTTCAAAGAACATCCGAGAAGATGCCCTATCATGTCTCCATGCCCCCAAAACGATCCTAGAAGAACCTGACACAATTCTGCCAGATAAGTTGTTTGTCAATTCCATCCAGTGGGACATCAATGAACAACTCCTTGAAATTTCACAACACCAAACTAGTCCGCCAGAATGTCCAGCTGGAAAAATCTACGTACCTGAAAATTTCCGAACTTCTTTAATCTCCTCTGTCCACTCATCCGTTGGAACAGGTCACCCTGGAAGAAGCAAAACATGTTCAATCCTCCAAACCCATTACTGGTGGCCAAACATGCAGTACGACATCAAAACCTTTATCCAGGGATGCATCCTATGTGCCATGACTAAGAATCCACGTCACTTACCTGCTGGGAAACTCATGCCTCTACCCATTCCTCATCAACTTTAGTCCCATATTGGAGTCGATTTCGTAACAGACCTATCAACCTCCGATGGACATACTGGTATCCTTGTGGCCATTGATCGCTTTTCTAAGGCCTGTACGCTAATCCCTCTGAAAAACATGCCTACAGCCTTTGTCACTGCAGAACTATTGATGGAACATGTCTTTCGTAACTTTGGCATACCAGAGGATATTGTGTCCGACGGAGGACCCCAGTTCATTTCCAAAGTGTGGCGGGAATTCTTCGCCTTAATGAATGTAACCGTGAGTTTAACCTCGGGCTATCACCCACAATCAAACGATCAAGCAGAACGAAAAATCCAAGATGTCAGCCGGTTCCTTCATACCTTTTGTCATTCAATCAGAACATCTGGAGTCGATACCTAGTGTGGGCAGAGTATGCCCAAAACTCCCTCCGGCAGACATCCACAAACCTAACACCATTTCAATGTGTACTTGGTTACCAACCTCCGTTGTTCCCTTGGTCTGGTGAGCCGTCAGAAGTACCTGCCTTCAACACATGGTCCCAAGACAGCGAATGAGTATGGAATCAAGCACACCATCATCTTCAGCAAGCTCTGAATTGACAAAGACGCTTTGCAGATACTCACCGCCGCGACGCTCCTGAATACCAACCAGGACAACTAGTTTGGCTTTCCACTCGAGACATCCGTTTAAGGCAACCTTGTCGCAAACTGAGCCCAAAGTATATCGGCCCATTTCCCATTGAAAGACAAATCAGTCCAGTTACCTACAAACAGAGGTGGGAGACTCGAGTCATATGACTTGACTCGAGTCAGACTCGAGTCGCAATTTTCTGGACTTGAGACTTACTTGACTAGATCTCTGAAAAGACTCGACTTGACTTTAGACTTGCTCCTTGTGACTTTAGACTTGACTCGGACTTGTGCCTATTTACTTGAAATGACTTGTGGAAAATATTTTTTTTTCAATTATTGTGATTTTTTAAAAATATATTTAAGAATGAACTATTTATACGCATGCGTAAACCGCTAGACGCTATCCGGAACCCGCTTGCCGCCTGCCAAAACAGCAGATCCCTCCGCGGACACCGCAACAACACTATCAGCTCCAGCCCCGAGGATAATAAAGTATGGGTTATTGGGTTTAGAGATGACGCGTACACGGCCAAGAAAAGAACGGCTGTGTGTAATATCTGCAGTGCCAAGATAAGTGATTCATCGGCCACAACTTCAAATTTCATTCGTCACTTCAAGTTGCACAGCGAGAAGTAAGTGTTGGTTGGTCACTCACTGGGCAAACGCAAAGATTTTGCTAGTTTTCAAGTGTTGTATGTCCGATGAATTACACAGCCACTGCCATATGCGAATATAATGCTTTTTATTAACAGCTCTACTTGTCAACACGATCCCGTATATTCAGGGCTTAATTTGAGCCGGAACACGCCGGAACATGTTCCGTCACCTCCGACATTGGATCCGGAACCTTTTTTATTGGATCCGGCACCTCCTGTGTCACTAAAATTAATTGCCTAAATGAAAAAAAAAATATTACTGTTTGTGTAGTGTTCAATGTTTGTGACACATGACTTGCGCGCTTGTTGTACGAGTTGAGATTGCTGTTAGCCTCGATCGTTTCACTCAGGGGAAAAATGTCAAAAAGACAGGAAAGTTTGCTTAACTTTTTCAAATACGCTGGAAAGTCAGATCCCAAACAAGCAAAAATCGTTTCCGCTGATCAAAAAGGAGACCACCGTGGACACAGTAGCCTAGTATCGATATATCGTTATTTCGACATAAATAAGGGGACATTCTAATCTGCATTAAGCCACATTAAGCGTTCGTAGGCCTATAGCCTAATTATGGTTTTCTATGGGAGGAAAATGCTTAACCGTTCATATTATGGGCTCATCTGATTTTTTGTACATAGCCTATTTGTTAGGATTTTAGTATCATAATGATTAGGCTAGTAAATGCACGCACAATTATCCGTGAACTTGATTTGAACAAATGCCTTTCAAATTGTGTGTGCAAAATTCAGAATTAAATTAATGTGCAGAAATTTGTACAAATAGAGAGTAGGCTATGTAGGCCTACTATACTGTTGTAGCCATTAAAAAAAGCGCGTTTCATATTTGTTAAAATATTATAATGTTATTTTTTTTTTCATTTATGTTGATTTATGAAAAGTGAACAGCACGACCGAGTAAGAGGATGCGCAATGTGAGACATGGAGCGGGTCAGACATGATTTTGACCGTTGAAGTTGAAGTTGTTATAGAAAGCCTTTCTTTAAAGTGAATTTCGTTTTGTATAAATTTTATCTTAATTTTAATCAATTTTTCATCAACCAATTGCCTGTATTTAATGAATAGGCCGACGAAACAAATATAACGGAGGCGCCCGCGCGCTCACTTGCGCACGTGAACTAGAGCACATCCTAACTTAACGAAACTCAGTGTATGCCTCACACAGACATGACAAATACATCAAATACACAAAGCTTGAAATGTCTTTAAACGAAATAATTCAAAACGAAAAAAGAAAAAGGCTATACTCTCTGATTATGTAATCAATTATTAGGCTTATTTATGTGCATTTCTCTCTATAAGCGCGTTCACACGGAGATGGCGATCGTCAACTTCATCTTTGCAGCCGAGTCGACACTTTTAGAGAAAACACTTGTTTATTAATAAAAATCAATACACGTGTCACCGGATTTACAGATGCACGCACACATATTATTTCGAAATAACGAGATATTGTGTTGATATAACATTATGATTAATAATAGCCTACATCTTTTAGAATAGGACTATTTGATTGAATGCTGAATGTTGCGCTTGTTCAATTTAATAAAATGAAAACTTTAATTGTGATCATTAACATAACTGAATATTAAATATTTAGTGACCAAGTTTTGCGCAGCTCCCCGTCAATGATCTAGCAGCACCCACATGCTGTCCCTGCAGAGAAGCTACGTAGGCAGTGTAATTTATTTTTTTATTTTTTATTTTTTTTGTTCCGTTACCTCCAACCCCCGTTTTGAGTCGCCGGATCCACCCCCCCTCTGCGCTCCGGGACCTCCCACTTTACAAATTAAGCACTGCGTATATTCAACTGCCCACATCCGTGTGTGTATATCGTACATGCGCATCACGGCGGGGGGAAAACAGACGTTCTTAAAGAGCCCAGCACATTTAAAGTAACATGTTAATAATACACAAATTATATTGTTCTTCTGTACAGATAATTTATCAGAATGATCTACATCAAGCATGAGGTTTTCTGTGGTATCTATCTACTTCCAACTTAAATAAAAAAGCTAGCGATATAATAATGTAAACTTGAGGTCCACATTCACAACGGGTGTGCTATCCCATGCCTGTCAAAAACCTATATGTAATGTCCAAATGTGCACCTCGGTCGATCTCAGCTAATGGCTGCTAAAACAGAGAAATTTTAGGATGCTTTTGTTTAGTTTACACTTTCATAGGGGACATCACATCAAAATAACTGTAGGACTAGCACAAGATGGGAAAAGTTTTAGTAATTCTTGTTTACTTGTGTTCATTTAATTTATTTTTATTTTAGAGCATTTAATTTATTTTTATTTTAGAGCATTTAAAGTGCTTCTTAACAATATTTTATTTATTACACACAAGTTAATTTATTTATTTTTGTAACCCATCATCAGCCCTCTGTGTCTAAATAAGTAATAAAAGTCCCTGAGTTAAAAAAATGTGTCAAACGAGCCTGTGTGCGACTTGGTATGACTTGATGACTAAGTTGCGACTTGACTTGACTTGACTTGACAAAGAGTATGACTTGACTTGACTTGACTTGACCCTTACAACAGAATGACTTGACTTGACTTTGACTTGCAATGTTAAGACTTGGACTTGACTTGAGACTTGCATTTAGTGACTTACTCCCACCTCTGCCTACAAACTCAGTCTTCCTGCTCAGTACCGCATCCATCCCACATTTCACGTCTCTCTCTTGAAACCCCATCACTCACCTGTATCTGTCCCCTCTACAGATCATATCCCAGATGACAACCCTTCAATACCACCCATTGAAGCCGAGCCCATCTACACTGTAAAGGAGATTTTGGACTCCCGACGTCGAAGGGGTCAACTCGAGTATTTGGTGGATTCGGAGAGTTATGGACCAGAAGAAAAGTGTTGGGTGCCTCGTAATGACATCCTTGATCCCAATTTGCTCACTGAATTTCATGATCAACATCCTGAGAAACCTGCACCACGACCTCGAGGCAGACCCCCACGACGTCGAGGTCCAAGAGCCACTGACGCGGACTCTGGAGGGCGGGGTAATGTCAGGGACCAATCAATCTCGGTTCCATCCGCCACACAGAGATCGCTCTCTCCAGAGTACTAATCACCCACACCTGATCATTATCAACAACCTCATTAACCAACACTTAAAACACTCACGATAGCTCCAGTCTATGTCAAGCCTCCAACAGGAACTGACCTGATTCTGTTGTATCCTGAACCATCGCTTCCCCAGAGATTCCTAGATGTAACGTATACCCTCTTGAGAAACACTAACTTTGTTCTGCTGTCTCCAGATCTGATCTCTGTCTATGATCCAGCGTTCTCCTGAGTTTCCTTGACTCCGATCGCATCTGATAGAAAGAAGATAAGGATTAACGAACTGAGACTGTGTTGCTTCAACATTCCTGAAGTTATCTGGCTTACCTGCTGTTATCCCCGCGCCGAGAGGTCTTCACAGAATCTGCACCTGAATTCACATAATACTCACCTTGCACTTTTGTCACCTGTAAATAAAGCTGTGTTTGAAATCCACTTACCTCAATCTCCGTGCCTGAATCCCCACAGTAGCCAGCACAAAAGTCGAACGGCATTTATCACTTACGCTACATAACGTTACAGAAAGCACCATCACTTCAAATTCATTCTATTTGAAACTAGATTTCTGAGTAATACTGAAGATCTTGCTATAAATTACAGCAACACCTTCCTGTTTGCCTTTCATACAAGCCTTGTGTTTATACCCAAGTTTCTGTCAAACACAGCACATCTAGTTTATGGTCTATAATCATATCATTAACAAAGTGATTTTGAAGAAAGGGATCGAATATTCAGCAACCCAAGCTTTATCATTTGTTCCTCTGCATTATATTTGTTTTTTATTTGTTGAGCATCAGTCAAATTTTTACCATTAAATGGGTTTGGGAGTTTTTTGTATTTCCTAGTTCGGGGAACAGACACAGACTCTATATGATGATATCTAGGTGAAAGAGTCTCTATGTGATGGGATTTATCTGACCTTGGTGACGTGAGACAGCTAGCAGACGGTAGGTTAAGCCAGTCTGTCTGCTTCCTGACATGAGCCCCAGATTGTCACGTTTGAGCTCTAAGACTATGTGCCAAATTACTAGAGAGAAGAGCAGCACCATCCCAGGAGGGATGAATACCGTCTCTTTTCAACAGGTCAGGTCTGCACCAAAAGCTTTTCCTATTGTCTATGAATTATATATTATTTTGCGGACACCACTTGGACAACCAGCCATTGAGTGATGACAATCTGCTAACTATCTCATCACTTCTGCGAACAGTTAATTTTAGTGATCTCCGACTGGCGAAGTCGAACATAATTAGTGCAGACGTGAATAATAATCTTAGAGAATTTACGATTAGCATTAGTCAGCACTTTTTAATTTGCTTTGATGTCAGGCGTTCTGGCTCCCGGCAAACATGTGACTATGGTGGCTGGTGTCTCTATTTTCACGTTCCGTGTAATAGAATCGCCAATAACTAGGGCACATTCAGGATTCTCAGTGGGTGTTTCACTGAGTGGGGAGAACCGCTTTAATGTTGTAATCGGAACGGAAGAGCGGTGTTTTGTCCCGCTACTACACTGTCTCAGTCACCCAATTGCCCTGCTGCATGGGCTCTACTTCAGCCGAAGTAGTCGTATCCAAAGCAGTATCTAAAGCCCTTGCACTCTTACTATCCTCAATTAAAGTTTGGATGCGTGTCTCTAGTTCTGAAATCTTCTCTGTCAGCCTGACTGACTCCCTGCATTTATTACATGTAAATCCTATATCAGCGTAAGGGTTCGGGCCTGAAGAATAATACATTTTAAGAATCTGTTTCAGATATGCTTCCTTACATAAACATCACGGTGAAGAATACTGATTTTAGCATTTGAGGTTTTAATTTAGATTCCAATATAAACTGAGAAAGTTTAGCAGCTGTTATGCAAGAGATTCCGGACAGATCTGTTTTCTTTCCCTTGTAAGTTAAATTAGTCAGATCATTGAGACTCTCACCTTTTGTTCTGCAAATGGCTTTCGGAGTCCGTTTGCCCAAGCCCATCGGAGGCCAAGCCCATTTGCCTTTTGTTCTGCAAATGGCTTTCGGAGCCCCTGGCTCAGACGTTGAATCATTATGCTGATTGGATTAGCAATGCAATAGAGTGTTATGCTGATTGGCTCTGTTTCTCTTGAACAAGCCAGTTAACCTGCCAAACCGGTTTTTGCTTGATAGAATCAACTCCTCCCTACTTTTGTATGCTTTGTTTGAATGTCTCCACCCCCAGAAGTCCCTAAAATACCTATAAGATACCAGGTAAAGTTACGTTTAGATTAGATTTTGTTGGACGAACTGCAGCAATGCTCAATAAAGAATAACTTCTGCTTGAACGACTCGTCATGGCGCCAGGATGTTTGCCGGCTTGCCACAGTCTGTCCGTGTCTCTTTTATTTGTAATGTTTCTTGTTTGTTTTATCGCGCGCTCTGTTTGCTCCCCTCTGGTTTATGATCGCATGACCCTATTTAATATTCGATCGACTGTGTCCGATTGTTTATTTCGCGATCCCAGAGATGATTGGCGTCAGCACTCGCATTATGTGCCAGTCGCATTGAGGAAAATGTGTTACCTGCCGGGATGCCTGTGCATGTGGAGGAACCGGCGAAGGAAGCGTGGGAAGCGTGCTGGAGTCCTTGTGAGATCGAAGAGGATCAGGAAGAGGATCGGGAAGTTTCCAGTCATCGGACCAACTTCTTCGATGGCGGAGGCCGTGGTCGTGAACCTGAGATGTTCATACATTGTGCCTGTCTTCCCGTCTTTGGCGTTGATGCCTCAGTTTTCGCGGATGGTTTACGTAAGGCGACAGTCTGCAGCTCGAGGAGTTAATCATCGGAATCTGCGCTCTTTACGTGACGGGAGTCCGGTAACATTTTATGATTCCTCTCTGAAATCCTCTTCCGATACCACTCCCACTCCAGTGACAATGGCGTTGATTAACGCGAGATCTCTGGCAAATAAGACCTTTATTTTGAACGATCTTTTTCTTTCTCATGAACTAGATTTTTTATTTATTACTGAGACTTGGCTTAATACTGGTGAAATGACTTCTCTCTCTGAACTTTCTCCTCCTGGTTGCAGTTTTTTTAGTACCCCTAGGTCTGTTGGCCGTGGTGGGGGTCTTGCAGTTGTTTTTAAAGACAAGTTTAAGTGTAGACTTTCACCTTCTGCGTCTTTTTGCACTTTTGAATCTCAGTTAATTACACTGAATTCTTTTAAATCTGTGCTATGTGTATTGATTTATAGACCCCCAAACTCTCATGGGGATTTTATACAGGAGTTTTCTGAATTTTTATCTGGTATTGTCTCTTCTTTTGACAATATTTTAATTTTGGGGGATTTTAATATACATGTGTGCTGCCCTTCAAAGCCCCTGGTCAAAGAATTTTTAAATTTACTAGAGTCATTTGATTTTTTACAAAGCGTTTCGGGTCCAACTCATGAACGTGGTCATACGCTTGACCTTGTATTATCTCTGGGATTCTCTGTTGATAGCGTGAAGATTGCTGATACTGTCTTTTCTGACCATAAGACTGTTATTTTAAATTCTAACTTTCCTTGTGTTGCGTCGGGTAATACTGTTCCTGCCTCAGTTTCATCTCGCATACTCAATCCATGCACAGCTAGTAATTTTTCAGCTGGTTTTAATGTCTCTTCTTTTTTTTCATTGACTGAGTCACACTCTCCCTGTATGGGTTTAGAAGAGTTGGTCGATCAGTTTAACTCTTCTTGTTTAGAGATTTTAGATGTTGTGGCTCCTGTCAAAGTCAGGGGAAAAAAAGTTAAATCGGAGCCCTGGTTGAACAGTACTACCCGTGCTCTTAGGCAGGAGTGTAGGAGGGCTGAACGCAAATGGGTTAAAGATAAATTACAAGTCTCTTATGAGATTTTGAAGAACCGTTTGAACGAGTATCAAAGAGCTGTTAAATTGGCTAGATCAAATTATTTCTCATTTATCATCTCCAGAAACTGTAATAATTCTAGAGTACTTTTCTCCACTGTAAATGCAGTTCTTCATCCTACTGCTACTCCTTCACTCATTCCTTCCGCTGACATGTGTGAAGAGTTCTTAAACTTTTTTATTGGCAAGGTTGATGGAATTAGATCTCAGATTTCTTCTGTTGGCAATGATTGTATTGCTTCTTTTGACCCTTTGAACCAATTGACCAGTTTTATGCCTGTTTCTCTGCATCAGCTTAATGATATAACTGCTCATATGAAGCCCACCAAGTCTCCTGGTGATGTGCTCCCTTCTTCTCTGTTTAAGAAGGTACTTGATTCAATTGGCCCTAGTATTTTGTCTATTATGAATATTAGTTTGTCATCTGGTGTTGTTCCGGTTAGTTTTAAGCATGCGGTTATTCAGCCCCTTTTAAAAAAGAATGGCTTAGACCCCTTTGACATGAGTAGTTTTCGTCCGATTTCAAAATTGCCTTTTATTTCTAAGATACTGGAAAAAATTGTAAATGCACAGCTTAATGATTTTTTAATGAGGAATAACATTTCAGATAGATTCCAGTCAGGTTTTAGAGCTGGTCATAGTACAGAATCCGCTCTTTTGAGGGTCTCTAATGATATCCTACGAAGTGTTGATTCTGGAAACCGTGTTGTTTTGCTTTTATTAGACCTTTCAGCTGCATTTGATACGGTTGATCATAACATTCTCATTGATCGTCTTAGGGATCAGGTTGGTATTCAGGGCTTAGCCCTGAAATGGTTCTCTTCCTACTTGAAGGATAGGACTTTTTCAGTCAATTTAGGGGATTATTCTTCTTCCGTTGCCCCTCTTGTGTGTGGGGTTCCACAGGGCTCTATACTGGGACCAATTTTATTTTCGCTTTATATGCTGCCTCTAGGTTCGATTTTTGAAAAATTTGGGATTCAGTATCATCTATATGCGGATGATTCTCAAATTTATTTACCACTGAAACATGGGCATAAATGTGCCATTCAGTCTCTTCATGCATGTTTGGCCGAAGTTAAGTGTTGGCTTGCGAAAAACTTTCTCCAACTAAATGAGGATAAGACCGAGATGATTTTATTTGGAAATAAGGGCTGTGTGGCTGATGACTGCCTGGGGTTGTTTCCTGGGAAAAAACTGTCTAGCGTGAGGAACCTTGGTGTCATTTTTGACTCTGAGCTTAAATTTGACCGGCAAATCAATGCTGTCGTTAAGAATAGTTTCTTCCATCTTAGATCAATATCTAAATTGAAATCTATCCTTTCTTTTGACGATTTGGAGAAGGTTGTTCATGCCTTTGTGTCATCCCGTTTGGATTATTGTAATGTGTTGTATCTGGGTGTGAGTCAGGCTTCACTCTCCCGTTTGCAGCTTGTTCAGAACTCAGCTGCCAGACTTTTAACCGGTACTAAGAAGAGAGAGCACATTACTCCGGTGTTAATTAAACTACATTGGTTACCCATACAATATAGAATTCAATACAAAGCGTTGTTGTATGTTTTTAAGTCTCTGCATGGTCTAGCACCTGAGTATGTTACTGATTTAATCATTCGCTGTCAATCCAGTAGATCTCTGCGCTCAAACGACCAATTGTGTCTCATGGTTCCACGATCCCGTTTAAAATGTAAAGGTGATCGAGCTTTTTCTGTTGCAGCTCCTAGGCTCTGGAATAACCTTCCTCTGTCTATAAAATCCTGTCCTTCGTTGGGTGCTTTTCAGAGTGCGCTTAAAACGTATTTGTTTTCTTTAGCATTTGATAACGCTTTGTAAGTTGTGTATGTCTGCATTGTTTTTATGTTTTTATTTTCTCTTTTATACCTTCTGTACAGCACTTTGGTTCCACTTGTGGTGTTAAAAGTGCTTTATAAATAAAGTTGAGTTGAGTTGAGTTGAGTTGAACGTGATCCCAACGTCTCCTGTTCTTTGCTTAGAAGAAGGAAAAGTTTCCAACAGGCCAAAGTCTGAGCTCGGAGTCCTCCCCCCGAACAGCACGCCAAATACACATTAAACTTTACTCCCTCTAATTGTATGTAAGAGTGAATGATGACGTAGATTTTTTTGTACGTCATCAATGACGTACGACTCAGATTTTTTTTCAATGACGTACATTGACAGGCGAATATCTGATCTGTTTGTTTACACAGCAGGCGCAAATGCACGTATCCAACCCTCTACAATGTGAGTAAATCACTCGCATATGCGACTATAATCTTCACTCTGGGCGACTAAATAATGTCTATCATAAGCCATTTGCTAATAAATTTGTACATTTTACTTGCCAGTGTGTGTGTTAGAGGCTAAGTATAAGTTTAGCATAGATACATTTTTCACTCGCTCCACACTCTGAGTGCTTGAGAGTTTCGCATTCCGATCTGTACTATTTCAGCTCAATGGATTCTCAGTGTATCTGTATTTGACGTACCGTAAACTCTAGTGTGAACCTGAAGATGTGATGCACATGCTCCTCATTATATGCGCGTGCCGCAATGCAGCACAGCTGATGCAATTATCACATGCCAATGTGCATTGGCTCGTTTTAGTTACACTCGAATAGATTGGCCTCTCTAGTGAGATTCCTATTCGTCGGTTACCGACGCGGCGTCTCCATTCCCTCCTTCAGGGAACGAGGGTTACCATACGTAACCGGGACGTTTCTATGGTTACTTATTGATCATGTTCACCTGTGACTTGTTTAGTCCTTTGTTTTCTTGTATATTTAAGACCTCAGTAGGATTCTGTTCTTTGTATTTAATAAACTTCGTTTGTCTGTTTCAGGATCCACCTTTCCCCTCTTTTCCTCCTTTGCCGGACCTGGTGTGACACTAATCTTTGACTAATCTAAGAATTTTATTAAACAGATTTTGAATGCGATGCATCAACCAATAAATTATACCCATATTAGTCTTCTGTTTATTATGGAAATTGTCATTCATATGTTGCAATGTTTTTGTTCCAATACTAATGTACTATCAAAAAAACAAACAATGCTTTATTGGTGTTTCTTAATAATTCAGTTGTAATTATTTCAAATAATAATCACATATTAATAAAACTCATCTCATATTAATGAAATTTTAAAAACTGCTTTTTATATATATAACATCATGTTTTTTTTTTTATTCATTAGGTTGTTCGTGAGTTTTACCTCGCCTCTTTCTGTTGCAAAATGAGGGCCAACAGAGGCTAAGTGAACCATGCTTACCCACCAAACCTTTGTCACTTTGCAGGAACTCTTCTCTGTTTCACAGTGTTACTATATACAGCAACTCAGTCTCATGGGAATTTTTAATAATTTGTATGAGATCATAGTTTCACACAAATTCAAACCTACGGTAAACTTGACCATGGTTGTATTAGGGGGGGAAATTATAAAAGTTTTAATACAATCTTTATAATATCTTTACATTCTTTGTAATATCATACGGTTTTGTGTAAAAATTTATAAAATTTGTACAAATTATCACGAGTTGTCATGAGAGTGTGTTGGCTTTATGACAAATAGGTTTGCTGATGTTACTGCAAGTATCTGGCAATTTACTGTCATGTTTAACTTGATAAAGTAATGATAATGGTGAGACAGTAGGTGTTGAAAAAAAAAAAGTGTGTACAATGTGGTCAGAGCAAACTTGACTTCCTCTGTCTGGCTCAGAGTTGCAGTATATAGACTTCATCATACATGTGTGGAGGGAACCAGGTTTCATTCGATTCAATGGTTTTATTCAACCAGTAACATGAGGATCATTCTGCTTCAGCTCTGTGAGTTTATAACATATGAAAATATTTACATGAGCTTAACCATAAATTGATTCATATTAAAGGTTCACAGTGGTTTTATGTGGCTGATTAAAAATGAATTGTAATGCATTTATTTCTATATCTTGTAGATGTATTAATCTGTTTTCAAGCTGCGGTGTCAGATCAACTCACTGATCCGGGATCAAATGTGACCATAAACTGTGATCTTGAGGAAAATGAGGTTTATTGGATTTTACTGAAAACACCAGATCCTCCAACAGTGATTCTACGGTCAACTTCCAATCCAACAGCACCTTTTTACTCAAATAAAACACTCAGAAAGAAATATTCACTGCAATTTAATCATAATCTAGTTATTAATAATGTAACCACTGATGAATTAGGAGTATATTACTGTATGAACACAGATTCACCTCCAAAACTCAGCAACAGCACCAGACTGCACTTCACCGGTGAGTTCATTTACTAATCCATATTGATAATCATTACGAATAATTTCTCTTACTTATTTATACATTTGTAATTCACTACTTCAGTTTTTGGCGGACATATAAAAACAGAAGCACTTAATGTTAGCTCCACAAAAAGTTGAATATGTTAGATATTTACCTACAAAATTGCAGTCATTGTGCTCCAGACTATAGCTGTTGTTACTGTAACAGATTATAAATACTTTCATTACAGAATCAACTCAACTAACTGAGCATTACAATCAGACAAAGGGGGAGTGTATTGATCAGAATCAGACACAATGGCAGATTATTATCATCATATCTGGTCTGATGAACGGGCTTCTGCTCATAGTGGTGATCGGTGAGTAATCAATGCTCTTCTCCATAGACAGCTAAATTCTTTATTTAGGCTTTTGACTTATTTCAACATTTTAGCTGACTTATTTCAGTATATTTTTTATTATATATTTATATGTATGTATTTCATACAGTTTATATAATTTAAGAAGAAATAATACAACCTTTTGTTAATATTGAATCTGAATTCACTGTTCCATTTGTAGGACTGGTAAAGGTTTTTGTTGTTGGAAACAGAAGGTCAGCAGAAGAATCACAACTCAACACGGATCTACAGCAGATGCGAGTTATAGAAGAGCATCAGGACCAGTTACAGGTAATAATTCATTAATGAAGCTCTTGATAATAATGTAGGATATTCATGCTGACCTTTTACTCCAACAGTGTCCTATTTAATCCATGGACAGCTAGTTTATATTGTTTTCTTCATTGCTCTTTCAGTATGCCGAGGTGGATTTCTCCAAGCTGCGTAGAAACTTTCGGTCCAGTCAAGTCAACAGCACCTATGCTGCACTAAAGCCGGCGAAATCATGAACGTATGAGTATGATGGACTACTTATGTTGTTCACTGTTTCTTGAACCTCTAACCACAAACTGTTTGGTAGATCTCATAATAGATATGACCCACATTTACGACCATAACATTCTTTAGCCTAGATCAGGGGTTTTGAAATGCAAAGCCTGCCGAGGATCCACTGGAAAGTTAAGATAGAAAAAAGTCAAAAGAAAATAAGTTAAAATTGACAAAATTGATTTATTTGATTTGGTTTATCAAAATAAAAGTCCTATCAAATGAATAGTATAAATATTTTTGTATGAAAAGCATTGTCCTTGTATTATATATATATATATATATATATATATATATATATATATATATATATATATATATATATATAATGAATATTGCTGTCTTTAATACATTCCATTTTTAGACATTGTTAAATTCACAGTTAGGTTTACAATTGTTTTGAATATATAAATAGTGTATTAATGGTATAAAATGACAAAACTAACATGTGAAAATTTAGACTATTATGAAAACATCCTTATGCTGAGAACACAACTCAGTTAAAAACCGGTCTTCTTATAAATTTGTTGCTTTATATTAAATAAATAAACATATATTTGTATGTGTAAGCTTTTGTGCATGTTTTATGTCAGATCTATGAATAATGCTGAAAAATCTGCAATACTTAAAGTTGTTTAGCCGGGTCTCTCTGGTAATGATATTATAATTCCTCATGAAAACAACATTTTATTCAATAATAAGTCAATCAAATTGCAACATGACATTAAATAATGTCACTATTGATAAATTAGGACGTTATAATCATGAGACACACTTAACACATCATTGTCAGATTCATTAGTGAAATTAACAATACATGAATTAAAAACAAAGAAAAGGAAAAAACGCTAAGTCTAAAGGTCTTCGGAAATGTCACACCTCAAATTTGTATCACTTCTGCTGTAATGTTGATGTCATATTTGAATATTAGATGTATTTATTCAATGTATATACGCACGCACAATTGCAATTTGTCAGTTTGCTAAACAACTGACTTCATTTTTGAAGCATTGCATGAAATCATCTGAAGTGCTAAACCAAAACCAGAAGTTTGTTCCACTGGTTTGGTCACTAGACAACCAATGACAGAGAGGGTCTCTTACCTTTGTCTAGAGTGGGGGTTTAACCTTAAACCCAGTGCAGTGTTTTTCCAGCCATTAATGTATCTCAGTTCTCACAGTTGTCTAAACCTCAAATGGAAACAACACCATTATGTGTGATTTGTTTGTTTGTTTACTAGGTCTACACAGTGAAAATGTAGTGCTTGCCAAGTGTGTTAATGCATATAAAGCACCTTCTACTAAAGTTTATGTTGCTATATGAACATCCAAAAGTTAATAGACTGCATCTGTGAAATCAGTTTCACATTAATCTAGGGTCATTCTCAGAGGCTTCAACCAATGAATAAAAATAGTTGTACTAGGAGTGTTGAAACTAGGCCTCATGGACAGCAGCAAATGCACACTAGTGTAAAAATATGACACACATAAGCAGAGTGATGCATGAAACGCCCCAGTGCTGTTGGACTAATGCTGCTTTCATGTGCTATTGGAATAATCTTATATACGAGTTTACCATAGGCGTAAATTTCAGTGGGGACGGTGGGGGTGCGTACCCACCAGATTTGGTCATGAGTCATTTTGTACCCACCACCCTTTCAGGGTTGCTAGTAGGGCTGTAACGATACACCAAACCCATGATTCGGTTCGTATCACGATTTTTGACCCACGAATCGGTTCGTATCACGATTTTATTATTTATATTTTTTCCCCCAAAAAATCTCCATGTTTTTGAAGCTGATGCAGTGGTGACCCGTTCATGTTCAAGTCTGCGAGGCAAGTAGGCTATGCTGAGTTTCGGTTCATTTATGAGACGAGCTCCAGTTCATGCGCCGGCGCCCATGTCGTCTAATATCTATTGTCTGCTTTATGTATTATTTATTAAATCCAGGCAATTGGTTGATGAAACATTGATTAAAATTAAGATACAATTAATACAAAACGAAATTCACTTTAAAGAAAGGCTTTGTGCTTTCTGTTTGAGGTCTCTGTGAAAGTTTTAAAGCAGTCTTTTAGTGCCGATTTCAGAGCGGTCACGTCCGTAACCGAGAACTGTCACATCCGTAACATTGTTTTTTCCTCATAAATACAAACACGAAACACGAAAAATAAAATAAAATGAATATTTTATGTTCTGTGGAACGCATAGTAGCTTGGACAGCTTACATTAGTAAGCTACAGGACATCGTCTTTCAAAACATGACCTGCGCAATAGACCCAGCATTTCTAAAAATGCACTTCCGAATGCGTCTCTGTCCCCAGCACATTTCAAACCAAACTGACGCTCATGGAGTTTACTATAGTTCAAAATTGGACATGAACGCACTCTCGAGTCATATTTACCACTGGGAAGCTCAGATATTTACGATACCAGAGTTCCCGAGTTGGGTGTGCAATAAACTTTAAACATGGGGGAAGGGAGAACGATTGCTGCCATGACTGCTATTCTTTATTAGTTTTTTCCACAACAGCTACATTGCCTTGTCTTGTCGTTAAAGTATTGCATATTTACATAGACTTATATAAATAAGTATTTGAAGCAGATTTAATACACAACAACATTTTAGTTTTTTAGTCAAAATTCCAGAATCATCTGCAAGCTGATGATCGAGATCTATAGTGCGGTGAATGTTTATATGGTTGTCAATGAATGGGACGCTAAACCACCTTAACACTGGTTGCCACCTGCCATAAAACACAAGCAGCTACTGCCACATAAAAGCATGTCGTCAGATATGACAGACATGACACTCTACCCGCACTCCAAGAATTAGCTTGCCAGTGTAAAGTTTTTTTTTTTTTTTTTTTTGACTCCCCGAAAATGACTAGTTAATCACCCTAGTCTGCAGGACTTTCCAATCAACAGTGAGCAGGCAATAACAGCAACCTCTTCACCCACCTCCGCCTCCGCTATCTTGTACAGAGAGTAAGTTGCCATTATTTTGCTAGTCCTGTAATGGTAAACATTACATTAATCTGTCTTAATGTTTACTTAAAATATCTTTAGAGAGCAGTATTTATTTTCCTATTTTTACCCCAAATAGGTCAATGTTAGCATTATGGAACGGTAAACTCTCTCAACGAAATTTATGTTTCATTCATACTCTACTCCGGAGAAAGTTTCATGCAGAAAGTTTACAATGAGACTGAAGTAATAAAACTCACGACATTCCAGGAAATCCCTAATATGGGCAAAGACATCCAGCTACCACTGTAGCTGAATAAAATGCAGATAGAGACATTTTGACTGATTAAACCTGAAGAAAATTAACACATTATTGCAACAGTATATGGTTTATCTGTGACCTTCAAGCCATCTTGGGTATTTTCATAAAGATAAATTATGTTTTATTAACAAAGTTTGGGAGGAGAACGTTTAAATGATCTACCCAATCAGCATGAGAGGAGGCCTATAAATACGTAGCCGACTCACCTATACTCCTCGACAGTTTGCCTCCACCATCCCGTCTCCTCACACACTGGTTACTATCCTAACCAGAGCACTCTGGGTTCCGGCCAAATTCCTAGCTCAGAGCCCACCCCCAGACAGCACGCCAAATGCGCATACGCTTTTGCTCTATCTAATAATGTGTGTGAACTCGTGAACATATTGTTATAATGCAGTTATAAAACTATATAATTTCTGCCTCATTCTTTGATAAGAAGCCACATCAGTTCACAGAAGGAAGTTATTTCAAACTGGTTGCCATTATGTGTAATTTAGTCTTTTGTATAATGGTGTGATTCTTCTAAATAAATAAATAAAGTTAAGATGAATTAGACTGATTGCATTTTTTTTCCCAACATTTCTATAGATATCGCGATATATAGCATTATCGTGAATTCTTTTGGCCATGATTATCATAACCCAATCCCATCATAATTTTGTTTTAGGTAGGGTTGGCACTTTTTGTCATCTCCACATCCTGATAGCAATCAATAATAAAAGTGATCTAAATATTAAAACATGTACATACATGTACAGTACATGCACGTAAAAACTAATTTCCATGTATAAATTGCACAATAAATACAATGCGTGCTATAGAGACGCATTTCATGAGATCGAGTTGGTATTTCCATTCCTCCGCGCATCTACTCATACAGACACACATCATCAGCGCACTCTTTAAGGCTATGCAGAGTTGTAGACAAACAGACACCAAGTGCTGCAAACAAACAGCAGCCCCCTTTAACAGTTCCTCCTGAACCAAAACAACCAGCTTATGCTGCACGTAATTTAGAGACAGGAACCCTTGACTTCCTACTCGAAGTTCTTCACGTCCTAAGACTAATTTATGCATTTCTATGTCAACATTATTAATGTCGAAATTAATCTCCAGCAGTCAGGTGGTACAAATAAGAGCTCTGTAATTTGTTTACACTCATTATTACTGTAATGTTATGTGCTTTGAGACATGAGGTATTTTAACGCCGTCTCTCGTGACGCTTTGCTGAATCTGCTCTGCTGTGTGCGTTCATGTGTTTTAGAGGAGGTGTGGGTTTGGAGACGCTCTGAAGGTAGGGGGGGATCTCACGCTTTCAAAGCTAGCTCGCTATTGCTAGCCGGTCTGAAATGGCCTAGCCTATCTTTAACATCTCATTGTTGAACGACCCCAAGTGGCTTCCACTGGAAGTCTGGTTCACTTTACAGTGTCAGTTTATTAACTGTATCTGACTCAAACACAAATCAGTTGATATTTAGTAACATTCAATGTCATACCTGTATATTCTGAAGTGTTCCTTCTCATGTTATTGGCTGTAGAACAGAGAAGCTGCACAGCCTGACAAGACCTGCTTCCATTAAGGCTGTGAACAGAATGAAAGAGCAATAAAAGGACAGACATTAGACAAATTAATTTATATGACTCACACTCCAGTAATTATTGTCTGAAGCTGCTGTTTTCATATTGAGCTCCTTTGTGTGCTGCTGTAAAAGCATATAGGATCTGTGATTTTAGTTTGTATAAGCCTACCAGTCAATCTTCTTCTTCTAGCTTCTTGCTCTAACTAAGTTAAGAGTATGTTTGTTAGACTCTCAATGGCTCTCAACATATATATTAAGACATATATATGAAAAGAAATATAAAATATATATATATGAAATATAATGAAAAGAAAACCCCACTGATGACTGAACCAATCAAATCTTTTCAAACATGCGTGACTCGCAGATCTGAGGCTTTAAGATCTCTCTGTAACCCAGATTTATTTCCTCTATGCAGTTAGAGTTGCCCAGCAAACATCTCTTTCTGACTGGAAACACCACAGAGCTGTAAACGACACCTTAACCACACAGAGAACAAGCTAAAATCACACTCACACCAGTTTGATTAATTCATTCTTTTATTGTTAGATTAACATTGTAGAAATTGATATAAAGTAGAAGTATAACAACTTCTGGAAGTAGAATAACTAAGCTGCTTCTTTTCATTACACAGATCGTATAGCTTCTGTTATGACAGTTAACGTTATATTTTTGGACATTGGCTGGTAGTCTTGTTTATGTGTTTCAGAGCTCATCTGCAGGTCGTTCATAATAGCTCTTTGCCTTCTTCTCTGCGTTTGAGTGCCGGCTTGGGTTAGTATTGAAGAGGGTTCCTGTTCCAGTCTGCAGTCTCACACTATCGTTATAATCTCATCGTCCGGTGATCATTTTGAATCTTTAACGCCTTCAGTGTTTGCTGGTGGTTTCACCAATTAATTGACCTATGGCTAAGCCACGCCCCCAAACGCGATTAGCCAATCACAGTGCGCATAGCTAACCAATACACTCGGACATTCTCTGCTTCCACGTCCATTGAAATGCATTGCAGTTAGTCAGTTTTCATTCGTTTTTATATGTTTTTTCTTGCCATTTTAAGTTTAAAATGGTCAAATGGTGCACATAGGGTACATGCAACTCCGACACTATGTATCCCGAGAGGCTGGGCGACGGTGTGTATTTTTTACCCTTTCTCAAGCCACATCTCAACCGAGATAAGTGTCTGCTCTGGATTAAGTTATGCGGTAGACCACAACACCAACTAAACGTGGATAAATTAAACAAGGATGTCTACATCTGTTCTAAGGAAAGTCAACAACGTATTTTAACGTTATCTTTAACATCTCTAATGTAACGTTAGCCTAACATTAGAAAACGTTAACGTTAGCTTCTAGCTGCGTTGTACATCATGTCACTTAGCTTCATTAATGTATCTGTAAATAATCGAGATAACAAATGTTAGCAATGTTGTGCTGAATGATTCATGTAAATACAGTAGCACCAAACTAACGGAGAGGTAGGCTACTCTTGGTAAAGATGGTAAAAAGTATTGTCCTGGAAACACAACTTAGACCTGTACATATTTAATTTGATCATCAAACCATTAATTACATATTAAAGCACAACATTTTAGACACATTTCTACCAAAACAACTGGGGAACTTGGTGGGGGTTTTTTTGTTTGTTTTTTGTTTTTTTGCGGTTTAGCACGTTTACACTGACCTGTAAATTTTTGCCTGGAGCTGAAGCTTTTCATCGACCTTCTTATCAATAAAAAATATTAATATAACCCTCCAATGCATAGTTAAGGCCTTTTTGATGACTTCGAGATGATATATAATCTTTCTGTCTCCAAAATTCATCAATTGCCACCTGTGAAGTGTCTCCTACTGTGACAGCTGCCATAGCGCCTGTCACCGAATGTTGACTGTTTGTCCGAGTGAGTGGAGGGGGCGTGGCTTAGCCATAGGTCAATTGTAACCCACTATTTCCCCCTTCACTTAATGACAAAATATTTAATGCATGAAAGAGAACAGGGATTTTGGTTGTCAATGACATCTGTATTGATCATATTTTTCCCAATTTCACATAACTGATTGCAAAAATTCTCCCTTTCTAATGTACTTTTTTATATAGATATTTGCAACTCCAAAACTTTGTTAAAAATTTATTCCCTGACTTTACGAATCATATTCTTGAAGTAGCCCTAGTCAAAAGGGGTGCTGTCATGATTCCTGTCTTTTGTTCTCCTTGTCTTGTGTGTACTTCTGTCATTTACTGTCTTGTGCCAAGTTTTGTAGTCCTATGTAGTTTTTCATGTTGATTAGTCTCCCGAGATGTATCTTTGTCACGGCTCGTAAGAAGGACGACGGAGATGAAAGTAGAAATAAGATTTTCTTTAACTCAGAAACAGGCCAATGGGTGAGACAGCGTGTATAACACAAACAATACCGGACAATGAACTGAATGCAGACAGGAACTTAAATACACAGTGATTATGATTACAAATGACAGTCAGCTGTGAGGAAGGTGATCAGTATCCATGGTTACGGATTGGTGGCGGGAAACACAGACAGGGAAACAAGTGATGAATGACAACAGAAAGTCCATGAACGGAACATAATGTGACAATTTTGTTTCCTCATTTCCTAGTTAAGCTTTTTTGTCCCTGTGTAATTATATTCCTTGTGTTTCACTTGTTACTTTGTCAGTTGTTGTACATGTATTGGTTGCTTTTGATTCTGTGATCCTCGTGGTTTTGTTCCTGTGTTCCTTGAGTTCTGTTTTATCTATTTATGTGTTGCTTTATTACAAATCCTGAACTTAGATCCCCACTGTCGCCTGCTTCCTCAGCACGTTACAGAACAACTGACCAATGTCAGGACCCAGTGAGCATTCTCAGCTCCATTTTCCAGGATGGCCGTCCCATTGAGGACTACTGTATGTGGGGGAGTTTTTAGCTTGCTGCCACCTGGTTCCCTTGGATGAGGTCATGCTGATAGAATGTGTTTGGAGTGGGCTGGACGATTACATTTTATGCCATCTCGACTCTACCAGGAGACAGAATGAAGAAAAATACCTTGGGAGAAACAGGCTAAGTCAGAGGGCCAGCCACCACGGTGTGATTATGATTCAGAGAGCATCACAAGTCAAGAATTCAGATCGGGATCGGTAGCATTTAAATATTCATTCAGTTCCTTTTGCTTGAAGATCGGATTCATCACGCCGGAATGGAGCCAAGGACTAATTTGTAATCTGTGCGGGGGACTTGTCTGGTTCTTGTGGTCTCTGCTGAGGATCTGTGCTGATGGCTATCATGTCGACGAGGCCTTCACAGGGGATTGACTGGTAAACACAGTCTCTGCTGACATTCAGGGCTGAGTTCTGATCGTGTCTAGGAGCAGATCCACCATCTGATCTGGATATGGACCGGATCCGGCTGACTTCGGTAGCCTCGGAATAAGGATGAGAGTCTCAGACAGACTAATATCAGCGTTGATGTCATTCTTCTAAAAATGGCTCCACCAGATACCTTCGTCCCTCCGGCTCCACCAGAGACCCTCGTCCCTCCGGCTCCACAAGAGACCCTCGTCCCTCTGGCTCCACCAGACTCCCTCGTCCCTCCGGCTCCACAAGAGACCCTCGTCCCTCCGGCTCCACCAGAGACCCTCGTCCCTCCGGCTCCACAAGAGACCCTCGTCCCTCTGGCTCCACCAGACTCCCTCGTCCCTCCGGCTCCACAAGAGACCCTCGTCCCTCCGGCTCCACCAGAGACCCTCGTCCCTCCGGCTCCACCAGAGACCCTCGTCCCTCCGGCTCCACCAGAGACCCTCGTCCCTCCGGCTCCACAAGAGACCCTCGTCCCTCCGGCTCCACCAGAGACCCTCGTCCCTCCGGCTCCACAAGAGACCCTCGTCCCTCTGGCTCCACCAGACTCCCTCGTCCCTCTGGCTCCACCAGAGACCCTCGTCCCTCCGGCTCCATCAGAGACCCTCGTCCCTCCGGCTCCACCAGAGACCCTCGTCCCTCCGGCTCCACCAGAGACCCTCGTCCCTCCGGCTCCACAAGAGACCCTCGTCCCTCTGGCTCCACCAGACTCCCTCGTCCCTCCGGCTCCACAAGAGACCCTCGTCCCTCCGGCTCCACCAGAGACCCTCGTCCCTCCGGCTCCACCAGAGACCCTCGTCCCTCCGGCTCCACCAGAGACCCTCGTCCCTCCGGCTCCACCAGAGACCCTCGTCCCTCCGGCTCCACAAGAGACCCTCGTCCCTCTGGCTCCACCAGACTCCCTCGTCCCTCCGGCTCCACCAGAGACCCTCGTCCCTCCGGCTCCATCAGAGACCCTCGTCCCTCCGGCTCCACCAGAGACCCTCGTCCCTCCGGCTCCACCAGAGACCCTCGTCCCTCCGGCTCCACAAGAGACCCTCGTCCCTCTGGCTCCACCAGACTCCCTCATCCCTCCGGCTCCACAAGAGACCCTCGTCCCTCCGGCTCCACCAGAGACCCTCGTCCCTCTGGCTCCACCAGAGACCTTCCTCCATCCGGCTTCACCAGAGACCCTCGTCCCTCCGGCTCCACCAGAGACCTTCGTCCCTCCGGCTCCACCAGAGACCTTCCTCCTTTCGGCTTCACCAGAGACCCTCGTCCCTCCAGGTCTCCACCAGAGACCCTCGTCCCTCCGGCTCCACCAGAGACCTTCGTCCCTCCGGCTCCACCAGAGACCTTCCTCCTTTCGGCTTCACCAGAGACCCTCGTCCCTCCAGGTCTCCACCAGAGACCCTCGTCCCTCCGGCTCTACCAGAGACCTTCGTCCATCCGGCTTCACCAGAGACCCTCGTCCCTCTAGGTCTCCACCAGACTCCCTCATCCATCCGGCTCCACCAGATACCCTCGTTCCTCCGGCTCCACCATGGTCAGCCATCCCTCCGGCTCCACCTTGGTCAGCCGTCACCCTGCCTGCGCTACGAACTTACAAGCCATCCACTACGCTCAGTCTCTCCACCCCTTCGACTCCCAATGGTTCCTCCTCCTTGGTCCTCGGTCGGTACATGTTCAGTCCGATGGGCACTGCAAACATCATGGGAAATAAGGAAGCATCGATACAACACTTTACAGGAAGTGGAGAGGGAAATTGACCCCCTGTCAGTGAGCTTAGCTCTACTGCACACTGCAAGGGGATTGACTAAATTAAATGCAGTAAAAAGAGTTGAGGCCCCAGCATTATTATTGAGTTTAATTAGTCCCATATGTGGTTTACGTGCAGAAGACGCAGCAGTTACATTGCAAATTATCATGATTATTGTTAAATAAGATAAAATTCACATATAATGTAACCAAATTACTTTTATTATCATATTAAACATGTATCACTCTGTTCAGCACTTTCAAATATGATATTCAAATATATTCATTCAATCAATAATACATTTATATAAATGCACATGGATGTACTTACACATGCATATTAAATGAAAGTATGGTAATTTAAATTGTATTTATTTAAAGAAGGTGCAAACTGTCAAATGTCAAAAAAATAAAACAAAAAATATTGAAAGATTCGTTCATAATAAGATCAATAAGATACATTTTTTAAAATAGTTGAATTTCCTATGAATGCTAACTGTAAAGTAGACATTGCGGTTCTTTACTGCCCTCTAGAGGCTGAAAACGTAGTTTTCCACTCGATCCACACACTGGAGATCTCTGGTCTCACCACTGGATGGCAGCTGTTACTGACTGACTCTGTCTGTCTGTTTGTCTCTCTCTCTCTCTCTCTCTCTCTCTCTCTCTCTCTCTCTCTCTCTCTCTCTCTCTCTCTCTCTCTCTCTCTCTTTCTCTCTCTCTGTGTATTCGTGTGTTTGGTTGTTCGCTGTAAACGTCACAATCTCCTGAGTTTAAAAACTCCACTCAAAACAAACCAGAGTTGACAGAGAACATTTATAGTTAGTGAGCATTGTGAGATTGAAACTGATCTAAGACATGTAGCATTTGCAAAGCAACTCTGTAACTGTGAGTTTGTTCAACAGACTTTATGAGTCAGGCCTCCTGAGAGTCACTCCACAGATCGATGAAGATGTTTGTTTTTCAGCCACAGATCTAGAATCGTGTGTTTTAGTGAATGTTTCTCTGCAGCCAGCCAGTTTCTCTGACTCTCGTGTACATTATACGATGGTGTTAAACACTGCACTTGATCAGCATGCTCGTCTCTGAGTTTTATCTGAATTACACTGATAGTGAATTTTAAAGTAATATGAGCATCACATCACCAAACAACAATACTCTACTAACGTATCTACAGAGGTGACAGCCAATAAAGTGTTGCAGAGATGACGTATTTTTACAGGAATCCTGATGTTGGTGATGTTATAGTTTGTTTATAGCCTAACTTTAGCTATTTACTTCTGTTGATTTTATTTAGGTTTCCAATTTCAAAAGTTGTGTTCATTTGTGAAGATTATGTTGATAATCATAAACTTTTATTGGCCACAGCTTATTTTTCTGCAATAAAGACAATGGGAAAATCCGGGGAACCGGGGCGATGCAAACTTCTGGGTTGGCCTATAAAAATATGTCATCAATTCATAACTTTATGAGTGTGAGGATCTTTAAGATGAATATTAAAACACAGCGGTTCACATCATTTCAACATGGCAAAATATATTGAGAAGGTGACCCGCATCATATGTAATTTAAACACTTTTTATAGAAAACAACGTTTACAGTCTTCATCTTATGTCAGACGACTATTCACTGTTTATTTAGAATTAAATTATAACCAAAATGCACCTTTAATGAAACACACATCAAGTTGTGTTCAGGATCAAACAAGGTCAAATACCTAATAAAAACAGTGGTTATATATGCACAAAATAGGTTTTGATTAATAAAGTGGTGAAGGTAATAAGGGCATTAGATGTTGTGGTCAGAGTTTTTGACTTCCTCTGCTTGATGTGAAAGGTTTTTCTGTCTTCCTGTGTTTTCTTCAGAGCTGCAGTAGATTCATCTTAATGTTGTGTGGCGGGAAGAAGAATCATATTGAAGTGTTTTAATCTCGACAACATGAAGATCATTCAGCTTCAGCTCTGTGAGTTTTACATATCAATATATTTACATGCACTTTACAAACTTAAACTAAATTGTTTTTATCAAAAGTCATAAATTGTTTTATATTTCACGGTGGTTTTAATTGGGTAATACTGAATTTGATGCATGTTCATTTATTTATTTTTATCGTCTAGATGTATTAATCTGTTGTCGAGCTGCAGTGTCAGATCAACTCACTGATCCGGGATCAGATGTGACCATAAACTGTGATCTTGAGGAAAATGAGGTTTATTGGATTTTACTGAAAACACCAGATCCTCCAACAGTGATTCTACGGTCAACCTCAACTCCAAAAGCACCTTTTTACTCAAATAAAACATTCAGAAAGAAATATTCACTGCAATTTAATCATAATCTAGTTATAAATAATGTAACTGCTGATGAATTAGGAGTTTATTACTGTATGAACACAGATTTACCTCTAAAACTCAGCAACAGCACCAGACTGCACTTCACCGGTGAGTTCATTTACTCCTCTATTGATCATATTGATGATTAGTGTGAATAATTACATTTGTTATGTACTTCAGGTTTTTACACAATCATGAGCAACATAATTTTACACATACAGAGATTAATATGATATAAATATTAAAGTCAGTTAGTTATTGCTGTAACTGTGGACACTTTCTTCACAGAATCTACTAAACCAGCCGAATGTCACAATCATACAGCGGTGGAGTTTATTGATCAGAATAAGACACAATGTCAGATTATTATCATCATATTTGGACTGATAATCGGGCTTCTGCTCATTGTGCTGATCGGTGAGTTATTATTTAATTAAAAACATAATGAGCAAATGAGATATACTTTCTTAAAATATCAATATGATGCTGTTTTACTTATTTTTTTTTTTACTATTTTGGTTTTTAGGTGTCTTCAGTAGCTAAATATTGAACATTGTAGACAGAATAATCTACCTTTGAGTAAATAATAAATCTTAATTCCTTGTCTCATTTTTAGTTTTTGCTGTTGGAAAAACAGAACGGTTGGAGAAATATGATCCTGATCTTCAGACACGAGTTATATATCAGCCTCGTGACCCAAACCGACTAACATCACAATAAGCTCAAATATGTGAAACCATGAATAATAGTATTATTCAGTATAATTCATTGCTGTTAGTTTAGATAATATGAAGAAATCTTGATGAGCTGCTATTCAAAGAAATCATAGAGCCTTTTGTTTGGATTAATGTTAATATTAATAAAAAGCTGAATGTTAATATTGTTTTCTTTGTTGCTCTTTCAGTTCACTGATGATGATATTAAGCAAGCGACAGCATCTGTGTTTGATTATATAACATGTTCTTAAAATATAATTTGATTAATATACTTAATGTCAAGAATAAATTATTTTACATTGTAATATCAGGTAATATCTGGAGACTGGTGCTAATTGTCACAATATTTACTAAAATAAAAATTATTTCGAAATATATTACATCCCTTTTTGACTACAAAAACAGCTTTGAACGTTTCTACCATTGTTGGTTTGGAAAAAAATTAATTAAACATGGTCAGTTATTAATACATATTAAAGTGTATTATTGTGCTGGATTAGATAGCATTTACATTGAGCCTGTAAAAAGTGTTTGTATTTAACAATAATTCAATTAGTTTAATTTAATTAGTTTTTTGGCACTATTTTCACATTTCCACTTGAGCTTGACAAAGTAAAATTACAAACCTTTTCTGTCCTGGGTTTTCTCAGCATGGTTAACTATAATAATGAATTAATAATATTAATAATTATGAATAATTGTAGACTATAGGCTAATGCCCAATTATTATTATTATTATTCATGCTTGTCAAAAGTGTAATATTTTCTTAATTAGAACAATAATTTTTTGTAATCTAAAAAATGTATAAAAAAAATCTGATATATAAATATATAATATTTTTATTTTATATTTATATGTTGTAAAGAAATATATTTGATATATTTATTAAATATACAAAATATACATATTTAGCAAAAAATTAAAAATAAAATAAAGGGCCTCCGTCTGCAGAGTGGAAAACTCAGCTGAGGTTTTAAACCAAAACCAGAAATATGTTCCACTGGTTGTTTCTCTCACCTTTGTCTAGAGATGTTTAACTGAACCAAGTGTCAATACCTTTATACGTTTATGTATCTCAATTCTCACAGTTTTCTTAACCTCAAGTGGAGACCGCAGCATTGCCGTACCCGTACATTGTAACGCTTCTGTACTTCATACTATCTAGATACACATTTCATATCAGAGCATTAGACATCATGTAAAGCACCTTCACACTTGATAAGTTTATATTGCTGTGAATGTTCAACAGTTAAAGCAGCTTCACATCAATCTGGTCATTCTCAGAGGCTTCAGTTCACACAGAGCAAGAGTGACTGAGCTTTTCCTTTTCAGTTTAAAAGAAAGGTTATGATTTGCATGAAGTGTCTGAATGGCTTTGATGAAAAAGGGACTAACACCAAATTTAATATAAAATATACATTTTAACATCATATTCTGTAGATGAGATAATAGATTTGAGACTTCATTGAGTCCGAATATTTTAACTTGAAACCACTCTATTCGATTGAATTATTGAATTATTGTTCACACTGTGAGCACACAAAAGATTCATTTGACTGATGTGTAATTAGGAATAAATAAATACATTTTTTGTAAATTATATTGTCATGAAACACATGAGGAACTTATCAACATGAAAAACTACAAAGAACAAAGCAAAACACACATCAGGAAATAACACAAAAGTCCACAAACACTATATACAGTATATGAAGTGTGGTTTTAATCTTAAGAAAGATTAAATAATCCAAAAAGAACTCAAAATAGATTTTACAATGGTGATCACAACATGATGAAAGAACACTTGTGGTAAAGATTCATTTGTCCTTTAGCAAACATTGTAACTTTCTCAGAGTGTCAAGATCTAATTATCTTATACATTCTGGGCAGATGGCAAGAATATGACAGTACAAAACATTGTCAAAGCTTTGATAATTCAGCCAAATATATTTAAAAAAAAAATGCCAGAAAAGTTTAGAGAAAGTGAAAAGTCACATTTGTATGTCATTTGTTTCCTTCAAAGTAGGGAATGCTTTAATTATTTTTCTTAACAGAAATATGATCAAGGTATTACGGTTGACACAATGCAAACCCAGAGCAAAAGTAATGATGTCTCCACACTCTCGGCTGATTCTGCAAGAAAAGGTAAAGAAGAAAACAACATTATTGCACTGTGACAAAGGCAACAGATCCACACAGCTGCATTCAGACTGAAACATACTTGTGAACCGTCTGATGATCGTTCACTTATTGGATTCAGATTTTATAAAACATTTCAAATTAAAACCAACATTAATCAACCATTTTTACACACCATTGATTCTGGTTGATTTTATTTGGTTTTACTTGTTTAAATCACATGGAACCATCAATGTCCATGACTAAATCATGTTCAGACAGAGAGCTATTGTCACAAGGGGCCCTATTTTAACGATCTGAAACGCAAGTGTCAAAGTGCAAAGCGCAAGTAACTTTGTGGGCGGATACCGGCACTGTTGCTATTTTCCCAGCGGGATAAACGACTCTTGCGCTCGACGCAAATCTAAAATGGGTTGGTCTGAAGTAGCTTCATTATTCATAGGTGTGGTTTGGGCGTAACGTGAAATAAACCAATCAGAGCGTCCTCTCACATTCCCTTTAAGAGCAGGCGCGCTTGTTCCACGGCGGATTGCTATTATAACGACGGGTTTGCCAGCGCACGCCAGGAGCGGTTCACATCCGAGGAGACCGACGTTCTCGTCAGGACCGTAAAACACAGAGAAGTGACATTGGGGATGATGGGAGAAACCCATCCAAATTAGCTTCAGTTAAACAGTCGTATAATTTGGGTTGTAAATGTGTAGCTCAATCTAGATTGTTTTATTTTTTTTATCTAGATAGATCTTTTTCACATCTTCACGGACACAACAATGATTTCCCTCGTGTGTTAATATTTTTCCTTGTAATAATGTATGATTTGCAAAAATGAAAACTGCTGCATCTGTTTATATTAGAGAATCAAAGTGGATGCGCGTTAACACACTACATTATGGCCAAGCACGCGCCCTTAAAATACCATATCACTAACGTGCAACGCACCACTGTCTTTAGACTGTTTTTTTCCTGGTCAATGGCGCAATTGCTTTCTAAAACTGGAAAATAGCACCAGGGAAGTTTTGCGCCGGAAAACGCCTCCTCTTTGCGCTGAACCGCCCCCGCGAGCGCAAGTTCATTCCCTAATTTACCGACGTGCGTCTGTGGAGGGAAAAGTCCGCTGTGCGCGGGTGCAAAATAGGAATGATACATGCGTCGGTGTTCAAAGTCAATTGCGCTGGGTGCAAGATAGGGCCCAAGGTGACAACGTGAAGGCGGAACTAAGTCCCGTGGAATTTGTGTTCCCCCCGGGATGGTGTCACTGTAACACCGGCCCGGTCTCGGTTGTGTATCTGTCACCATAACAACGCTAATAACAGATCAACATCAGGTGCGGGGGATTTACGCTGGGATCTGTGATAGGGCTGTGGAGGCAGACGGACCACATAAAAGAGAAGTGCAGAGGCAGTGAAGTGTTGTTCTTCCCAGGGGTTGGTCTTCCTGTGTTGCTCTTTCCTTTGGAGTGTTCCCCTGAGAGAAGTTGGTTTCTTTGGCGGTGTTGCTGATGTGTGGAGGTATCTGAAAAGTGTTGTGGGGGCTCGGCTGTTCGGCTGTGTGAAGGGTGTAACGGCGATTAAGTAAACACGAGTGAAGACATCAAGGGATGGAAAGAGAGTGAGTTATGGGAATCGAGTGAAGACTGGAGAACGCCATCATCATTGGAAGGGAGATAAGTAGTATGATCTTGGATCTTATTGAATGTATGCACCTGCACCGAGACGGATGTAAAGTTGTGAAGTGTATTTGATCACGAGTGTCGTGTCACTTGAGCATGGGTGGATTGAGTGATCATTGAACTCCTGTTCTCTTCTTCCGAGTGTGGGCGAGAAAAGCTCTGTCCCCCGTGCCAGTAAGGAGGCACCCAAATCTCCTCGCTATTGGATGAGACTCGATTCAGCTTGACAGTGGAAGGGACGATCGTTGGGTGAGTGCTGGCCTTATTGCACTGAGAGAGAGAGTGGATATGCAGTGCCTGAATTGATGTGTTTGCACAGTATTGGCTTGAAGTGAGGTTGCAGTGTGTGGGGAAAATATATATATACTGACCGCCGTGTACTCACCATCTCGAAATTTCATCGCTGTCACTGAAGAAGGACTCCAGGTGTCTAATGTGAAAATTATCCTTACATGTTGGAAGACTGCGTATAAACTTACTCTGCCTGTGCAAATAGAAGAATCCCTCCGACCAGGTTCCTTTATGTGATGTCTGCTGGAAGGAGAGATGGATATTAGAAGTGCCCTCTCGTCGGCTTGACCGAAGCACCCCACAGTCGTAAGCTCTCGTCACTTCATTGAAGAGAAAATGCATGCAATTGAATTGTTCACTCCGTCTGTGTGGTAGGAGCCGTCCCCCGCCGGGGTCCTGGATGGGAGGTCTGTTTGAAGGAAGACCCTCCGCGCTTAAGTAAAGGCATACGTGCTTGAATATTCACCTGTCTGGTAGAAGATTCTTTCTGGCCATCTGCTCCCGCACCGGCCACGTCCTGATCGTTCATTGGTCCAAGAAGGTTGGCTTACCTGGATGGTTACCTGTCCGCCCAGCGCAGGATTCTCTGTGACCACGAGACCCTGTCCCGCTCTGCGCCCAACCAAAGGTATACACGCTTGGATATTCACCTATCTGGTGGAAGATTCTTCTGGTCCTCAGCTCCCGCACCGGCCACGTCCTGATCGTTCGACGGTCCAAGAAGGTTGGCTTACCTGGATACTTACCCGTCTGTCCAGCGCAGGATCCTCCGCGACCCCGAGACTTTGTCCCGCTCTGCGCTCCACCCAAAGTTATACATGCTTGGATACACACCTGTCTGGTAAAAGGTTCCCTTTGGTCACCAGCTCCCGCACCGGCCACTTCCTGATCATTCAACAGCCCAAGAAGGTTGGCTTACCTGGATACTTAACTGTTCGTCGGGCCGGTGGCCGACTTCCTCCTCTCCTAGTTGTCACGTCCGGGCATGAGCTGCCGTGAAGAAGACTCCACGCCTTCCCGGGGGTCCGAGGTCTGGTCCCGCTCTGGTCGGGGGACACAGAAGCATCATCAAGACTTTTTAATTAATTTTATTCAATAAACCTTGTTAACTTTTACTTATCTGTCTGCTTGGTCTTTGGCACGCTCCTCGAGGTGGTCCTGGGTTTCAGGGGTGGGTGCAGTCTGGTTTGACCCCCTGACCTGTGACACCTGGATTCGTGTATATAGCCTACTGATTCACAAGCTTGGTAACTAGAGCTGATAGTTACCCCAACATATGTCATGATGAAAAAAATGATACCCCAAAATATAATAAAGACAAAATTCCCTTGCCCTTTGCCTCAGTGGAGGTTTGATAGCTTTCTCATTGAAAGCAATATACTGGCCACGTCACTGGACTCTTTTTCTGACAGTGTAGTGACCGAGTGAGATGGGGTAGACTTTAAAGCAGCAAAAGAGGAACAACCTTGACCGTCACCAATTTGGGACAGGTGTTCTGCGATGCCCATTTCAGTTTTAAAATCAAATAGCCTATATATTATAGTTCCAGAGACATTGCTTTCAAAAGTGTGGAAGAAACATTATTTATAATTTACATTGACATTTTTTTCATTCCATCTTTCATTTTTTCGTAATAAATCTAAAATCATTATTTTATTGTGCGCATGCAATTTGTTTGTACGGTTTTAAAGTAGCCTAATTTTTTGTATTTAACATAGCATAAAAATACAACAACCTTTCTTTATATTTTTCTCGCCATTGTTAAAAAAGGACGCAAAAGTAGCCTAGCCTACTTCACAGACCAAATTTACCAAACTTATTGATTTGATAGGGGAGGCATCATCTTACTTGTAAATACGGGATTTCGTATTTTAAAGGACGGGTGGCAAGAGGAACCTTATGTACAGATCACTGTGGAAACATTAGTATAGCCATTAAAGAACGAACTCTTGCCAGGCAAAATATCATTATGCACTTTTTGTTTCTGACAAGATTTATTTTCTTGATGCTGTTTTTATTTTTGCAATTTCTCTTGAATGTGTAGGCTACTGTTTACAGACCTTATATATTGTATTGTACCTCTATGATTAAAATTACAGAGATAATTACTTGACTCATTTCCCACTCAACAGCAAATATGACCTGAATAAAATAAAATAAAATTTATTTTAAAATGGTCTGTATACACGCATTAAATCCATCAAATTTAGGTTTAAAATCATGTCATTTAAAAAGTTGTAAAATGAACTTTTTTGCATGTGTGTAGAGAGAAACTAGGAAAGCATCATATTTAAATAATTACGTATTCATTACGTATTACTATTTATCAGTACTACTACTACACAGTTTAGAACATCATCTCAATACAATATTGAGCACATGTGAATTATAACCCAAACACACCTCCATCCAGTACATATTGGATCATCCAGCTACAGGCTGCAGCGAGGGGTGTCTCCCCAATTTTGCATCTTCGCAACACTCCAGCACAGCAGGAGACGCTGTTCATTTTAGTTTGCAACCCGGCACTGCCGGTGTTCTGTCGACTTTGTCAGAATAGCATACCGGAAGTTGAGTTTTATAGCGGGGTCTGTCAATTTAGCCTACTTTGTCAAAACTGCATACCAGTGTTTGTGAAGGGTATGCTTCTTTGATGGCCCCTGGTTTAATAAAAATACAGTTTATAAAGGGGTATATTAATAAAAATACAGTTTATAAAGGGGTATGCTGTTTTGATGGCCCCTGGTTTAATACAAATGCAATTAGGTAATGTGTATATAATATGCGATATAATACACCAACACTTACCGCTTGTAATCTGGTATGCTGAAATGATGGTTTAAATTTAACGCATGCGCAATTCCACTAATTCCACTGCTGCGCATGCGCATTAACCGAAGGTATCCCATTCT
The DNA here is from genome assembly GCF_949152265.1 of Phoxinus phoxinus. NCBI lineage: Eukaryota > Metazoa > Chordata > Actinopteri > Cypriniformes > Leuciscidae > Phoxinus > Phoxinus phoxinus. Next base: position 11,824,031 of record NC_136895.1, read on the forward strand.
GATGGGGTATGGTGTTCCGTCAGAACACCTTTGTGCAAGAAGGAGTGGGGAGCAGATATGACTTCAATGAAAAGAGTATATGTTGGATTAATTAGGTCTAGTGTTGACTTCGGGTGCGTGGCTTATGGGTCTGCTACAAAGTCTGAATTAAAGAAGCTTGATGTTATTCAGGGTTCACCCCTCAGGATATGTTCAGGAGCAATGAGAACCTCCCCTATATCAGCGCTTCAGGTTGAAGTAGGTGAAATGCCGTTTGAGTTGAGACGACTGCAAATGTCATTGTCATACTATGTTCATTTAAAGGGGCATATGGAAGACCATCCAACTAAAAGTGTCCTTATTCCAACATGGGAGCAGGCCAAAAGTAAAAGAGAGTCGTTTAGTGCAAGCATACATGGAAAGGTTAAGCAGGCGGCTGTAGGAAATTTCGAATTTAGTCCATCGGTGGTCTATCCACCGCATCCACCGTGGCTACTACCGGTTCCAGACACTGATATAAATTTGCATGAAAAGATTAAAAATGATAAGGGGGATAGTGGACAAATGGCTATGAGGTATGTGGATAACTATACGTGCAAATCTTTACTGATGGGTCAAAGCAACCAGATACAGGGAAAGTAGCAATAGCATATGTGATACCAGAGTTTGATATTAAGTTTTCTGCAAGAGTTTCGGATTATGTGTCAGTGTACTCAGCAGAGCTGATAGCAATTTTGATGGCGTTACAGTGGATAGAACAAATTAAACCACTAAGAGTAGTTGTGTGTTCAGATTCGTTGTCAGCTTTAGAACATTTTAAATTAGGTAACTCAAGTGAAAGGTATGATATTGTATGTGAGATATTGACTTTGCTATAGTATTCAAAATGGGGGGACGCATGTAAAGTCTGTTTGGGTTCCGGCTCATGTTGGTGTGCCTGGTAATGAGTTGGCAGACACGTTTGCTAAACAGGCTTTGAAAGCGACAAATGTGTCTATTCAATGTAAAATATCAAAATCAGAGGCTAAGTCAGTGATTAACAAACATGTTAAAAAGTTGTGGCAAGATAAATGGGATAGGGGAGATAAAGGGAGGGGTTTTTACACTATAAATCCTGGGGTTGGTCAGGGGCGTATGGTAACAAGGTGTCGAAGAGAAGAGGGAATTTTTACAAGAATGAGAATAGGGCACACCGGACTAAATAAAACACTACAGTTAATAGGAAAACATAATTCAGGAAAATGTGAGATTTGTAATGTACCAGAAACAGTGGAACATGTCTTTATGATATGTAGGAAATTTAATAGAGAAAGGATTTTAATTAAAAGGAAAATAGAGGACAGTGGAGAAAGGTTTATCTTTAGAGGCATTTTGTCTAAGGCTTCCGATCATAGAGTAATAAAATATATGTTTCAATTTTTAAAGAATACCAGACTCATAGACAGATTATAGTTTTGTTTTTTTTTGTTTTTTTTGGGGGGGGTAGCTTGTAGGCTACAATATTCCCGAAGATGTAAGCCATAATGATGATCAGACACAATTTATCCGGAGGGTGGCGGTAGTGCGCTAAGTTAGTCCGCATCCGCCGTTAAGCAGCCAAAGAAGAAGAAGAAGAAGTCAGAACACCTGTAAATTTACACAGAAGAAGAGCTCGATCGGGCCCAAGCATGATCGGCCCGGGTCTCGATTTCCCAGATCTGTTGTCGAAAATAGTAGTATTTCAGAAATATATATATTAATTATACAAGGGCACCATGGTCATCGGGTATGTTTACGATTTTTTTTTAATGAAATTCTGTATTTACAAAATGCATCGTGTCCCGGAAATGCCGCAACTCTTACAAGAAGTCTTGGTGTAATGTTAGATGCGCTCGTATTTACATTTGGCTGTTTTTATACTGGTTTGTTTTGTTCCTCATTTGCTTTATTAAACAAAGAATCAACATGAAAACCCTTTGTACGTCATTAATACATTAAACATGTATTGATTAACGGGTTTATCTGCAGGAAAATGTCTGCAACTATTATTTTACCAGCAGTCATTAGCAACAGTTAGCATTAGCATTTTGAATTTCAATCTTTTGTTTTCCGATGCATGTGTGTAGTTTTATTTGAAAGTTATTTGATTGGCCTAATCTTACAGTGCATTAGATATTCAAGTTTTCACCAGTAGGGTAATATGGGTAAAGATGCTCCCTTGTGAATTAACTGCTAAATCATATTTAGCGACGAGTTCAACATATACATGATGAGGAGGATGCAACATCCAATATAAAATATTAAGGGAATTACATGAAAACGTATACTAATTTAGTTGTTAATTTAAATGCATTTTTTCAGTTTAATTAAACAGTGACCACATGAACAGTGACCACATGAAGTCACCATGAAATCAAAATTGACAACACTTATTTTGTATGGAATATTGCAGTCTTTTTAATTTATATATGTATATATATCCGAAATATTTTTTTTTTCTTGTTCAAGAAGCTGTTTCATTCTAATATGCATAACAATAGGGAAGAAAAGACTATCGCAACTTTCGTATCATGCCAACATTAACCTGTTAAAGAGAGATTCGTCTAAATTACACTATTATAATATATCTAATTATAAAGTTACACAAACAGTCTCTCCTTGTTCATGATTTATGTTTAAAATACATGAAGCGCGGTACTTTTGTCCAATGAGATTTTAGTATTGGTGCGGCTCCCTGTCAAATCACAGAAATGAAAACCGAGCAATTCACAAAATGTAGTGTTTGTGGCCAGTTATTGTGATAGTACAAAAACTCTAATTAGAATGAACGACATGACTTTTATCACATTGCGTCTGCTTAGTTTTGTCTTGTTACTTTTAGTAAAACAAAATAAGTTTTAAGTTTTTATAATATGTATGTTCTCCATAATAATTTAAACCTAAAAATAATATTAAATGATGTATTCCCTCGAATTTGGGATATTTTAGTTTAGAGGGTCTTAGAACGTTTTGTTTATTTTTTAAATGACCATAAAAAAAATGGAAGTTGCGATAGACTTTTCCGAGTGAAACCGCTCCTTAAACAAGAAAAAAAGTATGACGGGACTTGATTTTGTTAATCGCAAATAGATAGGATCATTAGGGTTTGCTATTGGTCGATTTAATGAAGATTGACAGGATCTCCAGCCCTCGCCCCAAACAAAAAAGTCATCATGCTTTTAGTTTGTCCTTTCGCCTGACTGGATGTAAATGTTTTAGCACATGTTAGCATGACATCACAGCAAGTCTGACAGCATTTCTAAGCGGCATGTACATCACTGTGATCACCGGTGATTGGTTTTTCTTAAACTTGCCTTTTGCTAATATATTGTACTGGTTGAGAGAATAAAGAAGTTAAAGGGGTGGTCAAATGCCCTTTTCACAAGATGTAAAATAAATATCTGATGTGCCCAGAGTGTGTGTGTGAAGTTTTAGCGCAAAATACCCCACAGATATTTTTATAAAGCATGTTAAAGTTGTCACTTTTTGAGGGTTTGCAAAAACGCACTGTTTAGTGCCTGTCCCTTTAAATGCAAATGAGCTGCTGCAGAGGGCGGGGTTTCAAGTGCTCCTGTGTGTGTTAGCAGCTGCGATTACCTCACGCAGACACACTAAAATGACAGAAACTGTTTTGCCTTAAGGCGGGCGTACACGGTGCGATTTTTTGCTGTTTTACGAGCTCGCAGATTATTTTTTCACTCGGGAGAAATCGAGTGCAAATCGGTGATGCTCGCATGGTCGCGGCTCGCAGCGTGTGAGAGGAATTACGAGCCGAGCCGAGCACGTTATGAGCACCTCCCCGACCTCCCGATCATTTTTAAACATGTTTAAAAAATTCGGGGAGTCGGCCCGATTTTCACCAGCGTATAGGCTGTCCCCTATTGCAAAATCATACACAACCGCCTCACAGGCTAGATCGATGGGGCTATACCTCAGTGGCAGCAACCACACAGCGTGCGCATACACTGTCACACACACACACACACACACTCACTCTCTCTCTCATGTTTTTATGTTGAACGGAATGGCTACTGTCACAGTATCTGCATTTGCACACACATTTCTGTCATTTTTCTATCTGAAGCTATTGCCTGAAACATTGAAAGCTCTCACAGAGACTGTGTTTAACCGCCAGCTCGGGATAAAATTCGTGCAGGAGGACAGTCGTGCCGTGTACCAGCTGCTTTGACGCGATTATCAGTTTAACTGACTCGTAACGTGTGCAATATCTCACGACCTCCCGAGTGTCCGAACTCGCACCGTGTACGCCCGCCTTTAGATGTTAAAACGGAGTCAGACAAAGATGGAGAGACTCAAGAAGAAGTGACAACATGTAGAATGCAACAGGGCGTCTCTGAATGGTTAGTTGATGAATTTATGTTGCTGATGTGGAGTTAACTATCTTCAATTAGCATATTCTGTCATGATAATCTATAAATCGCTCGTATAGGAACTGTTGTGAGATGCACAGAGTGACTTTCTATTGCATGTGAAAAGACAGATGCTAAAGTTTGAGCTGACTCACAAATGTACTCTTATACAACAACTCTTCCTCTTCTCAACATGGACTGCATGTTCCCTGGGACGGGGCTTATGTACATTTTAGGGTTTATGATGTCACTAACCCGTGAGGAATGTCGTGTAGTCCCGACCAGCCGTTTGTTGTAGTCCTTTTCTTTAAAGGACAAGTTCGGTATTTTACACTTAAAGCCCTGTTTACAGATCGTATCTGATGAAATAGAACGGTTAAGATTAAAATTTGGACACATGCTCCTGTCCCGAGAATTTTAGGTTTATTTTCGCTTTCCCCCCCACCTCCACAATGGTTGTCTATATGCACTGGAAGATTCCTTCCTAAAAACACATTAAACTTTCGTTTACAAAGACGTGAAACTCACCGAGTGGTCAGGGGTGTTCACTGATACGGTCCCAAAAAAAATCGCTGAAAAAGATGCTTTCCAACAGGTTTTATCGTAGTTTTTGTCCAACTCCATTGATTGTATTGAATGTGCTGTGTGAGTTACGGTATTACTCCGCCGCTTCTTCTTCTGCTTCTTCTGTGTATTCAATGAAATGCCAGCGGTTTGCTTGCAATTGGCAAAGGTGCAATATCGCCACCAACTGGTGTCTATTATTCAAGCTCTCAACGGAAGAATCTGGGTGTGACGCGTTTGGCAAAATAGGTCCACAAAAGCGAAATTAAACTAAAATTCTCGGGACAGGAGCATGTGTCCAAATTTTAATCTTAACCGTTCTATTTCATCAGATACGATCTGTAAACAGGGCTTTAAGTGTAAAATACCGAACTTGTCCTTTAAAAGCAAATATCTCCCTTTGCTTTGAACTTTGAGCGTTGTAACTTTGCAGATGTTGTTTATGATCAAACAGCAACATTACACACTAACTACAGTTAGAAAAGTGAAATCATACTCAACCACCCCTTTAAATGAACTTGTTTTTTCTTTTTCTGCAGTTGCGGCTTCATCTGTGCGTTTGCGGTGCTGAATCTGCTGATAAACAAAGGTGAGCATCCGAACGACACATCAGAAAGATACATTAATGCCACAGACTGTGTTTGAAAGTTTCTTTCATTTCAGTGTGTCTGCAGGAAACAGTAGAGGCTGTTATTGGCGGTTCTGTTCTCCTGCCGTGTTCTTCCACTGAACATGATCTTGAACCTCAAGACACTGATGTTCATTGGAGACACAATGGCAGCAAGAATGTGTATGATATAGTCAAGGGTGAAGATTCACTACAGTTACAGGATCCGCGTTACAAGAACAGAGCTGAAAGTTTGCCTGATGAGTATGAGAAAAGAAACTTCTCCATCAAACTCACAGATCTCACTCACACTGATGCAGGAAAGTACATCTGCTACATCACACACTCAGATGAGCTTCAGACTGTACAGCTGATCATCAATGGTGTGTAAAAATGCTTGATTCATGAAGTTGGTAGCACTTTAGAATAATGGTCCGTCATTAATAGGAAACTGCAGGAAATAATGTAGGACTAATGAGTAGTTCTACATTAACACTTTTAGATACTATTAACTAATATGGAAACTAGCTTAACTAATCAGAATCAATAATTACTGAATGAGATGAGCCTCAATATCAACTAACCATGAGAAACTATAAAGAATTACCAATTAATTACTAATCACAACATCATTGTGTGTCTAAGACAAAATAAATGGTATTTTTACGCTGAATACAGTCATAAAATGCATCACTGATTACTCAAGTGTTACATAGTGACTCTAGGAACTACTAGTTATCTGGACCATCATTTTAAAGTGAAAGTTTACATTTACATTTATTCATTTAGCAGACGCTTTTATCCAAATCGACTTACAAATGACAATAGAAGCAATTAAACTAGCAGTAGGACAACAGTATGTAAGTGCTATGACCCTTCACAGTACAATCCAACGCAATATTATTTTTTTTGTTAGAATAGAGAAGAAAGTTGTTAGTATTACTGGATCAAGTGCTGCCGAAAAAGATACGTCTTCAGCAGTTTCTTAAAGATGGCTACAGACTCAGCAGCTCTGGCTGAGTTAGGCAGTAGCCATTTTTAAGAAATTGCTGAAGACGTATATTTTTCGGCAGCACTTGATCCAGTAATACTAACACTTTCTCCTCTATTCTATCTAAAAAAAAAAAAAAACTACGTTGGATTGAACTGCGAAGGGTCATTGCACTTACATACTGTTGTCCTACTGCTAGTTTAATTGCTTCTATTGTTTCTCATTTGTAAATCACTTTGGATAAAAGCGTCTGCTAAATGAATAAATGTAATGTAAATGTAACTATATGTCTTTCTCCACTGACGTTCTCAGTTGTTCAAAGTGTTTCTAAGGATACTGATTGTTAGAAGGCGGCTGCCTGACTCTGAGGTGGCGAACCGGTTTGTGTAACATTAGCAACACATTATTAGCTGTTTGAAAACGTAGTCAAGCAAAAGGCTAATAATATTAATTACATTATATGTCCAACGTTAAAACATAACATACATAAAACGCATTACCATTCTGATACATCAACTTGCAGATGAGCCTGTGCGTTCAAGTCATCTCGCAAAGATCGTATTATGCGTTGAATGCCACCACTATGTCGTAAATACAAGTGGGAAGCTCTGGATTTTCTTTAATGGTTCGTTCAAGTCCTCCTGGGAAGTTCAAATATTTACAAGGTGGGAAGTTGTGTTTACAACGGCAGGGGTGTTCAAGTCACTTTCGTTGGAGTAAGATGGTGGTGTACTTTCTCTTAATTACAAAAATACAGCAGGTTCTTAAACTCTAGTCATAGAAAATGAAGAAAAATGAATGTGCATCAAGTGTGCTTTGCTTTTTTATGTTTTTAATTAATTTATGAAGACACTGTAAACCTTGTTACATATTATATTGTTATATTATAATGATATCATTTTCTGTGCAAGCAATTAGCTGACTTCGCTGTAATAGAAAATCCTGACAATATCTCTGCTAAATACCTTTAAATATTGTGGTATTCCGCCATGTTTCTCACTGACAGTGACACGCCCCAAGTCGTAAAGATCGTTTTGTCTTTTTTTAAGACAAAAAAAGTGTTCAAGTTCACTAGTTATAGATGAATCTCTTGCCTTTATCACAGTGAGGTATTTTTTTGTTGCAGAATCAACAGCAGGAAAAGAAAGTAAATCCACTGAACCAGAAGTTGAAACTGGATCAGACATTGTGGAGACACTGAACTGGTTTATCATTCTATTAATTGTACTAATTATAAGTATACTGTCTATAGGCGGTTTAATTGTATTTTACTATATAAGGAAAAAAAAGCAAGCTCTCTCATTCTAGTCTGTCTGTGCTGAAGATAAAACACAGTGACTCAAATTACATGAGGCCTAAAAGTTTTTTTAGTATTAAAGTGTTTTAATATTTAGTTAAAGTATTTTTACAGCTGTCACTGGGTCTTTCTGGTGCTTGTGACTCTGTTTTGAGCTGTTATATTAATGCCTTATACACTGTTCTCGCTGGATGAGATTGAAACACTGAAACAGGAGCTATTTTTTTTAAAGGTAAAGGACCAATGAATCTGTCAATGTTACTGCCTTAATTCTGAACAAGTGTACTTAATGTTTTGTTGGTCAATATTAAATGTATTTGTTGTATATTATGCATGTTAAAATTAAAACATTTACCAAATCTGATGATATATATATATATATATATATATATATATATATATATATACATACATACATACAGACACACACACACTGAACTTTGGAAACACCTGTGTGTAATATCAGATTTAGTTTATGTGCATAATACACATGCACATTTTGGATAAGACTGTTAATTATTTCTAGTGGACAGTTTATTTATTTTTGTTTTTTATCTTTTCCTTTTGCAAGTTTTTATAGAAGAAATTATGACAGTTTTATCCTCCCCTGCACTTATTTAAGTTGCGTTATTATGTTGATCACAAACCTAATGTCTTAATAACAATTTCATAATGTAAGCCTTAAAGGGATAGTTCACTTTGAAATAATGCTTATGGATCGGTCTATAATTAAACAATTTATTTGAACAAGAGCATGAAGCTGTCAAATGGGCTATTTATTTATCCCAAGAACTTTTCTCACGCAAACCGCTCGTTTCGTGTCTTAGGCCATCAATGTGTACTTACGATTGGGAATTGTTTAATTTGGACGATGGGAAATTGTTTTATTTTGGACTATGTGCATGCTCTTTGAGACAGTGACCGTAGACCTGCATGATATGACTGTCAGACAAGAACGGTTTGACCTAAAAATATCAAAATTGAAACTACTGCTGAAAAAAAGACACCTACATCTTGGATGCCCTTGAGGTAAGCTAAAACATACCAAAATTGAATTTCAAAGTGAACTATCCCTTTAAGCTGCGTTCACACTACAAGCGACTTTGTCGCTGCATGTCGTTCACTACTGATTAATGTTTGTGAGTGACATTCATGGATGTTACTTCATGTTGTTGTAGACAACAAATCAGTTTTCTTGCCACTACAAACAAACTGTTTTAGTGTCTTATAAGAATGTACAAGATGCTATAAGAGGACCCTTAATGATGTAAGGAATAATTGACGACAGACCGTTGAATTATTAGAAAAATAATGCACACCCGACACGAAGCGGAGTGGCCGTTACACCTCGGGTGTGCATTATTTTTCTAATAATTCAACGGCCTAGAGTCAATTATTCCGCTTATACTACAGTTACCACACCTCGAAATATTGTTCAGATTATGTATTTCAAGACGTTTGTACAGTTTTTGTCATTAAAACGCTCTTGTATGTAGGACTAATTTTAACACGTCATTTTAGAGTTAGTAACGGAGGTTTGAGCCGCTGATAGCAGAGTAATGCTGGACACACACTTAACGACTGACACATTCTCTGACTGTGAACGCAGCAGATTTTAAACACCGCTGTGAACACAGACTGAACGCGTTGAAAACGCGTGCATGATCAGTCATAAGTATCAAATCACATTCATAACCGGTCTTGGAGAGAAGCATGTGCGTCAATATGTAAGGAATAATTGACGACAGGCCGTTGAATTATTAAAAAATTAATGCACACCCGAGGTGGTAATGCGGTCACGACGCGAAGCGGAGTGGCCGTTACACCTCGGGTGTGCATTATTTTTCTAATAATTCAACGGCCTGAAGTCAATTATTCTGCTTATACTACAGTTACCACACCTCGAAATATTGTTCAGATGATGAATTTCAAGACGTTTGTAAAGTTTTTGTCATTAAAACGCTCTTGTATGTAGGACTAATTCCTTGCGCATCTAAACCCATGCTCCGTTGCTAATTCCAAAACGTCATTTTAGAGTTAGTAACGGAGGTCTGAGCCGTTGATAGCAGAGTAATGCTGGACACACTTAATGACTAGAAACATTCTCTGACTGTGAATGCAGCAGATTAAAAACACCGCTGTGAACACAGACTGAACGCGCTGAAAACGCGTGCATGATCAGTCATATCAAATTACATTCATAACCGGCCTTACAGTAGCTAAGTGTGTCCACGGCTTTATGCAGTTATTAATGCAGTTATGAGAGAGAGAGAGAGAGAGAGAGAGAGAGAGAGAGAGAAGCATGTGCGTCAATATTATTATTTATTTATTTATTCAATTCGTTTTAATTAATTCGTTCATTCTTTTTTTCTATTAGTGACAGTCGACTAGCCTAATAAATGTCAATTATTATTTATTTGTTATATTATTTGCAATAATTACGAAAACCCGTGCAGCAGGATTATCAATTTATTTAAATATTCAGTTTAATTATCTATTGATTAGCCTATATATAGGACTATACTTTCTTTATTAAAATTAAACTGCATGTTTCCATTGATTGTGAAGTTAGACATTGAAAATTGCAGATCAAGCGCATGGGGCTGCATGGGTTTTCTTGTTATGAATTGTATCCTATTTTCCGTTATTACAGTTGACTACGCGAAGTGGTATATGGAACTGTAATGCGGTCAAGACCTGCCTGGAACTACTTTAGCCATGCGGTTCCCTGAAAATAATTGCACACCTCAGAACGTTCGTCAACCAATCAGATTCAAGCATTCAACGGCCCTGTATAATATTATATATTTATTAATTCAATTCGTTTTAATGAATTCGTTCATTCTTTTTTTCTATTAGTGACAGACTAGACTAATAAATGAAACACAAAGCCCTTTTAACAAGTATAGGCCTATCAATTTTATTTATTTGTTATATTATCTTCAATAATTACGAAAACCCGTGCAACAGGACTATCAATTTATTTAAATATTCAGTTTAATTTTCTATTGATTATGTATAGGACTGTATACTTTATTTATTAAAATTAAACTGCATGTTTCCATTAATTGTGAAGTTAGACATTGAAAATTGCAGATCGAGCACATGCGGCTGCAGTTTTTCTTGTTATGAATTGTATCCTATTTTCCGTTATTACAGTTGACTACGCGAAGTGATATGGAACTGTAATGAGGTCAAGACCTGCTGGAACTACTTTAGCCGTGCGGTTCCCTGAAAATAATTGACCGTTCGCAAAAGCCACGCCCCTTAGTTATTGTTACTACGCCCGTCAAACAATTGAGAACCATAGCCATGGCTGGGTTGAGGTCCATACATTAAGTGATTGGTTTTGGAGTAATGCAGCAGACATATCCTCCAGTGCACGACAGAAATATAGACAGAATAGCGCACGGGAGCACATGCACAAAACAGTTTTGTAAAATTATATATCAATCATTTTTATTTGATCATATATCATTTTACAAAACTGTTTTGCGCATGTGCTCCCGCGCGCGCTATTTCAGTCACACAACACTGCAATCAGAGGACGCGCTGAAACCATCAACTCTCAATGCTGTTCTCTTCATTCATAACTCAGCTGACTGAGAAGGATATATTTGTGTAAATAGTTGTGCAACTGCGCGAACTTTGTTTTGAAGTGTAATGTTTGAGTTCCAGAGGAATTTGTGACTGTGTACCTGTTCAACCACATCAAAGTTTCGTAATTAGTAAGTCCGTGCTTTTTCTCTTTTTTTCCTCTTGTTTGCTGACTGATGAGGGGGCCGCAGTGCCGTAGTGAAACGGTGTTTGTACATGTAGCCTATTTTTTTATAATAGTTGCAAGCAATCATAAAATACAGCAAGTTTTAAGCCCGTGCAGACCTCACTGCCATAGGCGCATCATTGCACTATCTTGCTGAAATCGGAATGTTTGACGGAGGTCCTTCTCCTTAGTTACAGTTGCTGAGCTAGGATTGGACGAGAACCGTTCGAGGGCGGGGTTTTGCGAACGGTCAATTGCACACCTCAGAACGTTCGTCAACCAATCAGATTCAAGCATTCAACGGCCCTGTAGTATAAATTAGAATAATGTTGGATGTTGTTGATTTCTCGGATTTGATTTCAGATGAGAGCTTTATTTGATCTTTTGTAAAGCTTCTATTCGTAATTTATTTTTCTTGCCAAATAAATTTTTTGTTGTTGGTCCGATTTCATCAAAGCAATTCAGACACACTTTTACTGTTGTTGTTTATTTTATTTTTATTATTAAACAAGACTAACTTGCCCGACACAGAAATAATCCCAGTGAAGAACAAAGTAACTTTTCAATTGTCATTTCTAAGAATAAGAGTACCGGTACATGTTTTTTTTATTATGGAAAAACTAAATCTTTGGTTTCGTTTGTATAATTGTTTATTTCAGGGTAAAAGTTTGCTTTCTAAAGCTTAGACTCTCCCTTGGCTTGTTCAGATACTTATATTTATGTTATATATATATATATATATATATATATATATATATATATATATATATATATATATATATTAGTTTTAATAATTGTTACTTTGTGGGGTTTTTTGTTGCTATAGTTGAAATGAAAAGCACTGAATGAAATAAATAAATGTAATCAAACTTACCTGAGTGTGATAAGCTTCCTTTCATTGACAATTTCATTCTGATCCTCAAGTACACTTCCCTGAATTATGTCATCATGACTTAAGTTAAGTTTATTACTGAGAGAGAGAGAAAAAATGCACAACAGCAGCTTCCAGTTTTACCCTCCTTCCTGACCTGCAGGATCTGAAAGAGAGTGAACTTAGAGTTGTTTTATTCATTTGCCTTTCAAAAATGTTTTAAGAGCACCGGATGCAGCTGATAGAACGTCTCGGTTACGTATGTAACCCTCGCGGGGAACGGAGACGTACGTCGGACTAACCGACAGAACAGGGATCGCTTTGAGAGACCAATCTATATGTAACTAAAGAGCTAATGCACATTGGCATGCGATAATTTCATCAGCTGCTCTGCCTCGCAGTGCGAGCATATAATGAGCAGAAGGTGCATTGCATATTTGTTTTCCATTGAGGAGCCAAGTTCGTGACGGCCGTACAGTGGAGGCACAGCAACCGTGGCGACGGGACGTATGTCTCCGTTCCCTCCTTCAGGGAACGAGGGTTATCTACCAACACGCCCCTGTTGCTGGTCCTTCCCTTCGAGTCTCCTGGTCCGCCCCCAACTGTTGGAACGGAATCAGGGCTCACGCATAGAAGGTCTGTCACTGCTGTTCCGCATGACCCATTCAGTCAGACCTAATGGATAACACTGGGAAAAAGGGCTGCACGATATTGGAAAAAAATTACATTGCAATATTTTTTTGAGAGCCATAACTCCAGGCTAAAGTCAATAATTACCATTCCATGATTTTAATAATTTCACTAATAAGCAAGCTTCATTACAAGTGACAAAAAGTTCACTTAATATTTTATTCCAAAATTAGAACATTTCTGTAAACAGAAAAGCAGGACGCATTTAAACAGCAGCTTTACACCATACCGCCTGTCTGCGCCGTCGCTCCCACCACATGCATCACGCGCTGTGCGTAGGGCACCAAGAGCTTAGGGGGCACCAAAATATGAAAAATCAATAATTATAATGCCGATATTATTTCAGTATAGAAATACAGACATCCCAAGTCTCCCGGAAGTTCCGGGAGTCTCCCGCATATTGATAGCGGCTGATGCCCGCGAATTAGTTAAAATCTCCGGAATCTAGAGCGAGCGCGCCTGCGAGACAGAGACTGTGCTCCAAAAAACACCATGTGTTCCTAAAGGTGTCTAGTAACACCTCCCAATTTATCCACGGCCAAATCCTTGAGGAAACGCCTGGAGAGGCAATCAAAGTTGGGGTGCCCAGAGGGCCTGGGATTCATATCACAAACCATGTGTTACTGCAGTATTACAACAATCAGTTTAAGTCTTTTAACAACACTGTAAAGAGATTGCTGTAAATTTTACAGTAACTTACTGGCAGCTGGATATTACCACAGTATTTTCAGTTACAGTATACTGTACCGTTTACTGTTCTTGCATTTACAGTATAATTACCGTATTGTTATTTAGAGTATTAAAAATATTAAAACAATGTTTTAATTGTAACCTCTTTGAGGAGGGTCGCAGCACTGCCAGTTCGGTTGTTCCCTGCCGGTCCTCCGTTCAGGGCACCGAGGTGGCAGCGTCCCCAAACGATCCTCCGAGGAGGGTCGCAGCACTGCCAGTTCGGTTGTTCCCTGCCGGTTCGCCGCTTCAGGGCACTGAAGTGACTGTTCAACCAAATCCAGAGGCCAGTCTCGAGAGACTGGTGCTCTTAGTAGAATTTCTGGCAGCGTGGAAACTACTGCCACATATTTTTCAGTGGGTCCTGCACACTATAGAAAAGGGTTTCAGTTCGGTTCTCGTCCGCCCAGATTTCTAGGGGTCCTCCCCACAGTGGTGGACCCCGAGCAGGCTCTGGTTATGGAGCAGGAAGTACTGACACTTCTTCAAAAGGAGCTATAGAAGGGGTTCCTCCTCCCAGCAGACAGTCAGGGTTTTACAGCCGTTACTTCATTGTTCCGAAAGAGAATGAGGGGTTGCGTCCTATTCTAGACCTGCGTCAATTAATCAGCAGGTTTCAGAATATCATGATCATAATATGCTTACGCTAATATGATTGTGTCACAGATTCAGCCCGAGGACTGGTCTGTCACAATCAGTGTTGTGCCAGTTCATACTTAAAAAGAACTAGCTCAAAGTTCAGTTCACACAGATGATAATGAACTAGTTCATGTTCATAGTTTTTTTTTTTTTTTTAAGTTCACAAATCTAAAAATTAACTAGTTCACGTTCATTTGTTAAATTCTTTTTAAGATAGGCCACTATCTTACTCAATAGAACCTCTTTACCATCCATTACCAATTGGTTGATAGAAAAATTGATTAAAATTAAGATACAAATTATACAAAACGTAATTCACTTTAAAGAAAGGCTTTCTATAACAACTTCAACTGTCAAAATCATGTCTGACCCGCTCCATGTCTCATATTGCGCATCCTATCTTACTCGGTCTGCTGTTCACTTTTCATAAATCAACATAAATGTAAAAAAAAATAACATTATAATATTTTAACAAATATGAAACGCGCTTTTTTTAATGGCTACAACAGTATAGTAGGCCTACATAGCCTAGTCTCTATTTGTACAAATTTCTGCACATTAATTTAATTCTGAATTTTGCACACACAAGTTGAAAGGCATTTGTTCAAATCAAGTTCACGGATAATTGTGCGTGCATTTATAAGCCTAATCATTATGATACTAAAATCCTAACAAATAGGCTATGCTATGTACAAAAAATCAGATGAGCCCATAATATGAACGGTTAAGCATTTTCCTCCCATAGAAAAACCATTAGGCTATAAGAACGCTTAATGTGGCTTAATGCAGATTAGAATGTGCCCTTATTTATGTCGAAATAACGAGATATCAATACTAGGCTACTGTGTCCACCGTGGTCTCCTTTTTGATCAGCGGAAACGATTTTTGCTTGTTTGGGATCTGACTGTCCAGCGTATTTGAAAAAGTTAAGCAAACTTTCCTGTCTTTTTGACATTTTTCCCCTGAGTGAAACGATCGAGGCTAACAGCAATCTCAACTCGTACAACAAGCGCACAAGTCATGTGTCACAAACATTGAACACTACACAAACAGTAATTTTATTTTTTTAATTTAGGCAATTCATTTTAGTGACACAGGAGATGCCGGATCCAATAAAAAAGGTTCCGGATCCAATGTTGGAGGTGACGGAACATGTTCCGGCGTGTTCTGGCTCAAATTAAGCCCTGGTAAAACCTGACTTTTCAAATGAGCGTGAACTTGAACTGCGCGTGCTGCTCATTCCTGCCAGAGTGTGCGCCGCTCTCGTTCACGTTCATTGTATGAAAAGTGATTCGTTCAGTTCAGCGCTCGGCGGAAATATGAACGCGTTTAGTGAACGTCGTTCATTGAACGCGTTCATGCACAACAGTGGTCACAATAGCCTTGAAGGACACTTATCTATCCATCCTCATCACAGGAGGTTCCTGAGGTTTGCTTTCGGGGGCGAAGCATACCAGTATCGGGTTCTTCTATTCGACCTAGGTTTATCACCCCGGACCTTTACAATATGCGTAGATGCAGCTCTGGCTCCTCTGAGACTCCAGGGCATTCGCGTATTATACTATCGACGATTGGTTGATCCTACAGTAGCTCAATCTGAGCAGATGGCAGTTCGGCATTGAGATGTCATTCTGTCTCATTTAAAGATGTTGGGGTTGTGACTCAACGCCGTAAATGGGGTAAAACTAGTCCAGTCACTCACTGTGGAACAGTTTCAGACTGTTCAGACTCAGTCATGTGGAAGAACCTTGGTTCCTCGCCCAGGCCCAGTGTTGGGGGCTTCTTGTCGACGCTTATGCTATCGACGGATGCTTCCCTCACAAGTGGGGGGTGATCATGAGTGGTCACTCAGCGAAGGGTCTTTGGCAGGACCATCTCCTTTTGGCACATAATTGGCTTGAAGTGATGGCTATCACTGATGGTCTCGTATATCAGAGCAGATATCCTGTTGAGGCAGGGGCTGAGGCCCGGGGAATGGAGGCTTCACCCCGAGGTGGTGGAGCTTCTTTGGGAGAACTTCGGTTAAAACTTTGCCCTTGTGGTTATCCCTGACGCATCCAGCACCGCTTGGACTGGATGTGATTGTATTAGGTGTGGTCGATGCTACACCTGTACGCATTTCCCGATATCTTTTGCTCCCGGGAGTTACCCTCATCTGGAGTCATGGATACTGTGGGCTCGGCCTCTGAGGGGGCCCAGCTCATAGATTCAGGTCTCTCGACTGAGGTCGTGGAGACCATACTCCAGTCTAGAGCTCCCTCCACGAGAATACTGAATATGCATTGAAATGTAAACTGTTCTCTGTCTGGTGCGGAGAACGCCTTCTGAATCTGCACCATGTTTTACGTATGTAACCCTGGTTCCCTGAGAGGGAACGAGACGCTGCGTCGCCTTGCCATACTCCCTGCATGCCTGTGATCGACTTGCTTCGGCTTTTTCAGAAGCTAGTGCGGTCTGATCTCAAGGGTGCTTTATAGCTTCCTGGTCGATGACGTCACCCGCCTATGACGTCTCCCTTTTTCCATTGGACTGATTTTACATGTGCTTCACGACGCAATCACGCAAGGCGTTCCCACCGCGTCTCGACGCAGCTTCTTGTTCCCTCTCAGGGAACCAGGGTTACATACGTAACCTGAGACGTTTTCCCATAGCGTATAAGCTAGCTTATGCAATACGAGAGACCTCTCGAAAGGGAACCACTTTTACAGTCTTACAGTTTTTTATTTAAATTAGTACCAAACTAATGAATGCACCTTTAATGAAACACATGTAACTGGAGGAGGTTGATTAGGTGCGCATGCATGTCTGCAAGTCTCTATTTACAGGTGTGCCCAATATTGTTATTGAGCCAGCAGTCCAACGGGATTGCCAGACCCACGGAATAAGAAGATCAGCGTGCAGTCCTACGGGAGAGAGCCTTCCACCGTAACATGACCAGCTTGAGTGTATCCCCGGCCTAAAGACAGCCCGTCATTGAAACCGACGCCGTAACGCTACAAGCCCCGAGTGTATCCACGCCTAATGAGAGTTCATGCATGATTTCAAGGAGTGACAACGATCGCGATTGGTCTCGGACAGCGAGAGGTCTATGATAATCACTGCACTCTATCAGTGAACTATTACCACTCAATTTACGAACGAGTGAGCACTGACGTGTGTTGTTCAAAACTCATTTCCTTTCCTCTGTCTCGCAGCTCGGATCAACGATTCTCGGATTTCCCCGCTGGTCAGCTGGAGTGCAACTTGTTCAAAGCCGGGACTGTGTGTGCTACTGCAGACCACTGCCATCTCGCCGTCAGAGCTTTCCTTGGCGCGCTAAGGGCGCCGGTTGGGCTGGGTCGGGCTGGGTCGTGAGTGACTTAACTGTGGTTTACTTTTCTTTTATGAAACTCTGCTAAATGTATGTAATCGTGATGTTTTTGCCTGCTTGAACTTCCTTTGGCTTAGGGGAATAGTTACTGAGGCTGCTCGCCTAGGTTTTTAGTATTATGGGTCTATTGTTATCCTCGATGGAGTGAAGGCTACTTTTCCTTATCACTGTCGTTGTAGATTTATCTCTCAAGTGTGGGGTTTTATGTGAAGTGATTGCACCTGTATATTTTTATACCTTTGCCTTTGCTGTGTGAATTTCACGTGTGATTGTGTGCAGAGATACAACTTATTTAGGTAATAAGTGTGGTAGCCTCTTACTGTATATCCGCTGGTCACTAGGGGGCGCTGGATTGTAATATTCCTCCCAGCCATTGAACGGACGCCGCAAATTACATATATTGGTTTTTTAAATTAGTTTTATTTGTTTTTGCATAGTTTTGCATAGACTGCATAGTTTTAAATTACTGTATAAATACATTTTGTAATTTTTTCTAAGATTGTATATGTCTTTTACTTGTGTATCACAAGGATAAAAGTCCTGCGTGTTTCTAAGTTAATACGGCTACACACACGTCAAGTTAATGTGTTCAGGATTAAACAAGCTCAAATACCTAATGACAACATGGGTTATAAAAGCACAAAATGTTTTTAAAGTGGGGATGGTAATAAGGGCATTAGGTGTTGTTGTGGTCAGAGTTTTTGACTTCCTCTGCTTGATGTGAAAGGTTTTTCTGTCTTCCGGTGTTTTCTTCAGAGCTGCAGTAGATTCATCTTAATGTTGTGCGGAGGGAAGAAGAATCATATTGAAGTGTTTTAATCTCGACAACATGAAGATCATTCAGCTTCAGCTCTGTGAGTTTTACATATTTACATGCACTTTACAAACTTAAACTAAATTGTTTTATCATAAGTCATACATTGTTATATATTTCACGGTGGTTTTAATGGGGTAATACTGAATTTGATGCATGTTTATTTTTTTATTTTTTTATCTTATAGATGTATTAATCTGTTGTCGAGCTGCAGTATCAGATCAAGTCACTGAGTTGGGATCAAATGTGACCATAAACTGTGATCTTGAGGAAAATGAGGTTTATTGGATTTTACTGAAAACACCAGATCCTCCAACAGTGATTCTACAATCATTCTCAACATCCCCTTTTTACTTTAATAAAACATTCAGAAAGAAATATTCTGTGCATTTTAAACATCGTCTGGTTATTAATAATGTGACTGCTGATGAATTAGGAGTTTATTACTGTATGAACACACACACACCTCCAAAACTCAGCAACAGCACCAGACTGCACTTCACCGGTGAGTTCATTTACTCCTCTATTGATCATATTGCTGATGAGTGTGAATAATTACATTTGTTATGAACTACTTCAGGTTTTTTACACACTCATGAGCAACATAATTTTACACACACATAGATGAATATGATAAAAATATTAAAGTCAGTTAGTTATTACTGTAACTGTGGACACTTTCTTCACAGAATCAACTAAACCAGCCGAATGTCACAATCATACAGCGGTGGAGTTTATTGATCAGAATCAGAAACAATGTCAGATTATTATAATCATATCTGGACTGATAATCGGGCTTCTGCTCATTGTGCTGATCGGTGAGTTATTCTTTAATTAAAAACATAATAAGCAAATGAGATATACTGTAGTCTTACCATATCAATGACGCTCTTCTCAGACATGTGAGTTTTTTCATTACTTTATTTTTTATTTTTGACTATTTTGGTTTTTAGGTGTCTTCCGTATATCTTCACCATTTAAAACAGAATAATCTACCTTTGAGTAAATATTAAATCTGATTTCCTTGTCTCATTTTTAGTTTTTGCTGTTGGAAAAACAGAACGGTTGGAGAAATATGATCCTGATCTTCAGACACGAGTTATATATCAGCCTCATGACCCAAACCGACTAACATCACAATAAGCTCAAATATGTAAAACCATCATTAATAGTATTAGTATAATTCATACTGTTAGTTTCGATAATATGAAGAATTCATAGAGCCTTTTTTTATGTTAATATTAATAAAAAGCTTAATATTGTTAATATTGTTTTCTTTGTTGCTCTTTTAGTTCTCTGACGTGGATGATATTAAGCAAGCGACAGCATTTGTGTTTGATTATATAACATGTTCTTAGAATATCATGCTTAATACCGGTATGTGCTTTTTACTAAAATAAAAATTATTTAGAAATATATTACATGCCTTTATGGCTACAAAAAAACTTTTGAACATTTATTGGTTTGGAAAAAGGCTCAGTAAACATGGCCCTTTAATTATCAATACATATTGAAGTGTAGTTATTGTGATTTAAGTCTTAGCGTGTTTTCTTGGTCAAGATACATTTCCACTTGAGCTTGACAAAGTACAATTACAAGCCTTTTCTGTCCTGGGTTTCTCAGCATGGTTAACTATTAGATTACTAAGGCTTACCAGTTACTATTATTAGTATTATTATTATTCATGCTTCTTGTCAAAAGTGTAATATTTTTTACTTATAGGAATTATTTTTTGTAATCTAAAAACATTCTCATGAATATTGTATATAAATATTTTATACAAATCTGATATATAACATTTTATTTTACATTTATATAGAAACATATTTGATATATTTGTTAAATATATATCATTGTATTCAACGCAAAAAATAAAGGGCCTCCGTCTGCAGAGTGGAAAACTCAGCTGAGGTTTTAAACCAAAGCCAGAAATATGTTCCACTGGTTGTTTCTCTCACCTTTGTCTAGAGATGTTTAACTGAACCAAGTGTCAATACCTTTATTCGTTTATGTATCTCAATTCTCACAGTTTTCTTAACCTCAAGTGGAGACCGCAGCATTGCTGTACTCATACATTGTAACACTTCTGTATCATACTATCTAGATACACATTTCATATCAGAGCATTAGACATCATGTAAAGCACCTTCACACTTGATAAGTTTATATTGCTGTGAATGTTCAACAGTTAAAGCAGCTTCACATCAATCTGGTCATTCTCAGAGGCTTCAGTTCACACAGAGGAAGAGTGACTGAGCTTTTCCTTTTCGGTTTAAAAGAAAGGTTATGATTTGCATGAAGTGTCTGAATGGCTTTGTTGAAAAAGGGTCTAACACCAAATTTAATATAAAATATAAATGTTAACATAATATACTGTAGTTGAGATAAAAGATTTGAGACTTCATTGAGTCAGAATATTGTAACTTGTAACCACCCTATTCGATTTAATTATTGAATTATTGCAGATATGATGTCTTGTGCACACTGTGAGCACACAAAATATTAATTTGACTGATGTGTAATTAGGAATGAATAAATATTTTTTTTTTGTAAATTATGTTGTCATGAAACACATGGGGAACTACAAAGCAAAACACACATCAGGAAATAACATAAAAGTCTACAAACACTATATAAAGTCCGGTTTTAATCTTAAGAAAGATTAAATAATCCAAAAAAGAACTCAAAATAGATTTTACAACGGTGATAACAACATGATGAAAGAACCTTTGTGGTAAAGATTCATTTGTCCTTTAGCAAACATTGTTCCTGTCTCAGAATTCTGTTATACATTCTGGGCAGATGGCAAGAATATGACAGTACAAAACATTTTCAAAGCTTTGCCAATTCAGACAATTATTTAAAAAAAAAATGCCAGAAAAGTTAGAGAAAATGAAAAGTCAAATTTGTATGTCATTTGTTTGGTAGGCACTCAAAAAAATGAACTAGGAAGGTTGTGCATTTACATAATATATTTATATTTAGTTTACTTATAATAATTGTGTTTGTTGACTTGAAATGTTTTTTTTCTTCAATTAAGGTCCACGTATGTCTCAACTTAACAGTACAAAATCCTTACATGTTGTCTAAACACAAACCATTTATGTTAAGTACAAAATTCTTACATCCAGAGGGTGGCGGTATAGTGCGACGCCAACTGCCATTTTGCCCTAACTTAATTTGATTGTGTTCAATCTGCTTAAATATATGTAAAATTCACGTTTACTTATTTTGTGTTGGATTACATGAATGATTTGTGTTGCATTAACTGAAACTGGGCGGTGCTTGTTAGTTCCCAGCATGCTTTGCATATGGTTGAAATAAGAGAGAATAAATGTTAAAATTAGGTGTTATTTTATGTGGTTTTTTTTTTTTTTTTTTTTTGAGAAAGTGAGAAAAGGGGAAGACTTGATAGTGTGTAATTGTGTTTAATGTTCCATTACATTGGAATTATTAGAACCATTTCAATTACAGTGGGTTACCATTGTGGAGGAGAGTGGAACATTTTGTTTGGCTGTGTGGACTGATTTATTTACTTAATACTGCTTTGGTTGAAGGAGCATGTAAATCTTATCATTTAAGTTGTTAATATGTGCTACTATTAGCAAATAGCTAACTATAGTCTATCAATATAATTATGTGTCACTAAAATAAATGGAATATTAATGGATGAATAAAAAAAAACAGTACTTAAATTGGGTCGCTTACAATTACTAAATTCCGTGATGTTGAAGTTACATGAACAAATTATGTTTGTTTAACGTAATCAAGTTATGTGGAACCTGTTGACATAAAAAAGTTATTTAAAGCCAACATATATTTTTTTTGGAGTGAATGCTTTAATTCATTTTCTTAACAGAAATATGATCAAAGTATTACAGGTAACACAATGCAAACCCAGAGCAAAAGTAATGATGTCTCCACACTCTCGGCTGATTCTGCAAGAAAAGGTAAAGAAGAAAACAACATTATTGCACTGTGACAAAGGCAACAGATCCACACAGCTGCATTCAGACTGAAACATTACTTGTGAACTTCAACCGTCTGATGATCATTCACTTATTGGATTCAGATTTTATAAAACATTTCAAATTAAAACCAACATTAATCAATCATTTTTACACATGCGCCATTGATTCTGGTTGATTTTATTTGGTTTTACTTGTTTAAATCACATGGAACCACTGTCCATATCTAAATCATGTTTAGACAGAGAGATATTATTTCAGTGTGGCGTTTATACATAAAAAAAAAAAAAAAGTCAAATGTGTTGTTGCAACGCTATCTCAATTCGTACGAATTTGTACGAGTGATTAAAAGGTGGCTAATTCGTACAAATTCGTACGATTTGTCTAAACCCACGTGATAGGTATAGGTTTAGGGACCCGGTCAGGGGTAGGTCAAATTTGGCAACTCGTAAAATATGTACGATTTAGCAAAAATCATACAAATTCGTGAGAGGGAGGTTGTATGAATTGGTACGAATTAGCCACCTCGTGAAATTCGTACGAATTGCCGTGAGATCGGGTTGGTTGTTCAGGTGCTCACCTTTATTTATCAGCACTGCAAAGATGAAACAACAACTGTAAAAACAGAAAAAAACAAGTGTCTGTAAGTCCCTGTAACAACACAAATGGCAATGCTTCCTTAATGATTTAAATATATTTTATTCACGATTTAAGGCTAGTAATATTAATACAGATGAGGAAAAACATAAGACTGAGATACTGGGTTTGGTTAGGGGAAATGAAGATCTGGTCATTACTGAAATGAATTTCAGAATAAAATTAATATCAGGAAAGCATGTGGACTAGTCACTAGAAAATATCCCTCGTTGTGTATTAAAAAGTATGTGCTAATCAATTAGCACCAGTTTTTACAACTATTTTTAACCTTCTCTTAATCAGGGTGTTGTTCCCACAAGTTTTAAATCTTCAATATATAGTATCCCTGTCCCTAAAACCCCTTGTCCTGCCTCTCTGAACGATTATCGTCCTTTTACAACTCACTTCTGTAGTGATGAAGTGCTTTGAAAAATTGGTCAGATTCTGGACCCTTTACAGTTTGCATATAGGCCTAATAGGTCTACAGATGATGCTAACCACATTTTTCACTCTGCTCTTTCACAACTGGATCACAGAAAAGGGAATTATGTGCGGATGCTTTTTGTGGATTAGCTCTGTTTTTAACAGTGTTGTCCCCTTAAACTTCTTCAAAAGCTATAAAATCTAGGGCTGAATTCCTCTATTTGTCACTGAATCTTGGATTTTGTGACAGGACGCCCCCAGGTGGTTAAAATAGGAAACGACACCTCCTTTACACTCAACGTTGGAGCCCCTCAGGGCTCTGTCCTCAGTCCCCTGCTTTAGTCCCTCTATACCAGCGACTGTATGGCTAAACACAGTTCTAACAAACTAGTGAAGTTTCTGATGACACAGTGGTGTTAGGCCTCATTAGTAAAAACGATGAGAAGGCACAAAACACTGTTGTGGCAAAAATTCATCAAACAAACATCACTGCGTAAGGGAGACTCAGAGTCAAATTATAAAATTAAAGTATTTATTCTTGCAAGAAGGAGCAGTCTAATACACAGCTGTTACCCTGTGCAGAAGAGTGACACACCCCCAGACAGACTGAACCTGCTTTTATCTCCTGGCTCTTCCAAGGTCTTCTTGCCAGAGCCATCCTCCCAGTAGTCTTCCATTCAGTAATTTTCCATAGACAAGGAAGCCATAACACTAGTTTCGATTCGTCACTAGAGCCAACTCCTAAGCCCTCCTTCACCAAATGGCCTTCTGACATCTAGGTCAGAGGTCCTCGTTCGTCTGTTCTCTGGAGTGTCTCTCCCTTCTGCCTTCCCAGGTACATAAACAGAATCTTCTCACACTAACAAGTGAGAGTCACACATGTGACATTCTTTGAATCATCTATATTTTACTAAAGATCAATGAATATCATAAAACCGCCACTACAACTCCTCACTTTTTATCATTATTAATCAAACATAATAATAATAATAACAACAATAATAAATGCAAGTTCAAGTCATTACATCACATCATAAAAATCAGTCTCCTTGAACCTGTGAAGAAAAAGTTTAGAATGAAGAAGCATAAGGCTGTTTTTGTGGGGGAAAGCCCCATTAATTATTTAGCAAGCAAGTAAACAATTTACTAATGCCGGGCTCACTACCGCAGTCACACTAGTAAGGAAAAAGATTATAGCACAGTAGGAAAACAAACAGATAATAAATAAATAAAAAAAATAAAAATAAAAAAATAAAATAAAATAAATAAAAAAATCCCTCAGTTTCAAACCCTGTCCTTGTACGCCATCTCGTAACACGGATGACTGCTACTTTTAACCCTCTTTACATATCAATCGTTCTCAGAAAGAAAAAGAAAACATCAACACATTTAACTGTAATCTCTACTTGAATCATCTGCATAATTTTGTTCATCATCATCATCATCATCATCCAGATAGACTGTCATTTTCAATTGAACAGACATTCCAGTTTTCTCACATTCACCCATGAATAACAAAATTATCAGAATAACACATACAATCATAACTCCTACACATTCAACATTTTCCCCATATCCATTTCCCTAACCATATTTTGTTCTTTTACTTTTAATTCAATCAGGCAGTGGTTCTACTTGATAAGCTTCAATAATCCCTATAATTTACATTAATTAATAGATCTTCTCTTCCTGAAAACATTTGCCTCAAATATTCTCTAATAAATCAGTAACCAATCAAATCATTTGTCATATACCAATATCAATACTAAGCTCTATTTCAATATAATCAGATAAAATCCTCAAAATCATCACAAAACCACATTCTTAAACCATTAGTTGGTCCACATCCTCCTCCGGCGTGTTGATCATCTCGTTCGCCCCATGGACTAATGGGATCACCACCACACCCCCAATGGAATGAACCATTTCCTGCTTACTGTCACCTGTGAATGGAGACTTTAAGTATTTTGTTAGTGACCGCTTGTCTTTCCCTCTCATCCCTTTTGGTGTGACCTGTGGAATTTTCAAAAATCATTATTTTCCATTTCATTTTCAATTATCATTAGACATTTCTTGCTTAATAAAGTCGAAGTCCTTTTCCCCTGAAAAACACATATCCACGTTAACAAGTCAGTATTCATACATTTGGAAAAACAGAATCAGTTCAGCTTGATGCAATCCTCCTGACATTCTGCAAAAGGAAAATTTTAGGTTAAGGTGTAGCACCTTTCTGCCACAATAATAACCCAGGCCAGGACAGTTAGCAAAATTCATTTTGCCCTGTCTCCCAATCCTGCATGCTCTCTGTAAAGAAAAAAACAAATTTCGAGGTTATTGTCAGATAGTAAAGTACGTCTTTTCTTTTGTCTACTATTCTGCCACGGCCTTCGATGCCCTTGGAAACGTCCTGTTGAAACAATTTTGTTAGGCAGAAGAAAGGCTTCTTTCAGGGCTTTTACCCAATTACCCTATAGTGTTCTCCCAACCCACTCCACAATTCCAATTTACATAAATACCTAAACTTATCCAAAAGTAATTCAAATCCACATCATAAATGACAAAAGTAATTACTACCAGACGGAGCGTGATCTTAAAGCTCGTCCCATGTTCTCTATCATCTTCTCATCAGATTCACTCAGCATTTGCCTTCTTTACAATTTGTCAATTGCCTTAACACATCTGTAATGAAAAAAACACTCTCCAGAGGTTAAAGACACAATATACTCACTATTCAGGCGGAATAGCTGCCCTAAACTAACACAAGACATAAAGTGCTGTCCCCATCACACACACTTATGCTAGACACACATACAGCATGTTAACTGCTCATTTACAATGTTCGCTTTTTTTTTTTTTTATATTAACTCTGAAAGTATAATATTTAAGGTTTAAATAAGATTTAAACTTCACATCTTTCTGTAGCTTTTATATAATTTTACATGGCCTTTCAAACCGTTTCAAATGTTCTATCTGTTCATTATTCATTTTTTTCTTTAGAAAAGTCAACTGGGTTGTTTTGGTTCATTATCATTATTTTGTTTAAGCTTGCCTTACCATGCCTGATAACAGAAAGACAAACAGAGTACCAAATCCCTTCCTCCACTCAGCAGTCTCTCTTACACAAATAATATTTTCAAACAGCCTCCTAAGACTGAAACTTAATTAATCATAGAACCCTTAATAGTTCACAAATGTTAATATACAAATGTTTAACTCAAATTAGAACCATTACAATAATCTAAAATACATTATGCTATGAGTATTTATAAGGTTATCTTTAGTTTGAATACTTGTATAAATTCTCAATTCCTAACCTTTGTTATCCAAACTCTACTAAAAACTGTCTTAATCTATAGCTATCACCATGTCTAACCTTCAGGAGTTAAAACCATCTTATAGACACATTAGTTCAAAATCAACTTCTTTAATTTTCCTTGCCCATAAGGCAACCAACATGTTCCTGATATAAATTAATAAGTTATGTCACTGTCTCCCCAACAAATAA
The DNA here is from genome assembly GCF_949152265.1 of Phoxinus phoxinus. NCBI lineage: Eukaryota > Metazoa > Chordata > Actinopteri > Cypriniformes > Leuciscidae > Phoxinus > Phoxinus phoxinus. The sequence continues at coordinate 11,851,265 of NC_136895.1, forward strand.
TGACAATCAGATGGCCCCAGCTGGCTCTTGAAAGCACATCTCCCATCAGCTCTTTATCTATAATTTCCATCAGACTTGTCACAGTTGAAAACAAGCCATACAGTGAATTGCGAGGGGGGGTTTTCTCTGGTGAGTGGTATAGAGGAACTCACATTTTCTCGGTCAAACAATTCTCTGCTGACCCCACAATGCTCTGCTGACCCCAGTGGCCTCTGGTAATCAGCGCTCAACTCTCATACCTTCTCACATATAACACCTCCATCCGGAGATGCAGTGTCCGGGACCCCCTGCGTTAGAATGTCTCCTGGCCAGGAAAATCATCCCGTCTTTGAGTAGCCACGTACCCACTGGTGACCCGCTCGCATCACACAATCAGTTTCTTCAACAGAACTCAGCTGTTTTCTGGAGCTTAGGAAAGACACATTCAAGCGTCACCTCACCTCCATCTGGACTGCCCAATATTGCTAAGGGAGACAGGTTAATAACAACAGTATTTAATCACTCAAATCTGTTAGACCTGTCTGAAACAACAACAAAAAAATCAACAAAATCACAGTGAACTTTATTCACATCCATCTGTTCAGTGTACATCTATAGCATGGTGATAGGTCCTGTGTCACTGTCATGGTGAAGGCTAAGATCAGACAAAGACGTTACTGGTCCAGAAAAGTACAAAAATGTCACTTCTCAATTCAGGTCTACATTATTATTTTAAAGACTCCTTTAAAGTCATTCAGTTTTACAATCTAAAATATTTAAGTACTTATTGCCCTCTGAATGGCAATGATTTCCTTTAACATGATTTCTTTTAACATCTGTGTCTATAATTTTCAACTGAAACACTGTGCTTTACTTATCGTCATGACAGGCTAAGATAACAGCCTTCTGACATTGAATGAGAGAGAGACTCAGGCCTTCAGGAGTTGGTACACTGTTTCTCATCCCTAAACATTCTCTAATTCGGTATTATCATCAACAACAGTGTGATTACAATAGCAAGTACACATTTAACACCCAGAAGCCGGGCTGAATAAGCACGCGCTGTTGCTGTACTCCCAGCATAGCTGGAGTCTTTAGGTTCAAAAGATAATGGTTGTCAAACCAAAAATAAACATAATTTCACTCTTTATTTTATCACTAAAATATAGAATTGTTCCCCATTTTGCTAAATGAAACATTCATTATCTTTATTTCATGTTAATCCCTGTTAATCATACTCAATACCTTATTATTATTATTATTAATCTGAACCTCACTTTTCATACCATTTCTTAATCTGACTTAACAGGCGTTCATAAATAGTTCCATACATTTTATCAGAAATGTTATTTTCATAACATAAATTTTCTACAGTTGTTTTCTCCTCAAAATGGTTAGTCTGCCGATTCAACAACTATTATCATTACTGTCTCTGTGCCACTTATCTTACCACTTACTGTTTTTTTTTTACAGAAACCAAAATATCATATTACTCATATCTCAATCCTTCACAAAGACAGCCTTATTGCTGCTTGCTATTTCAACTTTTGTTACAAACAAAATCTTCTGACATCTAATGTCATGCACCCATCTAATGGATGAAAAATAAAAACCCTTTTATCCGTTATATTCAATCTTACTATACGGAAATACATTCTACATCGACTCTTTTATCTTTTATCTTCTTCAAGCCAACAACTCATTGTCTTTTCACACTTTTACACACGTTGAACGCAGACACAACAACCTTTGTTTCTCACTGCCCTGTTCAACTGATTCCAGCACCATCTTTAATCTTGTGGCGCTCAATATCATACATTTCTGCCCTTAATTTTATCTCATTTGACAAAACACCGGTGTACCAAATTTCGCAAGCTTGCTTTTGAGACTTCCCCATATTGGCCGCTTATCTGTTCTCTGTGGATTTCTCTTTTACGCGCGTTCTCTTTATTTGTCAGGCGTCCCCGACAAACCCGATCTTTCTTTTAACCCAAATCGGACGGGTTACACTATTAGTGTCCTCCTAATTACGGTTTACCAAAAAAATCTGTTACGACTTTCTTGGTTCCCCCTAATTAGCCTCAGCACCCAAAAATAATTCGCTCCGTGGTGGAACAATTAATTTCCAGGTACCTATCTGTATGAAATGTCTTGGTCTGTCACAGTTCTCAATTAATTCCAGATTATTTATCTGCTTGAAATATCTTGTTCTGTCACAGCCCTCAATTAATTTCAGATTATTTTCCTCGTATCTGTTTGAAATATCTTGATCTGTACGTAGATCTCAATTAATTTCAGATTACGTACCACAGAAAACAGTTCTCAGCCAATATGGTTCAATTTCACTCTTCCCCCAATTAAACTTAATTGAATTATACCTTACCCAGAGATATGTTGTTCGGAGCCACCTGAGTTCTTTTGATTCCAGTGTCCGATCCTCCTGGCTCTGAAATCGGTCGGCCCCATCTCTCTCAAGTTTACGAGGTAGAGCTGGAACTTACTCAGTCCAGGTGGCCAAACACCGTCCGATCTCAGGTCCAGGAGGCATCGTCCAAGGAATCCCACTATTCTGACACCAAATTGTTGTGGCAAAAATTCATCAAACAAACATCACTGCGTAAGGGAGACTCAGAGTCAAATTATAAAATTAAAGTATTTATTCTTGCAAGAAGGAGCAGTCTAATACACAGCTGTTACCCTGTGCAGAAGAGTGACACACCCCCAGACAGACTGAACCTGCTTTTATCTCCTGGCTCTTCCAAGGTCTTCTTGCCAGAGCCATCCTCCCAGTAGTCTTCCATTCAGTAATTTTCCATAGACAAGGAAGCCATAACACTAGTTTCGATTCGTCACTAGAGCCAACTCCTAAGCCCTCCTTCACCAAATGGCCTTCTGACATCTAGGTCAGAGGTCCTCGTTCGTCTGTTCTCTGGAGTGTCTCTCCCTTCTGCCTTCCCAGGTACATAAACAGAATCTTCTCACACTAACAAGTGAGAGTCACACATGTGACATTCTTTGAATCATCTATATTTTACTAAAGATCAATGAATATCATAAAACCGCCACTACAACACGAAACGACACTTTACAGTTCTGTCGAAAGACTGTACAATAATACACCTGGCGAAGTCAGCACTACTTAATGTTCAGTGATTACAGAGAGATACTATCACTGCTTTTTCTACATTTTAGTCTATAGAGTTGTGTAATCTAATAGCAAAGATATGGATTTTGTAGTGTTCGTGTGATTTAAGGCAAGTGTACACCAGTCTCTCAGCCACATTAATTCGCCTAGTTTCATTTGATTTTTTTTTCTCATTTCTCATTTGAGAAGCCATTTCACTCGATTATACGTCACAATATATCACATCTTGCATGCAATCAAAAGCCCTAAACGCTTGAGCTTCTGTTCACTATGAGTGCTCTGTGTTTTTGCAGATCAATGTTTACATGTAAATCCATCCATCCATCCATCTTCTTCCGCTTATCCGGGACGGGTCGCGGGGGCAGCAGTCTAAGCAGAGATGCCCAGACTTCCCTTTCCCTAGCCACTTCCTCTAGCTCTTCCGGGGGGACACCGAGGCGTTCCCAGGCCAGCCGAGAGACATAGTCTCTCCAGCGTGTCCTAGGTCTTCCCCGGGGTCTCCTCCCGGTGGGACGTGCCTGGAACACCTTCCAGGGAAGGCGTCCAGGAGGCATCCGGAACAGATGCCCGAGCCACCTCAGCTGACCCCTCTCGATGTGGAGGAGCAGCGGCTCTACTCTGAGCTCCTCCCGAGTGACCGAGCTCCTCACCCTATCTCGAAGGGATCGCCCAGCCACCCTGCGGAGAAAGCTAATTTCGGCCGCCTGTATCCGGGATCTTGTCCTTTCGGTCATGACCCAAAGCTCATGACCATAGGTGAGAGTAGGAACGTAGATTGACCGGTAAATCGAGAGCTTCGCCTTGCGGCTCAGCTCTTTCTTCACCATGACAGACCGGTACATCGACCGCATCACTGCTGAAGCTGCACCGATCCGTCTGTCAATCTCCCGTTCCATCCTTCCCTCACTCGTGAACAAGACCCCAAGATACTTGAACTCCTCCACTTGAGGCAGGAACTCTCCACCAACCTGAAGAAGGCAAGCCACCTTTTTCCGACTGAGGACCATGGCCTCGGATTTGGAGGTGCTGATTCTCATCCCAGCCGCTTCACACTCGGCTGCAAACCGTCCCAGTGCATGCTGAAGGTCCTGGTCTGATGGGGCCAACACGACAACATCTTCTGAAAAGAGCAGAGACGAAATCGTGTTGTTCCCAAACCAGACACCCTCCGGCCTCTGGCTGCGCCTAGAAAATTTTATTTACATGTAAACAAAAGCCTAAATTTAGATTGTAGGGTCAGAATTTGGTTTAAAACACATGGAAGCATGGATCCATCCTGCCTTGTATCAGTGGTTCAGGCTGGTTCTGGTGGTGTAATGGTGTGAGGGATATAATATTGGGCATCTTTTTGGGTTTACTACCTGACTACCTGATATTGTTGCTGACCATGTCCATCCCTTTATGACAACAGTGTATCATCTTCTAATGGCTACTTCCAGTAGGATAATATCACAAAGCTCAAATCATCTCAAACTGGTTTCTTGAACATGACAATGAGTTCACTAAACTCAAATGGCCTCCACCAGAAACCAATAGAGCAGATTTGGGATGTGCTGGTACGGGAGATTCGCATCATGAATGTGCAGCCGACAAATCTGTAGCAACTGTGCGACTCTATCGTGTCAATATGGACCAAATTCTCTGAGGAATGTTTCAAGTGTTTTCATGTTTGTTTTTTTCTTCTCTTTGGAAAGTCCTGGAAACATAATAGTGGACTTTTTTTTTTTTTTTTTTTTTTTTTTTTGCTGTAAAAAAACCCAAAACATTTGCTGTAGTCTCTTTCACCACAGTAGAAGTTTACATCATCTATGATGATTTCTGCTAATAAGAACCATGGAAATGTCAGATGAAAGCAACTGGTTTCATGGAAACCATTATGAAAAATAGTCTCCTTGCATAGTGAAAGTCAAAGATGTTAGATAACACCATACTACAAAAACAAGGAAGAGATGAATCTGAAATGGTTGTCAGATAACTATCAGAGGTTGCGGTGACAAAGTGGCTGGCCAATAAGGCAGTTCTGACGGGCTCCAGTGTCCATGGGATAAATCCTGAGATGGTCAGTGAAAGAGAAGCGCCATGTTACTGTGCTACAACAAAACCATAGGTGGATTTGACTTGATCAGCTTGTACCCGATATCAAGCCGCACATGAAAACAAACCATCCATTCGGTCCTACATTTCTTTGACCTGTTGTCACAAACAGTGGATAGCATACAGTTCAGACAAACAGAGACCGGAGAAGGAGAAACTGCAGTATTTTAACTTCAAGCTGCTGCTGGTTGAAATAATGCTCAAGCAGAGGGTGGTCAAGGTCAACAGGTTCACAAGATGTCCAGTGATGATTATGAGATTCAAACAAAGAAGAGGAGGCCTGTTGAACCCCATCAAAAAATACGGGGCTCTCTGTTTGCCAAAGATGGTGGAGGCAGTGGAGGCAGTGCATGCATTACGGTTCAGGAGAGAAGGAATCCATTTCGGATAATCCCAGGTTGCTATGGTTACACAGGTTCGCTAACACATTAAACTTGTGGCTACGAGAAACTGATGTAATTTCCTTATCATAAGAATTTGTGGCCACTAGAAAAAGATGTTGTTCCACGACTAGCCTAGACTGGCTCCGCCCTCTTACGTACTTCCGCTCAATTTTTTTTTTCCTTCAGTACTACGTCTGGGATTGTGGTATATTCTTGGGTTTTCTCCAGTCAATTTTTTTACCGGTTCAATCAGTGAACAGAGGGAGTGGCTGAGAACGATGACGTTGAGGTTGTGCGCTAGTTTGAGTCATACGTCACGACCAAACGTTAGCGATTGGTTATGGCAGATCCAGAGTGACTCTGGGCAGATCCAATAGTTTTAAACTTCAACAGAGTACCCGCCTTCAAGGAAGTTAACGCTTGTCAATGGAGAGAGGCCAGACTCTCTGTACAAATGAAATGTAGGAGAGTCTGGTAGAACCAGGCCACGACTAGCCTATATTGTGTGGCAATGTCATAAAGATTTTGTTAACTCGAAATAATAATCTCGTCATTCTCGTACCCATGACCTATTATCATGACATGTACCCACAAGTTAATAGTCGTGGCCATGACAAAACGGGTGCGTCTCAATCAGCTCCCTAGTTCAGTATTCAGGGCACTGATTAGGGAGTCGGTCATTTTAAGGGCTGTCTCAATCGCAAATCCTTCCTGTAAACTTGAATGTTTGCTACCTAAAGAATCTCACAATGTACCTCAAAAACCAGGAGCATTGATGCTCCCTTACTAGAAATTACATCACATTCCTGAAGCTCAAAAAAATAAAACGCACAAGCCAACTCAATAAAAATGATGCACACATAGGTTCTGCGAGATTCTGAAGTGTGCTTTTGATGGACACTTTACTGTCACATGAGGCCACAGGAGAGGATTTGTGAATGGCAGTGAAGCGACGCTATAACGCTGGTAGGTCACATGATAATGACAACATGGCGAATGTTGTACGTCCGGATTACATTCATACTACACACATTCATACTAGAATGCATTTTTTTCTGTCCTTACCAGTGCCTGGATTCGTGTACACAATATATAGCTTACTGATTCACAAGCTCGGTAACTATGGTGCTGATAGTTATCCCAACATATGTGAAAAAATGAAAAAAATGATACCCCAAAATATAATAAAGACAAAATTCCCTTGCCCTTTGCCTCAATGGAGGTTTGAAAGCTTTCTCATTGAAAGCAATGTATACTGGCCACGTCACTGGACCCTTTTTCTGACAGTGTAGGTAGTGACCCGAGTGAGATGGGGAGACTTTAAAGAGGCAAAAGGGGAACAACCTTGACCGTCACCAATTTGGGCCAGGTGTTCTGCGATGCCCATTTCAGTTTTAAAATCAAGTAATGTATTATAGTTCCAGAGACATCACTCTCGAAAATGCGGGAGAAACATTATTTCTAATTTACATTAACATTTTTTTCTTTCCATCTTTTATTTTTACGTAATAAACACACATCTAAAATATTTTTTTTTTTTTTTTGTGCGCATGCAATTTGTGTGTACAGTTTTGAATTAGCCTATACATTTTGGTATTTAACATAGCACTCAAAAATACAACAGCCGTTCTTTATATTTTTCTCGCCATTGTTTAAAAAAGGACGCAAAAGTAGCCTACTTCACAGACCAAAAATCTTCTTCTTTTTTTAAATTTTGCATCTTCGCAACACTCCAGCAAAGCAGGAGTCGCTGTTCATTTTAGTTTGCAACCCGGCAAATTTACAGAAGAAGAGGTCGATCTGGCCGCGGGTCTCGATTTCCCAGATCTGTTGTCGAAAAGTTTAGTATTTCAGAAATATTCATATATATATATATAATAATTATACTGGGGCATCATGGTTATCTGGTATGTTTACGATTTTGTTATATAACTCTGTATTTACAAAATGCATCGTGTCCCGGAAATGCCGCAACTTTTACAAGAAGTTCTGATGTAGATGCGCTCGTATTTACATTTGGCCTAGTTTGTTTTGTTCCTCATTTGCTATATATAAGACAGAATCAACAGGAAAATTATTTGTACGTCATTAATACATTAAACATGGATTGATTAATTAATGAATGAATTAATCATCTGCAGGAAAATGTCTGCAACTATTATTTTGCCAGCAGTCATTAGCAGTTAGCATTAGCATTTTGAATTTCAATATTTTGTGTCCCGATGCATGTGTGTAGCTTTATTTGGAAGTTATTTGATTGGCCTAATCTTACAGTGCATTAGATATTCAAGTTTTCACCGGTAGGGTAATATGGCTATAGATGCTCCCTTAATGATGGCACATGATGACGATGCAACACCCAATATAAAATATTAAGGGAAATGCATGGAAACGTATACTAATTTAGTTTTTGATGATTTATCCATGCACATCATTATTTATTTATTTTATTCATGCGTCTCGTAATCTTTAATCAAACTTCCCTCTCTTGCATTGACATCTCTTCTCTGATGACGTGTTTACTGACGTGAGGGCAGGACGACCAAGCCAAACAAAATCAAGTCCCTCCCTAAATTTTTTTCTTGTTTGAGAAGATTTTTCACTCAAATATACATAACAATAGGGAAAAAAAACTATTGCAACTTCCGTATCATGCTAACTTTAACCTGAATCCCAGTTACAATATATCATATCTAATTATAAAGTTACACAAACAGCCTGTCCTTGTTCATGATTTATGTGTAAAATGCTTGAACTTTTGTTCAATGAGATTTTAGTGTGGGTGTCAAGTCACAAAAATGAAAACCAAGCAATTCATTAGCTCACTGCTTATTGTGTTTAGTTATTGTGTTAGTACTAAAACTCTGGTTAGCATGAACGACATGACTTTTATCACTTTGCGTTTGCTTAATTTTGTCTTGTTATGTTTAATAAAACAAAGTAATTTGAGTCTGTTTAAAGTTTTTGCAATATGTATGTTCTCCATAGTAATTTAAACCTAAAAATATTAAATGATGTGTTCCCTCGAATTTGGGACATTTTCGCTAACTTCTTAGAAAGTTTTTTTTTTATGGGCATGAAACGGAAGTTGCGATAGACTTTTCCAAGTGAAACCGCTTCTCAAACAAGAAAAAAAGTATGACGGGACTTGATTTTGTCCATCGCAAATAGATAAGATTGGGGTTTGCTATTGGTCAATTTAATGTAGATTGACAGGATCTCCTGCCCCCTAAAAAGTCATCATGCTTTTAGTTTGCCCTTTCGCCTGACTGGATGTTAATGTTTTAGCACATGTTAGCATGACATCACAGCAAATCTGACAGCATTTCTAAGCGGCATGTACATCACTGTGATCATCGGTGATTGGTTCTGTGCATAACTTGCTCATCTTAAACTAGCCTGTTGCTAATATCATGCTGCACAGGTTGAGAATAAAGAAGTTAAAGGAACTTGTTTTGTTTTTTTCTGTTTCTGCAGTTGCGGCTTCATCTGTGTGTTTGCGGTGCTGATAAACAAAGGTAAGCATCTGAACGACACATCAGAAAGATACATTAATGCCACGGACTGTGTTTGAAAGTTTCTTTCATTTCAGTGTGTCTGCAGGAAACAGTAGAGGCTGTTATTGGCGGTTCTGTTCTCCTGCCGTGTTCTTCCACTGAACATGATCTTAAACTTCAAGACACTGATGTTCATTGGAGACACAATGGCAGCAAGCATGTGTATGATATAGTCAAGGGTGAAGATTCACTACAGTTACAGGACCCGCGTTACAAGAACAGAGCTGAAAGTTTGCCTGATGATTATGATGAAGGAAACTTCTCCATCAAACTCACAGATCTCACTCACACTGATGCAGGAAAGTACATCTGCTACATCACACACTCAGATGAGCTTCAGACTGTACAGCTGATCATCAACGGTGTGTAAAAATGCTTGATTCATGTATGAAGTTGGTAGCACTTTAGAATAATGGTCTATCCTTAATAGGAAACTATGCATGAAGTAATGCAGGACTATTGAGTAGTTATACATTAACACTTCAGGTACTACTATTAACTAATATGGAAACAATTAGCATATTCATATCATAGATCCCAGTATACTAAATGAGGCAAGGGTGTAGAGTTACATGCTATTTTAAGGCATGAATACAAATTTTCAAAGGATTTTTTTTTTACATATGTCATTTTGGTGATCAAAGATAAGTTTTAAGGGATTCAATTATTGTCTACAGGGGGACTTTAAATCCGTCTGTCTGCGCTTCACATAATGTTTACTCATTAGGTCAGTAGGGGGAGAGCAGGCTTGAAGTAATTATTTATAGTTCGTCATGGTTAGTTATTATTGAGGATAATCTCATTCAGGAATTATTGAATACCTAATAAAGAAGTATATCAGTCCTAAATGTGCTTTTACTCACTGATTAGTTAAACTTATTTCTATATTAGTTAATAGTATCTGAAGTGTTCAAGTTCAAAAAGTTCAAGTTCACTAGTTATAGATGAATCTCTTCCTTTATCACAGTGAGGTTTTTTTGTTGTAGTTGCAGAATCAACAGCAGGAAAAGAAAGTAAATCCACTGAACATGAAAACCCAGAAGATGAAACTGGATCAGACAGTGTGGAGACATCATTGAACTTGTTGTTCATTCTATTTCCTGTACTAATAAGTATACTGTCTATAGGCTGTTAATTTATTTTTACTTTAGAAAAAAAAAAGCAAGCTCTCTTATTCTCTTCTGTCAGTACTGAAGACAAAACACAGTGACTCAAATGACATTTCAGGCCTGAAAGTTTCAATTTTCACATTATCTCACTGTATTTTTACCGCTGTCACTGGGTCTTTCTGGTGCTTGTGACTCTGTTTTGAGCTGTTATATTATTGCCTTATACCAAAGGTGTCAAGTTACGAAGTACAAATAGAAGTAGAAATTTTGGGTATCTATACTTTACTGGTGTAATTCTTTTTCAGCTGACTTTTTACTTCTACTACACATGATGCAAATCACGTTACACTCCACAAGGACATAGCCAGTGTTGGAGTCGCTATGCCTTATGCGCACTGAAATGCGTTCATTTTCAATGGCCATATAGTATGCAGCTGAAACAGGTAGCCTAGTGCATCCCAAATTTTTCAACATTAACATTTTAATATAACATTATAGTCATTATGGCCTTAGAAAAGTTTTTTTTTTTTTTTAGTTGGTGGGGTAGTGCAATATAGGCCCCTGTGGCGCGGCCTAAGATTTTGTCCATAATAGCATTTTTTTAAACCAGTACGTTTGCACTTTTGCTTGAGTAAAAAGCTTGAGTTGATACTTCGACTTCTGCAGAAGTCTTTTTAAACCCTAGTATCTGTACTTCTACCTGACTAATGAATGTGAATACTTTTGACACCTCTGCCTTATACACTCTTTGTTCTCACTGGATGAGATTGAAACACTGAAACAGGAGCTATTTTTTTAAAGGTAAGACCAATGAGTCTATATATATATATATATATGGAAACATCTGTGTGTACCTTAATATCAGATTTAGTTGATGTGCATAATGCACATTTGTATAGACTGTTAACAGATTTCAAGTGGAGAGTTTATTATTAAGAGGTCCCTTAATAATATGAGAATAATGTTGGATGTTTTTGATTTCAGATAAGAGATCAGATTTTTCTTGCCATAGAAGAATGTTGGTCCAATTTCATCAAAGCACTTCAGACACTTTTACAGTTTATTTTATAAGTCTAACTTGTCTTATGTCTGACACTTAAATCATCCCAGTAAAGAATAAAGTAACTTTTCAGTTGTCATTTCTAAGAATATGTTTTTTTATTATGGAAAAACTAAGTCTTTGGTTACTCCCCTGGCTTGTTCAGATATTTGTTTTGGTGTAATATGTTCTTTTAAAGAATGAAAATAATATTCTTGGTTTTTAATAATTATGTTTCTTTGTGTTTTTTTATGCTATTGTTGAAATGAACAGCAATTAATTAAATAAATAAATGTAATCAGACTTACGTGAGTGTGATAAGCTTCCTTTCATTGACAATTTCATTCTGATTCTCAAGTGAAACACTTCCTTGAATCAAACACACTGTCGTCATGACTTCAGTTTATTATTACTTAAAAACGCACAACAGGAGAATCCAGTTTTAGCCTTCTTCTTGACCTCCAGTGAAACCGAAAGAGAGTGAACTTAGCATTCATTTGCAGAGCTTTTCCATTCGTTTGCCTTTCAAATTTTGTTAAAGATCACCGGATGCAGCTGATAGAACAGAAAAACAGTAGTTGCTCTTTCCTGAATTAATTAATGAATAGTTGACTTTTACAAGAAATTACCTTTATTGTGATTTTTCTTCTTTTTTTTGTATCTGAACTCATTCTCTTGTTTTCATCCTTAACAGACTGCAAAGTAATTTTCTCTGACAATGTAATGCAAAGACTATATCGATAATATATACTTATATACTGTATATATTATATGTAGAATTTTGATGGAAGGAGAGTTTGATTACAGTCAATAAAACCAGATGATCGGGTCAGTATGCTATTTGTGATTTGCGGCTAGCAATGCTTTTATAATAATAAAATATAAATCTTGAAGCCTAATGTTTATAAATGACTGAACATTGTTAACAAGAATTGATTAGTGAGGAATAAACTATTTGAACATGGTTTTACTAAAGTTATTTAAATTATTATTTTCTGAATTATGTCTCACACATTCCTGTCATGTTTTGACAACAACAACAACATTTACAGGTGAAACTCGAAAAATTTGAATATCGTGCAAAAGTTCATCATTTATTTCAGTAATTCAACTTAACAGGTGAAACTAATATATAGACTCATTACATTCAAAGTGAGATATTTCGAGCCTTTATTTGTTAGAATTTTGATGATTATGGCTTATAACTAAAACCTTTTCACAATATGCTAATTTTGAATTTGGGGTTTTCATAAGCTGTACGCCATAATCATCAAAATTATAACAAATAAAGGCTTGAAATATCTCACTTTGCATGTAATGAGTCCATATAATATAGTTTCACCTTTTAAGTTGATTTACTGAAATAAATTAGTTTCACAGAGTTTGTTTCACCTGTATTTATAAAGCACATAAACACAATATAGATGGATCCAAAGTGCTGTAGTACAAAGCAGGTCTACAAAAAAAAAATTACATGTTTCCAAAAGCTAAAGAATAAAAATACGTTTTACGAGTAGATTTAAAAATGATGGAGCAGACCTCACATGATAAGGGAGACCATTCCAAAGCTTGGGTCCAGCCACAGAAAAGGCCCGATCACCCTTTGATTTGTAGCGACACCATGACACATTTAAGAGCAAGGGATTGGGAGATCTAAGTGCCCTAGCAGGACAGTATGGCACAATAAGGTCACAAATATACCTTGGTGCACAGCCAGACAACGCCTTATATACAAACATAAGGATCTTAAAATCAACTCTAAACTTAATGGGAAGGCAGTGAAGGGATGCTAAAAGCTATGTGTATTACGTGTTCAGTCTATGGGCATCTAGTGTTTCTTTACAAAGTGGCATCGCCATCTACTGGCCTGACATGAATAATACAGCGTTTTTTTTTGTAGTTTTCATAGATCTGTGTGAAATGATGTACCCTGAAAGAGATTTTTTTTTTTAAACAAGAAAAAAAAAACATATAGCCTGTTTTTTGTCAAGAATTTGCCTTTCAAAGTTAGCTAGGCATATGATCAGGTTTATTGACACATACCTGTACTAGATTTGTTTCCCTAAAACTAAGCTAACACATGTTTTTCTTACTTAGTTTGAAGAGCTGTATAACCTGTGGCCATTATTGGATGTTTTACATTTGCTAGTAGGCTACAGATCTAATTTAGCGTTAAGAGCAAGCCATTTCATATTTAGTTGCAGATCTATGCTTGAACCTTTTTGACTTTTAGTTATAATTGTTGTTTCTGTTTTTGTTTGAGTATTTATTTTATTTACTATTATTTATTTAAAAAACAAGCACTGTAAAGCATCACAGTTTGCAGTTGTTCTCTGCTGCCCTCAATAGGCTAAAATGTAAATGTTTTATTAGTGTTCACTTACTGTAAGATCAGTAGGCTAGTTTGGTGACTTAAGTAAATAAAATAATACATGAATGAATACGAATGAATATTAGTGTTTTAGTTTGAATTGGCATGAACATTGGAATGCTCCCACGTGAGCTTTATCTAATATCTATCATAATAATTACCATTCCCTACTGGAAATAAACTGGTTTTATATCTGATTATTTGGTGGGGAGGGTGGTATGGTGATGCGAAAGTATTCGGCCCCCTTGAACTTTTCGACCTTTTGCCATATTTCAGGCTTCAAACATAAAGATATAAGACTTAATTTTTTTGTGAAGAATCAACAACAATTGGGACAAAATCATGAAGTGGAACGAAATTTATTGGATATTTCAAACTTTTTTAACAAATAAAAAACTGAGAAATTGGGCGTGCAAAATTATTCAGCCCCTTAACTTTCAGTGCAGCAAACTCTCTCCAGAAGTTCAGTGAGGATCTCTGAATGATCCAATGTTGACCTAAATGACTAATGATGATAAATAGAATCCACCTGTGTGTAATCAAGTCTCTGTATAAATGCACCTGCTCTGTGATAGTCTCAGAGGTAAAGGTATAGGAGATATTATAAAATACAAAAAAAGTGTCAGTATAAAGAATTACATGGAAAAGACCAGGCGTGAGGAAATTGTAATGACAAGACTGAGAGTGGATCACACAGGGCTGAATGGCACATTATATTTAATGGGGAAAAGGAATAGTGAGAAAAAAGATAAGGTTCAGGAGGCAGGGAGGGAGTGGAATCTGGTAGGGATACTGGGATCAGAAGGAGAAGGAGAAGGAATAAGAATCACTAGGAAGGCTCTATTTACTTTTTTTTAAAGACTCGGAGTAGAATTTAAAATGACATGATAATACACACTCCAGTTCAGTAGGTGGCGGCATGCACCTAAACGTTGTTTGCAGTCCGCCATTGAATAAGAGAAGAAGAAGAAGAAGAAGTAGTCTCAGAGGTCCGTTTAAAGCACAGAGAGCATCATGAAGAACAAGGAACACACCAGGCAGGTCCGAGATACTGTTGTGGAGAAGTTTAAAGCTGGATTTGGATACAGAAAGATTTCCCAAGCTTTAAACATCCCAAGGAGCACTGTGCAAGAGATAATATTGAAATGGAAGGAGTATCAGACCACTGCAAATCTACCAAGACCCGGCCGTCCCTCTAAACCTTCAGCTCAAGAAGACTGATCAGAGATGCAGTCAAGAGGCCCATGATCTCTCTGGATGAACTGCAGTGATCTACAGCTGAGGTGGGAGACTCTGTCCATAGGACAACAATCAGTCGTATACTGCACAAATCTGGCCTTTATGGAAGAGTGGCAAGAAGAAAGCCATTTCTTAAAGATATCCATAAAAAGTGTCGTTTAAAGTTTGCCACAAGCCACCTGGGAGACACACCAAACATGTGGAAGAAGGTGCTCTGGTCAGATGAAACCAAAATGGAACTTTTTGGCAACAATGCAAAACGTTTGGCGTAAAAGCAACACAGCTCATCACCCTGAACACACCAACCCCACTGTCAAACATGGTGGTGGCAGCATCATGGTTTGGGCCTGGGGAAGATGGTTAAAATTGATGGGAAGATGGATGGAGCCAAATACAGGACCATTCTGGAAGAAAACTGCTGTTCACAAACGCTCTCCATCCAACCTCTCTGAGCTCGAGCTGTTTTGCAAGGAGGAATGGGCAAACATTTCTCGATGTGCAAAACTGATAGAGACATACTCCAAGCGACTTACAGCTGTAATCGCAGCAAAAGCTGGCGCTACAAACTATTAACTTATAAGGGGGCCGAATAATTTTGGACGCCCAATTTTTCAGTTTTTTATTTGTTAAAAAAGTTTGAAATATCCAATAAATTTCGTTCCACTTCATGATTGTGTCCCACTTGATTCTTCACAAAAAATAACAGTTTTATATCTTTATGTTTGAAGCCTGAAATGTGGCAAAAGGTCGAAAAGTTCAAGAGGGCCGAATACTTTCGCAAGGCACTGTATGTATGTAGCCTATGTACTGTGTGTATGTAATGTATGTGATCAAATAATATGAAAAACAGTGGTTATAAACACAAAAACGGAGTTTAAACTGCTTAAAGGATTGATGATGTTGCTGGGGTATTAGGTGTTGAAAAAAAGTCTGTATGTGGTCAGAGCAAACTTGACTGTCTCTGATGTGGGAGAAGTTTTTTCCTGTCTGCTTCAGAGCTGCAGTGTAGATTCATTTTAAATGATGTTGTGTGAGGGGACCAGGTTTCATTAGACTCAACTGTTTTAACCACGCAGTAACATGAGGATCGTTCAGCTTCAGCTCTGTGAGTTCATTACATGTTATGTTTTACATGTGATTTTATGTGGCTAATCTTACTTATGATAGCTGTGTGTCTATTTTTTATCGTATAGATGTATTAATCTGTTGTCGAGCTGCAGTGTCAGATCAACTCACTGATCCGGGATCAGATGTGACCATAAACTGTGATCTTGAGGAAAATGAGGTTTATTGGATTTTACTGAGAACACCAGATCCTCCAACAGTGATTCTACGGACATTCCCAACACCACAATCCCCTTTTTACACAAATAAAACACTCAGAAATAAATATTCAGTGCAGTTTAAACATCGTCTAGTTATTAATAATGTGACTGCTAATGAATTAGGAGTTTATTACTGTATGAACACAGATTCACCTCCAAAACTCAGCAACAGCACCAGACTGCACTTCACCGGTGAGTTCATTTACTTTTTCAGTAAACAAAGCTTATTGATGACCACTGCTTACATTTGTCATTTACTACTTCATATCTTATTTAGATATGAAAAACTTAATTATATTCCCATTTATTATCAATATTTTTAGTTTTACAAAATTGTAGCCATTTTACTAAGACTAACAGTTTTTACAGTAACAGACTGTGGACACTTTCATTACAGAATCAACTCAACTATCTAAGTGTCACAATCATACAGCGGTGGAGTTTATTGATCAGAATCAGAAACAATGGCAGATTATTATCATCATATCTGGACTGATAATCGGACTTCTGCTCATTGTGCTGATCGGTGAGATATTTTCAGCCATCTGTAAAAATATTAATATAATGCTTTGTTTTCCAGATGAAGAAAATAATTGAAGAAAATATAACACAACCTTTTGTAAATATTAAATCTAAACTAATTATTTCATATTTAGGACTGGTAAAGGTTTTTGTTGTTGGAAACAGAAGGTCTGCAGAACGATCACACATCAACACTGATCTACAGCAAAATCAAGTTACAGAAGAGCAAGACTTACAGGTAAAAACGTGACATCATCTAATTATGTTCTGTCTTGAAATTAGCA
Organism: Phoxinus phoxinus; assembly: GCF_949152265.1. Lineage (NCBI taxonomy): Eukaryota > Metazoa > Chordata > Actinopteri > Cypriniformes > Leuciscidae > Phoxinus > Phoxinus phoxinus. The sequence goes on from NC_136895.1 coordinate 11,868,312, forward strand.
TTTTTGCTAGCTTCCTTAACATTAATTTGAGTTAATTTTGGTTTAATTGTAACTGGATTTGCTAATATTTCTCTTTCAGTACGCCACAATGGATTTTTCCAAGTTGCGTAGAAATATTCGGCCCAGCCAAATCAACAGCACATATGCAGCTCTAAACCTGCCGAAGTCATGAACACACGAGTATGATCTTATGCTTATTGTGTTCACTTTTTCCTTAATGTTTATTCAACTTCTAACCACAAACTGTTTGGCAGCTTAACACACATGACATTAACCAGCCGAACATTTTTACATTCTATAGATCAGGGGTTTTAAAAGGGTCTGCGGGAAAGTTCAGAGAAAAATAGTTAACTTTTTTTAATTGATTCCATTTAAAATTATTACAACAGTTATTTTAAGTTATTTTAACATCTTAACAGAAAGTACATATTTTCCTGACAATATTTGATGTATATTTAAAATATTTTTTTTTTAAATGCAGTATGAATGTTTTATACATGAAAATATAGCCGCTAAGGAATCATATTATACTATATAATCATATATCATATTTGGGTTAAATTTTGTGTTAAAACATATCATACAGTTATTGCAAGGCAAACACATTTGAATTGAGTAAAGATTTTAAAACCCTTGTTTTTAAATGAAATGTATGTGTTTAAAAACTTTACTCAATTAAAATGTGTTTGCCTTGCAAAAACTGTATCTTGTAGACAATATTGGTTGAAACTTCTGTGAGCAATTGTTGACACAATATATTCGATGAAAATACTTTAGTTTCTAAACTGTCCTGACACAAAGGAAATATCTTAGAATTGAGAGATGGTGCACATTTATATGAAATCTGATTGGCTGCGTTTTCAATGCTGTTGGACAAAGAAGAGTATTATCTCTTCAAAGATTTTTTTTTTGTCAATATGCTGTATAAATGGCTGTACAAATATGTATAAAATGTATTAAAAAAATGAAATAACCACAGGTTGATAAAGTATGTTATTTTTATTGTTAAGTTAAGTTTTATTTTAAGTTTTATTGCTTGCCAACATACTTGTCTTTCAGCATTTTTTTGTTGTTGCCGCCTTTGTCTTGTTTTGTGTGTGTGTGTGTGTGTGTGTGTGTGTGTGTGTGTGTGTGTGTGTGTGTGTGTGTGTGTGTGTGTGTGTGTGTGTGTGTGTGTGTGTGTGTGTGTGTGTGTGTGTGTGTGTGTGTGTGCGTGTGTGTCAAGAGTCTAAAAGTAAATGAATGGCATAAATATTTTCTAGGTGGAAAACATTGTCCTTTTATTTTGGATGAACTGTATTCATATTACTCCCTTTAATACCTTAAAAGTGTGCTTTTGTTTATGTGATTTGTGAGGACACACATTTGTATAATGACATGTGTATTACACTATTACAACTTAAACGTGGTTTATGAGGACATTTCATGATTCCTCATAATTCAAATAGCTTAAAAAAACAAAAAAAAACATGTTTTATTAAAAATGTAAAAATGTTTCCTGTGATGGCTAGGTTTAGGGATAGGGGCAGTGTAAGGGGATGGAATATACAGTTTGTACAGTATAAATACAGTATGTGTGTGTGTGTGTGTGTGTGTGTGCGTGTGTGTCAAGAGTCTAAAAGTAAATGAATGGCATAAATATTTTCTAGGTGGAAAACATTGTCCTTTTATTTTGGATGAACTGTATTCATATTACTCCCTTTAATACCTTAAAATACTTTAAATGCCATTTACAGTAGTTTTTAAATATAAATAGTGTATATCATGCAAACATCAATTTACTTAATTGAAAAAAACAGAAGTGGTCAAATCAATTTTAGTGTCATAATAAATAGTCACTGTTGATTAATTAGATTATTTTAAAATACATAATAAAAAAGCTAATAAGGTCTAACAACATCATATATACACACTCACTCTGACATAAAATGTATATATATATATATAATATATATAAATTTTATATTTTATATATACATTTTATATATATAGTGTGTGATGCATGCCAGGCCATACCCAGCACAGTGCGGTTAAACTCAACTGAAGCGCTCGACCAAAACCATAAACGTTCCACTGGCTTGGGCACAGCCAATGATAAACAGGGGCTCTCACCTTTGCCTAGACTGGGGGTTTAACCTTAAACGAGTGCAGAGTTTGTTCAATACCTTTATACATTTAGGTTATTTCAGTTCTCACAGTCGTCTTAACCTCAAATGGAAACAGCAGAACATTGCATTGCATTTTTTTCTACCTAGCATTGCAGAGAGTAAAGCATGTCAAACACCTTCAACAATTCATACATACAGGACTTTGACTAATGAAAAAAATATTTTTAAATAATAGTAAAGTGCTGAAACCAGAGCCTCATGCATGGTGAACATAAATAGCATGTACATATGAGTCTGAAAACAAAGATTAGCAGAGTGATACAAACAGTGAAACAGTGCTGTTGAACTCTATCAGCATTATTTGAATGATTTTGGAGACTAACAACTGTTTAATATTTATTTAAATAAATATATATATATATGAAATTAATATATAATTCCTAATACAACTTCTAATCCAGCACTGGAACCCAAAGAAAGACCCAAATTATGGTAAGTAGGCCTGCAACATATATTTTTCCACACGTGATCTTTATTGAGTGTTTTGTTTGTTTAACTCTATGTTTATAAACTCCATGTCTCATTAAAAACAGCGACCCCAAGTGTTTGCCATGCACAATTACTTACACCTACCCACCTTATTGGTTTTGTAAGGCCACATAGCTTTGTTGCTACTATGCCATCTCCCGTGATTCTTTATTTAATTTATTAATTTATCTCACCTTTCCCCGGTGACACTTGAATAGGGTGACCAGGCATCCCCATTTGCCAGGGACAGGACTCCAAAACGGGACTGTCTCCGGCGAAATGGGAATTCCTGGTAGAGTAATGTAGTGATGTCAGATCTGGTCTGTCCTGTCTGTCGGAGCGTTGTCAGTGTCCTCTCTGCTCCGCTATGTATTTTTCACTGCGTGAGAACATGGTGGGGCGAGAGCGGCGTGGCTTGTCGGACATAAAGTAACACATTTTTGTGAAAACCTCCATTTTGACCAAAATCGAAAATTTTCACTTGGTTTAGCTGTAGCTCGAAATTAGCTTGTGCGCATTCTGACGAATTTTGCCAGCATGGGTCACATATTCAGCTCATCACAAGGGTTTCTGAGGTTGCTTCATAGGCACACCACTTCACAGTCCGTTCAAATGGACAAACTCTGTGTACATTCATGGCATGTATGAACACGGCTCTCTCCCCCCTCTAAATGAGTGGAGTTTGCGTTCTGAATGATCTGTACTGTTTTCCAGTCTTTACTTTCCCTCTGAGATTGAGCTGAGAAGTTTCTGCCTTAAAAACACCCAGGCTGATGGTTGTGGCCTTGGCAGTGTGCCAGGTAGGACTGCTTGATGTTCTTGCCCAGCACAGAAGAGACCCCTTGCAAGAAAGACACTTTTTAAGTGTGTTTAGTCGAGTGGTGAAGTAGTCGGCGAGCGCGACATGACTGCCGCCCTATTGCTATTTGGGCATTATATTGATAAATCCTGATGTGTAAGGCACATACATTGCCACCGCTTTCCTCGCATTCATTCGTAGTGTTCAATCAGGTCCGGTAGCTCAGCGGTACTGTGATATAAGCAATAGCGCTAGCCCTGCCGCCGCTTTGCTCTCATTCACCCCTAATGTTCAAATACAAAGTTCTGTCATGAAACTCTAGATGATGGCGCAAGTTAAAAGGTCATTATCTCAACCTGCTTGTAATCACATCATTCTCTATAGGGCGCAGCTGATTGGCTCCTGCTGCTTCAGTAGACAATGAGCTTGCGTGTTCAACCTTAGCAGTGCAGTGCACTTTCAGAAAACTTCCATCTGTATTTGCCACGGGTAATTCATGTACGCTATATTGTACTTGCTCACAGCAGCGTGTCATGTATGAAATGGGCAGTAGTACGTCCAGTATTTGCTCTGCAGCAGTAATAACCAAGGCAAGTAGCCTATATTTTGGGTTAATTTTTGTGACACACTGTTTTTGAGGGAGACAGAGATGGCAAAAAAATAAAAAAAATCCAAATGAATGTGCCGGCGCGTTCAGCGAATGCTAATGTATGACATGACACATAAACAAGCTGGAGCACTTCATGCCTAAAACAAGGCAACTCACTGCTCGAAGGCAGGGAGATACTTATGTTAAAGGATAATTCCGGTATTTAACACCTTGAGTCTATATTGTAGTTTGTTTTGGATGAACAAGAGTGGTGGACAACATTTTTTTGACAATGGTTCCTCTCTCGAGTTTTTGACTATAAAAGAATTGGCCATGGACCCATTTAACATTGGAGTCAATGACCATGTCCGAAAATGTCATTAAAACAGCCAATAATGTTCGTTTACAAAACTGTGCAACTCACCGAGTGATTAGTGATGTTAGTTGATGTTCCAGAAACAAAAAGTTTTGCGAAATACAGTTTCTGTCGTGTTTTATTCCTCATTTTGTAAAATCCCATTGAATTCTGTTGAAGGACTGAGTGCTTGTTAATATAAATGCGCTACCGGAAACGGAAAGGGGGCTGTTTACATTTGGTCGATGTAGTCTTTTTGCTCGCTTCCGTTTCTTATAAGGCTAGTTTTTTACCGCAGTTTTTGACCGCACAAATTCTAACCATATTGAAAGACGTGACCACTGACCAGTGCAATATGAAGTTGAACTCGACTGTGACCGTGAGTGTCCCGCGAGACAAAAACATCGGTTATCGCCATCAAGTGGTCGGGAGTGTGCTAACGCTTCAGATTCAAATATTGAGCGGAAGTTACACAGTTGTGAAGTGTCTGAAAAAATAGTTCCACTATAGCAAAATAAACGGATTGGAATTATATATTGCGACGATATATTGTTTATAATCATCAACGAACACCACTAACCACTCGGTGAGTATAACAGTTTTGTAAATTAACATTATTGGCTGTTTTAATGACATTTTCGGACATGCCCATTGACTCCAATGTTAAATGGGTCCATGGCCAATTCTATTATAGTCAAAAACTCGAGAGAGGAACCATTGTCAAAAAATGTTGTCCACCACTCTTGTTCATCCAAAACAAACTACAATATAGACTCAAGGTGTTAAATACCGGAATTATCCTTTAAGAGTGAGTATAAGCTGGAGGAGGAACTCTGATTCTGAAACGCTCTGAATTCAGGTCTTCCAATCATGGCCACAGTTGTATAATATCCTTAATAGTGCACCTGGGCATGCAGACGCTTCTACAAACATTTGTGAAAGAATGGGTCGCTCTCAGAAGCTCAGTGAATTGAAGCGTGGTACCGTGATAGGTTGCCACCTGTGCAATAAGTCCATTCGCGAAATTTCCTCACTACTAAATATTCTACGCTCAACTGTTAGTGGTATTATAACAAAGTGAAAGCAATTGGGAACAACAGCAACTCAGCCATGAAGTGGTAGGCCACGTAAAAACAGTGGTAGGTCAGCGCATGCTGAGGCTCACAGTGAGCAGAAGTCGCCAACTTTCTGCAGAGTCAATAGCTAAAGACCTGTGTGTAATCTGTGTGGCCTTCAGATTAGCTCAAGAACAGTGGGTAGAGAGCTTCATGGAATGGGTTTCCATGGCCGAGCCGCTGCATCGAAGCCTTACATCACCAAATGCAATACAAAGTGTCGGATGCAGTGGTGTAAAGCAGACGCCACCGGACTCTAGAGCAGTGGAGATGTGTCTGGAGTGACAAATCACGCTTCTCTGTCTGGCAAACCGATGGACAAGTCTGGGTTTGGCGGTTGCCAGGAGAACGGTACTTGCCTGACTGCATTGTGCTGAGTGTAAAGTTTGGTGAAGGGGGGATTATGGGGTGGGGTTGTTTTTCAGGGGTTTTCAGGGGCTTAGCCCCTTAGTTCCAGTGAAAGGGACTCTTAAGGCTTTAGTATACCAATACATTTTGGACAATTTCAAAAACTCGTAAAATATGTAATTCGTTTTACATCGAGTGAGGTTGTTTGAATTTGTACGAATTAGCCACCTCATAAAATTCGATTGATGGCAAATGTTTTCTAAATAAGCATAGAAGACAGACAAAGAGAAACTCAATTATTTTGTTACTCTGTGATTTTATCACATACATCTACTTATGTAACTGAGGTTTATAGCAGTTGTTAACAGTGATTCAATTATGGGGTGGGGTGCTATAAACCAACAAAGCTCTATTGATGAGAGAATATAACCACCCGCTCTCCTTTTGTCCCAACAAGTGGAACATGTTTCTGGTTTTGGTTTAGCACTTCAGTTGAGTTTAACCACACAATGTGGCCTGTAATAATTTCTTATACTTGAATTCGTCACGAATCGGTCGTGAGATAGCGTTGGTAATTCTGTTCACAGTAAAACAGCACAAAAACACTGCATAGTTTTCAGAGATATAGAAACCGTGATCATTTAAAATAAAGGAGAACCATTTAATCAGCTTGGGTTATGATTTCAATCAGTCAGAAAAAAAGTTTTAGGCTCAAATTTAAAAGAGAGATGCATAATATTGCATACCTAATAAAATAAAATAAAAACGTTTTAATAATGTCAATTATAAAACATGTCAGTTATAAAACATGACTGAAATAAGATAAGGCTAATAGCTTCTTTGGTCAACCAGAATCACAAGAAAGACCATGATGGTCGACCAGATCCAAAACCAGACCAGCACAAACCTCCACCACCAAAAAAAAAAAAAGGAAATTCATGCTGATTTAGTGATGTGATGTTTGACTCTACAGGTGAGGGGGAAATTAATAATGATTATTAACTTACATGAGATTGAAGCGTCCTTTCGTAAACTCCTCTGGGAAACATTGTGTTCTGGATCCTGATTCTCAAAAGAAACATTTCTCCAAATGATGTTGTATATAATCCTGCCGTCTTTAAATCTTAATGCACTGTCTGTCATGTCATGTGTTCAGTTCATTATCACAGAAAGAGCGCAGGGAGAATGCAGGGCAGGAACGTAGAGTTTCAGTGACACCCACATTCATGAGCTGCAGAGAAATTTGCCTTTCAGATTTTGCTTGTTTATTAACAGCGTCAGTAGATGCAGCTGATACAGCTTTTACGTTTTTTTCTATTGTGTCTAGCACATTTTCTGTCATTCCGAGTCTTGGCTTTACTGTCACTAAAAGAGCATGATAAGAATGTAGAATATCCAGTAACACCCTTATGTGTGTACAGAAACCAAAAGAGCAAGAACTTCAAATAAAAGGGCAAAACACAGCCCTTTTATTTATTTTCTTATGAATTTTCCTTCTCATGTGTTTGCCTGTGTCCTTGGTTGCGTATTACATTATTGATCACTCACCTGTGGCTGTTTTACCCCTTATTATCTATGATTTCCATTTGGTCAAGTTCTGTTCTCTTCTGTATTTGGTTTGGTTGGTTTGTGTTTGTTTGTGGTTTGGTTTTCCTGCATTCTCCTTGTGTTTCATGGGTTTTGAAACAAGATAGAAAGAAGAGGATTGTTGGCATAAGTAATAAGTTCAAACTGATTTCATTTGCCTATACTTTCATTCGGACACTCACTTTGTCTTTTGTTCAAACCATTAACCTTCAGGTTAAACTTCATACAATATGACTGCAGTTTATGTACTGTGTCTTAACTAAGCACTGAAACACAACAGTGAGACAAACATTCAGAAAGAGTCTGTAAATGAGACAATTCACTGTGTTTTATGTCTGAATATAAATTGTTTAAAGTTAGGGAGAAGTTCTGGACGCTGCATACAAGAGACCATTTGTGACTTTACAATATTTGCATGCTAGTTCCAATTTTTTTTCATTAAACCAGGAAGAGACTTTGCATTTGAATCAATGGTTCCATTGGGAATTTCCTGTGGGATTTTAGAAGTTATATTCACTATTTTTGAATAAAATTAGGTGGTTAACATTACTTATTTCACTTTTTGTTCTACGTCATTAAATACACAAGCACATGCCTGATGTGAATTTTCACATTGATGTGTTTTTAACGCAAGTTACACTTTGTGTTTTATACAGGAAAACTGCTAGGGAAAACGTTTAAAATGTGATTAATAAGTAAAGGTGCATAAAAGTCTTAAAGACTGTAGGCTATATAGATATTTATTAAACAAGTTTAAACTTGTGTCGGAAAACATGTAAATGAACAATCTGCTGGAGTCGTGCACATGATGCAAATGTGTTAAAGGTTAAAGACAAAGACATGTAGGCTACTCATTTGTGGAGTGTGTGTGTTGTGTTCTTCTGACATCTGTCCGATCTCAACCATGAGCAACATGTGTATATGTTTTATCTTGTGCTCACTGTATGCACACAGAAAGAAAGAATGAAATTAAATGATGTGATATCAGGGTTAATGAATAGGGGAACGATGAGCAGTTCTAATTTTGACATTAACATGAAAAATACATAAGTAATACAAAATAAATGTAAATTTGGCTAACACAACATGATGAAAGAACAGAAAAATAATTCAGGCAGGAACATACTGACAGACATATTGTCCTTTAGCAAACAATGTTCCTGTTTTAGAGTTTCGAAGTGTCATTCTGTTAATTATAGGCTACTAATACATGTAATTAAAAGCAAAAGCCTTATAGTACACTTAAGTACCGTTAAGTGTACTATAAGTGTAACAGTAGTAAACTTTAAGTGCACAACTAGTTCATAATTGCGTTTCTCATTTGTACTCCAAGTGAACTTATGGGTATAGCCTACTAGTTTACTAGTTTATACTTGTAGCAAATTTTTAGATCGAGTCCAACAACCCCAAAGCTTCACAGTCGTTTTCTCTTCATGTGTTACGCTTCATTTCATTTGGAAACATTACGCAGTTTTGATTTACACGCTGTTTAATGTTTGATGATCACGCTATTTTACATTTGTGTGAGCAATCTTCTATCACTTGTTTCAGCTTCTTCTTCTCCGGTTTTGATCCGGAGATTCTATACTAAGATGTGTCATAGCGCCCCCTACCGTATAACAGTGAAAAAATGGATAGCTGAAAATGTCTGGGGAAAGAGTAAAGTAGAATTAAAGTAAATTCCTATGTACACTACCAGTGGACTAGAAAAAATTCAGATGCGCAGAATTAGAAACATATCTGTTTTATGTCAAAATCTTCTAAGTTTCATAAGACTGTATATGAAAAACTATGTTAAAAAAAAAAGTATATTCTGTTAGCGTTCAGCCAGAGCGAGGACGCACTGAAGCGTTTTTTTTTAATAGTTCAAAGTTACTATCAGATTTAATGTTATTACCTTGACAAACTATACATCATTAAAAATATATAAGTCTCACGTTTCAGTATTTGACCACTATTGTATTCTGAGAAACTTATAGTGACAGTTATGTATTAATTTGTGTCAGGATTTATGTAATGAAAAAATTAGTCGATACCTTTAATATGAATTATGAGCGTCAGCTGCTCCATTCATAAAAAAACTCCCGTGCTGTTGTCATGAGAACGCTTGACAAAACAACGTCCCTCAGGGCTTTTGGCTCAAAAATTTGCAGATTTGGAGAAATATTGATAGATTCTCATAGGTTTACATCAGATTTCTATAGACAGTGTAGTTTTTGATAGACAGAAACACAGAGAAGCCGTCTTGCTTCGTACCCCTAGTTTATTGAACTGCCCGCTCTACCTCCGTGCTCTCTGTTTCACGTCATGGGAGGAGCGGCCGCACTTAAAGGGGACATACACATCACTCTACATCCCCCCTCTTTTAGTAGAAGACAGAAGAAATTGCAAAAGACAAAATAAAGTACAACCAACCATCTAACATTGGATGACAGAACAGGTGCAATGAAAAGAACATTTGACTGCACAAAAATCACACAAAACATGCGTACCACACATAAAGAAATATGAGAATGCATAGCACGTTTCAATCAGGTCATAACATAGTCTTTGTAACATTGGTTAGGACGGCTGACTCTTCCAGAACGAGTCACCACTGAATGCTTGTGTCACAGGTCGGGGCGGGCCAAGCCAGACTGCACCCACCCCTGAAAACCGGGAACCACCTCGAGGAACGGGTCAAGGACCAGACAGACAAGGGGATAAAAATAATGACAGTACTTTATTATATTAAAATTGGACAATTGAATAAGCACTAATTAAAACTTCTTCTTGCCGCCAGGGCAGTTCACACGTCTCTGGACCTCCTGGGATGGGAGGGGAGGAACGATCGTAGCGGGCCGGGGCTCGTTGAATGGGGATCCGGAGAAATCCTCACGCCGTCCAGGTAGGTCACCAGGTAGGTACACAAGTGTGGGGGCGAGCGAGTCACTGGAACGATATGGCGGGGTTTAACCGTTCGTCGGTATGTGAACACTCAGCTGAGGTACCTTCTCCTTCCGTTTCGGGCAGATGCTTCCAATGGAGGACGTGTGGGGACCACCAGACGGGGAGGACACTTGAAATGAAACGCTCCACTTGGTTGGGCACTGGAACGATACAGTAAGGTTCGCTGTTCAACAGCACATGAAGCTCTCTCCTGATATACCTCTCTCTTCTTCTGTACAGGGTAACCGGCTTCCAATAGGGGCGTGTGGGGACCACCAGGCTGGGAGGGCACTTGGACGGAAACGCTCCGCTTCGTTGAACACTGAAACAGTACAGGAAGGTCTTAACGGTTCCAATAGTACATGAAAACTTCAACTGATATACCTCTCTCTTCGTCTGAACAGAGCAAAGGCTTCCAATAGGGGCGTGTGGAGACCACCAGGCTGGGAGGACACTTGGGCGGAAACGCTCCGCTTCGTTGAACACTGAAACAGTACAGGAAGGTCTTAACGGTTCCAATAGTACATGAAAACTTCAACTGATATACCTCTCTCTTCGTCTGAACAGAGCAAAGGCTTCCAATAGGGGCGTGTGGAGACCACCAGGCTGGGAGGACACTTGAACGGAAACGCTCCGCTTCGTTGACCACTGAAACAGTACAGGGAGGTCTTAACGGTTCCAATAGTACATGAAAACTTTAACTGATATACCTCTCTCTTCGTCTGAACAGAGCAAAGGCTTCCAATAGGGGCGTGTGGAGACCACCAGGCTGGGAGAACACTTGAGCGACACGCTCCACTTCGTTGGACACTGGAACAAACACAGCACAGTTTTAACAGTCCAGCGATATATAAAACACTCAGCTTTAACAGGGCCGGATCTTCTCACGGAGAAAGTGGGGCTCTTGATTTGTCGACACCTTCCCCTGGAGACAGCGGGTGGAAGACTGAATGGGAAGAGTGCACGGCAGACTTCTAATATTTCTCCACACAACAATTTCACTTCACAGCACAAACCGGGTGAATCGTCACTTCAGGCACTGTAATTCCACTCACACACCGTGCGTTAGGGCCAGCACTCACCCACCGGTCTTTCTCCCACCAGATCGAATCTAGTCTTTGGCCAGGCCTCGACTTCGCTCCAGGAAAAGCAGAAGAATGTTGCAGCTGTCGTTACATTCGGCAAAGAGAAGACTGAAGTTGGAGACAGATCAACAATTCACTCGGTGTAATAATTCACTCGTGCCACACACTTCCAAACTTGCAACACCACTTCAGTGTTAGTGCACATAAACAACGGATCCAATACTCATCACTTGCGTCTTTCCCACTGCTGACGATATTCCTTAGGTTTTCGCTGACAAATCCTTCACTACTTCCTTTCTCTTCCTTAGCTTCGATCTCCAGCACTCCCCACCCAGCTATAATAAAAAGAACGACCCGCTGACAAACACAGTACTACACGGGAGGAGAACCACCCCACAGTCTGTTTTCTCTCTGCTTTTAAAGCCCCATCTGAATATGTGTCCCTCTCACAGCGTTCCCTGTAATTGCCCCACACCTGCTGTCACTCAGGCAATTGGCCTCGCTGCCATGGCAACCAATTTGCAGTGCCTTCCCCAGGAACTTAGTCCTGTTCAGGTTTTTGTCACCCCGTGACACTTGCCCTCCGTGTCAGTGTAACAATCCATGTTAGAGGATTGAGGTTGCTTGGGCCCATCAGCATTGGATGGTGTTGCGAGAGTCTCAGCATTAGTCACCACTGGAAGATCATCCTCAAAGTCAGTTGGAGGGGATTCTGAGACGTGGAGGAGATGCCGTCTGTTCCTGATGTACTTGCCACCTTGTGATGTCACAACGTAGCTATTTGGTTGCTGGGCAGGGGAAGTCACAATTGCTAGCCTGTCAAAACCACGTGCTGTCTGCATCCTGACAGTTTGCCCTGGCTTCAGTGCAGGGAGCTGATGAGCATTTCTGTCATAATAGTCTTTCCCCCTCAGTCTTTGTTTAGTGATGATGTCCTTTACGTTTGTGTGAACAACAGGCTGAAGCATGGCCTTGGTCACTGGGAGGAAGGTCCTTGTTTGTCTGGATAGAAGGCGTTGTGCAGGGGAGGGTAAGCCATCTCGTGGAAGATTACGAACATGGAGAAGTGCAGCACGGATGTCAGTATGATCACGGTAGCATTTTTCCAGAAGATGCTTGGCAGATCTAACAGCACGCTCAGCCAGTCCATTGGATTGGGGATAGTGAGGGCTGCTGCGGATATGCTTAAAGTCCCATGTGCGTGCAAAATCTTCAAAATCCTTGCACACAAACTGAGTAGCATTGTCAGTCATTAAAGTGTGAGGGACACCTTGGACTGCAAAATGTCTTTTCAGCTTTGCGATAACCGTGATGCTTCTCATGTCAGGAAGGTAATCCAGCTCAAACCAGCCTGAGAATGAATCCACAAGGACTAGATGTGTTTTACCGTGCCATTCAAACAGGTAAGCAGCCGTGAAAGACCAAGGAAGATCCGGGATGTCATGAAGCTGCAGTGGTTCTTTTGTCTGATGGGGTTTGAGTGCATTGCAGGGTGCGCAACGAGAGAGTTCAGCGTCAATATCAATGTACATTGATGGCCAATACATAATTTCCTTAGCTCTGCGCTTTGTTGCTGTAATACCAGGATGGCCCTGATGTAGCTGGCCTACATACAATTTCTGCAGCGCAGTTGGGATAATCAACCTCTCCCCTCGCAGCAGCAAGTCATCCTGAATGGCCAGCTCATCTCTCATTGAAAAGAAGGGACGCAAGGAATATGGAAGTTCTTTTGAGGTGGCTGGCCAGCCGTTTCTAATCATGTCAGAAAGCTGTTGGCATGTGACATCTTTTTGCACAGCAGCCCTGAGTTCATCTACCCGACGGGAAGATAGTACCTGGACAGTCATGACCTCCAGCAGGTCATCAGTGAGTTGTGGGTCAGATGTGGAGAGGTGGGCCCGGGACAAAGCATCAGCCACAAACAGCTCCTTACCACGTTTGAAGATGACATCCAAGTGATAACGATGCAGTTTCATCATCATACCCTGTAGTCGGGGTGAGGCCGTGTGGAGTGGCTTCTTTAATATGGTTATTAAGGGCTGATGATCAGTTTCTACAGTGACAGGGCGGCCATAGATAAAATCATGGAATTGTTTTGTCGCAAACACAAGTGCCAGCATTTCCTTTTCAATTTGAGCGTAACGATACTCAGTGGGCGTGAGGGCTCTTGACGCAAATGCCACAGGCCGCCCTCGCTGTAAACATACTGCACCCAGGCCATGTTGAGAGGCATCCGCAGAGAGAACTACTGGTACGGACGTGTCAAAATATTGTAACACTGGGGGGTTTGTCAAAGCCTGTTTCAGTCTTGCAAAAGCCTTGTCATGAGTCTCATGCCAGCAATGGACTCCGCATGAATGGCACATAGCAAATTTTATCTGGCCCGGCCAGCTCCGTTCCACAGAACCCCTTTTTTGCTCGGCCCATATACCGCAAAGAATGGCGGCCCTGTAGTGGCTCAGATCCGTACTGACACTAGCCCAAGTCTCAGCCATTTAATAACCATAACAGGGCCTGAACTGGGCAAGAACTGGTTTTAATAGTGGTGCCGATTCTAAGCCATTAATAAACCATAACAACACTAGCTTTTATCTAGACCCATCCATTTAATAACCCACAACTGCACCTGAATATATAAAATTATATGATGTTTTATTAACAAAGTTCGGGAGGAGCACGTTCAGATAATTATCATGAGTGGAGAGCACTCAGCAATCAATGATAAGAGGTTTATGTATAGATACACCAATCTCACCTCAATCCATTGACAGTTTGGCAGCATCCCTCCACCACACCTTCTCCACACTTCTAGTCCTAACTACTTACATACGGGGGGAGAACCGGGCCGAACTTCAAGCTCAGAGCCCTCCTCCTGGACAGCACACCAAATATTAAACCTTACCCCGTCTAATTGTAAGTGAGTGTGAAGTACTTCATGGTGAACAAAGTAAAATACCTCACGATAATGGTGAAATTATCACAGAGATTTTAAATTGTAGTATTGTTTCAAATTAATCTTTGAACTGATAAACAGAATGAAAAGAACTGTCATTCCTGTGATCATTTTACCATTATCATGTGGTGTAAAATACACCACAACAAACACAATAAAATGATCATAAAAGTATTACATTTTGTGGAACAGAGCTGGCCCAGATACAATTTCCTATGTGGGAAAGTGGATTATGGCCACACATGGTCACAAGCCTGATTTGGGCCAGATAATCAATGGACTGATCTGGGCCACACTCCTCCCACCAACATTCGTTACTGTATTTCCAAATATTAACTCGCCTAAACTGCACTCTCCACACTTTACATTATAGGCTACATATACTTTTACATTTACAAATACTATATATTTTTTTATATTAGTTAAAATCTCTTCATAAGTAATATTAATTAATAAATCAGCTTTATAAAGCCAGATAAGACATTTAAATGCGCTCATAAGTGGATGTACAACTTATTCTCAAACTGAAGGCATGTTTTAGGCTCTGAAAAGGTTATAAAGTCAAGAATACTTCAAATGTCCCAATGAACGAAGATAAATTTGTAAATGAACAATCTGTTGGAGTCGTGCACATGATGCAAATGTCTTCAAGGTTAAAGACAAAGGCTGCGTCCCAATTCGCATAGGCTACTATCCGTCCTAAATAGTATTCGAAAGTAGAATTAGTACGTCCCAAATCGTAGTAGCTATGTTGTTGAAATAAGTGTTCCAAAGATACCCGGGTGGTCTACTATTTCCGGTCATAATCCGAAGTGCAGGTCGATGAACACTAACTAATATTGCCCATAACCCATCGCGCGTTAGGCGAGGATTCGGTTAGAACTACAAACACGAGTGAAAAGTGTTAAAAAAAACTACAGACATGGAGGACGCGCGAGTCCGGCGTTATGTAGAGAGGTTTAGATAAAGGGGTTTGAGTGATTAATTATCAGTATCTAACCTGACGAAAATGTATTTATTCAATGTTGTCTACATTATATTGCATCTGCAGCAGCATTGTGAACTTTTGTAAAGACACGTTTAGCCATTAACTTTTAAATGCATCATTATATTCAAATTCCAAACACATGAGGAGAGTCTCCGCATGACATGAGAGACCCGCGACTGGCAGATGAACGTGCTACTACATTTCTCTCCGAAACGGTAGGAAATTAAATTAGATTGAATGGAGGATTTTAACTGTGACAAGATGATTGACAGGGCAGTTTACGGTGACAGGATGCACGCGACAGATCTGTCCATTAAAGATGACGAAGTAGTAGGTATGTCTCAAAGCTTGCCTACTTTTTTGCTACACACTCAAAAGTATATACTTTTTCTTCACAAAAAGAGTAAATACTTTTAGGTCGTAGTATAAGTAGGCGAATTGGGACCCAGCCACGGACTCCATTGACTCATTTGTGGAATCACCACTGTCCTGAAACATTCTGCTGTTGAATCTGAAAAAAAAAATATCTCTGATTGTTCTGATGACAACATTCTTCTCATTTCTGAGAAAACATTTACTTTTAGTGAAAATCTTATTACTTATAACAAGCAAATGATTTGAACACAGACATTTGCATATTTCATCTAAAAGTTTATTGTATCGAGTACATAAAGACGTCTGAAATGTGAATACTGAAATAAAGCTTTGAATAGGAATAAATGAATCAGATTTAGTAAATGAAATGGTATTAAACATAAAACAACACTTAAAGAGTAAAACAAATACTGGAAAACACAAAATAATGAAAGAAACAGAATTGTTAAGGCGCCAACTTACTGAAATGTCTCGTTAATTTGAGGAAATTGAGGAAAATCACTGTGTCGTTTTTTAAGTTGATTTTTTAGCAAAAAAAATTTGTTTTTTAAAAACTATATGTGCTCATTATAGAATTACGTCTACCAACTAAGCGTAGCGTAGAATCTGCCATTTATAATACATACGGGTGAGCTGCTCGAATGGAGGAAGCCATGTTGCGCCTCCATCTTGAAAATACATTAGCCAAAGAGGGACATACCTGGACATTCAAGCTTCGCCTTTCGTGTTTTTACACTCATTGGCACCGTGACGAATGCGAGCGGGAGATTACTCGCGACTGCCGGCAGATTTGAAATAATACGCCACCGTAGGAGTTAAAACGCCCTCGGAATGGGAGGGGCCAGAAAGTAATATTCACCGCTAGATTGGAGTAATTCATACACAGAGTAGCTTTAAGAAAAAAATGATGAAACCAGCTATATAAGCACTATTGAAACTACAGACAATACAATGTAAACCCAGAGCAAAGGAGATGATGTCACCACATCTGAACCTATTTTTCTTCCTTGCTTTCCTGCAACAACAAAAGTGAAGAAAAACAACATGACTGCGCTGTGATAAAGACAACAGATACGACTATATACAGCAGCATTCAGACTGGAGCAACATCGACTTTCTAATCATATATTAATAAACACGTTTCACACACCGTTGATGATCAGCCGTACAGTCTTCTGTTCAGATGAGTGTGAGATGAGGCAGATGAACTCTCCTGCGTCAGAGTGAGTGAGACCGCTGAGTCTGATGAAGAAGTTTCCTCTCGCATACTCTTCAGGGAATGTTTCAGCTCGGCTCTTGTAGTCTGGGTCCCGTGACTCTGAATGACGGCCTCCAATTATATCACACACAATCTTGCTGCCGTTGTGTCTCCAGTGCACAGTAATGTCTTGAAGTTTCTGATCATGTTCAGTGGAAGAACACGGCAGGAGAACAGAACCGCCAATAACACCCTCTACTGTTTCCTGCAGACACACTGAAACCACACAAACTTTAACTGTAAACACACAGTCTAACATTTATGCAGTTTAAGTGTTTGTTTCGTGCTCACCTTTGTTTATCAGCACTGCAAACACGCAGATGAAGCTGAAATTGTAGAAACACACACACACAAAAAAAACGTTTTACTTAACCTCAACCAGAAGAGCATTTTGCTAGCAAAAATAGAAGGCACTAAATCTCATCTAAACGCAATCATTGAATGTTCACCACATCTGAACCACATGAGGCGCAGCATACTCTTATTAATATTGCTCTTATTAATATTGCTCTTATTAATCGGAACATCAATATTTGTAAGATTTATTCTATATGAACAGTTATTGGGTCATTGTGTAACAGTGATCTGTGAATTTGGCTGTTTGTGAACCAGGGATTTGTGGACAAAGATTTTGTAAAAAAAAAAAAAAAAAAAATATATATATATATATATATAGGCTATTTATTGTTTTTTATTTTGAAGTGAACTGTTATGTAATATGACCCATCACAACTGGGGCAGGATGTCTTCATTTAAAGTCGGCATGAAACGGAAGTTGCAACAGTCTTTTTTTCTTCTTATTGTGATGTATGAGTGAAATGGCTTCTCGAATAAGAAAAAATTAACTATTTTCATGGTAAAAATTAATCTATACTTATTATAATCCATGCAGTTATTATTTAAATTTAACTTTTTCATTAATCATCATCACCTATGTATAGGCCAATTAAATTGAATCATAAAAATATAATAAAAAAAACACAGGCCTATAGCCTCACTCATAATTATATGCCTAAGATGAATAAGATATGCCGTCATTATTCAACAACTAAACTTATTTTGCAAATATTCCAATTATTCCCCTTAATAATGTATTGGATTTATAAGATAAGATAGGCTAAGATAAGATAAGATAAGATAGCCTAAGATAAGATAAGATAAGATAAGCTAGGCTAAGATAAGAATATTTATTGTCATTGTATGCACACAGTAGCCTACACATCAACGAAATGGAGTTAGCAGCTCTAAAAAAGATCATAAAACAATAAGTAGTAAATAGCCTAACTGTTGCCTCATCATCATGCACATGTTAAAATCATTTCTAAATTGTTACAGTTTAGCAGATGATATTCTTAAGTTGACTCTTCCTCACCCATACCTTTCTGGTAAAACCTGAAATACACTGTAATACTAGACAAATCAAAATATATCAACTTACACTAACTGCACGTACGCCCTGGCTGAGATTAATACAAAATGCTAACAATAATGCTAATAGCTAATGACTAAATTAAAATGATAGTAGCTAAAGATACATCTTTATCATTAATAAACTAAGCCATGTTTTATGTAGGCTAATCATGACGTCAATGCTGTCTCTGGTAAATGTTTGTTTAAACAAAAAACAGTCGATGGCCAAAGCACACACACACACACACCTTGCAGACCAAAAGCAAACATCATGCGCTCGTGCTGTGACTGACTGTGATTTAATCTTCCACCTACGACACACCTTTGTAGAAAAACAGCGTTAATTCATGCATAAATCATTACCTGGTGATCATCATAGTGCCCTGTTATTATTCAAATATTGTTTTTAAAATAGCCTATAAAATGTAGTATTTATGACATTAGGTCAGATGCTACTTTTTTTAAACGAAAGTACAGTTAAAACTTCCGCATTATGAGCAGGTTTAACCAGTAGTATATTCCTGCACAACCGGAGGCTGCAGTTTTAGGACCCCAGTTTTAGGACCGCAGTTTTAGGACCCTAGTTTTTTGTGATAGCGCCACCTACCGAACTGGATGATATAGCGGCGGCTGCTGTTTCAGGACCGCAGTTCTAGGATCCAGGTGGTTTAGTTTGTACATAGTATCAAGATCCACCTTGATCCTAAGTCTCATTAGAAAATATATATATATATTAACAAATAAGATTATGGAATAGAATAGCTCCTGCAGCAGGTGGATTAGAGCAAGTAGCATCAAGCTACACGATACAATTTAAAATATTAATATTAAACTTTTACTTAAAGCTCACTTTAAACCACCATCGAGTAAGATAGGATATTTGTACCATATTCCGGTCGCGGTTTAAAATGGTTTTAAGTCATAAAAAGATGTTGAAATATGGTATAATAAAGCAATTTATATGCAGCTAATGGCTACACCTTTCTTGGCAATACTGTAAACATTGTTAATTCATATGAAAATACCCAAAATTGCACGAAAATCACACACAAACCACATATACTCGAAATCGTGCATTTATTAGCTTCTTGTTTCAGGTGAAGAGATGTGTCTTAGCTTTGTTATCACGGATAACAGGACCGCGTCATGCAGAAGGGTAGGATTATTGTCACGTTGAACCACGTGAGATGATTGACAGCTGTACAGCGAATGAGATTTGCGTACATTACTGACGCAAATCAGGAAGAGGAGACCCAGATCTCTCTGTGTTCGCTGTTTGAGTTTTATCATAAACACTATCGAGTCTTAAATCTTTCTAATGATGCTCAGTTTGTCCAGATAAAATAAGTAAGAGTGTGATGTTTTAACGAGTAATGAATGTTGAACAACAATCTGTTGTGATCAACAATGTGATCTTTTATCTTTGCCGCGAAAGGGGTTAAATTTGTGCTTTTGGTAATCCAGTTCTGTAGGTGGCGCTGTCACAATAAACTAGGGTCCTAAAACTGCGGTCCTAAAACTGGGGTCCTGAAACTGCAGCCTCCAGTTGTGCAGGAATACCCTTCTCGGTTTAACGAGATTTTCGGTTTCTGAGATTTTCGGTTTCAGTGGCTTCATGAATATTCATGAGTTTATCCGGGCATGCGCGCAGAACTGAGGGATTTGGTTCACGCTCCTCGTTTCTCAGGAGTTTAATGGATTATTTAAAAAAAAGGTAAATGTATTTCAGCGCGAACTTAAACTGCAATTGTTTATCGTTTCGTCAAGTTCATAATGTTTTTAGTAGGCTAGTTTGCACGTTTTTGTGCAGGCGTCCCCGACTGAATACAGTATTCACTTCGTGTAGACTAAAGTTAGGAAAGCAGCAAACTTCAACTCGTTCATCATTTCGTTGTGCTTTTCCTTTATACCTTGCGATGCTTTTAAACTTTGTCTTTTGTAATAATTTGTTGAATGTCACTGCCCGTAACAACTGAAATAAACCCGTAATGTATCCGTGATCCATAAACCTGTTCTGAGCCAAATAATTGAACTATTCAGCTTTCTCCATGTTCTCTGGTTGTGAACTCTCTGCTGTTGTGAAAGTCATATAATGCCGAAAAATGTTGCTGACATTTCATTGATTTGTCATAGTCCTATTTCCAATTTAAAAAAAATGTATACAAGCTAAACAGTAAATTATAATGATTTCTGAAGGATTATGTGGAGTTAATCTGGAGTAATGATCTCTGCCATCACAACAAAAAACCTACTAATACTAAACTTTTGAACAGTAGCCTAGTGTATATATTATGATATCATTATTTTGCCAGTATGTATATTTGTGAATATACATTTTGTGAATGTTAAATTGGTTTTATGAAGCCCACCACATGACATTCTGATTATGAAAATCTTATGAGAAAAAATCTTGGGAGCTTGGTTTGTTTTCTGGCCATCATGGGATCATTTTATGGATTTAGTTTTCATTTATTAAATTAGATTTATTTAAATTAAATGGGAAATAACATGTTAAACATGTTATTGTCTACTGGCCTCTAGAGGCTGAAAACTGCAGTTCTCCACTCGATCCACACGCTGGAGACCTCTGGTCTCACCACTGGATGGCAGCTGTTACTGACTGACTCTCTGTGTTTCATGTGATTGTCTGTTCACTTTAAAATGTCCCACTTTCATGGTTCACACACTCAAGGTTCATCATACACTCAAGATCAAACCCTGAGTTGACAGAGAACGTTTATGAAACGTGACTGACACCGCATTGGATTAGTTTGGTCTGGTCTTACCAGTTCAGTAACTGTGTGAGTTTTTCTCACTCAACAGAATCAACCCTGCTTGTGTGACAGTAGCAGATACAGATCTAGAATCAAAAGATTTAGTTGATATTTCTCTGCAGCCACTTAGTTAAATCAAACACCAACGTGTCACTTTAATATGATTTACAATATCAAAGGTCTTGTGAAAACTAAATTATTAAACCAGTGATTATTAAAACATAAAATATTTTTGTGAAGTGATGATGGGGCATTAGATGTTGTGGTCAGAGTTTTTGACTTCCTCTGCTTGATGTGAAATGTTTTCTGTCTTCCGGTGTTTTCTTCAGAGCTGCAGTAGATTCATCTTAATGTTGTGCGGAGGGAAGAAGAGTCATATTGAAGTGTTTTAATCTCGACAACATGAAGATCATTCAGCTTCAGCTCTGTGAGTTTATATTAATACATTATGCTTTGTTATTAATTGTTTTGTTATCGGTTATGCTATGCAATAATGCTATTGTATTTTCTATCATAGATGTATTAATCTGTTGTCGAGCTGCAGTATCAGATCAACCCACTGATCCGGGATCAGATGTGACCATAAACTGTGATCTTGAGGAAAATGAGGTTTATTGGATTTTTCTGAAAACTCCAGATCCTCCAACAGTGATTCTACGGTCAATGTCAACCACTCCATTACCTTTTTACTTTAATACAACATTCAGAAAGAAATATTCAGTGCAGTTTAAACATCGTCTGGTTATTAATAATGTGGCCGCTGATGAATTAGGAGTTTATTACTGTATGAACACAGATTCACCTCTAAAACTCAGCAACAGCACCAGACTGCACTTCACCGGTGAGGTCATTTACTTTTTCAGATCATAATGATGATCAGTGCAGTCATTCACTTCAGACTTTGACACATTAACAACATAATTATTTTTCATTTCTTGATCCACACAGATATCAATATATTATATATATTATATTTCAGATATGTGAAACTGCAGTCATTGTGTAGATCCTGACATTGACCAACTTTGAACACTTTCATTACAGAATCAACTCAACTAACTGAGTGTCACAATCATACGGCGGTGGAGTTTATTGATCAGAATCAGACGCAATGGAAGATTATTATCATCATATCTGCTCTGATGAACGGGCTTCTGCTCGTCGCGGTGATAGGTGAGTTATTTTTCTTTAGTTTAGAAAATTCAATATAAATTTACAATTTGTAAAAATATCAATATGATGCTCTTATCCACAGGCAGCTGAGGTTTATTTTGACTTCAACAATTCACTCGGAATTTATCTGACTTCAAATATATATATGTAAAGAAAGAATACAGCCTTTAATAAATATTGAATCTGATTTAGCTGTTTTATTTGTAGGACTGGTAAAGGTTTTTGTTGTTGGAAACAGAAAGTCTGCAGAAGAATCACAACTCAGCACTGATCTACTACAGCAAAATCAAGTTATAGAAGAGGATCAGGAGCAATTACAGGTCAAATATGTTAAACACATTTTTTTTTAACAAACTTTAGCTTATTGTTTAGATTGTGAAATACTTTTTTGATTCGGCAACAACTGCAGCTGAAACACTAATACAGTTTTCTTCATTTCTCTTTTTAGTACGCCACGATGGATTTTTCCAAGATGCGTAGAAATATTCGCTCCAGCCAAATCAACAGCACATATGCAGCTCTAAACCTGCCGAAGTCATGAACACACGAGTATGACCATTATACGACTATTACCCTTTTCAGGTTATCATATTTAAACATGATTTTATGACTTTTACAACTTAAACAAAGTGTGCATTAAATCTAAGTGGAACATTGGATATCTATTGATCTATTGTTGGTAACTCAAACATGCATGTTCATTGGCTGAGATGCCATGCATTTCAAGACTGATAGATATTTACATTATTATTATTACTAAAATATTTACTCAAATAATAATAAAAAATCGTTCAAATGTAGGCCTAGATCAAGTGACCAGAACTGTATTTTTCAGTGCTTCAAGTTCTCAGAGAGACAAGTGCAGAAATATGAAGCAGTGACACATTCATGATTATTATCCGTTTTGCAAACTTTTGCATTTATCATAGTTGTTGTTTTTTAATACTGGTAACTCTTTATTTTATTTTAAGTAAAATTGTTAACATTATTTATTATATTTTAGTACATAATTACTATATATATATATATATATATATATATAGGCTATATTAAATTAATGTATTGATATATTGTTTCTTTAAATCATCAAAAGAGCTTGCAAAGTCCACAGGATCATTGGTGTAAATTCTATTATTATTTTGTCTTGTGGAATATAATGTGAATATATGTAATGTGAAAGAGCCTTATCAGGGTGCTAAATAAATCAATAAAAACAGTGCAAGTTTTATCAACCTCATTTTTTTAAATGACCATATACTTTAAATGGTTTCATACTCAAAAAAAAGTCAGGCTCCATGTGGTTAAACTCAACAGAAGTGCTAAACCAAAACCAGAAGTTTCACTGGTTTGGTCACTACTAGACAACCAATGACAGACAGGGTCTCTTACCTTTGTCTAGGCTGGAGCTTGTTTAAACATGAACTGAGTGTTTTTCTTGTGCGTTTATGTGTTTATGTATCTCAGTTCTCATTGTCTAAACCTCAAATGGAAACAACAGCACTGCTGGGGTTTAACATTGTCCTTTACTTCATTTGATGTTCTTTGTGAATCTAGATCAACCCATTTAATATCCAGAGCATTTGACAACTGTGTTGTAACATGAAAAGCATCTTCGTAATAAGTTTCTATTATGATTAGACTGCAGTTACTCTGCAAATGTCAAAGCAGTTTCACATGAATCTAGGCCACGGGTCTGCAACATATAACACACGAAGATAGGCCTACTGAGTCATGAGCATCAGAGAGAGAGAGAGAGAGAGTCTATTGAGGTCGCCCTTTCTCATAGTCATGTAACAGTTTTACATAGCTGCGGTAGGCTTATATGGCCAAATAAAAAGTGAAAAGAAATCATAAAATGCACAATTCGCACTACAGTCTTTGTGAAGTCAGAGCTGAAACAAACAGAGCAGACATAAAAGGTATGTAATAAGTACAGTTATGCCGTTCCTTTTCATTGCAGATCACATCGCTTTTCTAAACATAATGTTATATTTTTGAACATTTGCTGGTGAAGGCTTTTCGATGTGTGTGATTCAGAGCTTCTCTGCTTCCCTCTGCAGGTCATTCAGGTCAGAGTGAGTGAATGAATGAGGCATTTATATAGCGCGTTCATATGTACTACTGTACACCCAAAGCGCTTTACAATCATATCAGGGGATCTCTCCTCAACACCACCAGTGTGAGCATCCACTGGGATGATCCACAGCCACAGTACAACGGCGCCAGTGCGCTCACCACACACCAGCTATAGTGGAGAGAGGAGAGAGTGATAGAGACAATTCAGTGGAATTGAATGAAAGAGTGGCTTATCAACATACATAAACAGTGAAAAATATCAGATTTTCTGTGTATTAACATACACCGCTTTATAATCTTTATAAGCGTCATTTATATCTGCAGTATAAATGAAGGTTTGTGGATGTTTTTTTTTTAAGTTGAAGATCAAAAAGTATTTTAAAATTGTTGCAAGTTTTTTTTTTCTGACCATTTCAACTTGTCCATATATTATTATTATTATTTTTAAATATAACAGAAAGTCTAACACATGTTTGTGGCTAAACCATAGAAAAAGCTCTCACCACGGTCCACCCGCTTACATTTCCTCTGATCGATGTGGGAAACCTTTTTTTTTTTTTTTCATATCTTTGTTTCAGAGCTCTGCAAAATAGTTTATATAAAATGGTGTGTGGATGTAGTGTTTTCATACACAGCAACAACATGAGGATCTTTCAGCTTCTACTCTGTGAGATTATTACGCTGAATATTTTTTTACATGCACTTTGTCATAAATTGTTTTATGCTGTGGATTCACAGTGGTTTTATGTGAGTTATTAAAATGCTATAGTATTTATGTATTTATTTTCTATCATAGATGTGTTAATCTGTTGTCGAGCTGCAGTATCAGATCAACTCACTGATCCGGGATCAGATGTGACCATAAACTGTGATCTTGAGGAAAATGAGGTTTATTGGATTTTACTGAAAACTCCAGATCCTCCAACAGTGATTCTACGGTCAATGTCAACGACACAATTCCCTTTTTACTCAAATAAAACATTCAGAAATAAATATTCAGTGCAGTTTAAACATCGTCTGGTTATTAATAATTTAACCGCTGATGAATTAGGAGTTTATTACTGTATGAACACACACACACCTCCAAAACTCAGCAACAGCACCAGACTGCACTTCACCGGTGAGTTCATTTACTCTGTGGCTATTTACAGTTATTATTAATAACTACTTTTTTAGACACTAAAAAGATAAGCCTTTTTGGCTGCTTCAGTAACAGAAAGATGAAAATGTTTAAATTTAAGTTTTAACATTTGAAATGGAGACTGAAAGTAACAGACTGTGGACACTTTGTCACAATCATACAGCGGTGGAGTTTATTGATCTGAATCAGACACATTGGCAGATTATTGTCATCATATCTGCTCTGATGAACGGGCTTCTGCTCATCGTGCTGATCGGTGAGTTTTTGCTCTTTCAGAAAAATTACATTTAAACAGCCAATGAAATATGTTGTCAAAAAATATCGATATATCCTGTTCTTCTCCGCAAGTAACATTGTCGTAATTGTGGATTTTCCATTATTTAGTTGATTCACTATTATTTGGCATCTCTACAATTTGAGAAAGAATAATATAACCATCAGTAAATATTGAATCTGAATTCACTGTCTCGTTCTTAGTGTTTGCTATTGGGATAACAGAATGGCAGGAAAAACACATTGATGATGCTGATGCTGATCCACTGCAGACACGAGTTACATATCAGCTTCAAGACCCAAACCAAGTACCATCACAATAAAGTCAATAATGTGTAACCATCAGTTAAGGATTGTATGAACAAAGACACAGATTAAGCATCATTATCACAATCATTGCCAAATGTTCTTTCCGTTATCAAGTCTAGAAGACCCAGTACTTTAGTTGCATTAAGCACATTTAAAAATGTGTTTGTATTCTTCAATAAATTAACAAAAAAAAACTTTGGAAATGGCCTGGCATGAGTCAAACGTATTTGTGCATGTTCTATTGTAATGTTATTAACTTACACATTGGCGTTCTAGTAATTTTATTATAAATTATATATAATGTATATTAATTATTAATATAGGCTACTATTATTGTGAATCACATATATATGTTACGTATATAGATTTTAATAAATAAATAAAAAACTATGGCCTATAGTGTGGTTAAACTCAATTGAAGTGCTAAAGAAAAAACAGAAACATGTTCCACTTTGGTAACTTGGTCATTTGACAGCAAATTACAAACACAATCTCTCACCTTTGTCTAAAGTGGAGGTTTAACCTTATACCGCATACCAATGCTTTTTATGTAGGCTATCTGAGTTATTGTTTTCTTAGCCTCAAATGGAACGCAACGCTAAACACCTAGTAGGCTAATAATCGAAAGTAACTGAAGTATATGGACACGATAAAGAGTGTGAACGGGAAACCATAAACTTATTTATAGCGAGTTTTGGGCTGTTTTTTACAGTCTATGGTTTTGGTAAGGTCACACTAACACGCGTTCTAAATAGCGGTGGAATTCTCTCTCGAGCACGGAAGTGTCTCTAAAAGTGGTTGCGGACTCATATTTCAATAAGAACTCCGTTGTTTCACTGTGACTGAGCATCAAATCCGGTCTGACCCCGAGGTAAACGCAAAATTATTACTCACTCTCCTATTGATAGGTTTAGGATGCGATGTGGGGGAGGAGTTAGGGGTGGATTAGGCAATCAGGTAGCAAATCAATAATTTGGCAATAATAAATAAAAATAATAATAATAAAAAAATTAAATAAAATATTTTGCATTTGAGTTTCTCTTTTTTCCATGTAAAATAATTTAAAATGACTATTCAATAAATAAATAAATAAATATATATATACATTAATAACTAGCCTACTTAACTAGCCTAGCATGCATTAAAAAAAAATAATGTTATTTTTAGGGGTGGTGTTATCTGTAGGGTGGTGAGGTGACACACCACTCTGAACGATCATAAACGACCTGCAGAGGGCAGCAGAGGAGTTGTGATACACAGGCAGGAAACAGTTCTAAAATGTAACTTCAACTGTTATTACTGATAGAATTTACAGTCATTCTCATCAACGATGTTAGTGAACTGTGTTATGAGGTATACAGAATGTACTTTTCCAATTTAAAAAAGCACCAATAAAATATATCCATAAAAAGTTTTTGTGTTGATAATTTTCAAATTGTCAATAATGACCTTTGAAATCTTTTTATCTACAATCACTTGCTGTGTTCTACCTCGTTTAGAGATAGGCCTACATAAGATGCAAAACCAGAAGCATTCCCAATTATGTAATCTATTTAAAACAAAACCAATTATTATATTGTAAAAGCCTTTTTTTTATCAAACATGCACAGTCTGAAACAACATCAACAAAATGGATGATTGAATAAAATGAGTAAATTAGCAAATCAGTTGTAAATCAAATTAGTAAATCCGCCATTTCTATAAATGAAAAACAGATATTAGTGACAGATTGGCATATTGACAGCTTGTCTATTCTAATGACGATGTTGTAGAATCATAATTTAAGGATCCTGAGGCTTAAATATTTATTGGAATGAACAACTTCGCCTATACCAGAGAAGACCATTAAGGTATAATGGCATCATGTGACACCAGGTTAAATTTGAGCTGGACCTACGTAATGTTCAAGAGAATAAGGAACCTACGGTTTCTTGTTCATGACATGTAGTCAATAATTCCTTATCTTAAGTCAAATAAGCAAGCTGACATTCAGTAGCCTACAATACTATATATTTGATTTAGAATGCATACAAATAATTAACGTATTTTAATTTGTCAGGAGATTTAAATCGTCGTTTTTGTATAGTGCGCATGTGCGAACATGCTCTATAGATACGCAATTCATGATTTAGCCTAATCTGGAAAAAAAGCAAAATGAGAAATCTTTAGATGCCATGTCTGTATTTATAGCCTAGCAAAACATCCCAGCAAACACAGAACGCACAACGCACCCAACCTTCTAACAACGTTTTAACAACATGGCCAAAAGGTTGCTACAACTACGTTGTGTGGTGAAGGTTGTTACAGCGTTGTCACAATGTTGACATTGTTCAGGGTCATTGCTTAAGGTTGTGCCGAGGTTGTCTGGACAACCACTGGACTACATATGTACTCGTCGTCACTGCCTTGAAGAGCGAAAATCAGCCTTCTAAATTTCAACCAACCGCTGGCCTGGGCAACGTCTCATTCAACATCAAGCAAAGGTGTGAGAATTGCGTTTAATTTACCTCAGCTAAATAATACGTAATTATACAAACACAACCTGAAACTTCCTTATGTGACATTTATTGGAACATCTTCTGGTCAGGTATGACAAATAGGCCTATTTAACTTTATGCCAAAAGTTATACGCCATAATGAAGCCAAAATTACTTTAATAGCAGACTAATTGATTTCAGCACTCCTTGAACAGGCGGCGACTTGAGCACATACTTGTTAATGTTTTTTTCCTTTTTTTGGTAACGCACAGAGAAAAAAAATCTTTGTAACTGCTCGCACACCTGTTTATTTTTCCTTGATTTGTCGTCTCATTCGTTTCTTTGCTAGATTTTCTCATGTCTGCTCATGCTAGTTAACGTTAGTCACTCCCTGTATAAGGTTTTCTCTCTCTCTCACAAATGTATGACTTTTGGAAGTGCAATTTGATTACCATATGCAGTTTTAATGTCATTTTTACTCTTCAAAGTGAACATTTGCAGGTGTTGATTATAATCATAGCCCGTCCACGGAGAGCCTGGCCACTCCTATTGTACTGAATTTTGGTTGTAGTTCCACCAGAGTTCCACTGGGGGCGATCGCCCGAGTGCAAAATGAATGGGAGTCTATGGAGCTAGACGGCTAAATTTGTCTCTTTCACCCGATTGCTGTTGAGAAATCTCAGATTTGATTGTAGGTTTTGCAAGTTCAACATGGGTTATAGGTTGAAAGTTGAATGAACGAGTACTTATGTTCTTTCGATTTCTTACAGGTTGAGTTGT
Organism: Phoxinus phoxinus; assembly: GCF_949152265.1. Lineage (NCBI taxonomy): Eukaryota > Metazoa > Chordata > Actinopteri > Cypriniformes > Leuciscidae > Phoxinus > Phoxinus phoxinus. The sequence goes on from NC_136895.1 coordinate 11,897,741, forward strand.
TGTTGCCCATAACCCGCTAGCATTCTGCTAATGAACGCTGATTGGTCAGTGAAGGACTGATTACGATCAGAGATACCGCTTGATGGCATCGTGGCATCCGAAGCGGGACCAGAATGTCTTCAAGCAAAAACTCTTCTAGCACGTGTATTTACCTGTGTCGGCTGTGTTGTTGATGCCTCGAGAGAAAAGAAAGTGCAGAGCGCGAAAGCACCAAAGTGACCGAAGGATTGCCGTAAATCAGTATCTCTGGTCGTACAATGTGAACGACGTCATTGACATTTTAAAAGTGACTCTAAAAAAATCTAACACCTCGCAATGTGGAATTTCTTTGCATCTCCTTTCGTATACAATATTCAAATTACCGGACAAAAAATGATATCCTAAGAAAAGTGGATTTTGAGGGGTATAGCTCCATAGACCTCCATTCATTCTGCACTCGTCCTGTGAGCGCCCTCATGTGGAACCAGAGTGGAACTGCAACCAGTTCAGAAGCCGGAAGTTTACTGAGAGTGTCAGTTCTCCCCTTATTAGACATTCTCTGGTTGTTACAATGTTGCGAGCACGTAGACAGCGACGTTGCCATAGTAGAAATGGAACGTGCCACAGACGTTGCCTCAACGTAAATGTGTTTACTGGGATCTAGCATTAATTCGATCTCAAACAGAATAAAATAAGTTATTACTCCACCACCTGCGTGACATCATTAACCAACGTGGTTGAACGACCAATTTGCGACAATATGGTTTCGGGAAACAGTCGTGACTCTAGTCGATTTCTTCAACGAAGCATCGTAGTACGGTAGTTAATCAGCTAGTTATGTCGTTGTTCGGAAAATGCACCCCAGATATGAAACTCATTCTTGAAATGACAAATAAGCCCGAAATGAAACGCATGGACGGCATGTTTAACTATGAACAGAACTGATCTAATGGCTGCTCTCATTCTAATAATGAAGTAAAAGTGGAGATATGATCACTAGGGAACAAAAGATTAGAAGCAGCTTCTTTATTTGTGGACTGCTTGTTTAGTCACTATATCTCTTGTATACACCAGCTATAATTTTCTGATATTATTATACTAACCTGGGGTGTTTCCCAAAAGAATCGTTACCCAACTATGGTCGCAAGTTCCGTCGTTATCGGCATACGAGTCGGTGTTTCCCGAAACCATCGTTCCGACGAACATTCGCAAACACCATCGGAAAGTTGTGTGGTTGGAACGGCAGAACGACAAACCTGTGGTTTGAAGCATAGTTTCTTGTTCATGACATGTGGAGTCAATAATTCCTTATCTTAAGTCAAATAAGCAAGCTGACATTCAGTAGCCTACAATACTATATATTTGATTTAGAATGCATACAAATAATTTACGTATTTTAATTTGTCAGGAGATTTAAATCGTCGTTTTTGAATAGTGCGCATGTGCGAACATGCTCTATAGATACGCAATTCATGATTTAGCCTAATCTGGAAAAAAAGCAAAATGAGAAATCTTTAGATGCCATGTCTGTATTTATAGCCTAGCAAAACATCCCAGCAAACACAGAACGCACAACGCACCCAACCTTCTAACAACGTTTTAACAACATGGCCAAAAGGTTGCTACAACTACGTTGTGTGGTGAAGGTTGTTACAGCGTTGTCACAATGTTGACATTGTTCAGGGTCATTGCTTAAGGTTGTGCCGAGGTTGTCTGGACAACCACTGGACTACATATGTACTCGTCGTCACTGCCTTGAAGAGCGAAAATCAGCCTTCTAAATTTCAACCAACCGCTGGCCTGGGCAACGTCTCATTCAACATCAAGCAAAGGTGTGAGAATTGCGTTTAATTTACCTCAGCTAAATAATACGTAATTATACAAACACAACCTGAAACTTCCTTATGTGACATTTATTTGAACATCTTCTGGTCAGGTATGACAAATAGGCCTATTTAACTTTATGCCAAAAGTTATACGCCATAATGAAGCCAAAATTACTTTAATAGCAGACTAATTGATTTCAGCACTCCTTGAACAGGCAGCGACTTGAGCACATACTTGTTAATGTTTTTTTCCTTTTTTTGGTAACGCACAGAGAAAAAAAACTTTGTAACTGCTCGCACACCTGTTTATTTTTCCTTGATTTGTCGTCTCATTCGTTTCTTTGCTAGATTTTCTCATGTCTGCTCATGCTAGTTAACGTTAGTCACTCCCTGTATAAGGTTTTCTCTCTCTCTCTCACAAATGTATGACTTTTGGAAGTGCAATTTGATTACCATATGCAGTTTTAATGTCATTTTTACTCTTCAAAGTGAACATTTGCAGGTGTTGATTATAATCATAGCCCGTCTACGGAGAGCCTGGCCACTCCTATTGTACTGAATTTTGGTTGTAGTTCCACCAGAGTTCCACAGGGGGCGATCGCCCGAGTGCAAAATGAATGGGAGTCTATGGAGCTAGACGGCTAAATGTGTCTCTTTCACCCGATTGCTGTTGAGAAATCTCAGATTTGATTGTAGGTTTGGCAAGTTCAACATGGGTTATAGGTCGAAAGTTGAATGAACGAGTACTTATGTCCTTTCGATTTCTTACAGGTTGAGTTGTTGTTGCCCATAACCCGCTAGCATTCTGCTAATGAACGCTGATTGGTCAGTGAAGGACTGGTTACGACCAGAGATACCGCTTGATGGCATCGTGGCATCCGAAGCGGGACCAGAATGTCTTCAAGCAAAAACTCTTCTAGCACGTGTATTTACCTGTGTCGGCTGTGTTGTTGATGCCTCGAGAGAAAAGAAAGTGCAGAGCACGAAAGCACCAAAGTGACCGAAGGATTGCCGTAAATCAGTATCTCTGGTCGTACAATGTGTACGACGTCATTGACATTTTAAAAGTGACTCTAAAAAATCTAACACCTCGCAATGTGGAATTTCTTTGCATCTCCTTTCGTATACAACATTCAAATTACCGGACAAAAAATGATATCCTAAGAAAAGTGGATTTTGAGGGGTATAGCTCCATAGACCTCCATTCATTCTGCACTCGTCCTGTGAGCGCCCTCATATGGAACCAGAGTGGAACTGCAACCAGTTCAGAAGCCGGAAGTTTACTGAGAGTGTCAGTTCTCCCCTTATTAGACATTCTCTGGTTGTTACAATGTTGCAAGCACGTAGACAGCGATGTTGCCATAGTAGAAATGGAACGTGCCACAGACGTTGCCTCAACGTAAATGTGTTTACTGGGATCTAGCATTAATTCGATCTCAAACAGAATAAAATAAGTTATTACTCCACCACCTGCGTGACATCATTAACCAACGTGGTTGAACGACCAATTTGCGACAATATGGTTTCGGGAAACAGTCGTGACTCTAGTCGATTTCTTCAACGAAGCATCGTACGGTAGTTAATCAGCTAGTTATGTCGTTGTTCGGAAAATGCACCCCAGATATGAAACTCATTCTTGAAATGACAAATAAGCCCGAAATGAAACGCATGGACGGCATGTTTAACTATGAACAGAACTGATCTAATGGCTGCTCTCATTCTAATAATGAAGTGAAAGTGGAGATATGATCACTAGGGAACAAAAGATTAGAAGCAGCTTCTTTATTTGTGGACTGCTTGTTTAGTCACTATATCTCTTGTATACACCAGCTATAATTTTCTGATATTATTATACTAACCTGGGGTGTTTCCCAAAAGAATCGTTACCCAACTATGGTCGCAAGTTCCGTCGTTATCGGCATACGAGTCGGTGTTTCCCGAAACCATCGTTCCGACGAACATTCGCAAACACCATCGGAAAGTTGTGTGGTTGGAACGACAGAACGACAAACCTGTGGTTTGAAGCATAGTTTCTTGTTCATGACATGTGGAGTCAATAATTCCTTATCTTAAGTCAAATAAGCAAGCTGACATTCAGTAGCCTACAATACTATATATTTGATTTAGAATGCATACAAATAATTTACGTATTTTAATTTGTCAGGAGATTTAAATCGTCGTTTTTGAATAGTGCGCATGTGCGAACATGCTCTATAGATACGCAATTCATGATTTAGCCTAATCTGGAAAAAAAGCAAAATGAGAAATCTTTAGATGCCATGTCTGTATTTATAGCCTAGCAAAACATCCCAGCAAACACAGAACGCACAACGCACCCAACCTTCTAACAACGTTTTAACAACATGGCCAAAAGCTTGCTACAACTACGTTGTGTGGTGAAGGTTGTTACAGCGTTGTCACAATGTTGACATTGTTCAGGGTCATTGCTTAAGGTCGTGCCGAGGTTGTCTGGACAACCACTGGACTACATATGTACTCGTCGTCACTGCCTTGAAGAGCGAAAATCAGCCTTCTAAATTTCAACCAACCGCTGGCCTGGGCAACGTCTCATTCAACATCAAGCAAAGGTGTGAGAATTGCGTTTAATTTACCTCAGCTAAATAATACGTAATTATACAAACACAACCTGAAACTTCCTTATGTGACATTTATTGGAACATCTTCTGGTCAGGTATGACAAATAGGCCTATTTAACTTTATGCCAAAAGTTATACGCCATAATGAAGCCAAAATTACTTTAATAGCAGACTAATTGATTTCAGCACTCCTTGAACAGGCAGCGACTTGAGCACATACTTGTTAATGTTTTTTTCCTTTTTTTGGTAACGCACAGAGAAAAAAAACTTTGTAACTGCTCGCACACCTGTTTATTTTTCCTTGATTTGTCGTCTCATTCGTTTCTTTGCTAGATTTTCTCATGTCTGCTCATGCTAGTTAACGTTAGTCACTCCCTGTATAAGGTTTTCTCTCTCTCTCTCACAAATGTATGACTTTTGGAAGTGCAATTTGATTACCATATGCAGTTTTATTGTCATTTTTACTCTTCGAAGTGAACATTTGCAGGTGTTGATTATAATCATAGCCCGTCTACGGAGAGCCTGGCCACTCCTATTGTACTGAATTTTCGTTGTAGTTCCACCAGAGTTCCACTGGGGGCGATCGCCCGAGTGCAAAATGAATGGGAGTCTATGGAGCTAGACGGCTAAATTTGTCTCTTTCACCCGATTGCTGTTGAGAAATCTCAGATTTGATTGTAGGTTTTGCAAGTTCAACATGGGTTATAGGTCGAAAGTTGAATGAACGAGTACTTATGTCCTTTCGATTTCTTACAGGTTGAGTTGTTGTTGCCCATAACCCGCTAGCATTCTGCTAATGAACGCTGATTGGTCAGTGAAGGACTGATTACGATCAGAGATACCGCTTGATGGCATCGTGGCATCCGAAGCGGGACCAGAATGTCTTCAAGCAAAAACTCTTCTAGCACGTGTATTTACCTGTGTCGGCCGTGTTGTTGAGATGCCTCGAGAGAAAAGAAAGTGCAGAGCACGAAAGCACCACAGTGACCGAAGGATTGCCGTAAATCAGTATCTCTGGTCGTACAATGTGAACGACGTCATTGACATTTTAAAAGTGACTCTAAAAAATCTAACACCTCGCAATGTGGAATTTCTTTGCATCTCCTTTCGTATACAATATTCAAATTACCGGACAAAAAATTATATCCTAAGAAAAGTGGATTTTGAGGGGTATAGCTCCATAGACCTCCATTCATTCTGCACTCGTCCTGTGAGCGCCCTCATGTGGAACCAGAGTGGAACTGCAACCAGTTCAGAAGCCGGAAGTTTACCGAGAGTGTCAGTTCTCCCCTTAGACATTCTCTGGTTGTTACAAAGTTGCGAGCACGTAGACAGCGACGTTGCCATAGTAGAAATGTGTTTACTGGGATCTAGCATTAATTCGATCTCAAACAGAATAAAATAAGTTATTACTCCACCACCTGCGTGACATCATTAACCAACGTGGTTGAACGACCAATTTGCGACAATATGGTTTCGGGAAACAGTCGTGACTCTAGTCGATTTCTTCAACGAAGCATCGTAGTACGGTAGTTAATCAGCTAGTTATGTCGTTGTTCGGAAAATGCACCCCAGATATGAAACTCATTCTTGAAATGACAAATAAGCCCGAAATGAAACGCATGGACGGCATGTTTAACTATGAACAGAACTGATCTAATGGAAGAATGGCTGCTCTCATTCTAATAATGAAGTGAAAGTGGAGATTAGAAGCAGCTTCTTTATTTGTGGACTGCTTGTTTAGTCACTATATCTCTTGTATACACCAGCTATAATTAGCCATAATAATGTGAATCTTTCCATAGCAAAACCATTGAGTCTATGAGTAAAACTCTTCTTCTCTACGTCACATCTCCTCATTGAGGCCTCAACAGTCATTATCTAAAATAGCACCAGTTGAAGAACCTCAAGAGCATATTGGAGCAGCTCATGCCAAAAATAAATCCTACGGCTCCTATATTTATCAGGATAGTATGTTGTATTGGCCACATTGGGGAGAAATTAAACAGCAAGAAACAGAAAAGTAGAAAAAATACCAATGATCCTAGGTTTTAATTGCTATATTTGCTACTTATCTATGCCTAAAACCAAAATGTTGAGATTTATTTTCCTGTAGTGTGTTCATCACTTCCATAAACCTTAATTCCAGGGGAAACCTGCCCTATTTCCATGGTTTAAAGTAATGCTTTGTATATGTTGTGTCAGCTGTTATGCGTCTATGTCAAGATAAGCGTGAACGCAGGATGTTGAGAAGCCACTCCCTCTGCTGCCCTCCCTGGAGAACTATTAAGAGACACGCCACAGTCTCATTCAATCCAGCTACACACTGAGACAATGAGGAATTCAGACATACACACACACACATGCACACATCAATATAGACTATAGTACAGAAGGTTATAGACACACACAGAGGGGCTTCCCTTGTGAAACCACTCACACAGCTGCCTATAACACTGCCTACCTCTTGCTTGCAAACTCACACATAAACAACAGCTGGTAACATGTTGCTGCCAAGAGCTTTGACCCTGTTCATCCTGTGGGGTAATGCCAACTCTTTTTTTTCTTTACTCAAAAATATAGGGATTTGCACAGCCAACACTGCATGTTCAAAGTGTGGTCTCTCAACTTTGAGTTTCTGGAAAATTGTTGCAAAGTCAAGGGTAAAGTTAATGATTTTCATCACATTGTTTCACTGTAAGATATTATACATTCTTAGTTAGCGTATTAGCATGTGACAGTCTGTAATTGTTTAACAATTGTTAAATTATTCAGTGACCTTGTGATACCTGGTGATATCTAGTGTTTGTATGTGATGCCTAGTGTTTCATAAGGTATAATGTAATGCTAAACCCATAACAGGCACTATAAACAAATTTCAAGGTTGATGCAATGTGAGAGAATGTACATGCTAAGTTTTTACTGCATTTAAAAATATTGTTAATTTCTAAGCCCTCTTTTTTAAGTTAACTTGGTTAAACTGTATCATTGTTTTTTTATTTATTTAACCTTTGCACCTATTGCAAAGGGGAAAGGGGTGAAAAAGTAAAATCATGCTTTAATGTCTTTGACATTTTTTATGAATGGGAGTTTTGCATAGCTAAAAACTTAGATGCTTTTTGAATGGATCACTGTAGTTCAGTATGACTCAGCTCGACTGAGACATTATTTATTTATGTGTTAAACCGCACAATTCCCAGAATTCAACTGGACACTACCGAAGTTCTTCTTAGAGAATCTCTTAGAAATGTGACACCTGAACCCACCTGTCACCTGAGCACATCCTAAGCTAATAATGATTTCCTTTAATCAGAGTTATTAGTGTCTAACAAAAGTATAACACAGAGGTCTTCAACCCTGCTCCTGGGGACCCACTGTCCTACAAAGTTTATTTCCAACCTGCTTTAACACAACTGCCTGTGATTTCCAAGCAATCCTGAAGGGCTTGATTAGCTGGTTCAGGTGTGTTTGATTAGGGTTGGAGTTAAACTCTGCAGGACATCGGGTCCGCAGGAGCAGGGTTGAAAACCTCTGGTATAACAGATGAGTAACATGTCTAATCTTACACTGGAGTCTGACTGATCTGTTTGATATATCTGCATGTGACCTGCTACAATTAAACGCTTGAAGTCTTACATGGTTTGTAGACTTCCTGAAAAGAATGAATGTGCTTAATTTGAACTCCTATGATATTTAGATTATTCCATTGACTCTGTTTAGGTTGTGCCTCTTGTGTGCGGTATCGGGCTGAATTCAACATGGTGGGGATCACTGGTTGGGTCATCTTTGACTCCACAGAGCTGAAGTCCACTGTTGATCTCACAGGAACCGGAACATGTCAATCATTCAATATCTCCCTCACTACGTTCCCTGTAATGTACGGCCATTTTGCTTCACCCTGTCAAAAGTCATACATAGGAGACAGTGTTTTCACCTTTACTGTAGGTACGCCCCAGGCTGTGGTGAATGTGCCCACTCTATTTGAACAGCACCATAGTCTGGAAGCCCTCTCAGTGCTGGTGGAGACATGTAACGGCATAAGGATTTGTGCCGGACTCATGTCGGAGTCCCAGGTCAGAACGTGGCAGGCACGGTTTTTCAGTCCCGTGGGTGGGAACATCTTCATCCGGCAAGTGACAGGAGAAACAGGGGCGAGGGTTCTCTCAGATCTAAGAAATATCAATCAAACCAGGACTTTTACAAATGTCACAATTTTAGTGTCACAAAGCTCTGCCACTAGCTGCACTACATTTCTTGGTAGTCTGGATCCTAAGAGTCTTACAAGACTAGGCCTTTTGAGTGTGGGATCACCTCTAGAACCTGTGAAGTCTCGGTTGGAAATCTCCGCTCTCAGTTCTGGTGTCCACTTCGCTGTTCTCGACTTGACCTCAAGCTACGCGTGTGCAGAGATCCGAAGCATTGAACTGAAGGTTGTCAGTGCTGTCCTGAACATGCAAGGGATTAAAGGCTACTTCACCTTCCATCAAGCATCTCCGTTCGATCTCACCACCATCACTGTTAACCTGACAAACCTGGACAGAAGAGTTGGGCCGTACCACGTTCATCAATTTCCCCTACCCCAGATGAGATCTCCCTCGGATAGCAGCTGTAGCAACAACAATGTTGGGGGTCACTGGAACCCCTTCAATGTGAATGTACAGGCACCAGCGTATCCGCCACCAAGAGGGTCCACGCATGATCGCTTTGAGGTAGGAGATCTGAGTGCCAGGCATGGTTCTCTGGAGAATGCAAACAACTTTCAGGCCAATTTAACGGACTGGAACCTACCTCTGTTTGGGCGGAATAGCATTGTGGGTCGATCTGTCGTGATACACTTGCCCAATACGACCAGATTTGCCTGTGCAAGTATAGGCTACCCCGGCGAAGTGACTGTCGCCAAGGCGGCCTTTCGTGGACTGGTTGTGGGGACGGTCCTGTTCACCCAGCTCAGTGGTGAGCCATATTCTGATGTCTCTGTGTTTATGGACCTATCTTACGGACAACTCTCTGCACCTTCTACACTGAATCACAACTGGCACGTCCACAACTATCCCATTAGCACAGAGACAGACAGTGACACGGCATGTTGTCTGTCCACTGGAGGACACTGGAACCCATTCTACGTAGACACCACGGTGAGTGCATACACTGTTAACTGTGGTCCCAACAGCCCTTTTGCCTGTGAAGTTGGGGATATCGCTGGCAAGCAAAAAACTCTGGACCTACAGTCTGAGATGGGGACGGTGGCTACCAAGAACTTTTTTACTGACACAACCTCTTGGCTGTCTGGAATGATTGGTCGTTCCTTGGTAATACATGGTCCAAACCAAACAGCTCCACGGATCGCTTGCGCAAACCTCACCTTGTTCCGCTTTCCCTCTGCTCGCTCAAGTTCTTGGTCCGGACCTGAATCTTCTGAAGGTCAAGTCCGATTCTCCCAAGTCTCTCCTCAAGGGCCAACAATCCTAAACATCTCCTTCACCGGGCTTAACGCCAGAGCCGTTGGCTACCACGTCCATATTCTTCCAATCAAGAGCCCACAGGAACCCTGCTCCGACAGTAACATCATGGGGCACTTCAACCCGTTTTCTGTGAACGCAACCTCATCTCCAACTTCAGGGATTGGCACAGTCGACCAGTATGAGATTGGAGACATCAGTGGGAAGTTCGGACACCTGATGGGTCAGAACAGCTTACAGAACCAGTACATGGATGGTAATATGCCACTTTCAGGACCAAACAGCATCATTGGCCGGTCCCTGGTCATACATCATAACAACGGCTCAAGGTTAGATCTTTTATGTATCATACATCCTCAAAACAGTCATCTGGCATTTGGCCTTTCACAACATTTTGAACTTTAAAATAAATATAAGGGATACGTTTGCTTCTTCTTAAGCTATTTAGAAGCAGAACCATAAATAGGAAAACAGCTGCAGGTGCAGGTTGTGATACAATTCCCAATTCTGCATTTTGTCTCAGTTCCTCATTAAGTTTATGTCAAAATCTGGCACATTTGCCACATTGAGGCAGCAGTGAGACTGTCAACTTTTAACATGTTTTGTTCCCAACTGGGAAAACGGAGTATTCCGGAAAAAGACCTCATATCAGTTTTCTGTAAAGCTATTTAGAATAATTATGGAGTCAGATATCTGACATACCTAATAGCCATCCTGTCATGAAAAGCATGCATGGCAAGAATCACACAGCTCATTCCTCTACACACATCATTCATAATGTTTATTTATACAAGTAATACACCAGATTTCTTTGACTCACCTAGGAATGTGGGGAAAAAACTGGATAACTTAAGGATAACTTAAAATGGTTTCTTTCCCTATTTACAGAATGAGGTGTACAAATATCACAGCAGAGGATGCCCCAGATGGACATTGGGTGATCGCTGAGGCCAAGTTCAGTGTGGCTGTAACTGGGACAGTGATGATGGTAAAAAACAAAGCAGCTCTAAAATAGGTGTTTTTAAGAATACATCATATAAGTAGATTTTTATAGCTGGTGTTTGCCTGTTCAAAACTCATTGTCATGATGGTAGGGTTTTCTGGTTGGTTGCCAGGATCCAAGGTGTTGCTACAAAATAGTCTATTTTGAATTTCTTCCACTGTTTTCATTGTAACTAAATTAGAGGGAACGGTAAAAAAGCTCTCACCCTAAAGTGGCTTAAAATCTACCGTCACTTTAAATCTGCCACAAAAAGATGACACTGCTAATAATGCTGGATGGAGGAGGAAGGGGTGGTGAGGGGTAACTGGGTGAGGCTGTGGTTGTGCAGGGGTACAGCTCTTGTCCTGCTGGGACGGTATGACGCTCATCTCTACCGCAGGCAGATGGATCTGTCACATGCCGCACAACAGACCTGCAGCTGTCTTGTGGTCTTGGTGTTGCGTACGGAACAACGATTCACATGATTTACAGCAACAACAACAACAATATATATATATATATATATATATATATATATATATATATATATATATATATATATATATATATATATATATATATATATATATTTGATATGTTTAACACATTTTGTAAAGAGCATCTGGTGCACTGAAGCATTTGTCATTATTTTTGTTTTAAATCTTTGCTTCCATCCATTTCACCTGTCAAGTAATTTGTTAGTTCTACTTGATTTTATCAAGTTCTTCATTAGTAATTGAATTCAAAGTGGTCAAACAAGGCAACAATTTCACTTTACTTAACCCTTGAATGGGCAGTAATATAAATATATATTTTTAAACAATACCCCAGAATATTTATTGTTGTTTTCCAGCACATTAGGATGCATAATACAATACTTAATATAATAATACAATTGAATGTTTTTTCCTACAAATATTGCTTATACGATAATCATTACATATATTATTATGTATAATTTTTACAGATATATTTATAATAATTTATAAAAAAATATATATATAAATATTTATATAGCCTATACTTTTTTAAAAATGTGATATTATATTTAATATATTAATGCTAAGTGAGACACTGTACATGTTTTTAGTACCAACAGACCTTTCCAGATGGCAGCTATGATGACGTTAGGTTAGAAGTGGATGTACAGGCATCAAAACCATCAAATGTAAGTTCAATTTGATCCGATTTTTCGTTAGTCATGTTAGCTGTCGTAATAAAATTTTATTCCATGCATTGAATGTGACAACTTCTATTATTGGTTTCTAGTTTGCAGAGGCTTCCTGGTACATTGCGGAAGAGCCGGTGTGGTCAGATGGTTCATGTCCAGGGGAAGACGAAATGTTTAATCCATTCAACATTACAAATGTGAGAGTAGATAAAGGCCTGTTTTCTCATTAAATGCTACATTTCAATTTTTAAATATATCATGCAAAATAATTAAGACAGAATAATTGTCTCTCAGATGAACAACTGTTCTCAGATGAGGACTCTGTCCTGTTTGGCTGGAGATCTGACGGGCAGACATGGACCCATAAGTCTCACCAAGAGACAACTGTACAATGACATTCTGTTGCAGCTGGCCGGAGACTTCACAGGTAGCAAATATGAATAACTTTCACACTTGTGAATAAAATTCTGCATAACGATCAACTTAGAAATTGTCTCAATGTTTTACTCCCAGTTGTCAAGAGGGCACTAGTTCTCAGACTCAATAGCACCACAACTACATGTGCAGATATTCACTCAGAATCTTCTGCCATGCAGATCTTCCCCAAGAAGGCGTCCTTCAGCAGGTACGTTCACAAATACAGAAATGTCCTTCATACAATTAACTTTTTATGTTCAAAATATGAACTAAAATCTAGTTTTTAAGGACTGGATTAGGTAGAAGTACTGTAGATCCTTAAGGTTAAAATTGCATGTTTCACTGTAAGCCTATTTAATAACTACTGTACTTGAATTTGTCATGTCATGGTGGCCCATGATGCATCATGATTTAAATTGGTGTTTATATATCAATAAATTTGCTAAGAATATCAGGAAATTTTACAGAGAAAAACTAAAAAATCAACAAAACTTAGATCATTCGATCTGTTCATTTCTGTGTGTAAAAATGGAAACCACAAAACGTATGTCAACAATCAAAAAATATCATGGATGGGAAATGTTTATTATAGTTAAAAAAGAAACACGCTTATTTCCAGGTGACAATGACTCTTGACATTACAGAATGACTCCTGGCTTTCTTTAATTAACACATGATGTCACCTTTCCATAAAAGTTTTTAGTGCATGTTGTGATGATATTGATATTTTGATCCATTATAGCACGTATAAATAATCAAAAGTCATCCATCAGATTATAAATTAAATAAATGTTTTTCAACAGCAAAACATGTTTTATTATGACACGTTGACTGTTGTGTCCAGGTATGATTTCCGTAAGAGAGTGGCAGATGCGCTAAACCTCCCCGTATCCAGAGTTTCCATCTTACCTGGATCTCCTTCACAGACGTCTGATGGGAAATGCCAGGAGGTCAATTATCTGGTGTCAGGTAAACAAAAGAATAGGACGTTTTTAATTCTGCAAATTTAGTTGTTTTCAGCTTCACGCGACATGCAGCGCTCATAGCGTGAGATGCTGGAGAGAGAAAAAAACTGTGAGATTAAACGATTAAAAATAGCTCAGTGTTTAATGATATGGAAACAATATTGTTATACAATAATAATAATAATCATATATTCAAGCACAAGAGCTGACAGAAAAGAGTCACACTTGTATTAGATCTGTTGAGGGTCTGGGGGTGTCTCTTCATATATTATTGAAGTTATTGCTTTGCTCTGATGAACTGACTTAGTATGGTTTTTCTATCAAAACAATGAACAATCCAGTCCATTCAAAAGACACAAAAAAGGGAAATTGCGCGGTAATCTGATGCGCTGGTGAAACATAGAGACACGGTGAAACAGGAGAGCGGTATATGACAGAGGTCTATACCACAGGACAGACGTGATGGAAACTAAAGTGTTCTGTTTTTTATTTGTATTTTTAGATGGTGTGTTTTATAAGAAACTTTTTGAACTTTAAGAAAATGTGATGTGATTGAGTTGTGGGGGGTTGCTGTGTGGTTGCATACTAAATATAGTAAAAAATAGCGTTGTAGTTCTCTATAGGGCATAGTTGAAAAGATCATCATCATATTTTAAGCTGACTGGTCAAAAACTGCATGACACTACGGGCAAAACATTGTTTTTTCATGCGCTGGTCAATTTTGAGATTTTTTGCTATTTGGCTTTTCATAACATGTTTGAAACTAGTGCAAAGAAAACATCCAAATACATTTTAAGTGTTTATTTGATTGCCCTTTATCTATTTGCATCTGTAAATTTCAGTTGCGATAGGCCTACATGTGTTTTAATAGACTGTTTTCTCAAAATATTTTTTTTCTGATCCACAGTAGAACTTAAATACGCCAAACTTTACAGTTTTATTTCTATCTATATTCTGAAGGTTTTTACTGAGAGGTTTGTTCATATATAATTTGCCTAATTTTATGCTACAATTTATTCCCAGAAACATAGTGCAAATTTATTTTTTCTGGCTGCTGACAGTATTTTCTGATTTATGGAGTGATATAAATAGATATCAAAAATCCCTTTGTTAATCCCGTTGTCAACAAAATAAAACAAGAATTTTGAACCTAGCTTTATCCAATGTCCAGATTAATGTTTTGGGAATTTATGCAAATAAAAGTATTCAATTATTTAAACATACCTTTTTAGAAAACTGGTTATAAAAAAAATAATAATACTTGCAATACTTACTGAAAGCAATCAGCTGGTGAAGTATGATCATATTTATTATTATTATCTATTTATTTTTAATCTATTTACTTGGGGTAGCTTGCCTTGAAATTTGACAAATCCATTTTAAGTAAAAAAATGAACAAACTTTAATAGGTTAAAACTGTGAGGGAAAAAACATTATAAATGACCAAAAGTTAAATGGATAGAAACAATGGTGTTGTAACAACCTGTTTTCCAGGTAAAGTGAGCCAAGACAAGCTGAGCTCAGTTAAGACCAGTGACAAGATGGGTGTGTTCAAAGAATCGAAGACGTGTAAGCCAAGTAAGCCTGAACACTGTGTTTATCAACATTTACATCATGGAAAAGCGTTTTACACTTTTAAACCTGAATATCTTCCTTTTTCAGGTGGAAATGCAGGACTGATGCTGGTCCCCTACAGGATGGTACTGTCCGTCATGGTGGCTGCAGTCTTTCTGCTCGGGTGACTGAGGCACTAGATGGACCCTATAATGATCTCACTGCTTTCGCTTCAATACTTTAATAAACCAGGACAGGTCCGCCCCAACGTTAGGAAGCCGTCAAGTTGTGGTTAGACACCAAATCGACACATCTTTCCAAAAAAAAAAAAACTTTCAGTAGACAAAACACAGACCGCAACATAGTGTCGGCCCAGATCCGGGCCACATCTGGTACATGTGGATTCATGGACACTATGTTGTTGTCTGGGTTTTGTCTACTGATTTTTATTTTTTTATTTTTTTTAACGTTTTATCAGCTGAACAATCGGGATGTTGTTAAACAACAGTACAATCCATTAAACACATACTTCTACAGTATATCTTACAGCCAACTTTTCATTCTTGTCAGTAAACTAAATATAGCGCTACCCTGTGTACTGTAAAGAACATTTCTCATTCCGTCATGTGCATTTTACTCACCCATATTCATTTAAGAAGTTTACATGATCATGTTTCACAAACGTCTTGAACTTGCTGCTCTGCTGTTAATGGTTTTTAAAAGTAAATTCCATTGTAAATTGGTTGTAAATTCACTGTAAATTCCTCAAAAGCATAACTTAATACTGTATTATGCTCCTTTATTCCCATGTAACTCAGATTTCTATGTGTATGTTTTATGATGCAATCCGTTTGAAAACAACACAGTCCTGGTTTTCATGCAACATGACTATAATTTGTTATTTGAGCCTGTGTCTTAGGCCTTCCTAACTCTTTGTTTTGTGCTGTGTGTTGTGTGTTTTGTGTTTTGTGTTGTGTGTGTGTGCGTGTGTGCATGCGTGCGTGCGTACGTATGTGCGTACGTACATGCGTGCGTGTGTGTGTGTTTTATTGTAGATGTCTGGCAGGTGACTTACTAAGAATAGGAGAGGGGGGGGGGGGGTAAAATAAAAAATAAATTAATACTTTTATTCAGCAAATTAATGACTTTTACATTGTTTAAATAAAATGTATTTCAAATAAATGCTATTCTTCAGAACTTTCTATTCATTAAAGAATCCCGGGAAAAAGTATCATGGTTTTCACAAAAATATTAAGCAGCACAATAGTTTCCAACATTGATAATAATAAGTCATATTTCTTGAGCAGCAAATCCGCATAGAATGAAGGATCATGTGACTGAAGACTGGAGTAATGATGAAGAGACTTCTTTCAAAAACACAATATGTATAGGACTTTATCTGTGGAGATTGTTCTTTATCTCGTGCACCGGTCTTATATGGGGTACCACAGGGCTCAATTCTGGGTCCAGTTTTATTTTCACCATACATGCTCCTCCCTTTATGCAATTTTTAGAAAATATAACATCTAATTTCATTGTTGTGCAGATGACGCTCAGTGCTATTTTCCGTTACATTGAAAGGGTGTTATAGTTAACAGTGTATGTTTGACTGCTTGAGGAATGTTAAATATGGATGTTGTTCACTTTGTTCAGCTAAATGACGCACAGACAGAAGTCATCATTTTTGGCCCATCTGCTTTCACAGAGACATTTGTCAGTAAATTAGGACTTTTGTCTGGTAATTTCCATACACATGCTGAGATGTTATTTTTATTCAGTTATGACTAACAAATCAATGCTGTAGTCAGAAGCTGTTTCTATCAACTCAATATATAATATAGTTTAACTAAATAACATTTAACTAAACAAATTGAGTTTTCATTTGGTCTTTATAGCAATATATACCACTAGACTTCTGTGAATCACAAATCAAAATAGACTAGAAGTGGGAGATTCCCATGTTCGCCGCCATGTGACTGGAAGAGGCAGCATGTCACGTGCCCGCACACGTCATCACTGTAATGGCAGCTTCCTTCGCACACTAACACAAGGAACAGCAGAGTTTTACCAATAGTTTACATTTCGGGACTCGCTTCTCCAAGGTAAATGGTGAATTGTTTGATGTCAGTCATTCACTATATGTGCTGCATGCTCAGAAAGCGGCGGTGGATTGTGCAGCGTGAGACCAAGACGAGTGTTATTGTTGTCGCTTGCATAACATGCGTTTGTTTTGATAATCGAGGAAGCGTCTGCGCGCACCACACAGCCCTCTCATTTGATAACATAGAAAAAAAAATGATCAATGTGCGTGCGAAATAAATAAAACCAAGTATGTTTGCAGACTAATAGGCTACCATTTCTCTAATCGAACAAATTATATTTTGATTAACAGTACTGGGTACTGCCACACCTTCCACGGATACCATATAATACAAATATAGTATTGTTTTGGTTTAATTCAGTTTACTGATGCGTTGTTAATTCATCATACACTGCAAATCTTTCGTCTAAAAGGAATGCTCGCTAATTTACTGTTTAAATGTACATTGTTATTGTCGAACTGTGGAGCCCGTCCACCCAATCAGCTGTCCGATATGATAATTCCATTGCAGTGATTGGATGATGGAACAGTTACCTCTCGATGATGTAGCTTTTTGACAACAGCGCATGTTATTGTGAATGAATGAATAGAGAACGGCTAAAATTATGTAGCCACAAAAATAAACTGTAATGTATTTAAAATATCTGTGACTTCAGTTTCCTAGAAGCCCTACAAAAACCCCATTAAAGTAGCCATACTTTACCAAAAAAAAAAAAAAAAAAAAGGCATAAGCTATACTGGTTTATTAATACTGTAAAATCATATGAATTACTATCAATCAGAATCTTTATTAATTCACTCGTTTGAATCCTTCATTCATTGACATCAATGACATAATCTTTTATCTTTGAAAACTAATGTTTTTAGTGTTAGTCTTTTGCGGAAGGAACCAATAAAGCGCTTGAATTTCACATTTGGTTAATGGTTACGTAATGACAAAATAAGAAGACGTAGACAGTAAATCTTTAACTATGGGATGGACGCATTGTGCCACCTGAGAGACAGTCTGTGCAAGGTAAAGGTTAACAATCTCATATCTCTCCAACTTTGAGCGCCACGTTAACAGTAAGACCTCAGGTTCACAGAGGGAAAATGGCTACAGGTAATTCACAAAAGCCTTTTTTACGCTTATATATGCACTTTTGCACACACGCGTTAAAAAACATTGAAATTCTGTCGACACTATAATAACTTGTTGATTTCATCATGTCAATATACTTGGTAATTGATCTGATGTCACTTAAGTATTCAAACGTAGTCTAGCAGTGGTTTTAATTTATTACAATCTCATATCAAAGTTGAAAAATTCACACTCATGTGAACAGATTTACTAAATTGTTTGGTTCGCAACTTCGCATATACATTTTTATTTCTTTCACACAGGGATCATTGGACTGAGATTATAGTTGATTAGCATAGGCCTGAAAGTGAAAAGGTCATGTGTATTAGATTTAGATATCGACTAAAATATTACAATGGCAAACGACTGATTGTTTTTTCACTCTGTAGTCATCATTGTGTACATTTTGCCACTTTCTCTCTGAACAGACGCCATGTCCCCGAAGATCACGGTGGAGTTGCTCCGGCAGCTCCGGCACGCCATGAGGAACGGCAAGTGCATCGCAGAGCCCATCCAAGCTTACATCGTCCCTTCGGGAGATGCACATCAGGTGAACCTGCTCTAAAACACACACGCTGTGCTCCATGCGTGATTTATAAACATACAACCTGTGATTTATAAAAAATACAGCCTATGATTTATAAACGTATTGCATGCGATTTATGTGCATTACGAATGTGTGTGGTGTGGTGTGTGGAGTGTCTCAGTCGTGTCGTTTCATTTCTGTGATTTATAAACATAGAAGCTGTGTCCCAAATGACGCACTATACACTATGCACTTATGTACTCAACCTTGTAGTGTATGAACTTTATACGTTTATTTTGTCTTTCAACATCAGATTCTGATAGCCTGTCCCCCTCCGATACGTGATTAAAGCTGGGACAGTCGAGTGCATGAAGTGTCCAGCATTCTGGTTAAATAAGTGCACCATCCGGGGACTTAAAGCGCACTTTTTCTTTTTGGGATTTTCAGTGTGAACGCACTAATCGCACTATTTATACTACAAAATGGCATAGAATAGTGCACAAGTACGCAATTTGGGACGCACCTACAGTCTTTGATTTATAAACATAATAGTCTGTAATTTATAAACATACATTCTGTGATTTATAAACATTCCTCCTTATAAACATTTAACCGGTGATTTAAATGTACAACCAGTGAATTCTAAATGTACTGCCTGTGATATATAAAAATGCTACCTTAAAAATATTCAATGTGTGTGTGTGTGTGTGTTTAGTGTCTCAGTCGTGTTGAGTCTTTTCATTTCTATTGTGTGAGTGATGGGCTTCCCTCACCCCTTCCTTTCTAGGTGTGTGTGTGTCCGTCCGTGTGTGTGTATCCGTCCGTGTGTGTGTCCGTCCGTGTGTGTGTGTCCGTCCGTGTGTGTGTGTCCGTCCGTGTGTGTGTGTGTGTCCGTCCGTCCGTGTGTGTGTGTCCGTCCGTGTGTGTGTGTGTCCGTGTGTGTGTGTCCGTCCGTGTGTGTGTGTCCGTCCGTGTGTGTGTGTCCGTCCGTGTGTGTGTGTGTGTCCGTCCGTGTGTGTGTGTCCGTCCGTGTGTGTGTGTGTGTGTCCGTCCGTGTGTGTGTGTGTGTCCGTCCGTGTGTGTGTGTGTGTCCGTCCGTGTGTGTGTCCGTCCGTGTGTGTGTGTCCGTCCGTGTGTGTCCGTCCGTGTGTGTGTGTGTGTGTCCGTCCGTGTGTGTGTGTCCGTCCGTCTGTGTGTGTGTGCCCGTGTGTGTGTCGTCCGTGTGTGTGTGTCGTCCGTCCGTGTGTGTGTCCGTGTGTGTGTCCGTCCGTGTGTGTGTGTGTGTGTGTGTGTCCGTCCGTGTGTGTGTGTGTGTGTGTGTGTGTGTGTGTGTCCGTCCGTCCGTGTGTGTGTGTGTGTGTGTCCGTCCGTGTGTGTGTGTCCGTCCGTGTGTGTGTGTGCCTGTGTGTGTGTGTGTGTCCATCCGTGTGTGTGTGTGTGTGTCCGTGTGTGTGTGTGTCCGTGTGTGTGTGTGTCCGTGTGTGTGTGTGTCCATCCGTGTGTGTGTGTGTGTGTGTCCGTGTGTGTGTGTGTCCGTGTGTGTCCGTGTGTGTGTCCGTGTGTGTGTGTGTGTGTGTGTGTGTCCGTCCGTGTGTGTGTGTGTGTCCTCCTGCTGAGTGTTTTCTTTCATTCTGCTGGATGGTTAAATGATCAGTAATTAGGACTGATTGCTGACAGAGCTGATCTCACTTTTCCCCTTCGTCTCTCTCTTTCCCCCGCTGCATCTGTCCATCCTGCAGAGTGAATACATCGCTCCCTGTGACTGCCGTCGGGAGTTCATCTGCGGATTCAACGGCTCTGCAGGTGCGTGCAGGTGTTGCTCGAAGTTTAGTGAATTTTGGGATCTACGGGGTTCACTGGTACAAAACATGACAATACCCTCTTTAACTGGGTCACAATGGAGATTTATCAACTATAGAATTGCGCAAACATCACAGTGGAACACGCATATTGGAACAATTATGTTTATTACAAGATATGATTACCGGTACTTGCATAAATAAAGATAAATCACAATCAGACAATATAATCACAGACACACACACGCAATTATCGACATTGCAACACTCCAAGAAGTGCCATTCACCCCACCTCAATCTCATTCACCCAAAGAATGAGGAAGTAAAACGGGGATATGAGGTTCATATTTTATGACTATGAGAGACCGCTTGTCATGCATGATTTACAGCTCGTTTTTACAGTTTGACTGTGGTAGTAGTCAATGAGGCACAGACTCATTCAGGAGTGGCATGAAGCATAACCCAACATCCCTCATATACTACTACTAATAGTAATTATAATCGCAAATAAATTAAAAGTAATAATTTAGTAAGAATAACTTTAATCTATTTTGTAAATAGTTTTATATAATAATAATTTATTATTATATATTAACACTATAATTGTATTGTTGTTTATTATTATTAAGTGTAAATCGAATTATTATTATTAATATTTTATAATCATAATATTTAAATTACTTATAACTATTATGTATTTTGTTCTTACATATAAATCAAAGTAATATGATTATTATTATTAATTAATATGTATTATACTAATTATTATGATAATACATTATTATTATCATATATTAAGAACAATAATTTAATAAGCATTACAGTAATCTCAAATGTAATTTAAATGTTTATTAATAACAACAACAATAATACAAATAATTGTATTTAATATTTTTTATTGTTTATTATTAATTGTAATCTAATTATTATTATTAGTAGTTAATAATATTTTAATAACCATTATAATAATTACTTTTTTTAATACTAATTAAAAAAAATAAACAATCTCAAAATAACAGAACAAAAACAGACATTTATTTTTAAAAAATTATATATTTTTTTAAATTGTATTTTCCCCCCACTTTTTTTCTAATAATAACAAGTGCTTCTGGTTTTTGCTTATGTTTGTAATACACAGAAAGCGCATGTTTGCAGGCTATAGATGGATTAATGTTGTGTGCTTGTTTCAGGCACTGCTATAGTCACAGAACAGCATGCGGCTTTATGGACTGATGGGCGGTACTTCCTGCAGGCCAGCCAGCAGATGGACAATAACTGGACTCTGATGAAAATGGGTACAGGGCATGTTTGCATAATTTTATGACATGCAGTTGCTAGGTCATTACATTTGTTATCAGATCGCTTCTTTTGGAAGCAAGTTGCCCAAGGTGCTGCTTTTCATTAGAATATTTTCTTGAATTGAATATTGAGACACATTCCACTGACTTCACATAGATCAATCTTGAGGTTTATGTCGATTAGTCTATATACACCGTCGTTCAAAAGAGCAATTTGAATATGATTGTGATTTTGTATGGTCAGGACTGAAGGAAACACTGTCCCAGGAGGACTGGCTCATCAGCGTTCTCCCAGAAAACTCCAGAGTGGGAGTTGATCCTTGGATCATTGCTGCCGGTGAGGATTCAACAATAACGCCTTTAAATATAAATGTAGTTATGCACACAAATATTTTCAGCCATATTAGTAGGGGCATCATGCAACTTACATATGGGTACAAATATATTTTAGTGAATTAAAATAATATTTTTAAGTTAATTCTTATTCATAATTGTATTTATATATTATTTAAATAATTAATTGTTTAAATAGCTTGACGCTTCTGCATATTAGTTAGACTATTTGACTATTAAAATAATAGATATAGTTATCCATTTAGATATTTTCATTCATATTAATGTATTATAAACATATATATACACACACACACACACACACATATATATATATATATATATAAATTTGACTAATGAATTTGATTACCACTTTATTAAAATTATTAATTGTTTGTATGGGCATGATGCTTCTACATATTCTGCAATATTTTATTTGAATAATTGTAATAATATTTTTAATTTGAAAGGATTTTAATAATTAATAAAATATAGGAAATTATGATTAATTGTTTAAATAGGCATAACACTTCTGCATATTAGTCTGAACTATTGAAAATAATGAATATGGTTATCCATACAGATATTTGTGTTCATATTTGTAGGGGTGTCATGCTACATTTATTATTATTATTTTGTTATTCTTTACATATGTGTACAAATATATTTTAATGATCTTTTTATCTACATTTCATTTTACTGTTAAAATTCGTTGTATTCATATTTCACTTTTGAAGTAATTTTTTTTATAATTTACAACTAACATTTTTTTAATGGGGGTGAATTAAAAAAATAGTTTTAGTATTCATATTTAGTATTGTATATTTCATTGTATTTTACTTATTCATTATCACTGAAGCATATTTTGATGGACTGTGATAGATTAAACTCTGTTAGAATATTTTCTATTGTGAAACTGTTATAGATTGAACTCTGTGAACTCTATTTTTCAGTTGACTCTTATGAAAATATTTTAAATGAAGTAAGGCCAGATGTAGTTTTACAATTTGTATCTAAGATAAAAAAAAAAGATGTAATTTTTAATCTCTTTTTCTCCATGAATATAGCCGGGATAGCTGGCATGGTGTTAAACTATAAACAAACAAAGAAACAAACTTAGTTTTACTTTACTTTAACTGTGGTTGCAGTCAGAGAAATCATGTTATTTGAACTGTAAACCATCAGCTGTCTGTGGTTGTGTTGTTCAGACCAGTGGAAGAACATGTCTAAGGCTCTGAGCGGCGCGGGTCACTCTTTAGTTGCGGTGCAGGACAATCTCATTGACGCCGTCTGGGAGGATCGGCCGGCACGGCCCAGCACCAAACTCATCGCCCTGGGGCTCAAATACACCGGTCAGCACTTCTCAATGGAGGATAATTACACACTATATACATTTGATCTTAAAGGTCAGTCAGAAAGTTTGTGCTGCTGAACATTGAGACTCTTTTTTTTTTTTGCCGTTTCCCTTGTAGGCCTAACCTGGCAAGATAAAATTACAGCTCTGAGAGGAAAAATGGCAGAAAGGAAGATTTCCTGGTTTGTGGTCACGGCTCTAGATGAGATTGCATGTACGTATCAGCGTACAGCGCGGTTTGTGTGTGATTTTAGTGGTCAGATCACGACCCAGCACTCGTTTTCCTCTCCACTTTCCTATTAAGAGAGCTCTTGTGTCAGATTAGCTTGTGTTGATGTTGATAACTATAGACTTGATTGCGACATTTGGTAAAGTGAAAGTCCTGGAAATGCCTTCACGAACATAGTAAAACCTCTAAAAATGACTTGTGAGATCATTGAAATGATTACTAAAGGATCATGTGACATTCAAAACATGAAATCACTTTCTCTCTCCAGGGCTTTTTAACCTGCGCGGGTCAGATATCGAATACAACCCCGTGTTCTTCGCCTACGCCATCATCGGCATTAACAGCATAAAGTAAAACTTGTATTCCTCATTCTTCACTTTATACTAAAAATTTCCCAGGTTTCAAAACATGACTCATTGCTGTCATTTGGTCCATGTGTTATGTTAGATTGTTTGTGGACAGCAAGCGTTTGTTGGACACTGCGGTCCGGCAGCATTTGGAGCTGGACAGCCCGAGCAAACCGGATCTGACCGTACAGTGCTTTCCGTACGAGTCGGTGTTCACGGAGCTGCGCGCGGTTTGTGCGGCGCTGGCGCCCAAAGATAAGATGTGGATTTGCGACAAAGCCAGCTGCGCTCTTACAGAAGTCATACCTAAGGTGAGTCAAGATACTTCCGAAAAATCCAACTCAGAGGAAGCATATACAGGGAAAATTAAAGCGGTCCCAAAATTGACCCCTGAGGGACGCCACATACAAAAAGGGGTATATTGGGAGGAAATATTCCCTATATTCACACAGCAAATGTGTTATCCTTTTGGATATGAAGTAAACCACTGTCATTATACAAAAGCTGTCATATTTTTTAATCCTGTTTTATGCTTTTTTTTATGGTTGCAATTTGACCAGGTTGCTGTGCTCAAAACTGGGAAAGTCTAGATATTTGAATTTTCCATCTAAAGTGTTTAAATATGAATAAATATAATTAATTCAAATTTATTACAATTGTAATTGTCCAGGCCCACAGAGCTGCAATCCCATACACACCCTTATGTCTGGCAAAAGCCGTCAAGAACCCAACAGAGATCCAGGGCATGAAAATGGCACATGTAAGTCCACGTGGCTAGAGATATTCCAGAAATCTTCAACTTTTTTTTTCTGCCTAATTGATCACAATGTTTTTATCACAGATCAAAGACGCCGTGGCGCTGTGCGAACTTTTTGCCTGGCTGGAGAAAGAGGTATCGCCATCCACTGGAAATTCATTCAGGACGACTTTTCTATGTTTTTCTACCTTATTGATTGAATGATGAATACATAAACGAAAATATAAGAGTATTTGTCATTTGTCTAGATTCCCAAAGGTACGGTCACAGAGATATCAGCAGCAGATAAAGCAGAAGAATTGCGCAGGTGGGTCGAACATGCTGCATTCGACCTGCAAAAAGAACCAAACAATGAATTTTTTGATAATTTTATTAATAAAAGCAGTATCATAATACTGATGCCATCGTTGCCAGTGCGTTTAAAAAGCTGCATTACTTGCTGTTTTTCTCTTGTATGAGATTGTGGCGCCACCATCTGGTGATCTGTGGAACTGCAGACACTGAAGCAGCAAGAAAATCTGCTTTCAATTGAAAATCTTTTCTTTTTTTTGTCTATCTAGTCAACAGAAAGACTTTGTTGGGTTGAGTTTTCCAACCATCTCTAGTGTCGGTCCAAATGGGGCCATAATACATTACAGGTGGGCTGCTATGATAATACAGTATTTAACCATGCATTTAAAGTTTTTGTTTTTTCTAAATTGTTTTAAAAAACTCTCTCTTTCTGATCTGTCGTTTAGGCCTCTCCCAGAAACCAACAGAACTCTTTCTATTAATGAAGTTTATCTTATTGACTCCGGCGCTCAGTACAGGTAAGTACACAAACACTGCAGGACAATTAGTGCTTCATTTATTTATTTATCTAGATATGAAAGAAATAAAGGGTAACTGTTACCAAAATTGAACCAAGGCTTTTTTTGTTAATACCCGAGTCAATCTTTCGTGTAAAAGCATAATTAGAATGGAAACGCCACTTTTAAGATTGACCGTATTTTCGTTTTAGGTCAAAATGCCTTTTGAATGGCAGTGCTAGGGGCACTTTTATGATAGCATCAACATCGCTGTTTTTAAAACACTAAGAAGGCTCGACACAACATAAACTGTGCTGGAAGTATCACCAGGGGCTCTACACATGAACTCGAGCATTGCCTACATTGTTTGTGTACACAAAGTTTACTAAAAAGAAAGGTTTTGTACGACTCAGTTAGTGTTTCCAGTGGCTGGAATTTTGTCGGTCAAAAGTAGTTGAGATTAACAAAAAGAGCCTAGGTTCAATTTTGGCGACAGTTACCCTTTAAAGAAATTTGATATATATATATATATATATATACAATTTTTCTCTTTGAAATCCAGAGATGGAACTACAGATGTGACTCGTACAGTGCATTTTGGGACCCCATCTGATTATGAGAAGGTAAAACGTGTTTTTTAATTTCCTTCAAGATCAAACTCTCTCCTTTACTTAATAGTCTGAAAACTATCAGTACCAAAACTTTGATCTCTACAGGAATGCTTTACATACGTCCTAAAGGGACACATCGCCGTCAGTGCTGCTGTTTTTCCCAATGGTACCAAAGGTACGTCCTTAAAATCAGAAACTTGAAGTTGGGTTTGTTCTGGAGCAGTTTGAAGTGAGGTAAATAGAAGTGTTTGGTCTCAGTGGACTGTGCTCTTTTCTGCAGGTCACCTGTTGGACTCGTTTGCTCGTGCTGCTCTCTGGGATTCTGGGTTGGACTATCTTCATGGTACGGGCCACGGCGTCGGATGTTTCCTGAACGTGCACGAGGGTCCGTGTGGCATCAGCTATAAAACCTTTGCAGACGAACCTCTGGAGGCCGGAATGATCGTCAGCGATGGTACAGAAACACACTTTCATTCTGGATTTATTAATTGCAGTTTTTAAGGCGGCATTATTGCAACTCTGCCTCAAATGTAGTTAAAGTTTATTGTGAAGTTGGTTCAATATATTTAAGTCTTGTGCGTGTTTGGTTCCAGAGCCCGGGTACTATGAAGATGGATCCTTTGGCATTCGGCTGGAAAACGTTGTCCTGGTAGTTCCCGCAAAAACCAAAGTAAATACTGCATCAAACCACTCCATAATCAGTTCATATTTATGCTGAGAAAAAATCCAAATATTTGGACACATTTACATGATGCTTTCTCCAGACCAATAGGTGTCAGTATTGAGTCTAAGACGTAACAGCACAAATTAAACCAAAAATTATTTAATTCACGGTTGAGAGTTCTGATAAACGACATTTTAGCTTTTAACCTTCCTTTTTTCAGTATAACTACAGGAACAGAGGTATTCTGTCCAAATATTTGTTTGCATGATACTTCCTCCACACCAATAGGTGTCACTATTGAGTCCAAGACATAACAAACTAAACCAAAAATTATTTAATGCATGTTTGAGAGCTTTTATTTCAGCTTTCAACATTTTTTTTTTTTTTCAGTATAACTACAGGAACAGAGGTAGTCTGACGTTTGAACCCCTCACCCTGGTCCCCATCCAGCTGAAGATGATCAACACAGATCTGCTCACACAGAAAGAGGCAAGAGCAAACCGATAGATACTACGGTTGGGTTGCAATGGCTGACTACTTTATCAACATTTTTTTTACACAAATATTGTTAATTTTTTATATTAGTAGTGATGGTGCTTTAATTAGCATGCTAACAGTTTCCTGTGTTTTAGCAACAGGGCAGTTTGCACAATAACTATGAAAAAGTATTGCAAACATATTTATAATTGTTTATTTAAAAAATCAAATCTAACCACAACAACTGAAAAGAAAATGATAAGAGATGCCTAAAGCTTACTTCAGTTTTGTCGTGCCCGGCACATTAGAGCGCACAAGAAAGTTTAATTCTCGTCCAGTGTCTGCGCTATTTCGCATAAAGTACGCATGCCCTAGCATAAAAACTTGTAAAAACCAAAGTATACGTTCCGGCTTTATGCTTGAGACAGCTATCTTCTGATAATTTACAACATTTGAGTGCATGAATCCTTTAAACCTCTATGAAAATGCTTTCGTTAATGCATGGATTGCTGTAATAATACATACTTGTCATCCTGCAGCGTGATTGGGTGAACGACTACCACAGGAAATGCCTGGAGACGATTGGAGCAGAGATGGAGCGGCAAGGCAGGAAGGAGGCTCTGGATTGGCTGATCCGGGAAACTCAGCCGATTGTCTAAAAATGTTGTTTACAGTTTTTTTTTTTTTCATCGTTGCAACGATCGCCAGTGATTTATTTTATTTTTCCTGTCGTTCTCTTTCAGTCTTCGCCTCTATCTGCTTTTCTGCTGGATATATTTCACTTTCTGCAACTTTTGTAAAGCACACTTTCAGCTGTTTTATGCGCTAATTAAAAACTGTGTGGAAAAAGACAGTGTGTCTTTTACTTTTGCTCATCCCAGGGAAAAAATAATTTACTCCAGTTCGTGTTCTTCCAAACCTGTATGACTTTCTCAGCTGTGAAATGCAAAATTATACATTTTGATAAATATCCAAGCTTCTTTTTTCCGCCTAAAAGCTTATATTAACCAGATCTAAATTCATACTCTAAATTTGTGTGATGAACAGATGTAATTAAGCTGGAATATAGCGCAGAAGTCATGAACCACATTTATGGTGATGTCACCATTCACTTTCATTGTGAGAAAAAGAGCAGCGTGAACATTCTGCTAAACGTCTCTTTTTGTGTTCCACGTAAGAAAGTACATGATATGGGTTTTGGATGACATGAAGGTGATCAAAGTATTCCTTAAATACAATTTCCAGGACTATCTACAGCTGCATGTAAAAAATGGGCGGGACCAGGGTGATGCCGCTCTTGGGGTCGCTGGTGTAGTCCTGCAGCGTGAGTGGAGTGTGAGGGGGGATCCTGTCCTCCTCGTGTCCCACCGGCAGCGGGTTGGTGTAGATGTAGTGGATCCGTGAGTTGTCCTTCGGCCCCTCCTGTCGTCTGAAAAGGGCGAGCGGGTTACGAAAACTATGGGTTTTCTTCACAAAAGTAACACCCACTGGCTCTTCGGGAACCTCGCAGGCCACGGCGCTCTCATAGATGCGTGCCCTCTTATGCTTCCTGTGACACAAACATATAAAAATAATATAAGGTATGAGGGAAAAACTATATTTCAGTGTTTTTGCGAACAAATGCAGAGTTTCTCTGCATGGGAAACGCAATACTTTTGCGAGAGAAGGCAAATGATTTGAGTTATAAATCATATTTCAATTATTTCGCATCCCTTGAGAAATTCGGTGTCAATCGCAAACACTTTTGTGATGGAAATAATGAGCTTGGATGAAAAATATTTCTCTGGGAATACTTCTGCAAACAAACTCAAAAGCATTAAAAAAAATTATATTTAATATATAACTTATTTCCATAAAAGTTTTGCAAGTCAACACAAAGTGCGAAGAAAAGCAATATTTTGATGCTTATACAAATATACATTTATTATATAGACCTGAAAATGAAATTTCCAACTTAAACTGTCATAAATCTTGAATGCTTTTGTGCAGACTTACATTTTGTTTTTTAAAGATGACACATGGCAAAAAAAAAACTATAGAATTTTACGTTTATCGTTAGGAAAAATGCAAAAAAGTACTATTTTCAATATTTATATGAAAGATGTATTTTCCAAAACCTTTTACTCTAAAACTGTAAGAAAATCAAAGCCATAAAGTTGTGTTAAAAATTTGAGGTTGATATCTAAAAGAAAAAGCGTGTGTGTGTGTGTGTGTGTGTGTGTGTCTCTGTCTGTCTGTCTGTCTGTCTGTCTGTCTGTCTGTCTGTCTGTGTCTAAAAGAAAAAGTGTGTGTGTGTTTTATAAAATAAAATAAATTCAGTAAAAGCACCAGAGGGGTAAAATTAAACCAGCAAATTTCTTTTTGTGAAATATTTAGCTTGAAAAGTCTGTGCTGTTTCCTTGCCAATTGTTCTGCCATATTTTATTTAATGCAGGGACATTACAAACATTATTTCTTAAGTGTGGCTTAAGTGTTCAAATATGTGTTTGGCCTATTTCACATGTTCACTCACCTTCTGTGTCTTCGATATGAGATGCAGGTGATGATTCCTGTCACTGTCAGGATGCACAGAGCTATTGCAGAAAGCATGATGTTAAACACTTTGAGTTCTGTGTGAGGAAAGAGAGACGATTGTTTTCATGAATACAAAATTAAGCATTTCGACTTTTAAGGAACATTTAGCACGTATTTTGAGACAAATTTATTTTATAAAACTACATATGAGTTAAAACACGGTTTACTCACCATAGAGAGTGGCTTGTGTTTCTGTCTCGTCTGGTTCCAATGGGGCCGTCCCGTTAATAGACAGAGCGATCCCCGTTAGGCTCATGTTGCTGATAGCAGAAGCCAAAAGTGACCAACAAACTGTTTGGTCTGGAAAGAGATGGTCAGAATATTCATTAGTATGAAGCCATGTGACTCAAGTGGACTTGGTTCCATGGAAACGGCACAATCTCATCACCCCACAGTGGCCCCCTAAATTAATTCAACCAGTTTGGTGTCCTTAAAGATCCAGGCCTCATCCCAGAAACCCAGAGCAAAACATTGAACGTTTTTTGGTGCACAATCCAAAGAATTCAGAGGATAAAATTCATTGGGAAACTTGTGGTTGAGCAAAAAGGAAACTTTTCATAACGTATGCATCTCCTTTAGCAGGCCCTGTTGAAGTATGAACAGATAATAAACACAAAGCCTGCATTCATTAGCGTTCGTGCTTCAGTTCATCTGGGACTATACAAACAAAAATACGCAATTAACTCTGGCACTCGACATGAGAATGCTGGGAAATAATCCCATGATGCTCACACGTTTCCCACATTGTTTACAATGCATCGCATATTCTTGATTTGCCTTCAAATTTCTTTTCTGGAATAGTTATGGCTTCTATTATTAGACAATCCCACTTGGACATTTTATTAAGATAAACAAATATCGGTTTCCGCATTTCCTAAAGGACATTCCTCAGACAAATATACACAGAATTTGGCCACAAGACACAGCTCATCAAATCATAGTGTAAATTAAATAAATGTTCAGTGTCTTCATAACTAATGTTTTGTGCCTGTAATAATAAATAGGCTGTAGCTTTATGTTTTCTAGTAATATTGGCTTTGGACAGATGAAGATCACGACAGCGATATAGCCTACCAGATTTTATTTCAAACAGCATATCTGTGCACGATACGATACATAGGCGTATGTAGGCCTAGGCGTACAGCTCTTACATTATATATATGTATGCTAGGACTTCATGCTCGTGCAGTGCTCACATCAACCACTAGATGTCAGTGTTGACGCTCAAATCATGACGCTTCTGACGTGCAAACTATTTTTAATTAAATATCATTAACGTCAAGGTAATATAGTACAAAGTATAGACACATAAAAAGCTGAGACACGTATAAACATGATCTAGCTGAGCCTTACAAAAATAACAAATAAAATAAAAACCGAAACAAACTGCAGTTTTGAACATATAGCTCTGTGTTCAAAAACAATAAATTATAATTGCTAAATTGTCTAAGGTGGATATACAAACTGGCAAGTAACCGTAGAAAATGCTTAGAAAATGAGAACATTTCCCGTCGTGCGTCTGTTTAAATCAATGATGATTTTACCGCGTCAGGGTTCATCATGTTGGAGAGCTGACGAGATGTAGGCAGGTGATGTTGAACTTATCGCTCACACAACAAGTCTACAGGATTTCACACATTGAGCCAATAACTGACTCCTTTTAATATATCTGCATTGTATTAGCTAGTAAATAAACATCGCTCTTACCGTGTAGATATCCAAAGTAGGCTACTCGCATAAAAGAGCAATGCTAACATGCACGTAAATGCAATAAAGTGATTCACATTTCAAATTACTAGGCTACACGTAAACAACTCTGAGAAGATTTGTAATGAGTCATGAATCATTGACCTATGAGCTGCAGATCTAGGCTGTGCTCCTTTTTCAATCATATTTATCTTTGTAAAGCCTTTAGTTGTTCTGGTGGAAATTAGGCTGTTGTCTAGTTGTATGGCTAACAGATATCAAATATTTTAAGTTTCAATGTTGAAAGGCTCAATCATCATAAAACACAGTATTTCAAGCTCGATACCAGCAACATGTGGGATAAATTACCATCTTGTTTGGTCTCCAGCCCGAACAAGGGTTGTAAATGGATGCTGGGTTTAATTATTTGTGTAAACGTGTTCCTCTTCAAGTTGTGCCAATGTCAATTGATTTGATGCATATAACCGTGAATTCATGGGATCACTGACACCTCATGCCCTTGCTGAGAATGTTTGCTGGACGGCCTGGTGGGTAAGACACAGTTATATTGGGCTCAGACATGGGTCAACGAAAGGCTTCAATGCTGATTTATGACAAATGCCAGTTATAATAACACAACGAAAGGATTCAATGCTGATTTATGACAAATGCCAGTTATAACAACACAGAAAGATCTTTCTCACCATACGCCAAAGGCTGCCACACAAATACCAAGCAATTCGTGTGGGTTGTTCTCAGCGAACTCCCTGAAATTTTGCATTTTCCCCCCCACATCATTTGTGACCCTGGACCACAAAACCAGTCACATGGGTCAATTTTATGAAATTAATATTTATACACCATTTGAAAGCTGAATAAATACGCTTTCCATTGATATATGGTTTGTTAGGAATTAGGATATATTTGGTCGAGATATAAATATTTAAAAATCTGGAATCTGAGGGTGCAAAAAAATCTAAACATCGAGAAATTCCCTTTTAAAGTTGTCCATTTATGTTCGTGATTGTGCTGCATTCACTCATAAAAATAAATGTTTTATATATTTACAGTAGGAAATTTACTAAATATCTTCATGGAACATGATTTTTACTTAATATCATAATGATATTTGGCATAAAAGAAAAATCGATCATTTTGAACCATACAATGTATTGTTGGCTATTTCCACAAATAAACCTGTGCGACTTGTGACTGGTTTTGTGGTCCAGGGTCACATTTCAAAAATCAGATATTTGCATTCCAAACAGTGTGATGAGGCAAATACAGGTGTAAACACAACACAATATTGATAATGTAAGAGAAATTCAGTTTGAACCATGTTGTGAGAAAAAGTGATTATGTAATATTTTCTGTGCAATGTTCCCAGTAGCATAAAAATATAAACGCATGTACAGACAAACACACATAGACATGCAGCAGAGCTGACGGAGTGATAGACTCAATATGAAAGTAGGCCTATATATTTAGTCAAAAACCCATAATAAAACCATCCGTAGATATATTATGAAGTTAGAACAGCAGTTTCCTGGAGAAAGTAGTGATATTATATTGTTTTTCATTAACGTTATGCATCGCAGCTTTATCTATACAGCATCAGAACATGTTCATTCATCTGCTTCAGAACCAGCATGACTCCATCAAGCAGAAATGTAAATCATACTTCTATTCTTCACAAAGATGCTTTTGTTTCCTTTTGCCTTGCTTTTTTGCTAAATTACGCTATAGTCAAACTTTAACCCAAACTTTTTGCCATTGTTGGATGTTATTTATTTAGTAGGACATTTTTAGGCAATATTTGTCTTTCAGGGGTCTTTGTCTGTCCCGCTTGTCCCACCTATACAGACTGGTATATGGTGTTGGTGGGGCGTTTATGTCTGAACTGACCTCTATGCCGAATCTCAGCATGAGACGTGTGTTCGGTTGGACCGATCTCAAACCCTGCTGGGCCAGACTGAACCGGTCCAGCTATTTCTGCTCCGGGACTGCTTACAGTTTGGCAAGTGACCCGTCGCACAATGTGGGAACCGGCGGAGAGTTCATTCAGTAAGCGAGGCAGAGACAGAGCCAAATGACAGTGAATGGAAGCAGCACTCAGACATTGTAAACTACTCAAACAAAGACGTCAAACTCAACAGCTTCAGTGACAATGTGCATGATAGAGATGCCGTGCTGTGAATCATTTCCAAATGTGATGGGGCAAGCCTCATTAAACTGGATTTGGTTACTTAAATAACTGTGTCCTTTTGTAAGATTTCCAGCTTTGAGAAAGAACACAACATGGCATTCATTTGCATAGTCAAAGTCAAACTTAGATTCGTTGTGTCGCCAAAAATCACGAAATCTCATTAAAACAGAATAATCTCTGGTCTCTTTGTCACTGTAAAACCAGTTTTGACAAGAGACACAACATTTTGATGTCTGCTTTGTGTTTTTTCCTGTAACCCCGCCCACAGCCAAACCTCATTGGTCCAAATTCCCACGCCTCATGAATATTAAACAGACACGAAAATACTGATCGTGTAGTTAAGAAACATCAGACATTACAGAGCTCAACAGTAAAGATTTTCTGTCATTTTTCATTTTAAGTGCCACCACCACAAAAAAATGATCATATTTTATGTTTCGCAATACAATTTTATAATTGCTAAAAATCTTTTTATATATTTTAAATACATATTTCAAGAAGAAACTCCAGCGGCACCTCAGGACTGACTGTGTGTGGCTTTGATTATTTGATTGTTTGTATGAAGTGAAGTGGACCGACTACTATCGGCACATTGGTGATTGTGTTCGCTGAGCTGTGGCGTCTTTTACAAAAGATCAAAACAGAAGACCACCCAAAAACACACAGGGGTGCCACGCTGAATCAAGTGACGTGAAAAAGTGTGAATATAAATAGACATAAATATAAACCAGACATTAATACATAGTATGTATATGAATTGTAAGCGGTTATAAAATATGATGTGGCGTCAGCATGAATCTTTAAAGAGAAGTCTGACATATTTTAGGCTGAATTCTGCATCACAGATTAATCTCTGTCTGTTCTATATCTCCGTTTCACCCTGTTTTACAGATCGTGGATGGGGGAGCCTGACAGCGCACACAAACACCCCAGTCGGGACGTCCC
The DNA here is from genome assembly GCF_949152265.1 of Phoxinus phoxinus. Taxonomy (NCBI): domain Eukaryota; kingdom Metazoa; phylum Chordata; class Actinopteri; order Cypriniformes; family Leuciscidae; genus Phoxinus; species Phoxinus phoxinus. Next base: position 11,932,506 of record NC_136895.1, read on the forward strand.
GCCGGTTCATTAGTGATGGCAAGTCCTGTCTGAGCCTTTCTCTTGTGTAAACACAGATTCTGTCCATGTGATGAACTTCAGCGGAGTAGAATGCATGAATGAGAGAGGAGGGAGAGACCATGTTGTGATAAGTATCTATTTCAGTGAGACGACAACATCTGATCACACAGTTCCACCTCACTCACAATATTGTACAGAAACCAGGTAAAAAACAATTCTTCTTAACTTTGATTTTCATACTTTTATTCTGCAGCATATTGTAATAAAATTTAGCAAAAAATAATTAATTTTTATAATAATAATTTTATATATATATTTATATATATATATATAATGTATTATTTAAAAAAAATCCAATATTTTCTTTAATCATATTTTTTATTTAAATTTTATAAAATATTGTGTAAAGATTGTTACAATATATATATAATATATAATAAATTAATGATAAATATATAGATAATGTTTAAAATGCAATATTTTCTTTAATTAAATATTTTCTTTAATTATAATATTTATTTTAATATTATAATAATATTATATATATTATTTTTAGATTAAATTTTATAAATATTTTGTGTAATTTGTTTGATAATACTGTATGTCTATTAATATATATATATATATATATATATATATATACAGTATATATAAATTTTTTATATTACAATATTATATTTAATTATAATATATACAAATAAAAAATTGTATTGGTCCATTTATCGTTACACTAAGAAGCAATGAATACTATGCATTCAGCGAGACACTTGAATAAACAAACAAACAAACAAACCCTGCAGTTGTCTGTTGTGGAAGATTTCACACATCAAGATTTTCTCATTATCATTATCAAGACATTATCAGACCATCCATCAACTTTCCTAAAAGCAGAAGATCTACTTCAACACTGCTGCCTAAATAATCATGACATCAATAAGATTGCTCATTTTATTTATCATTATGGCTTTTGGATTCAAGGGTTTTCAGTGGAGAATGAGCCGCATCCACAGTGAAACACCACAAATGCTGCCAAGCAAGATCTGCAGTGCATCTAAAGCGATCAGCATTAGCCGGATCCTTCACTAGAGGAAGTGTGGATTGGATCAAACTCATCCCTGGAGCAGAAAGCGTTTTGAACTGGACTACATGTCAACACGGCCTCTGAAAAAGCGCCAGGCTGCGGCAGTAACTCAGTCTCATCTACATGAGAGACGGACACACGTGAAGATTCATTACGGGAGTGTGAACGCAGACGCTAGCCATGCCAGAACTGAGACATTCCTCTCTGTCTGTCGGCTGATAACAACCTCCAGCAGAAGCCGTCAGGACAACGGTGGCAGACGATTCCCGTGCCAAACACAGAACTGGCTCAATCTTACACCTGCCAAAAGCAAAAACAAGATTTTTATATTTTCTGGAAAATTCCTTTACTAAATTTACCACTGCAAAACTACGGTACTGTGTTTGACAAGGTGCTGTCAATATAAAATAATATAATATAATATACACTTCCATTCAAAAGATTTAGGTCAGTAATTTGAATGAATTCATTAAAAAAATTAAGATATCACTTTTATTCAACAAGGATGCATTCAATTGATTAAAAAGTGACAGTAAAGACATTCGTAATGTTACAAAAGAAGATATTTCGAATAAATTTTAGCAAAGATACATTAAATTGACCAAAAGTGACAGTAAATACATTTGTAATGTTACAAAAACAGCTATATTTCAAATGAATCCTGTTCCTTTAAATGTTAAATTCATAAGAGACTTCTTTAATATGCTATAATATACATTTATAAATAATAAACATTTTAACGACTGATTGGATACATTTCCTTCTTCGCACCGACAAGTGTAAACCGTGAAGTAGATGATGCTTACATAACCCAACTCTGACATATGCCAACACATCTGTGTTTGTAGATAAAGACACAGCATGCTAATGAATGTTGAAATATTAGGAGCACATCCAATACATCTGCAAGCCCTGAAAATTGGGTTCTAAGGGACCCGATGGAGAGCCGGGTGCTCGAAACCTGCTGAGAATAAAACTCAAGATCAGTCAAATTCAAGCACTGTTTCCGGCACAGTAATAACCATCCATTATGAGCTCATTAATCTTCGAGCCTGACAGCGATTCTCTCTCACACTCCACGCTCTCATTGGTACAGCTTTATGGAAGAGATTGTATTTCTGCGGTTTTGCAGCAGGGCAGCAGCTCAGATCCATCAGGTGGGTCTGGTACTATAGGAACAATGTCAGAACAATGTGTTTCTGTAAAACGTCAGACTTCTGAGAGTGTGCATGATACTGCGCAGCTAGCGCTCGTATCAGTGGATACTTCTAAACACATTCCAGCGGTGAAGTTTATGCAAAGGAGCCGTTTTGCTACATTACATATCCGATGCTATCAGCAGATCTCTCCTGAAGCGGGAACAGAGACTTATGGAATGTAGCTGCATTTGTTGACGTAATTGTATTTGTACAAATGGGAAACAGAAAAATGAAAATAGGTCCAAAAAGCTACTTTTTTCAGTTACTAATGGGGTGAAGGGAAGGTTTCTGATTATATACAAGCACTTTTTGTAGTGGGAGTAATTTTTCTCCTATTTGCGATGAAAATTTGAGATGCTCAATGCTAAGGAATGTTTTATCATCTGCCAGATGATACTTAGAAACGAAATAGTACAAGCTGCATGGTTTGCAGTATCATTCGTGTAGCACAAACGGTTTGGGGAAAATTACTTGCCAAAATTGGTTAAAATCCTTAATGCAACAGTACACGATGCTAGCCTTCATAAACACTACTAATGAGGGGTGTAATACGCTGCTCACGAGTTTGATTCAAAACATTGTTTCGGACTAGCATACCTAAATGAATGAACTCACCTTGGAGACGCTCCAGAACAGATGTAGTCTTGGAGTCCGTCCATGTTTCGCCTCCTTTGAGAAAATACAGAGCCGAATCGTTTGATTAGCACAAATCGGAGTGATTAATCATGACATATTTACGTTGCAGTTGTGGAAACGAAACCTTAAGCACAAAAAGATGCGGCTTTCATTTAAACCGTAAAATATCTCACCACCTTTGAGAGAATTTCACATTGGCTCCGAGTCAATGGAGATTTGATACAACTCACAAAACAACTATAAAACTGGCAGAAATCTTTATCATGAAGGCTTAATTTTAGCATTTTCGGCAAACCAGACGTTACAAGGCCGGTAAATCTCTTTAAACCCTTAAGTGGCTGAGATTAACCCACTGTTCAAACGTTCAACTCTTACACATATCAGATGCGACATCTGATGGATGCACTTGTTCGCATTTATGGGAATGCTCATAAGATGGTGTTTTTCCATGGGCACGTACTCATCAAGCAAGATATTCTTGCAAAACGCACTCTCGGTTTCTCTGGGAAAGAGGCTCAGACACTCTGGGGAGAGATGGATGTGTGGAGGCAGCAGGAGGCCCAAAAATAGGCTGACATCTCTCACATGGAGCGCATAGGAAAAATGTGCCCTCGAAGAACAGTTTTCACAGGAGACAGAGAACCACAAACTGCCAGAACATCTCCAGAACACCGTGAACTATGTATAGACTCCTTTCGAAATTATATTTGCTTTCCGAGGTTAGCTGCAAGTCCAAGAACAACAGGGTTGAGGGTTTAACATTGTACAGGTAACAGGTTCAAACTGCAGGTGATTTCACCAAGTACAGCATGTTCCTCGATCAACATCTTTGTTGATCCTGGAAAAACATTCCAATCAACCAATCAGATTTGAGGGACAAGTTTAGTTTATGTCAAGTTTAGGCTTACAACCATGGGTAAAGTGCTTCTACATCAGTTATTCACATTTCATTTCCTTTTCCCTCTGATTTTAGGGATAAATTATGGGAACGATTAGGTTTAGGGGTAAGGATAGGGTTAGGACAAAATTTTTGCACAGGAATGTTCTTCCAGGATCAACAAAACATGTTGACCCAGGAACATGTCTTACTTGGAAAAATCACGGTGACCCAAACTGCAATCTTCTAAACTTCAGAAAAAAGTTAAGAATAGTTTGTATTCATAACAATGTTTATTTTTTTTTCTTGGGGCTGTTCTCAAGAAAAAAAAGGAAAAAAATGATTAAAAACGTTATAGTCAATGTAAATAACTCTTTCAACAATAAATGTAGTCATGACTGCGTTGCATTCTGAAGGGCTCATCCCTGTGAGAGCTTCCAAGGGATGAAGGGTGTAGCGGACTACATTTCCCAGCATCGCTCATGTTCACCACCTGCACACCATCGGCCATCACCTGATCACCCTTCACTTGCATGTCATTGCCTACCTACCTACCTTCACGTCACGCCTGACCAGCCTGATCTTCACGTCACGCCTGACCAGCCTGATCTTCACGTCACGCCTGACCAGCCTGATCTTCATGTCACGCCTGACCAGCCTGATCTTCACGTCACGCCTGACCAGCCTGATCTTCACGTCACGCCTGACCAGCCTGATCTTCATGTCACGCCTGACCAGCGTGATCTTCACATCACGCCCGCCGAGCCAGCGACTGCTCACGTCACGCCCGCTGAGCCAGCGACTGCTCACGTCACGCCCGCCAAGCCAGAGACTGCTCACGTCAGTCCTGCCGAGCCTGCACCTCAGTCGCCAGAGCCGGCCGCCCCGCCATGTCCCGCTGGATCTTCGACGTCGCCTGGGCTCGTCGGCTCTCCGGCTCCACCCTGGTCTCCTCTCCCACCTGTTCCACCCCGTCAGTCAGCCCCCTGGAGTCAGCAACCCTGCCGCCTCCATGGCTCCTCCCTTCGTCGTCTCCCTTGTCCCTCCTGCCTTCTGTATGCCCTTCACCTGCTCTTCGTCCTCTTCCTGAACCCCTCCATCCGCAGTTGGTCTATCTTCGGCGCGAGGTCGCACATTGCGGGAGGGGGAGGTACTGTCACACCTCAGCGGACTACCACCTGCACACCATCGGCCATCACCTGATCACCCTTCACCTGCATGTCATCTATCACCATGGACACTAATGTTCCTCACAGCTGTCTGTCATTGTCTCGTCATCAACTTTTGTATTTAGATCCCCTCTGTTCAGTCAGTCTTTTTCCGTTCTCGTTAATATTACTTCGTATCAAGTGTGTGTGTGTACCTTCTGCCCGTATTACCTGTACCTGTGTGAGTTAAATGAGTAAACGTTTATATTGGAGCTTTCTGCCTGTTCGCCTTTCTTCAGCCTACACCACACCGTGACAGTAGGGGACCAAAAAACAGTTACTTTGGAACGCACTTCTGCGTCAATTTGCAGAGCCAACAAAGGAGGCACCATCGTCGGACAATTGTGTACGTAAAGAATCATTAGAGCGAAGTGTCCATCACTTAGAAATCTTTCATTCAAAAGGGCCCTTTGAAATGGCCAGTTTTGATCACTTCGGTTTGGAACGACCCTTTAATATGGTGGCCATGATTGTTCTCAACACCGAAGTGCTCTTTGTATTGTATTTGTATACATCCAGTATTGGATTTGTTGTATTAAGTTGAGGTCACATTTACCATTGTTCTGCGAATTTCAATAGGAATCCTGTCGATCAGGAATTTTGGTGTGAGAGCGAAAGATTTCCCCACACATATTTCACAATGTATTCAAATTGGTCACGAAATTCGCCACGTTGCCCATTCAGACGATGGAGCTTTTTTACTTATTAAATTTACCTGAAATTGAGCTAATGTGACCTCACATTACTATAGAAGCTTGTTTCTGTCACAGAATAAAAAATTAAAAAGGTATTTCTGCAACATTTTATCTCACAATTCTGACTTTTTATCTTTGTGTGATATAGTCGCAATTGGGTGTTAAAAAATCAGAATTGCGTGATATAAAGTTGCAATTGCGTATTATAAAGTCAGAAATGCGTGTTATAAAGTTGCAATTGCGAGTTATAAAGTGAGAATTGGTTGATATAAAGTCGCAATTGCATGTTAGGCCTATAAAGTCAGAATTGTAAGAAATAAACTTGCAAAATGCATGTTTATGTCTCACAAATCTGACTTCATAACTCGCAATTGCGACTTTATATCATGCATTCAGAATTGCGAGATGTAAACTTTAAGCCTTGTTAGCATAAAATGAGATGTGTTTGTAATGAAAATAATAATTTAGAAATATAAAGGCTCGTAAATAATGAATTACTTGCTTACTAAACCAGTACATATATCACTGCTCTTACACTCATATGCGGCAGGTGTAAAAGACGTGAAACAGTTGTCGCCAGTGACCGTGTTGTCAAGCTAGACTAGCTCAAAACCAGCAGGTCTATCTAAGCTGGTTTTGATCACAGGGTGCTCTGTGAAATATTTCCTCCATTTCAGGAGTATATCAAAATGCTGTTTTGCGCGGATGCTTCTCTTTTTTCATCAACTATTAGGTGGGCTTTCCTGAGGGAGATAGCAGGCAGGTTTCATCCACGCTGCCAACTTAAACATTGAAACTACATATAGTGTAGTTTACGCTACAGTGCACGCAGTCATCCGAGCGTGGAGGACCGGAGAGGGGAACAGAGCCGAACTGTGTCCCAGGAGAGGGGATTTAGTGCAATACCACTGCTGCCAGCTGCAGCTCGCAGAAAACCTCTGCCCGGCGTCCACAGTGGAGAACGAGAGCTTCTCGCGTCTCCGCTGTCAACATTTAATCCCTTTGTACAGGTTTGTCGGATCCTGCTGTTTTAACTGGCATTACTCAGAGACTGACCAAAAACACTGTTCAGACACGTATGTCGACTGGGACGCACAGCATGAGAAACGCAGCATGATTAGACTCTCATATGTGTGATTTACTGTAAATGAGAGTCGGATCATGAGCTGAATGTCAGGCGGTGAATGTTTACTTTTCCAATGCGTCGTGAGCAGGAAGAACCGCATGTGCTCAAACAAGCAAGAACATATTCGTGATGATGGTCAGTTGGTTGTGAGCGATACTTACAAAGTCCTCTGAGAGGTTCAGCTGGAGAACAGTGTTTCAGCGAACTCATGAAAGATATTTATAAAAACAAATATTCCAGGCTGGTGTATTTTCTGGTTTGGTGTTGACGGATCAGCACAGTCATGCTGCTAAGCGATAAAACGTCTGATCAACTTTTAATTTATTTTGAAATATACATCAAAAAAGCTATTTATGCATAAAATGACTTGAATGCACTTCTGTTTATGAATGATATGAATGAATTCGAATTTTTAATATTTGTGTGGGGCATAATGGCAAAAATATCAGGGTGATACAACTGCCCTGATAACAATGAAGAAAAATAACTCATAAAATTAAAAAACTTTATGTTTGGCATAATTTTGATAATTATAATTTCTTTCCAAAAATATTATAATTATTTTTAAAACTTGTCTAACAAATCAAAGGCATGTGGTGCAACCAAAACATGCAGGTTAAAAAAAGGTTACAAATTCTCCTAAAATATCAGATAAATTGTCCTTTTTACGACGAGACAAGATTAGGTCTTTAAGATTATGTCATATGGTACAACCCCCCAAAAACAATCATATTTATGAATTAATAATTTATAGTGCTATACTAATATATATATATATATACACACACACAAACTTTTATGTTAGATGTGATTATTATTAGATGCGCAATTCATCGATTTGACAGCACTAATAATTTATTATATTTGTAAAAATAATAATTATATTGTTTTTAAGGTGTAAGGAAAATATGTTGTTACTTTTTCATGATGGTTAGGCCACATTACATTTTTAGACCCATTAAATAAATTTTTGAAAAAGAGAAAATCCCTAAAAACTTGACCTCCATTGTCATAGACATGCAATTGTCATTGATGAATTGGAAGAAAAATAAAAGCAGATAGTTCAGTTCACCACACCCCAAATGGTCAATGTTCTCACAAAGAGAAAAGTCAAAAGGTTGAATGAGCACTGAACTTGAGTCAGAGCCATGAATCCATGTGTCCGTGAGCCAATCCCTTGACAATCATTCCTGGATAGCTCTCAAATCTGTCGGATGATCTAACAGACAAAAACCATACAGAGAGATATCCACAATAAGACAGTTATTCCCAAGACTTCAGCCTCTGTGAAATATTCAAAGCTCAAAGGTGTAAATGCGAACAGACTGTAAGCTTTTAGTAGGTTTCTGGTTTACAATTGAATCTACTTCTGAAGGAGTGTTTCCCTGATCGAACACATATGTTTACCAGTACCTCAAAGTACATGTTATTTGACTAATCTGCAGCACTGAAGATGTCTAATGAAAAATGACATCAAGTTATTCTGGGTAAGATCATCTATAGGTGTTTCCTGAGTCCTGTTTGCATTTCACAGATCATCTTTTGGCAAAAACAGCAACCTCTCCAGACTATAGAGGAAACCACTAGAGATGCTGTCAGTATGCATTGTCTTTGATGGACAATAAGGAAGCTGTGTGTGTGTGTGTGTGTGTGTGTGTGTGTGTGTGTGTGTGTGTGTGTGTGTGTGTGTGTGTGTGTGTGTGTGTTTGCGTGTGTGTGTGTGTGGGGGGGGGGGGGGGGTAACTAGCCACAAATCACATATTGATATGTCAAACTGTACTAAAATATGATTTAGACCAGGAGTTTTCAAACTTGATGCCAAGGACACAGTATATTATATAAAGAACCTTTTATACTGCATTGAGAAAAAACATGATAATATGAGAAATGAAATAACTGACTTGTGAGCTAAAAACCACAACGAAATTCAGATCACATTAGTAACCGCATAGAAATATCCTGGTGACTACCTAGAAAACCCAAACATGCTAAAATCGGCTAAGCATAATAGCAACCACCCAGAGCACCCTTGCAACCAAACATGTGAAAAATCACTCAGACCACCTGAGCAAGGCCTTGGCAACCATCCAGAACCCTTTAGCAAGTACCCAGAGCACCCTAATAACCAAATGTTTCAAACCACCCTGAACACTTCAGCAACTGCATACCAACCACTCAGGACATCCTAGCAACTACACAGCAACATGATGAAAACCAACCAGGTAGCAACACCCTGACAACCATCCAGCACACCTTTTTGCCACTCAGTTGGCAAAAGAAAAAGAAAAAGATTACAAATGCATTTTGGGTGTGTAGTTTCAGTTTATAAAACTTGAAAAACAAAAGTAGGAATCTGCACACCAAGCAAAACAATCACTCACATTAGCAACTGCATAGCCTGGCAACCACCCAGAACACCATAGCAACATGCTAAAATACACTATACAAATACACCACCCATAATACCCACAATGTGTTTTAAAAAACACTCAACACATCTTACCAATCACATTGCAACCACTCAGAGAAACCTTGCAACCAAACATGTAAAACCATTAGCAACCACATAGTAACACCCTGGAAACCAGCACACCTAAGAAACTGCATAACCATAACAACAGCCAGGCAACCCTCCTAAAATTCTGACAGCGAGTTTTGCACTGGCAAACACGTCTTGGATTTCAGAGAATGTAAATATTAGCGCTGGATATAAAAAATATTGGTTGATTTTCGTTTTTATTAAACAATATGATTCTTAATTCCCAAGAATGATCTATGCTGTTTTCATTTGATGAATGAACAGAATATAACGCGCCTCCAAATAACTCCCAAAAGAAAGCTTTGTCCTTACATTTTATATGAAAGGTCACATATTTCAAATTCACTCAGTTTTATTACGAAATTCAATCAATAAATACCGTTTTGGCGCTCTTTAACGTGTCTTGACAGATCTGTTCCCGCCTCAATTCCAGCAGCGGCGGCGCGAAGCGCTCGTGATCTGATCATCTCTTCCTCTTTCCTAGCCTACAGCACGAAATGAAATCAGAAGGTATGTTAAAATATGCAGTACAACTTACCAAAATTGGTATCATGTCTGATGTAATCGCTCAATCGGTGTTTCATCTGTGGAAAGGCCTCAATATGCTTGTTGTAAACAATGTCGTCAAGTCGCCTTAGGCTTTACCTCAGGAAAGCCTAGTCTGGGGTGCGTTTCCCGAAAGCATCGTTAGCCAACTATGATCGCAAGTTCCGCCGTTATCAGCATAGTTCAACGATTTGGTGTTTCCCGAAACCATCGTTCCTACGAACGTTCGCAAACAGCATCGCAAACTTGTGTGGTTGCAACGACAGCTCTGGAGCTGTGGTTAGAAGCATAGTTTCTAGTTTACATGAGATGTAGACTGAATAAATCCTTATCTTTAGCAAAATAAGCAAGCTGACATTCGTACAACCCGTATTTTTTATTTAGAATACATACAAATGTAATTTACGTCTTTTAGTTTGTCAAGAGATTTAAAGCACCGTTTTTGAAGACTGCGCATGTGCGAACGTGCTCTACTATGTAAGAACGAGCCAAATATTGAGTCTGGTAATAAAGCAAAGTAACTGATAAAAATTTGAAATGGTCTTCAGATGCCATGTATGTAACTTATATGACGAAATCTAGCGTTAATTCGATCTCAAACAGATTAATTAAAAAAAGTTATTAGTCCACCACGTGCGAGACGTCATAAACCAACGTGGTTGAACGATACTTTACGACATTCGGTTTCGGGAAACACTCGTGACTAGCTAGTTGATTTCTCCAACGATGCATCGTACTATGGTAGTTAAGCAGCGAGCTATATAGTTGTACGGGAAACGCACCCCAGGTTAGTCAGGTAAAAAAAAAAAGGATAGCCTGAGGAGCATTTTGCTACATATATGATCCATATTACATATTCATTATATATATATATATATATATATATATATATATATATATATATATATATATATATAATTATTTTTAGTTCTTCAGTATTTAATGTAGGCTATGTTTGAATAAATCAAACTAAAGTTTTTATGACACCATTTGAACCGTTTTTAATTGGAGTATAAACATATTATGTAGCCTAATTATAAAGTTAGTATTATAACTTTATTACTATAAAAATCTTCATTGTGTGTAATTTAGGTGTTTGTAGACAAACACCTAAACTGTATGTAGACAGTTAATATTAATATTAATTTGACTGACTCCCTTTAGCCTATAACTTAGTTTACAGAATTAGTTGTTTTTTCCTTGAGAAAATTTGCCACATACTGTACCTGATATATAGCCAAGATAATTTATATCAAATAAAAATCAAATCGAATCATGAAATTTGTGTCAATATCCTATAAATATAGCCTAGAAATAATTGTTCAGAGCAATCATTATGTACTTGCATCAGCTGCATAAGCCCTCAGTTGATATGTTTACGTGCTAGCAAGAGTGTTAACAGTCAGTAGAGCAATGCCTTCAGAGATGTATAGATGTGGCGGACAGAAGCCGTATTGTGTGTGATGCATAAGGAGTTGTGTAAAACAGATCGTTGCCTGCTCACCCTCATCTCATACCACGCAGATCACTGCATACGAACACGCCTGAGTGACCGCCAGCACTCCCATAATCCTCTCTGTTTCTTGATACTGAACAGAGATTAAGAAAGGACATTTTGCGGCACTGTAACCTCAAATTTACCATGGTAACAGTTACACTTCAAAGGTCCTTCTGCAGTTTTCCTCCAGGTTTGCCAAAGCTACTGTAGAGTTCGCACACATAATTTCCACCATCTCTTTCTCAGTGCTAAGAGGCTAGCCAACATCAATAAACCTTTATCCCATAATTAAACATAAGAAGTTGGAAACATAATTTCCTTTGTTTCAGCTGCTTATACACCCACAATTCCATGGGGTTCACCCCACCCTAAAAAAAAAGAAAGGTTAGCAAGAATTTAAAAACAAAATTAGACATCTGCTTGACGCTAATTGCTAGCGAAGCTGGAACATGTCGACGTGCTAGTGCACTACATGACGTACTGGTGGTAGATATCTGCTCTACGAGAGCGGACTGGAGGCCAAAATCACTCCAGAGTTGATTTGCAAATCCCAAATAAACTGAATCATCAAGGCCTGAGTGGGCGGCATTGACAACTATTTCGCTAAGATATATAGCTTTGTTGAGAAGAGGAAACGAATGGGGCCATAAAGCAGCTCCTAATGCAGTCTGGGAGTATTAGCTTTAAACATCGGTTCTATTTTCCTACTTATACGCCATGATGTAATGTCAGAGTAATCGAAAGCATCAGAACTCTCTGCTTCCTTCACACTTAGGAAACATACTTGAACTTACGACCCTCAAAGCCAAACAGGAAAAGGAGACACTCGACCGAAAGGGTTTAACGTCAATATCAGGTGTAGATCTTACGCAGCTATTATAATCAGGGACTGATCGATCGTAATTGTGTGAAGCGATTTGAGAAATCAGACAAACAGTGAACGTTTGAAGGCCAAGAAATCACAATTCTGAATCCAGGTTGTAAGATTTGAAAATCAACGCCAAAGATTAATTACATGATAAATTCGGCTCCAAGCTAAATCAACGCAATCAATCTTTTGAAGGTTAGACGCTAGGTTAGATGTTTAGTAATTTAAGTACTTTCATTTAAATTAAATAAAAAGTACATTAAATATATTCAATAACAATGGAAGATGCACCTAATTAACTCACAATGCTCAGACATAAAATTGCAAAACTAAATAAAACTAAATATTTAATTATCTGTATGCATGTGCATAAACAAAATAAATGTAAATAAATGTAAATTAAATACATTTTAAAATAAATGTAAATAAACATTTATTTATGCAATAAATGCATAAACAAAATAAAGCTAGACTTAACTCAAATGCGATCCAATATAAAATGAACATGCATAAAAAAATTAAATAAGAACAAGCTACAACAATTTAACTCAAATACATAAAATGTATGCATTAAAATAAAATAAAATATATTTGGATAAAAGCACCCACTAAATGCATTAATGTAAATATAAAAATATAAAAAATATTGTTGGCTTTTTGACAAATTGCTTTTGTTCCTCTTTTGTAAGTTGCTTTGAATATAAGCGTCTGCTAAATGCATAAATGTACAAATAAACAAATACATTTAAAGAAATGAAATAAAATGTAAATAAAATATAACACTGTTGGCTCTTTGACAAATTGCTTTTGTTCCCCTTTTGTAAGTCACTTTGGATAAAAGCATCTGCTAAATGCATAGATGTAGCTACAAATGAATAAAAAAAACATTAATTATATATATATATATATATATATATATATATATATATATATATATATATATATATATATATATAACAAGAACAAGCTAATAATTAACTCAAATACATAAAAATTAAATAAAAAGAAATGGATGCCATTTCAAAGCGAATTCACACCTAATTCACACACCTGCACACAAAAAGAAAGGTCACTGCAGTGTGACGTCAGAGATGAGAGGACGTGTGTGTGTCTAAAAACATAAAATATGAGGGTCAGAAATGTGAAGAGTGGTCATTCGTTTTTATGATGAGATCATGTGGCAGGTCCTGGAGGCAGATCAGGAGTGGTGACCTCTTGAGTTGAATCTGCTGAGGTGACCTTCAGAGTGTCTGGACAGAAGAGGTCAGAGACGTACCATAAAAAAACCATTATCTGTCAATACTGCTTTCTCCAGTAATCCAGTTCTCCAGTGGGCGGATAAATGGTGTAACTTCAATTTCAACACCTTTTAAAAGAATTTGGGAGTAAACTCGCATGTAATAAACTGCAGTTTTGGGACGAATGGAGCGAGAAATTAAATTTCTCCTCTGCGAGCTCTAGCATATAAAAATGTTATGTATCTATCCTCCTGATAAAACTTGTAGCAAACCAGGAATTCAGAACCTTGTTTTCTTTCATAACTCGCATTCACCAACTGCGACTTTAATTTCACGGTTTGTTGTTTCTAAAGTGCCCGAAAGCTTTTGTTATAATTTAAGAGGGAAATGATGACATTATGTTCAACTAACTGCCAACTAAAACTTTAAGCTAATTAATTTTCCCCTTTTTCTGACAGATCTGGAGCCGGAGCTGGACACGAAACACATTTTCTGCCTGTTTAAAGGTGCTAATGAGAGGGAAACGACTGCGGGCCATGAGATTCAGGTCAGTTCAGTGAAAGACTCTTTTCAAATAAACCACTTCCCTCTTATCGTACCATCTAAACAGTGAGTGAGGGGATAAAACGTGTCATTTTACACAGCGCACGACCTGACTATCAGTTGACGGCTGAAAGTGCACGACTATCAGTAAACCTGCCTTCCGTACAGTCGTGGTCTCTTACTGTATGTGGACGGCCAAAAGAAACAAACAAAGCGGAGGCGGCAGATGGTGTGAAAGCCACTCACCACCAGTCAGAGAAAACACACATCACTCAGTCAGCGCACAAAACCACAACACAATCTCAGCCACACGAATGAGTGACGAGGAGACGAGCGTCAAACTCTCACCCACACTGATCAAATAGAGGCGCTTGCTAGAAATAGATGCGAGAAAGAGATATGAGGTTCAGATAAAATATGCAGTGACTGCACAACGTGTGTGAGAGTTTTTTCAGCGGCTGTTTTTTTCCCTCTGTACTTGTTGAGTTTTGGGTTTTGCTTTGTTAAAATAACTATGGCAATAAAATATTATGGCTTAAAAATATTTCCAAAACTTTTATGGTTATCAAAAGATTATAAAAAAATAAACCAATTATTATTAGTTATGTTTATTTGAATAACAGCTTGACACTCCATTCGTTTTTAAGAAAAGAAAACCAAGTAAAATAAAAGTGAACATTTTGTAAACATGTTTGACTGCACAGCAGGCGAGGCTCATTTTTCATCCACAATATTGTTGGTAAATTAAAATGAGAAAAATTTAATTCACTAAGATACTCATTTTATTCAACCCGGTAAGAACAGTAGATGAATCTAGTTAACTCACAATGACCAACCAAAAAATGCATACATATGGATAAAAACAAAACTCATAAATGAATACAGAAGCTACACAACGTAAACCCTCAGACATAAACATATGCATTAAATAGAAACTTAATTAACTCAAATATTCAGAGATAAAAATGCCAAAACCGAAACGCACACACACAAAAAAAAAAACCTGAAAAGAGAAGCTACTGTATGTCAGGGTTTGAAACACGGAGAGAGATGACGTAAGTTGTAAACACACTTTTATTGAACAATGCAGTTGCGGACACACAGTGGAATGGTAAGTGAGACAGTCTATGGCAAATATGGAGAGTCTTAGCTGAATGATTGATTCCGTGATGTGTATTCAGGTGTGGATCCAGGAGAGGGAGTTGAAGAGAAGGAGCCTTGATGACTGGACTGAGACGATGGGGATCCGAGGAGGAATGCAGGTAAGCTCGGGTAAGTAGCGGGTTAGCATAGGAGAGTGTTCACGGTGGGTCTGTGGTCAAGTAATGACGAGATCAGACAACGGAGGTGAGGTGAATGCTGGGTTATAAAGGGAACTGGTGATGAGTCACAGGTGATGGGAATCAGTAATCAGGGGAGTGTGAACGGGTGATTGAAGGAGTGGGAGGAGTCAGTGATGATCTGGGAGGTAATGGAGAGTGATGTGAAGGTGGAATCCTGACAGTACCCCCCCCCTCCCGAAGCGGCTCTTGACGCCTGTGAAGGATGCTGTCGGCGGCGAGGTCTACCCCGACCTCTGGGTGCTGGTCGATTGGGATGTTCCTCGTGAAACTGGGAAAGGAGAGTGGGATCCATTACGTCGTCGCGCAGCACCCAAGAACGTTCCTCCGGCCCGTAATCCTCCCAGTCAATGAGGTACTCGAGACGGGGACCTCGCCGCCTGGAGTCCAAGATGGAACGGATCCTATAGATGGGCTCATCCTCCACAGGCACCGGAGGAGGAGGAGGTACGTCAATGGCAGGTGTATCTGAAGGAAGAGGAAGGACAGGGTCAACGTACGGTTTTAACAATGACACATGGAAGGATGGTGAGATGCGATACTGCCTTGGGAGTGTAAGTCTGTAGGTGACCTCGTTCAACTGCCTCTCGATGGGGAAAGGTCCAATGAATCGAGGACTCAGCTTACGACATGGCAACTTGAGACGAATGTCCCTGGTGGACAACCACACCTTCTGCCCAGGCTGATAAGAGGGAGTTGGTAGTCTTCGACGATCAGCCTGGGTCTTGTGTCTCCTTATTGCCTGTTGGAGATGAACGTGAGCTGAGTCCCATACCCCCTCGCTCTGCTGGAACCAGAAGTCGACAGCTGGAACCTCAGATAACTCCCCAGACCAGGGGAACAGAGGAGGTTGGTAACCGAGAATGCATTGGAAGGGAGTAAGACCAGTGGTGCTTTGTCGGAGAGAGTTTTGAGCATACTCAGCCCAGGGAAGGTAACGGTTCCAGCTGTCCTGGTACTGGTGGCAGTAGGTCCTTAGGAAGCGACCGATTTCCTGGATCTTGCGCTCAGTCTGGCCATTGGTCTGAGGATGGTATCCGGAAGAGAGACTGACAGTGACCCCGAGGAGCTGAAAGAAGGCACGCCAAACTCTGGAGATGAATTGGGGACCTCTGTCAGAGACGATGTCCTCCGGGATTCCGAAGTTACGAAAGACTCCCTGGAAGAGGGCTTCGGCGGTTTCCAGAGCAGTCGGCAGTCCTGGTAGAGGGATTAATTTACAGCCCTTAGAGAAACGATCAACGACTACAAGTACCGTGGTGAAACCATCAGATGGAGGAAGGTCGGTCATGAAGTCGATACCGATATGGGACCAAGGACGCTGAGGAATCGGAAGGGGCACCAATTTACCCTCTGGCAGTCTCCTCGGGGTGTTGACAATGGCGCAGACTGAACAACCCTTGACGAACCTTGTTACATCCTCGGAGATGGTTGGCCACCAGTACCGTTGACTGAGAAGCGAGAGGGTACGCTTGCTACCCGGATGTCCAGAGCCCGGTACGGAGTGAGCTGAGTCCAGAAGAGGAGTTCTTATATGTTCCGGTACAAAGATACTCCCTTCTGGACCTCCCGGCGGAGCAGGATGGAGACGGTTTTCTTGGTGGATCTGATTGTCAATGTCCCACACAATCGGACTGAGAAATAAGGCTGGAGGGAGGATAGGCACAGGTTCACTATCTTCGTGAGGGACTTGATGAATTCTGGAAAGAGCATCAGCTCTACAATTCCTGCTGCCTGGACGATATGACACCTTGAAGTCGAATCGAGTGAAGAAGAGGGCCCAACGGGCTTGTCTCGGATTTAGTCTACGAGCTTCTCGTAGATACTCCAGGTTTCGATGATCCGTGATGACCTCAAACGGATGGTTAGCTCCCTCCAGCCAGTGTCTCCATTCCTCCAGGGCTAACTTAATAGCCAGTAGCTCACGATTCCCGATATCGTAGTTTAACTCCGCCGGGGCAAGCTTTTTGGAGAAGAAGGCACATGGATGAAGTACGGAGAGATCCCCCTGCCGCTGAGACAAAACGGCCCCCACTCCTGAGGATGAAGCATCGACTTCCACGATGAATGGTAGATCAGGATTAGGGTGAGTGAGTATTGGAGCAGAAGAGAAGGCTTCCTTGAGCGACTGAAAGGCCTGTAGAGCCGCAGGTGATAAGGACAGAGACTTGGGCCGACCCTTCAGAGCAGTGGTAAGTGGAGAGCTGAGTTGACTGTAATCTTGAATGAAACGTCGATAGAAGTTGGCAAATCCTAGGAAGCGCTGGAGTTCCTTTACAGTAGATGGTAAGGGCCAGTTTAGAATGGTCTCCACCTTCCTCTGGTCCATCTGGATTCCATCTTGGCTGATGATATAACCGAGGAATTGAACAGTAGTGATGTTAAACTCACACTTCTCCAGTTTGAGGAAAAGCTGATGCTCGCGTAGTTTCTGGAGCACTTGAACGACATGATGATGATGTTCAGCCTGGGAAGATGAGTATATAAGTATATCGTCGATGTAGACGATCACGAAGCGATTGAGGAAGGGGCGAAGGATCTCATTCATATACCCCTGGAATACTGCTGGAGCATTTGACAGTCCGAAGGGCATCACCTGATATTCATAGTGACCGGAGGGAGTCACGAAGGCGGTCTTCCATTCATCTCCGTGGCGGATACGGATGAGGTTATAGGCGCTTCGAAGGTCTAACTTGGAGAAGACTTGGGCGCCTCGGAGCTGTTCCAGAGCAGCCGGGACCAGAGGAAGAGGATACCGAAACTTCACTGTCTGAGAGTTAAGCTGACGGTAATCGATGCACGGCCGTAAGCCTCCGTCCTTCTTGGCCACGAAGAAGAAGCTCGAAGCGGCAGGGGAGATAGATGGTCGGATGAACTCTTGCTGTAATGCCTCTTCTACGTACTCCTCCATGGCCTTCTGTTCCGGGATGGACAAAGGATAGATACGGCCCTTAGGTAGAGTTGGATCGGGTAGCAAGTCGATTGCGCAGTCCCATGGTCGATGTGGTGGTAATTTGGTGGCCAGCGCCTTACTAAATACGTCCTGGAACGCCCGGTACTCCACTGGAATTTCATACTGACGTTGAGTCTCAGGGCTCTCCACAGAAGTGGAATGCAGTGACACTTCGGAGACATCAGACGAGGATGGAGGGATAATATCCGAAGACACTTCTGAGGAAGGACTCTCTATTTCAGCGGATGACGGAGAAGGGGTAACCTTGGTGATAGTGACTAGACAGGAAGAATGACAGTCCGAACCCCATTGGAGGATTTCACCGGTCTTCCAGTGGAGATGGGGTTGATGTTGTATTAACCACGGGCGTCCCAGGATGATTTCGGCTGTAGACTCCTCCAGCACCATAAAAGAGATCTCCTCAGTGTGTAAGCATCCAATCTGCAGAGTTAACATGGGAGAACTGTAACGGATTCGACCCCTTCCTAGCGGTTTACCTTGGATGGTATGAATAGCGAGATCGTACTCAAGTCGTTTCTTGTTCAGATTCATCTTCTGGAGACATTGGGAGGAGATGAAGTTTCCCGCGGAACCGGAGTCAATGAGGGCTTGTACGGGGAAACAGAATTTAGGGGTTATTAGATGGACTTGAGTTTTGATAAGATGTTCAACGCTAGGAGGATGGTAGATTGAGCTTACCGCAAGGCGCGGAGGTCGAATGGGGCAGCTGTTGAGTAGATGTTTGTCAGAAGCACAATATAGACAGAGATGGGCTTGCATTCTTCGTTGTCGTTCAGAACGGGTTAGTCGAGAAGAATCAATTTCCATAGGAATAGGTGCTGGAGGAGTAAGATGAGCAGGTTGGGACGCCGGGGGCGGAGGAAGTGCAGTGGGTATATTGACGTCACAAGCAGTTAGTAGTTGAGAGACTCTGATAGTTTTCTGAATGAGCGCTTCTATGCCCATGACGTCATCGTAAACCACGACCAGCTGACGGATCTTCGGAGTTAATCCTTGACGATATGCAGTAATTAAAGCGGGTTCGTTCCATCCACTAGCAGCAGCGAGGGTTCTGAATCGAAGGGAATATTCAGTCACCGAAGAACGGCCTTGTTTTAGATGGAACAGCTGATCGTGGATAGAGAGGGAAGCCACGGACTGTCCAAACACATCCCTAAAGTGTTGAATAAAATCCTTGCATACACGAATGGTCGGAGAATTGGAATTCCAAAGAGATTGAGCCCACTGGAGGGCGGAACCGGTGAGTAACGAGATGATGAAAGCCACGCGGGCGGCGTCATTATGGAATTGTTGTTCATTCATAGTGAAATATAAAGATACCTGGAGGAGGAACCCACTGCAATCCTCCGCCTCGCCGGAGTAAGGCGCTGGTTTGGCCATGGGACTGGAAGAGGCAGTGAACGAAGCAGCGGGTGAATGCGGAAGTGGATCCGGGGATGGACTGGTTGAAGCAGACGCTGATGCGGTGGGCACTGGGTGAGGAACAGCGTCTCGTGTATCCGATTGCATGTTGTTGGTCTGATCTTCTGTCAGGGTTTGAAACACGGAGAGAGATGACGTAAGTTGTAAACACACTTTTATTGAACAATGCAGTTGCGGACACACAGTGGAATGGTAAGTGAGACAGTCTATGGCAAATATGGAGAGTCTTAGCTGAATGATTGATTCCGTGATGTGTATTCAGGTGTGGATCCAGGAGAGGGAGTTGAAGAGAAGGAGCCTTGATGACTGGACTGAGACGAGACGATGGGGATCCGAGGAGGAATGCAGGTAAGCTCGGGTAAGTAGCGGGTTAGCATAGGAGAGTGTTCACGGTGGGTCTGTGGTCAAGTAATGACGAGATCAGACAACGGAGGTGAGGTGAATGCTGGGTTATAAAGGGAACTGGTGATGAGTCACAGGTGATGGGAATCAGTAATCAGGGGAGTGTGAACGGGTGATTGAAGGAGTGGGAGGAGTCAGTGATGATCTGGGAGGTAATGGAGAGTGATGTGAAGGTGGAATCCTGACACTGTACTACCAACTCAATTTCTCAAACAAAAATGAACATCAAAAGCTACACCTAATTAACTCAAATTCTTAGACATAAAAACAAAACCTGAAAAGAGAAGCTACAACTAACTCAATTTCTCAAACATAAAAGTGCCAAACAAAACAAACATGTAAACAAAAGCTACACCTAATTAACTCAGATCTTCAGACATAAAAATGTGCAAACAAAAACAAACGTGAAAAGCTATACTCAATTCTCAAACATAAAAATGCCAAACACACCTGCAAACACAAAAGCTACACCTAATTAAGATCAGATCTTCAGACGTAAAAAAGACAAACAAAACCTGAAAAGAGAAGCCACAACCAACTCAATTTCTCAAACATTTAAATGCCAAACGAAATAAAACTAAAAACAAAATCTAATTAACTGAGATATTCAGAAGAGAGAAGCTACAACTAACTAAAATTCTCAAACATTAAAACGGCAAACAAAACAAAACTAAAGTCAAGTCAAGTCATCTTCATTTAACAATGTAGATTGCTTCAAAGCTGCTTTACAGTGATAAACGTATAATTTAAAGTAACAGATTGTTTTGGCTTTATAGCGGTTATTGAATAATGTTATTTTCCAGCTAAAGTTAGTTTTGATTGATTCACTTCCGTCGAAAGCACAATTTGTTATTATATTAGGGGCCGCTAAGACGACACCGTTCTCTCTACACAGACTTTAAACGCGAACCTGTGATAAACGCTGATGGCGCTCACGTGCGCATCAAGAATTAATTCTATAGTTATGTGCGTTTGAATATATGTGCGCATGTTTGTAATTCTCTACAAACCAAGCCTAAACAAACTACATGTCCTGCCTATAAATTTGATACAGAATTTTATTTGATTTTATCACTACGGGGTAGGTACGCAAATTTTCCACAATGCTTTATCTGTAGAGAACTGAACAAACTGTACATACAAACTAACAGCAAAAACTAGAACTGAAATACAAACTTGAATCAAAACACACTAAACAAGTGACAACACCTAATTAACTCAAATTCTCAAGACAATGCCAAACAAAACCATACAAAAACCAACTAAAAAACTGAAAACAGAAGCTACACCTAATTAATTCAAATCCTTTTAAAAAGGCCAAACAAAACAAAATAAAACAAAAAATTGCCATTTTGACAGCATTATTGATATCCAGTAGCACATCTGATGTTGACGAAGTACTTGAGTCTTACCGATGGACCTGTTGTGGTATGACAAAACCAGTTGGAAATGCGTGTGATGAAGTCCTGACGTGTGAGTGGACTCTGTCAGATCAAGGACTGTGCTTCTAGACACTGGACAGTGTTTCTGTCTGCATCAGTAAACACAGAGCGACAAGTAATTGCCTGTTTTGGCAGTTTTTCCGATGAAATTGTTAACAGCTTTGTCATAAAATAACATTTTGTAATTTATCATTTTTTGTTATTGTGACTATAAATACTGCAGCATATATACATCTGTAAATGTTTGTCTTGAAAGAATATCAAAATAGCTCACAAACGAATGCTTCTAGGTTCCAGCAGCTGAGAAAATGTCTGTAAAACATTTGAAGTTTGTTTATTTACAACATTTAAAACATTTGACCATTATTCTTTCATAAATTTCACAGGTCAATAATTTCAGTTCAGGGTAGAAAAACCAATGACATGCAGAAAAAAATTCACTTGACCTAACTTGTTAGAGAGCATGTGAAAACTATAATATTCAGCAATACTTACAATCTTTCAGGAAGAATGAAGAAGAGAAACACCACAGATAAAATGTGCAATATGTTTTTAGAATCCCAAAGGGTAAAAAATAAAAAATAAAAAATAAAAATAAAAAACTTTTCAAAGTTCACGTGACTTACTGGAGATCTGAGATTTAATTTAAGGTTTTATTTTATTTAAGAAACAACTGAAACAATAAATAAATCATTTGTGATTTCAATAAACAACAGCATTTAAAAAACAAAACAGTTCAAAAGTTCTTTCTGATAATTAAAGAACCTTTAAAATATATATTTAAAAATGTAAGGATTTATAAATTAAATGACTAAACAGTAATTCAATTAAATTTTTTGGTCTTTTGGCCAAGTTATGAATAGATATATTTTTAAATATCAGATTATAAAAGATTTGTACATTTTAGTATTTTTTTGTTGTTAAATTATCAACATCTTCATTAATATTGTACGAGGAGGACAGAAAATACATAAGTTCTACTCAAATTGTTAAATAACGACAACACAATATGATTTACTTCACGTTTCTTATCCTAGACGTGCTACAGATCTCTTGTGAAAACTTTTGGAAGACTTTTTCTCAGGCCAAAACTTAACTTGACACCCATCAGAGTATCAGTCATAATTAACAGAAATGCATCTCTATAAAGGAGGACAGTTTCTCTCTACAGCCCGATGATCACAGACGGGGTTTGACGGTCCGTCTTGATGTTTCTGGCTGAACTCCAAACCTGCAGCTTTTCATCCTGAGTTGAAAGTGCTTGTTTGTGATGCATGGTGCTTACTTGAAGATAAGCACCTTTAACTAATGGCTATCAGGATTTTCTCTTTAACCACAAGACAAATACTTCCTTCCCACACAGAGGAGGACTCATCAGCTTCATTAGTCATTTGAAGTAAGTGTATGCTAACAGATGTGTGAAGTTTGCCCGCCTGTAAATCACACAAGCGAACGCCTCCGAGCTCTAAATCGTGAAGCGGGTGACAGAAATTCAGGAACAGACTCACTCAATATCACATAAGCAAGATGTCAGACACTGAGAGCCTCCGAACAGGAATTATTATGTGAGCTGAAGGAATGAGCAGAGGAGGGCAGCGTGTGTGAGCGTTTGAAGCTGGCGGTTTGCAGTTTCATCAAGCAGAATACTGTACAAATACTGTATGTCCAGAACACGGCTTGAGTTTAACTTTTTTGCTCACCAGTCACTGTGACTAGAGGTTTTGACATTGATACCATGGGGAAAAATTGCTATATAGATATTTTTAAAGGGGTGGTATAATGCCCTTTTCACACGATTTAAAATAAGTCTGTGATGTCCCCAGAGTGTGTATGTGAAGTCTTAGCTCAAAATACCCCACACATATTTTTATATAGCATGTTAAAGTTGTCACGCACCGTTTTGTGTCTGTCCCTTTAAATGCAAATGAGCTGCTGCTCCCGGCACAGTGGGCGGAGCTTCAACAGCTTGTGTCCTTTTATCTCACACAGACATGCACTGAAAAGTTCAAAAACTTTTAGCCTTTTATGTTCAAACCGGAGTCCGACAATGATGGAGAGACTCAAGAAGAAGTGACAACATGTAGAAGCAACAGGACATTTCTGAATGGTTAGTTGATGAATTTATGTTGCTTATGTGTAGTTAACTATCTTCTAGTCATTGATCAGCATATTCTGTCATGATAATCTATAAATCGCGTTCAGGGGCGGGGTTTATGCACATTTTAGGCTTGCTGATGTCACTAACCCGGGAGGAATGTCGTGTAGTCCCTACCAGCCGTGTGTTGTAGTCCTTTTCTTTAAAAGCAAATATCTTCCTTTGCTTTGAGCTTTGAGCGTTGTAACTTTGCAGATGTTGTTTATGCTCAAACAGCAACATTACACACTAACTAAAGTTAGAAAAGTGAAACCATACTTTACCACCCCTTTAATATTATCTCGTAATTTGACTTCAGTCGTATATATGGCTGCTGTCACTTTAAGACCTGACGCACAGATCCATTGTTACACATGCATTTTCTTTTTGAACTGTTTACGTTCATTTACTACTTAATTTATGACTATACTTGCCGGCATTATAACATTATTTTGTGTGTATTTGACTGTTTACAAGCAATACGCAGCGAAAAAGAATTCAATTTAGTACTGAGAGGCGGCTTTATGTGCGCGCAGTTTGAGTGTGAGCAGAAAATATGTGTGAATGAGTACAATTATGAGCAGTACGTGCAATCCCATGGTGAAATTCAAGCCCTATAACAGCAACAATATTCATCCAGAGCAAATGAAACGAGTGAGTGAACTGTCGGAGAGAAAGCACAGCTATCGTGTATCTATTCGAAATGTATCGAAAAATCTATATTTTTGACAACCCTATACATTGCGCTTTTGACAACACTATACGTGTGCAGTATACAACACAGCAAACCACGAAGAATACTGTCTCCCACAATGCAATGCGCTACAGTAGTAGAGGCCACTATTATCATGATTATCACTTATTTAATCGCAAATGTTTTATGCAAATTTGTATTTAATGCAAAATAACATTTTATTTCCAAATGTAAATGGAACCCAACCTGATCTCATGAGAAAACATAGCTATTGTTGGCAATTTTCATTTGAATTCGTATGATGTAATTTGTACCGAAAATGTAAGATTAAAAAAATAAAAAAAACTTCGCATGAAAGTCCACTCCTAGACCTAACATTCAGCGACGGCGTAAGCAAATCATAAGAAAACGTACAGTATGAATGAGATTGCACAAAATCAATCGAATTAGCCACAAATGCGCTAAAATAGTTTCAAATTGCCATGAGTGCTTTGAGACCAAACATGCTAAAGGCAATGGAATAAAGTAATGTGACATTAACATAATACTCATAGTATTTCTGCAGTATATAGTATATGAGCAATACACAGAATGCAAATTATGTATGTTTAGAACAAACAGATGAACTAACCTTTTCAAAACATGCGGTCTTCACAAAAACAATGCTGTCTCCTAATGCCACAATAGAAACCACAGTTATCACTTTTTTCAGTTATTATTTAAGCGCAAAGGTTTTACGCAAATTTTTATTAAATGCAAAATTACTACATTTAATTTATAGCATATATATGGAATCCAACCTAATCTCATGAGAAAATTATTACGAGTTGGCAATTTCATATTTTAAAAAAAGCATGAAGGTCCAACCCTAAACCTATATCTATAGGGCATAAGCCGATCGTACGAAAACATAAAAAGACAATTAGATTAAAATAGTTACGAATTGCCATGAGAGTGTTGTAACAAAACATTCTAAATGAAGCGCAATGTAATAAAGTGATTAGTATATTACTATGTGAAACATTTTTCACATTCTGAGTACTTGGCCAACAATGGTTGTATGATTCCCTGTGGAATCATCCAACCGTTAAATTAGATTTGGATTTCAATCAATCAATCTGTCGTGTTGCAGCTGTCAGCGTGTGTGTAAAACCAAATTAAGCATACAAACGATAAAAACCAAAACAGATCCACTAAATTATATATTAATTGAATACATGTTTGTGATGACCTGTACTTTCACTGTGACCACTCACAGCAAACCTCTTGTGATGAGAGGTGATGACATCATCATGTCTGGAGTATTCCAGAACTCTCGCACTGTGAGTTCTAATGGAAGGGTCATTACATCTGATTGACAGCCCAAGGGATCGCCCTCCATTAAGTTACAGCACTAGATGTAGGAAACATCACGTAAAAAGTCTCAGCTGGGTTGTAGACCAATCAAGAGCCTCAAGCCAGCTCTCCATCCAGCCATAGAAGTGGAAATTAGACGAAAAAAAAAAAAAAAATCTAATTTAAACCTAAAATGTTTAATCTGAATGACAGGTGAATGATAACATCACTAATAAGGATCAAATGTTCAAATTGTTCAAATGTTGCTGTTACACATGTGGCCAATAATGTTCTTTTAAGACACCAAAAACTTTAGTTCTCTATTGTAATATAATTTTAAAATGTAATTTATTCCTGTGATGCAAAGCTGAATTTTCAGCATCATTACTCCAGTCTTCAGTGTCACATGATCCTTCAGAATTCAGTCTAATATGAGGATTTATTATCAATGTTGGAAACAGTTGTGCTACTTTTTATAACCTAAAATAAAAAAAAAAAATCAGGATTCTTTGATGAATAAACAGTTTTAAAAAATGAACAGCATTTATTTGAAATATAAATCTTTTGTAACAATATAAACTACCATTAAAACGTTTGGGGTCAGTCATTTTTTATTAGAATTTAGAATTTTTGTGTTAAATTGATTTAAAAAAAAGTAATAGTAAAGATGTATATTGGTAGAAAAGATTATTATTCAAAAATAAATTTTGAATGAATACTCACACAATTTATATTTACAAACTTATGTTAGATTAGATGAATCACGATTAATCGATTTGACAGCAATAGTTTCAACACTGTAGTTTCAACTGAAGTAAATCTCTGCAGCTGGATGCAAATCCCTTAAATTAAGAAAACATTCAGTGATAATACCTTTACAATTTTCATTAAGGGATTTTCTTAACTTTCTTTATGCAAATGGAAACTGCAACTCTAAACCTACAGGATGAGATTTCCAGAACTCTGACTGAGCTCATTATTCAAAGCCTAATCTACACTTTGATGCATTACCTGACAGTTGATGTCACTGGTGTTACCTACTTTTGTAATATCAGTGAACAGAGATGTATTCAAATGCCAATTTTTAGTAAACTGCAGCCAACAGAATCATTGTCTTTCATTTACGCGTGTTAACTCAACAATGCTGTCTAGGTATCCAGTGACTGGGTTTTGAGGTTATGTGTCCCACAGGGAAACCATGGCGTCACAAACTACATTAAACATAAATAGGCAGCAGTGCTTACATACACTTCATTTACTTAGGCTGAAGAATGTGTATTCTTCTGTGAACCCTCATGTAACAGTCAAACAAAAAGCGAGGGCTTTTCTTACGGTTTCTATTATATCTGATGCATCAACACTTTCAATATGACCCTAAAGATTGATGAACGAGGGTAAAAACACACAGACATACTCCCTGCCTGCACAATATCGGACAAATTATCAAGATAAAATCACCATTAAGCTCCTGCTGATGACATACTCCCTGTTTTCCGTTCCTGCAACAAGGAAAATTCCCTCTCGCTATTAGCTTTTAAAATCAAACCTAGTGCTGGATGTCTAACTATATAATATAAACATTTGAAGACATGCACTCATGTTCGATCTGACACTAAAAGCAAAGAAAAAGTGAGAAAGTTGGACGGGCTCCATGGCTTCATGCATCCCAATATTTTTGACGTTACCGAATTATCTCAAGAATAAGAACACTTTTATAGGAATATTATGCGTTTACGGTTTGTAGCATATTGTTGATTTTTTTTGCTGAACACAAAGAAGATATTTGTAAGAATATTGGTGACCAAACCCAATTTACTTCCATAGTATGGGGAAAAAAAACTATGGAAGTCAATGGGGTCCATCAACTGTTTAGTTTTCGACATTCTTCAAAATATAGAGAAAATATAAAGAAACTCATACAGGAACAACTTGACGGTGAGTAAATGATGACATTTTGGGGTGAACTATCCCTTTAACTTGTACTAAACCTAGAATATTCCTTTAATCCGTTCACATTCAACGCCAGCCGCATCACAAACATTTATCTGGGATAGCCAAACTGCATCTAATGGCCTCTGATTCAGCCAAGCAAGACCAGACACTGACAAACACACAAAGTAGCCCAACAATGCGTGGAGGTAAACAATCTGAGCCAGTTGACGCTGTCTTCAAGCGCACATGCGGCACAAGCTCTCTCTCCCGGTTATGGATCAGTGGAGGCTAACATACCGCTAGGATAAACAGGAATGGAATCCATGAGACAGCTTAAAGCCTGGTTTTCAGGAATGAGGGCGGGGGGTTGTAAAGCTGTCTTACTGAAAGGTGTCTTCTTACCTTCAGGTCGAGCGGAGAGGAGGGAAAAAAACACACGCTGACCCACTCCTTGCATTCCTAAGGGATCTAAATGACATTTTATGAGGAACGCACAGGCCCAAAGATCATCAAGAGTTTATAGCCAACAATAAACAACAATAAAGCTAAGCGGAGCTACGGAAGCCCGTGACACACGTCCTGTCTCTAAAGATTAGGGTTTTGCCCTTTTAAACTCACTCTCTGGCTTTTCCTCTCAACATCCCTCAGTCGCTTTTATGACCGAAGCTCTGGATTAAGACTGGTGGATGGTGGTCGTTTCACACTCCATTGGTGTTATAAATCAAGTAGCTCCAATTCTGACTATAGAAGGCTCGTTAAAAAACTGATTTTTGAGGATTAGCTTTATTTGACTTAAATTGCTCGCGAAACAATTGGATTTATGATTAAAAGCCTGTATACTTTCATCGAAGAAAGGACTGAATCTAGAAACCAGGATATAGAAACTTGGAGGTGGGCTCTTTTGACTTTGTTTGAGTTGGTAATAAGTAATTCCCTAGTATATCAACATACTAACAACCCCTCAAAACACCTTAAAAACCACTCAGGACACCTTACCAACTACATAGCAACACCCTAACAACCACTCAGAACACTTTAGTTAGCAACACCCTGGTAAGGAACCACATAACTAACAACTCACCAGCAACAACAGTTCAGAAAATCTTAGTAACTGCATAGCAACAACATAGCAATAACCTAAAAGACCAAAAGAACAAAAACAAAGCAAAACTAATAACCACTCAAAAAACTATCAACTGCATAACAACACCCTGGCAGCGCACTACAGTTGCTTCTATGTGGTTGGTTGCCCAGGTGTTGTTAGTTTGTTGCTATGTGGTTGCTAGGGTGTTCTGGGTGATTGCCAAATGTATTAGCTTCTAAGAGCACATTAGTAACCACATACCAACACCTCGACAATCACCTAGAATAGCCTCGCAATCACATATAACTACATGTTATAGAACACCTTAATTACCATGGCAACACCCTAGCAACCACATAACCACACACCAGCAGCAACACTTCAGAGAATCTTAGTAATGGTAGAACAACGCCATAGAAAAAACCTAGAACACTGTAGCAACCACATAAGGCACCACTCATGCCTCAAAACACTTCATTAACTACAAAGCAAGACTGAGGCAATCATCCAGATCATCCTACCAGCACACTACGGTTGCTTCCAGGTGTTTTGAGGGGTTGTTAGTGTGTTTCTATGCGGTTACTAGGGTGTTCTGGGTCATTGCCGAGCTGATTAACAGCCCATCAGAGCACCTTAGTAACCACAGAGTAACACCTTGCTTGGTAATTATCCAAAACACCATAGCAACCACATAGCAACATAAAAACATACTCAGAAGACATTAGCAACACCCTAGCAACCACCCAGAACATGTACAATCTAGTAAAAGCTCTTCCATCCAAAGGTGTGTTGATTTTGGTCATGAGAATGTGCCTGTAATTTTCAATGACTCACATATGTATCCAACATACGGGTATGTGTTGTACAAGTTGAAGGTTTATGCTCATTGACCTCCAACTTGGAGCGCACACTCATATTTGGGGCTTTAGTACCACCCTTGGAGGAGATGACAGTGTGAGCTCAACGAACAGAACCAGGCCTGCTCTATAAACCAAAGGACGGGTCAGAAACAACAGGCACCCGCTGTTGAAGAACCGTGGCAGTGATGTATGCTTAAACCAACACAGTGTGATTGTAGATCAAATGCCAGGATAGATGTGGCGGGCCGCAGACGCCTGCAGAGATGAGGCAGGGGTTCTTTCAATGAAACCATCTAGGAGTGCATTAGACAAATTGCTGTTTTTTTATGTAGTTGTTAATGTACGTCATACTGAGCATATTAAGAAAGGCCAGCTGAGCTTGAATCAACCACACCATTTGAGAAGTTTGTTTTTTAGTTAGCCACACCAAATGTTTTTTTTTTGTTTCAACATCGTTCCAAAACTGTATGACTTTCTCTGCTCTTTGGAGCACTAAGGAAGATCATTTGAAAATCACTTTTATTGTATGGACAAAAACATTGAACATTTATTGTATGGACAAAAAACTGGACATTTTACACAATATATATATATATTTATTTATTTTTTGCTTTGAAGAAAGTAAGTCATACAGGTTTGGAACAACAAGGTTACATTACATAATTTCCATTTTTGGGTGAACTACCCCTTTAACGTTCAAGACTCAGAGTAATTATATATTTTATTACATGATTTTAATTTATCATGTATAGCTTGTAAGGCAACCAGCTAATTTCTCTTCAGGATAGCTTAGCTAATGTCTCTGTAGAGTTGTTGATAGCTCGGCTAAAAAAATGTAATATACTTGCCAAAAACTGTAGATATCTAAGTGGATTTGATAAAGACTGACTTAAATAAAATATTATAAAATGTTTACAGTTTTAACTTTTTACTATTTTATCATGTAGCTTGTAAGACAGCAAGATAAGTAAGGCCTACTTTCTCTTCAGAGTAGCTTAGCTAATGTCTCTGTAGAGTAGTTGATAGCTCAGCTAGCTAATATTCTTTGAGTATGGCTTGCCAAAAACTGTAGATATCTAAGAAGATTTGATAAACACTGACTTCAGCATGACATGTAACTTCCTGTCTATTCCGGGAATGTCTTCAGTTTTGTTTATTTTCTTTGTGTTAAACACTTGTAAGGACTAGCTGTTTCACAGATAGCAGCTCAGAAATCAGAAAGCCTTTTTACATAATTGACATTTAATAGAAAAATTGCTGCATAGTTGACGAAGCACTCAGGGTTATTATTAAACCAGCTGTGAAAATATGAGTCAGGTTTCACTGAGAGGAGGAAAAATATTCATTACATATTCACACTCGCTGCCAAAAAGATCCAATGCACCTCAACTCGGAACGTGTTTCACTAAAACACAAACTTGATTAGAAAGAAGCTGAGGTGCTAAGCAGTGATATTTTGGTAACATTTTTACAGCTAACATTACCACAGGAATTAATTTTCTGCTAATTAAGGCTCAAAAGCGCTAACGGCTAATGCTAATCCAAGCAGAATGTACTACAATTGACTCAATTACGTAATTTACTCGCGATTATTTGCTAACATTTTCATGTTTATGAAGTGTCCAGTTATGTCTTCACTCTGTTGTCAGATATCTACAGTACGCATACATTTTCACATAAACGGCTCCATTAAGTTCTCACTCTCACCAGCCGCCTACGACAAATCCAAGACAAGCAGGAGTTGGTGAAAGGTTGAAATCGCTGGCCAATAGACCAATCAGCGGCTGAGCCTTTGATAAGCAGCCTGACCCGGAGGCCAGACACGTCTCTGTGAGTGTGTGTGCCAGAGATTGACCCTAAGAGGTCTGGGCGGTCATAACTCAGACTGAGAGGGTACTGTGAAAGGGTACATGGTAGGATTTAAACTCTTTTGCCCTGACAAATGATTCTCTTTTTCTACACGGCTACATACACACACACACACACACACACACACACAGTGTGTGACATGTCTTAATCGCACCCTTTAATTATAGATTGCAGTCTGTCAGCAAAGAAACAGATCTAAGCCTGAGCTATGATAGGTTAAGTTGTTAGCTCTTAAAGGGCCAGTTCACCCAAAAAAGAAAATTCTCACTCTCACATTGTTCCAAACCCATATAATCTTTTTTATTCGCTAAAAATCTTCCACTTCATAGTATCTCTCAAATCTAATATACACTTTCGCATATTGTAATGTAGAGGTGTTTTCTGTGAATAACAACAAAAATTTCGCTCTGTCACATTTCAGATGTTTCTGAAGACTAAGCAACGCAATATTTTCAACCACAAATATTTTTACACACAAATGAACATATTTTGAGTAAATCCTAATTATGTTAGACCACAAAATGGAACACTATAACTTAATAGCCAAATTATGAATCGGTAAACAATTTCGGATTTGCCTTAATAGTATAAATTTTTTCAGTGTTACCCATAATCCTTTGTTTTTCTTAAAGGCTTTCTTGAACTCATTTAGCAGAACTCATTTAGCAGATCATTTCCAACAAGTAAGTGGGTGTTTCTCGTGTGTGTGAGCAGGACAAAGAGAAACAAGTTAGATTAATGGACGCCATCTTGTAGCCGCCTCTGAGGAAACCTGTAACATGTTACTCTAATGTGGTGTAGCTAGCCAATATAAATCAAACGTCTTTGTGACATTTAAATAATAACCCGAAACATCTCTCAACGTGTAAAGGAAGAAATAACCATTTATTACACACAATGGCTTTAAACAGAAAAGGGGGCACTCGCACAAAGAATGGTGGTTGAGTTTGACCTTCAACCTTCTCTATTTGAAATCATGTTAATGTGGATGTGTGAATAGTCTGAGGCGAACAACTTCCTCTGAATGCGCTTTCACACTTCACGGCTCAAAGCCGAACCTCTGGAAGTTCGTCCAGCTTTGTGAACTTGCCCTTGGTAAGAACGGCCTCTGAACGTTGCATTAACGTTTGTGTGCGGAATAAAGAAAAGGAGAAGGGGAGTCTTTCTTTTGGCACAGAGGGCTCCCAACTCAACATCCAGGCCGGAGTCTGGGACTCCAAGTATTGTTTGCAGAAATCAGGGATTTGGGTAATTCAGTGAGCGACGCTGCCTCTGTAAAGTGGTACTTCTGAAGGAAAAGGAGGGAGAAAGGGAAACAAAGTGAAAGAGAAGGGGTTAGAAGGGATTATTATATTTGCATTCCCTGACGCGTGCGTATTAAAAAAAAAATTAGGTAATGACTGGATCAATAAAGTGACAAATCCCACCTGTTTATCATTCAAGAGGAGGCAAAAGTATAATTTGATTTTCTACGATTTATAATCTGCAATTACGACTGTTTCCATCTCTCTATCAGCCTCACTGAGATAGTAACTCCTATATACTCTAATTCTCTACTCTAAAGTCCAAATCTATTTCTGAGAAACAATAAAAAGAATACGGTAAGGAAGTTTTCCAGAGCTCATTTTAATGGAGTAATCAGGCGACAGCTCCGACAGGAACAGGCTTTACCAGATATCCAATGGCAATAAAGTCCATGAGTCCAGAGCTCAGAGCATTCATCATTTGTGTGTAGAAACACAAGAGAAAAATGCCAAAGCCTTTAATCCAACCATTATCACAGAGAGAGAGAGAGAGAGAGAGAGAGAGAGACCTGACAAGACTCTTAAATCCGCCCTTAACAACCACAGCCCAGAATTTGTTTCTTTTGATACGTTTGATCCTCCTTGTAAACGGTGTTGAACAGTCCTTAATAAATACTCGATTTTTAAGCATTTGATGAGTTTCCTTTTGTTTCAGACAATGTCTATTTAACCCAATGAACTGTTTTTGAATGAATCAGTATTTTGTTAATGCTAAGGAGAATTAAGGAGACTTGATAATGTCCAAAAAAACAAGTTTTGTGTTCTCAAAGTTTACCATGTTGCTTTTCTATTTTCTGTTGCGTACAATTGTGACTATCTGTTTAAACAATGTTTAGATGATTTTCTCTAATCAGTGAAACGTCTCACATCAGCGAAAACTGTGATTTCAGAAATTTCTCTCATTAAAATGTAAACCTGGTCTGGATCTGGCTCTTGATGCGTCTAGTCTTGGTCTGGTCTCAACTCCTGGTCTACTTTAAGGCACAGTGGAGCATTTCAGTTTCCAGATGCAGGAAATTGAAGATGATTCATCAAAGTCAAGTAACACAGATTGCGGGTCAGTTTCACTGAGTTTGGCTGCTGTTTGTGAGTGGCTTGACGCATGCATTGGGCAGCTGTTCATATGTCACAACCTTGGCAGTAATCGCAGATGTGAATTTGTAACTGCTAACTGTTTCGGTGATTAAAATCTAAATGTTTAAACAGGCGGAAACATTTGTTACTGCACAAGAACAACCAGGAATATTTTATGACTTCATACATTGGCAGAGGAAATCTAGATGGAAAACTAGTATGCAAAACTTGCAATGTTCAGACGGTTGCTAAGGTGTTGGTAGGGTGTTCTGAGTGGTTGCTAAGGCATTTCTAGAGTGTTATGTGTGGTTGCTAGGCAGCTAGTAGGGTGTTTTGAGTTTTGCTATGATGATAATAAACCCATCACTGGTTTTATCCTCAAGTCTCAATGATGTTATGAACCTTAGAAATGTGTAGGGTCCCTTTTCAATGTTAGCCTATGGGATTTTTCCACCAACGAAAATCAGTTCAAAAGTGGAAGAAGACTCTTATTTACATCTGATTAAGAGATTGAGATAAAGGGATTGAGATAAAAGGAGTGTCAAAGTATCTCTTCTTCACGAATAGATAATATTAACACTAGTGCATTACATTTTTAGATAAGCAAACATGCATTGGCCAAACCTCTTCTTACATATAACTTTATGGCTGAAAAATAAAATCGTCCATGTCCCAACAGAAAACTGACATTCTGTGTAGATGGCAGAGATTGTTGGCGCCAGATAGAAAGCAGAGATCTGAGATAACCCTGCATCTGATAGCAGCTCTCTATCCATTGTTATGGTACATGACTGTTTATTATTGCTTCTGTAGTAAAGATAACTAAAGATGTCGCTCTAGTAAACACATGGATCAGCGACCTCTAAACATCTTCATTCATATAACGTCAACATCAGCCATGTTCTGGACATTATTTCCCCCAAAATATCCTAAGTAAAATCCATTAGGAACACCTGGTATACATTTAACAAATATTTTTCTATAAAGAAAACAATAAAAGATTGTTAAGAGTAACAGGAATAACAAACCAAGAGTTGATAGTGACCAGGTATGAAAAATAAAAACACATTTACCTTAAAGAAATCATCTAATATTTCCAGTTGTCTGTCTTCAATTTTATATCTCTGTTTCACTCATCCTCTTTTATTTTATGAATCTACACCCGATGTGTCTAAATAAAACATTCGCATCAAAAACATACTGTAAGTTCACTGCTAAAAATAAACCAGGGGGTTACTCTTAGCTGGTTTGGTTTCTCTCATCTGCCCAAATTACCCCTAAAACCATCCAAACAGACAACCCTAACTAGCTTAAAGAGACAAGAAAACCAGCTAATCGTCAATCAGAGTTGTTCGCAAAGTGCATAATCTGACATTTTAATTATCATATTTGCAGTGCAGGGTAGTAAGTGATCACTTTAAACTGGATTACAAAATCAGATTCCAAAAAATAAGAGATTTCTAAGAAATACTGTTGAAAGTGGATTGGACCGAGCACCAAAACACACTTGTAGCCAATCAGCAGTAAGGGGTGTGTCCGCTCATGAGGGGGGAAGGGGCCAGTGCTACAGAGCGTGTTCATGAATTTGGGGGCGGGGCTATCAAGATAGCAGTGTGATCCTTTTGGGCAGGGGCGTTTTTTTTTTTTTTTTTTTTTTTTGCTGATTTCAAATATCAACAGCTTTTCTCAGAAATCACTTAAAATGCTTGTAATCAGATTCTCTAGATTTTCTATTGATTACATGATTACATTAATGAAATTTGGAATCAGTAACAGATCACAATTTGTAAGTAATCTACACAGCACTGCATATTTGTGTATAAACATCTGATAAACATCTTAAAAAGAGCAAATAACCAACAGTTACCAATATGCCAACCAACTGAGAATGTTTTAGTGGCGTACTGCAGATTTGCAAATTCATTACATTTTGTACACACTGAAAACATATACATTCAAGTAGCTAAGCTTGTCCTGCACTTTACCTTGACCGCCTGTTTGACACAAGCTCATATTCTTCTAACGCACCGATTATGGCTTTGCAGTAGTCTCATATGTAAATATTTGCTCCCCAAAACGGTCATTAGCGGTGGGTTATGAATCACAAAACTCGTTAAGAGGAAGAGTAAATAAACAGCAGAGAGACCAGGTGGAGGAATGTGTGTGTGTGTGCGTGTGCAAAAGAGTCTATATTTCAGTCACCACACGAGGACTGCTGTACCAACATACCCTCACCCAACTACCTGAGAGTATTTTTCTTGTTCGGGGCAGTAAAATGTGTCTGGGAGGAAGTCATTAAGATGATGTGTTATCTGAGCTCCAGATGAGTTTGGAGTGTTTATTCCCTGCTAGTTTAACTGACCGTCTGATTGCATCTACACATATGCGGGCTTTGTTGCCTTGAGATATTTTATATCCTCTGCAAAAACATTTCCTAAATTATGATCCATTTATCACCAAAACCAACAAACTTCTAGGTGACCCCATGACCCCCTGTTGTGGTTGTTTGCTCTCTGTAAGTGCTTCTTGAATGTGATTAGTACATTTAAACCGCAGAGTAAGATCTCTAGGAGTTCTTCTTTAACAAATCCTATACAAAAGCCATGAGACCCTTCACCCTGCGAGTTGGCAGTTAAAGACATCTTGACAGAGGTCAGGGTAGTGTTAAGGCAAACCACAATCCCTCAAATGTGTTTGTTGGTGTGACAAAAAACAAACATTTACCTGAACACAAAAGCCACTCCATATCGAAGGCAGCTGCTGTGAAGAGTTTACAAAGGCTTTGGGAGAGCATGGTGGTCTGGGAGGCATCTATCTCTCTCTTTCCCGCTTTCTCTCATATTGATCAGGTTCACCTTGTTATTTCATCTGCTGAAAGCCACCAGTCAGTTGTTCGTTCAGTCCTGGGTGTGATTACCTCATTGCATTAGCTCAAATAGCCGATTTAAGCTGGAATATACAGATGTCACAAGCTTCTGTTAGGTGAACAAGGTTTCCAGTTGGCCATTTACAGCTATTAGCTGGCTAAGTTTGTTGATCTGCTAGACTTGGTAGGTCTGTAGTGAACCTAGTGGACCATCTTGGTCAAGTTTATTAAAGATGCTAGAACGCCTTGTCTAAGCTTCTAGGGTTCTATGGACCTTGTCCCAAATGGCACACTTCATGTGGACTGTAGCCTTTGTATGTGCAAGTCCATGATGTCCATAAAGTATCTCATTTGCCATTTTATGATTAAGAAGGGTGTTCAAGATTAACCAGTCTCCACGGGGTTATTGTACAGTATTGCACTAATGCTTGTGCAATTTCGGCAATCCTACAAGATCATTACAAATTGCACTGTACGACGTGGATCTAATAAACTTGGGTAGTATGTAGACTACGATAATGACATCTATTGAATCGTAAGCTATGACGCAAGTTAGTATAGAAGATTAAAGTGTCATCAGCATGTGCTAGTGGTAAATAAATAGAGCACGATAAATCGCACTTTGGCAATTGTGGTTTTTATGTTCTCTGAAAAAAAAAAGAGAAGGAAGCAAAAGAGGAGAATATGGACGTGGACGTGGTTAGCATGGCAATTTTGCTAATGGAGCTTGAGTTTAAGTTTGAGCGACATGTCACATCAATATGCCATTTCTTGTTGAATTTTTATTGGTTAGTCAGTAGACGTAAGTCGTAGCAGCAAACACACTGTAAGATGATCATGCTAAATTTCTGACACTGTCAGAAAATTATCGCAGGCTATCTTTGGTCACAAGACTGTAATAATGACCGTCTTTCAACCTCTCTCATTGTACGACGTAGGACCATCGTTTAGGAGTAATGATGACCACAGAAATTATCGATTGGTCATCCTTCGTCTGGGACAGCCCAAAATTGTACAATGTGTACCGAGCATAAAGTGTTGTGTTGGAGCAGAACAGCAAGTACTGAAGGTGGCATTTGGGACGGGACCTTGGTCTAACCAACTATGAGCAAAAGACCAGCTATACCAACTGTTTTGAACTGTGCCATTCTCTCTTCTCCTCTCCATCCCCCCTTCTTTTTTTCAGTTTTATTCCCTGTCATCTTCTCAGTAGGAGCATTCCTGCAGATTTAATGACACTTGTCGTGAGACAGTGGGTCAGGGAGGGTTGGAAGGACATGTTGTGATGAAAGTCAGGATTGAGAGAGACAGGGGGATGGGGTCAGTGGTCAATCTACCCCTGCACTCTGGCCTCTATCACCCCCTTCTCCACGCCGTTGAGTTTATCTGTCAGCAGATGGCTTACCCACCCGCATACTGTTGATTCAGGCAAAGACACAAAACAAACGGAGAATTCACCTCGGGCTTAGACCCGCTCACCCGTATCCAAGACTGAATGTGCCATTCACCTACAGCTCCCAAAGGGCACCCTAAAGCCTCCCGCCATGTACACGCTTTGGGGACATACTGTCGCATGGATTGCTGGGTGGTAGATTAATGTAAGTTACACACCAATTTAGGATTTGTTAGGGTGGTTTGGGGTGATTGTGAGAACCATTTTGAACCATCAAATGACAAATGGGACTCCCTGTAGTCTCGTGGACTTTACAGATACACAACAACTGCCATAAGTATGCAAGTCTGCATATAGTGCTTAATTTGGAAAAGGGTCAACTTCTTTCTGGTCCTATTCCAAACGCTGCACTTCTCATGTTCTTGATACTGTAGTGATATTATACAGTCTAATCCTTCTCCTGGAGGGACACTCTCCTGTGTAGTTTAGTTCCAACACACTGGCCTGGAAGTTTCTAGTGATCCTAAAACCCTGATTAGCTGGTTCAGGTGTGTTTAATTGGGGCTGGAGCTAAACTCTGCTGGATGGTGGCCCTCCAGTAACAGGATTGGACACCCCTGATGTGATGCATATACTGTCTGCAAAAAGATACATCTAGGTTGTGTGGAGCACCCCTATGAACCATGGATGTGCTTACGAGAAGGCCAAGAAACCACACATCCACACCCTACAACCAAATCCTACCGTTTCTAGGCCCAGTTGAGTAAGATCACAAATTATAATTCAAATAAGATCTCATCATGATAAACAGGATGTGGCAGATACGAGAAATGAAGAATCAGCTCTCCTGTGACCAGAGCATTGCCAGAGAAACGTATCATGGAAACGTTAACCTGATGGGCACAGCCAAGGTCACCATTAGCAGCTATTTTAGGGCTAACTTTCTCTCTGTCGTAGTTACACACTCCAGGGATTAATGAGGACTAATCTGGCCTTGGATGGAAGAAAAAAGGAGCACGCTCGTTTTTAGATGCAGGGGAAGGATTGGGAATTATTGCTTCATGGGTCGGTTACACACAAGACAAATAAGGAGCCTTTGTTTGAATGAGTGCCAAGTTATCTACTATGGTGAAATAAATGGCTAAAATGATATCTGGACTTTTGGATGCCCATGTTTAGCAGAAATAGCTTGTGAAAATGGACCAATACTCTAAGGATGCATAACTCATGTTTACCGACTGCAGAGAAAATCAATTAGAGAGGATAGCCTAGATGGATAGTAGTTTACCTCACAGAGTTCAAGTATGCCGACCTCTACATCTCCTTTAGGGAAGAAATAACTCTGTGTTCAGCTCCAGAACAATTGTGGGGAACAAGAAATGTCACTCAAAAGGCACATAAAATGGGATGCAAGAAGCTGAGTAAGGAATTTAGAAGGGGGAAATGTCCACAAAATTCATAAATGAAACAAGAGCAAAAATTAGTCCATATAACTCATACATTATATTCCAAGACTTAATGTAAGGAATTTTGTAGTAAGTAAATAATGATGGACTTACATTTTTTAGTTGAACTAATACTTAATAATATGCAATAATATGTCTGAAGTATTTACGTTGACGTAATTTAAAAGCGCAGACAGGAACTATGGTGGTATGTCCTGGTGAGCCTCTTGTGTTTCTCTTGTTGGTTTTGCTTTGTTGGTTTCCAATGAAGCAACCACTTCACCATCTGCTCCTGCATTCAGAGGAACTTGAGCCCTGAAGTCCGACCCTAGAGCCTGGGATGTGGGGTTGAAGAGGACGTTGCTGGACAATGGTTCGGCCAAATGACCTCCTCTCACTTCAAAAAAAGCCCCAGCATCAACAGCCTGGACTCATCTCCTAATGGCCTCACCTCTATTACTAGAGGAAAAAGCCCTCGCCAGTGCTTGTTCATCAAACCGTATCCAAGACACGCAGGAAAATTCAAAAGGACAGATTAGAGGAATGCATGCAAACAATGGCGAATATAAAAAAATGTTTATACAAATTAGGGAAAACAGCCTCAATGGAGACACATTTGACGATACCTCAGAGATACCGCGGGACAGAGACAAAAGAAGTGTGGGATATGCAGAAGTACAATAGCTTGTTTAAAAAAACAATTCCTTCTTAAATTTGCTGGCATGATTTGCTTCTCCTAATGAGAACACAATCGGTCAGTCCGAATGGAGGAGAACAAATAGTCTTTATCTCAATCTGTTACTGAACATCTGTTTGGAACAGAGTTGGGGAAGCTAAACATTAAAAGTTATTCAACTACAGTCAATTTGGCCTTTAAAAAAGGAGCTAGAAACTATTCAAAATATTATATGTAAATAAATAAGATGCATACAAAAA
This sequence comes from Phoxinus phoxinus, assembly GCF_949152265.1. Taxonomy (NCBI): domain Eukaryota; kingdom Metazoa; phylum Chordata; class Actinopteri; order Cypriniformes; family Leuciscidae; genus Phoxinus; species Phoxinus phoxinus. Next base: position 11,973,066 of record NC_136895.1, read on the forward strand.
TGTAAAACAATTAAAAAAATATATACCTTTAAATATGTGACAAAATTCAAAACAAGTCAACCTTAATTAGACAAAGAGAGTTTTACAGTTGCATTGACCATCTGGGATCCATCTTTAAAGCAACCTCAATCAGACGTAAATCACTCCGGCTGTCGGATCGAGAGTGGATCATGTTTTCAGTGTTTTCTCAGAAACGGCGGGTGTTGAGAGGGTGACACTTTAATGATGCTTATCGTTAAAGTGCCCATTGCACTAAAAAATGGATTGAGAACCAGCCAGCATCAGTTAAATTACCAACAGACCCAGAATCACAAAAGTAAATCGTGTTCAACATAGAAAAATAACTCTAGGCAGGAACAGGATGATTACATCTAAACTAGAGTAATTTGACAGCATCATTCTTCAGCATTTTGCAGTCAGTAACATCTCTTCTTCAGAATTTATATATCTACTTAAAATTCAACATCTAGCTACATTTCAGACTTGCACAACTGAATTCACCTTTATAACAATCCAACTAGTATCAGAAAACATGTCACTGTAAATCAACACTTAAAATACAAAATGGCTGACAAATTTTGAAGAAAACAAAATGATAAAAAGTACTGCTTTGTGTCATTGTAAAATAAAATAAAAATCTTAAACTGCATGTTTATTACAGCAATAAACATGCAGTGGATTTTTCAGTGGAATTTGATTTGAAGACAGATTCAAAGAAAATGGTTTAAATGGATTGACAATTTGATGCTCCTATTGTGCCTCAGTGTTCTGTTCAAACAAAACGAACGCCTTACACATCCTTTTCATCAACCTCGAGTGCAATTATTGTCTATAATTACGCATGTAATGTGGCTAAGGGTAAAATGACTGACACAGACCACTTGTTGCTTCATGCGGAGAGGAAGAGAGCAGTCGTGATTGTGTTCAGGGTTCTGCTCTAATGAACACGCAGCACCTGCTTCCAATCGCAGCTTCTTGGCTGAGCAGGAGGAAGTCCGTCCTCTCTGATTATATCACAGAAATCTGCTTTTAATGTGTCTGTCCTCCATTTCAGCGCTCAGAGGGAAACGTAATGCTCCGTAATGAGCCTCATTTGTCTTTGCTTGATAAAGGGAGGACAGATAAAGCACTTCAGCGCAGAGGTCCTGATGAGCACAAATAAGTTTAATAGGAAGTTGATGGACCCATTATTAGCTACAGTTATTACCAGTTTTTCCAAAATTCGTTAAAAAAAAGGTAATATAGACATTTTTCAGAAATGTGCTGACTTTTTATGATTATTATATTATATCATATTATATTATTAGAAGAATTTCTAATAATATAATATAAGTATTACTAATAAATGTGTAAATAATAGAATAGAAGGAATATTTCCAAAATCTATTGATTTCTTGTTATTTTAGGACATTTATGAATATTATATTATATTAGTATATTTACTAAATAATATGTTGACATTTTTGGTAATAAATGTAGATATCATATAAAAAATGCTGTATCCGCTGTGCTCTGTTCATGCACATTTCATTCCTCCATTTTCAAATGTTATCTTGGCTTTTGCAACCTCCTACTCGGCATTTAAAATTTGCTGTCAATTAAAACTGGCTCTGGTTGCTACGCTTCCACCAACACCGAGCAAAACACGAGCCGAGATGTGCGCTCGCCCTGCTGGAGAACTCAATCTGATGTCATGCGCCCCGTCTCGGCCTGCCACGATCTTTACTGACTGTCACTCAAGAGTGAATCTCAGGACAACATCCCCAAATTACTTCCTCAAATCCCATCATTCTCACTGATGGCCCATAATCAGTGTATTTAGTGTCACTTCTTTGTCACATAAGATTTATGTTCCTTCTATGGCTCAGATTTAGAAGATCTTCTATATTTGACGACCACCCCAAACCCTGCACTGCTGAGGTCTATAATACCTGGAGAAAGCTATACGGTTGCATTCCCATTCGGGATTGGCTGCCTCAAGACTCCCTGGAAGTATGTGACATGAAATCTGTGTGAAAATATATATATACTTTAGGTCTATGTTGTATTCATGACATCTACCCGCTGGGGCTAACGGGTCATACGGCCTCAAACAGGCAAACAATGAGCCCTATCTGCCCCCCACATCAGCATCCATGGAGATGGGGCAAAATTCAGAATATGCACTTGACAAATATGGCCGTCTGGAAGTGTGGGGTGGGAGTTTCTGAGGCAGAGCGTTTACGTCTTTTGTTTAATAGAAAGAAGAAAAAATGCTCATTGAAGGGCTGCCAGAATCCGACACACAATGCTGAAAAGTAAACGTCTTGCCATCATTTAAAGGATCTTTTTTCCCCTCTTACAAGCACAGTTTCAAAGAAACTTTAAAGAAAGGGTCCATTAGGCACTTAAAGACAAATGCCAGAAACAAGGCGTTCAGACCTGATATCTGGGAAAGATCAGATCTTGTTGCAAAAACGCATTGGAATTTTGCTCCAACTCTCCGATGATTCATTAAAAGAACACGCCGACTTATTGGGACTTTAGCTTATTCACCGTATCCCCCAGAGTTAGAGAAGTCCATACATTCCCTTCTCATCTCAGTGCGCGCCGTAACTCTGTCTGACGCACCCACCGCTAGCCTAGCTTAGCACAAAGACTGGAGGTAAACAGCTCCAGCTAGCATACTGCTCCCAATAAGTGACAAAATAACACCAACATTTGGTGTTACTTGGGCGAGTGATTAGTGCAACACTCTGAGCGAACTCTCTGCTCCTCGCCTCGGGGCTTCTCAGTCAGGTGCTGCGAGCAAATCACTCTGCAGAAGTAGCAGTGCTTCACCTTCTGAGAATATAGTTCCCATTATCTATACGGTTAGAAGATGGCTGTGTCTCATGTGACCTTGTTATTTGTACACGCTGTGACTATACAAATCACAACATATAAATAGGAAAATGTTGCTGTTATTTTGTCACTTATTGGGAGCAGTATGCTAGCTGGAGCCGTTTACCTCCAGTCTTTGTGCTAAGCTAGGCTAGCAGTGGGTGCGTCAGACAGAGGCTAACTCTGGGGGATATACGGTGAATAAGCTAAAGTCCCAAAAAGTCGGCGTGTTCCTTTAACTGATTCACTGGAAAAATCCAACATGGATGTCATGAATTTTCAGTGAATAAAAAAATGTATTTGTAGTCTTTTTATCACATAAAACTATCACATGACTTCACAAGACTTATAATATAGAGCACATGTCATATGGACCACTTGTTTTTGTGTAAAATTGTTGACGCTTCGAAGCTTTAGTCCACATTTATTGTAATTGGATGGAAAAGAGGAACACAAAAGCAGATATTTTGACGAATGATTCAACTGTTTTTGTCCATTTAATGAAAGTCAATGGGGTCAAAAACATCACGGCACCGCATTGACTTTCATTGTATGGACAAGTTACACTGAGACAGGTCTGTGTGTTCCACAAGAAGAAAGTAAGTCATACCGGTTTGGAATAAATAATGATAGAAATGTTCATTTTTGAGTGTGGCATAATTTCAGATGAGTGCATTAAACATTAAAACACAGTGTAAATGCAGCCCAGAAGTCTTAACAAATTTTCCTTTGGCTCACACACGTTTGTAACTCAAAGGAGTAATAAAGAAGCGAGAGAGCAGACTGAACTTAGACAGAAGTGTTCTCTCTTTGTTCAGGGCTGATCCTTGTAAACCTGGCCTGGCTGAAGCGATTAGACCTGGTCTATAGGGGGTCTCTCATGCAGACTTGACAGGAACCAGCTGAGACTCCAGGAGAAGTGTTAAACTGATAACTACCCCCAACACAAGACCCCCCAGCATTCACTGTTTACACAGGATGGACTTTCCCTTATCTCCTCTGCATCTGATATCTACTTTAAACACTGGATATATCCAAACCATTCCAGTTCTTTTTCCTCGTTCACGTGAGCTAATATTCGTGGCGCTTTTGGTATTTCATTTCCTCGCCTTGTTTTTAGAGCAAAACCTGCTGTAGCGCACCGTAAAAAGTGAAAATGTACCTTGAGGAGCAATTTTTATCTGATCAGACCCTTAAAACTTTTGTTGTTGTAACCCAACGCAATCTGGTTGATTCAGTCGTACTAAATAATATTTTGACAATAAAACCAGTAAATTTAGATGTTACCAAATTAAGAACTTTTGATTAGATTACCTGAAACTTGACTTATTTTTGCAGACTTTTTTTTTTTTTTTTTTTTGCCATTTTGCATCATTATATAATTATATAATAAAATAGTTCAATATATGGTAAATGTATAATTATAATATACTACTATTTTATATTATATATACAGAATATATATATTAATATGTATATATATATATATACATACACAACAATAAATAATATGGTATAATTTTATTAAATTATGTATTGTAATACAATTATAATCACTATTGCAGTAGCATAAATAATTACATATTTTAATATATGAAAATAAATATATTAATATAATATTTTATGTATTACTAGATTATATATATATATATATATATATATATATATATATATATAGCCTATATATATATATATAAAATATACAATATAATATACAACATATTAACAAATGCATACAAAAAATATATACACAATTATATATATAAATGTTTTTTTTTATTTTATGAAACACTATTGAAGTAGCATTTGTTTCCGGTGACTGCGTTGCCACAAGTTGCCATCAAATAGACTGGACGGTTGAGCGGTTTGTTTAAAAAGCCTGATAGAGAGGGATTGTTTTTTATTTGCTGTGCAGCCGCAGAGACCAGCAGAGGGAAGCCTTTCATCCCTTTAATGTGTTCCCTCTTTTCAAAGACCACAAAAAGTTGTCTTCTGTTTCCAAACAAACATCTCAGCTTCTCAGTTTGGAGCATAATAAACCCTGCATGCGCACGGAGAGAGTCTCTCAGGACAGATGTGAGCGCTAGCATGGCTTTGCTTTGAGTGCTACGACACACCTGCTGCTTCTAGATGCATATCGACCAATTCTGATGACTGAAGTTTGAGTATGGCTCGTATGTATATTGTTTAATGGGTTTGTGTTTCTTTGACTTCGTCCCTTTTTTGTATGTTTAGTATATTTGTATTAACTGTAATCACGAATGGATGTAAATAATCTCCGTATTGAATCTTGGACCAACAAAAGTCCATCATCACATTCATTAAAGTTTGAACTAGATGGAAATCAATACCGTAACATCAAAAGAAACAACTTGAACAGAAGAGAGAAGGAAACCTACAGTACTATACCACCAAAAACGTTTAAAACGCAGTCATTTTTATCATGTAACCATAAAAGGCCAATCGTATATAGCCAGCTGTGATTAACAGATTATCATGAAAAAATTACAGTAAGCATTTTTTTTTATGTTAAAAATAGCTTTTGGGTTTCATTCGGTAAAGATCTGGGTAAATGTATCCAAGTACATAGACATTATTTAATATATTGAATTAGTATTGTTAATGAATGAAATGGTAAATGTACAACATATAAACAAACAAATATATCCACAAAAATATATTAGTTGTTATAAAATTACATATTTTTTTCTCTGTTGTAGTAGCCGTTAGTTTCCAGTTCCAATCAAAAAGACTAAACAGTTTGTTTAAAAATGTCTGACAAAGAGTGATTTTATATTACGTTTTTATAGTCCATCATTTGTTTAAATACATTTTATAATTGTTATCTCATATAATTTCATAAAAATATGCCTTACATATTGGTTAACTACCAATAAATAAACCCATATAAATTAGGGTACGACAACGATGTACTAAAAACTGAAAAGTTTTTACTTTGTGTTTTTCAAATACAGACGACAACACTGTCAAAACGTTCCGGATCAGTGAAAACGGTATAATTTTCAAAAACTTGCACTGAAACCAAAGCGCCGTTGTCGTGTAAATGAACGGCAAAAACGCATAAAAAGGTTTCTGTTTTTAGTTAACAATGGTGTTGTGGCTCCTCATTTGCTAAATTATTAGTCATGAATTAATACTACAACTTTTTTAACTAAAATGGTACCTTTGGGGTAAGTTGTGCCAGATGCATTGGGGTAAGTTGTGCCAGTGCCATCAACTAACAGTGATATTTTTTATACCATTTAGAGGCGAATCTCACTATTACAAATAATCTTTCAGTAACAAATACCAGTTCAAAGTGGGGGAAAAAATGCGACATTTATATATTCTGAATATTAAAAATAGATAATATGCATTGTGCGTTACTAAACTGTTGGTTCTCGTTTATGCAAATTATTCATATATTCCCCAGCAATTCAACTTAAACCCATTTTCTCTCAATCCCATGGCCTCGAGGAAATAGGTAAAAAGTGGCACAACTTACCCCCACTCTCACCTAATTTTCTGCTTCAGTGAAATGTAAATAAACACAAATATAAAGTGATTTATTCACTGTCCTGCGTCACGCATTCGTCTTCGGTTGTCCGTCAGCTCTTTGTGAGAACAAAGTGAAGGAAAACGTTTCTCTGAAACACGAAACCTGAGGATGTGAAACGTGCCCTCTGCCCTCTAAAGTGATACAAGTTGCAGAGTTGTCACTTAGGTCAGTAGTGATGTTTAGTAATCTTTTCAGCATCCTCCTGCTCACTTGCACTTTAAAAAAGGCCAAGGGTTGAGATCAACAATGTGAACATTAAATGTAGGATTTACTAACATCACTGGACGCCAAAGCCAGAAAAAAACAACAAAGTCATAAAAGTTTCGAAGGCTTACATTTTAAAGCTGAAAATCCCAGCGTTTGATCTCAGATCAAAAGGGATCACTAAAATACTCTCAAGTATACATTTAAACAACAAAGAAAATACTTCTGTTGTTTAACAGGGATGATTGTTTTTCCACCTGCAATATTGTTTGTTATACGTGCCAAACGTCACTCCTGCGACTAAATATTACGAACTGCAAGACGTTTGAAGCGCCCCTGAAACATAACAGACTCCCGATGACCTCAAAAACATATAATTAATGTTAAGTTTGAATACCAGTCCTTTTCACATGCCTGTTGTTTGCACCTCGGCTGACCGCTTGATGACTATCAACACCCTCTAAAGTTTACGGGCTGTTAAGGGGGTTTGGTCTCTCAGCGTGAGGGTCTGAATGTAGCCTATTAAAAGTGTAACACAGTGTCTCCACTGACTCTGTTTGAAAGGTACTTCACCAGCCACTGTTTTATGGAGACGGACACTCACATGCTCTTGCTTTGGTCTGTGCTTGTTTTTTTTCTCTTCTTCTCTGCATTGTTGCAAAGGCCTGTTTAACTGGACATGAACTTTGTTGTTCAATCAATCAATGCATTCAAATTTGCTGCGTCAGGACGTGTCACGCTAGTGATAGTGATCGTGAAAAATGTCATGACACGTCTTAACGCCCCATATTCGAATGAAAACAAAAGAGTTTTGGCAGAGCAAAAATAACAGTTTTAGTCTGTTAATTACACATCGTATGGCTTCAGAGAAGTTTAAAAAGTAATACATATATAATAAATAAAAAAACGTAAAAATAATGTTTTATAAAAAAGTTAAAAAAGTTAAAAAAATATTCTTACATGTTGGTTAACTGCCGATGAATATTTGGCAGATTAGTCACAAATTATTAATGAAACAATTTTTTTAACTAAAATGGCAGATTTGGGGTAAGATGTGCCAGCTGCTTTGGGGTAAGTTGTGCCAGTGGCGTCAACTAACAGTGATAGTATTTACAGCATTTGGAGGCAAAGCTCACTATTACAAATATTATTCCTTGAACAAATACACATTTGTTTCCCAACATTTAAATATTCTGAATATACAATACTTTTCCTGGATAGTTTAAGAGAGAAAAAATGCTGCAAAATAAAACGTTTTAATCTGATGGTAAAGTCAATTCAATTTCCCATGGCTTTTATCTTGTGACCAAGAAAATATATATTATGGTAACACTTGTTAGCCAGCTTTTCCTTCACATTTCTTTAATTATAATTTTCTATAAAACTAATTTCCAGCATAAGTTTGTAGGTCTAAAAGATCACAAAAAGTGTGTATTAAAACGTTTGCCTGTATAATTCAGATACACCCGAATCATAATCCTGAAATGGAGGGAATCTGATAAACTGAGAGCCAGGAAATACAGCAGCGCCAGTTAAGTGAAAGTCGACTACCAGAAAAACATGACATGAAACAAACAATAACAAATTGAAGCATTGAGAAACAACAATACTGAGATAACAGCAGGGACTCTGCTTTCTCCGCTCCTCTGAGAAGAGAAAAAAAGATGCAGAGGAAGATAGAAACAAGAGAGAGTCTGAGTCAGACTGTCACTGTTGAATCTTTGCCAGAACATTTTGGGACTGTCCAGCCCCCCTCCTCCTCCTCCTCCTCCTCCTCCTCCTTCATCCCCTCCTCCTGAGAGAGGGGGAGTGTTTCCCTCTGGTCCTCAGTCTTAACACTTCGCAGAGCTCTGAGACGCCACACTGAGCTCTGGAAGCTAGCTGTGACTGACAAAAGCCACACACACACACACACTTGGCATGGATAGCAAAGTTCTAGCGCTGGTGGCCCTGCTGACGCTCGCCATATGGAGCCCAGAGACTGACGGTAAGTGGGTTACGACTAATATTACAGATTTACAGCATTTAAGTTTTTAGATGATGCTTTGTGTTGCAATTCAGTTAACTATTAAATTGTAAAATAAAGTTGCTGCCTTAAATTTTTAAGTACAATCAACTTGGATGTTTAATTAATTTCAGCTTAATTTACAATTGACTGACTTTAAAAAATGAGTTGAATCTTGTTTAACATAAAAAAGTTGGAAATCGCTTAACTTATTTTGATGAGTTAAAGCAATGTAAAAACATATGTTGTCATAACTTATTGATCATATACATTTTTTAAGTGTAGCCAGATGTATACTGGTGTATCACCCTGGGCATCTTGCACTAAAATAAAATAAAAACGTATTTTATTTAGAATAATAAAATAGTGTATTCATTATAAATGTAATACAATAATATATTGTAACAAGCAATGTAATATTGTAATGTAACAAAATAAATATATTCAAAATGACTAAACATTGTTATTTTGAAAAATACATTTATAATGTGTAATATTAATTCATTTTAAATTCATCACTCAAAATCAAATATAGACTAAACAAAAACAAAGCAAAACAACTAAAAACTGAACAAAAACAAAGGAAAACTAAACAAAAACAAAGCTAAACTAAACTAGACAAAAACGGAACTAAACTAAACTAAAATATACTAAACAAAAAACAAAATAAAAATTCATAGCTTTCCTATTGAACCCTGAAGAAAATGGTGTAGGATTTACTTTGAAATGGTTTTCAATTGTTTGAGAAGTTGCTTGTAAACTTCACAGTAATTACAAAGAAGCGACAAGTAACATTTAATAAAGCAGGAAATCTTTAAGTAGAAACCCTGAAATCGTATTTTCTTGAAAAACAAACTCCAATAATCTGTTTTATTTACAACTTCGTAAAAAGTTTTTACAGTGTGTGTTCTGCTGAAACGTTTTATTACCCGAGTCATAACTTGTTTTAAGTTTTCCAGAATAGTGACTGGTTTCAGTGAATGATCATTAAGGAGTTAACGGTCATTAAGAGGTTCCACTAATATCACCTTGCAGCTGGTAATTGCCCTGCATAAATTAGCATATATGTCTTCACTCCGCTGTGCATGTCTTTACATGTTAGCGGGCCTGATCTAAAAGGACAGAAGGTTTCGGCGAGATGTTTGACCAGCTGAACTTGGCGGGTCTTGGCTTTGTTGTTTCTGCTGTGCGAAAAAAAACCTAGCACTGTTTACTTATCCGCAAGCTCTATTAATTACTGTCTAATTAGGGAATAGTAAGCAAAAAGTTCCTGCGCTGTTCACTTGGCGCAGTGTTTAGTCAAGGCTTAATGGGCCGGTGTTTAACATGATAAAGGGAACAGAGAGTGTCGGGGAAATCTGTGGGAATTCAGAGTTTGACTTGCCTCATAACCGGCTCCGTTTCGGCGAAGTGCAAAGTGAAACCAGGGAGATGTGAAACCATTCAGAGAATGTTCTTCAACAGATTCATTTAATGCACATATTCAGGACTAAACCTGGAGTGTTATTATGGGATTGTGCCGTATTTAATGTTGAGGACCCTCAGAAAGGCTCCTGATGAAAAATGTGGCGAGTGAAAGGCCAGGCCGGCCCCTGCGTGAATGGACGAGGGCCACTAGAATGCAGACTAATCTCTTTTTAATGATCAGGGTTTGTTAACGGACGCAGGTGATCGGACACTTTCAGGAGATGCTTTCGAGAGTTCGCGATTTGTGTTGTACTGTAGGATGATATCGCATTAACATGAATTATGGATTGCTTTAGTTGGGAATTAAGTTTCTATGTGATTTCATTGTGTCTTTGTCAGTTCTGATTCTGAATACAAAGGTTTTGTCAAGTAGTTTTAAAGGTTCAGATCAGCTAGAAACAGCGGTTTAACCTGAAAAATAAGTTGTTTTAAAAGATTATCCATCTTGTTGTTGTATGCATCTACAAAAACTTTGAGATAATCTGTTGCAAAAACTTTTTTTATTTACTTTTTTTTTTTTTACATAGGAAACAAATCAGTTAAAACAAATTAAAATTGAAAACACAAGATTCGTTTTAAACTATATTTCTATGAATGAATAAAAATAATAATATGAAGAGAAGCAAGGACTTATCTTAGGTATTTTAAATATTTTAAACATGTTTCTAATATAATATCTGTATTTTGAAGATCTTATACACTACAATTGAAACATTTGGGATTTTTTTTACATGTTATTAAAATAAGTCTCTTCTGCTGCATTTGATGATCAAGAAATACTGTAAAATTGTGAAATATTATTATCATTGAAAATATTGGTTTTCTATTTGAATACATTTCAAAATGCTAAATTTTCAGCATCATTACTCCAGTCTTCAGTGTCACATGATCCTTCAGAAATCAGTCTAATATTTAATGTTCAAGAAACATTTATGATTATTATCAATGTTGAAAACAGTTGTGCTGCTTAATTTTTTGAGGAAACAGTGAAACATTTAGTCTGAAAAGTTTGAATAGAATTTAAAAAAAAACAGCATTTATTTAAAATAGAAATATTATGTAACATTATGAATGTCTTTATTGTCACTTTTGATCAATTTAATGCATCCTTGCTGAATAAAAGTATTAATTTCTTTCAAAAACAAATACCGACCCCAAACTTTTTCATTAATTAATTAAAGTGTATTCATTTATCACTTCGATACAAACTGTAACTTCAGATCTCTTTGATATAAGAGGCATTTTTCATATTTCTCCCGCACTGACTCCATACTTTCTGTTCTGACCCCGTCACAGCAAAACCCATCAGTCTGGTGGAGAGATGCTGGTGCCGGTCCACTCTCAACACCGTCCCGCAGAGGAGCATCCGTGAGATTAAGTTCCTCCACACACCCAGCTGCCCGTTCCAAGTCATGTGAGTCGACATCCCACGGCCGTCTATCTCACAACTACCACGTTTTTCATGCTTTACACGACTACATTAAAGTACACCAGCGAGAGTCCTTTTAAGAGCTCTTAAAGTTGCACATTTCCACCGTTTTAGGAGTCAAACCATGTGGGAAAAGAGCAATGTGTCCTGTTATTATTCAGTCACAAAAAAAGGACAAAATGAGAAAATATAAAGAGTGATTTTGTCCATTATGACTGTTCAGGTTTTCACGACACGATAATTGTTAAGGGTCAAAATGATTAGCTTTGTGTTACGGGCGACCTTGTCCTTTTCGTTTTACCAGCATTTGGTATTACTTTAGCGGTCTGGAATATATTAAACCGAACCATTTGTACCCCGTCAGCAGCAGAAAAGCCAAAGCGCTACAGGGGATCAAGGTTACAGGGGTTACAGAGGTTAGCATGTAGCCAAGGGTCATTTGGGGAACAAACTTTGGCCGGAGGAAATCACCTTTAATCTGCCACTTTCCACACATCTTGTTTAGGAATCCTTTCGGATTCATTGGCCGAGATGAAAGACAGCCACCTACCCTTTCCCCCCCCCCTAGACAAGCACATCACTCATTTTGTTGTTAGCATTAGCTAGCTGTGAGGTAATTACTACCTGCTGGCTCGGTCCCAGACCACCGACAAGCTCGCGCAAAAGATCGTTTAGACTAGCAAGATTAACCCAGAGCCCAAATCACAAACAAACAAACAAATAAAGCAAACTCTCTCAAGATAAACTCAATGGAAGACATCCCGCCGGAAAACAAACAAGGGGTTAGCATTACACTTTTAGTTAGCTTACTGATCGGGAGGTTGATTGAGGTAGATTTGGGGTTAAGCGGATCTTTTATCTGAGCCGACGGGCTCCATTTGTCTAGACAGATTGAGAGATCCGTGTGTGTGTGAGGTGTAAGCAATACGAATAGGAGCCATTTGAATGGCAACGTGAGCCGCTAACTCTCAAACACAACCTTTTGCCACTGAGGTGCGAAGTCTGGGTGTCATTTGTGTTGTTTTCTCCATGTGTGGGTGAGCGAAGCGTTTGAGGGGATTTTCCTGGCTGGCCCGAAGCAAATTAGGAGGTCAGATATCAAGCAAAAAGATTTCAGGCACTTTACTTTTTCTATTTGTCGTTAACCAAAACAATCTCCCAGCAAAAGTTTTTGCAAATATCAAGGTAAATATCGCTGTAGGCCCAGTTATAGCAAGGATGTAGATAGATACATCTAGATCTAGATCTAGATATATAGTTCTCTATATATTAATGCCAAGGTAATAAAACAGAATTTACAGTGTTATAAATGTAGATTCATTCTTTTAAAAATGAAAATGTAAAAAACGTTGCTACACTGTAAACCATTCTTCTTCATTGTATTAACTCAAATTTTTAATTACAACGAACTCAAAATTTTAAGGCAACAAGGTAACTTGCTTTTTTAAGTTAAACTAACATTTTTTGTTTTACAGTAGATTTACTATGTTAATAACTGGAAACACATCATCACAGTCTGTTTACTTCAAGAACGATAGTTATTAAAAATATTAATGTATTAACATTAAAATATCAGTGTATTGACAATTTCAGAGGAAATCAAATAATGTATGTTACTTTAGACAAACTACGTGCACATGCACAGTTCTGGGAATCTCAGTCAAAATCTTCCGAATCATCAGAAATTCCGAACTTCCAGACAGCAGGACATTATCCTTACGAACCGACCCGCCTCTAATTCAATCCAGTTATCTGATGCAGTGCAGTGACTCTGCCAGTACAGTAGAATAGAGGAGCTGAAATGTGGTCCATGACGGACAGCTGATACGATCTGATGAAACACACTGTAGAACCGCAGAGGGAGAAAGGTACAGTCTCTCTTTTGCTCTGGTCCGAAACAAATCCCTTCTTTTCTCTCTCTCATTACCAGTGCCAAGCTGAAGAACAACAGAGAGGTCTGCATCAACCCAAAGACCAAATGGCTTCAGCAGTATCTAAAGAATGCCATTAACAAGTAAGAAGAAACTCTTTCTACTCTAGAGAAAAAACAGTTCACTGGGAATCATGGGATAAGATATAGTCTGTTTCCTTGTAGACTTAAAAACTTTGAATTAAAATGTAAAGACATCTAATGAAAAAAATGTATGTTTAAAACTTACGCCACAAAATGTTTATTCTAAGGTGCCATGAAACGGTTTTAACAATACACTGAAAAGTCTTTATGTGTTTTGGTCGTTCATTTACACAACAATGGTGTTTTGAGAGCCTGAAAATGCAAACTTTTGAAAACGGGTTTCAAAGTGCAAGTTTTTGAAAACGATACCGTTATCGTCTCCGTGTAGACTACAAAAACATGAATTTGTGAAAACGGTGTCGTCATGTGTTCAGTCAATAGGCTCGTAGTGTTTCTTTACAAAGTAATATCGCCATCTACTGGCCTGGCATGAATAATACAGCGTCTTAAGTCGTTTTTCGCGGATCCGCTTGAACCGGGATCATTTTGACAATTTGTCATCTGTACAGAGAAAAATGCAAAGGAAGCTTTTCTGTTTTCTCAGTGATAAATGTAACAAAAAGTTACGTATACACTTTACATACAAAAAAGTATGTAAAGTGTAGACATAACTTTACACATAACACTAGCTGTGTTTCCATTACCCTTCAAATTGCGCAAATTGAAAATGTGAATTTGAAAATACGCTCAATGTAACATCAATTTCGCAAAAACTCCCATATATCGCAAAAAAGTTTTTACGCTGGCATGAGGTGGTTTTTCAGCCAATTAGAAAAAAGGGATATTTCGCAAAACTGCAAACAGTTTTTCTGCATTTAGAGATCACCTGGCGAGACACCTGGTCACCTCACACAGTTCCTCTGTGAAATCGCGAACTATAAACTCCCAGAAACACCTCATGTTCCGCTCCCAAATATAAGGGGCTTTTTTCGTGCCATTAACGCTTGGATAACATGCTTACGTCTCATTCGATTAAAAATAATGGCTAGTGCGGTGGCTGCGATATACATAGACCTACCAACATTCGTTGCCATGATTTCTGAAATGACTTCTCGCGCGAGAAAACAAAAATTACGTTTTAGTCACGTAACATCGGTTAATTGAAACCGCATCATTGCGCACATTTGTTTTTATCGACAATTAGGAAATATCGCAAAAGTTTTGCGCAAATCTGTAATGGAAACCAGGCTACTGATATATGGGATTTTTCGATGTTTTCAAAAACAAACATTTTCATGTACATACAACTTGGGAGATTCATTATAATTGTCAAAACCGGAAGGTAATTGTACACCTTATAAAACGTAAAAAAACAACAACAATGCTTTACATAAGAACACCAATCATGGAATCACACCGATTTATTAAAAAAGAAATAATGAAATGTACACGTTCTGATGTAATGTATGTAATCTGTATGTATTGTAATCAACTGTATTAAATTTGCAGTGAGAAGGATTTACAGAATTTGTTAGTTTACGCAATTTACTTAACATCAAAAGCAAACGTAAAGGTGCTGTAGCATTAACTGTTTTAAAACAAATCTTAGCTGCAATTTACAAGTTGTTGTTCCTGACAATTAAATGGCATATGTGGAATGTTATTGGGTAATTTAAGATTATATAAATTACACGTTTACCTAAGTAGGTAATTAGGCTCCACCACAGAGCCTTAAGCATTTAACCCCTGTTCATTGATTACACTAATTGTAGATTAATGATGAGGTAACAGGCAGAGCAGAGAGGTTTTACACCACTATAATCGGCCTCCTATTGTGCCACTGGGCCAAACTGACTGATGCCATTAAAACATAAAAAGGGAGAAAAAAAAAACACTATTGATGTTTTGATTATTATGGGTCAGTCTGGAGCAGAGAAAAAAATTGAAAATCTGAAATTTTATTTTAAGTACTAAAATAACTTAAACTGAAATAAAATAAATTAAAGTTAAACAGATTTTTTTTAAGCAAAACTTATAATGATGACAAATAACAAAATTTGTAAAACTTAAAGTAAAACTGCAAATTTAAACATAAAAACCCATTCAAAAATATGAATAAGTGCTATATTAGTAGTATACTAAAATAGCACTGCTCTACTGTCTGCTCTCTAAGGCATTCTGTGAATTATCTAAATTTATTACAATAAATCTAAAACTTAGTCATCTTTTTGTTCCAAGTGACCTACTTGCAAAATACTTTTTTGATAAAACTAAGTTCTAGATTGATAAAAAAAAAACATGTTGCATGCATTAACAGAATAGTTCATAGAAATGTTCAAAGGCTGCGATTACAAGTTTCATCCTCAGAAATGTAATAAATGTTTCAGCATTGACATCTACAGTATTAAAGTCTTGAAAGTAGTACTGTATGAAAAACAAAACAAGTGGTTGTTCATCTCTAATAATATGACTTTTCTTTCTCTTTCAGAATTAAGAAGTCAAAGAAGCGTTCAAAGTAAACACGCGAGGATGTGCGGGGAGGACCGTGGTGCATCTCTATCCTCTAAAGAGGCGCACGTCCTCTTCCCTCGCTCTCTTAGATCACTCTTCCTCTTTCTGGACTGCTTGCACAAACAGCACTTCACCTAAACCAGCCGCAGCTCACCAAAACACAACCAAACACCTTCATCCCGACGCACTGCTACTGCTGGCTGTGACTATTTACTGGTGCACGAGTGTGTGTATGAGTGAATGAAGCGTTTGAACGCGACCTCGAACGTGTGAATGTGAAGGCGAGAGAAATATTTACAGGTTTTCCGCGACTTAAAGGGCAGTAAAAATGAGAGTTTGTGGATTTGTGTTATAGGGATGTTTAACCTTTAGGATCGTTTGGGATTAATAAGGGACGCAAGCAAGTGAAAAAGACGCAGAAAGTTAAAACTGCCCCTGTTCAAGCTCACTTTTGCTGTAGTCTAGGTGTTTAAAAGATCATCAGCACACATGAATGATCCAGCATGCTAACGCTAGCTCTGTTCCAAAACCTAATGAGCCGCCTACCTAGACACCAATGCGAAAAACGACAAAAATAAACTGCCTTTTATGAAATTTACATCAGTATCAGTTGTATTTCACAATTGAAGCAATCCCAGAATGCATTGCGACAAGCTCAATTCAAAATCCAAGGCGGATGTGAAGAGCAAATTTATAAATATACTCAAATTTCATACAATACTAAATAAAAAGTAAAAAATGGACTCCCTGTATTTCTATGTGTTTTTAATTTTTTTTAAACTGCGCAGTTAGCTTAGCAACATGCTAACGGCAAACTGTTTGGAATCAATTGACCGTTCGCAAAACCCCGCCCTCGAACGGTTCTCGTCCAATCCTAGCTCAGCAACTGTAACTAAGGAGAAGGACCTCCGTCAAACATTCCGATTTCAGCAATATAGTGCATTGATGCGCCTATGGCAGTGAGGTCTGCACGGGCTTAAAACTTGCTGTATTTTATGATTGCTTGCAACTATTATTAAAAAAATAGACTACATGTACAAACACCGTTTCACTACGGCACTGCGGCCCCCTCATCAGTCAGCAAACAAGAGGAAAAAAAAGAGAAAAAGCACGGACTTACTAATTACGAAACTTTGATGTGGTTGAACAGGTACACAGTCACAAATTCCTCTGGAACTCAAACATTAAACTTCAAAACAAAGTTCGCGCAGTTGCACAACTATTCACACAAATATATCCTTCTCAGTAGTTTGAGTTATGAATGAAGAGAACGCATGGAGAGTTGATGGTTTCAGCGCGTCCTCTGATTGCAGTGTTGTGACTGAAATAGCGCGCGCGGGAGCACATGCGCAAAACAGTTTTGTAAAATGATATATGATCAAATAAAAATGATTAATATATAATTTTACAAAACTGTTTTGTGCATGTGCTCCCGTGCGCTATTCTGTCTATATTTCTGTCGTGCACTGGAGGATATGTCTGCTGCATTACTCCAAAACCAAATATGGATCTCAACCCAGCCATGGCTATGGTTCTCAATTGTTTGACGGGCGTAGTAACAATAACTAAGGGGCGTGGCTTTTGCGAACGGTCAATTGTGAGCTGAACATTTTTGTGGTTCAAATCAATCACTTACAAAGTTCCATAGCAGTTTACACGACACCAATTTCGACTAAAAAAAGTCAAACATTTTATGCGTTTTGGCCGTTCATTTACACGACAACGCCGTTTTTGGGGGCCTGAAAACGCAATCTTTTGAAAGGGGGTTTCAAAGTGCACTTTTTGGAAAACAATACTCTTATCGTCTTCGTGTAAACAACTAAAATGTGAATTTGTGAAAACATTTTCAGTCTATGGACGTTTAGTGTTTCTTTACAAAGTGGCATCGCCATCTACTGGCCTGGCATGAATAGCACAGCGTTTTTAGTCGTTTTCACAGATCCGTGTGAACGGAGATCATTTTGACAATGTTGTCGTCTCTATGTAATCAACGCAAAGGAAAAACGTTTCGAATTTTAGTACATCGTTGTGTAAACCTATACCTTAGAACAGGGGTCACCAAACTCGGTCCTGGAGGGCCGCTGTCCTGCAGAGTTTAGCTCCAACCCCAATTAAACACACCTGAACCAGCTAATCAAGGTCTCACTAGGCATACTAGAAACTTTCAGACAGGTGTGTTGGACCTGGTTGGAACTAAACTCTGCAGGACAGCGGCCCTCCAGGACCGAGTTTGGTGATCCCTGCCTTAGAAGATAGTAGGCAGTATTTGCACTTAGCAGTGTGCTATGTAAGTAAGAGATAGCAAGGTTTTGGAACAGAGACACGTTTGGCACAGGGCTGCTACTACAGGAAACAGAATCATAGTTTCCTGCCTTCCTCTTCCTCTCTGCTACCTGTGTGTAGCAAATGCCAAACACTGAAATTCAAGAAATATGCAGTTTAAAGCAGATATGCTATGTATAAAGCAGGTGTTGTTAATGCAATCACGCAATGGCAGCTTAAAACTTCTGCTCATGAGTATCGAGCGACATTCCATGACTCAGGCCTTAATTAACAGCATTTGCAAACAGATCTGTACTGGCGAGTGGCCTAAATGTGTGTCATACTGGTTGTGACTTGGATCCAACAAGAACAACCAACATGTAAATATTCTCCAGCACTAAACGGCTGTCAGTAAATGGGTTGAACAGGGACCAAAACTGAACCGCATAAATGCAAGCGATTTTTTTGTAGACTAAATTAATATTACTGTATGTATTCCATATGTATCGTGAATTGTTTTTAGCCACAGAATTAAGATATTACTGTGATTATGGTTTCCATGACATTAACACGTTTATCTAACACGCATAGTTTCTGATCATGTTTTGACTCAAATGCCCAATTGCTGTAATGTTTTTGAGCCACTTTAAAAATATAAGGAGTTTGTAATGTAATGATTTATTTTTGTATTTTGTATGGATCAATATGAATAAAAACACAACAGTACAATATGAAGGAATTTCTAGAGAGCATTGTATTACAGATCACACTTCCACAATTATTATATAACCTTTGAAAAGAAAAATGTATATCATATAATTTTTATGACTTGTAAAATGTTATATATATATATATATATATATATATATATATATATATATATATATATATTATTATTATTATTATATTAAATGCCAACATATAAAACCATATAAATTATTTGGCTAAAGATTAGCCATGGATTACTAAAAACAATTTAAAAATGTTTTTACTAAACTGGTAGTAGCCTATATATATATATATATATATATATATATATATATATTGTTTTTACATATGGGTATACATACATAAATGTATCCTCACATTTGAAATTTCCTCTGTAAACTCTAGGAACCATAAACAAACAGTCCAACATGTGCTTTTCATCAGGTCTTTCTAATAAGCACTGGACGGATGTATGTTTCTTTTGTTTTCCACTGTTACTATATGCAACTTTTTTATTGTAAAAATGTCCTATTTAAAAGGCCCCAGTGTGAATGCTGCCTCAGGGTCAGTAGAGCCAGACGTCTGCACCCTAAAACACGGATTTCTGGAAAAGACATTTGCTGGACCGTGACATATCAAATGCATTCATATTTACTAAGATTATCCATGATGATTTTAATTACTGGGAAAGGACTGAGAACTGAAATTTGTACATTTATTAATCACCTTTTTCTATTATATAATATATATATATTTAAAAAAAGTCTCTGAGACATGTAATCTACAACCACACCTAGAAAAAGGTGGTTCAGTTTAACTCCACTGTTGGTTTGTGTCAATCAGAGATTCTCCGTCCGTAAATAATAGAGTGCTGAAATCAATACAGCTGGTATTTATTGTAGAAATCACTAGTCATTTCTTCAAGATGCTTGACCTCGGGGAAAGGCTGGACCCCTGGACTCATTTTTAACACCTGAGTCGTATGACATCTTTAGTGAAAGTTTGATACGAGTCCTCCGCACCAATTGGACGGTCTACAAATACATTAAAAGTGCCACTTCTAAAACTGGAAAACATGGATTCCTCGTGGACGGGTTTAAAATGTGCTCTCAAAAGTATCACGGATTGTATAATATGCATAAATACTAATAATCAGTGTTTGGAGAGTAAATGATTAATAAATAATCAAATTGCTGAAGTTTAATTACTTTTCCCTTAAGGGATTACTCTTAATATTTATCTTCTGCAGTAGTTGCATTAAATCCGGTATAGACAATTAAATAACACAATAGTGAATAGAAAAAATATTGTTGGTTTTAATTTTTGAAAAAAAGTTTGCTGCTTTTGCTGGTTTACATAAAAATTTTGGTTGATTGAAATTAAAAAATGTAGTTAATGCAATGAAGGAGATTGGTTTAATAAATAGAAACTCAAAATATGATGTTATCTGAACCACGTTAATTATCTAAGTTGATTTGACAAAATAATAAAGTTGTGATAGCAAATCATGAAAATATTTGTTTACAATGTATCAAAATTCAATGTTAAGTTTTAATGTAACCCTTCTCCCTTTACACACTGGTCATTTCAATAATAATTTATGAAATTGTATATTGTTTATTTGAAAGAATCAAAAGTGCAGTTTCTTTATTGTTTAACTGGTCGAGGTTGAGGATTAAATTAGTAGCCTAATAATCCAATATTTTTTAGAGAAAGTAATTATAATCTGATTACATCGTTGAAGGTGTAGCCCGGCTAGCTAGTAATGAATTACTTTTTTTTAGAGTAATTTAACACTGCTAATAATGAACTCATGTGCTACACAAGTATGCTAAGCTAGTAGGTTTAGTTTTGGGATATAAATAGAGCCGCATACCAAAATCAAGCTCCAGACCTCCGGTTTTTTACATCCAGATGTTCATTACCGAAATACATTGACGTTCTGCATAATTATGTGGTGTGGTATAGGCCTACGTGCTGCGATAAAGAAATGTTTCCGGTTCAATGACTAAATTCACTAAAGGCCATCAAACTCAGCTCGAATCAGCTCGAGATCAATCTAACAGCGGCGGTCCATGTTTTCCCGTCTCTGGAGAGTTGTAGTAATCCAGCAGGGAGTGAGATTCGGTCATGTTTTACTGTACGGCCCTGAACAGCTCAATCTAGTACTAATAAGAACCACACACAGCACAGGGACCGCAACGCGTTGGGCTCGAATCAATCACACGGTAATTTGTCCCGTCTTTCCTCGGCGCGGGAGAACAGGCTCGTGACTGCGCGATCCTGAGAGAAATCCTGAGATCCTGAGACACCTTCATTTCCTCAACCTCAAACACAGGTCCATTTGTTCGTGAGCCAAATAAATGAAGACTTATCTGCAGCGTGCTATTTCATCTGATGCGCCTGTAGATCTTCATTTTGAAAGTTCTTGGAAGGTTCTCGGGGTTCTGCAAATTGTTATCAGAAGAGTGAATTAAGAAATGTTTGAAACCGCTCCAAACCACACAGAAACGGGGAAATCAGTGTCACAGCAACTCGTCTATTTGCTAATAGACTTAATAGACTGCAAAAGAGGGGCTGATTACACTGCAAAAAAAGTTTCCAGTAGGCTAGGCTAGGCTAAAAAAAAAAAAATCGAAATAAACAATATTTAGTTTAATTAAATTTAGGATTAAAAGATATTAAAGGGATAGTTCAGCCAAAAATGAAAATTATGTTATAATTTACTCGCCTCCAAGTTGTTCCAAACCTGTATGATCGAGTTTCTTTCTTCTGTTGAACACAAAAGAAGATATTTTGAAAAATGTTGGTAACAAGTTGACAGGATTTTTTAAATTAATTTAAAGTCAATGGCCACCGTCAACTGTTTGGTTACCAACGTTCTCATATTCTTTTATGTTCAACAGAAGAAATAAACTCTTGGTCGGAGCGGTCAAATATATTTAAATGTTTGATCTTTTTAGACACAAACACTGATGTATTCTTTCACCAATGACATAAGACTATTAAAACGTGCATTATGTGAAATGGTTTAAGCAGAAGTCTGATCCAGGTCAGCCCTTTTTGAGAATATCTCTTACCTCCGGTGTTGATGTATCGCTTCCTGGCGGTAGTTTTCATTCATATTTAATTCACGTTTGTAATGTCTTTTACAGAAACAGAAAGTTGATATAGGCTAATTCAAATAAAACCTCTGTTACACAAATTAATTCTTCAAGTAATTCTACAATGGATATTGCTATACAGTTGCCAAGATGTTCCTGGTGTTTTTTTACTTAAAAGAGCCTTATAGGCCTGGTTTGTGTCCCTATATCAGTGTCTATGGTATTTTTGAACCAATTTTTCCATGTTGTCCACACATTTTGTTATCCCAGCAAAACCATATGAAAATCTACTAGCTTGAAAATAAAATAGCGATTGCGGTTTTCTGGTTTGGGTCAGGGTCTCAAAAGTGATCAGAGGCTACATTAACAATATGGAGAATCAGCGTCCTGAAAGACAAATGTCTTAGCGCGGGACAAAAAGTTCATAACATCCTATCAAACATCCCTCGTGTTTGACAAGCGACATCATAATGGGCCGTTCGTAACTGTAAACAGATCTGGAATGTCCCAAGATCCATCATGACTCGGGAAAACTGTTTCCTTAACCCTGGGATGGAGTGAAGGGTCAAGCTGCTGCAGTAGGCCTATTGAAAACAGGCTGTTCAGAGGAACAAGACGGAGAAAGATGGAAAAGGGAGAGAAAGGTGAGACCGTTGATTCATATGCGGGTTTGGGCACACGCTTTATTGATGTGATTTTAATGGGATGATTTGTCAACCATGTTATAGCAGCTCTGGTTTTTCACTGGAATGGATATTTCGATGGCTATACAGGATTCATTCATTACTCATAGGATAATTTCTTAGTTTGTCTGTGCGGGTTTGTTTAGAATGTATTCCTTGGTATGTTACGTCATGTCCATTAGTACATTTTCATTTAAGATTAATCACTTCAGATTTTGGCTTCATGACTCCCAGAAGATTGCGGCGCCCTTGGACTTGGCTTGATTTTTTAAATAAATTAATATGGTTATGTTTTATTATCCATGAGATTCAACTTATTTCAAATCATTTTACTGAATAACTTGAGAATATTTACCAACAGGCCAATGTTTTGCATCCTTTGAAGCTCCATTATATCATGTGACTCCAGTTTCCATCTCTTATTGCAGCTTTAGGATATTTGATTTTTTAAGATTTAACAACAACAATTTGAACGAACATAGATAAATATATAGCCTAGAGGCATACAGTAGCCTAATTCAGCAATTTCACTCGAGAAAGAGCGTTGTATCCCTTATGCCTCGCGCCCACAGTCGCTCGCGCCACACGGACGACCACGGCACGCCTCTATACAGCAGGTCAATAAACAATTGATTAATATATATATTTAAAAAAAAACATTAAGTAGCCTACTCACGTTTTTAGACACAATATCGCCAGATATGCTATTCATTTTTGGTCCGCCAAAAAAAATAGTTCCAAACAAAACAGTCCCGTTTCCGATCAACATTTAGCAGTGGTGATTCATTTTTGAACGAATCAAAGTTTATTAGCAAATCAACTCTGAATCATTTAAAAACTCTCAATATTGCACTTGTCGCCGCCTACTGGATAAATCATGTTAAAGGGCATTAGAAATCTTGATTTACAGCCTGACTAAACTAAGAGGAGTGATACAAACAGTGAAAAGTGCTGTTGCCAAGTGCGGCTTGGCCAATCAAATTCGAGGGCTGAAACTAAACTGCAGAATCAATGATGTCTTGTGTTGAAATCGTTTAATCTAAATTACACAACCATAATGTTTGTTAATAGGCCGTGAGAACCCGTTTTCTGACATTCGCAACTTTCTTGAGAACAACAGGTTTCTGATATTTTGTTAGCTGTGATTTGTCAAAGCAATGGCTTCATATCTATGTCTCTTTTGCTGGCTGACCGTTGCATGGGTGAAAATAGTTCAGAATGAAACCAGTTTCTTGGCAGGACAATTTGGATCTTGAAACAAAAATGCAAAAACTAGGCCTATACTCTGGTCAGAGTTAAAAAAAATTGTACAAGAGATGAAATATTAAGACTTTCAAAACATAAATGCATAAGTTCAGTGAAAATACATAGTTTGTCTATAAGTCTGGCAAGAATTAAGGTACAAAAAGGACCAAATTTCACATCAATGTGAATGAAGTGGTTGTCAAATCCCACTGAAGTCAGCCAAAAGTCCAGAGTTCCCAGAAAACCATTTATTCAAAAATGAAAGTGTATATTTTCACAAGGTCAGCAACACAAAGTTGGTCATAAATGGTTTCACACATCGACCTAACCTTTTTTAAAAGCACTCGAAAGCATATTTACACACATTTCTGCTTGCCAGATATCCAAGGGTTAACAGCACATGGAAGAGCAATAAACCCCAAATAACACAATAAATGATATCTTGCACATTCTTCAGTGAATATTAAGTATTATTCTCAGCTCTAGACCTGATTTAATAGATGACGTGGCCCTGTTGCTCCATGCAAATAGGAACAACCTGCTCTGCGATATGGCTTCCTATCTGCAATTAAAGGAAGTTATTTTTGGAGGCCGAATAAGCAAAGCTTTTATTGAGAGCAGATGAGATATATGGCCGACTGGGTCGCGACAGAGACATAAGGAGCCTCTTTTGGTCCTACAGGAGCAATAACCACAATAGCAAATGAACCGATCCAGGTTCCTAGTGCTGTCTTGGGAGCACATCAGTCTATTATAAACAGACACCTTTTTAAGCCATGAGAGAAGATTCAATGAAGACCGGTCTGACCTTCAGAAGGACCACACAGGTGAAAGGTCATGGGACCCCGGTCTTGGTGGCATGATGGAATGCTCTCCAAATAGCGCCCCTGGGGTACCGTGAAGACATCATGATGCAGCAGTGGGAACAGTTTCACGGATCATTTTGGGTAGCGTAAAATCATTGATGCGTAAACCTGGAAGTTAGCCTCAACTCTGGTTCCCTCGATTCCCTCATTATTGCAGATAATAAGCTCCGTGATCGACAGAAGTTTATGGTTCTTACATGTTCTGTTCATCAAGATAATCTTTACAAATGAACACAACTTTTATGAATTTTGAAGCCTAAAAACAATCGCCAAAAACCCATTCACAAATCCATTGTCTTTTGGACAATTGAGTGCAAAAGTGCTCAATCGTTTCCCTAGTTTACGACTCATTTCTGCAGCACTTAACTGGTTATTCCCTGGTCAACCGGCCACCATGTTCTCAAAGATGGTCTACAAGCTCAGACTAACTACTAAATCAGTGTTTCCCAATCCTTTTCCTGAATCCGCAGCGACACTACACATTTCCGAACTCTTCTTAATCAAACAAACCTGATCAAATTTATCAGCTAGTTGGTAAAGACTCCAAGACCAGAAATAGATACGTCTACATTAATCTGGATACATTTGAAAATGGTGTTTCCGCTTTAAAATGGTCTTCGTCCACACTAGCGTTTTCAGGCGGTTTCCAAAAGTTTCTCATCCACACTGAAACGTTGGAAAATGCAAAATTCACCTTACTGCATGCGCATGCGTAAAACCTCACAAAAGCTCACTGAGATGATAGGCACGCAATAAATTGCGCAATTCTTCTGGCAGGATCATTTTATTCCAGGTTCCACCCAGTCAAAATATGGATTGGATTACCTAATGACCTATAGACCAACTATGATAATCTTGGACTAGCAATTGACATATACCACCTTGAACTAGCTAATGAGCTAATGGCCATCTTGGACTAGCAAATGACCTATAGGCCAACTATGATCATTTTGGACTAGCAATTGACCTATAGACCACCTTGAACTAGATGATTAGCTAATGACTATCTTGGACTAGCAAATTACCTATAGACCAGCTTGAACTAGCTAATGAACAGGCTTGTTCGACTTCATCCAGCGCTGCGCAGACCGATCGGTGGCTGACTTGAAGCAGTGCATGCCGGTTAGAAATTGTCTCCGCCTTCAGACAGCGCCGACCCCACGTGACTGTGACGTATGCTATCAAAGTATTGCGAGATCGAGTCGAGAGCAGCTGGAGGACTCAGCCAGCGCAGCTTCTCCGGCTGCACGAGCTCTGATGACGACACAGCTGTTCCACGATTGGCCGGATTCACCGCATGACATCGATCACGTGTGTTTCGTGTTTATTCCCACAACTTCAGTTACACTAATACTCTCAAATCTGTTTTTTATAACAGTAAAATCTCTTTTCATGTACTCGCGATGTTATATTGTGTCATATTTATCAAAATAAAACAGTTTTTTAAAGAAACGCAGACCCCACTTCATTGATAGTATAGGCTTACTGTGCGTTCACACCGCCGCCCTGCCAACGATGCCGTAGAAAGATTTGTGGACGCTCTGACGTAGATTGAATGCTTGGGCTTTTTTTAAACTTTATTTAAAGGGGCCGCAAAGTTATTGGGGCCGTTATTTGTGCAAACTCACCAAGTAGGGTGTAGTTAACCTCATGGAATCTTTTAAATGTGAAAGTAAGAAACTGATCGATGGAAAGAACTTAACAATTATAGTGACATGTTTGCTAACAAAAAGCCATTTGTGTGGCTTTTGTGTTCATGGTTAAGTGCTAATCTAATTTACATTCCTGCTGAAAAACAAGCTTTCTAGCGCAAAAAATGTTGCCTATAAATAGTGTTACGCGCCTTATCAAATTCACATGATCAACCTCTCCTCTATTTTGCTTGGGAACTAATGTGGTCGGAACCAAAGTTTACTTGACTGCGTTCTCTGGAATCCTCTCAAGTGGTTAACTTCTACATTCCGATTGGTTGCCGCCGGTTACCGCCAAACCACTTCATAGTTCATTACCATAAAGTTGATTTCAACTCTCCTCGCCGCTCTCAACGTCCCAGACGCGCCGCGCCACCCTTTGCCGCCGGCTCTCATTGAAAATGAATGACTTCCGGCCACTTTGACGCTCTCGCCAGCGGTGGTGTGAACGCAAGTTATATTGAACTTTATTATTGTACAAACAGACGCAGCAGTACATAAAGTATTTAAAGGGTTAGTTCACCCAAAAATGAAAATAATGTCATTAATGACTCACCCTCATGTCGTTCTAAGCCCGTCAGACCTCCGTTCATCTTCGGAACACAGTTTAAGATATTTTAGATTTAGTCCGAGAGCTTTCTGTCCCTCCATTGAAGCTGTATATACAGTATACTGTCCATGTCCATAAAGGTAATATAAACATCATCAAAGTAGTCCATGTGACATCAGTGGGTTAGTTAGAAGTTTTTGAAGCATCGAAAATACTTTTTGGTCCAAAAATAACACAAAATAAGACTTTATTCAGCATTGTGCGTCTTCCTCAGACTGTAAACGAAGCTCGGGCGCACCAGATAACACGTCATCAGCGTCTTACGTCAGCAGCGTCACTGCGGAGTCCTGAACGCAGATTGACAACAGACCCGGGAGAGAATACAATGCTGAATAAAGTCTTATTTTGTGTTATTTTTGGACCAAAAAGTATTTTCGATGCTTCAAAAACTTCTAACTAACCCACTGATGTCACATGGACTACTTTGATGATGTTTTTATTACCTTTCTGGACATGGACAGTATACTGTATATACAGCTTCAATGGAGGGACAGAAAGCTCTCGGACTAAATCTAAAATATCTTAAACTGTGTTCCGAAGATGAACGGAGGTCTTACGGGCTTAGAACGACATGAGGGTGAGTCATTAATGACATTATTTTCATTTTTGGGTGAACTAACCCTTTAATGAAAAAGTCTCTGAAAAGTCTGTGTATTTGACAAATATTTTATTTATTTCATTATAGTATGCACACACAGCGCAAGCGTCACTACGGGAAGCAGAAAGTGTCCGACTTCAGGTCTCCGTTTTCAGCTCCTCCCGCCTGCACACGGCAACTCTCGCCGATCGGTTTCATCCAGCCACAGCCGATGTCCAACACACCTATTATCCTGGACTAGCAAATCACCTATAGACAACCTTGAACCACCTAATGAGCTAATGGCCATCTTGGACTAACAAATAAGATTACCACCTTGAACTACAGTAGCTAATGAGCTAATGACCAGATTGGACTAACAAATGACCTATAGACCAACTTGAACTGCTAATAAGATGATGAATATATTGGACTAGCAAATGACCTATAGACCATCTTGGACTAGTTAATGAGCTAATGGCCATCCTGGACTAGCTAAAGAGTTGATGACCATCTTGGACTAGCTAATGAGCTAATGACCAGGGCTGTTTCTCACAAGCATTGTGAGCTAAGTGTATCATATTGACTATTGGTGGCAATGATTCTTTGATATTACAATGCTTTTGGGAAACGCTGACCAGGCCAGTTGGTAACCAGCTTCCATGTTCCAAAAAACAGCGTATGGCAGGATTTTGTTTCAACAGGGTAAAAGTGGTGTACATACAGATATGGCTAATGCCAGTGGGTTCTGTGGGAGTGATGCTATGCGACCGTATTGGTCTCCATGTTCGCAGAACCGCTTGGCACAGTTTCATCCCCATCCTGGGACCATAAACAGAAGGTTGAGACAGAGAGGTCTGACCTCTGGCCATTTATCCTCAACTTTGACCAGTCACATCAGTCAACGACCCACCGGGCACCACTGTCACTCCCATAACAAAGAAAGAAACCTCCCTATGACCATACACAGTCATATCGAGCTACGTTAAATTATGTTGATGAATTAAGTAGACGACAAGATTGCTTGGAAAACTCACAAGACTTCAGTTAAATATGAGAGATATTTAATGCCAGAACATGATCAGCGGTTTGATAGCCATCATACTTTTTTAGGCTATAGCTAGCTTATGTTTTTGCCATGATTAGCTAAGATGACTGACATCTCAATCACCACTGTAATAAAAAATACTTGGTGGCAATTACACAAATTATTCTATATAAGGCGTAATCAAACCTGAAAATGTCATCTGTAGAATGATATGACACGACAAACAATATGCCTTAGGAAAACTTCTGTTAGCTAATGGCTAATACATCACAAAGCTACAGTGAAGCTAAACAACACAAACACTGTACTTTTAATGACATGGCATTCATAACACATTTTTCTTTAAGGGTAAATTAATTACCAGATGGAAGTAATGTAGGATAGGACTTTATTAAATCTATAATTGGATCGCTAGGCTAATACAATATCGTTAATATTATTTTTCCCCTTCTATGGTTACATCAACAAAGAAGAAAAGCAGAGTAAGTTAATGAAAAATGCAACAACAAACATTTTATTTCCTCAAATATAATGCAGATTGATGGTCATTGATCTTCTAATCATAATCAAAATTACACAATGGCATTTTTTTACGATTTTTTTCTTTTCTTTAATGCATATCAAATTTCGGAAGTGGTTCTCACAGTTGTAATGGGAATTTTGGATGTCATGTATCGAAGCATGTCAAAAATGAGGGTAGTTGTCCAGGGTCGGTCTACAGTAGAGAGGTCAAATGACTTGACTTCGGACTCTAGAGAGACGAACGCCAGTGGATATTAGCTTGAGACCTGAGATTCATGCTAGGGGACATCAAATAGCTGTAAACATGAGAAAAACATACTTTCTCTAGTATATTTTTAACTGTGTGCTGGAAATGATCATTGTAACAATGCATTGAAAGTATGCTTTCAAAATAGTATACAATAGTATTTTGTACAAAGTACAGCTAAGTTTTATTTGTCTAATAATGTACATTTGTTATTGAAGACATGTATGCAATTTGTTTGGAATAAGTTATTACTGAGCATATACTTTTTACTCAAATATAATACACTTATGGTATATTGCTTGTGTTTCGAAGACACTCGTAATTAATTTGTAATGTATACTTGTAACACAAATAAAGTACACTTTAATATCACTTATCAAGCATGTATAATTTAGTCCCTACAGGCAAATACTTAAAGTATATTTGAAGTTTTTCCAATTTAGCACACAAAAAATATACTTAAAGTTATGCTTTACTACAATTTAATTACAACTAAAATATACTTAGTACAAAATGAGTTGTTTCAAAATAGCACACTTCAAGTTACCTAATCATTAGCACACTTGAATTATTCTAAATTACTCTGGCTGCAAGTACAGTATACTTAGCATTTTTTTCCCACCAGGGTGGGATGCAGTTATGACCATATCAGATATGCTTTGACAAAAGGCGTGAATGTTGATGGAAATCGTTATTTTGTTCAAAAAGACAATATGGGTTAACTGAAAATGAGTCAGCTGTTTCTAAATGGCATCAAGGATGTCTCAATTTCACCCCTAATTGTGTTGGCTTGATCGGCAAATTCGAGAGAAGCTTTTTTGGAGCTCAATTTTTCTTTTTAATGATGCTCTGTGGGATTAATTTTGGTCGCTTGGAATGCTTTTTGTTTATTAGTACGTCCTGTCATGTTCTGCCAAAAGAATTACTCTAAAAGTTCTCTAAAGTTTACACTATTTGCATTGACTTAAATGATCTCTCAACAAGCGTTTAACCTTTAACATAGAATAAAGCCATCCGTTTATGACTGCATGATTGTTCGCACCACTCTAAAAAGTAGAAATGTGTTTAAATCATCTGTTCAATAGCGTAAATGTGATTCTTCCTAGGGCAGTTATGAGTATTCCAGATGTGAGCCGCGTTTTAAGTATTCACAAAGGACGTGTCACATTAAATTAACTGCTGGTGGTAAGTCCAGGGGCTTATTTTAATTGAGATGAAATGTCCTTTTATTATGAACAGAAAGACTTGTTTATTTTAGAGGCGAGGCAATATTGAAAAGCCCGTTTCAGCTGAATAAATTTAACAGGGGTGCATGCAAGTTCATAGGAAATGAAAGATATCGAACGGGGTATTTACACTCAAAACAAAATGAATATGTATATAAAATTGTGTTTTCAGCAGGATATATTGCATGGCTTACATTAAACAATAGAACAGCAATAAAACAGATGTGTTAAGGTTCACCTGTCACATATTTCGCCAGAACAATCGCCAAAACAAGCTTCAGTTCTCAATAGTGCAAAGAAACTAGTGATGACATGATGTGAAAAAGAAGTTGTGAAGATATGCCAAAAAAAATCCAGTGCTCAAATGTGAGCATCAGTCATTTTTATACTACACTTCCAAAATCTAGCGAGCTGCCTACTGTACATACATACTATAGACAGCTTTTTTTTTTGGAAGGCTGATGGGTTTCAAAAGCAGCAATATTACGTTTCCTTTTAAGATACCAGATTTCGACCAGATTCTAAGACCGAATTGCATGTATACTCATAACAAGGCAATCCCAAAATTGCGACAAGCTTAAAAAAAAAAATTCAAAAATGGCCGACGAGCCAAGCGAATTGTTTAGGCTACTAAATGCTTGTATTCCATTCAATACTGAAGTCTTAATAAAAAAAAGTTAAAATTACTATTTTACTATTCTCAATATTTGTGTTGATATTCTATGCATGCGTATTGTTAGCTTAGCTTAGCAACATGCTAACATCAAACTCTGTTGGAATCAATTTAGTGCAATAGTTCCTGCCACTTTTTCAGCGGCGTTGGTTCTGGAAGTATTTTTTTTCATTAATTTCACCCATGGGGATTTCAAAAAAGTATCTGGCTGTGTTCGAAATTGCCCCCTATACCCTCATTCACTATTCCCTACATTAAACTAATATAGTCCACTTGAAGGAGTGAATGAAAACGAGTGAGTGAATTCGGACACTGAATCCGCAGGGCTGGCGCTTTTGCATAGTTTATGCTGTATAATAATTTGAAATTTAGCAAACTGGCAGCTCCAGTGGTAATGAAAAGAGGTAATCTTTCATTGAAAATATGTAAAAGCCTTAATTTAGCAATCAAGTAAAAATGAAAACCCAATGGTACAAGTCTGCGTACTTAACGGCTGAGGAAAAGAATCCAAAATATAACATTAAAAAAAAATAATATATATATATATATATATATATATATATATATATATATATATATATATATATATATATTCAAAGATTTAAGTATTTTGAAAGTGTTGGGAGACTGACTTGATTATGTCATTGTGGTGCTTCATGGGGGTGGGCGGAGCTAAATAACTCTTTTGGCACATTTGCTAATTCCGACTCTCTGATTGGTGGAATTTTCTGTACAGCATCATGGGTAATGTAGTTTTTAACCACAAATTCCACTGTTAAGCTATTTTAAAATTAAGGACAGACGGCTTCAACAGAAGCAAATACAAAAAAATAACAACTTAGTAGCTCACAGTTTAAAGGTTTATAAGTTATTGTTAAAAAAATATTTCCTCATTGAGAAAATTAATGAGTTTTACTTCCTGAACCGACTGTTGTGAGTTTCGTGCACTTGATTTGCTTCCTAAATTCCTAATAAGAGCACTGCTAATCAGTCACTTATGTTCCATGTTGTCTTAGTTTGCTGCCTACATATGCAGCACCTTCTAAGTTTTGCAACAGAGCCCATCAGTGCAGACTCAAAAACTGATTCGTTCTGAAATAATTTTACCAAAGATTGTTACATGCAAATCTTCAGCCCGCTGGGATTTAAAACTGACACCGTGAAGAGATGTACTTGAATTTCATTACAGCTCCATATGTTTTATATAAAAACCGTTCAGCCCACTACCACAACAGTGGGCTAACAAAGCACCCTTTATCTATCGAGCTCTATTGAATGAAAATCCGAAATCATATTCAGGATAAAGGTTTGCGTAAACATTATTTGATGGTGTATATTACACAGAAAAAAAGCAATGCTACTCCAGGTTTATAAATGTGTCCTTAAAGTGAACCGGCTATAGCCGTCCAGTGGAGTACATAAGGACAGTGTGCAGAATTATTGGGAGGAAGGATTGTTTTGCTTGCATTTGTGTTGTGGGTGAGAAGGGAGGTTCTGATTCCTGTTTGACTTGTCGAAGGCCAGGCAAAATGTTTATTAGTCTAACAGTTGGACGTCCGTCTCTCAGGGTGGGGTGCACTTGTTCAATACAGTTTTATATAAATTTTGACACATATTCATTACCTCCAGCACAATGGTAGCAAACTATTTTTTTTTTTACAAAAAAGTGAGCACTGCACAAAACTTGCCACCGTCATTCTTAAGGTCCTTGCACACTGAGTCCGAAATTTTCGTATTCGTGATTCGGTGGCTCTGAATTGTCAAAATGCCATTCAAACACCATTCAAACTGCTTGCTACGGATGCGAAAAATGGAGGTGGTTTTGGAGGCAGTGTGTAAGCATGATTGACATAACGTGAGGTCGTATTTATTTTTTAACGTGCAAAAATTTCGGACGCGAATTTCGGACTCGGTGTGCAACGGCCTTTAGGGTACGGTTACATGACAACAATGTACTAAAAACAGAAACGTTTTTCCTTTGCGTTTTTGCACGTATAGATGACAAAGTTGTCAAATCGATTCTCGCTCATCTGGATCCACGAAACCGATTAAAAACACTGTATTATTCAGCCCAGGCCAATAGATGGCGTCAAACACTACGCACCTGTAGACTGAACACGTAATACACGTGCGCATGACTACAGCGTTTTCACAAATTCACGTTATTGTAGTTTACACAGAGATGATAACGGTATCATTTTCAAAAACTTTTCAAAACCCATTTTTGAATATTTTTGTGTTTTCAGGCTCCCAAAACGCTGTTGTCGTGTAAATTAAGAAGATTATCGTACTGAAGAAAAAAAAAACATTTTATCATTTTAAAATTTCATATTTTTTATATTATTTGCAGTATTTTTCACAGTATAAACGATATATTCAATAAAATAATTCCAGTATGTGCATGTAAAGCAGGTCTTAGGGATGTTAAAATAATCCAGGCTTTCCTGAAGTTTATTTTCAGGAGTCTATAGCTTACCTTTCCACTACCCCAAATCAGAGACGCCCCTGGGGCAGCCATTATGCAAACTGAAGAGAGCGACCCAAGATCCTCAACGGTCTTCCAGAGGAGCTGGTGAAGACGCCCTAGAGCACCCGAGCCGAACATCATCCGCACATGTGCGTAGAACAGATCCAGCTGTAGGTGAGTGAGAGGGTTTGGTTAAAAACACTTTGTAGGTGTTAACATAATAAACCGGGACTTATTCTGAGAATGAATGGGTAGTGATGTTGTTTAAGAGACTTGCTGAAGGCCTGTGGGCTTCAAAGTCTCCACACGGCAGCTGAGTAAATATAACGTAGGAAACCAGGGGTCAAGAAAGGGGGGAACATGATGAAGGCATGATGAGAAAGATGGTAAATGCAAATTTGAAGTTATCTATATGAATTACTGGGAATAAAAGCATTTAGTAAGATCAAAAGAGTCTGGAAGCATAATTGATCGTAACTGCAGGTAAAAGGACACCCAATTAGTGCTCTTGCTAGATCATAGGTGAAAATATCCAGATATAAAGTACGTCAATATTCGATTCATGATAGTTTTAAGTGCCATGCGAGACAAAAACCAGCCGTGGCCCTTAAAACACAATCAGCAGTTAAAACAGAGATGATTACTGAAATAATATTTCCACATATGACCCATCACATTCCTTAAAGAACATCTGTATTTCAGTGAGAAACTCCATTTTGTCTTTTTAGCACTGCTTGAGTGAGCCAGAACAAGATCCAGAACAAATACTTTGGAGATGTACTATGCTTCGCTAGTCACTAACTGTCAACGCTGTCAATAATGTAAATGTAGCGCTAATTCGCCAAATCCAACATAAAAGGAAGCCCTGGGGTCTAAATCAAATAAACCCTCTGCAGAGAGACCTCACAGCAGATAATCTGGCCAGTACATCTCATGATGTAAAGGATCCAAGCTAAATTACGTGTAGTTCTGGGCTATTTGATTTTATACAAATGGGAAAATAACTGAAGTGCAGTCTCGTTGCAGCCCGATTAATAAAACCTCACTCGTGCTCACAAATCTTGGCCAAATTATAACATTGTGATTTGGTCAAATAAAGAAAACAAACAGGATGCCGCTTTTTGCCATCACGATTTCCTTTCCGTGAAGCTTGAGGAGCTCGTCACAAACATTAATAGAAAGTCAGCGTATTGGCTACTAGCAAGCTCTTGCGTCCCATCTGAACTTTTGGGTTGGCACATGGATCGCCTTTTCTTCTTCTGCTCTTTTTCCTGTTGTGACGGTTAGCAAACAGCGTTGCATTACCGCACACCCTCTTCTGGAGTGTGGATCGCCTGTGACTGACTAGCAGCGTTTCCATTACAGATTTGCCCAAAACTTTTGGGATATTTTCTAAATGTCAATAAAAAACTATCGAGAAAGGACGGTGTTTCCATTGACCAATGTTATGCGACTAAAACGCCATTTTGTCCTCTCGCGATAAGTCATTCCAGAAATCATGGCAACTAATCAACTAATCACTGCACTAGCCATTATTTTTTAATCGAAGGAGACATAGCCGTGTTACCCAAGCATTAATGGCAAGGAAAGTCCCTTATACTTTTGTCTTTTATCGTCTCGGCTTCTGTCCAAACATACCGCTCCATCTTTAAAGAATGATTGACATTTACGTACGCCAGGTGACCTGTAAAGGCGGGAAAAAAAATTCCTTTGCGGTTTTGCGAAATATTTCTTTTCAGAGTTGCCTGAAAACCACCTCATGCGAGCTTACAAACGTTTTTTGCAATATAAGGGAGTTTTTGCGAAATTGACGTGTTTCCATTTAGGCGTATTTCAAATTTACGCAATTTGAATCGTAATTGAAACGTGGCTTGTATGCGCCGTCTGACTGTATGCACCGAACCGTGACGTCCATAGCGTGACACCCCTAATATATGTTGGAAAATGCGACCTCTGAGCAGCAAAATGTTTCTGTAGGTTCAGCCTAGATTTCTTCACTGTCTTTACCAGGCCTTTAAAAGTGACTCATGCAGGCCCGTATTTGATGTTTACCTGCATCAGTTTTTACCAGGGAAAGTCCTCTCTCTCCCCAGAGACACACTGATATGTGAGATTGGGAAAGAGGTATTCACATGGGTTTTGAGCACAATGAGATATTGGGTGTGTGGTGTGCTAGTAGTTTGTGTGTGTACCCCCTAACGAGGCCAATGCCGCCCTCTACGGAAGCATTGGCGACTGCAGAGCAGTGACAGCAGGAGACAGGAAGAGCCACAAATACAGGAACACAGTGTACCAGAGACAGAGAGCAGACTCAGGGAGTAATGAGAGGAGAATCACACGTCCACTAATCAGAGAGCGAGGGAGAGAGAGCAAGAGAGGGGACGGATGGACGGACGGAGGGATGCTGTAAAAATATTTCTGGCAATAACAGTATAGAGGTATAGTGCTAGTGCTTTCAAGACATCAGTTTTAATTTGGCCGATATCACATAACCTAATCCACTCTTCCACAATCCCCTGCCTTGGATAATTGGTGAAAAAGTCCCATGGATTTATCTTTGAGGAGGGATCCGAGTTGTATCTAGGTACTAGAATATCATAATGGCATTAAGCAAACACCAGTAACCAAAAACCCCTTGAATTCACCCCTTGAAAACTAACTCCCTTGAATTCAGCAACATGGAAAGCAGCATACACTTCTTTTTAAACTTGAAACTATGTAACTAAAAGTTGTGTAAATGTAACTAACTATATGTAAAAAATATAGGTTTTATATCCTGAACTCATATATTATTATATTTTTTTTTTATAACATTATAAATAATTAATTATACTATAAATAATTAAGAATAAGACCTGTGGCTCTACTCACCAGGGTGTCCTTCATTATCATTAACTAAAACTATTAAAAACATTTGTATTCATTTAAATAAAGCTGAAATAAAATACTAATATTAAATGAAAAAAAAGAACTAAACTAAACTTAATTGGCAAATTTCTCATTTTTGTTAAGTAAAAACTAAAACGGAAATACAAATAAATTACATGATCTAAATAGTAATATTAAAAAAACTAAAACAAATCACAAAAGCATATATCTCAATTTAGATGAATACTAAAAAATAAAATTGAAAGCTAATTCTAAATATTAATACAAATTATTATTGTATATAAATAATACTAAAATACCCCACACATGCATAAGCACACGCCAACAAATACGTACACAAATGCCAACACATAGCAGCACACACCCTCACACATGACGGTGAAATATGCAGAAATATCAGTCAGCACACAAATATGTGCATTCAAACCTGAACACACATTCACTTCTCTTTTGAGAACCGTATTTAGCAGCAGTTGTGCATTATTGTCAACACAATCAGCGGACCACACAATAGATCTGTGTCATAATTTATGTTTGAGTCTGCAGACAGACCATCTATGAATAAACAATTGTTTCCACTGCTGTATATTGTACTAACGGTATGTGTAGCAGGAATCCCCCAAGGCTTTGTCCTCAGTCCCATACAGTTCTTGTAATGGTCTATAACTGGCCCTCTGTGGGCCGTTTCTGCGTAGGGAACCCGGATCACCTACTCCCAGAGACCTGCTATCTGAAATCAGCCGCCAAACATAACACAACAAATCAACTTATCAGCCATAAATCATGTTCACTTCAGATTACAGACTTTGAGAAACAGATTGAGGGAGTCAGGGAAAGGGGTAACAGGAACCATGTAAATTGCAAGAGAGGGATTTTCGTGTGTGTGTGTGTGTGTGTGTGTGTGTGTGTGTGTGTGTGTGTGTGTGTGTGTGTGTGTGTG
Source organism: Phoxinus phoxinus (assembly GCF_949152265.1). Classification (NCBI taxonomy): domain Eukaryota; kingdom Metazoa; phylum Chordata; class Actinopteri; order Cypriniformes; family Leuciscidae; genus Phoxinus; species Phoxinus phoxinus. The sequence continues at coordinate 12,010,815 of NC_136895.1, forward strand.
TGTGTGTGTGTGTGTGTGTGTGTGTGTGTGTGTGTGTGTGTGTGTGTGTGTGTGTGTGTGTACATACATGTATAGAACAATCTGAGCCAGGCTGGGTGTATTCACTATGAACCCCCTGCTGGGATAGAGCAATACAGACACACAGCTCGATCCCTTTGTCCAGCCTTGAGAACAGACTTGTGGTCACCATACATCTGGTGATCTGCAAGCTTAAAGGAATATAAAAATTAAAAATAAAGTCAGTTATCATTTACCCACTGTTATGCATTTCTAACATTATTTTTTCCATTCTATAAAAAGTAGAAATCACAACCAGGATTGACACCAGGATTACTGCATAAATGTAGCATATACTAATATCTTTTTATAACATCAATTCAAAGCTGACATTAATATTTAATGCAACAAAAAAAAGACTATTAAATATTTTAACATTAATGCATTTAATTATTAAATATATGTACATTAATGCATTATATATATACATTTTTTTTTTAATTACCGTATTTAAAAATTATTAAAAAAGGTTAATTATTTGGTCATAATACCATTATGGGATGCTTTACCATTATAAATGGTCTGCATACCATTATATGCATAGTACAAAAGTTATTTCCATGTTAGAAGACAGCATACAGTATATTGCATCTCAAGATTTAGTGCACAATTATATTTCTCTGTACATACACATTTGAGACTGGGATTCTCATAACATCTCTGAGTCTTCTGAATGTTCCTATATAAATCAAACCAATATAAGGCAGTTAATTGCCCATATAAGGGTGAATTAAGTTTTGAGTAAGTATATGAAATATATTTAAACCAGACCAAATAGGGCAATGTGTCTATCTTTAAGATCATTCTTCCATGAAAAAGAATGAGAGAGATACATACAAAAATGTACAAAATAGAAAAATATAGGAGGGGGAAAAAAAGTTCTGCTGAGGATTCTCAAAAATAGCAGCGTTGGATTCTTAAGGGATTATTCCCAAGTGAAAATGGAAGGGGGAAATGGTAACGGTTCAAAAAGGAGACCTCCAAAAATCAATTTAACAGACATTTGGCATGCTAAACAATAACTCCCCAAATGAAAACTGTCTATTGTCTATTGTATGGGGATGTCTCGCTTTGCTCATGTAGTGAAAATATCAGCGAACAGAGCACTATTACTGGAAAAAACACTCACTCAGAGAATGGACTCTCCGCTTGTTATCTTCTAACAGTCCTATGTGTTATGTCTTATGTCTCACACAATACGTGTAAGACACTTAGAAAATATCAGATAATTCGATACGTTCTAACATACACCTTAAGGTGCTACTTGGACACGTCATCAGTGATGAACCCGGGGTCAACAGGTGTTTCGGGTCTTAAATCAACAGACACCCTCGCCCGGGCGACCCTGCCGGGGGTGATCAGTCCCCGGCCTGTGTCCAAGTGGCATGCTACTCCATGGATCTCCCCTCCGGATCCACAGCCATCGTGAGGCTTTTTCGGCAGCCTCAGTGATGTTCTTTATGGCTCGCCTGCACAGTTGACCTTTAACTCCTAGGATTTTGAGTGTTCGGAGCAACGACCGCCCAGCAAAGCCCCGGCATCCGACCTCCACCGGCTCACTGCGTGCTTTCCAGCCGCCGCTCCTACACTCCTCCACCAGCTCCGCATACTTGGCTCTCTTGCGCTCATTTGCCTCCTCCAGTCTGTCTTCCCAGGGGACCGTAAGCTCAACAATGACCACCTGCCTGGTCGACTCAGATGTTATCACCACGTCTGGGCGGAGTGAAGTGGCCGTGATGTAATTCGGGAACTTGAGCTGCCTTCCCAGGTCCACTTGAAGGTGCCAGTCTCTTGCATTGGCGAGGAGCCCACCTGGGGAGCGTGGCTGCTGATGTGCCTTCTCCCCAGCTCTGACAAAGGAGATGGTTTGCTTGGAGGGATGCTGGTTCTTGCTGCTCTGAATCGCTGCGATGATTGTATCTGCCAAAGCCCTGAGGACTTGGTCATGACGCCAGCGATACCGCCCATCCCCCAAAGCCTTTGGACAGCAGCTGAGGATATGCTCCAATGTGCCGCTCCTTTGGCACAATTGGCATGCTGGTGAGTCTACCAAGCCCCAGCGGTGTAGGTTGGATGGGCTAGGTAGAAGATCGTACACCGAACTGATGAGGAACTTGATGCGCAGTGGTTCAGAGCTCCACAACTCTGCCCAGGTAATCTTGCGCTGCTCGGCGTTCTCCCACCTAGTCCAGGCGCCTTGCTGTTTCATACCGACCATCTTGGTCAGGCGGTCTTCCTCCACCTCTGTCCGCACCTCTTCCTGCACCAACTGACGCTTCTCCCTCCCTCTTGCTTTGTCGTAACGTGGCTTAGGAAAACTGCCCAGGCCTGCACGTCCCACTGCCACGTTGCCAACCAAGACTCCATGCCTCAGCCGCTCCTCCGCTCTGTCCACCGCTACCTGAGCCTGCCACTTCCTTCCCGTCTTAACACAGATTCCAGCTGAGGAGACTTTGGCATCGGATGAATCTCGGTACATCAAGACCTCCCTGGTACGGGTGATCTTGAACTCCTCGGACAAGCTGCTGAAGGGAAGCTGCAGCTTGGTGGAATGGCCATAGAGGGCAATGTTACTCAGGGACCGTGGGAGCCCTAACCACCTCCTGAGGAACTGACTGATGGTTCTCTCCAGTGCTTCTACCGTTGTCAAGGGTACCTCGTATACGAGAAGGGGCCAGAGAAGCCTCGGCAGGATTCCGTGCTGGTACATCCAGGTTTTGTACTTTCCCGGGAGCCCCGACTTGTCGACTGCAGTGAGCCAGTTCCTTACGTCGTTTCTGGTTTGTTGGAGAGCGATTGTGTCCTTCAGGGAGCTGTCAAAGATCTTCCCCAAGCTCTTGACAGGTCTTTCGGTTACTGATGGAATTTGTGACCCCTCCAAGGTAAAGCGGAACCGATCGGCCACTTTGCCTTTCTTTAAAACCAGGGACCTGGACTTGGCTGGCTTAAAGCTCATCCTTGCCCATAGGATGAGGCGTTGGAGCCCCTGAAGAAGCCATCTGCATCCCGGAACTGAAGCTGCTGTCACGGTAAGGTCATCCATGAAGGCTCTTATGGGTGGCTGCCGAGTACCAGATCTAGACATGGGGCCTCTACATTCCACCTCTGCTGATTTGACGATCATGTTCATGGCTAGAGCGAAGAGTGGTACCGAGATTGTACAGCCGGTTATAATTCCCTTCTCTAGCCGTTGCCAGTCAGATGTCACCGTTCCTGATGAAACTCTCAATCTGAAACTGCTGTAGTAGTCTAGAATGAGGTTGCGGATCGCCTCTGGCACATGATGTCTTGTCAGTGCTTCTTTGACCAGCTTGTGGGGTATAGACCCGTAGGCATTGGTAAGATCCAGCCAGAGTACGGCTAGATCTCCTCTGCACTCCTTGGCCTCCCGGATCAACTGGCTCACCACTCCTGTGTGCTCTAAGCATCCCGGTACTCCTGGGACTCCCCCCTTCTGCACCGAGGTGTCTATGTACCCGTTCTTCAAGAGGAACTCCATTAGCCGTTGGGACACGATCTTGAAGAAGATTTTCCCTTCAACGCAGAGCAGCGAGATTATACGAAACTGCTCTATGGTGCTTGCATTCTCTTCTTTGGGTATCCAGATCCCCTCGGCTGATCTCCATTGGGAAGCCGCCTTCCCTCTCTGCCAAAACACCTTCAGGATTTTCCAGAGTCTAACAAGTAGCCTTGGGCACTGTTTATAGACCTTATAAGGTACTCCGCTGGGACCAGGAGCGGAACTTGATCTTGCTGCCATTACCGCCTCCTTCACCTCTTTCAAAGTGGGCCCGGAGATGTTGAACTGGGCCGCTGGTTCTGGAGGTTCGATGAGCTTCTCGCAGGGGCCGAGATCTTGTTCCCTAGCAGAGTCACTGAATGTAAGACTGAGGTGGTGGTTCATCTCCTCTGCAGAGCACTTGAGGTTGCCGCTTTTCTTCTGCCCCAGGAGTCTCTTAGTGAAGCCAAAGGGGTTTGAGATAAATGCCTTACGCTTGCGGGCCCGCTCCTTGCCCTTTTTTCGGTGCCACTCCGCCCGCCTGAGTGTGGTGAGCTTCCTCCTTACGATCTCTCTGAGTTCTGCCAGGGCCGTTTTCTCCTCCTCCTTTGCTGCCTTGTACTGGCGTTTCAGGGATCGTAGATCTTGTCTCAGCTGGCTGATCTTTACCTCTCGCCGGTTTGGTCGTGATGGAGTAGTTGTGCCACGCTTTTCTGTGACGCCAAACCGCTCTGCGCCTATGCCCATTGTGAGGGTGCACATGGTATGGAGTTTCTGTTCAACATTCCCCTTGCATGTTGTCTCCAGGATCTTATCGAGGTCCTCATCGAATTGGTGCCAATCCTTCTTGTTAGCGGCAGGCCACTTCACCCGACGCTGTTCTGGCTTTTTGCTTTGAGAAGAGGCTGGTGCTGCTTGGAGGTTCCGGGCACTGTGGTGTGGCTCCGGGCCTGGCTCCTCCTCCGTCTGACCAGGTTCTGCAACCGGCACTCCAGAAACTGAGGTACTGGCTACTGCCCCTGTGCGTTGCTGCATTCGCCCACCCTTAAGGCAGGCCATCTTTGTCTGATGAATCTTCAGACCTGTCGGGTTTTTGCAAACCTTGCCGCAGATACATACTGTGCTCATTGTCGGTTGTCCGTTTGCTTGGGTCAAAGCCTGAAAGTCTGTCCGGTTGGGATTCTCATTCTCCCCCCCTCTCGGGAATCCCTGGGGGTATTTTTCAGAAGGGTTTTTCGTAGCTTGCTTGGGTGCTCCTTCACAGGAGCTGCAGTTCGGGCTGCTAACCCTCACTGCCCTGGGTGCCGTCTTTCCGGGCTGTCAGCTGTCACTCCAGCTGTTGCCATACTATTCATGGGCGTCATCCGGTCTTTCCCAGAAGTCACTGGCTGAGCCAGAAGTAAACGTTCTAACATACACCTTAAGGTGCTACTTGGACACGTCATCAGTTTATAAAAACATGGAAGATAAATAACGAAGATATTTTTTTTTTATATACTAATATATATATATATATATATATATATAGAGAGAGAGAGAGAGAGAGAGAGAGGAGAGAGAAAAAAGAGAAAGTGAGAGAGATTGAACAATATATAGAATGATACGACATGGATGGAAGGATAGATAGATGGATGGAAGGAAGTATGAAAGAAGGAAGGGATGGAAGAATGGAAGGAAGGAAAGATGGAATGATAGATGGATGGGAGGATGGAATGAAGGATGGAAGGATATAAGGGAGAGAGGATGGAAGAAAGGATGGATAGAAGGAAGGAAGAAAGGATGGATAGATGGAAGGATAGAAGAAAGGATGGAAGAAAGGATGGATTGAAGGGAGAAAGGATGGATGGATGGAAGGATAGAAGGAGGATGGATGGAAGGAAGGAAGGATGGAAGGATAAATGGATGGAAGGAACGATGATGGATGGAAGGAAGGAAGGATGATGGATGGATGGAAGGATGGAAGGATGGATGGAAGGATGGAAGGAACGATGGATGGAAGGAAGGATGGAAGGAAGGATGGAAAGATGGATGGAAGGATGGATGGAAGGATGGAAAGATGGATGGAAGGATGGATGGAAGGAAAGATGGATGGAAGGATGGATGGAAGGAAGGATGGAAAGATGGATGGAAGGAAGGATGAAGGAAGGATGATGGATGGAAGGATGGATGGATGGATGGATGGATGGATGGAAGGAAGGATGATGGATGAAAGGAGGGATTAGATTGAACTATAATTGCACCATATGAAACGTGTAGACATATTACAGTGCAAGACAAAGTAGGTATTCATTTATAACGTCAATTATCCAGTGTTACTATGACACCTGTGAAGGACAGACCGGATCTTCTCCAGGAATGACTGTGGACAGAAACATCAGCGTGTGCAGGTGTCCTTGACAGTCCGGAAATGTTTATTTTCTTTCGCCTCATATTCTATTACTCATGTCTGATATATGTGCGTACAGTGCATCTGGTGTTCAGCAGGGCTCGGGGAAAGGCTTGTACATGAAGCCTGTCAGCAGGAGCTGTTTTTCACAGTTCATAACCCCGTCCGCCCTTGAGACTCATTCGTTGGCTTGCATGCGTGTCACAATGCAATCTCAGAATCTGAGGGGAAACTAAAAAATCCTATCTAAGACCCATTTCCATGTCCCACCTGTGATTATAGGTCTTGTATTTAAGTAAAGCACGCAGTCAAGCCAACATAAATGTTTAGAAGCCCTTCAAATGTCCAGTACACATTATTAACGGCTTCTCGGTCGTCTGCTACACAATACATGAATGGTGTCTTGGTGTTAGAGTCTTGTAGTCACGTAGTATTCATCATTAGTCATCTATGAGCTGGAGTTTGTGTGCCCCTCGAGGCCTTCACTCCTTGCCCCGCAACCTGTGTGTGGTAATGAGGGAACGGGAGAAGTCCGGGGAAAAAATGCCAAGCTACAATCCCGGTACATGCCTGCCTGATCCAAACACTTCCCTTTCTTTGTTATCCAAACTGTTTTCTTCGAGCCGCGCGAGGCATGTTTCTAATTATAGTCCAGCGGAGGCTCCCGCCAACATGATTCATGGAGCAGGTGATCATCCAGACACTCTTCCCTGAACGACTCGCTGGATTTACACTCAGACTCTTGCTGTGCTAAATCAATGCTGCACTACTGTAAATATATATTATGCCCGATCACCTATTCGGTGATGTTTGCAAAGTCACTATTACTATTGCTCATACTTAAGCCATTTATATGTAACTCATCCTGCACTACAGACATGAATGCCTGAAATCATGCGGCTTGTTTGTTTGGACAATAAAAAGGGTGAAAGTCTCATAGACTCCTATTGAAGAAGGGACAAATATATCTAATATTTATAAAGCTTTATTTTCTGCACTGTACATGGCTCCTAGAAACATAAAACAATAGATAAATATAGATAGAACAATGGATAGTAGATAGACAGATGGATGGACGGACAGAACGATAGATAGATGGATGGATAGATGGATGGAATGATAGATGGATAGAATGATAGATAGACAGATGGATGGATGGAACGATAGATGGATGGATGGAACGATAGATAGACAGACAAACGGATGGACGGACGGAAAGATAGATGGAGGGATGGATAGATATAAGGATAGAATAATAGATGGATAGAATGATAGATAGACGGATGGATGGATGGAACGATAGATAGACAGAAGGACGGAACGATAGATGGATGGATGGACCGACGGAACGATAGATGGATGGATGATGGAAGTATGGATGATGATGGAACGATAGATAGATGGATAGATAGATAGATAGATAGATAGATAGATAGATAGATAGATAGATAGATGATAGATAGATAGATAGATAGATAGATAGATGGATAGATGGATAGATGGATAGATGGATAGATAGATAGATAGATAGATAGATAGATAGATAGATAGATAGATAGATAGATAGATAGATAGATAGATAGACAGATAAGATGAATGGATGGATGGATGAGTGGAACGATAGATAGATAGATAGATAGATAGATAGATAGATAGATAGATAGATAGATAGATAGATAGATAGATAGATAGATAGATAGATAGATAGATAGATAGATAGATAGATAGATAGATAAGATGAATGGATGGACGGACGGACGGACGGAACGATAGATGGATGGTTGGATGATGGAAGTATGGATGATGATGGAACAATAGATGGATAGATAGATAGATGGATATATTGATAGATAGACAGATAAGATGAATGGATGGATGGATGAGTGGAATGATAGATGGATAGAAAGGTAAATGATAGATGGATGGAACAATAGATGGATAGATAGATAGATGGATATATTGATAGATAGACAGATAAGATGAATGGATGGATGGATGAGTGGAACGATAGATGGATAGAAAGGTAAATGATAGATGGATAGAAAGGTAAATGATAGATGGATGGAATGGTAGATGGATGGAATGGTAGATGGATGGAATGGTAGATGGATGGAACAATAGATGGATGGATGAGTGGAACGATAGATGGATAGAAAGGTAGATGATAGATGGATGGAACGATAGATGGAACAATATGGATAGACAGATGGATGGATGGAACGATCGATAGATAGACAGATAAGATAGAGAAATGGATGGAACAATAGAAGAATAGATAGATTGATATTAAAACTGCAAGGTAAACCAGCACACTCTGATTTAATTACACAGTTATGATGTACAAAGCTTACTAAAATTGTCACATTCCTCCCCTGTTGAAAAAGCAGCTTAAACCATCCTAAGCTAGTTAGCTGGTCTAGTTAGCTGGTTGTAAAGTGGTTAAGGGCAGTTGTCAGCTGGTTAGGCCAGGTAAATAAACTGAACATCAGCTTGACCAGAGCAGCAGAACATCTAAACCACCTCAAACCTGCTTCTTTCCCAACAGGATCAGCTCTTGAAATACATTCCGCCTGTTTTTCCGAGAGCAAATGCTCCACAGATTTGTCACACCCTTGTTGATCAGTTTACTTAAACTGTTCATTGGAGAAAACAAGGGGAAATCCTAACAGACAGGAAGGTTCTCCTTTTATAAAACGAGACTCAAAACTTGCAGTGCCAAAAATATTCAGGCAACAAAACAATGCGAGAGCAAAATATCTGGATGACCAATTTGAGCCTCGACGACTAACAATTGACCAGAGTGATGTCAGCGCCACTATCACCGACTCAAAGCACTCCTGATCCGCTGAACAGGAATCCAGCCCGCGTGGTAATCACTCTCGAGTCACAAATATGCACATAAACAAAGGAACTCGCATTGAATATGAAATAGCACAGCGGTGAAGTCAAGGCCAAAGCAATATTGTTGATGTTAGGAAGTTCGTCCCTAATAAACACAGAGGTGGGCGGTCATCACGCGGAGCACAAAATAAAGAAGCCAAAGCTGGAGCACTTGAAGACATAAAAGAGCTGTGAAAGTGCCAAAGGGCTTTTCAATACTCGGACGTGGTTTTGCAGAGGGAAAACGTCTTTGTTCCTTTGTTTAATGGAGTGGCTTGTCTGGTGGTCCGATCTAAGGTGCATTATAATAGTGTTGTATCCTTATGCGTAGGTCATATGCGCTGTCAAACTCATGGCAGGCGGATCCCATATTCAGAAGAACACACTGACTTTTTCCATAAATAGAGGGAAGTACTTCAGATCACTATAGGCTTTTGGAAAACACGACTTCCTGATTATGTGGTAGTAGGCCTATATGCTGATTAAAGATGATAAATGTGTCTGACACATGTGCTTCCAACGTCTTAACGGATTTTAAGCATGATTGAAATCATTTTTATTGTTATAGCAATAATATACGGGGCTCATGCAAGAAGATCAAGATAGCCTACGCCAGTTCCCGAAGTGGGTGCCTAGATTCTCAGCTTTTTTCCAACTTAAACAGAATAAAATTACTCTCCTACCATATAATAACTTTTTATGGAATATATTTTAAAAATATATCAAAACACCAACATATGAGCATGTCCAAACGAATATAAACAACAATTATATATTTTAAATATAGCCTATTTAAAGTTTAAATCGCTTACTGAAACAATCGTTGTCATAAAACACACTTGTCTGTTAACAATGAGTTGACATTTTGAACGTTTTTGTTCACTTTTATATATTTTGATGATCTGGGTGAATTGCTTTCAGTGCGGCTAAAAATACGCGTGCACAAAATGATATTCAAATTCACACAGGAGCTTTTAACGTTAAATAAAGCACATGAACATAGGATACCTGAGATTATCATACTTTCTGTTGTTGTTCCAGCCGCGACGTCGCAGAAAAATAGAAACCGGTTCTAAAATAGAATGGTCGCGCCACGTGTCGCCGCTGGTTAGGACAAAAACTCTGATTAACATGGAAAATATGTATTTTATCGCGTGTCGCGTCGTCTGTTGAGAATGATGCATTCATAATTCATTCATGGCATGCTGCTGTTTTATGCTTCATTTGTGGTTTGCTTATCTAGATTTAATTTTATAGCTACACTCTAAAAAATTCTGGGTTAATTTGTTTCAACCCAATTTTGGGTCAAATGGACAAACTCAAACGTCGGGTTAAAAATGTAATTTAAACATTTAACCCAACGGCTGGGTTTGTGCATATTTGACCCAAAATTGGGTTGAAACAACCCAGCATTTTTTAGAGTGTATGGGTCAAAATCACTATTAAGTGGTGTTCTCAAATCACTCAGTCATGAACATAATGCAAAATAATGAAATTCTGAGGTTTTATGATAAATCAACAAACATTTACACACATCTAAGTACAATGATAAATCTCTTGAAATGTGTTTTTCTCATTTTATATCATTTTCTTTTATTGGATGTAGGCTATGTGACTTTGGCATGTGCCACACGCTGCTTAGCTAACTTCCGTGTAAAAAGCAAAAACTTATTTTCTCAAGTTGTTTGATAAAACAAGTAAATATGATCATTTATATGCTATTTTCATTATAATATTAAACATATGTATGTATAGCCTACACATGTAAGTTTAGTTTAATTGGGTTGGGGTGCCGTGGGAAAGGTTTGGGAACCACTGGCCTACGCCATGGGCCGACAGGCTAGCCTACAGTTTTTAAAAGGCTAGCCTACAGTGTATTGCTTTGCGGTCAACGTGGTATTCATGCCTCAAAGCCAATAGGTAACTTAAACAAATAGACTTGTGTGTTTTCTGAACATATCAGTGCTGCTTGCTAGGACAAAACTCACAGTTGGAGTTGGCCTGAAAAATACCAGAATATGCTAAAGCACTTGTTCAGGGCAGTTGCTTATCGCCCTGAATCAAAAATAACACCACTACCAAGTTTCAGTAGCGTTATAATGCCGAAATATGTGTGTGGCCCAGGCCTAATTAGTCTACAGTGGGATACAGGCGACATGACAGGCGATTGTTTTTTCACCTGTTTTTACAGACCGCCGCGTGATTAGAGAGATTATCTAGTTTCTACTGACATCTACTGGTGAAGGTTGAAATCGCGCCTGGAATTAAATCATAGGTCAAAATACAACTTTATATTATATTATATTATATTATATTATATTATATTATATTATATTATATTATATTATATTATATTATATTATACTATATTATATTGTCTGATTCCTATCTAATAATTCTGAATTCTGGAATAGACAACCATATTATAAATTATTTAATTTATCAAAATGACAATAGGTCAAAATACATATTATATTATATTATATTATATTATATTATATTGACATTGTAAAATTCCTGATATAAACAACAATATTATCATGTATCTAATTTATCAAAATGATCATAGGTCAAAAAACAGCTTTATTATATTATATTATATTATATTATATTATATTATATTATATTATATTATATTATATTATATTATATTGACATTGTCATATTCCTGATACAGACAACAATATAGGCCTAATCATTTATTTAATGTATCATTTAGCAGACGTTTTATCCAAAATGACATAGCCTACGTTGCATTCAAGCTATACAATTTCTCCTCAGTTATTTTTTTTACAACTTTTTTTTGTCAGTTCATGCTCATATTGTAGCCTACTGAAATGTTTTTGATATAGACAAAAAAAAAAGAAAAGAAAAAGGCCTATCTCACAATTTACAGGTTAGTAATAACTGTCACTCTCAACAACCTTTTGTCAAAAGCGTTCAATAAAAACAAAACAAATGTAACAGATCGAATAAGAGACGTATATAAACAAAGCACTGTGTCATATTGCTCACTCGTTCACTCATGCACTCTTTCCGATGACACTTGTACACTATAAAGGTAATAAGCATAGACAGTATATAAACTGGACACAGCGACCCCATAGGTTTCAACGGAGAGCAGTGAAGTCAATTAGAAGCACTTACTTCCTGATCGCAAGGCGAACTGCGCAGGCTCAAACTGAGCTTGACGACGTAGATGTGACGTGAGCAACCTGTAGGTCTTCTAGTAGCTGTGCCGAGAGAAATCTGAATCATTCCCTTCCGAATCTCGCAGAGACGGAGAGCGTGGGTATTTGCTGTCCATGAGCTAGCAACGGGAGCAACTTTATCACTCTCTATGGGCTTCTCCCTTGACTTTATGCCTCAACGTCCTCCCGATTGCTTGCGAGCTTCTCTGCCTGTCCATACGGTAATTTTTCGACTTGTGCGACAGAGTCGCGCGGGTATGACGCAATCGTTAGCCTATTTTTACAAAAACTGCTTCTACGGGGCCATAACGTAAGATACAAGGTAATGGAGCCTTTTATACATTTTCGTGTTTCTTTAGAAATAAACAATGGACAAACGGTGTCTTTAAACGCCTCAGATGTAAAGTTATTCGCTGTCAAAGTGACGCCAAAATGAATGGGAGTCAATGGAATGCTAACAGCAGGTGGGGGTCCGCTAGCCAATGGCGGCGCCCAGGTCGGCTTCAATATCTTTCGGAACACTGCCCCCCTGGTAATAAGTGAACGAAAACGAGTGAGCGATTCAGACGTCATTCTGCTTCCTGTTTGAGGCGGGATTAGTTTTGTAAACAACACGCATTCAATATGATGTGAACTGCTGCAGACTGTAAACACAGCATTATCAGGTAAAATAACAGCCGTCCCGTTTTACATAACGTTAGCTGAAAAAAGCGTAATCCGATTTCAAATGCATCCAAATTAATGTAATAAGAGTCATTTAGATGGTTAAACTTACTTGCCGACTGTCTTACACAAGTCAATGTCACGCGCATGACTAATAATGTCACAATGGATATGAGTTGCGCAATGAAGACTAACACTAGACAGTGTTGATTATGTGGTTTATCACTATTAACAGAAGACACAAGAGAGTGCTTTTAAACGCCACTGATCATCATCTTTGTTTATCAAGCAGACATAAATAACTGGCACACGTTCATGATGGCTGCAGATTCAGCAGAGAACATCCTCACTGAAAGCAATGATGATATTCTCAGGTAACGTTACTCGGTTCCCTTACAGGGCTATTAAGAAATGTATCTTAAGAAACTATCTAGAAAGCACATCAAATTGACCTTGAATGTACTTGTTTTGAGGGTGCATTACATTTCTAAAGAAATAACTACTGTAGTTGGCCTTCTTTTGACAAAAATGCTGAAACTCATGAAAGCTTTCATATTGGCTTTGTCCAAACTTGACAGGCTTGTTTAAATATCAAACATGATCGTATTATACTGCATGTTTGTATACTAAAGTATATTGTAGTAGACTTTATAAGTTATACAGGATTTAACTCATTTAAGTCAGTTTAATGTAATTTAAGTTGAAATTACTTAAACATCCAAGTTGTTTGTACTTCTTTTTTTTACAGTGTATATACTGCCTACTTAAAAAAAAAAAAAAAAACGGTAAATTTGATATCGCATTATGAAACCTATGGAAGCTTGTTTCCGCTAGAAATAAATAAATAAATGCTAGAAATAAAGTCAGAATTGCGTGTTATAAAGTAAAAAATGTGAGATATAAACTCGCAATTTAGATTTAGTTTTTTTCCCCTCAGAATTGGTCTTTATATCTTGCAATTGTGACTTTGTTGTATATCTCACAATTCTGAAAAAAAAAAAAATGCTTGTTTATATCTCGCAAATCTGACTTTATAACTCGCAATTGCGAGAAAAAAGTTAGAATTGTGAGATTTAAAAAAATCGTATTTTTTTTTTATTTTTATTTTATTCTGTGGCGGAAACAAGCTTCCATAGAAAGCCCCTTGATGTGGCAACAATGTTGGTATCACATGACAAACCAAAAACTATACAATTAATCTAATTTACCTTCATTTTATCGGATCGATTAATCGGTACCGGAAGTTATTCATAAGTAGTGTATCATTTCTACAAGGCCATTCAAAACTCAAACTGGCTATTGCATGATTTTACACTCAAGCCAATAGGTGGCGGTATAGAGCATAACAGATTTGTATCTATTTAAATCCGTTTCTCAGTCCTGATGACCTGTCAGAAGTGTTGGCGGCTGGAACCAAGGAATCTCACGACAAAGCCGAGAACTCTCCATTTGTCAAGGACTTCCTGAGGGGCCGAATCAAACGAGAACTTTTTAAGGTGAGTCTATTGACTCTTGTAGGGTTTGATAAAAACAGCCTATCATGTTCTGACCTTCACGCTTGTGCTATTTTGTCATCTTATCAACCCCAGCTTGGCACAACTGGCCTGTACTATGTTTATTCTGCCATTGAGGAAGAGATCGAGAAGAATAAGGACCATCCCATGTTTGCCCCACTATATTTACCCTCTGAGCTTCATCGGCGAGACGCCTTGGCCAAAGACCTGGAGTATTTCTACGGCGAAGACTGGGAGAGCAAGATCTCCTGCTCGGCGGCCACCAGGCCCTACGTAGACCGCATTCACGAGGTGGGTCGCAACGACCCGGTTCTTTTAGTTGCGCACGCTTGGACCCGCTACATGGGCGACCTATCAGGAGGGCAGATTCTAAAGAAAGTGGCTCAGCGGGCCCTCAAACTGCCCCCTACTGGCGAGGGGTTGAACTTCTACCATTTCGAGGGCATCCACAACCCCACGGCCTTCAAGAGGCTGTACCGCAGTCGGATGAACGAGCTGGAAGTGGATGCTGAGACCAAAGAGAAGCTGCTAGACGAAGCCAACCTGGCTTTTAAATATAATTTGGACGTAAGAGGATTATCACAGACCAAGTCTTTTAGGTCATGTGATGTGCGAATACATGAATATAATAGTCGTTTTTGTACCTCACTCCACGTTCTTTGCTTTTCCGTCAGGTATTCTCAGAATTGCAGGAGATTGGGAAAGACATTAAGGAGGAAGTGCAGGACGTTGGCTTCCCTGCACATGGGGATATGGGTGGAGACATCAGTAAATGTCCCTACTATGCAGCCAAAATGGGTGAGGAAGATGTTAGCGACAACATTTAAAAACGTTTTTAAAATTATATTTTTACTGTACTGCTTTCCTTGTCTGTCTAGCGGTGAGTGGAAACACGACCTACGCATGCGAGTTTGCTAGGATGCTGCTTCGACAATCCACAGTACAGGTGATCCTGGCCACATGGGTCGCTGCTGTTGCCGGATTGGCTGCCTGGTACATCATGTGATCACCTTTACCCGAGTCAACCAATCAGAGATGAAAATAGGAAACGGCTGGGCTTCAAAGTGAAAATCTTTTACTCACAGGGTCGTGTTGTGAAAATGTTAATGCTGATCATTTAAATGTTAACCCTTAATCTATACAACATTTGTGTATTAAATACAATGCAAGTTTTTAGGGGAAATAATGTTCTTTATCCTGTTTCCCGTCAGTCAAGAGTGTAAGCACACGTTTAAGGGCATGCAAGAAGTAAAGACATTGGAGTTGCTTAAAATGAAACAATTTATGTCAGAACTTTATCTTTTCTGTTGCACATTGCTGTAATACACAGTATTATTGTTTTTTGTGGCTGGATGATATTATAACACTTCCCAATGTCCTCCTCAGACATGAATGTTATAGTTTCCTACAATGCTAATCACAGTAACTACATCAACTCAGAAACTAGAAGTGAAATACAAATAAAAAGTGCAATTAAATGCAATTTCATTCAACTGTCTTGTTGTTGCGTTACTCTGTGTCTTTCACTCTCTAACACTGTAAACATCTGTATGGGTTATAGAAACTATGAATCATAGGAACAAACATCATATATTTATTACAATCCCACCAATTTCTAAATTTATCTAATAGCTAGTAATGAGTTTCAAGAAATATTTCAATCAACAGTATACTTAATTTAAGTAGTATATACTTATATTGAAGAGTATTCAGCTATTTATACATAATTTATTTAGCAGCACCTTAAGGATTTTGTGATCCAAACAGTGACTTTTTTTGGGCCGGGCATGTATGTCATCACTGCGGCACTCTATTATAATTTTTCATCAATTATGTGAAATAAAATCAATGTATACTTTAACACAACATCTTTATTTGTCACTTTTCAATGGGAGAACAATATCCAGTGGTTTAGCCAATGACATGACATTAAACAAAAAAAGTAAACTCATGACAAACTCCCGAAAACCTTCTCAAATGCATTTCTGTCCACCACTCCCCCCAGTCTGGTGGAAAAGTACATAGTGTCAGAACTGCTGTAGCGCTTTAAAGAAAGGATCGGCTCTCCTTTGCCGTCCCCCGAGTCTCCCAGCGTCATGACATCAGACACGGGCACGTATATGTCCCGCCTGTGACCCCAGAAGGTCAGGTGCGACACCTTTAGGACGGTCTGCGTTGAGTCCAGATACATCATGCCCACTACTCTTCTGACATAGTGGCTTATGGAGTACAGCATGAAGCCAGCAAACACTGATATGCCTGTGGTGTAACTCACCAGCATCCCTGAGGCCTGTCCCTGCAGGTACAGGTAATACACAGCGGGCAGTAAGACCACAGTGATGCCCGTCTGCATCAGTTTGAGTCTCGAGAGAGCTCGCAGGCCTTTGATAGCCGGGAAAGCATAAATTAGATTGAATTCTCTTGAGGCAAGGTCAGAGCAGAATGACACAGGTTGAACCTGCAGGGTGCGTGAGAACGTAATGGGCATCCGTCGACCGGCGTGTGTCGGGTCACTGCTGTAGAGCACCTTAGCTTGTGAAATGAGTCCTGCATGATGACACCGGCACCCATATAGAGGAAGGCTGGAAATTAAGCGTGATGACATCATCTGAGGAGACAGTAACCATGGCAACAATTGTTATAATTGAATTTTGAATATTGTCTGTATTTTTTTTGTTAAAATCTATTATTTGTATGTGACTGGCATTTAATAATAATAAAAAAATTATAATTAGTACAACGACTGAAATTCACTTTTTAACTTTGGTAATATAGCTCACTTGCTTAAAAATACTTTTAACACGTTTATTCTGTTGATGATAGATTAAAGACACTGCCAAGGACAATAATGCGATTAGGCTGCTAATATATGACAATGACAAAGGAAATACACCAAAAAAAAGGACACTATAATCCAATAAAATGTATTAATAGTTACAATTTGTGCTGTTTTGAAAGACCTTACCATCTCTACTCAAGTTTAGTGCATCGCGCGGTGCTTTTGTGAAGCTGGACATCATAGAAAGTCGGTGAAACTTCAAAATAAAAGTATTTGAGTTGTATCGCTTTACAATAATTTTATATGAACTTGTTAAATTTAAAACTGGTTTCAATTGTAAAAGACAAAATAAAGCAAATCATAAACTGCTGTCTTATTGTTTTGACACGTTTACATTTTTGCGATTTTTACCCCCTCATATCAACCAAAATCCTTTACGTACAGGGACGTTTATGTTTTAGTCAAGTTATGTCAAGGGCAATGTGTGAAGGTTTGGAGGACATTTTCTAATTCTACCGTATTATAGGTAGCAATAATAATGACAAAGAAATACACCAAACAAATGGTCAAAATAATATAACGACAAAATGCATTATATTAACAATTTGTGCAGTTTTAAAAATCACTTACCATAAAACTTACCATATCCACAGTTCATCTCGTAGTACTGCTGAGAACATGCACTTCAAAATAAAAGTCTTTCAGTTTTTATCACAATAAAATAATTGTATATACACATACAGTATATATATATATATATATATATATATATATATATATATATATATATATATATATATATATATATATACAAATGTTAAATAATAATAATAATAACATAAACCGTTGTTTTGATGTTTTGTCTCATTATGTTTTTGCTAAATGTATCCTTATCAACCAAAAATCATTTACGCACAGCAAGGACTTTTATGTCTTAGTCAAATTATCCTGTTCTATTGTTGGACGTTTCCACCACGGCATCGCATAGATAGTATTTTAAAGATCTTGCGCTCTTTGTTCGTATTGTAAGCAGGTTAAAAGGTTATCGACACGCAGTTTTAAGGCATTTATTCGGGATGCCTTTAATATCAGATGACGCTCTTTATCGTGATGAGGTCAGGAGTCAGTGGGGTCACGCGAGCAATTTCGAACGTTATTCGTGATGTCATCAATACATCATGACAGATCGTTAGCAGGTTTCTGACAGACAGTGTGTGTGGCGATGAATGACTGAAACTGAACACTTCTGTGTCAACATTTTAAGACTCTCGCAATGTGGGTTTCATCTGAAAGCAACGATCGAGCAGTGTCCTATTGATTTAGTTGCAGAAACAGCGCTTGGTTTGGGTTTGTAGGTTCGTTTCCTCATCATGCTTCAGTTAGGAGACGGGCTCACACTCTTCTCTGCGGTCTTCGTCGTGGTTCTGCTGGGAACCAGAAGCGCCGTCTGGCCCACGGTGCTCACGGCCTCTCTCTACCTGTTTCTGGTGATGTTTCGGTTCCCGCAGGTGCCCTCCAGCCGGGCCAGACAGGTGCTGCGGCCCGGGACTCGAGCGTCGCCGAGCGGCGTGTCAGCAGTGGCGCACCGCGGCGGAGGGCACGACGCTCCCGAGAACACCATCGCTGCTATACGGACGGTGGGAACAACACACGGATTGATTTCGGTTTATTTCTTATAGATTTTTTTTTCTCGCGTGACAGTATTAATTTAAACCCACTGTATGCTTATTTTTTAAAGGCCATTCATAAAGTTATATTGCACAGGTAGGCAAGAAAAAACACATCACTGACAACGTGAACGAGTTTTTTATTCGGATCTTGTATTGAATCGAATTCAAATCAATGCTTTTTAACGAATCAACTAAAGTCAATCATTACAAGACAGAAAATCGTCTTTTTCGAACATGTCCGACTATTAAAAACTATTAAATACTTATAATATATTTAGATAAACACTAGATTTACATTTAGCAGACGCTTTTATCAAAAGTAAATTAGATAAGCATAGCAAGCAAACAATATTCACAGTATACATTGTCACATTTGTTAGAAAGCTATATTAGGAAAAAGAAATGCAGAGAATATATACAATTACAATAATATTTATTAATGAAATATATAATTTACATACATTATATCGGTCATTCCTTGTATTCTGTGCCTTTTGGCCATCATAAAATGTAGAAAATCAAACTCAGTTTTTTAAATAAATGTTTGTGTAGTGATAGGGTGTTGTAAAACATTTTGGGGGAAAACGATTTTGGCAAAGCTCGGGTTAATAAATGTAGCCTAACAATTTATTAAAATAAATGAAATGGAAGATCAAAAATGTCCACCCTGTTAGGGACAAATGATGAACATCAGTTTAAAATACTTATGATTACTAGTTTATGGTCACTTTGTACATTATATTAGACAACTTGTGTACATTTGTCCCTTTAAAAGAATATCAGTTAATACATTATCCGAAAAATAATATAAATAATGTGTATGAATTGTACTTCTATGGCTACTTTCTCACAAACGCATAATTTTACATTTTCCGTTTTCAGATACATACAAATGCCTAAAATGTGTTTTTGTTTACTTTTTAAAGTACTGCATTATTGATTATTCAGAAAATGTTCACTGATTTTTTTGTATGTTTTGTGCTGATTTTACAAAATTATTGTAAAAAAAGAAAGAAAGAAAAGCTGAACAGGTTGGCCAACGTGATATCAGGGTGAACAAAATAATAACAAGGTGGACGAGTTGTATAAAGAATGGATGGATGATTTCATATCTCACATACAACCAGTTACATAATTAGTTTGAACTGGATTTAGATGGGAAACAATATATAAAACATTGCCAAAGAGCTTTAAATACACTACTTCTTTAATTGGTTAACCAACTGTTAGTATTTGTTGTATATTAATTTACTGTGTTTTGACTATTATATAAATGTCTGCTTTCATGTGATTTTTTTTTTCCGAGTACATAATACATACTATGCACATGTGATGAGCATCACATGCTCCTCAACCTCAAAATCACATTTCTTGTATTACACATTGCGAAAGCATTGCGTTAACTGTGGTCTCCCTCAATCCACAGATCTAAGCAGTGGTTTCTTCCTCTTTCAATGACTCTGATTTGTAACTGAAAGGCAAGTGAGAACGGAGCCACGGGTGTGGAGCTGGACCTGGAGTTCACGGCGGATGGGGTTCCCATACTGATGCACGACGACACCGTGGACCGGACCACCAACGGGTCGGGACCGCTGAACAAGCTGCTCTTCTCTGAACTGCGCAAACTAGATGCCGCCGCCAAACACAGATTCAGGTTAGATGGGGAGAACGACAGACTTGTTTTCAAACATAGCGTATGAATAAGCAAGAGCAAGTTGAAGACAGCAGGTGGTGTGTTTGTGTCGATTGTGTGGCAGTGAGCGTTTCCGAGGTGAGAAGGTCCCAACGCTGCAGGAGGCTGTAGAGGAATGCATCAAACACCAGTTGACCGTTTACTTCGATGTCAAAGGTCATCCAGATGAGGTACTGTCGCAACTTGCATTGCTCTGAGTTGGTGGGACCACTCTTACTTCGCAATCTCTTATTGATTTAATGATTCCAGATTGGAAGTGCTTTCATGTGTGTTATCTGTTGACCGTAGGCTGCTGCAGCTCTAAAAGAGTTATTTCGGAGGTATCCAGTGCTCTACAACACTAGTATCGTCTGCTCATTTGAGCCCAAAGTCATCTATAGGGTAATATCATTCAGTTTATTTGCATCTTGAGTTTATCTTGAAACATTTTTTTTTAGACTGAGGTACAATGCCGTTCAAAAGTTTTGGATCTGTGAGATTTTTTATGTTTTTAAAAGTCTCTTTTGCTCACCAAGGCTGCATTTATTTGATTAAAAAAAAAGGAATGTTGTTAAATATTAATACAATTTTAAACAGCAGTTTTCTATGTGAATATATAGTAAAGTGTAATTTATTCCTGTGATCAAAGCTGAACGATCAGCATCATTACTCCAGTCATCAGTGTCACATGATCCTTCAGAAATCATTCTAATATGTGGATTTGATGCTCAAAAAACATTTCTCATTATTATCATCGATGTTGAAAACAGTTACTTACATTTTTATTTCAGGATTCTTTGATGGTTCAAATGGAAAGTTCAAAAGAACAGCATTTATCTGAAATAGAAAGCTTTTGTAACACTACTGTTATTATAATTTTTTTGGGGTGAAATAAATAAAATAAATCAATACTTTTATTCATCAAGGATTAATCAAATTTATCAAAAGTTACAGTAAAGACATTTAATACATATATATATACAAAAGATTCTATTTCAAATAAATGCTGTTCTTTAGAACTTTCTATTCATCAAAGAATACTGAAAAAAAATGTACACAACTGTTTTCAACATTGATAATAATAAATGTTGTTTGATTATCAAATCTGCATATTAGACTGATTTCTGAAGGATCATGTGACACTGATGACTGGAGTAATGATGCTGAAAATTCAGCTTTGATCACAGGAATAAATTACATTTTTAAATATATTGAAATAGAAAACAGTTATTTTAAATTGTCATAATATTTAACAATATTACCTTTTTTGTATTTTTAATCAAATAAATGCAGCCTTGGTGAGCAGAAGAGCAGAAGAGACTACTTTTAAAAACAAAAAAAATTTCACCGATCCATAACTTTTGAGCGGCAGTGTAAATTGGACAGTAATACACTAATACTGAATTGTATCGGCTGCTCTCCTCCTTTCCAGATGCGGCAGGCGGATCCCAATGTGGTGACCGCACTGACCCATCGGCCGTGGAGTCTGAGTCAGTTGGGCGACGGGACGCCACGGTTCTCGTCCGCGTGGAAGCAGAACTGGATGTATGTGTTGGACGTGCTCCTGGACTGGGCCCATCATCACCTCCTGTGGAAGCTGTGCGGAGTCTCTGCCTTCCTGGTGCAGAAGAACTTCATCTCGCCGTGAGTCATTATCTCACTTCCAAAACTGCTCATGTCATCGCCATTTTTACATACCGTATTTTCTGGACTATAAGTCGCTCCTGAGTATAAGTCGCATCAGTCAAAAAATGCATCATGAAGAGGAAAAAAACATATATAAGTCGCACTGGACTATAAGTCGCATTTATTTCGAAATGTATTTCACAAAATCAAAGACCAAGAACAGACATTTAATCTGGAAATGTAAGTTATTCAGCTACACAATAGCATAAAGAACATATACCTGGGTAGACCTGAATAGGCTAAATTAACATTAGCCAGCGAGTCCAACAAGTTACCGGTAAGCAAGTTCACCAAGCTCCCGCGATCTCATTCCACAACACTGAATAATCCATTTAATTCTTCCTCGGTGTCGCTTCTGAACAACTCCGCTAACTAGAGCGCCCTCTCGCGGCTGTAGACGGTAATGTTTTCTCTTGGTTCATCTCAGTCAGTATGAATTCATTTTGATATATAAGTCACACCTGACTATAAGTCGCAGGACCAGCAAAACTATGAAAAAAAGTGTGACTTATAGTCCGGAAAATACGGTAATTATTGTGAAGCCATGTTATTATGTGCATTTTATTAACATTACCGTAAGATCTTTAACACGCCTACCACAGGTTCTAAAATAAATTGCGCATATCAGTCACAGTAAAGCAACCACTGTATGTAACCACTGAAATGACCACTGTGTGTTTGTGTTTCAATACAGACTAAAGCACTGACCATTATTCTTGACCACTGCTACACAACCCTAACACTTAATCTTTTAGTCGTCTCTTGAAGGCTGCTGCTGGGACCTTCAGTGGTTATTGGGGCGGTCAGGGATCATATTATTGCTTATACCTATGGTTAGGGAGACATATTGGCTGCTTGGTTATTCATTTACATTATACGTTTTTCAACATTTCACCTTTCGTGTTTTGGGGACTACAACTCCTATTCAAAATAATCAAGTATAGAATTTTCACCCGTGCAAAAATCCATAGACTTTGCTGAAGGAGGGACCTGAGCCATATATAGCAATTTAAATATCAAAGAGACATGTGACGTCCCCTAGAAACACTCTAAAGGCCCGTTCGCATCAAGGATGAGAACTATAAAGATATAGTTCTTAAAATCTTTCTTAATATTAAAGAATAGCAGAGATCACACCACAGCTATAATGATAACGGCACAGAGAAACGATATTGTTGGAATCACTTTCAGAATAATTTCATCCAGCTGATGAACGATTGACAGCCAATCAGAATGCATCCTGCTGTAACGAGCATTTAAAGTGACAGACAAGCACACACTAAACAGAACTACGTATATTATGCGCTGGTGTGGACGCTAATATAGTTATCGTCCTTGGTGTGAACGGGTCTTAAGGCTATGAGAGTGCAGCAGGGATGACATACTTTTGCAACTGAGCACAGTTTATGTTGTGTCGAGCCTTCTTAGTGTTTTAAAAACAGCGATTTTGATGCTATCATAGAGGTGCCCCTAGCACTTCCATTTAAAAGACATTTTGACCTAAAACGAAAATACGTAAAAAAAAGAAAAGAAAAAAGTGGCGTTTCCATTCTAATTATCCATTTACACAAACGTTTGACTCGGGTAGATTAACAAAGAGAGCCTAAGTTAAATTTTGGCGACAGTTACCCTTTAACCCCCCCCAAAAACCAGTCAAGATCATGGAAGTAAATCTGAAAATGAATCTGTGTAGGAACATTCAGAGTGTATTTAAGCATCAGCGTGGGAGTGTGTGTTGCGCTTCGAGATGGTCACTGTGTTGTTTCATCAGGGACTATGTGCAGTACTGGGCGGCCCGAGGTGTGGAGGTGGTGAGCTGGACGGTGAACACGGCTGTGGAGCAGCAGTACTACCAGCAACTACTGAAGATCAACTACATCACCGACAGTCTCGTAGAAGACTGTGATCCGCACTACTGAACCGCCACTTGTACAATCATTAGGCCTTTTATAATTCGAGCAACTAACCTCGGTGGTTCTTTACTCAAAATACTACGATATGTGTCTGTATTGAATTGCTTGGATTTAGGCAGCATGCTATAGAGACTTAAATTTACAGGGTAACAAAGTGCTTTTACATTTTTTAAATGGGAGATGCAAGTATTAGTGTTCGATTGTACTGTACACACCCACTCAGGTGAGCCAAGTTATGACTATATAGATAGTATTATAGATAGTATAATTGATAAAGTTCCCCTTTTAATGCCATTATTTATCGAAGAACGCTTTTATTTGTGTGGAAACAGCATTGGAAAAAAATTGCTGAGTTTGAATTATGGCTTCGATCTCAGTCATGACATTAGCTGTGTATGCCTTGGTATTTAGGTTTGTTTGGAAATTTAGTATTAATAGCTAATGAACAGGTTACATTTAAAACAACATATCTATAGTTATTTCTTCCATATGGGGGTCAATACATTTATTAAGCAATAACAATGGTCTTAATCTGAGGTCAGTTCTCTGGCAGCTACCAAATGTCAACATAATGTTGGACACATAAATACTAATTCCGGATTACTTGAAAGTGGCACGTTTCTCTGTTTTCTCTGGTGATTATATAATACAATAAAATGAATACATTCTTAAGAGTCATTTTGTCACAGACGTTGCTTTTCAAGGACAGTTGTGTAACAATTGCATTAGATGGTTTTCCTATCTTTTATTCAATCATAAGTGTTTCTGTTTAATGAGTGAAAGGTGTAATTTCAGTGCCTACATCGCGGGTTAGTGAGATTAACGTTATGGTTTAATTAACCCGAACACAGCCAGGCTCAGGACTGTTAATGTGTATCAAGTCAAGCCTGTCCGGCTCCCACATGGTGCGTGAAGCGCCTCATAGCTGCGCACATTTGCGCAAGCCGCTGTCTTTACTATTACGCGCTCGTTACATTGTACATTAATCAATGTTTGAAGGCATGAAGAAACTAATGTTTAGATTTTACACAAGAAGAGTCAGTAGCTTGCATGTTTCCCACATGGTGTGTGAAGCCCCTCGTTGCAGCGCACATGTGCGCAGAGTTATTATCAAGCAGTATTTTATGAGCGTTTATCAGTTGAACGTTTCTCGGCGTGATGAAACCCGTGTTTAGACTGTACATAGAGCCCGTTTGATGTCCACAAGGTGAGTAGGTGAAAGGTGACCCCGGTTGTACGTCGCGGGGGGCGTGCCGTGACGTAACGGGGGAAGGTTGCAATCTGAACGTCCGAATTGTATCCAGAGTCCAGACTGAACCAGAACTCAGAAAGTTTCTCCGCAGCGACACATCGCACACAGGACACTCCGCGAATTAACCCGACGCGTAATTAGGGTAATAAACGCGCTTAACCTTCATTGACCTTACGCCGGCCTGCTGCTGCTGCTGTGAGTGTGAGTAAATACACGGCGCTTAAGTCCCGTTGGCCGCAGGCGACTGAACGACAGGTTTGCGAACCGGATCGACGCTGCTTATTTCCAAGGTGGCTGCGTCAAGAGAGCTCCGTCCTGAAGGGGGATCGCGTGACGTTTCCTGGCGTGCATATAATCGTGACATTCGCACTGACCGATCCGTAGACCTCGCGTGGATCCATCGTGCCGCAGGGGTCCTTCAGAAACCGTCTCGCACATGATGTACACAATAACCAGAGGTCCCAGCAAACTTGTTACACAACGGAGAACAGGTACAGATTTGAACGGCATGCACAGTCTAATATAAGCGCAATCGCCGTCAATGGTCGGTAATTTAACGCTATTATAGTAAGAATTAACCACCCTTTAATCTGGTTACTGACATTACTTTAGAGACGTATTAACAGATATTATTTCTTGCAGGCCCTACGCAACAGATTGAGAGCAAAGCGAGCGACCTGAAACAGAAGCAAAGCCCCTGGCTTGCATCGGAGTGAGTAATTAAATGTATATGCACTAACGTTACCTGAGCTCGCGATGCTCTCTTCACGTGAGTTTAGTCACTGTCTGAGGGGAAACTTAAAAATGATTTAACTGCACCTTTAAAAATGGCCTCAGCGTCCCAGTCTCGTTTATAAGCTTAACACACTTAAAAGTATCCGTACTGAACAAGCTGGCCTCAGTTATAAATCAGGACGTCCTTTTTACCCCTTTGCCAAAGTCCCTTGTTTTTTTTGTTTTTTTCTTGCGCCGTGTGACCTTGCGAGTGTAGCGCGTGCGCGCGTGGAATGACGGCGTGTTCGAAGATTCTGTCGCGATTCTATTCGTCATCATTTCTGTAGAAGGTTAATAACTAACCTTTTGTAGTTGTTATAATGCGAACACATGCTTGTCACACCCCCCTTAAGTTCCCGCAAGGACGTTGTGCTGCTTTCTGATTATAAGGCTATTCCTAAGAGGGTCACGGCGTATTTTACGACACACATCGCGTCTGTGAATTTGATATTTCAATAACGATTAATTTATGTCTGGGGTTATGCTGATATAATCAGTAACTGGGTTTCATAACGTGTAGCTAGCTGTCACTATAGAAACGACATTGTGTAAGGAAGGAAGTACTTGGCCTTAAAGGAACAGTTCACCCCCAAATTCCTCTTCGTTTTTGCACCCTCAAGTCGTTACAAACATGTATGAATATGTTGAAGAATGTACACGCTCTTTTCCACATAATGAAAATCATTGGGTTGGCTTTCTAAATTAATAACCTGTTCTTTTATTTAAATGAAAGGCATGAGAAATTAATCTAATGTGAAACGGATCAATTAAGTATAATGTATTATGAATGGGGTCCAAATGTAAACATTCAAGGTTATTGAAAACCCATAATAATCAATGTGATTTACTTTTGTTTGTGTAGTTCACCTGCACCGAAAATTGTATTTCACCGGCTGAACGGAAAGCGGTACCACAGATCTACCTCTCCAAAAGCTGCCAACACTACTGAAGGATTCACCCCAGCACACGAGGACAATGTTCGATTTGTTTACGAGGGTGAGTTAATTTTCCAGAACACGAGTATTTTGGTTACCTTGATGTTTAAGACCTTGAGGAGGGCCAAGGTTGGGTAGTATTTGCCAAGACCTTAATACACTGAGGAGAGACCAACTGGATTCAAAGCTCTACAATAACTGGAAGTTGTTAGAAATGGTTCATATTAGGTGTTGAGCCTTTAAAACAATTCTGAATCACTATAATTGTACTTTGCGAGGTAAGTTCAGCAGAGTTTGTGTGAAGAAGGGCAGTTGCTATCCTCAGGAGGAGGGTTTTTGTCTGCAGGCCAGACTCCACCTCCACAGGCTGATGCAACAGACCCTCAAGGGCAGGTTTATGCTCTTGTGTACAGTGACAGGCTAGTTAACTGAGGCTTTATAGTTTATACGTTCTAAAACCGCTTTACAGACAATAGAAAAGACAACCGGTTTAGGGGTGTAAAGGAAGTGTTCAGAATTGTTAAAAGGAACCACCTATTTTTCTACCAAGATCACAACGAGAAAAGCATGTTTTTCTTGCTGTGAATTGTTAGTTTGGTGGAATGCATGGCACTGTTTTCAGAACAACTTTGAAACGTGTATTCCTAAATAATATGCTATGTACAGCATCCCTGTACCTTTGTTTACTGAATAAAGGGTTTTAAAAGCCAATCAGACTGATTGATAAATGAATCATTCAGTTTATTTTGTGAATCTGTTAATTTATTAAAAAGAAACAAATTGACTTCTAAATTCAATATGGCTTGCTGGCAAGTTTTACAATACAAAAGACCAATATAAAGACGATTAAATATTTTAGCATTCCATGACTGGAAAAATTTGTGTATATATATAAAACTTTTACAAACTTGCTGGGAAACCATGCATCAATTATTGCCAATAGATTATTTAAATCTATTTCAAATTGGATTTTAGAATCCTTTTAGTAAACAAACAAATAAAAAGTAATTTGTGTGTGTGTGTGTGTATATATATATATATATATATATATATAATTTATTTTTTTTATAAAGTGAAAAAATACAACTCTCCCCCTCCCTCCGTCATATACATGATATCATTTATGGTATACATGCAATATTTTTTAATATTTGTTTGATTGCAGCTTGGCAGGAGGTGGAGCAGAAGCTTGGAGAGGGATCCCAGCCGGAGAACGGGAAAGGGCCGCCAGAGAACGGGAAAGGGCCGGTGCAGTACGCGGAGAGAAGCCCCAATCCCGGCATGAAGAGTCAGTCAATGACTTCTGTCCTACTTACTTTCTTTAAATAGTCTCTTCTTTGCTGACTTGTTCTCTCTGCTCAGCCCCTTATGGAGGCCTTCACTGTCATGAGGATTTACATATTCACATTATTCAAGTAAAAATACAAATTCTGCCATTTACTCGCCCTCACGTCATTCCAAACTGGCATGACTTCGTGTCAGGAACTCAAAAGAATATATTTTGAAGAATATGTTGCTTCCACACTATGAAAGAGAAAATAAGTGTATATTTTGTGTGGGGTTTTATTCATATCTGGTGAAATCTCAAAGGATTGCTCTCTTTTGACAGATTTTGTGCCTATTGATCTTGAGGAGTGGTGGGCCCAGCGCTTCCTGGCCAACATTGTCAACCTGTCATGACAGGTGCATGATGGGGCATGAGGAGATGGTCCTGACTGAGGCAGAGCAGCCTGACTCTCCTGAGGAGCTCAGGTGATAATGTGAGAGATCCACACGCTGTATGAATTCAGCCCTTCCTGTGGAACTGTTTGCCCAGCCGGACCCAGATTCTCTCTCGTGCACACGGAAGACGATCAGACATTTTTCTTCTGCTCGTCTTTCTTTGTTAGAATGTGAGATGTCTGTTTTTCTCCGCAGATCTTTGCAAAAAAAGTGATGTTATAAAACAAAACAAAAAAAGTAAAGTAAACATTTTTCAAGACTTCTTGGTTCTGTGATTATTATTTTTTTTCCACTGTTGGTTACAATCTGAAATCATGGGGTGAATTTTGGAAAGATATTTATGGGTCATATTTTAATAATTTTTATTCTTTTAATTTGTATTGTTTGCATTTTTTTATGATTTAGTACAAGTGGGAATTTTATTTATTTGATACAACAATGAACATTTTAATTTCTGCAAACATGTAGTTTAAAAAAATATTTACATAATGTCAAATTGAGTGTAATTAAATGTGCTTGTTTGTCATGAATTTTTTTTACAATATGACGCGCATATGAAATCTTGACTGTTTGTTTGAAGCACATTTTGGTTAATGAAATCTGTAAAACTGCTGGGTAAATTTTAATTATAACAGTTGAAATGAAATGATCATATAAAAACATGACACATTAAGAAATGTATTTTAATTACATTATCCAGACATTAAATTAAATTCATTTAAAAATAATATTTTCAATTCAATAATAGTAAAATAAAATAAAAAATATGAAGCTGATAAAAAAGGCATTATTTAAATCCTTTCACTGGAAGGCTTAAGACCATGAGTGTGTGTTAGATATTTATCAGCTACTTTTTTTCTTTGGAAAAGATGAACATTGTATTTGAACAATTTCTTCTGAAAATGAGGTAGTTTTACCACATTATTTAATTTCAGCCCTCATGCAACTCTTCCATTGGTCTTAGCTGTTTTTTTCCTCCCTCTTCCAGCTGCACTTCCATTAATTTTCGTTTTCCCACCTCGCTTCCTGCGGGAAGAAGCATTCTGGCCTTGTTTGGCCGTACTGAAAGTGATGCACTGGGAGTCCAGGAAGTCTAGTAGCTTAGCAGCACCTAACCTGATGCCTGCTGCTTTCAAGCTGGACCGCAGCTCCGCCAGGGAGAGAGGCTGGTACTGCAGCACTCGTCCGTACAGTTCTGGGTCGGATAGGATGAACTGACGAACTGCGAGGAGTTTGTCCTTCTCACGCACAACAGCCTGAGACGCTGTGATGCCCTCGCTGTCCGAGTCATCGTCTCCGGACACACACAGCTCTGGGTTCGACCTGGATAGAAGAAAAGGGTTGAGCAATATTTCTTTAGGCACTTTTCCACTGCATGCTACGGCTCGGTTTGCTTTTCCACTGCAGTTTAGTACCGCTTCAAAGTGGGTGGGATTATAGACTCATCATTACAGTAGCGCCGCCTCTACTACCGTGACATCATCGTAAATGTGACATAAACAAACATATCACAGGAGCATATCGATGTGATGGTGTTCTTGATTCTCGGCCTGTGGATGTTTTATCACGGTAAGACGAAGAAGTTTGGTGTCTCGTGTCGCAAATCCAATGACGCTAGTAGTGACATTTCTCTCTGACGAATCAGTGATATGCAGTGTTTACACGTTAAGTGAGCCGTACCATGCAGTGGAAAAGCACCATTCGTATTCATATTGGGTCTCATTCATGAAACACGAGCAGAAGAATTTTTTTGTGTAAATCGTGTGTAAAGTGGTTCTGGCGTAAATTTTCAGATTCATTCATTCGAATTTTCCAAATGTTAGTTGGTACGAAAGAAATCTACACCTGCTCCCGGCCACGCGTAAATAGTGCGTTTAACATCCGAACGTTTTGCTCATTAATAAGGCTGCATTTTAATTCACCTAATCGGGTACATATTTACACAGCATTTTGAAAAAAATATTATATATAGTAATTACATAAGGTTTTTCTTTTTACTTTTATTATGAGAGCCAGTAATATTAGCATCTGCAAACGGAACACTTTAATCAAATAATTAATTGCTTTCAATAGGGATGGGCTATATTTTTTCGAAGTGAACCAATTCGTTTTTTGCAGTCACGCTTCATGTCAAACCATTTTCTTTTCACTCCTGGGACTGTTCGATTAACAGATGAAACTCCATTGTAATATGCTGCTAAGCTTCCTTTTTTTTAGGACCTGATACACCTATGTACGCTTGAAAATAAAATGTGGCGTTTTTAACTTCTGATAATAAAATATTATCTATTTCTTTTTCATTCGCTTTTGAGAAGACATGTTGAAATCCTTCGTTTGGTGTCATAATATGATGCCCATATTTAGTTGTCAGTCGGATTTAATGGGCGGGATTTATGGTAATTGAGAATGAGCGTGCACGTGCGTCCCATTTACGACTGATTGGAATTCATTAACACACACACACATTTCAATATCACATCTGACGTTTACAAAATATTTGTGAATCAGGAGAAGAGTTTTCGGGAAGGTCTCTTTACGCGCAGATCAATCACATATTTACTCGTATATTTATGAATGTTTCATGAATGAGACCCATTGTGTGTATAGCAGGGATGGATTATCACACAAGCTACCGATCATGTGCCCAGGGCACTAGACCAGAGGGGGGCCACATACAAGCTGCGGGGGGCTTTGTCCACCCTCCCCCACCTTTAGACAGGCCCGTGCCCAGGACACGACCGCGTCATAATCCGTCCCTGGTATATAGCCGTATAGGAGCTGTACTATGGAGTCAAAATAGGGCCATATATATCCGCAAAATAAAACAATGTTTCGCAAAAAAAAAAAATGTTTTGCAAAAAAAAAAAATGTTTTGCAAATAAAAATAGAGTATTGAGGAAAAAAAATGTTTTTTTTGCAAGTAAAATAAAATAATTGCAAAAGAAAAGTTAACCACTGAGAGAAAAAATAAAGTTTAGCAAAGTAAAACTTCAGCAGCATTGACTGCAACACATATTTCCCTTTGCGCCGCTCCTTTAAATCCGCGTTTCTGTCATCCGTGCCTCTGCGGTGCACGCTTTCCTTTGCGCTTCCTTTTTTCTTTGCGCCTCGCTTTGTGTCCCTGATTTGACGTGGGGGGTGGGGTCAAGAGGTTGGGGTGTGTACAAGGGACGAAGGCGCGTCCTTCTCGCCTACGTCATCAGCGCGAGCCCCAGACCGAGTGGATCGATCGAAATGGCGGATGGGTGATGGATCACAGGTATGTATTATTGATAGCTTTCTTATTATTATTATTAGAATCCTATATTATTAATAACAGATACTGCTAAATACCACCCTCTAGCCGGTCTGAAGTATCTGTTATTAATAATATAGGAGTCTAATAATAAGAAAGCTATCAATAATACATACCTGTGATCCATCACCCGCATGTCTCTGCTCCGTAGAGTTGTGACGTTCGCGAACGAACCGATTCTTTTGAACGGCTCATAAACATGAACGATGGGAGCCGAGTCGCGGCTGGAGGGGAGCCGTTCTTTGTCGTTCTTTTTTTCCTATGCGTGTTTCACACAGATGCACACAAAGGCTGTGTTTACACTTGGCATTAACATGCGATCACCATGATCTGATCAAGCAGATCGGATCATTAGCCAATCAGGACACCGTGCGTTTACATTTGTTCATATTAACAAATGTATCTGGATAACTGATCGGATTTCTGTTTCCTGCATAATATTTAAATTATGTCTGTAGCACGACACCAATAAGATAATACAAATTAAGCAATGTCCCAATTGCTTTCACTCACTCACTTTACTTTCCTGTGCAATCTCCATCCTTAAATCAAATTACGTTTTTTGAATGAAGGAATTTCCAGAGTTGATCATACATAACCATATAAGTTACATCATCGATCATCGGGTGATGTCCTATTTGCAAAGTTTACAGTAGTAATAGTGGATTGTATGTAGACATTTCCATTTTATTTATTCTAATTTCATCTACAGTATATATTTAAAACTTTAAATATTTTTTGTTTTTTATCAAAATGTTCTTGTGTGGAAGTGTTTGTAGTAAAAGCTGTTTTGCACAGAAATTCATTGCAGCCGGCTTTGTTTTTGATGTTTATTTGTGAGTAACGTTAGGTATTGTATGAATAACATAAGTCAACATAGCTTTACACATACACACACTTTGTACTAAAGGTAAATCCAAAATAGTGATGTCACTTCCTAAGCAGAGGGATGTTGTGCAATGGAATATAGTCCACACATGACAAATGAGGTAATAATCAATATTTCAGAATAATTCAACTATTGGTGTGTGATATCTGAGTTTTAATTATTTGACTACAAATCTCACCTCATCATTCCTCCCAGTGAGGATAAACTAAGATGCTCCCAAGCTGGCTTCTTAAAACTGACTAAATATTTAAAAAGAGCCAAAAGAGCCGTTCTTTTGAACGGCTCTTTGAAAGGAACGGATCCCCTCAAAGAGCCATAAATCCCATCACTACTGCTCCACCATTTCGATCGATCCACTCGGTCTGGGGCTCGCGCTGATGACGTAGGCGAGAAGGACGCGCCTTCGTCCCTTGTACACACCCCAACCTCTTGACCCCACCCCCCACGTCAAATCAGGGACACAAAGCGAGGCGCAAAGAAAAAGGAAGCGCAAAGGAAAGCGTGCACCGCAGAGGCACGGATGACAGAAACGCGGATTTAAAGGAGCGGCGCAAAGGGAAATATGTGTTGCAGTCAATGCTGCTGAAGTTTTACTTTGCTAAACTTTATTTTTTCTCTCAGTGGTTAACTTTTCTTTTGCAATTATTTTATTTTACTTGCAAAAAAGCATTTTTTTTCTCAATACTCTATTTTTATTTGCAAAACATTTTTTTTTTTTGCAAAACATTTTTTTTTTTTCAAAACATTTTTTTTTTTTGCGAAACATTGATTTATTTTGCAGATATATATGGCCCTATTTTGACTCCATACTGTACCTCTCGGACTCCGCAGTCGAGGACGTGTTTGAGTTTTGAGAGGCTGATAAAAACTCATCTTCTTCACTCTGCGGTAGTTTCATAGGGGAGACAGCAGGGGGCGCTGTAGGTTGCTTAAAGGAGAGCGGCACAGACTGGGAGGTGCAGGCATTCGGGGGGCGTTGGGGTCCAGAGGTCTCCTCCTCAGACTCGGAGCTCTGCAGCTGGTGGGTGTACTGATGGATCTCTTTCAGCTTCAGAACCATCTGTTTCTTGGGCAGCGGACGCACACCAAACCTAGACAAAAAAACATTATGCATCTCTGTGTTTTTGAGCATTTTTTGCTTTGGCTATGTGAGGGCAAAGTTACACAACATCTGCATTTTATTCTCATTTGAAAGTTGAATATTTGAATACTTTAAAAACACTATTCTTCGATGTACATAATGTTGATTTGGTTTCATAACGTGGCTACCACTGTCAATCAAGAAATGTCAAGTAAGAAAGAGTGTTTGTTTATACATTACAAAACAATAAACACACCCTATTCAAAATTAAGACAAAGTAAAAAATAATAATGTCCATAGCTTCTGTGATGAACTCTGATGAATTAAAACACCCGGAGGGGAACTGACTAAAAATGATCCTGGGACCAGCTAGTTAAAAGTCAATCCTAAAAGTTCATAACGTTAGTTCTGAAAATAAAAAGTTGCAGTATAATGTATTCCACTTGGTTTGATATTTTGCTGACTATTGCAATGACATGAATACATTTTTAAGTGTGACAGTGTCTAAATATTATTTTTCTGCTCACCTATTGAGTTTGTTTTTGAGATCAGGTGTGTCCATATCGGAGTAGCCTGGCATGGGAGTGATGGGTACCAGTGGTCCTTTATTCCTCTTTCTGCAAGCAACTGCGCAGAGAGTTAAGTGATTTTAAGAAGGTTTTCTAAAACAAACAAATCTTACAGGGCTTTCTGAATGCATAATTAACAGATCTATGCAGCCATGTCAGAAAACATTAGAGCCCCCGGGAAACATAATTAACATGGTAAAAAGAGAAGAGGACAACATGTTTTACCTGGAGTCTTAAGTTCAGCAACTCTCTTGGCAGAGGGAGCTTCCAGTCTCTGAGAAAGAGGAAGGGGAGCGTTCTCTTCCTCCTCCCAATCATCCCACATGTCAGGGTCAGGTAGGCTGTGATTGAACGGACCTGGACTTGGATCAGGAGTTTTGTTATAAGCTCCAGATGCAAGAGGAGACGTGACGTGTAGACCTGTCGTTTGTCCCTTACCCTCGAGTCCAGGTGAACTAACTGTGCCTTCACTGCTATCAAGTCTTAGACTAAAATGGGGCTTCTGGATTGAAACCCCTCCATCCAAGCCCCAGGAGTCGTCAAACGCTATAGGAGGCTCATCCATGTCACAGAATGAGTTTCCTGCAATATCCACCACGTCTTCAACACTTTGATTGGGATGCTCTTCTCCCACTCTTCTTCCAAACTCATCCGTGTCACAGAATGAGTTTCCCGCAATATCCACCATTTCTTCAACACTTTGATTGGGAAGATCTTCTCCCACTTCCATTTGCTCCATCCCATCGTTCTCGCGCTCTCTCAATCCTTCAGGATGACTGTTACTCAGAGAGTTTGGGGATGGACTGGAGCACTCATGCTGAAGAGGGCTACTCTGCTTCTTCTCAGGTGTTTTACTAGGGGAAGGAAAACTCAGTTGTAGAGACACTAGGCCAACTTTCCCCTCACAGTCACCATCCATAGGGGAGCCAAATGGGATCTGACGTTGTAAAGAAGAGTCTGAATGGAGAGGAGTGCTGCTTGAGAGCTGTGGGACACCCTGGGTTTGTCGTCCCATGATGGCAGTGTGGAAGCCATCAGAAGCCCTTGTAGAAGGGACCTGAGACAGTCTTAGAACTTGAAGTGGTCTCTGGTAACCTGGTGAGCGACCCGTATCAGTGCTAAGACGTTCTTTAGAGAGAGTCTGATCTGATTTTAACAGTTTGGACAAGGGAACCGGCTCCTCTTTAATGCAGTTGCTGCTTAAAGAAGCAAAGCTAGTAGGTTTCAAACTGTCAGAGACCGAGGAAGAGGAAGAAGAGGACGATGCAGAGCAAGATTTGGGGAAGAGTTGGGTTCGGCGCATGCTAACGCAGGTCTGGGTAGAGCTACAGCGTGTGGATGCTACCGGAGTGGCTGGAATCAGCCAGGAAACCTCAGCAGAGCCATCAAACACACTTTCATTTGCATCCCCAGGACTATAGTGCTCTGTTCGGTCAGACTTGGCTTCTGTATCAGTCGTCACCTGCTTGGAAGCATTTACCTGTTTTCCGGCATGGCCTTGGGATCCAGATTCTTTGAAACTGTTGCTTGTGGACGGTTCTGAGGGAGATTTGAAAGGAGACAGAGGGGACAAACCACATTTAGTAGTAGCTGCATTGTCACCATCCACATCCTCACCGGAATCATCTGAGAGCACAATTAGCTCAACCTCTTTGCTTTGTGATTTTGGAGGGGAAGGAGGGTCTTCTTTTCCCTGGCATCTTGAATTGTCTTTTCTTAGGGGAGACTTGCCTTTATCTACTGTATCTCCACCCTTATGTGGAACAGGAGACACGCCAGGCATGGGAAAGGAAGTCTCACCTGACACACCTGAGCTCAGCGGAGGGCTTATGGACAGGTCAATCACCTCACTGACACATGTAGGGCGAAATGGGGCAGGTGTGTTTTGCTGTAGCGTGCGTGATGACTTGTATTGTTGTTGCTGAGAGCATGATGCTGGCGTCTGTGACGGTTCCATGTATTCGCCTATAGACTGGGAGAATAAACGGTCGTAACTCTTGTCTTGACTGGCATCTGGGTCTCTGTTTTCATTTATGCCCTCATCAAATTCTGGAATCAAACTAACTCTCTCAGTCTCTGGGCTAGGCTTTTTAAGGGTTTCTGTTGGACTTGTTACTATGGCAGCCTCTGTCCCATCCACGCCTTGTTTGTTACTATGGTAACTGCCAGCAGACTTCTCTAAGAGGGATTCTGTCTCATTTTTCTCTATCCCTTCATCCTTTTCATTTTCGAGGGACGCATTTGCATGTCCCTCCTCTTCCTCGGTCTCTGTCGTAGTCTCCATCTTCCTTTGCGTCGCTGCAAACTCATAGATCTCGTCAAGCTCTTCCTCATCCACCTGGTCCTCTTTCTCTCCATCTCCTCTCTCTCTCTCCTCTTCCATATTTCCTTCCTCTCCACCAGTCTCTTTAAAATCATCCTCTTCTTCACTGTCCTCATGCTGCCACATTGATTGGAGGAGCTCCAAGAAGTTGCTTTCTGCCAAGTTCTGGTCTTCTTGGTCCCTGAGATGAGGCTCAGGCGCTGAAAACATTTCAGATTCTCCTCTTGGGTTTTCCTCCACACTTCCGGAATATTCCTCACACTGCTGTTGCAGCTCAGCCAAACCAAACCTGAAACACAACACAGAGTTATTATCCACAATAAACCAACCCCTTTAATCTATTTATATACAGAAATAATTGTAATATTTGAACCACACCATAAAAGTTATAATACTGACCTATCGGCAAGCTCCTGTACGTGTGGTAGCAGTGCATGTGTCAGAGGACAGTGGGCTGTGTAAAGATACTGCAGGAGGGCCAGTACTGCCTCCCCAAGCACGTCGCCCAACAACACCCTCTGAGCAACAGGCATACCCTCCTCCTGAACACCAAACCCTGAGTCGTGAACCTACAAACACAAGGTAACAGCTTGGTTATTCATCTGCACTTCTTAATGGTTAACGATTGTGGCGTCAGTGTAACGATGCACTAACTATGTTGGCCAGCAGGGGGCATCGCGTGTACAGCATAAACGAGTGCGTGAAGAAGACGTCCCCACTGTCCACCTGTAACTGCACATCACTGAGTTGAGGGTTGTTGACCATACTGCTCAGATCTGATGATAGCTTTGAAACGTACACCTGAAAGACAACAACGGACATAGAAAAGTACTCCAGAACATTTAATATTGAGCTAAACATCATAGAGTACAGTAATAGGAAGATAAAATTGAAGGAAATTCTTACTGAGGCTGTTTTGGGTGTCTTTTTGTCATTTGTCTCTAGAACAAACCCACTTGAGGGAAGTTCATTCGTGGCATCGTCTTTATCTAAAGAACAGGGGACAGTGTGAGCCGAGTGTAATAAAAAAGGAGTCTTTTTGTTTCACAAATACCAGTATTACCTGATTTGTCCCCTGTGGCTGTGTACTGGGTGAGGGTCATGCCTTCCTCTGCAAGCTCCATCAGGTCCTGCAGAGCCTGGGTGCCTGGTGTACCCGAACAGGCAGTGAGAGGACAGGTTGTCCTGTGCTGTGCTGGGCTCTGATCCGAAGGCTTTTCCTGGAACAAATCGGCGGTCACAGCAGGAGGTTTCTTGACTGGAGTTACTTCAAGAGACTTGACTTTTCCCCTCTGAAGCAGTAATATAAAGAAACGTTAAGCAACAGCATCCACAACTTCTTTAACAAACAAAATATTCAGTGAGAAATAATGTAGAACGTGATTTTATCCATTGGGATTTGAATGTAAAATGAAAATGATGGCAAGAAATGTAACAATCACTACATTGTAACAAGTCCCTATTCAAAATTCCTAACAAATGATATGTACAACATTTCATAATGCAGTAATGTTGGTTCATGTTTTTAATAAATGATTATTATTATTATTTTATTTTTTTACAGTTAACATGTTTAAGAAATGCATTTAAAATATTTATAGAATTTTTTCATGAACCTTTTTTTTCTTTGACAGAATTAGACAGGGAATTTTAAGTAAATTTTCCAGTAAAAATATTAATTAATACTCTAGCTGTCACAGAGTTATACTTTTAAAGTATAACTAAAGCTATTATTGTAAATTATAATTATATATATTTGTTGTACTAAAACATAAATTCTAAGATTTACATAGTTTATATATTCATGTTTATAAATAATGTAGTTTATATAGTTACGTCATTTTGATAAAAAATACACCTTCTTTATGAACAAACATTTTTTTTGGAATAATGCACACTAAAAAATTGGGGAATCTCTTAAAGTAAATGTCTCACCTCCGGTGCAACCCATGGCTGTATGAAGTTGCTTAGTTCAGATGTGTAAAACTCTGAAACCGAGTCTGGTCCTCCTCCGTGAAGAGCACTTTTGTCCCAGAGGGGGGCGTGAGGATGGAGAGGGAGTGCGGAGGGGGATAGGGTGGGTGTTGGTGGAGAGGGGGGTCTGGAAAGGAGCAGGAGAGATGAAACCCGCTCCTGTCGGCGATTCAGTGCTGTCTGAGGGTCCTGAATGAGGAGTAGTGGAGGGTGGACAGGAGATGCTCCCTTCCTTCTCTTTCCACGGCCCTTACCTGAAAGAGAACATGAATGATATTTTGTGTGTAGTAATCCATTTTACTGATTTAACTGATAAAAAAGGGAGTTTACCTGCACCAGGTCTCCACTGTAAGACAGGAGCCGCCGTTGCTGGAGGGCTGGAGAGCTGAGCCAGTATTTCTCTTTCTACCACCATCTCTTGCTCCTTTTCCATTTCCTGCTCTAGTAGAGAGCGGGACAGAGCCAGCGCCATCCTGGTGTCCTCGTCCAACTTCTGGGCTTTCCTCCTGGTTCTCTTTTTCACAGGCACACCATCCCTCCTTGTTGTGCTACCTACTTGTTGTCTGAAGAACATAGAACATGTAATTCAATATGTATTTTTACAAGATCTCCTGGGGACAATTTTTTTGGGGTGGGGCCGAAAGCCGCGGGTGTGGAGCGAGGATAGTGGAGTGAACACATCGCTCTCGAGTCCCATGGAGGAGCTCTGGAAGGATAAAAGGAGGAGCAACAACAACAAAGGGCGAGAGAGGACCAGGCCTGGGACATTTTAAAGGAACACTCCACTTTTTTTGGAAATAGGCTCATTTTCCAACTCCCCTAGAGTTAAACAGTTGAGTTTTACCGTTTTCAAATCCATTAAGCCAATCTCTGGGTCTGGCGGTAGCACTTTTAGCATAGCTTAGCATAGATCATTGAATCTGATAGATCGTTAGCATCTCTCTCTCAAAAAAAAAACCCCAAAGAGTTTACATATTTAAAACTTGACTCTTCTGTATTTACATCGTGTACTAAGACTGAAAGAAAATGAAAAGTTGCGATTTTCTAGGCCAATATGAGTAGGAACTATACTCTCATTCCTGCGTAATAATCAAGGAACTGCTGCCGTACCTGCAGCGCATTGATATGCAGGAATGAGAGTATAGAAAAATTAATTTTGTGTCTATAAATATAATATACTTTTTATTTGTTTTACTTTTATTTTATTAATTTAATTTACTGTTTTGGCCATGATAAGTTTTATTTTAAATCTAATGGGATTTTTAAATATTATACCATTATGTTTTCAAATTACTGTGATTTTTTTTGCATTGCAGTAATAAAAGGTGAGGGTAAAATTGTGCACAAATGTCATGAAAATGTCACAATGAAAAAAAAGAAAAAAGAATTAAGTCAAAAAGTGTTAAGTCAAAAAGCTGACTTACGATTGGTCGGAGGAGTTGTGGCTCACTGTCTCAGCAGCTTGTCTCCTCAGAGCCTGGAGAAGATCATTGGGCTTCACACCCATATCAGTCGAGCAGCGCTTTAGGTGGACAGACCGGCTTTTTTCTGATTTAAAACTCTTTCCGCAAATGGGACACTCTGGGACCCTCGGCCTAGGGTGTGAATGATGGGATGCCGAGGGAGTGCTGCTTTCACTGGCATCCAGACATCTGCAGAGCGGGAGAAAGAGGCAGAAAGGTGAAGCTCACATTTGTGAAACAGATAAGAATGATGCCACATAATCTAGTGTATGCTGAGGGTAATGCACCTGTTGATGTGCTGAGTGCGTAGCGGGGGACTCATGCTCGACAGATCTTTCTGACAGAGCTGGCAGAAGAACAATCCTGCCTCTTCCACGTTCCCAGCAGCCCGAGCCTCGCGATCCATCTCCTGCTGAAGCTGAAGAGCCAGGGCTTCATCTCCGCTAACATCTTCTGTAGGAAAACATGCACATACACTTTGATCAATGGAAGTCATTTTTGCTAATGACCACGTTAAAAAATGTCAAGCCATAAAAACAAATTCTGTTTTACAATTTAAACAATGTTTTTTCGAATTGTGTCATTTTTGGTTGAAAGTCATAAAGCAATTACCGGTAGTCATGTTTTGCACCATATGCCACACAATTTTTACAGTAGAAGTATGAATTTATAGCTGTTATGAACTAATTAATTGTAAAATGTGAATCTGACTCTGGACTGGAGCCGTGCCAATTCAAGTGTGAAAATTATTCTTCATGCTCCTCCTCCCAACCATTCCTTCACAATTTGAGCTGATGAATCTTGACACTGTCATCCTGAAATATGGCCATGATGTTTCTTCATACATGGTTGTTTAAGAAATGAAAAGCTACACACACTCCATCAGTTAGGGTTAGAAGAACTGTTGCCAAACATATAACATGCTAGAAACATCACAATCACTGCAATAAAGATCCAATTACAGACTCTTAAGCATTTGCCTATTAAAAGCCAAACAGCGACTTTTTGGGGGGCAGGAAGTGTATGCATGTGTGAATATATATATATATATATATATATATATATATATGCAAAGCAAAAATACCTTATTGCTGAGCTGAGGTAAAACATACAGAAATTATCTAGTTATTAACTAACCTCTAACTTCATACCTCAGGCTTGTGATGACTTAATATGATGTGAATAGGCTTGGGAGGGTGAATCCATGGATCTGTAAAGATTCGACACCATACCTGTGTGCTGGATCCCGACAGTGGTGGGACAGTTTCCCTCAGACTCTGTGGCTGTGGGTTGGTTGGTCTCAGCATGTAGGAGTCTCTCTGGACTGGCTCTCTTAAACTGTTGCATTCTGCGGATCACGGCATCTTTGACCTTCCCCGTGGCAGATCCATCAGGGACAGGCTGGGAAGCATCGCCAGATACTACAGCCTGTTGAGTCCTGTTGATGTTACTCTTTATTTCAGTCTTAGCAGCATCCTTAGTCTTCTTTCTCCTCTTAGGGGGGTTTCTTCCAGAAGAAGGGGAGGATGGCTCCTCATCCTTGGCTGCTGATCTTTTCTCATCTCCAGATCCTCCTTTCCTCCTCACTCTTTTAAGGAGACGAGAGCAGAGGTCGGTGAAGTCCTGATCCGAGTCGTCCATGATGAGCCAATCACACACATGATCTGTCACATCAGTTGTTATATGCATTATTAAACATCATTTGAATCTTTATATTGTGGATGAAATGCATGAAGCTATATCAAGACTCTCCGTTTTTAAGAACTTTGGTTTTAAAAAAGTACACGAAAGAGATGCATCATATTTACCTTTGTTTACATTTTACTTTGCCACTATTCCAGACTAGTTAATATCGGTTAACGTACTTTTACCACGATTCATTTCATAACAACTTAAATACAGACCGTTGGCAAGACGTACTTCATTTTATGTCTTTAATACAGATGATTTTATGTCGTAAAACGACAATTTTCTTGTAAATTGTGCTGCAGAGGTCTGTGTTGTTCAAAATACTGTCCAGCAAACCGCCGCCGTCTACTTCCGGTGACGTGCAGTGCGCGGTGACGTAGTGACTGCGTCGATTGCGAAACAATCATGTGATTTTATTTAATTTATTTTTTGTTTATTATTATTTGTATTTATTTATTTTTATATATGTTAAGCTTTATATATACTTGATATAATTTAATTCATGTAGAAGTTCTATGTGTTCTGTTCTTTATATTTGATTGTTATTTGATATTTCAATAAAAAAAAAAAAAATCATGTGATGTTATAACCATAAAACTTACGAAAGTGTGAAATTGTTAAAAA
This sequence comes from Phoxinus phoxinus, assembly GCF_949152265.1. Classification (NCBI taxonomy): domain Eukaryota; kingdom Metazoa; phylum Chordata; class Actinopteri; order Cypriniformes; family Leuciscidae; genus Phoxinus; species Phoxinus phoxinus. The sequence continues at coordinate 12,053,315 of NC_136895.1, forward strand.
GATGGTAAATCACACTAAATATGGAAAATAACTATTTAATTGATCATATATTACAGTAAGTATTCATGTATTATAGACTTCTAAATCTGACAAGAATTAAATAAGCCCACGGACGCAACAATCTAATGTTAACACACACATATATGTACATAAATATAAATAACATTAAAGACACATGGTTTTGATCTGTTGCACACAGTTTATTTAACAATATGGTATATAAGTAAGAAATAAGTTTTTCAACCAGTTTATACAATGATTCCATTCTCTCTTCCTTATATTTATAGTACTTTGCTTAATAACTTGCATGATTTACATTAAGGGAAAGAGTAGAGCCCCTGTTCAAGTTTGTGTGAGAGGAATGAGGGTCAATACCAGAATCCATAACTGCTCCAACAAGCGCTTGATCGCCCATTCCCTCTCGCTCAGCTTAGGGGCTTCCCTCTCTCCCTCTTTCGCTCTCTCTTTCTAGCTCTCTTTACATTTATATATCTGTATAACAAAATTAGGACAAAAAGCAACAATTTTCTACATCTGCAAGACAGAACCTCTGGATCCAGGCCAGTGAGATGTTGTAAATGTGTACATGTCCTTTTGGATTCTGTGTTGTATTGTCTGAGCGATGCATATGTGTGTCTCTGTGTGTCTGCATACATGCGTATGCACAGTTCCTATCAATACAAACAAATAGTTCTCCTCATACAAACTTCACAATGAGGAGAGGAGGAAATGCCTCCGAATGCATGTCTGAAAAAAATGGTACAACACTAGAATACAATCGCCAGGAAGAATGACAGACAGAGCAGAGAAACCCTGACCTAAACTCCCAAACAAATTTTACAGTCTTCCAACACAAAAATGCTGTAAAGTTAGATAAGGTACAAAATAAAAGGTATGAATATTATAATGAAGTTTCGTAATTTTCTTAAAAAAAGAAAAGGCATGAAACCAGACACCCCGCACGCCCCCGAAAAAAAAAAAAAAAAATTAAACTGTAAAACAAAGTATTGACACACATGGGTCTAAACTGAACAAAAAATATATTCTTTGTGATTTATATTTCTTTTAAACAATTTTCAAATCCCTCTTAAACGGAAGAAATCAGTCTTGTTTTTAGGAAACAATAACATTCCCCATCCTCATCAACATAAATTTCTTTCTTTTTTTCATACATTTCTTTAAACTTTTTACATGTCAGTACAAAAATTTGAGAATATTAGAGAAAAACCAACAGAGCCACAAAAAAAAGAAGAAGAAGAGGAACGGGGAGACTGTGGTGGGTGGAGTCTCCCATTAAACGCTACAATCCCTCCACAAATTTTTCCAGCGTGTCTCCCGTTGTGTCTCCCACCATACCTAAGTCACTGGGCAGCCCTCCGCGGTTGGGCGTGTTAAGCTGCGGGAGCATTGCACTCTGCTCAGGTGTGCCCAGGTGTCCCTGCTCCATGGAGCCAGGCATGGGTGTCGTCAGACCAGGGCGTGGTGACCCTGTGTGAGACGGCACGTGCTGCGGTGACGGCTGTGGCTGAACCTGTGGGGAAGGACTGGAATGTGGAGGAAGTTGCCGCGACGGAGGTCTGGGCGACTGTACGGGAGCCGGTGAGCACACCTGGTTACTTAGTGCATTAGCCATGGGCTGGCCGGGCAGATGCGCACCTTGCAGGTGAGCTTGTGGGCTCATGGGACTTGGTTGCGCCGGTGAGCCCATTGGAGGCTTGAGGATGACCTGCTGTTGCGAAAGCTGCTGCTGCTGCTGTTGGAGCATGCGTTGGTGCAGGAGGTTGGGTGTGCCGTCCATTCCCATCTGGGCCATGGGTCCACCTGCTCCCTGCATGGCCAACTGCTGCTGCTGCTGCATTCGGAGTTGCGTGTAATTGGTAGCAGTCCCCTGTGCCTGCGGGAACTGGCCATGTGTCTGCGGCATCACTCCCTGCTGTTGCTGCTGCTGTTGTTGTTGTTGTTGCTGCTGCTGCTGTTGTTGTTGTTGTTGCTGCTGCTGCTGCTGTTGTTGTTGTTGTTGTTGCTGGTGTCGCAAAAGCTGACGGCGGTACATCTCCTGCAGCTGTGGGTTGTTGTTCATGAGCTGACCCTGCGGTCCAAGAGCTGCCATGCCTTGTGGTGTGGGCTGTTGCTGCTGAGGTGCCATGCCAGGTCGAGGCACTCCTTGCATGGCTGCCATGTTGGGCATCGCTGGCTGTGCTGCATGCATGCCCTGTGGCGGTTGTTGCTGCTGTGGCTGGTTGGCGTGGTATTTCAAAGTCCTCTGTTTGATGAAGGCGGCCATGAGTTGCGGGTTCGATTTGAGGATGTTCAACACCTGCTGCTGTTGTTGGGGCGAGCTGGGTGACTTGAGGGTTGCTAGCAGCTCCTGCAAGGCATTGGAGGCGATGGCTCCGGGTCTCTGTGGTGCTTGCAGTCGCTGACCCTGTGTGGGCAACATCATGCGTGGCTGTTGCGTTTGCTGGGGCATCGGGGGTCTCTGCATAGGCATGGTCTGCTGAGGGCCCTGTGCAGTCTGTTGCGGAGCAACCTGCTGCTGAGCCGCTTGCATGCCTGGTTGAGGGCCTCCAGTCCACTGTCCTTGCGACATGGACTGCATCACCTGCTGTCCGCGTGGTCCGACAAGCTGCATGGGCTGCTGCATCAGGCCTGGCATGCGCGGCTGCTGGTGGTTCATGGGAAGGCCGTTCATGGTCATGCGATAGTTCTGGTTGTGTTGAGCCTGTGCGACCATCTCTATGTGCCGTGCCATTTTGACCGCCATAGGCGGAGGCTGCTGCTGAGGAGACTGTTGGGGCGCCGGCTGCTGTTGGGGAGGCTGCGGGAGCGGAGACGGCTGCTGGTGTAGCGGGGAGGCCTGTGGGCCAGGCTTGCCTTGTGAAGCTTGAGGAGGGGGATGTCCATTTCGAGGTCCACTGGGATAAGCCGGAGACATGACGCCTGCATTGGGCGTAGTTGGCTGGTTGGACAGCGGTTGCGGCGTTTGAGGGGTGTTGGGTTGCTGATGCGAGGTGGGTGTGCTGGGGGCTGTTGATGTAGGTGGTGACGGCAGGCTCTGAGGCATGGCTCGGCCCTGCATAGTGGCCATGCGTCTCCGCATCATCTGCGCCTGCTGCACCCTGTGTTGCAGCTGCTGCTGACGCAGTTTGTGCTTGATATTGAGGCAGAAGGGCACGGGGCACTTGTTCTCCTGGCAGTGCTTGGCATGATAGCAGCAGAGTGCAATGAGCTGCTTGCACACCGGACAGCCACCGTTTGTCTTGCGCTTGCAGCCCTTAGTGTGCTGCACCACACGCTTCATCTTCTGGCAAGATGGCAGGGAGCAGTTGGCATTGCGGCACTGGCAGGCATGCACCAGAGACTGGATGCAACGCTGGATGCTCAGACGCCGACTCTCCTGAGGACTCTTGGAGGCCTCGCCGCTTTGGCTGTTGCTGTCATCGTCCAGACCCAGACCCCACTTAACCATCTGGTGCTCATGGCCCTTAGTGTTGTAGCAACTAATGCACAGGTCAAAGTCCTGAGGAAAGATGAGGACACCGTGATCAAGCAAGGGATGACCGGAACATAAAAAGTAATCTCATTATAATAAGTCAAGTAAAAGTTAAGATTCATTAACAACTGGACAAAACATTCAAGGATTTGTTTACACTACTAGTAGAATAGTAGCTATCCCCAAGTTTCCCTAAGTTTCATACTCCCAAGAGGTTTATTTATTTTGCGCTCAAATCAAAATAAAAGCGATAAAAGCACCCATCCACAACTGATAATTAGGGACAGCTTTAGCATGTTGCAGGAGCCTCTGGATCTTACCTCACAGACTGTACAGTGCCAACGTGTCTCGACATGGTGTTTACATTCATTGCAGGTGTAGACAAAGCGGTCCTGGCCCTGGTTGTGCAATTCCACCAGCATGCACATGGTGCTCCACTTGCAGCGCCGCAAAGAGCTGAACTCCCAGTGCTTATCCCGTGCTAATGTCAAGAAGGCGTCCCTTCCGTCCATTAGGTCGCAGGTCAGCGGGGGATCAGGGTCAATGATGGGTAGTAGTGAGTTGACTATGGGCCCAGAGTGCAGATGGATTACAAAAAACACCTGGGAGAACAAGTAGGAACAGGAAAGAGGTTTCTTCAAGTTATTCCCATGAAAACCACTTGGCTTACATGCATATCAAAAGCTGACATTCAAAACAAACAATACAAATTAATCATGCAATGCCTCAGAGAGCAGGTTAACGGTCAGATGAAGAACATGTAGTAGACCTCTTTGTGTTTCTCCAATGCGGCGTAGAGTTTCTGAGAAAGGTCATTGGCTACATTCGGCATCCCAGGTTTCTTTTTATTAGCTCGGCTCACGCTGCTTTTATTCTTATTTGTTTTCTTATTGTTCTTCTTCTTCGCATTCTTACTGTCCCCCGGCGTGCCCTGTTAGAAAGGAGGAAAATGTCAGGATGTCTAAATAGGGCGTTTCAGGTTTATAAAACAACAGGAATTACTTAAACATCACATAGGCAAGAGATGTACATTCATCTACAGAGTATCAAAATATATATATATAAAAGGCTTCTCTCATTCACCTCTGGAGTTTCACAAGCAGCAGTGTTTTCTTCTTTTTTCCTCTCCTCTTCCTCTTGTTCCAACTCCTTGATGCTCTCCTCCAGTACATTGGGCCAAAAATCACCCTCAAAATATGGAAGTTCGTTTGCACTCGTCAAACGGTCCTCTGTGGCTTGCTTAAAGATATCCTATCAAATACAAACACCTTTCATTTATACCATATACTGAGGTACTCGTTGGCATATACACAATTAATTGGTCTCTATTTTACAAAAAGATCATGTTCTCTGCTATACCTTGTAGTCGTGCAGTATTCGCTCAGCAAAGGCCTTGTCCAACATTTTGCGGTACCAGTCTTGCAGCCGCTTGGGTTTGGGGATTTTCTGGTCGGCAGGGTGACAGTGGAAGATATAGTCATCACCTTCACTAGGCGGACATGCCCAGATGTGCGCCGTAACATATCTACAGTGGAAATGTTAAAAGTTCAGGGCATGAATGGCAACTGTACTTGTTGGACTTGAGTAAAAAGTAAATGGTGAAACCTACCCAAGCTTCTTGACGTATTCCAAATAGCCAATGAGAATTTCGTGATAGACTGCTGTTCTCAGCAAGCGAGGTCTGAAGAAGTGAATACTATCGAGGTACGATACGTATACCCGTCTAGGTAGGAAAAAAAAAGACAACGTGAGACTTTTAACCTCATTGCATGCCGAGCACAATAAGCGTTGCTTTAAGTATCTGTTTTTCGCTAAAGAACTTGGGTAAGAGTTTACCTGGTGTTAGGGAAAGGGCAATCAGAGCTGTACTCTTGAACGTGCATGCCGAAGAAACACACGTCCACTCCGTCAATCTCCTCAAAGGCGAAAAGTGCTTTGGTTCTGTAGGGGAAGCTCTCAGACATCTCTCCTGTGTCTACAAACCTGAAATGAAACAGGGGGATTAGGCCACCTTTACCTTTTCAAAGAACAAATATTAACACGCCACTATAGCATCAACATTCTGATTAATGAAACCAATATTGAAACAGGTGAAACTTTGATCAGGCATATAAGTCTATCACAAGATTTTTTTTCTTTACACAAGACAGCATATACAGAGCAACCAAAGCAGTTAACTGATTGGTTTTGGCATCCATACTTGCCCTCTGAAGGTTAAAACCATATTGTAAAATGCTTTAGAGGCTTATAGGAAAATAAAAGGTAAGGCAAGGTTAATTTACCTGGCCTTCATGCCAGGTTTGATTTCTACCATCTTGTCTGAACTGGCTACAACTCGCACAAACACCTCTCCAGCTTCCGGATGGTTCTGTCGCTTCAAGTACTTGTTCACCCGATCCTCTATGTACGACCCTAACCGCGTTGTCTGCAACCCTGGATCGAAGACGACAACATTTAGCACAAAAACAATTTTAAAGGGATAGTTTTTAATGAAACCTGGAAGATTTCACCATCAAATATGGTAAATAGAAGCTCAAACATGCAAATGTTTCAATTTGATGTGCTTTGTGTGTGTGATGATCAATGTTTAAGGCTAAATGAAATATGCCCATCATTTAAACCAATCAAATATCTTCAGAAGACTTGAGATTAAATCGCTATATTCGTATGGATTACTTTTACGATGTCTTTATGAACTTTTTCAATCGTCCAAGTTTTGGTTGCATGGACTTTCAAAGAAGAGACAGAAATCTCTCAGGTTTCGTTAAAAATATCTTCATTTGTGCTTCAAAGATGAACGAAAGTCTGGTACTGGTTTGGAACGACATGATGGTGAGTAATTTATGACAGAATTGGGTGAACTATTCATTTACCGGTAACATTAATGCATCACATGAACAGACCTATTGCTTACTTTTTGCTGAAAACTTGTTCTCTTTTCTTGACTTTCCGCTTTTTTTCAAACAGTTAGCACAGATGAAACTGCAGATAGAAACGCTCATTAGTACCAATTTCCCGCATCGTGTCCAGAATCGATATCAAAGCAACACTATTCGCTCTGAGGCGCTTTCAAACTCACCCAGAAGACCAGATGACATCATAATGCAGGACACATATCTGATGCATCTTCCGCCCACAATCTTTACATTCAACAAACCTGAGAAGAGGAAAATTGATTAATGGGGGATATAAGCTCTGTATTCTGGCAGGTTTCACTTTGGCAATTGTCTGAATGTGTAATCACTAACTGCAAGTGCAGGTAGTTAAGATGAAACATCATTCGGATTCTTTTCCTCCAGTTCTTACGCATTTGCAAGCAGGCCAATGCAATTGCGCCTTTGTAGGAGGTGTGGACTTGGACAACTTTAGGATAATACTGATACTTGGAGACTGTTAGTGCTACGTTTGTGTGGTGGGAGTGACTGTATGCCCTATGTTGGTTACAACAGGGGGCGCCACTGAGCAGAAACAAAGTGGTGTAACGAGTCCAGAGCGGACAACTGTACGAGGCAATACTGACCATACGGCCATTCAATCAGACCATGTGCTACTTGAAATTCTGGGAAACAAAGTTTAGCATTTACTCACGGCTCAGGATCTAACGTGTCATTCTTCTTCCTTTCAAACTGGTGTTTAGAGATCATGCTGCATTCAAAAGAAGATCAGATATGGATTGCATGTCATTCAAAGGTTTCAAAAAATATTCTGAATTATTTTGATCCATAAATTCTCCTAAACAAGCTTGAATATAACTATTAAAAGAGAAGGGGGGAACAATCACTTACGTCTGTGGCTGAGCAGGATCATCTCCTAGCGTCACACTGTCACCCTGAATCTCGTTGAAGCACTTTTCGCAGAAATGATACCTATACAGTCACAATAAACACAAGTTGAGTCATGAATCACTTCAGGAATTACATGGAGGTGCACAAGCGATTCACACAAGAGCGATTTACTTATTAACATGATTAACTTGATTAACATTTGTATGATGATTATTCCCTGAATGTAATGATATGCCTGCCGAATATCACAGTGCAAATGTAATGTGAATGCTTCCAAGAGTTAACTGGGAAAACATTAATGCCAGGATGTATATAACTAAGAATAAGGAGAAACTCTGCCAAATGCTGACATAAAAAAAGCCCAAATTCAGTGGATGTGAGTGTATAAGCGAGCGAGAGCGGCTGTGTCTGTTTGCCAGTGACATGCTCTTTGCTACAGAGGGCGCAAGGGAGCCTGTTCTGAGGTAGCAGGCAATTTGCAGCAAAAAGAAAAACTCATAAATGTGCCAGTGCAAATATTACAACTGCCAATAAATTAGGACTGGCTGGAGACTTCAAACTGAGTAACCGTGAAGAAAGAGAAAAGGGGGAGGGGGTTGAGAGCGAGTATGCCATCGAATGTTTAGCAAATACATGTGAACGGGCCTCAGAGTAAACTATGCTAGCGTACACATATCCACACGGAGGATTAATGCCAGTGTCTGATCTGACGAATAAAAAAAAAAAAGAAGCTATCGGTCCGTGCCAAATCGCGAACAGACAAAACTAAAAACCACACCGCATGACAGGGAGCATGTCTGCTTGAATGCAAGTGTGCTCTTACACATTCCCTAAGGCTGTTGACAACATGGACGTTACCTCAAGGAATGGTAAGCGTGTCGTCTCACCTGTTCTGATAACTGTAATAAGTGCCATCTCTGGGAATAGTACACAGTTGCTTCCCGTAACAGCACAGTGTCTGAGGAGAAAACTCGTACTGTTGGAGGAGAGGAGAAAAGAGTTTAGAAACATGACTGGAAAATCCTGTTTATGTCAGTTTGTGTACAGATGACCAGCATGAGTCAGTTGACTAGCTAATATCAAAATACTGGAGGTTCTTCAGTAGCACTGAAAATATGACAATAATGGAACTACCGTTGTATTACTATTACTTGCACCATAACAACTGAACCAAAGGTATGTTGGCAAAAATAACAAATTAATAATTAATAGACAAAACTGCATAATTGGTGATGTGGATAACATGCTTAGAAAATTACGCCATGTCAAAAATTGAATGTGTTAGATATTTACTTTATTTTTACGTTTCCATAAATCCAAATATTTTGCCTTTTGACATTTTTGCAGTTATTGTTTAATAGTATATTTATTTTCCCATTATTACTGATTATCCTTATTACCATCTTTGTGCACACTCGTTTACTAAATAATAATATATTTAATATAAATGTATTATTACTTTTGGGGAGAGATATTGTATAACCATTTACTATGCAATTTATACAATATTTAATACACATTTGCTTACGCATTTATTATGATCATGCAGAATTATTGTATAACTCTTTATTATTCAATTATATATTTAATATACATTTATTTGCATAGTAGTATGTTGTTATTATTATGGAAAAATATTATTGGATAATTTATTAAAAACATTTATTTGCACATTATTATTATTACTACACATTACTGATATTTTCTAATCATTTTTATGAATTATGTTTGTGAAAAATATTATAAAGCAACCATTTATTAAACAATAATGTATACATATATTTTTTTTAAATCACACACTATTATACATTTTGTGGAGAGATATTATTGGATAACATTTATTATACAATCACACACACTATATATTTATTATCACATTTATAATAATTAATAATAATAGCGGAGTAATATAACGGTACCATTTATTTAAAAAATCAAGTCACCTTTATTTATTTAGCATTTTATACAATACAGATTGTTTCAAAGCAGCTTTACAGTGATAACTGGAAGATAACAGAATCAGTGATGCAACCCTTCAATTCTGCTGTAAAGCAGCTCTTGCAAGACAATAGTGTTATTGTTCAGTTTCAAATTCAATAATACATTTATCTGCACATTATTATTATTATCTGTGGAATTAGCATGACAACAGAATCGGAGTTGAAAGCCAGTGATCATCTCACCTTCCTCCCGCAGCAGTAACCGAGTCCCTGCATGACCGGGTCGATCTCCTGCTCGAACACCTCAGCCAGTTTAGAGCAGTACTTGTACACGCGCGATGTCTTCCTGTTGTACAGCCACGCGTTGTTGAACATCAGCCACACGTCGTCTACGTACTGCCAGGGCTCCTGATACTGACCCGTGTCTAGTTTGCGTTTGATAGTGGACAGGTCAATGGGGTTCTTCACGATATCGAAGTAGTCCTAAAGGCAGGAAAGGAAAAGCCTTCATAATTCAGTCAAATATGTACTCGTACTGTTTTCACTCTTGGGATTTAGATCGATTTTCCAGACATTTCACAGAGATGTAAGCACGCATGTATTTAAGACTCACAGGGATGCCCAGAAGTGTCGGGTCCACAGGCTGTCGGAAGGGCAGAGACTCTGGATCCTGCCTGTACAGAGACTCCAGCGTCGGCATCAACGCCTGCCGCAATTCTTCTGGCTTAAAGACTGAGAAGAAAGAGAGAGCAGGAAACACAAAAGACAGGGACAGACACAAGATTAATGACGACCTATTATGCTTTTTCACATTTTCAACTTTCTCTCTAAGTCACTCCAGAGAGAGTAATTCTCTATATCAGTGCTCACTGTTTCTGAACTCCCTGAAATGCCTCCATTGGGAACGAACACGTCACAATATTCCTCATTTAAATAATTTCTGTCCAAGGCATATGCTAAATAAAGAGGCGAGGCCTGGTTGAGTTAGTAGTGTTGAAAGTGCCAAAGTGGTCAACCAATTAGAGAACATTGTGCTTTTCAGAAGAAGGAGGGGCTTCATAGAGACAGAAACTAAACAGAACGTTACTAACAGACTGGAAAGAGAGGAGCTGCAATAACTGAGAATATGTGAAAAATAATGTTGAACATTTAAGCATGAAAACCTCTTCTTCTAGTGGACCCCAAAAACAAAATGAAGACTTTGAAAGTGGGCATAATATGGTATCTTTAACGAAACTAACAACAACAAAAAACTACAAGGACAGAGAAATGTAGAGCTCACAGAAGAGAAATATAGGTTCATACTTTTCCTGCGAGACTGGGGCGGTGAAGAGGACGTTGTGCCGTTTGTCCTGCTTTCATCCTCCTCTTTGGTCTCGGTCTTCAAGTCCATCTTCTTGTCTTCCGCCTCCATTGGCTCCTGCTTGGCCTCCAACCCCTCTTGCTCCTCCTTTTTGACCAATAGGGAGCCTGTGTCGTCCTCCGTCTAACAGAGACCAGAACCATCATCAAAATCTGACACACTCATGTCAAGTTTGGGGTTGGTAATTTTTTTTTTATTATGCATTTATTTGATCAGAAATACAGTAAAAACAGTAATATTGTGAAAAATTACAATATTACGTTTTCTATTTGAATATATATTTTAAAATGTAACTTATCCCTGTGATTCAAAGCTGAATTTTAAGCAGCATTACTCCAGTCTTCAGGCTCACATGATTAATCAGAAATCTGAATATAAAATACAACATAAATATGATACACACCTCCATCTTGGGCTCTGTTTTGATGCTCATGTCATAGTCCTGCTCTTCTGTTTTAGTGTCACTGGGCGGTACGTCAGGCACGGCATGCTGGGAGTGCAGCTCGGCGCTGGCTGCTGATGCTGGAGTGGGTACGCGGTTTTCACCACTCTGAAAGAGAGTATTTACTGCCTTTAAAAAAAATTTATTTGAATTTTGTCTTAAAACTTTCTCATTTTTGGCAGATGACAAATTTAGTTTGATAACAATAACATAACTTTGTCCAAAAACCTAGTGAGCGGCCCACTGAGGTCAAAGTCGAGCCTTTTCCCCTAAAGGTGGAAAGCCTGTCAACACAGGCGAATGTGTGAACCACTTGAACCAGTTGCGAAATTTGCATGGGGAAATCTTTTACCATCTCAATTTCATGCTATTAAAATTACTTGATTTCGGCCACAAAAATTAGTCAAATAACTGCAAAAGTTACCGAACATCAAAGGGTACCGTTGACACATACCGTTGGCCAATGTCAGGCCGTCAATGAGTGTCTGTACACATTGTTTTATTTTTTAAATGTGTTCTGCATCGTCAGAACTAGTCAGACCCCTGTCGGCAGCTTTTTGGCCAACTAAGCATGTTGAATCGGTAGCAAAGCATGTGTGTCACTTTGACTGGCTTAGCGAACTAGTACACAAAAAGACAAATGGAAGTTACGAAGCAAGCAAACGATGGTAAACGATACTCAAGAGGTAAACCAGCACTGCTTTATGTCCTAGCTCTTCTGGTTTCCCTTTTTAAATGAGGAATGAAACGAATTAGGAATAACAACTACTGCCACCTGCTGGTATGGAGTTATTTACTCTCACGCAGGCGCAGGACGTACTTGCTAGTTGGCCATTGGTTGTAGTCTTTGCAGTGTGTGTTCAAGAGCAACTTTTGGCCTAGATGCAGGCGACGCGAAGCGAAACCAGAGTCGGATTGCGTCCAAAATCATGCAGCAGTTCATGTATCCTTCATGAAAAGTGCAATCACAGAATGAACTGCAATAAGCTTACTGAAAATTTTAACCAAAGAGTGCTATATATTTACCAAAATAAAAGCTTGACGGTTTACCGTTTGAAAATGACGATATTAAAAATATAGTTCCCCAAAATAATTTTAGAGTGTTTTTTTTTTTTTTTGCTCTGCTGAATACAAAAGAAGATATTTTGAAGAATGTGGGAAACCAAACAGTTGATGGACCCCATTGACTTCCATAGTATTTTCTTTCATACTACGGAAGTCAATGGCTACCGTCAACTGTTTGGTTTCCCACATTCTTAAAAATATCTTCTTTTGTAAAGAAAGAAACTCATACAGGTTTAGAACAACTTGAGGGAGAGTAAATTATGACAGAATTTTCATTTTTGGCCTTTAAGACGGTCATAAATATTACTGTAATTATACAGTTGTAGCGTAAAATAAAATTATATAATTTTTTCGTAAATACTTGATTTTATTTTACAGAAAAATATCACTATCACAAATACTTTTCTTGTAATATTTTATTTAGTAATAATAATAATAATTATTATTAGTATTATTATTTCTGGTTTAGGGTTATTATATTATAGTCATATATATAAAATCACAAATATTTGGGCCAAATTGTGCAGCCCTACAAACAAGCATAGCAAACAAAACAAAACACATTTTAAATTGTGATTTAAGGAAGAAGAAAATGGAAGAATTATTTTTTTTAAATCGCAATTAATTCCCCCATGTATCCCTAGTGTCATATGAAGTGCAATTTGTGTGGTGCCTAAAACATTTCTGTCCATGTCCTGAATGAGTTGTATATAAAGTTTAATTTGGGTCAGGATGCTGCCTATGTGGGGCAGCTCACTAGGTTTCGTAACGGTCATTTGAGGACGGCTCTGCGGGGTCTCACCGGTGTTCCAGGGAGGGGCAGCTCCGCCTGGGGCTGCATGTGGGGCGGGGTGCCCTGAGCAGGGGTGGGGTTGGGTGTGGAGGCCTGACTGGGCTGCAGTGCTGCTGGCAGGTTAGTGGTGCTGGCGGTGGCATTGGGGGGTGGTGTGGCGCGGAGTGGAGCCTGAGGGGGCGTGGGGCAGCCTAGTGAGGGACCCAAGGGCCCAAGTGCATTCAGGGGGAGGTTAGCGTTCGGCTGCTGCTGGGGAAGGAGAGATTGCACGCACACAAGCAGGGAAAAAACTTGTTAAGAGGGGAAATCGGCAAGCGGAATGAGGTTACTTTAGGAACGCGAGTGCATGTGTGCACCTGTGAAACGGCCGCCTGCGCGTTGGGCTGGCCCATGGTGACGTTCATGGCATTGGTGTTGGCAGGGAACTGCGGTTGAGCCATGAACGGCGTCTGGTTGGCCGTCTGCGCCACCATGTTCCCAGCATGAGCTCCCAGCATTCCTTGCGTTGGGGGCATTCGCGTGGGAGACATATTTATCTGAAGAAAAAAAAAAGGCGAGAAATATACAATGAGATGCGTGTTCAGAAAATATTGAAAGTTTTAAACTAAATGAAAAATGCCTTTTTAGTGTGGCTTTCTTGTAATAGTACATTAACTTTAGTACTTGTTTAAATTAATCATCATTATTGATTTTCCATTTTATGCTTTTAACTTGTAATGTTAATTTTATAATCTATTATTGGGTCTTATTTTAATCCTAGTGTCAATTTATTGTTCTTGCCTCCTGTAAAACATTTTGAACTGCACTGATTTGTTTGGAAAAGTGATGTATAAAGAACATTTTATTGATTGATTGATTGAGCAAAGAACCAGAAATGAAGACTGACCGTAGGGACTTGGTTCATGTTGATCTGTTGATGGTTTATCGGAGATGCAGCACGTGTTGCCATGGGAGCCTGAGACATCGGCACATTGGGCATTGCACTGAATGGATTCATCCCTGTTGGAAAACACATCACGCAAGATTGATAGCGAAGAGTTTTTAGTTTAAAGATGAGAAAACAAATGTGTTTCCCAGACATGATTTGCGGCGAGTGGGACTGGCGAAGTACCTTGAGACACCTGCATGCGATTGATGATCTGATTTGGCACATTAGGCATAGGCACGGGTCCATCTGAAGAGAGGGACGAGACAAAATCTGATCAGAAAACTGGCAAAGTTTGTGTGTTTGTGTGTTCAGCTTATTTTGACACGGAGTTATCTCGCTGTGCTAATTAATGTTATCACATTGGACTAAAACTTACTCGCATAGCATATAACAACTTCTCCCCCAATTGACAAAACGATTGAATCCAATATTTGTTGATAATGTAGCATAAATGAGAGATTTAGGGTTCCATGACTCACTCTGCCGAGGTCCCATGACATTAGGCTGGTTGAGGGCCGATGGCTGTTGTCCCGCCGCAGTCAAGGGCGCCTGGTTAATAATCTGCTTCTGTAATCGAGACCTTCTCTTCTCCTCCAGTTCTTTCTGGATCTTATAGATCTTCTCCGCCAGGAAGTGATAGTACTCGTCCTATAGAACACACACGGACTACATTATTAAAAGCAACAGTGCTGAAGAATGTCACTTTACACACTTAATCCGCCTTTAGGTTGAGGTGTAAGCTTGAGTGCTGGTTTGTGCTCACCCTGCTGTTGGCAGACTCGTACATATCCCCTTCCACTTTCCGTGCGTACGCCACCAGGTTCTCCATACGGCGGTCCTTCAGGGCGGCGGGGTCTGGCGTAGGGAAGATGGCCTGCACACTAAAACACACAGAGCGCAAAACTATGTTTAAGTTACTTATTACAAAGAACAACCCCCCTGGATCAACAGGACATTGATTACATTTAAAATATACATAAATTAAATAGCTGAAGTCTTTAAATTATTTTAACTTTAAGAGGTCTTAAATTTGGTCACGGAAACAGGAAACGCAATATGGATATTAAACTACACATTTCAAAGTGAAAGCGCTGTTGCACTGTTCTACAAGCTTGAGGTTTCAGAAAATACTGTGTATTAATGCCCAGTAAATGCTTATGATCTACTGTTGATGAATTATGACATTGTTTACTTTATGGTGTTTGTATTGTAATGTGTTTTAGATGGTTGTACGAGTGCTTACAGTAAAAAGTAATCATTTCAAAATAATAATTAAAAGTCCCACATTATGAAGAACCTATTTTTATCGGATTATTATTGGTATTTGGGTTACAAAATGAACTGCATGCTGCATTTAATCCAATGTTAATATACATAATCCCATAATTATCAAATAAACTGAAATATTAAAAAAACCTAGCACACTTTTTGTATTCAAATAAATTAAAATCATTTTGCTTGTACATGTCTCCTGTCCCAAAAAAAAATTGTTTTAAAGGAAAAACAAATCAATTATTTGATAAATTGTTATTGTGCAATACTGGAGTAATGATGCTGAAAATTCAGCTTTGATCACAGGAATAAATTACATCTTAAAATATATTAAAATTTAAATATAAAATATTTCACAATCTTTTTCTATTTAACTGCATTTTTTATTAAATAAATGCAGCCTTGATGAGCAAAATTGTTTAAAATATTTATAAATATATGGTAACACTCTAGGTTTAAGGTCCAATTCTCACTGTTCACTAGTTGCTTATTAGCAGGCATATTACTAGAATATTGGCTGTTTATTAGTACTTATTAAGCACATATTAATGCCTTAGTCTATATGACCATATTCTACATCCCTTAATCCTACCCAATACCTAAACTTAACTACCTTACTCACTATTAATAAGCAATATTTATGAGTTTATTGAGACAAAAGTCGTAGTTAATAGTGAGAATTGAACCCTGAAGTAAAGTGTGACTAAATCTATATAGTGCAAGAGCAGCTTGTACTAACAGTTTGTGTACGAGGTGGTTACGGAGGTCCTGAGTGACATGCTCGTGCCAGGCTTTCCTCACACCGGTGGCTGACAGAGGGGCCGCTGTGGGCAGGTTACCCATGCTGCCTACCGTAGTGCCGTCCGGCATCAGCTGACTGCGCCAGGGGAATCAGGAGACTTTGTTAGCAAACAGATTTAAAACATACATTTTTAGCAATTAAGAGCTGGGGGCGTGTTTTGGTTGGTGTGTGTCCGTGGTGGCGTACTTGTTAGAGTTAAGTGTTGACGACATGGTGCCATCTGGGAGCAGCTTAGACTGTTCTGATGTCGGGACGCCGATTTGGTTCAACTGACCACCCCCTGGACAAAAAATTAAAAAATACATATATACAATTATGAAATGTATAAGATTATAAATATCCATATGTAAAAAATAAAAGCATCTAACAATAAATAAATATACATAAATTAAATACAATATATTAGTTTATATATAATTTGTATACAAATTTAATATATTCGTTTTAATTTATTCTATTTATTTATTTATTATTTAACACCATATTAGCAGCAATGGTTATATTCATGGCAAAATCAATATTTCAATAAAAAAAAAATTTTGGTTACAATATAATTTAAATACATTGTTTGCAATAATTTAATTTATTTTAAAAAATGCAAATATAAATATATATATATACACACACATATATATATATATATATATATATATTGTATATATCCTCAATATATATATATATATATATATATATATATATATATATATATATATATATATATTTATTATTATTATTATTAAATAAGTACATGTTTATTTTTATTCTTTGACATGTATAATAACAATAACATTTAATAATATTCAATATTACATTATATTTTTATATAAACTATAGATTAATTTAACATATTTATATATATTTTTGTTTATTATTATTATTAAATATGTTTATTTTTATTCTTTATACATGCATAATAAAAATAACATTAAATAATATTCAATATTACATATTTTTATCCTTATATATATATATATATATATATATATATAAAATAAAAAATAACATTAAAAATAATGTTTATATATATATATATATATATATATATATATAATAAACATTAACTTTTTTTAATTAATATGATCATTTGAAATATCAACAATTCTTATTATTATTACTACTATTATTATTAATATATTTCTCTACAATAAAGTAATTAAGTGTGTACCGAGCGCATTGATGGATCTAATTTGCTGCTGGTGTGGCGTCTGTGCAGTCGGCTGCCCGGGGCCCTGCGTCTGTGCAGGGGACTGGGTCTGTGTGGGGCTCTGGTTGCTGTAGGGGAGGCCGAGGGCAGCGTATGCCCGCTTCATGGAGCTGGGGTCGATGGGCGTTGAGCTGGGAAGAGTGGGCGCCGTCTGCTGCCCCGCGCCGACCGACCCGATGGGGGATTGCAGACCAGCGCTGGGGGGACTCAGCATTGCTGTAATGCAGGAAAGAGATGTTAGAAGCCTTCTGGGAAGACGACATCTGCATATTTAAAAAAAAAATATCAAAACCTGCCAAACAGCCATCTGGAAGAAAACATTAGTTGTGGGAAAAAAAACTGAGGAAAGTAGAAAGGAAGGGGAGTGGGTCCGAGACGCTATTTGCAAAAACAAACACTTTAGCTGCCTCGCACTCTCCGACTCATGATGAGAGACGCTTGGAAGAGGGAGAGGCAGTTTGCAGGTTTGCTGGAGCTGTAACAGCATGAGATTTTAATGAGTCACCGGCGCGCTCAGCCAGCGGGCGGCACAATTCTCCTCATCTTTCGAGCCCCTCCTCCACAGCACACATACACGGGCCATATAAAACATTCACAGCTAATGAACTACAATGATGCCTTTCCTCACAGAATCCAGCTGAATATCTACATATCCAGAAAACACCATGCAACTGAATTTGTTCTAATTCTGAATTTTAATTGAACGATGCTTCATAACAGCTCTGTGGACAACTATAAACAGAGATTACAACTATTTTAATGGATATATAGGCTTCCCGTTTAAACACAGAACAATTCTGGAGCACAGAATCTTGTTATCAATGCTGTCCCGTGACTTTTAGTAATAAAATAGCGACTATTCTGAAGTAATTAAACTCACAGCTTCGTTGTTAATAGAAAAAAAAAAAGACTATGAACAGACGCAGGTAATTCACACACGCATCTCTCTCTTTCTCCCTCTCAAGAAACATACAAATACAGAATTATTAACTGTACATTACTATTTTATATTGTAGTGAAGTAAAGAAGAGTTTGACGCAGGAAAGACTCACGTTGCTGGTTGCGCTTGTCACTGGCGTTCTTCAGCGGGAGGCAGACAGGACAGTCGTGTCTCGTGCAGTTCTTCCAGTGCGAGATGATCTGCCTCGATGAAGCACAGTGAGCCACTGCAGAGACAGAGAGAGAAGAAAGCCTGAGCCAAAGTACAAATGCTGCAAACCTGGGAGCAAAAAATCAGGTCTTCACGGAACTGTACGCACACACAGACGTGATTTTAAAGCATATATATATATATATATATCATACACAGCGACTGAGTTGTCACATTGGTGGTTTCCAGCATCGACACAATTATGATTTATTGCTGCTGTGATTCACTGGTTTGAACGAGGTGCAAGCATAACAATGCTGATGGCTCTAAAAGGAAGCGAGTTCTGCCAAGAGCCTTCAGGATGCTTTAAACACTGTCTGCAAGAACATGACGCTTTAAGAATGATCTCTAGACGTTCATGCCTTTCCCCAAGAGTCCAAAAGAGAGAGAGAGATACGGGTGTCACCGCGGGCAGGGAACAACAGGAAATGAGCTGGCAGCGTGGAGGGTACGTTTGGCACCGCGCTTGCGTTTGAGTTGAAATGAAGCCCTGTGCTCCGGGTCCAACAACAACTACAGCACTAAGAGCAAAGCAGCCGGGCAGCATCGGGCCGCCGCAAGCCCTCTCCTGCTGTCTGCCAACTCCTTAATACTGCATTATACCATAAAGGCACTAGTTGCTCTCTAAATGGACTGTTATATTTGAGACGGAGCAAAGCATTTGCTCGGGAAATTCCCTGTGTGTGTGAATGAAACGTTACTAGTTGTGAACCGAAAAGTGTTAGGCCAGAAAGAAATTCTATGCAAGCGCACAACCGTGATATTTGACATCCTTTATTGTGGTGGTTACAAACCTCACACCTCAATGGGACGACTTTCGAATGTGCCATTAAACATTGTGTCTGACGCACACAATGCTCTAAACCCCACATCAGAACAAAAAACATCTCATTACCGCTCTCGCTGAGACTAAACAGAGCGCAGATTAAAACAGGTCTGCTACTGCACACCTCAACCCACAAAATACAGCAGACACACTTCAATGGATTCTCTCTCTCTCTCACACACACACACTTTCTGCGCGAAAATCATTCTTCACGCAACCCTTGTTCCAAACCTAAACCCAACTTGTTTTAATAAATATTTCATGTTGTATGAAAATAATATCGTATTACATACATGCATGAAAATAAGAAACATTTTTAATTAATTAATATTTTCATTTCATGCATGTAATTCTTCACATTATTAATTCTTGATTAATTTGTATAAAATACCCAGTGTTGGGCAAGTTACTTTTAAAAAGTAATTAGTTACAGTTACTAGTTACTTCTTCCAAAAAGTAACTCAATTAGTTACTCAGTTACACATTTTAAAAGTAACTAGTTACTTAAGAAAGTAACTATTGCGTTACTTTCAAGTAAAATAAAATTTTAAATGCTCAAATGTGACCCCACCTCTTTAACGGAACTTAAAATACATGTGCATGTTCAATTATTTATGATAAATCTGAATATTATAATGAAATGGACACTTAATACAATACATTATTAACAGAAACATGAAACATTGTACACATCTAGAAAAAAAAAATGTTGCTGTGGGGATGAACTACTTGGATTATTTGGGCTCGTCACCATACCTGTCTCTCGTTGACTGACTGGCTTGTGTTGTTCCTTGTGTGTCCTGTCCTGTCCGACTATGCGTTATGATGGGTCGTTCGCAATTCATGAACGTTAGTGATGATGGGTCGTTCGCGAATGAGCGTTAGTGATGATGGATCGACTCGTTCGCGAATGAGCGCTAGTGATGATGGATCGACTCGTTCGCGAATGAGCTTTTGATGGGTCGTTCGCGATTCGCGAATGAGCCGACTCTAAGAGCCGGCTCTTTTAGGTGAATGTCGGGAGCTGGCTCGCATATCCGAAGAGCCGACTCTATTTTTACAAATTTAGCCTATAGAAATTAAATAATTATGTAATAAAAATTGAAATATTATAGTCAAAGTAATTTAAAGAGCCGTTTGTGAGCCAAAAGAGCCGGCTCTTTTCAGTGAGCTGAGTCAAAAGAGCCGAATGCCCAGCGTGCTTTCGAACAACCGCCCAACTCTACCTCTGATTAGCTTACAATGAAATTTTACTCTACCTCAGCCAATCGTCAGCATTTATGCGCTTGTCTCGTGCTCTGCCCACTAACCAAGGAAGAACAGTAAAAAAAAAGTATTTGCCTCTCGCTCAGAGATCTAGTTGGTCTGATGAAAAAAAACAGCTTCATCAGTTATAGTAACGCGCCGCATTTTTTGGCAGTAATGGCGTTATTAAGATGAGAAGAGTAATCAATTAGATTACTCGTTACTGGAAAAAGTAATGCCGTTAGTAACATTTAGTAATATTAAAGTTAGTAATATTTATATTTTTTTAAAGTTAACTTATAAATTCCTGTTTATGAATATATTTATTACTAAAATTAATATAAATGAGCAAAATAGAAACAAAATTAACATATTCAAAATGAAAAATAACATATATATATATATTAAGTAGTTAAAAGTTTGTGCACCTTTTGCAAGAATTTTTTGTACTTATAGTACTTATAAATACTAAAATAGATCTTAATGGAATTATTAAGGAACCAGAAGTGTTAGGAATTAGATTCTGAAAGAAATGGATATCTTGTAATACTTTTTAGAACAACATTCTCTACCAATCTCTAGTAAACCTTCTCACGGTTTACTGTCTGCTGTCAATTCTTGCCACCTTCTGTTTAGCAACTTTATAATATCGCCCTTCTGTAACACTCTCAGCACAACTTTTCATGTTGTGGTCAAAAGCAGCGTGCGACACTCATTCAATGTCGACTCACCTTGGCATGATTTGCCGGCCTGGCAGTGTGTCATGTGGTTGAGGACGTTCTTCATGGTCCTGCAGTGGGGCAGGGCGCAGGCTCGCACCTCGCCGTTGGCCTGCTCGCGCCGCTGGCACTTGTGGGCGTGGAGCAGCAGAACCAGCTGCTGCTGGATCAGCTTACGCTTCTCCGGGTCGGCCGTGGGGCCCGCGGACACGCTCTGACCTGCCACCATCCCCACCGACACCTGCTGCTGCTGAGGCTGCGGGCGAGAGAACGGGCGACGGCATCACTGGATTAGCTTTGGCCTGCAAGCTCCATACGGTTTGTGTGCATGATGGGAAACTCACCATGTTTGGCACGCTGGTGACCGTCGCTCCTTTTAGGTCCGTTGGAAATGGGGGCAGGCTGTTGGGGAGGCCGCCTTTATTCTGAGCGTTCACGCCAGTCGTGCCCATTTGTTGCCCTCCAGCCTGGTACTGACCAAACGGACTGTTGCCACCTGCCATGCCCATCTACAAACGAAAAAAAAATGGAAATATCATTCCAGGTGAGTCATCAGAAGTTCCAGACACAGAATCACATAAAATTTCAGTTTCAGATAGTGCTCGTACACCGAAATTGATTCCTCTTTTGTGTTTCCTTGAACTTGAACAGACGCACGCACACAAAATTGTCTAAATACCCATCTCGGCAAGTATTCTCTCGGTTATGTCATAAGTGAACAGTTGAGAAAGAAACCGGATGTTTATAAAAACAAATGTGGTTACAAAAGTTATATGTTGCGTCATGCAAATCACCTCACTATTGACAACAATGGAGCTTTTCGGTCCACAAAAATCTGCCAAAGTGTCAACGCACCCTAACAGATAAATTAGGTGAAGTTAAATTATATGAACTGACAGCGATATAGATTTCTCTGTGATTTTAGATTTTTTTTTTTTTTTTATCATTCAGTAGGATTCAATATGAGTGTTTATTTCTCCTTTTTTACAGTTAAGATTTTCATCTAACGCTCACTTAAAATCCCTTAATTTAATAATTGAATTCATCTCAAAATGAATATCCTAATTCATAATGAAAACAATCAATTGTGTTATTTTTGTTTAGTACAATTGAGATAATAAATAATAGTTTTTTTTAATATATTTTTCATTTGAAAGTTTTAGTAATTTAAGTTTGTTTTTATAGTGTTTATATCTTATTCTTCTTTATGTTAGGTTTAGTTATTTTGTTACTACACCGGGTTAACTAAATGAAAAATGCTGCTTTGGCAACTAGCTGAAATACAATAAGTTTATTTTTTATATAGCCTACATTTTATTTTAGTTAGCATTTATTTTATTATGTTTTTAGTTTTAGTTTACGATAATAACCCTTTGATCAACAATGAATTTTATTCAGTGATGGCACTAAAAATCTTCACAATACACAGACATTTCTATGAAAAAACAACAACCATTTACTTAATTTGGCCATTATATTCATATAACGTGAGCAGCATTTGCATTGATCTAAGTGTTACTACATTTTTCGCAGCTCAATATGATGTTCATGATGCAGGGCTTCCCCCGTCACACACACTCCCTCTCCCTGTGCTGATCTCCGGCAGTGTGCCGGCCATCCACTCTCCTCTGTTGACATCGCTCCAGCAAACCAGATAAAAGAGGCCAGCGGAGTGGCACACGCACCAACAGCCCCTCCTCTCTGCTCACTCATTCATGCACACCAACACACTTCTCACGCTACTCGCTCTGCTTACTCATCCACACACACACTCTCTCTCTCTCCCGGAGCAGCCAGGATTCCCTTTCCCAGCAGATCTAAAGGCCCATTCACACCAAGCCTAACTATATAAATAACATCTCTAAAGATTTAATAATCAAGAGAATAGTTGAGTCCACACCACAACTTTAAATGTAACAAGGAACCATTTTTGTGGAATCACTTTTAGAAAAAAATGTTCCAGCTGATAAATGATAAAACCATAAACAGCCAATCAGAATCCATTGTGTTTGAAAGAGCTTGAGCATTTGAACTGGCAGAAAATTTAAAACTAACAGAACGTTATCATGCATTGGTGTGGATGCTAAAATAGTTGTCATTATATCGTTATTGGTGTGAACTAGTGTTGTCAAAAGTACCGACTTCGGTACCAAGTCGGTACTGAAATAAAAAAAATGTGATGCTTTGAGCGCTGTTGAGCGTAATCATAAACACTGATTGGCCATTGTGTTCAGGAGCTCATCGGATATGTCTGTGATTGGCTACAATGATCAACGCACGGGAGCGTTTGAGAGCACACGGAAGTGTTTGAAAGTGTTTTGAAAGCAAAAGCAGGCTGATAGACGCCTGCTTTCAAACGCTCCCGTGTGTATCTGTGTAATCGCTCGCTGAAGAGCGTTATTGATGTATATTTACAACATGTTTTTGAAGCGCTGATCATTGTAGCCAATCACAGACATATTTGATGAGCACGTGACAATGCCCGGCCATTCCGAGGTGTTAACGATTCCGCTCAACAGCGCTCAATCGTCACATTTTTTAAATTTCAGTACCGACTTGGTACCGAAGTCGGTACTTTTGACAACACTAGTGTGAACAGGACTTCAGGTTCTTAATATGTGAAATACTTCATTGTAACTGGACACTATTGTACACACGTTACATGCGCTCGAGATTCATGTACTCCCCAGACTTCTTTAAAAATGACCCATCGTTTTAAAAATGACACTGAAGTGGCCAATAACAAAAGCTGAAGTATGTTTAACTTCTTTTAACACCATGAAACTGCAGCAGGATGGCACAAGACCCCGAAAAAAAACTTAAAAAAGTACAACAATGCAACTGCCAAAGCTGCACTGGACACATGGCCTAACGGGAAGCACAGATGCTTCATTGAGTTGAGCAGATCCGCTTGGTCGAGTTTGGCTTGAATCCTTATCAATCAACTGGAAACAACAATAGCACAGATAGAACGCAATGATATATGGTTTCACTTACAAACACTAACAGCAGAGCTCCAATACAAGTGGACGGTTGTTGCTTTACCATTTACTCGAAATAAAATGTGGCTGAAAAGAGCAAACTGCACACCCCAAAGCCACTCCAGATGAGCCTCTTGTGCGGTGAGAGCATTCAACCGGCTGTGTGACACCGAAAGGGTACAACAGCTTCCTGACGGTACCCTGTTAAACCTCAGGCCAGAAAACAATCCCTCCGTCCCATCTGACGCCACCAGCATCCAACTACGAGTTCCACTGCCTATTCTTGCCGATTTTTCATTTTTAATAGGTCACACTGGGGCTGTCGCGGTGAAGGAATTTCCCCTTGCAGTAATTTTGAGTGGCTCAATAGTGCGATATGCAGTATTATCGCCATTTATTTATTTATACGTATTTGTTGCTATATAAATAAGTGTTACGATGTGGTCAGCATGCACAAAAACAAGGACGGTTTCAGTAACCAATGTAACTGAAACTAAACAGCGTCTCTGCGCATTGAGAAGCTGTCACGAGTGCGCAGTTACAGTGTAACGGCAAGAAGCTGTCTTTGAGTGAGTCATCAAACAAAAATGTAATGAAACAAACATTTGAGCTCCACTTTTCAAGGCTCAGCTGACCAGCATGCGTTGCATGGGTAACGCTGAAGCTAATACTTCACTTAATAGAGACTTTAAGACCTTTTTATGCAGACCTGTGTATGGTTCACGTGAAAACAGTGTTCACAACTCTGACGTCAATCGCACCAAGAGTGCTAGTGTGAAAGCAAAGCACACTAAGACATTCTCAAATTCATGATCATTTTTCAATTAAAGTTTCACTCGAATTGGGGTACTTGTGATAATGAATAATAATAATAAAAAAAGCAAAATAAAAGCACTTTCCAGGTCTAACCCCAATAAATCACTAGCTATTTGCGTTTGTAATACAAATGCACACACCTGCCAATTCTGACACAGACGTGCTGCTTTCAGACCCCATCAGTCAAGAACCCATCTATCATGGAGAGACACGCTCTATTCATAGAATTTGCATAGAGCACGGACGATGTGTGTATGCATGTAACATGGCACTTTACGTGGAGAGCTTTTCATTTGCCTTCCCATCAAGCATAATTCTGCCGCTGCCTTTATTGCAGGCCTTAAAACAAAATGGCAGAGTTTAAGAGCGTTCTGGCACGTACGCTCTCGTAACACAAGAATTTAAGCCTAATAAAAAAAACACAAGTGCAGGAATGAGTCATGCAATCAAACAATGAGGCAGCAAAAAGCGGCTTCAGATGAAGAGTGATAAAGTGGTCTGCGGCTACACTGGCAGATGAAGCTGGACATGCAGCCTGATTTACACACTGATCAGATTCCACCAGCATACTAGAGCTCTAAAAACAGACATGAAACAGATTTCAACAAACATAACTGTCATAACTTACTGCAGAGTGAAACGGGGACTTGATGGCACCCATGTGGATTTAAATGCAGGGATCCAAAGTTAATTAAATTTGACTGTTTTCCCGGAAAAAAAAAGAAAAAAAAATACTAGGCCTCACATTTTTAAATCAATCGTTGTAGATGCTACAAGTGAATATAGGCACCCTAACATGATAATGTACAGTAGAAAAAAAAAATATTGATTTAGAAATGTGCTAAATATTATATTTAAGTTTATTAAATTATTACTGATATTACTGTTAATTTACATTGAGTGTTACATGATCTAAAAATAGGAAATAAGCTGCACAATTCAGTGTTATTTTAGTAATATTAGCCTATACATTATAGAATTTATTTTAAAAAATAGCTTTAATATTAATATTTTAATATTTCATTTTAATTTTGGTTTAAGCTTTAGCAATTTTATTATGTTGTTATATTGTTTACGTTGTTTAATGCTTCTATTTAGCTTTTATTTTAGTTACTTTTACTTTAGTTAGTTATTTTAGTCATTTCAGTACTTTACATTTATTTCAGCAAGTTGCAAAGACAACATTTCTGATTTTCGTTTAAGATTTTCATCTAGAATTTATATTTTATTCCAGCATTTTTAATTAACAATACCAATTTTAATAGAATAAAAGAAATAAATAAATGTATCGGCCAATAACTTGAAATAGTAAAAAGCAGAATATCCATAAGAATATATAAAGCAGCATTTCCATCCCAAAGAGAACAAAATCATTAGGCTAGTTATGGATGAATCAGAAAAGACAAATAGAAATGGAAGTTGTAGCCAACACCACTGGGCAAACCACCACAGCTATTTTATTAAATGTACCAAATTGTGTGTGGTTTATAGTGCACACACCCCACACACACACACTTCATGTTTTCTAGCGATTGGTGGCAGATGTTTATTTGTGTTCAGAATGTCCTGGAATAAATTATTTAGAGACATGATGTGCATGATTTTTGTGGTGCACATCTAAAAATATGATAACGTGTCCGTCATTAAATTAAAATGTTTTAAGATTGTTACGAAAATTAATGTTGACAAAAAAATATTTGACATGAAAACATGTCTATGAAAATATGAAAGTATGAATAGAAAAAAAATAACTGCTTAATGTTATTGAAAAAGAAACATCTTGAAGGAATAGCTGGCTGCTTGAGGTAAAGGCAAGCAAGCTAAAGAGTAAATGATCTCCAGTAAACTGAAGCCTGTTCTATGACACATGCTATGAGATTAATAATCAGATATCCTAGATACAAGCCTATCTAAAAGGAATATGACCGTCTCAAATAACCCAATCGTAGTCAATAATGTCGGACATTCCACTTGAGCTGAAACTGATAAGTGAACGGTCGGTAAACTGCTGCATTTTGCTAGCTGGTTATTAAGCTCAACTAAACGCTTCTTATTTGAGATTAATCAGATATAGACAACATAAAAGTAATCTTACAACTTACATCTGCACAAAAAGACGCAAATGCGCACATGAACTTGACCGTGCTAGTCTGAAGGAGATGTACGTGTCATCTTAACACGACTATGAACTCTAAATGAGTGAAAGTGAAACCACAGCAAAGGAAAACGGTCGTCTCACCTTGTTGATGCTGCCAGCTTGCTGGGCGTTGATGCCCATCTGCTGTGCCCCTTGAGTGAGAGCCTCTGCCAGGACACTTGCCGCTCCTCCTGGTGCTGCCGCCCCCGCTGCTCCTCCCGCCCCTACTGAAGCTGGCACCTGCATGGCGGCACCCTGGTACTGCATCCCCGGCGCGCCTCGACCGCGGCCTACAGACCCATTGATCGCCTGACCCGGCTGAGCGCCCGCATTCTGTCCCATCATGCCGCTGTTCAGCATGGCCTGGTTAAATCCCGTGCCGAGTCCCATGCCAGCTGAGCCAGCGTTATTGCCCTGCGTCCCTGGGGTACCACCTGGTTTCTGTGTTTGAGAAGGGGAGCCCTGGCCCAGGGGACTCTTACCAAGCCCACCCAGCTGAGGTCCGATGCCGCCAGGCTGCGGACTGGCCGAGTTCCTCCCGGCGCTGCTTCCCGGCCGGAGGAGCTCGGAGAGCTGCTTGTGTTTGGCAGCAGCATCGGGGACCATGGGGCCGTGACCGCCTGTACCTGCACCACCGTTAGAGGGCATGGACATCAGCCCCAGGTCTCCGTTAGGAATCAGCTCATCTGGAAGATCGTTCTCCAGGTCATCCCAGGAAAGTGAACCCAACTCTGAGGAAAGAAAGAGAGGGAGAATGCTTAATTATTCGCTTCTTGTATCTTAATATGAAATTGATCAAGATTACGCGGCACAATACGCCACTGTCTACGTTCTGCAGTATTTTAAGAAGATTCTTGAATCTTCCATCATATTTTGCGTCCCATATGTTAACCAATAAATAATCAAATATTTACATCCCAAATGAAATAATCTTATTAAAATAAAGTACTTTATAAACAAAGGAAATAAAAAAAAAAATGGTGATTTCTACAGCTTAACCTTAACACATTTCACAGAAAGATGAATCTGCATTCCTGCTAAATAAATATCCTGTCTGCACGAAGGTCAATTAAATTCCATATTATTAAAGGGTCTAATCTAAGCTGTGGTTTTGACGCCATGAAAATATCGTTTTAGCAGCGTCATGTTGTGAAGGAAAACAGCAGAGAGCAGCAGCCTAAATCAATATGCCTGCACGAGGCTCGATCTGCTAATAGCCCTAATAAATCCAGCTCATCTGTTAAAATCTGCTAATGAACGCCTGACACCTTATATACACACGGGAGTGTGTGTGATATAGAAGAACAGCTGGGAGGAAGGAGACGTTCTCCATCACCTCTGTGACTGTGCGAGGCTAACACCGGCTGTTAGCATGTTTAGCAGAGTAAATGCCACCAACACATCAGGAGGGATGCTAAGAGATGATGTCACCACTGATTCAGGTGCAAGGGCAATAAACTAATAGATTTGATAATGATTCACTATTTATCCCAATGAGAATAAGCCCACTGAAATAAAGTAAAATAAAATGGAGAAAATAAAATGTACTATTGGAATAAAATTGCAGGTGGTTAGCTATAAAATACATACTACATACAATGCTGTACACAACTAGTGATGTCAAATGACAATCTGCCGACTAATGCATGTGAAGTTTATTGTTGAAGGAATGTTTCATATACTATTTTAAACCGTAGGCAGTATACAGTACATACTGCAGTGACCCACACACAGGTGAGGACAAGCAACAGTGAAGTATACTACTGTCTGTAACATTTACCTTTAGAGACTGTTTTACATGGTAACTTTAAAACTCATTGGTAGTTCAGTACATAGGCCTACAGCGTAGTATGCTGTACACACTAGCAAGGACAAGCAACGATATAGCAGATAGGGCTGTCACTTTCGTGAAAAAATCCTGTTCGATTTTTGAGACATAAGTGTTCATTGAATCGATTGTAAAATCGATTTTCCATGTCTAAAGACGTTTCCATTTTCCAACCAAATATAGGCAAATCCACGGACAACTAACAGGCATTAGGACGAGCGTAAAGAGGGCGCTTGAGATGCGCACAAGTCAGCAATATTTCAGATGATTTATTGGCGTGAAGTTTTGTGCACAATGACAAACAGGAGTGCAACATTCAGGGATTGAAATTAACACCCGCCAATCCACCAAATGCGGGTAAAAATGAACTTTGGTTGGTAACGCTGTCAAATCACGAGCCAATTTGGCGTGTTTCTATGTTTACTCACTTTGCTGGGGAAGTTTGTGTAGCCAAATCTGCAGCGCGGATTTAGCGCAAATATGCAACTCGTGAGTCATCATGATATATTAAATACAGCGTATTGCGCAGAATCTGCGCATTTCTGGCTTACTTGAACACACACGTCACTAAGCAACAAACAACGGTGCGCTTGCTCACTTGCATTGAAGTAATAGCGAATATTAAAAAGCATTTGGTTAACAGAAAAGACATTGTTATTTTCCAACATCCTACATGTTCTGTGTATTGTATTGATCTGTCCACCTAAAACAACTTTTTTGGTAAAAAAAAAAAAGGCCTTTAAAATCGATTCCCTATTTTCATTTTCGAATCTTGCATTGGTTGGTCCGATCGATTGTGCAATCGATTTTCGAACGTAAAGTGAC
This sequence comes from Phoxinus phoxinus, assembly GCF_949152265.1. Lineage (NCBI taxonomy): Eukaryota > Metazoa > Chordata > Actinopteri > Cypriniformes > Leuciscidae > Phoxinus > Phoxinus phoxinus. The sequence continues at coordinate 12,082,929 of NC_136895.1, forward strand.
AGCCCTAGTAGCAGAATACTGTTTGTAACATCATATGATTTGTGTATTAAAATTACAGGCAGTCTATAGTACATACTGCATAGCTTGCCATACACTAGTGTGGTAAAAAGACAAAGTTTATAACATTTCCCACTGTAGACTGTTTCATATACTATGTGTGTTAAAATCACTGGCAGTATTCAGTACATACCGTGTACTAAATACTACTATTTGTAACGTTTACAATGGAGCACAGTAGTGTGGCTTAAGCGACATCGAAGCATACTACTGTTTGTAATGTTTACCACTGAAGACTGTTTTGCATACTATTTTTATTAAATCGCTTTGCAGTATTTAGTACACACTATACCATGCCATCCACTAGGCTAATGTGGTTTAAGCGACAATGAAGCATACTATTTGTAAAGTTTACCATGGAAGACAGTTTTACATGCTTTTTTTTAAGTTGTAGGTATTCTGTACAATACACACTTCATAGTGTGCCAACACACAAGTGTGGTTAAATGACAATGTCACACGTTTCATATACTATTTTAATAAAATCATAAGCAGTATACAGTACAGCAGCATGGAGTGCAGCACGCTAGTGAGGTCAAATGACAATGTAGCGTACTACATTTGTAATCTTCCCCGTGGCTTATCGTTTCACGTGCCTTTTAATATAAAATAATAGGCAGAACAAAGTACATACTACACAATAAGCCGTACACTTGTAACACGTTCAGATAGTAGCCTGTTTTGGCAGCCGTGAAAAAAACTTGGTCAACGTGCGAGCGGTATTTCCCAGAGCAACATTGTGCAGTCTATCCCCGGCTCTGATTGAGATGCAGCATGGGTAGCACTGAGGTCGCACCGGTCCAGGAGTAAACACAGACACACGCACGCTGCCAGACACAGCAGGTGCTAAACACAAGGGAGGCAGTAGTAGGGATCATCCCTTTTCTTTTGCTCCCTGACGCGGTGGCTGGCTGCTTAATGACCCACATCACAGAGCCAGACTCGTGCACGTGCTCACTTACACACTGGGCTGTGTAGTGCCAACGTCCCGCCCCCTACAACCTTGAAGCCGTGCCAAAATGCAAAGTAACGTTTGGGTTTGAAAGCACCTTGGAGTCTAGAGTCCCAACGGGGATCCCTCCATCCTCGCGCTGCCTGAAGCCCGTTATAGTGGCTCCGGCGGTGGGCTAATAATAGTCTCTCAGCACGGCAGTAGACCACAGCTGTCGTTCACAGAGTCTAAAAGATAGGGGGGCGGTCTGAGCTGGGACAGGTGCGCCTCCGCCTGGGATTTCACTCGCATGGGAAGGATGGCAACGGATCCACATGAACGGAGACTTTCAGCTTGGCTATCCATCTCGGTCAAATTAAATATTCCTGAAAAAAATGTGTCATGGATCCACAAAAATATAAAGCAGCATGACTTTCGATATTGTTAATAAAATAAGTTTTTAATATTGACAATAGTAATAAATGGGCACCAAATCAGCATTTTAGAATTAAAGATGCTCTGATCGATCCGTTGCCCATCGTTATTTGCCGATAATCATTTTACATAGTTTGAACTGTTAATTTTAAAAAGGCTGATCAGAAGAGCAGATCAGATGACGCAAAACTCACTTCACCACATTCACCGGTCTACGTTTCTCAAAAGGTAGAGATGCACGATATTTCGGCCACCATATCGGTATCGGCTGATAAGAAAATTTGGCCGATATATTAACGCCAATCAGCTGAGACACTTCAGATGTGCTCTGTCTGCTGCGATAGTTTTAAATTGCTTGAAATATTGGAAAGATTGGAATCACTTAAAAAAAGGAAAATACAGTTAAGAGCAACATGTGCAGCGCAAGTTTGTCATATAGGCTACATACAGTTATAATGAGAACATAATAATTGTGTCCTTGGGACATGTTTTTTAATGGCAAGACTTTTGTTTTTGTAAGGCTCTCAAAAATTATATAAAAATTTTGACTTAGATTTATCGGCCAATATATCGGTTATTGGCTTTCAAATATAAAGAATTATCCGTTTATCTGTATCAGCATATCCCTATCAAAAAGACAATACATTTGCAATGCTATTGCGGAGATACTACAATGACAGCAACCTTGCTGCAATGACTACAAGAAAATAGGGCTGTGTGATTATAGTGCATTTTTTCCCTTCATAGCGATGTGCTTTCTTTCCTCCCTAAAAGCCCAAACTTACCCTCCAAATCAATAAACAAGTGATTGTTGTAAAATACAGTCTACTGTTGCTTCACTGTTTATATCGATACTTAGTTTGATACGAGCACATCTGAAAAAAAGCAGAGGACGCAGTGTGAACTGCTGGAGTGAAAGTACATGGTACAATTTGTCCTAAACATGACACAAGCTTATATTAAGGGATCAAAATAACTGGTATACTGGTTCAAGATATAGTTGACATTGACAAGTTTAAAGCAGCTTGCCCTGTCAGATGCTCTGACAGATACGGTTGCTGACTGACAGATAAATACTTGCGCTCAGTTTAATGCGTTTGAGGTGTGGCGCTTTCCTCTGTGCTTAACTTACATTTCACAGGTATGTTCTCCATCTGTAAATGTTAGAAAGTCAAACAAATATGTCCATTTCACTGTCGAGCCTTCTGCAAGTGAATCTCCGCTAAAATTTAAGCTTCCGTTAATGAGCGCCGCCGTGCGCATGTGCGCCAAACAGACGGAGCACAATAGAATAGCAGCGCAATAATTCTGACTAAAATATACATATTGCTAAAATATTTGTTGTTGGAGACAATAAATGTGCCATATGTGGAATTTTAAACCTACAAGTATATTTTTATGCTAGTGACCACTGACCATTATAATGAGGTAATCAAATGCAGGCTAATATAATTAGTTTGTGCTTTTGTTTTTATTTTCATTTTTAGTTTAGCCTTTAGTCAATTTTAAAACAAAAGCAATATTTTTGTTTTTAGATTGTAATGTTACAATGTTAGAATGTAATGTGATTTTAACCACCTTTTTGCACATAAAATATAGACAACATGGTGACGTTGTGGGCGGAGCTTAGTTGGTTGCAGAATAATGCACCTGGCCGCTTCACTAACGTTAGTTTGCCAGTTTTGTTAGCTTGTTTTTTTAACAATGACTGCAGAAAATCCTATTTTATCTTAATGTGCAAGGTCACTCACTGCCCAGGACCGCGATTGTTATTTGCAAAAGTTAAACTTTAACGGACAGAACCAGATTGGCCGACCGATAGGCTACTCGCTTAGTCAATGGATGGACGATCTGGCAGGATTAACGTTAAAGCTACCTCCGGTTGAGAAGCCTGACATTTACACCTACCCAATAGAGAAACCGAGCGTAAAGAGAAACTGGGGGCATATACTGTACATCTTTAGATGCCTATAACTATGTGCTGAATGGCCACGTAAGCTACAAGACTTGTGGTACCATCCAAGACTAAAAGACGACAATAAGAGTGACTGACATTACGGTGCAATTTTAAAGGGGAACTTGGCAACTATTTCAACTTAATAAACCCGTTTAGAAATCATTTGGATGGTTAAATAACCTGTTCTGGTGAAAATGGTGACTTTCACCAATTATGCAGTGCGATGGTGAAATGTGGTGCAGGAAACACCAGTAAAAGATCTTAGTTTTAAGAATCGATATGATGATGTTCAAAAGAGGATTGATTTTTTTGTTTTTAAATCAATATTTTTCCCCAGCCTTACTTTATGGCCTAAGAAGAGCAGAAGAACAAAGTGTGAATCAGGATTTGAAGATCTAAGGAATATATATATATCCCTATAATTCTTTTTCAGGTTTAGTAGTGTTTGCACACAAGAGACTGCGAGCATGTGCCGGATCAGAGCAGCAGACGGGTTCAAGTTTCACGAGGCTGTTTAGACCAGACCTGCCGCTGATAGACAGCAGTGGAGTTGAGACGACGCTTGGCTCCGTGGTGGAAGGTTAACACAGGGCTGGTTTGGTCACATGGCGTACCACTAAACGTTTTTATTGGGCTGAAACGCATCTTGTAAAAGTGTCATGTTTCCTCCTTTCATCCCAGTTCACAAACAATGCATTCTGTCTAAATCACTGCTTTGGTCTGAACCAATGCTTTTCACTAACAAAGTTCACTTCTACGTTTTGAATGCTTATATCTTCTAAATGCGAATTTCGTCATTGTTTTGCAGCACATAGCTTACAGATAACAGTAAGGCTAGCATATTCATACTAAAAGACAAAAAACTTAATTTCATGGTGACTTTAAGAGGCGTGTAGTGTATTCAAGCGACTCGAGGACCATGCAGAAAAAGGGGGGAAAACAACAGAATTCAGGAAAGATTTCACAGGGCCCTTGGCTAACTGCTAAACATCAGCACACAATTAAACCATCTTTGAAAATGTATCCATCTAAATGAACCCTTTTCTAAGAACATCCACTAAAAATATTATAGCTAAAAAAAAGGAAGGAAAATATTGTTGACTCAATCAACTAGTAAACCATCCTGACACATCCCTAATAATACAGCTAATAATTACCAAGTTGTGTACGCTGAACCGTACAGTAGAGAAACTCTCCATTTGTGATGAATTACAGATCAGTTAAATTACCTGAACCAATAAAATGATCCATTAACTAGTGCTGCACAACTAATCACTGAATAATCAGGATTATGATTAACTAACTTATTCTGCTCCTTTAGCATCATTTGTCTTCTATTTACAATGTATATTTTTCAGCAGTTGATCATAACCAAACACAGCCACCAAAACAACCATTACCCCAGGCATATCAAGATCTCTGGATATACTATTTGGCCTGCATAGTGTCTCAAAGCATGTTACGTGCGGCACTCACTGGACATCTCTGATGCATAAACATAACGTTTTTACAAAAAAAAAAATGCAGTTATACGTTACTACAAGGTATTATTCTATTCTTTAAGACAACTCCGAAAACAACGACAAACACTTCACATATCTCAATACAATTGGCATTAAAGACCTAGAAGCTAAACGGTGCTTACACAACAAACAAAATAATAATTAAGCATGCTACATAAAACATAAAAGCAACAATTATTAATAACACTTACAGGTTGTGATACGGAGGAGGAAGCTGATGCAAATACACTTGGAACTGAACCTTCCTTCAATATCAGCCGGCTCGCGAATCCAAGTTAGATTGCATTTAAAAAGCAATCGTCTTCAAAATGGCACGAACAAAGCACAAGGCTCGGACTATACTTCTGTGGTATAGTTATATGAATTGCAGCCACTTAGTCTTCAAATGCTCCTCCTTGGGCAGATGAAAAAAGTTTGCTTTTGAGCCGCACTTCAGAACACAGCGCCTCGTCGCCATGATGTTTTCCCTGGCCTTGGAGCGCAATAAGTGGGCGTGTCGTATTCAAATAACTTGACAAGTTGACGTCATCTAGTCAGAGAAAAAGCTTCGGTCTTCTAACGATTCATAAAAATGACTCAGAGTCGACTCTTACTTTTGAAAGACAATAACTTTATATACGGTGCACTTTCATATTTCAAACTTTGCAGGATGTTTTTGTTCACTTAGATCTATGTTACACACTACATGAAAGGTACATTTCAAAATTCCATAATAGGTTCCCTTTAAACTGATAAGACTTAAAAAGAAGTGAAAATTATCAACTTTAGTTGCAATGCTGGCCCGATTGTGCAAGTGACAATTCCGTCATGTCCTGACTCCTAAACGCGAGAGTGTAGTTTCGACGCTTGCCTTGAACAACCCATTTTGAGAGCGAGAGAGAAGACGCGGTTTGTGAAATTGCGTCTTGGAGAAAGTCTTAAAATGATTGATTTGATTTTATAATCTCTGTGGATTGATTTAGGCTACTCGTACAACCTACTTGCTAAAGTGAATCAATGTTTGCGGGGGAATTTCCCGCATTATAAGTGGTAGACCTGCGGGAATTATTAAAATACTTATTGAAGTATTATCTGGTATATTATTTATTTTAATAATTCAAAAAAGTACAATAAATGTTCACATTTAAAAAAAATTAAGAATTGTTGAATTGGTGTCTTTTTCAGGTTCACCGTACCAGGATGTAAATGTCCTCCTAAGAAACATGACCTAAGACAAGATTTTGTGTTAAACAAAAAAGCTAGACAGAGTGCAACAAAATGCAGGGGGTTGAGAGGAAAACTGCACCAGACATGACGCAACGGACAACGATGTCTGAATGTCAATGACTGCAATAATGCTTTTAAAGTGCAATTTCCTTCAGATTTATCCATGAACACACATGGATGCTAGTTGATGTGCGGCCACTAGAAATACCAAAAACAAAACAAAGAGATAGATCAACTAGGAAACCTTATTCACCAATTTACTACACTGGTGTTAGATTACTAACTAACCACAATGCATCCGTACCTAAGCAAGACAAGTTTCATAGGTTGTACCCCTAACCCTAATATAATCACAGCTTAGTTGTCTGTATATTAAAATGGAATAAGAAATGTTCAGTCCCTCCATGATTTCAAATTACATTTTTGAGTTTTGCGGCCCAAAATTAATTAATTTACTGTGGCATTTCTAAAAAAACTAGTGATAATTGCAGCATTTTTTGTGGTGATTTGAAGTAGAAATCCACCAATAATCATTCGCCTATATTTATACAAGTTCAGCATGTGACAATAATAGTAACCTAGTGGTCAAAAGTACCGCCGTCGGTACTGAAATTTAAAAAAATGTGGCGCTTAGTTTGAGCGCTGTTGAGTGGAATCGTAAACACCTCTTATTGGCCATTGTTCACGCGCTCATCGGATATGCCTGTGATTGGCTACAATGATCAACGCACGGGAGCATTTAAGAGCACACAGAAGTGTTTTAAAGTGTAAGCGCTCGGTGAAGAGTGTCACTGATGTACATTTAAAACATGTTTTTGAAGTACTGATTATTGTAGCCAATCACAGACAATCAGAGGTGTTTACGATCCCGCTCAACAGCGCTCAAAGCGTCACATTTTTTAAATTCCAGTACAGACTTGATACCGAAGTCGGTACTTTTTGACAACACTATAGTTACCTGTAAATTATTTTTGCTGAAACAAGAAAAATGCAAGATGCCACAAAACAATGTGCTTATTGTATGAATTTGCATTAATTCTTGCGATCACAAAATTGCTAAATCCTTGAGGTGCTGAATGTTTTTTTTAACATTAGAGCATTTCCACCATTGGGGATTTTTTTGTTGTTGTTGTTGCAAAACCGTGTGCCATTCTGGCTCAGTTGGATTATAATACACATTACCTCAGTAGCTACACTTACATGCACTTAAATTAGCTGGTAATCAGACTGAAACGGCCACATGTAAACATCTCAATCCAAAATGAAACTGATTTGGATGTGGTGGTGTAGACCTGACATAATCCAATCAATAAGAAAAAACTAGGCTGAGCATAGGCTATAGCCTACAGGTAAAATTTGACAAATTTGAATATCATGCAAAAGTTATAATTTTGATGATTATGGCTTACAGCTTATGAAAACCACAAATTCTAAATCTCAGTAAATTAGAATATTACATGAAATAAAATAAAAAAGGATTTTAAATACAGAAATGTCAGCCCTCTGAAAAGTATAGGCCTAATCATGCATATGTACAGTACTTGGTTTGGGCCCCTTTTGCATGAATTACTGCCTCAATGCGGCAAAATAAATTGACTTTTGCAACATATTCTAATTTTTTGAGTTTCACCTGTATGCTTGAAAATGAAATCTTTTCAATCGGATTAAAAAATACCTCACGCAAGTTGCGCACATTTCCAGAGCCTTTTTGGGTACACATCTCTGTTTACATTAACATTACATTTACATTACAGACTTCTTACGAACATGTGTATGTTTATTTAGACCTATGTCTTAAAATTTAATAAAACATTTGTTAGCTTTCCTTCTAGCCTAAGTATGTCAATTATTATACTCATCAGAATATGAAATCGGATTGGATTCATTCAGACTAACGAGTGCATGTTTACAGAAGTACCAGCACGGTTAGCACTGCTCAATAGCAAATGCAATCTTGGACTGATAGTGGAAAAACAATTATTGAAACAAATTGCACACTTCATCCGTCAAAATCATCAGCTCATTAAGTAGTATAGTCTGAACGCAAACGTAGGCAAGATGGATGCTGAAGCGTGTGATGGTCCAACAGAAGCCAGAGAAACAAGTCTCTACAGGTGGAACAAGACTTCTCGGCTAGTAAACCGAGAGCTCAAGTTCACATACAAAATACACTAGCTCCCTGCGGACAGATAATCAGACACATTACATGCGGATTCGGATCAACGAGGGGATGCTGAACTTTATGCAACCTGTATGCGCTAACTGACAGCTTTTAACACATTTGAGCACCAGTCATTGCACGCATGATGCAAATCTATTGCATGCAGCCATTTATGTGGTTAATGACAGCTGAGGTAATGCGTCATAAGACACTTCATATGGGTTTGTACAAAGTAACGGAGAAACAGGACATGCTGTTCTAACTGGGCAATAATACAAACCCCAAACGTGTTAATTGATCTATCCACACAAGTATCAACTATTGTGGCTAACAAGATCAACAGTATGATCCCATGTGTCTGAACATGATAACTTGACAATTATTAATAATCACATTCAACAAAGCAGCAGTACCTACTGTACTTCAGACTATCTTAGAGAATTTAGCTTTCTCAAAATCGAGCACTAGTTTGGCTTTTCGCTAGTTTAGTTGTAATTGGTCATGTGATCTCAACATAGCGGCGTCCATCATACTGAACAAAAATTATTGTTGGTTTGACTTAAAAAAAAATAAGTTACCTGGTTGCCTTAAAAATTGAGCTCTTTGAAATTAAAAATTTTAGTTAATACAATGAATAAGATTGGTTTAATAAATAGAAACTCAAAATATTATGTTATCTGAACTACATTACTTATCTAAGTTGATTTGACTAAAGAAAATAAGTTGCGATAAATCATTTTTTGCAGCGTAGGCCGACCAGCTTCATGTAATAAAAATTATAATATAAATAATGCAATTCCAGGGAACGCATACCAATAAAACTTATACCTTTAGTCACTTGTGAGTACTTACTAATGTGCAAACTTTCTAATAAGCACAAATGTAATGGGTTCACCTGTATCATAGTGACCACAAACTAAAACTTTCACTTTCAGAAACTGTCCCGGGACAGTCTCATGGAGTTGTTGTACCTTTCCTTCATTCACTATCAACTGGAGCTCTTTCCGTGTGCAGATCTGAAAGAAGACTGAAGAATGGCTGTGATGATTTTCACAGCCAGACTGATGCAATACACAACAAAAGTGACAAGATGGGCAACTTGAGGATCAGTTGGACTTCTCTAAATGCACACAAGATTGATTGGAAACTACTTCTTAACCTCATGTCGACCAAGTTTAAACTTCATTCCCTAAACATTATTGGCAAAGCAACTAGCCTATATTCACACTATGCTAATAAAACTAGCACCTAGACCAAGCACTACATTGGTGAAAACGAAAATGATCATCATTAAGGCCTATTCACCATCCTGAATCTCAAAACTCATTTACTTTATTTGTATGGAAAACTACGTTGTTTCTCCTTTAGTGTCACACGAGTTTTGAAGGGTTCCTAACATGAACAGTTCTCAGATGTAGCAAACGGTCTGGCCATGTTCTCTCAAAGTTACGACTACGAGCAAACAATAAAATGTTCGTTCAAAGTTACCTGGTCCTTAATAACGTTCTCAAAACGTTATTTCTACATTGTTCATGTAACTTTTTCCTGAAATGTTTTACTTGGACGTTACGTTACTACTTCCAACAGAGTGTCCAATGAACATTCAAAACTAACGTTCCCATGTTTGCAAAATTATCAAAGGTAAAGTTCCCCCAGCGTTCGGATAATCAAGTAAAAACGCTCATAAAACATTTAATAAACGTTTGTTTGTGGAGACCATTGCCACGAGTGTTCTCTGTGCTTTTGGGAAACGCAGGCCTGGATGTTCTGAACGTTCAGAGAACATTCACAAATAACGTTTTTATAGCGTAACGAGAACTTTACAAAAATAAAGTTAGTGTAATTATATATTTAAGAACTGAGCACAACATGTACTGAGGGTTAGCTGCGTGTAATTATGCATAATTTACTGTTAGCACTATGGTAACATGTAACGAGGACACTAAAATAAAGTGTTACCTATATTTTTGTTAGCTGAGTGAGTATACGATGATAATAATGGTGATGATGATGACATAAACTGGATTTTGGTGTGCCTGGTTCACTGAAGCTGACTAAGGGGTTTCTGGACTCATTTGACAGCTGCGGTACACACATGGCGCATGAATGAGGTGTATGGTAGTGCTTCATAAGAGTGTGTGAGAAGAGTTTGGGATCAGGCCTGCTGCTGCTGCTGGACTTTTACCTGGTGCGTCTGGAGCAGGTGCTGTCAGCTTCGCTCGCTTCGCGCTTGAAGGACCAACTTCGAGCACATTTTCAGCCATTGCGATAAAGAATTGCTTGTGGCCGACTGTTGTGTGGGGAAATGCAAAGTGAAGGATCCTTTCGTCGGAAGAACAGATGTTACCTTACTTTTTGCAAGACGTGGTGAGTGTGGAGCGGCTCGGCGGAGGATTTTCTCAAAAAAGCAGCAACAGCGCCCCGCGTCGCCACCACCATTCACCCCATGATAATCCAACACCCAACACCCACATTATCATCGTTATATTGCCGAGAGAAAACGCCTCCTTTCCGCCAATTCAACGTAAAATCCCAAATAAAATCTCCACGGGAATCCTCGCGCACGAGCGTCGTTAGTTTTGCAACGGAATGCGATCCATTTTCTGACATCAATTTCTTTCGTGCAAAAACATTCTGGCTCCGTGTAAAAATGCACGGTTGCATGAAAATGAGATATTTGTGCAAAATAGTCCCCTCGGCGCTGTCTGTCCTCCAAAAGCGTCCGGTAAACAATCCCCGCTCCGAGCGAAATACAGACGCAAGCGTCGCTCTGAAGGGGAAATCAGATACGCGAGGGTTTCGTGGCCGACGAACGCCGATTAAATCCAGGATTTTTCGCCAAAAATTCCTTCGCGGCGATATAAAGGTGTCATTTTCCGCTGAACGGTGTCGTCAAACCTCGGTTTGGATGCTCCGTGTTCAAAAATAAAATATAGTGCTCTATCGAAATCCTGATTCCGAGCCGCGACAAGATGGCGGCTGTTGATTCCTTCGATACAAAAAGTTTTTTTTTCTTTTTCCAGATAGACGGAGCCGAGGGGGAGGGGGAGCGCGAGCGCAATCACGCCCTACGTCAAACCTGCCGTGAGCGCGCAAAGCGGCCACTGGAGGCAGCAGACGATCACCAATGAGTATCTGCGGCTCAATAATTGTTATTTGCGTCAATAATCTTGTAGACGATGTCATATATGGGATTAGAATTTGAAAAAAATTAATAGTTTTAAATTCAGCCGATATTAGGTCTCAAGTAGTTTGCAGTAAAACAACTCAAATTGCACCTAAATGCTAAAATCCAAATATAAAATGTATTGAACACGAATTAACAATGATAGTGTCTGTGTCTTGTACTTATATTTTTTTGTTTCATATCTTCTGACCCACATAAATAGTACACATCACTTCTGATACCAAAAGTGCTAATTTGAAAAATGTTCGTAAGTAATGGGTAATAATAATAAAGTGAATTTAAAGTTAGAAAACACTCATTGTAGGCTACAAATAGATATAAACCACCATATTAAATTTTTGACATGAATAAAAGTGAGGCTGTGAGTGATAGAAGTACAGTGCGTTCAATTGATTTGTAATGTAGTTTAACAGCATGACAACTGTTCAGCTGACAAAACTTTCCAAAGAAACTTTCAGTAGATTTACTTCCAGGAAATTCCATAAAGCAGTTTTGAAAATTACATGATCTAGCACCTTTATACAGTACGTACCATTGTCATTTTTTAACAATGCATCATTTTCATCAATGTAAAATTCAATATGGTGTCACTGGTGAATAAATGTAAGTTTTACAGATATTCTACATGCATATTAACTTTCTTTTCCCCAGCTGGCCCACACATAAAACAGACACACGTCATTTCTGATATCTTTTCATTGTTTCTCTACTCTTGAAATCTGGCACATGCACATGTAGCATCAATTTTGAAAAATAAAACAATAAATGATATGTACATACAAAGTGAGTGCACTGTGCAAATGTATACAGATTATGCTTTTTGCCTGAATATAATGGCTAATAAATCAATACCTGCTGTGTCTCATGTGCATAAAAACAAATGATTGAAGAGCATGTGCTGCTTGAAAAAAAAAAAAAAAATCTTGCCCACAATGCACTGTCTCGCAGCGTCTGCCCACACCATTTAAATTCTTTGGTATACACATATTCCCACAAAAAGCCACACATAATTAATACACAGTTAATAAAAGCCCGTGAAATCATATTTAAGGGCACTTTTTTTTTTACACTCTTGAGCACCAATACTTTAGATTTGATTTGCACTCTGTCTCTTAAAAAATTAACATGTGTTACATTTTCATACAACAAAACAAAATGAAGCAGTGAATGCCATGTGACGATGTTAATTGGCAAAATAATAAAAACTAGGATGCAGGCAGTGGTGAGAAAGTGGAAACAATCACACATAAAACAAATTTAACATCACACTTTTCCATTTTAGCTCATTCAAAATATCATATAACTTTAGTAGAATTAAATCTGAGGCACTTTTTTAGAGTTCAGGCCTTGAGGACTGAAACAGGTGCTTGTTTACGTTAGGTGGGACTGGTCATAAAAACCCATCCCCTCCCTGCTTTAAGTGGCTCCCTTTCATAAATATGCCCTTTTGATATTAGGCTCTGTGGCTGCACACCGATTCATGCACAGCCCCAATAAATACGAATGCATTTAATACAAAACCACATACATTATGCACAAGTAATTATAATTCAATACTGTCAGCACTGGGGCTTCTTTAGCCAATGGAGTGATACAATAACTCAAAGGTGAACGTGTTGGCTGGAAAGCAGTGCACCATAAAACAATTAACAGCAAAAACAAATCCCTTTTCCATCCCGAAAAGTTCCATTTAAAGATACACAGTGTACATTTATAAAAAATAAAAAGGCTGGAATTATAATTCACATCAAAAAGGAAATAATAATATGATACAATAACAATATTGCAGGTGTTCTGCAAGCAGATATTTTGACACTGAAGCGACCTGGTATTAGAATTTGTGTGTGCGTGGGGGGGAAGGCAAAAAAAAAAAGGCACTGGATTTATTCATATTTTGAGAACAAATTAGTGATTTCTCTGTAAACAAAACAAAGAACAAATTATTTCCTCAACCTCAGAGGCCAGCTTATTCATTATACATGATGGCAGAGGATACTGATCCAACCGGTGTGCACTGATAGCATAGAGGACTTGCTGCTTATCTTGCTTTGCTCCATTGACTAATGTAAGACACATTGCAAGATATACTGCAGATTATTCTCTAGTGTTCTGAATGCATTGGAGACGAAAATCAGGCAGCAAGAAAAGCAAAGAAAAGCAAAATCCCATTTTCTCTGCAGTTGGGTTGGGGGAAAAAACGCTCTAAACCGCTGTCTAATCCCTACAGAATCAACACCAAAAAAAAAAAAATCTGGATAATAATAATTTGATTTATAACCAAAACTGCAACTCAAGCTGCTCGCCGACTATGGCAACACAAGAACCATTTCCTCAAGGCCATGGAGTGAACAGGTATCATAAGTGCACGGTAATCAATAAAAACGATGGCGATACCAACTCGGGCTCTGATATGAAAAAGTTTGAGGCACTGAATGAAATGAATTCAAAAGCACTGATTGATAATTCAGCTACACAACCTGTTCAACTGAACACTTCATTGAAGGCCTCATTGGCAGGAGTTTACTGGAAATATTTAGGGGGAAACAGTGCCAATCGTTCTGCTGTATATTGTAAGTGCCATGCTTATTTGAAAAAATGTGTTTATTAATTTAGCTTTGAATCCTGTGGGACATTCCCTTAAATGCCATAATTGTGCTAAGGAATAAGGACCTGTCAGGCAATGAGAAACAAATTATATAAGGCCAACATTTTTGTATGCAAAAAAAAAATGCATTAAACATGTTTTCAACGAACATTACACTCTGAATGCATTACAAGTCACCAGCCCTTGTGTCCTCTAATGAAGTGGAGATATCGCACAGCATGGTTTCTGCCAACTTTCTAGATTGCGTTTCAAACAAATAAGGCTGATTGTGTGCCGTTTTTCTCATTTCATGAGTTCAGGGTGCTATTGTGCGTGAGACACTTTTACCTTCTATTGATAAAAGCTACATTACTTGCTGGCAGATATATTAGATATTAATATGGGTATTGTGGACAGAAGTGCCGGAAGCCCATCTCTTGTCTTCCTTGGTTTTATTTTAATGTGATGTAGGTGACTGCCCAATGAGTAGTGAAACTAATGCGCTGTATATTCATTATAATAACCATAATACATTCGCCTGTAATCCTGTCCTAATTAGCAACTGGCACTCTGATTATTTTTAGAGAGAAAAAAACACTGAAATGAAGGGAAAAATTATAATAATATGGCATTAGAGGTGCAATACATAAAATTTTTAGGGTACGAAAAACAGCATTTTTTCCACTGTCCAGATCTTTTCGAAAAGCCATGCTGATAATATTTGTTCAAATATCTCGGAGTTGTTCATTTGACTGATCTTATTCGGTTTACATATTGTGAAGGCACTTTATAAACAAAAAATAATAATTTGAGAACATCAGAAATATTAAATCCATTTTCCCCTCTGTGCTACACTGTGATCCACACAGTAGATGCTTAGCGCACCCATTTTTCTATTAAGGTCATATCATCGACACATATGCCCTATACAGGCTGCTAATGTTACTCATTGGAACTCCAACAGTTGTGGTCGGAAAAGCCCCTTCAAGGAAGTAGAGCCTCGATGTTAACAGCTGATTGGCTCTCTAGGAAGGGCCGCTGCTCAGCCGAGGTGAGGAGGAAATTTGAATCACTCCACTGCCCTGAGCTGTGTATGCTCATCTACTTCATCATCTTCACCTTGTAAAGGTGTCTCTGGTCTGGCCAATGGTGCGTACAGTTGTGCTATTGACGGAGGTTGTGTACCACTTAGCGATGGCTGTTGATAAGGACTCTCGTAATCCTTTTCTTTGAGCTCAGGGACAGGAAAAGTGTCCTTAGTGTCTTGGTGCAACTCCTCTGTAATCTGAGACGGGCCTAATACACGGCCCTGAGGCACACCGTGGCCACTGATAGAGGCAACATCAGGAGAAGTGGATGAAGGCTTTAGTGGTACGGCGGATGTTGTATTGGCGAGTGTGTTGGACTCTAAATGCCCAATGGCACCGTCCACCTGGCATTGTTCCAGGCTTTGTGTGGACCCTGATCTGCCCTCGTTCATTTGGGGATAAAGGTAAGTCCTCATCTGCCCTTTCCCTTTTACGTTTACAGTGCCACGATAGTAAAAGGTATAGTTCATTCTGCTGAGCACACAGTGGCTCTCTTCGCTAACCTGTAAGCGGCACTCCACTCCTGTGCTGTCCATGCGGCTAGCGATGTTGACCGTGTCGCCCCATATGTCGTAAAGCAGCTTGGTAGTGCCGATGACGCCGGCAGTCAGGGGCCCGTGGTTGAAGCCAATTCGCAGCTTGAACTTGAAACCCAACATGTTCTTGTTAAAATCGTCCACCACACGCATCATTTCAAGAGCGAAGTCAAAGAGGGCACGCAGGTGAGCGTGCGGGTGCAGCTGCTCCTGGCACTGCTGCGCATTTAATCCAGATGCTGCCATGTAGGTGGCGCCAATGGTTTTAATCTTCTCTACATTGGAGAATGCAGGCTTGCGCAACAGTTCGTCAAAGTCTCCAATGAGTTCGTTAAGTACTCGGTAGCACTCTTTCCCGCCCTCGTAGCTCTCTTCGTAGAACTCGCTAAAGTTGACAATACTTGCGAAGATGACGCCGACAATGTCGTGATTTTTAGAGTAACTCTGGTTCACCTTCAGCTGCTCGGCAACATGGATGGGGATGATGTTACGCAGCAGCCAGTCCGCTTGATCTCGCATGGTCTGAATCTTGATGCGATGCTTGTCGGCTTCCACATTACCATGGTAATGTAGACGGTAGCTGACCTCGAATTCCCGGTTGAGGAACCAAACCAGCAGCAACAGAAGGAAGAAGGAGAGCACGGTCTCGAGGACGAGCAGGTCGAGAGCTGTGGGCGCAGAGTCCAACTCACCTGTGTGATCTACTTCGACACTCTGGTTACTCATGTTCCTGGAGACAAGGGAAAGAGATTTTAGATTTAATTGAGTGGTATATCGAATTCTACAGAATAATACCACCAACAATAACAGATGCTCAAGTGTAAGATGTTTTATTTCTATTTTTCAGCCATGGGCTGCTAGGGGTGGGTTTAAGCCCTGAGTGTTTTTGTTTTGGTCACCATCTCCTTATCGTATGACATTTTAAATGCCTTTTTTAAACCTTCTAACCTTTGGGAATGCATGTTGCTGAGATTAAAGGCTGGAATACATTACATAACTTTTTGCCCTGATTTGCAGTCTCAGGGAGAGTCAACGCTTGGCAAAATTCAGAGCCAGCCTGCAGATTTTTAGCAGTCAAAGCTGAAAGATTCCACAGAAAATCGTGTAGTGTATGATGGCAACAGACTATGATTCAATGTAATTGGAGGATATCAAACGTTATTGATATTTTGAGCCGATTTTAGAACGCATATTGCTTGTTTTCATTTGTCACATGTTTCTTAGCCTGTTTCTGCGTGAGTTTGTTGCATTCATAATGACTTAAAAGTCAAGTGTGTGATCCTCTGTCATTAAGTGTATAGACCATATTCAGAAAAGCGGCATGACAGGTAGAAAGCGAGGCTGTGAGGGATAGACTTACCGTGTTTTCAATAGCATCCACTGTGAAAAGCTGTATAAATCTCTTAGATAACTAATACTTTTCCACATCTCATATGTAGGTCTATCCCTCACAGCCTCACTTTCATTCCAGTTAAAAATCAAAGATGGTTGCTGCAGTAAATAAGGTCTATGATGCCCAGTTTTTCCTCAGTGTATGATGCCTAATGTTTTAAAAACAGTTATGATTTTAAAAGTCATGTAGTATATTTCAGCCTTAAGGCAAGTTCACACCAAGAACGATAACTATAAAGATGACTATGACGATATTAGCACCCACACCCACGCATGATAACGTTGTGTTTATTATAAGCCCGAGCTACAGTTTTCTTCTCTGCTGCTTTAAATGCTCAAGCTCTTTAAGTTCGGGTGGATTCTTGATTGATGGTCAATGTTTTTATCGTTCATCTGCTGGGAAAAAAACATTGTTCCTCGTTACATCATTACCATTCTAGCCGTCATGTAGACTAGAACTATTATTAAAATATTATAGTTACAGTAACCATTATAGTTATCATTATAGACTTGGTATCCTGTGTGAACATGCCTTTAAAGTCGTGATGAAACTAAGGTAGTGACAGATTTTTCTGTATTATGATGTCCATTTGAGTGTAACAAATTATCGACAAAGAAAAAAAAAGTAGGGTTGGGACTTGGTTCTACGCATCGGTTGTTGATTGGGTTTAGAGATGTGAGTGTTGCACTGAAAAGTGGAGACAGATGAATGTGAGCTAGCACAGGGTTTAAGCGATATAATGACTGGAGAGGTTATGAAAAAGTCGGTCATTTTCACAGGAAGATCCAGTTATGACAGATAAAAAAAATTACTTGATCGAAACTTCTTTTTTAATTTAATTGTTCAGAAAAATATCAAAAACAAGAATTTAGAAAACTGGATGAATTTCACAAATTTCCATTTCATGTCAACTTTAAGGTTAATGGTGCCCTTGGCTTTTAGTTTTAGTTTGAGTGATAGATTGATTAATAGATTAATGTAATTAAAATGACTTCCTGCAGATGTAACGTTTCAGCATTTATTTTTTACAGGTAAGAGCATCATATTTGAGTATTATATCAACACATATTCATATAAAGAAAATATATATATCTCATGATCTCCCACAAATATCAGCTCAAATCAGTGTCAGCATAAGGAAGTACTTAAAGAAACACTCACCTTAACGCTGGAAAAGTGTCAGTAGCACTGCAAAAAGAAGACCGTTATCATAAATCAGATTTCTCTACAGCAACTGTACAATCTGACAGTTACCGTACATGTCCACCTGAGATGAGCTGGTGTGTTTTCAATTCACTCTATGGAAGCTGAATGGCAGAAGTGTGTGACGAATTGTGGGATTGACTGCAGAGCGTCAAAAAGTTGGAAAAGGATTGTTTTAATGATTGCTTTCAATAATAAATGACTTTATTCACCATATATTGAAAGCAATTATAGACCATAGTGAAAACACCCATACCGTTGTACATTTTACAGACATACCAATGTTGTTCTGGGCGGTATTGTGAATATTTCTTCAGCATCAGGTGGACATGTACCATCATGAACTGTATAGGTTTGTTTTGTTGAGTCTCATGACTATTCTCTAAAACTATAATACAGTTATGTAATTAATTCAAACACTAAGCTGATGTTGGTTAAAAAAACATAGCTAGTTGAAGTAGTAACAAAAGCTTAGGATGTCTGACCTGAGCCTGATGCTGGCGCTGTAGAGCAGGATGAGTAAAGACAAACCAGCAACAGTGGCCAAAACCGAGCGCATCCAGAAACTGAGCTGGCAGAAGTTACAGTACTGGATAATAGCGATAATGAGAGCGCAGCACAGGAACATGGTCACCTACAGAACCAGAAAAGGAAAACCATAAGTAAGTTTGAACAGTGAACAGTTGAAGAGTGTAAGTTTAAACAGTGAACCAATCACTGACACATATTCACAAACCAGGGCTGTGGGATTGTGTGTATCTGGGCCTGTAATGAGCTTGTCAGAACAGTACGTTCCAATATAAAATCCTCAATGCATTGCATACTATACTGTCACAATACAGCTTGATCATGTAGAGTTAACAGTGGTCTCGACATCCTCGAAGCTTCAAAACTAATTACCCTAGGGATACACTTTGATCAAACAGGCTTCAAGAAACTGGTATACCGTTATAAGCTTGTGAAACCACTTTTGGTGGTAAACAGTGAGTTTTTGTGTTCAGAAGAATGTTTACTTTGATTTGCATACAACTTCTTGAAGAATCAAACTCTAGGGATCTAGGGATGCCAGAACTAATAAAAAAATATTAAAAAATAAGTAAAATGTAATCGCAAAGAAAACCCTTAATAAATTCCCATGTTTGTTTTAATGGTAACATTTTACAATAAGGTCTCATATGTTAACATTAATGTATTAACTAACCATAAGCAATACATTTGTTACAGTATTTATTCATCTTTGATAATGTTAGTTAATAAAAATAGTCATTCATTGTTCATGTTACTTCACAGTGCATTAATGTTAACAAATACAATTCTGATTTTAATAATGTATTAGTAAATTATGAAATTAACTAAGATGAATAAATGCAGTAGAAGTATTGTTTATTGTTATTTCATGTTAACTAATGAAACCTTATTGTAAAGTGTTACCGTTTAAATGTTATTTAACATTTAATACATTTCATAATATTCTATTTGAAACCTATTAAATTACGAGTTTGTTAAAAAGGCGGTTTACATTTACATTATTTGCATTGTACTTGAGAACTTTAACTTCTGCTTTCTCATGTCTCAACTTGAAGTTAAAGTTTATATTCCATTATTTTAATTTGTTACATGATTTCATTCACTTCTGATGTTCCAGCACAAACTTGCACAACTGTTCAAACGATTGGGGTCTGTAAGATTTTTTATATTTTTGAAAGAAGTCTCTTATGCTCTGCATTTATATGATCAAATATGATCTTATATGATGATTTGATGCTGATTTTTATCAATGTTGAAATGTAATAAGTGTGATATTTTTTCCCAGGATACTTTGATAAATAGAAAGTTAAAAAGAACAGCATTTATAGGAGTACGAGGGATGTTGAGGACGTCACCTGGATGGGCAGCTGCAGACTGTTAGCCAGGTGGGAGAAGACGGACACAGCAGGAAGTGAAACGAGCACAGCCCCGATCACATGACGTGGGATCCAGCCAGAGACCAGCTTCAACAGAGACCGGGTACAGTTCTGCACATCATCCAGGCAAAAGATCATACTGCAAAACAGGGATTCGAAAAGTTACACCCATATATCAATTATGACTGAATAAAGTGTGCATTGTTTTCAATTTATGTCTGATAACCATTTTGTCTAAATAATTTAAAAAAAAAGTATACACTAAAAACTAAAGGCTTTCTAAACTAAATGTTTCAAATGCTTTAAATTAATTTAGGCTTCACAACATCATAATGTCCAGTATGAAAATTGGATATTGATTTTGAGATTTGCTGAAGATTACATTTCACTTAAATTATTTTACAAATGATGTAGCACATGTCCACATATATGACATGTGGACAATATATATTTGTATTGATGCCATGAATAAGCTTTTTATTTTATTCACATTGTAATAATTAATTCCCTTGTTTTGGTTAAATCAGAATTAGGGAACAAATTAGTACAAAGTGGCCACAATTTAGTAAAACAAGGAAATTAGTTCTTAATTCGTGGTTACAATATATTTTTTTTCCCTGCATGACATATGCAGGGCTCTGTAATACATTATTAATCATTACTGTTAATAATTTACACTAATCTTGTATTTATAAATTATTTAAATGATCAGTTTAATTATAATAAATTATAACTTAAACCTAATTTTTAAAAACACTAATAATTTAGGTGAGCGTCAAATGACGCTTTTAGTAAAGGAAATTTAATTTAAAGACAAGGGAAATGAGCATTAATTAAATGAACCAATAACCATTTGTATGATATGTAAACATGGGTTGTCATATGATTTATGCATGATCGTTCTCATTAAATGTACATCAAACTCTCCATGATTTGACCCCTTTAAAATGCTTAATGTTTTCTTTTTCGTGTTGTTTTACAAGACAATCCAACTTACCGAACGGACAAAATGAGAGAAACCAGTTCCAACAGAGCGGCAGTGATTGCCAGTCCGAGCGTGGTTGCCAGGGGCGTCTCCATGGAAACAAGGGGATACAGGAAGCAGGCGATGGTCAGGGCGAGAAAAACGGCACAAGACAGCACAACATCAAGCAGAGAGCTGAAGACTGGACTCGCAAACGTCTGCACCGGCACGTGATTCACCACCTGGTGGAAACGCAGAGCAGAACACACTGATTTGATGAGATTGCAGTACTCTGAACAACCAGAAGAGGTCTATGCATGACTGTTTTAAGATCTACATGTTTCTTTGGTAGGAGAGTGTGTACCACCGTTTTATTTTACCATCATTGAGATACTATTATAACTTTTATTAACTAGTTAGTAAGTAGTGTGCTTAAACTCACAGTTATGGTAAGGGGCGTGACATTTCACAAACACGCTTGAAGCGGTCAACCAATCACAACATACCGGTGCATCTGACCAATCAGAGCACATTGTGATTTTCGAAAGAGGGGCTTCATAGAGACAGGAACTAAACATAGGTGTGTTGCCTTGACAACAATGGAACTCGCTGATTAACTACCATAGTACAATGCATTGTTGGAGAAACTAACCAACTAGTCACGACCGTTTCCTAAAACTGTAGTAACATGGTCGCACCTCTGTCGTTTGAACCACTTTGGTTCAACAATATAGGACTGTCGTTAACGGAATCACACGCAGGTCGAGTAGTAATAACTTCTGCTTATTAATCTATTCAAGATCTCCAAGATGCTGAAGTAACGAACATGGCACCTAATGACTACTTCATTGTAATTTTTCTTTATTTGATGTATGACTCATCGTGGGTTCCCTCATACGTCATTTTACGCAAACGCGCTGATTGTTGACACGTATACATGTTGACATGCTAAATGTTTATATATGTATAAATGTACAGTAGTCAACATTTGAAGTGGATCAAAACCTTTCTTTAAAGTTATACATGAATTTTGAACAATACCTATTCTTGTCTTAGGACAACTTTGATGAACTTTTTTGATCCACTTCAAATGTTGACTACTGTATGAATGTTCATCCAATCATTGCATTCGGTCATTGCATACAATGTCTTACCTGCCAGTCAACATATGTATTTCTATACCTCCGCGCACCTGCTCGCGCAGACATCATACATCATCAGCGTGTTTCATGCTATGCAGAGTTAGACAGACGTCAGTCACTGAGCACCGAAACAGCAGCCGCCTTTTACAGTTCCTCCTGAACCAAATGCTGCGTTCACAACATAACTACTGAAATTTGAAGGCGATGGAAACCCGTGACGTTATACTTGGAGTGGTTCGTGACTAGAATTTATGCGTTTCAGTGTCAACACTTTCAACGGTGAAGTGAATCTGCAGCAGTCAGATGGTACAGGTCAGAGCTCCTTAAGTTGCTTATGTTCATTATTATTGTAATGTGATGTGCTTTGAGACAAGGTATTTTAACGAAATTGTAGGTTTGCAGACTCTGCTGTACGCGTTCATGTGTTTTGAAGGAGGCGTGGCTTTGGAGATGCTCTGAAGGGACGGTGGGATCTTATGCTTTCAAAGCTAGCTTGCTATTGCTAGCCGCTCCGAAAATTCCACATGTAATTTTAATTTTTGGAACTATGGTAACAACGGAACTTGCGACCATAGTTGGCTAACGATGCTTTTGGGAAACGCACCCCGTAAATGTACCCCATATGTAAAATGTGAAAGATAATGTTTTTTAACGTGAAAACCTATACTAGCAGACCCCAAAAACAAGACTTTGTAAAAGGGAATAATAGGTTCTCTTCAATATGTTTTTATGGTTTTATTTAAGTATAATAACCCCAGCGTGTACCTCTGCGTGGTAGCTGTTGCGGTACGCTGACTCCAGAGGTTTTTCCAAGAAGTTCAAACTCAGCTTGTTGATGGGTGGCTTGAAGAAGTAATCCTTCATCAGACTAACACAAACACAACATGGAGAGAACAAGAAAGAACAGAAATGAAACACTGAATTACAAAAGTACCATTTACAAAATGACAAAATCTTCTCTCGCTCACCTGTCTCCCTTTATCACTTCCACAAAGTGTGCGTCACTTTTCTCTCGAAAGTTTTTGGAGCGGAGCGGGAGGATCGCCGAGTGGTCCTTGCTGCCGCCTCCTTCTGCCGTCAGACTTCCTGCCCAGCTCCTGTCCTTCTCCTGCAGTTTGTCACACAGAGACGACTGGCTGACTCCCACCCGCTCCTCGCACAGAGGACTCAACAGCCCGTTCAGGGTTTTAGGGCTACGACCTGCAGGAAACTGTGCAAAAGAAACAGAACTCATTGTTTTTTGAGTTCTTTGGGAATCAGACTACAGTGGACCGGTTCTAAAAGATTCATTCGTTCAGGAATTTGATACGGTAGGTTCATCAAAATGAACCAGTTCAAAAGAGTCATTCATCAGGAATCAGTTCTACACAAGGGGGGGTAATCCATCACCCGGAAACCGAAGTTCTGATTAGCAGAACACCACCTGCTGTTAGCATTCCATTGACTCCCATTCATTTTGGCGTCACTTTGACAGCGAATAACTTTTCATCTGAGGCGTTTAAAGACTCCATTTGTCCATTATTTATTTCAAAAGAAACACGACAATGTATAAAAGGCTCCATTACCTTGTATCTTACGTTATGGCCCCGTAGAAGCAGTTTTTGTAAAAAAAATAGGCTAACGATTGCGTCATAACCACGCGACTCTCTGTCGCACAGTCGAGAAATTACCGTATAGACAGGCGGAGAAGCTTGCAGGCAATCGGGGGGACGTGGAGGCATAAAGTCAAGGGAGAAGCCCATAGAGAGTGATAAAGTTGCTCCTGCTGCTAGCTCATGGACAGCTAATACTCGCGCTCTCCATCTCTGTGAGATTCGGAAGGGAATGATTCAGATTTCTCTCGGCACAGCTACTAGAAGACTGACAGCTGTCAGACAGGTTGCTCACGTCACATCTACGTCGTCAAGCTCAGTTTGAGCCTGCGCAGTTCGTCTGGCGATCAGGAACTGAGTGCTTCTAATTGACTTTTCTCCGTTGAAACCAATGGGGTCACTGTGTCCATTTTATATATTGTCTATGGTTCTACAGCAGATCACTAAAAATAATCAGTTCAAAAGTGCCATTCATCCAGGAATTTAGACTGGAGGCGTTACATTCATCAAAAAGAACCATCTGTTCAGAAATCAGTCCTAGTGCAGATCAATAAAAAGAATGTGCTCAAATTAGACATGCGACTAAACTGGCCACTGATTCATTAAGAGCCAGTTTGAAAGATTCATTTTGTTCAGCAGTTGGACGACACTGGCCAGTGGCCATGCTGTAAGTTTAAGGTTTTGATTCCTCAAATCTGAAATTTTTCCAGGAATTGGTTCTAATGCAGATTTCACTAAAAAGAAGCAGCTCAAAATATTAACTAAAAAGGAACCGGATCGAAAGATTAATTTGTTAGGGAATTGGACGGTTTTTGATTCATCAAAAAGAACTGCTTCAAAAAAGCCAGTCATCAAGGAATTGGCTCTAATGCAGGTCAATAAAAAAAAAAAAAGAGTCAAACATTTGGGATCGGACTACATTGGCTACATTTGTATGTTTTTGATTTACTAAAGTACCAGTCTGAAAGATTAATCTGTTCACGAATCAGACTGCACTAGTCGAGCTGTAGATTTTTGACTGATCAAAAAGAACCAATTCTAATGTTGAATAAATGATTGAACTTCAGTAGTGTGTATGGAAAGAGCAGCGTTTTGCCCACGTCATGTAAAAATCTGCTATCTCCTTAAGTTTATTTGGGACTAAAAGGTACATAAAACCTCTCAGCTTAGGTGTGATACTCCTAATTACATCAACCAACATTGCGCAATATATTTATTTACTCCGAACCAGTGAAGACTGGCATTTCTGCTTATGAACCCCTGCTGAAATTGAGTACATTGGGTTCTTGCACCAAGGTGTGTTCTTTCATTGTGCAATTTACTGAGGTTTTGTTTATTGGTGTTCCTATCTGTTAGTTTAGTTTCGTTACATACCTTGCTGCTGTTGGCTCTATGTTCATCCTGGCAGCCATTTCGAGTTGCCTCATCTGCTATCGGATTGTCAACGGCATCTACGGAGATGCTACACACAGGCTGTGGAGGGAAAGAGACAAACAACAACAACAAAAGGATAGTTCCCTTAAAAATGAATTAAAAAAAGTTAATTGAACTTTAGTGAAATGAACTATGAACTATTCATTTAATATCATTTGTGTAATTAAAACAGCATTTCTGTGCGTGTTGAGGGACGTACCTTGCTGTGTGAGAGAGGTTCTGTGAGGGCGCCGTGTGTGAGATCTGGAGTGTGCGTGTTTGAGGATGGACTTAATATTTCGCCATAGTCCCGGCCCAAACTGAGCTGGAAACAGCCACACTGTGAGCCCATCTTCCGGCCCGAGATCAGATACGTCTTTAAACCTACAAACAAAAGAAAAATACATTGAAATCCCTCATGTCAATTTCCTCTACATATTTCCCAGCAGTCCTTAGAAAGTTTTTCAAAAAAAAAAAAAAATCTATAACCAGATTTATTCCTCTTTACAATCTCCCAAGATGTCATTACGATATTCAACTACTGAATTGGTTCATATAAAACATCTAGCTTTAGGCTACACGAGTAATAATGTATTACTGTAAAATGAACTGTAATTAGATAATATAATTTCAGCAAATCTACTTTTCCTATGAGGGCAAACAAGGTCTGATCCCCGCTGATACTACGCAGACACACATCAAGCGCTTGAAAGCACCTGAGCACGCTTGTTTCAGCACTGGTGTTTACATTAAACAACACTAAGCACGAGGATGAGCGCTTCTGTTGTACCAACACTCACACACACACACTTCAGTGTCCGGAGGAGAAGCTCTGTTGCACCAATACAGGCAAAAGCAAACAGAAAGTGATTACAGAAGGGCAGTATCAGGCTGTTCAAACAGAAGGCTTACAAGCTAACCGTGTAACACTCGTATATAATCTCCTAAAACACACACGCAGGCTAAGTGTCAGCGCTAAGACTGCTGCAGGGAAATGTCTGTGGTTAAACTACACTGTATAGCCTCCAGGGACATTTTCTCTAAGCCTCAGCCGAGTTCCTCGAGCAGCTTCTGTGAGACATGAAAGACGCGTCTGAGAATAAACAGGTCTGTACTCTCGACCATAACTTAACAGAGTTGTGAGCGTCCAGCCTAACAAACCATCATAAAGATCAGCTCTCCTGTTTCTCATACACATCAACACAGTAGCACAACCATGCAATACTCTCCACGATTATGTGATACGTTCATGGAATTGTGATAACCATTATTGTGCATATGCTAAATATGGTATTACATTGCGTGAGTGAGTGAGTGAGTGAGTGAGTGAGTGAGCGAGGACTTGGTGCTGATAACCAATATACAGGACAATGGTGACACCAGAATAAGAATATTCATGATTCTGAAGGTGAAAATACAGAATTGTTTTAGATGAATATTCTTGCACTGTCACTAACTAGATCTATTTAAAATAATGTAGGCCACTTTTTACTGGTAACATCAGACATCTGGCATTATCAGGACCCACAAATATTCCCCCATTACATTATTATACATTATATTGTAAGACTGGAAGAACTAGTTGAGGAACGACCACTCCTCGAGAAGACAAAGGACCTTGCTTGCTGCAAATTAACTATTTTAACCCCCCCTCGTGCACTATTCGAGGCAAAAGAGTTTTCCTAAACTACATTTCATTCCCTCATCCCTCCTCACCCTCTCTCTATCACCTGAAATTTACCCAAGAATATATAGTTTAATGTGAATGATTATCATCAAGTATTATACATATTTCGTATCATTTGAAATGTCTCAGGGTGAATGGTACAAATGTCTCATTTCCAAATAAGTAAAACAAAAGGTTAATGTTCTTAAGAGTTTAAAGATAACTGACACACAAAGGAGGGTGGGATGGTTAAACCCTCCTGTTCTCAAAGCGTGTAAACTGAATGCAAATTACCATTGTTAGCACGTTTCCATGTGAAAGAGTTTCGGTCTATATAATGAAGTGCAGCAGGGCATTCGGGGCCTTCTTGTAACTCTAGTTGGCCCATGATGCTAAGAGTGACCAAAACTCTTAGCATCATGTATTTTAATGTTAGGTTCGCATCTTTTCTCTTTATTCTAGAGCATTCAATGTTAATGTATTGATTATCCATGAACTGATTATGAAATTGGCATGATACATTTACCTGACATAATAAATTGTTACATTTGATTATCCTAAAAGAATTAAAAGGAATAGTCAAACATTTGCTCATATTTAATGATGCACGGATATCACTAAAACCTTTTCATTTATGGAGTCAGATGAAATAATGAGAAATAAAAATGTATTGTATTTAATCAAAAATACTTTAGAAAAGACAGTAACACGTAGAGACCTTCCCCGCTGGTCAGATGCTGGACTTTGGACCGATAGAGCGCGAGTTTACAATATTCAACATTATATATAGTAGTTTGTAATGTAGAACTCGCACTTAAACTCCGTAAACTTGATTTTTTTTCCTCACACAGTAATTTTTATTTTAGGTAAACTATACACAATGTGTTTTTGCAGCATTGAGCTTTGTAGCCAATGACAAACATATCTATTGAGCACGTGAACGCAATGGCCAATCAGATGTGTTTAAGTTAGTCAGAGAAGTATTTGTTCAGTGCAGGTTCTGCACGCTTGCGATTCCCTTCATTAGAACAAACAAAGTATAAACACATTGTCAATAAGAGATTCATTGCAGTGTACACAGCTTCATTTATTATAACGGAAGTTTTCGCAAGAGTGCAGTTGTGTACCTACCTCGCGTTGAACTGAAGTAATTGATAGGCAGCTTTAGTGATTATAATGCTCGCTTTATGTAATATAGCCTATATTTTCATGCTGAATGAACATCTGATGATTGCGGATTAAATCGGTTGAAAATGAAAAAAAATATTTATTTAAAGATTAATATTTCAAACAGTTTCTTCGCATTTATTTTGGATTTATTGTCAGTACAGGGCTCGCCGTTTGTACTGTGGTTGTCTGCCACCACTGAAGACCATTTTTGACCCAGGAAAAACCCTGTAAGATGCAACTTTAGGCTTAGGATATGGCAAGTTGTCCTTCTCAAAAGTACTTTCCCATCACGAGCACATAGCCTAGCACAAGTATGCAAACTGATATACAGCCACATTTTCATGCTCAGCTACAACGAGCCACAAACACAGGCCCACTTCCAAACAAAGTTGGTGCCAAAGTACATACAGATCTGTACACATAAAATTGACAGTTGTTCAAACACAATGGGGCCGCAGAGGCCACATCAATGAGCCATTCACGAACACCAAGCCCCTTTTAGCCTCTTTGTGCCTAGAGACACAGATTAATGCAGACCTGAGCCACAATTCAGAACAGAGCTAATGAGCTTCTGGGTCAGAACCTGTCTGAGCTGGATGGCCATATGGGCCCGTTCCTCCCAAGAGATCTGGACTCAAGGAAGTCATAAATAGTCCTTTAACCTCTCAAACATGGGAACTGAGAGCCGGCTGGGATCAGGGGATATTCTTGCAGTACACACAACCCCGGAGGCACTGCCTTCTTCCAGGGAACTGCCATAAAATAATTCAACATGGCTGGGAATCCCAGCCTGGGATTAAACCACGAGGTTCCACGGACTAGAATTTCCACTGAATTACATTAGCACGCAGCCACAGATATACCGGCGACACATGCAAACATTCATCTATAGTTCATTAGTAACAGTACAGGAACAAAGTGGCAGCTTCCTGTCATTGGTGTCCCTTGATGATAGTACTCTCCCCATTATATTTTTCCGACTGTATTTGTAAGTGCATGTTGCTTTATTTACAGTATGCCTGGTTGGGATACACTGAGCTTTTATTTTTTTAGAAGTCATTTACAGATAGAAATCAGAAAGATACAGAAGCACAAACAGCATTAGTCAGTTTATTAGTCAGTAAGACGGTGACTGACTTACTACTGACAAACATTAGTGGAATTCAGTGGGGGAAAAGCAAGCAGAACTAAAAGCAGGTGCTTTGCCTCAGAGTTGCAATATGCCATTTCCTCTCTAGCAGTATCTAATGCTTCAGGCATTTACAAGAGAAACTGTTTATTATAGGTGCAGTTGGGAACCTTATAAAGTAGCATCACAACTGACATAAGTATCATAAGAAAACACAAGCAATGCACGTTATACCAAGCAAAACTGACACATTGATTCCTCGCATGACTCAAAGGGATAAATGAAAGCATTTTTTGCATTAGTAGTTGTGCACTGCAGCAAACGATAAACAACAACAGGTGAAGAAGAAAGATAAAATAAGATTTTAAATATTAATATAAAAGATCTGATAAAAAGCAGGTCATTGCCCATCTACAGCTCATTTATCTGTTGGTGGTCATTGATCAGAGGAGGATGGACCATCCGCATGTAAGAGAGATGGAGAGAGCGAATTATCTCCTGATGGACTTTATTGATTGCCATTAACAGAGTGAAGAATCCACCCAGCATGCCTCAGCAAAGTTATGCTTGGGATTTTGCATCTAAAACAAAAATATGTAAAAGGGATGCACAATAATGACAATATGGTCGATATATTAAAGCAGATAAATAATGGATTATTTCCTTCAGATGAGACACTTCAGATGTGCACTGTTTGCCATGATGGTTTGAATTGCTTGAAATATGATTGGAATCACTTCGAAAAGGAAAACACTTAAGTGCAAGTCTGTCATATGATCTACATAAAATGATAATGAGAACACCACTGAAAAAGAATGTTGTGAATTCTTTGTGCGCTCATGTTTTAACATCTTGTTACGCGGAGAGCACATCCACACCTACATGACTACCAGTCAAGTTTGCTCGTGCATTCACAGCCTTTTACTTTGTGCAATACGGCGGACTATAAGTCGTACTTTTTTTCATAGTTTGGCTGGTCCTGCGACTTATAGTCAGGTGCGACTTATACATCAAAATTAATTCATGCTGACTGAGATGAACCAAGAGAAAACATTACCGTCTACAGCCGCGAGAGGGCGCTCTAGTTAGCGGAGTTGTTCAGAAGCGACACAAAGGATGAAGAATTCAATGAATTCAGTGTTGTGGAATGAGATCGCGGGAGCTTGGTGAACTTGCTTACCGATAACTTGCTTGTTGGACTCGCTGGCTTATGTTAATTTAACCTATTCAGCCTCCCAGGTTTATGTTCTTTATGCTATTGTGTAGGTGAATAACTGTTAATGTGTGACATTAACATACCGGACACCTGTTCAGCCTGTTGTTCTGTGTGCTATTGTGTAGTTGAAGAACTTGCCTTTCCAGATTAAATGTTTGTTCTTGGTCTTTGATTTTGTGAAATAAATTTCTAAATAAATGTGTGACTTATAGTCCTGTGCGACTTATGTTTTTTTTCCCCTCTTCATGACGCATTTTTTTTTACTTATACTGCAGAGCGACATATAGTCCAGAAAATACGGTATATATATAAATATAATGACACCAGGTCAAGAAGGAACCATCTGATGATACCTGGGGGAATAAATTAGAGTTGATCATCACATCTGTTCTAGCTAGGCTAGGCCTACATGAGGTGCCTCTTGTGGATCAAACTTATTGGATATCGCAACCCAAACCTGGTCGGGAGCAGGGGTTTCAAACTCTGCTCCTGCAAGGCCACTATGCTGCAGAGTTTAGCTTGAACCTCAATTAAACAGCCAGATGATCAAAGTATTAAGGCTTGTAGGGACTACACGACATTCCTCACGGGTTAGTGACATCACCAACCCTAAAATTTACATAAACCCCGCCCCCGGGAACACGCAGTCCATGTTGAGAAGAGGGAGAGTTGTTGTAGTCCAGCACATTTGTGAGTCAGCTCAAACTGTAGCATCTGTCTTTTCACATGCAATAGAAAGTCACTCTGTGTTCATCTCACAACAGTTCCTATACGAGCAAATTATAGATTATCATGACAGAATATGCTAATTGAAGATAGTTAACTCCACATCAGCAACAAATTCATCAACTAACCATTCAGAGACGTCCTGCTGCATTCTATATGTTGTCACTTCTTGAGTCTCTCCATCTTTTTCTGACTCCATGGGCGTAGATTACGCAGGGGGACATGCCCCCCCCACCCCCCACTTTTTATAGAATGTAAATTTGTCCCCCGCATTTCTTCATAGGGCAAGTGTGTATAGCCTACATCAAGATTTAAAATCCAAAGAGTCAAGGATAGTCTATCTGCATCATAGAAGATCTATACGTGACTATTCCTGAATCCATCATTTTCATCGCAATGAGTTCAAAACGGCAAAAAACTCTTCACTCCTTATTCACGAAAAAGTCAAGCATTGTAAGCAAGTTGTCATGTGGTATCCGAATTGTGTTGCACAATGATGAATAACTCTGCCCATTTCTCTTGTCATTAATATTCAAGCATTACAGACAATGGCAGACAGCGACCAAGGCAGCTCTGGCATAATGTCAACACTACAAATTACTTTGTTTCTTTACAGTTATTGAGGTAAACATGTCTAAATTAAAAATAAAAATTTAACTTAAAGGGTTAGTTCACCCAAAGATGAAAATAATGTCATTAATGACTCACCCTCATGTCGTTCTAAGCCCCTTAAGACCTCCGTTCATCTTCCGAACACAGTTTAAGATATTTTAGATTTAGTCCGAGAGCTTTCTGTCCCTCCATTGAAGCTGTATATACAGTATACTGTCCATGTCCATAAAGGTAATATAAACATCATCAAAGTAGTCCATGTGACATCAGTGGGTTAGTTAGAAGTTTTTGAAGCATCGAAAATACTTTTTGGTCCAAAAATAACACAAAATAAGACTTTATTCAGCATTAAATTCTCTCCCGGGTCTGTTGTGAATCTGCGTTCAGGACTCCACAGTGACGCTGCTGACGTAAGACGCTGATGACGTGTTATCTGGTGCGCCCGAGCTTCGTTTACAGTCTGAGGGAGACGCACGCTATATTCAAGCTATTCTACATTGTTTGCGTGGATATAATTTTTTTAATGGTGCGTAAATGTGCATGTCGCGGATGAGACACTTTTACAGCGTGCGTTTCCCTCAGTCTATAAATGAAGCTCGGGCGCACCAGATAACACGTCATCAGCGTCTTACGCCATCAGCGTAACTGTGAAGGATTGACAACAGACCCGGGAGAGAATACAATGCTGAATAAAGTCTTATTTTGTGTTATTTTTTGGACCAAAAAGTATTTTCGATGCTTCAAAAACTTCTAACTAACCCACTGATGTCACATGGACTACTTTGATGATGTTTATATTACCTTTATGGACACGGACAGTATACTGTATATACAGCTTCAATGGAGGGACAGAAATCTCTCGGACTAAATCTAAAATATCTTAAACTGTGTTCCGAAGATGAACGGAGGTCTTACGGGCTTAGAACGACATGAGGGTGAGTCATTAATGACATTATTTTCATTTTTGGGTGAACTAACCCTTTAAAAATCTTAATACATCAGTTTCATGTTTCACTGTAAGTGCACTTTTCTGACTTATAAGCTGATTCAATCACTGTTTTCACCAACACACTCTTTATTTAGGCATGTTTTTCTGTGTAAAGAAAACCAAAGGTAAGCCTAGTCTTGTCAGGGGAGGATGCCCACGGCAGGTCAGGTGAAAGAGAGATTGCGAGACTGCCTCTTCTTCACATGGACTGACTGTGACATTCCTCATGAGCATCCAAAGTCTCCAGAGTCAGTCCCTTCAAATTACTCCATTCATTCCAGAAGTGAAGGAATGAAGGAAGAACAGGAACCCTCCAGAAAATTAAACTTACCAGGTCAAAGTAATACAATTGCCTAATCAGTTCAGATATTCAGATATTCAGATGTACGGGATTTCCTGGCAAGTCAGATTGCCCAAAAATACGTTAGGGGTCATGGATTTGCTCCAATCCCTAAGCTTTAAGTAAGCAATAGTTTACCCAAGGAAGCACCCTTTGAAATTTCACTGAAGTATTGTAGGAAAACCGCACAATAATCTGAGTATCTTAGTAGTGAGATCTGTACTGTTAACAGATCGCAGCAAGCTTGCCCTGCATTCACTTCCTGTCACATGACCTTTGACCCAAGCAACTGTGGTCTTTGCCCTGCTGGGTCACGTGCCCTGCAACTCCAGAGACGACAACTTTATGCATCTAGTGCCTTGGTTTATCCCAACACACATCTTTTGGCTGACAAAAGGATCCAGTGGAAATTTAACAAGCTAATTAGCGTGATGAAAGGACGACCTGTCCCCAAGTCTCAAAGTGTCTCTTCCTCTGAAAGATGGCAGTAACTTACTCCCACTCGCTCTCTCTCTTCCTCTCCTGGCTAACCACAACTTTCCACTTGCTCTGGAAACCTTTGTAATGCAGACAAAAACAAAGGGAAGGGTAGCAAAGATGAAAAAAAAAACAATGCAAAGAGGTGATAAAGAGATAAAATTTAACAGACTAGGTCAGTGTGTGAAGCATTATATGAGTTAAGGTTTTTTTTGAGGGGGGGTGCAATCAGTTGAGGTTCATCTTGCAAGACGTGGTCACGTCACATTTTAAGCTGAATGGAAAGATGTTTGTCGGCTCTAGGCCAGATGTTTTCAAGCCGCTTCCTGTTTTGCTCATCTTTGGTTTTCTCTTTATGAATGCGTCTCAGACTCTTCCACTCGTCCAATAGCCTCGTTCTTTCTTCTTTCTGACTTCCTGTCTCCTGCTCTCTTTTCACAAGCGTGTCTTCCGTGAACTGTGTCCTTGCTGTTCTGCTGATAATTTTGTTTCCATTTCTCTAGCTTTCTCAGAGATGGGCGGAGAATAAAGAGATGAGTAGAAGAGGACAGAGAGAAAAAGAGTGTGTCCTGTGTAGTTTCTGATGACACCATATTAGGATACAGTGATGAGGCCAAGGATATGCACAAATGTATCCGAATCCGCTCTGCATAGAGAGTTTAAAGTTTAAGGTTACACTTTATTTTAAGGTGATGTAGCAACATAGTACTTACAGAGTAAGTACAGAGTAATATTAATAATTAACTAAAAGTACTTAGTTACAGTTAGGGTTTGGGGTTATTTACTTGTAATTATGCATAATTTACTGTTATTACTATAATAAGAACATGTAGTCACATAACTACATCACAATGTTACCCTGTTTAATATTAAGCATGTCCCGCAGTTTAGCAAAAGGTAAGAAAGCACACAACAGTGTGAAGGAAAGGATGATGCGATAACGGCACTATAATAATTTTGCCTCGATTATCTTGGTAAATGGTAAATGGACTGCACTTATATAGCGCTTTCACAGACCCAATGGCCACCAAAGCGCTTTACATTTAGCCTCACATTCACCCATTCATACACCGACGTCAGCCATGCAAGGCGCCATCCAGCTCGTCGGGAGCAGCTGGGGTTAGGTGTCGTGCTCATGGACACCTCGACACTTGGTCAGGTGGAACCGGGGATTGAACCACCAACCTTCCGGTTTGTAGACAAACTACATGAACCACTGAGCCACTGCCGCCCTTATCTTGTTCTCATAATTGTTGGGAAGCCAAAACCAAAATCAAAAATCTATTTCGATTAAATAGCACAGCCTTACTATCATACACGTATCCATGTATTCTTTTATAGTAAATAAAGTACCGGTAATTTATAATATATTAATTTTTAAAAAGCTACGCGTTCTCTTCAGAAGTAGAGCAGTCTTGTTTGCAGATAATGTACCGGATTTCTTGAAATTTGGGAAAATTAAAAATTTTTATAGAAAAGAACATGCATAAATGAGAAAAAGTGAGAGACGTGCATGATGTTAAAATTAGTTAAGTGCTATAAGCCACAAAAAAGATCTCAAATCGTTCCTCGCACTAACTGACAACACTGCATAGGTTGCGTCTGACACGCCGGTCCGACTGCACAGAAAATTATATAGAAATATCTGTTTTATACATTATATATAATCTATGAACTAATAAATGTCAAATAAAATTTTTTTTTTCTTTTGTGGGCATAACATTTTTATGGGGTCAAATGTTTATAGGCATCTGCTACTCTCTCCCTCCATTCCGAACTCTGTTGTTGCTTACAACACTTAAATGAGGCCAGGGAATGCAAAGGGAGTCTCTCTCTCTCTCTTCTCCATCTCACTCCATCACGCTCTCTATTTCTCTCTGGTCTTGAGCACACATGATGACGCACAGGGTGAGTGAGCTGCGTCATACTGACACACATGGACCTACAGCAATGTTCCTTAGTCGAACAGTGACCAAGATGGATAAGATGCATACTTTTCTCTTAGTTTCTCTCCCTTGAACAAGCACACAATGCTATAACGGATTGCTGAATCATTGATACATTAAACCATATCCTGTCCCAAGAGCACATTATAATCTGATGGCATGATTGAGCATTCTGCCTATGTTTCACTTTCACTCTCACAGTGATAAATACCCCAAGAAGACTAGAGTTGGAACTGCAACACCTATGATTCACTGACTTATACACATCTCTCCCCCCTTGTATGTTCACCGATTAAATATTTAGGCAGATTTAAATACGCTTTGAGATGCCAATAAGAGTTCAGTGATCTCCGCTCCGTTTAACATGTTTTATTTACACGTGTAGATCCTAGGACTGGGTTGGACATATTTATTTCCTGGTTTTAATTTGAATAAACCGATATAGATTCGAAATTGCAAGACCAATCCATTAAGGTTACTCAACAACGATGTACTAAACGGAAGTTTTTTCTTTGCGTTTTTTTGCACACAGATGACAACATTGTCAGATCTACAAAAGCGACAAAAAAGCTGTATTATTAATGCCAGGCCATTAGATGGCGATGTAACTTTGTAAAAAAAATTACAAAAAAACAAAACACTACGAGCATATAGACTGAACATGTAATATGTTCATGATGACACAGTTTTCACAAATTAGCGTTTTTTTAGTTTACACAGAGACAATAATGGTATTTTTAAAAAAACATGCACTTTGCACTATTTGTTTTCAATAGTTTGCCTTTTTTATGCCCCAAAAACTTGTTGTCTTGTAAATGAATGGCCAACACATACAAAGTTATCCATTTTAGTTAAAACAGTGCCGTGTAAATGGCCACTTAAGGCCATTAAACATTGAGTCCGAACATTTCGTATGCGTTTTTTCGTATTTGTGATTCGGTAGCTCTAAATTATCAAAGCACCATTCGAACACCATTCAAACTGCTTGTTACGGATGCGAAAAACTCAGAAAATCGAACCTGTTTCGATTTTTTTATGACGGACGAAAGTTTCGGAGGCAGTGTGCAAGCGTGATTGACATAACGTGAGGTCGTATTTATTTTTTAACGTGCGAAAATTTCGGATGCGAATTTCGGACTCAGTGTGCAATGGCCTTTAGTCTATGCTGGTTTCA
The DNA here is from genome assembly GCF_949152265.1 of Phoxinus phoxinus. Lineage (NCBI taxonomy): Eukaryota > Metazoa > Chordata > Actinopteri > Cypriniformes > Leuciscidae > Phoxinus > Phoxinus phoxinus. The sequence goes on from NC_136895.1 coordinate 12,119,649, forward strand.
GTTGATGTGTGAATAAAACTCACCTAAACAGCATAATATTACAGCATTAGTTGAGACTTTTTTGACCTTGACAAAAAGTTACATGTACCTATAATAAATACTTCCAAATGAATTAATATCATATAGAGATCCTAATGGAGAGCAAAATCATGAAATACCAATATCTTCAAGCCCTAGAAGATTCATTTAGCAGAATCACAAAAATTCACACAAAATCTGGACTACATGCAAATGCACCTGCATCGATCATGTTAAGCACTGAATGAATAAAAGGATCCCCGCTGTAACATCGCGCCAGGTAAATAAGAGGATAACATCTAGTGGAGAAGACTAGTAATAAGATTAACGTCTATTAGATATGTCCAATGTTTACAGAAATAAATACGAAAAAAAATATATAGCGATAATCGAATCGAATCACATTTTAAAGTCACCTTGTAGTCAATATTTGTATCCCTTAAAACTCATCTTTGATAACCCCAAAAAATTTCTTGAAAAAAAATTCTTCATGCCTTAAAATAGCTTGAATGTAACTCTACACCCTTGCCTCATTTAGTATACGCAGTTCCATGAATATGCAAATGACCCCGCCTCCACTCACTCACACCAGCTCAGAGATCCACCTTGACGATCACACGTTGTTGACATGATTGGTTACAAGATAGTTTGTGACCTCAGAGACACCAGCGATTTCAAACCGCATTTTTGAGACTGTCTTTTGCTCACTGCAGGTTTAAGGAGAAAATACTCAGCAATGGTGTTGACTTATGAATTTGCACAAGGTTTGTCTTAAAGCGTATTAAAAACACCACATAGACATATAAACAACATTAAAAACTTGATTTTCACCAGAGGGGGACTTATTGAAGGGGGGACGATTAAATGAAAGAAGAAGAAAAATTGCCCAGCCAGCAACATCAACTGCATCATTGCTTTTAAAAATCTACACACACACACACACAACACAGCTTCATACGTCACCACTGGGAATCTGACATACCAGATCTGAAGCGACAGTCCTGTCTATGTGGGCAGGTGTGTTGACGTGCGAACATGCAATGCATGTCATGCAACTTGAAGGTCACAGTGCATGTGTGTGGATTGAGTCTGTGGTCTGAGTCAACCTTTTGTACTAGAAAAAGTGTAATGCACGCATTACAAAAATAACACGCACGTAGGCATTTATATATTTTTATCCATAAAAAAAATACACCTCTAACAAAGGCATTAAAAACCTCTCACAGCGCATGCTCTGTAATGCACACTTTCACACGCACACACACAACATGACTCTGACCTCTGGCTACAGGAAGGTGTCTTATCAAAGTAATTCCCTGACCTGTTCACAAGCAACGCCAAGGCCGAAGCCTGGCAAACACACAAAACCAACCAGCTGTGTCAACACACACGCACAGTGGTGTGGTGATGTAAAAGTGTTAAGAGAAAGGAAAAGGAAAAAACTAAAACCTCTGGAGCTTAAATATGCCAACTGGTTTCAGCGAACATGCCACGGCATGTTTCTCCAGAAAAATAGGACGATTTTTTAGATTAGTCAAGAACAGGTCATGACATCACCTAAATCGTAGTCAAGAGCTTGCAGCTCAAGGCATGAGGAAGCTGAAAACATGATACAAATATTTACGGCCATTTTAGACAAACTGTGTTTTAGGTGAATACTCTCCAAGCCAATACTCTCCAAGTGTAGCCATACTTCTTCAATACTCTCACTTTTATATTTTTGTGTGTATTTGATCGTTTAGTCATACGCGAAACTGCACCATGGTATTTGTGAGATGCTAATGATAATAAGGGAGAAGTTTAAAACCACAATTAATGGTCTGGTTTCTACAACTTTCACCCAGGAGCAAAAAATCTGCCTTTAAATTTGAATGAAATAAAGATTTGACATTTATCGTAATAATTATCGATAGACATGAACATTTCTATTGTGATCATTTTTTGGGCCATAACGCCAAGCTCAGGTGAAACTCATAACGCTCATAACCGGTGAAACTCGAAAAATTTGAATATTGTTCAAAAGTTATCAACTTTAGAATATCAACTTAAAAAGGTGAAACTAATATATTATATAGACTCATGCAAAGTGAGATATTTCAAGCCTTTATTTGTTATAATTTTAATGATTAAGGCTTACAGCTTATGAAAACCTTTTCACAATATTCAAATTTTGAATTTGGGGTTTTCATAAGCCATAATCCTCAAAATTATAACAAATAAAGGCTTGAAATATCTCACTTTGCATGTAATGAGTCTATATAATATATTAGTTTCACCAAGTTAAATTACTGAAATAAATGAAACTTTTGCACGATATTCTAATTTCTCTTGTTTCACCTGTAATACATAATTCAGTGTAAAGTGCAAAAATGAATTTAGTCATGAATTTAGATTTGGAGCCATAGCTGTGTGGGCTGGGCAGTGCATAAATGGTGTGATTGCACTTTAGTCACGGCTCAAGGTCCTTTCACAGTCCAGTAGCCTTTTCTCTTCTCCCACGGTTCCCAGCCTGTCCAATTAGGCGAAAAAGCCCCAAAACATGCTTTAAAAAAAATGGTGTGCAGTAGCCTATAGCAAGCTAGTTTTCCATTCCAAACATTCCCTATATATAGAACAAACTCATTTTTGGGATAGATGAACCAGCAGTTTACTTCCTCGCTTCTTCAGTGACTTCCAATTCACGTCAAAAATGTATTTTACATCACATAAACCAAAACCAAGATAATGGATGTCTAAAGAAAGAAAAAGCCTCACAGTTGTGTGTATTTTGTACCCGCATACACTCGTCTTGTGGCTGAAGTTCCTCGACAGACTGGACAAACCTGTCCAGTTTGACCAGACTCGTGACCTTGGAGTGAGAGAACGATACGAGAAAGAGAGGAATGAGGATAGACCACGTAGACTCTCCATGTGTGTTCAATGGACAGACTCCTGCTCAAGCTCTGTGCCCTTCATGTATATACTGAGAGTATATGTATATGACACAAAAATATGACTGTTTACGCATGTCTATACGACATATGGAGGAAGGGAATTTCTTTCCCAAATAAAGAGCTTGTCTATATCTCCTGGCACGAGTGTGTCCATGTGTGTGAACAGGGTTGGGCTCCTTATCTGCAAGAACACACTCCGATCTGCTCCAACTAAACAACTTGCTTTGGGTCTATGGCTGGCTCGCATAGCTTTACAAGAATATACACAAAACACAATATTGGCATTTCAAGATGTGTTCATTTTAATATTTAAATAATTTAATTTGTTTATTTAGTTTTTGTTTTAATCAAAGGGAACCAAGTAAAATACTGTAAATTATCTCGACATACTATAGGAACACTAAATGCACTAAACGGCAACATTTAGGTTACATAAATATTACTAAATCAGATTTTTGAATAGAGCTGTTGCAAAGGAAACTGACTCGCATAAATTAACCAATCTTACAGAGTCTGAGACCAGTTTCACTACAAAGTTTAAGATATAAACCCTATAAAGCCAACTGTATCATATTTGATACGCAAATTTACATGGCCTTTAGATTATTAACATGATAAAAACCTGTTGTACATAACCTACTACGCGCCTTCTGTTGTCTGTTTGATAGTTTATACTTTTTAGCAAGTAAAAGGCATTTTAGCATTTTATCGTCACTGATTTTTATAAAGTAAACGCAAGATTAACTTATATTGTTAATATTTCAAGAGGAAAACTTACTAAACTGAAGCAATTTTACTTGATTTAGCCAAACATATATTTTTTTGTTGTTGAAAAAATAATGTTAAAATGTATCAAATATCATACATGGGGCTTTTGAGAAATGTTTGTTTGTTGATCTCTCAATCATTGTTGTATTGCACTGCATTATGTTTTGCCGCCACAATAAAAACTACGGACCTTTGATCATAAAAGCATTTAAATATAATCTTACTGATAATATTATTGAGATATAAAGAGTGACAACTGACATTTATATGAATTTAAGGCAAGTAGTCTGCTATACTCTTAAAGATCTCATGATTTATTACAAGCTATCAGCATTTCATCTTACTTTTTGGTCGTATAAATAACAACGACTGCCTCAAATCGCATGTTTTTGCTCAGTGCGCGCTTATATAAATCCTCCTCGATTATGAGCTGCATATTCTCACCATACCATACTATAGGAGCCATAAAAGACATGCAAAAAAAACATGCAAACTTTTTAGATTTTGTTCAATAAAAAAAGTTTTCTGACTATTATTTTATATGACAGGCTTTACCAGGGTTAGCCTAATGTCTTAAAACTAAAATTAATATGTGTCCTAATTTTTTCATACTTGCAAGACAACAAACTAATAAAATGTATTAAGTTAATAGTCTTTAAATGAATGGCCAATTGAAAATCACTGTGATATTCACAAGGTTTCATTTAATATAAGTGCCAAAAATTGTCATTCAAACCGGGCTGGATCAGCACCCTCAACATGCATATTACACTTACTATGGATCTTTTGACCAGGTCTGGATCACAGCCCCACAAGGCCCCTCGAGCCATTTTTGGAGTCGTCCTCTGGCCGCCGCCACGGGACAATTTGGTAGGCTAACAATAGACTAACATTAACATTTTTTTTAAATAAATAAATAACATAGTAGTCCGGGGTCCCAGTGGTTAGTGTGTGATCCGGGGCCAGAGGACTGCAAAAGTGAAACAGGCAGGAGGAAATAAACACATATAATTGGTTTCTAATTAGACTCCGTGTGCTGCAGTGATAATTCACAGGTCTGTTTGTTTCACAGTGTGGGAGCACAGCGGTGGAACGGATTATAGCCAAATTGAGGACATGCAAATATGAAAGTAGACCTGCACACAAACAAACCTGTCAAACATGCACACAAATCCAAACATACACTACAGTATAAAAGTCTGGGGTCAGTAATATATATATATGTTTAAATAATAATAGTGTTTTGCAGCAACAAAACGACAAAGTTATTCGTTTGCGATGACATGTGACAAGCATGAAAGCACAATTGTAATAATAATATTGGTAATTATTAACTTTATTATTATTGGTATAATGGCCTAGCCTGGGAAACCCCTTGCGAACTTACGGCAAATTTGAGATTTGCGCTGCAAAAATTTCCAATTTTTCTATATTAAAAGGTAACCAATCACAAACGTTGAGTGCTTTACACAATGACGATCGCTCTGATTGGTTTTAGGTCTATCCAATTGCGCCCAGAGGCATTCGAGCGGTCCGTTGGTGAATCCCCTTTGGAAATGGGCTGTGAATGAACCTTCCCCCAGACCCACTCTCAGTTACAACTGAGAAGGGTCTGGTGTCAACCAGGCTAATAATGGCCATCTTAACCCCAGAATGAACCATTATAAATATAGTTTTACAGCTTTTGTCCCGTCAGTCTGAAAGCAGAACACACAAGGTGTACAGCAGGGTCAGACCGCAGCCAGGTAACGTCCAGGGAAAACACTGCAAATAGAATCGCTCGCGGCGAGACAGACAGTGACGCATCCCTCACACAGCCGGGTTACTGGCGTGTGTCAGTGTTCGCACCCACCCACTGGAATCAGACGGTCACATGGGGTGACATGACTGGCACCAAGGCAGAGGGCCATTTGCGAGACCACCCGGTCCACAAACGTCAGCTTCACTTCCTAGAGGCAGTACAGAACTTTCTAGTCTACTTTGAGCTTGAGATGAGTTCAACAAGTGTGCTAATTGTTCAATTACTTTTAGGAACCCCTTCCCACAATTACCAATGCGCAACGGACCTTGTCCTCAACAAGGAGCGAATCTCAAGATGCTGGTGAAATACAGGAGCGTTTTTCTAAACCATAAAGATTGGGTTTACAGAGTTGGTATACTGTCATGATTCAGTAAATGACAAGAGGATGTCTGAAGGGGTGTAGCTGATAAAGGAGGAGGAGATCCCGAAAGGTTCAGTTAGGAAACAAAATCAGGGTTCAGATCAAGGACACGGGTAGGGAGAGAGGCCGAGAGAAGGACCAGGGTAAAGAAAAAAAAAACCTCTGCTTGTATCTGTCACTACGACTTTAAATCAACAGCTCTGCTGGATGCAGGCATTCATAGAGACATTGATGTTATTGAGAAAGCAGAACCGTGAATGCAACCGTGACTGTTACAAAGGGAGGCCACAATGAAAAGAGCTACAACAGCGATACAATAGAGCTACAGATGAACAACGAGCCTTGACAGCGAGTCTACAATTAAGATACAAAAGAGATTATATGAGGGCGCAATAAAAGTGAAAAATATCTGCAGCCAAGATTAGCTTTTTGCCCCACCTGGCTGTGACGAGTTAATGAAAAACAAAAGAAGGAATATTACCAACTGTAATTTTAATTATTTTTACATTTAATTTTGATAAAAAGTACTTTAGTATAATAAATAAAATATATTTACCTTCTTACAATTTAATATTATAATAACCAACTGGTTTTAATTATGCTCCAAATGCTGATTTTGTTTTGCATCTGGCACTAGGCGAGCTCTTTATACAGGGTCCTGAGAGGACACAGCTACAGACTGCAGAAAAAGTCTAAAACAATAATCGGTTTCCACAGTTTCACTTCAGTTAAGTAACTAAAGAGATTAAATGAGGGTGCAATAAAACTAGAGAAGAGTTGCAGCCCTTTGTACAGAGTCCTGAGAGGACATGACTATACAGGGTGCACAATAAAAGATGATCATCTTTATCTTCATCAAAGCAAAGCTGGGAAACAGCAGTCAATAAAAAAAAAGTAGAGAACGGCACGAAAATAAAACCGCTTAACAACATACAATGAGTGCTAAAGTGACAGACTGGAGTGAAAAAGTCTGACATTGCAAATCTGTGAAAACCCTGAAAAAAATAGATTTAGAAAAAAATGCAAGAGATATTTGGGATATTTAAGTTAATGTGGGTATGTTTTTGTTTTGAACTGAAGCATAAGATGCTCACAGGATCATCATGTTTTGAACAATCTTGTGTTGATCATGAAGCTGTAGTGCTGCTGTCATTAAAGCAATCAGGGACAAACTAAATTCTCTGAAATTCATGTTCATACTTCATTCTCAAATCAATTTCCCACTCAAAGAAAATGAAAATCAGAAGCATTTTCACTAGACTTTTGCACCCCAGTGTATGCATAAAAAAAAAAAAAAAAAAAAAAAAACTTCTTAAAAAATTATTCTTGAGTCTTACCTTTCAGCTGATCAGCAACACTGTGCCCAGCACGTTCCATCACTCGTCCATCCTCCCTCTCATAACAATCATCCAGATAACTTGCCGTGACCTCCGACAAGTGCACCTTTCCCGCCACGCCCAGCTGTTCCATGAGATTGGCTAGGTTGACGTCGTTGGACCAGACGTCAAACTTAAAGCGCTTCATTCCCAGAATGCCACAGAGCACGGTGCCAGTGTGAACGCCAACGCGCATGTCTACGGTCTCTGACGTCTCCTGGCAGAACTGCTCGATGGCCTGGATCATCCCAAGCCCCATTTCCACACAGCAGTATGCGTGATCGGGGACAGGCTCAGGGCAGCCCGCCACACAATAGTAGCAATCTCCTAGAGTGCTGATCTTCTCGCAGTGGGTCAACTCGCAAAGACGGTCGAAGCGGCCGAAGAGGTCATTCAGCAGTCCTACCAGTGCATGGGCGGACTTGTTGGCACTCATTTTAGTGAATCCCACAATGTCAGCGAAGAGGATGCTGACTGGCTCCATGCGCTTCATGTTGAAGGGCCTGAAAATGATTTGTCCACGAGGAATAGAGTTCTTCTTACCTTTGAGGTTTTTGGGGCTGGACGAGGTCACGGCGGCGGCAGTGCCGACGGAGCACGTCCCTGCGCTGTATCGTTTCCCTGAGCTCTCGCTCTCCTCGTCTCCCTGTTTCATCAGCTCGTCCGCCACCAGCCGAGGCATCACAGAATGGATCATCCGCTCCTTCAGCGCCTTCTCGACCTCCAGATCCTTCCCGTGCATGACCGCCTGACCCACCTTGAGAAAGGTACTCCGAGAGCGCACTTCGGACATGATGAATATGTGGATGCCGATGACGTGTGCGCACAGGTGCAGCAGGACTTTACCTGGGCCGAGCCAGCTTAGATTATGCCAGTCTGAACTTCCTACTCCTGACCCTACATAACTACCATCCAACTGAGCAAGGTGCAGCCAACCTAAAGCCTCATAGAGGACAGAATACAACAGGCCTAGAAGCACCGACGCATACAGGGGCAAATGCAACACACTGTACAGCAAAAGCAGCACCTCCATACAGAGCGAAAATGTCCCAACTGGTGATATACAAGGAGCATTTTGAAAAGCAGGTAGTAGTGAATGATTGCCTGCTTTCTGGCTATCAAAAAGAGCAAAGAGAGCTGTTTGCGTCTGGGGCGCCAGGGTGATGCCAAACATGATCACTGTAAGGAGGAAGGAGGTATGGTTGTAGAATCGCACATACAGACTTGAGAAGGTAAACCAGAGGAGGAGAAGGCAAAGCACAAGAAACCCTGCCGTGGGGACCAGGAAGTTTGTAGGGTCACACCTGTTGCTATTGATCCCAAAGTAAATCCCCCACAGAAGCGCAGCGGTGGCCAGGTAAAACAGGATGTAGCGGAATCTTCTCTGCATCTGCGGGAAGCAACGTTCCCTGCATGCCTCCTCTAGTATGGAGGAGTCAAACTTGGGGTCCCAGCACTGCGCAGCAGACCTCTCGAACAGCTGCGGGACTCTCCTCGGCCTGCTCAGATGAGTCCTCATAGCCCTGGGAACACCCAACTCTCCTGAGCTGCAGCTTGACGAGATGCTGTATTTGCAGGGTTTGGAGGAGCCCATGTCGCCAGGGTCAACCTCCTGGTCTGGACCCACCTGTTGATCCTGGCTGTCGGTTATCTGCACAGTAACAGCTCCCCCTTCACTATCACACCTAACTTCAGTCTCGTGTAGTGGCTGGTGCTGCTCTGGCAATGCCATGGCAATGAGACAACAATTGACTTTAAATTATCACATATCACCTACTGCTGACAGTACAGAGGAAGTGGCATTTGACATGAAAAACACTGTTTGTGTTTGTAAAAAGTCCAGCTAGAACAAAATTCCAAGTGCATTCACTATGAAGATGGACTGTCTTGGACTCTTGAGCAGTTCCTTATCCGATTACGTCAGCACTCGAATTCCATTATATTCTATGGCTCATGGGCGCGTGAACGCGCATGTGTGCACTTTTGCTCCGAGAGACTGACGCACTGTCATTCGCTCAGCCTCCTTTTTTGAGGACATCGTTTTACATTTTCATTCAATACAACAACAGCAAGTAAGTATGGCTTAAAATATAGGAGGTTGGTTAACATTGGGTGTCCTGAAACGGTTTTTAAATTAGTTTTTTAATCCAGTCAACACTGTCCCTCAAACACCCTCTCCAATGCTCGAAAATGTTTGAATTTACTTTCCATTTCCAAATGACATGCAAAGGTAATGCAAATTTATATTTCATATTTCCAAATGCCAGATTTCACACATTTCTTGTAGTACTCGGTTTCGGTCAAATGTCAGTTAACTTTACAAGTCAGCAAATTCTAAACTTAATTTGTCGAAAGAGTATTTGCGGTTAAAAGGCGCCAATTTCTCTGAGAAAACTTTTTTTTTTAATGCACCACTTTTACCTTTTTAGTGTCAAAAATCACAGAAAATTTATTCAAAAATATCTAACAACGTACTCCCTTATGTTCTGGCATCACGAAGAAGCAATTGTCCAATATATCCCGTAAACGGAGAAGAAGAAAAAAACGCCTGATAAGACATTAAAGCTGCCCGTCTTTTTCCGTCAAAACTCAGTGCATATCCCGTTACTGCCCCACTTCTGCCCCTGTCGAGGGTCAGAAGACGGCCTATCCCCATGGAGGAGCCCCGTCCTTTCCTGAACACACACTCCGGATGTCAACCGTGAATATTCCAGCTTTCAAAGCGCGTTAAAATGCTCCCAAGCTCAAGCTGACGTCGTGACAATTCCAAAAGACATCAGCCGTTCGCGCGAGGGTGCAACGCGGCTGTGCATATCTGCCAACTCCAGAAGACGAATAACACTTATGATTTCAACTTCCAAGAAGAAGAAAATACCGATGACATCTTGGCACTCTGACAAGTCAAAGTGGGCTGAAGTTAAGTTTATCCTCGTTTGTGTGTAATCCCTTTTAACCAGTTACTTGGAGTTAATCTCAAATAGTTTCACTGCAAAGTGTTCAAAATGAAGACGAAAGTTTTGTTTTTTTTCCCCCCAGGCCTCAAGTCGTTTGATCGGGCTGGCAGTTCAACACCCGTGGAGTTCAGAGGAAGAATGAGATCTCACACTCCATTGCTTAAAATCCCACGCCAATGCTCCAACATTATCCGCCTCTTTAATCCCCACTTTGTCTGTTTAACATTCCTCTAAAACTCAGTTCAAGTCCGCTTTTTCGTAGACACGCTCATGCCAGGCGAGCGCACCGCAGCAGTGTCGCGTTGCGTCCTCTTCCGTTCGCTCTCGGTTCTCCTCCCTGTCTGTCTGCACGAGCCTGTTGAAGGGAACGGCTGGTGTCGTGAGAGCCGAACGGCTTCAGGTAGGAGTTGAACACCGCTGGTTGGCGCTTACCCGGGCGCTGCGTTCACCAGGAACACCACCATGTTCTGAACACACTCGGAAAAGATGGTTGTGGGCGTGCGGTGGGGTGGACAACTTAACTACAGTGTTGAAATACAGGGGAGGGGGCAAGTTACAGGGGAGCGCGCACGCTGGGCTCTTTAACGGCGGCGCGCACGCACGAACTCTTCATACTCAAATTCTGAAGTTCTCTGGGCAGTGTGCCCATGTGATGTCATAAAAAGAACAGGTACGTTGAGTATAATCATGACACTGGCTATTATCGGAACCTAGATTAGCTGGGACCTGAATTTGACCTGTTCCTTGAGTAATTGAAAATTGTCACTGTGGTAAATTAGTGTGAGTCAAAACCATGACATATAGATTTGCAATACAATAAAGTAGGCTATTGTAAGAGAAATAATAAAGTTTTGCAAAAGAAAAATAAAGTATTGAGCAAAACAAAAAATATTTGTATACTTTATTTTTCCTTTGCAATTCTTTCTTTTTGTTTGCAAAAAAAAAAGTGATAAGTTGACTTAACTTTACAAAAGCGAGGAAACCTGTTGCCTTAAAATTAAGTAATAAACTTTATGCGTAGTTGAAAACATTAAGTTATGTGAACTTGACAATTCCACATAACTTAATTCTTTCAATTATGCATTAATTGCTTAGTAATTTTAAGGCAATGGGTTTACTCACTTTATTTAAAGGTACTATATGTAAGAATTTTGTAATAAAATATCCCAAAATCACTTGAACATTGTGATATGTTTCCTGCAGTTGTGTACTTACAATATCCCAAAAGTTCTCAAAGATTTTTTATTTCAGAGAAATTCCTATTTTAAATAACTGGCTGTCCCAGAAAACCTGTTCACTTGTCGCCTGTCAATGACATAATATCCGCGTTATCCCTGGTTTCCGCTCAAGTACTGCCATAGTAACCATGGCGACAGACATGGACAACTGCGTGTGTAACGTCTAGCTGCACGCTGTTGTTGTTTCGTTCAAACATTATGAACCATGGCAAGCAGACTTTGGGAAAATAGGAGAACTATAACAAGGATCTTGTATGTACTTTATTAGACAGGTGAGCAAATGTACATAAAACAAATCTAATGTTATATAGCTCAACATGATGGAATGTTAGAATATGATCTGTATGTCTAATGTTTATAGCTTACTGCTAGTCTCATACAGACAAACTAACACATAGAATAACATTATAACTTTCACCACACTCAAATGAGTTTAGTGTGATAGTGTAGAGCAAGTGACACAGCGCTGCGTTACCTTAGAAGTTTCATTCGTCTAATAAACTGACCTGTGCGAGTAATTCAGCACTTCGGTAGAATTAAATGTCCTTATTATATCCGCGGGACTCGCGTGTGACGCTGATATCTGTCTCTTATTAGCAATCGAGAAATCAAAAAATGACTTATTGTATCTTTAAGTTAAGTCAACTGATCACTTTTTGCAGTGTAATTATTATTTTTATTTTATTCTTATCAGAATGTGGCGTCAAGACTGATGAAAGCTTTTTTTATCAGGACCTCAAATATAAAGGTATCTGAGGGGGGGAAATACAGTAAAATAAATTATCGTGGTTCCCACAGTAATAAAAACCTGGAAATATGTGGACATTAAAAAAAAAGAAGTGATTTACAGGCCTAGAAAAGTAACAGAAATCTTAAAAAGTATGAAAAGGATTATAATGAATCTATATTGTTTTTAATGTTCCAAACTCTGAAATATTGAACTTTTTGTAAGTGTAAATGGTCAAATTATATTTAAAAAATCATTATCCAGTAATTACGAAACAGCGGCGAAGTCAAGTTGCCTGTCCAAAAAAAAAGTTTTCTTCAGGGTTATTCTTAATCTGTTATATTTTTAATCCACTTAAAAACAATAGAAGTAGAGTATGAATGGTATTTTCCCATTGAGTGTGTGTCTGTATGCTCCAGCATTATAGGAACATACCTGAGATTCTCGGTGTGTTTTGACCTTTGATTTATCAGATAAGTAACATCCAAGTGATAATCGTCCCGCACTTCCTGTGTCAGACATTCATCGCGTCCAGTTTCTGAGACATGCTGTGTCGTGTCAGATGGGAAAGTTTATGACACAAGAGTGTGTTCAGGAATTTGACCAACACCAGGCTGTGGACTCGCCATGCATGTACAGCTTTATTTCTTGGTGACCACTTCTGGTCTCTTACTCACTGCTGCAGATTGTTAAACAAACAAGAGAATAACTAGCAACACAGTATTTAGTGCAAATCTCCATTAAAAAGTCTTATCAATTGTATACTCAGGCTACAGCATTTACAATTCTAACCCTTCTAGGAGTCATACTTTCATGTGTGTTTTACACAAACTACCTTGACATTTTATTTTTATATATAGATAAATGCATAGAGTGCCGCTATCAAAACAGATAAGACTGATAATTTTCATAAACAGAACTTTTTATGAAACCAAAGGTTATTGCATTGAACTGTGATCAGTATTTTTACTGCAGTCAGTTTAATGATATGCTACGCCATCTAGTGGACATTTTGGGTTCTCGTGTGTTCTACATGTTGAAGTGAAAAATCATTATCATTTGTCTCACAATTCATCCACTTATTTAGGTGTTTTATTGACTTAAATATCCAGTTTATCTTCCATATTGTGTAAATCAATAGCCACAAAATTTTTTTAATGTCACCACAGTATTAACATGCAGTAATATGAGCGTACTCAACATGAAATTCTCATCTCAATTACCAACAACTCATATACCACTAAATTGCACAAAGGAAAATTATCAGTATGTACAAGTGGAACTGAAGTACTAATGAAGTCAAACTTTCTACCACATATAGCATATTCACACGACATTCAAACAAGAAATAAATAATATTATAACATGTTATATTTATTCTGAACATAGTATAAATAAGTAAAGTAATGTGTTGCAAACTGATTTAAATTAGAACAAGGAAGAAAAAGAATAACCGAGAATCTGTTTTATACAGACTGATAAAAGTATCTGTGTAACTGGGACGTGCAGAGAGTTCCTCAGGGGCAGGGGCTCAAATGTAAAAAGGGGCATATATATATATATATATATATATATATATATATATATATATATATATATATATATATATATATATATATATATTAAAAGTATATTAAAATAGAAAACCATTATTTTAAATTGTAATCATTTTTTTTTATTTTTTTTATCAAATAGCCTAAATGCAAGCTTGAAGCGCATGAGACTTATTTAAAAAATTTAAATAATAATAATGTGTGTGCAGAAATTTAAAATTAAAAGTCACCATTTCGCGTGTTGTTGTCAGCCTACACTTCACATAATAGGCCTGGGCTTCATTTAACAAACTATGATAGTTTCATAATGGTAAACGGTGTAGTATAGAGTAGACTAAATACATTAAGTGACTTGAATACTTACCATTAATGCTACTTTTGGTGCTGGTTTTGAGCAGTGCTTTAGTCAATTAGCATCCATTAGTTCAACGACGGAGATTGAGATCGCTTCAATGTAAATTCGTCTGTCCATGACATTTTCAAACGATTTATAAATGACCGGAAAAAATTACGCTCCACTTCACATTGTCCAATAAAATTTTAACTTGTGCCAGATGTACGATTGGTCGGTGTATTATACATGACAAACAGGCTTCAGTGAATTAAGTAATATTTTAAAATATGTGTTATGTGGATTTGAATCGACACACAACCTTTTATTTAAAAAAAAAAAATTAACAATTGTTTGGTTTATTTTTTTCCTGCCGTCGAGCCATAACGTTACTCACTAAAAAGAGACTCGAGAGCATCGGTTCCCAAACAGACTGTGGGATAGGTTTACACTAGTGCATTTTCATTTTAAAACGTCTAACTTTTGCTACGGTTATGCTTGCCGTCCACACACTACTCCGGAGTTTTAGACCCTCGAAAACGGCCCGTCAATCAAGACCGGAGCAGACACACGCACAACTTGACGCAAGTGACGCAACCCATAGCAACGCGTTATAGCAACAACACCTCAGACTGACAGAAACGTAAAAATAAACGTGAATTTAGGCTACTTTAGTTTTGTACACATTGTCATGTTAATTATAAGCAAATGCATTTTGTTTTATTGACCACAATATTATCATTGATATATGTTTGAGAAGGGCACTTTTGATTAATTTTGAAATAGGGCTCGAGCACCCAAAGCCCCCCCCCCCCCCCCCCCCCCCCTCTGCACGTGCCGATGTGAATCTCACAAATGGTATGTCACTTTTACTCTCTCTCTTCATTGCTTTATTTATAACCATTTATTCATAACTGTTATTCTCGTCCATCCATTCATTCAATGATTTGGTGCCCTCAGACTTGACTGATGTGCCTTAGGTAGAAAATAAACCCTCACTCCGTTCTTCTTTTAGGCTACTGTCTCCGCCAACGGTTTTGGGGTTTCTCCTTGGTTTCTGCAGCTGCCTCTTCCTTGGCTTCCCTTTTCTCAGCCAAACTGCTGAGCAAAGCCGGCAGGTCATCTGTGATGGCCTTATCAATCTTCTCCAGCAGGCACCCCCCTGTCCAGCCACAGTATGAGGAGAGGACCTTAAAGCCGCTGGGAGGATTCACTCCAAAGAAGTCCCGGTACGCCTCCGGTTCTGGCAAGTCGAACTTGCTCACATTGGTCTTGGCCAGAATGGACTTGAAGATGTAGAATTTGTCAGGGTCACTGACGATATCACGGAAAACCTCCTGTGGGTCACTAAACCAGCCCAGCTTCTCATGATACGTCTGCAAGTAGCGGTCGACCAGGAGGGCGTGGATGCGCACGCGGATGCCGTGCTGGCGGATGAAGGCGATTTTGTTTTCCAGGCGGTTCTCAATGACCTGATTTAGGTCCTCCAGCAAAGAGATCTCCTCACGTTTAAAAAGGTCTCTGTTGGTGTCTGGATTGTAGTCCTGCGGCCAGAAGGAGCTCACGTAGACGCGCGGGGGTTCTGTCACATTAATCAGGGGGGCCATGCTCCAGAAGAGGGCGCCGTATACACGCATTAAGTCCTGGGTTGTCAGACTGTCGGCCTTGTTGAGGATGATGCGGATCTGTGACTCGCGTCCCTTCATCTGTCTGAACAGCATCTCAAGTTCTAATCCTACATCCAGTTTGGTTGGGTCAAACACCAGGAAGATGAGGTCAGCACGGTCGATAAACCACTGGCACACTTCGCTATAGGGGTACCCTAAAGGACAACAACACAAATTGTAAACGTGTTCAAAGGCAGAATGTTACACTTTTATCCTATAATATGATTCTTTTTCAGAAATGGTTCTTTTGAGGGAAAAAAAACGAACTTAGATACTGAGGGAATACCGTACTAAAATACTCTGAAAACTTTGTAGGCTATTCAGTGGCGCCGAAACACCACTAGTGAATCTGTGGCGTGAAAACAAAAAAACTAGGGCTTGGTTTCACAGACAGGGCCTAGATAAAGCCAGGGTATGCCTTAGTTAAATTAGGACATTTAAAGCAACACTAAATAACTTTTCCTCTACGGTCGCCCTACAGGTTGGAAGCGGAATTGTTCATTACCGCTGTCGTAAATAATTTAGCCTATACCGCAGCCTACTGTCGCACGCACGCTCGCTCGCTGTTTATTCAGCACCGGCTTTGGCATGAATGATGTCCACAGACAAGGTATGTTGCATGATTTCATGAAAGTAGCCATGATGTATTGCGACATCAGAAACGAAGAAAAACAAAATAATGACTATTGTAACGCTTGACGTAAAGCAAGTCAAATTTGTAGTTTTCTTATGTCTCATTCGAACTACAGAAACGTGACACGATCTGGCAAACTTGCATAGTGCAGTTAGAGCAGTTATAGGGCCGCAAAGTAAATCCAGAAGTGCCTTTCACCGTTACGACCTGATGAACCACTAATACGATTTGGGAAAAAAATATTTTAAGGTAAAAAAATGTATTTAGTGTTGCTTTAAATAGCTTTTATAAACATGCCTTAAAAAAAAACATTACTGTAGGTGTGCATCAAAACAATGTCACTGATATATTTTAAGATATGCCAGTGCAAGTTGCTTTCAGTTAAACCAGTAAAGCTTTGTCATGGTTAACAGGTTTGCGTAACAAAAGCAGCCCAATTGCTATTCAAAGCCCGCCCAATCATGGCCAAAACTAGCAACACTAAGTATTGTCCTCATGCGAATGATTCAACTGGTTCTTATAGTGAATCAAATGCATTCAGCGCAAGAAGTGTAGTCCAATTCCCAAAATAATTACTTTAATGAGTCAATTTTATTTATTGAGTCAAATATGCACAACTAACTAGTTACTGACTGGTTGTTCATATGATGTGTAGTTCAAATTGTCTTTTTTTGTGTGTTATTGTTTAATAGTTAAGCCCAATAATTTGATTGCATTTATACTACTTCTAAAAAAGTATTTGTGCAAGAATTGTTTTAAATTTATTCAAATTTAAATGATCTCATAATTCATATTTAATTTCTTTTTCCAAGTATGTTTTACTTAGAATAAAATAATCATTAATGAAACTATTAAGGAACAGAAATGGTTAAAATCTTCACGATTACTATCCCTGCTTCAAATAAGCCAAAACGTTTAACAATATTCAATTCGGATCGAGAGGTGCGTTTTGTCCTCTTTCAAATATTAGACTCTTTATACTTTTTGTGTCTTTGTCAATGCAGTATTTTCACCTCTCTCTTGTTGTTTGCGGTTTTCAATGATGCCAGGTGTGTCCACAAATGTGACGCGCTCCAGGAGTTTGTGCGGCATCTCGATTCCCACCAGCTTTTCCAGGAACCCCTGACCAAACTTCTCCAGTGGCGAGAAAGAGCGGGAACTGTCCGCAGCCATAACAATGCCCTCGATGTTGCGAACCTTCTCGCCGTGCATTAGGACAGTGTATTCTGAGGTTGTGGGCTCAGCCCCTGAGAAAGCAAAAGAGCGATATGAAGGAGATGTTGTATGTTGAACTAATATCCTCTTATATAATAGCTCATTTAATGTGGTTCTTTCATTTTACATTCATCCATTTAATGACTGATGTGTTACCAGTGTAAAGCTGCTGTGAAGTGTCATGGAGACCCAGAAGATAATTGATCATGGAAGACTTGCCAACGCTCCAGGGACCCAGGAACAGGACCATGGGCTTAGAGGTGATCTCTGCATCTGATCAGTGTGAAGAAAACAGGCCGTTTAACTGAGGTGAGGGCTTCATTTTGACACTTTTTGTGGTAGTAAAGCAGTCATCTGATGTTGTAAAACATCCGTTCACCTGATACTTCATGCTGCCTGAGCTCATTGTATCTGTAGGCATTCTCCAAGGGTTTAATCGCGGTGTGGTAGACATGCTGCAGCTTCTTCAGAGCGTCTATGAGAGTTGATGAAATGATTACAAAACAAATAATAATAGCAGAATAAACTTGTTTATAATTTAATAATTTTCTGGGAACTGATTTTAGTTTGCTTTTAAAAAAATCCAATGAAGATTCAAGATATTGAATAAGTTAAATAAGATATGAAATTAATTATTGTTTTCACTGCAAAAAGATATATTGTAGGTTTAACTTAAAAAAGGTGAGTAACCTGGTTGCTGTTTAATGTTAAATTAATTGAAATGAAACAATTTAGTTAATACAATGAGGGAGATTGATTTAATCAACAGAAACTCAAAATATTATCTGAACCACATAAATCTTCCAGGTTGATTTTACAAAATAAAAAATGTTGTGATTACAAATCATGAAAAAATTTTTTACAGTGCACTTTGTCGAAAATTCAATAAATTCTTGAAATGGTAATATGCTAGCTATTTCTGAGCAAACAATTAATTGCTTATGATTTTGCACACTATAGGTGATGTGTGACAGAACAAGTGAGCTCACACAAAATTGTTTTAGTCAAGCTAAAATGTAATTGGTTAATGTAGACCTAACTGGCCTGATATGGTAAATACTGTACAGCCTATGAAAGTAAAACTTTTTTTTAAATAATTTGTATTTTCATTATATGACTCACCGACATATTCCCGTGACGGTTCAGCTGTTGCCAGACGCAGCGTCTCTTCAATGTGAGATCGATCTCTTGCGGCAGAACCTGAGAGGGTTGTTTCCTCCACTGCCAGAGGAAAAATAGCCAGCATAAAACCTGAATCTCATGTCATCAACATCACATTTTTTTATGTGGCTTTAAAAAAAATTGTTACTTTACGTTTAAATTTTTTAGTTACCATTTGGTTTTTATTTGATAAACATATTGTTAGAAAATAAAAATGTTGTCATCATTTACTCTTTACCCTCAAGTTGTTCTAAACCTGTATAAATGTCTTTCTTCTGCTGAACACAAAATAAGTTATTTTAAAGAATATGGGTAGTCAAACTGTTGATGGGCCCCATTGATTTCCATAATGTGGGGAAAAATATGGAAGTCAATGGGACCCATCAACTGTTTGGTTACAGATATTCTTCAAAATATCTTCAAAAGAAAATAAATTCTTACAGGTTTGGAACAACATTAGGGTGAGTAAATTATGCACTATTAAGGTTTCAGTTGTGGAATCAACAGAACATTGCCACAGTTTAAATGTACACCTTAAGTAAACAATATCTCTGAGGAAAGAAGCTGCATCTGTATTTAGACTAGAATCACAATCACAGGAAACTATGTATTGACTATTATTAATCTTAGTTGACAATAATAACCTGGCTCCAAAACAGAATACAACTGTCATTTTGGGTTCATCTACTGCAACCGCTACATCAGGTCTATTTGGAGCCAGTTAAACACACTCACTGTACTATTAAAAGCATCTGAAACATTTCTTCCCCATTACAAAACTGGCCTCCATGCAAGCCAGAGAACATAATGGCCATTGGACTTGTGCCAAGTGTTATTTCTGTTAGGTTATTTTTGGTGATGGGTTTATTCTTGTGCCACCTTTGACCAAAGTATCAGGTGGAGAAGCACAAGGAACTGACTTTTACAATAGTGTCCCACCCTGCCCCCTAATGACGGGACAGCAACATAGCTCCTTCTCTCTGGTTATTTCCCATATAACGGGGTTTAACCAGAAGATTCTGAAGCTCTTTATTATACAGTCAAACCAAAAATTATTCTGACACCAGATCAAATTTGTAATATTTTTTTACTACTGGGTGCAGGACACTATAGTTAATTTATGTAAGTGAGGATAGGAAAATAAAGTAAACTGTGACATATTATACCCAAAAATTATTCATACAGTGGACTACCAGCAGCCATATCACCCTGTAGCCCAAGACTGGATGCCCACTGAAGCTAAGCAGGGCTGAGCCTGGCTAGTACCTGGATGGGAGACCTCCTGAGAAAACCTGGAAGAGGTGTTAGTGAGGCCAGCAGGGGGCACTCACCCTGCAGTCTGTGTGGGTCTGTGTCCTTCGGTGTCCTGACCACATTCCCTCCAATGGCCCTTACCAATCATGGCCTCCTAATAATCCCCATCCACTGAATTGGCTCTACCACTTTCTGTCCTCTCCACCTATAGCTGGTGTGTGGTGAGCGTACTGTGGCTGCCATTGCTTCATCCAAGTGGATGCTCACACTGCTGGTGGTTGAGGAGAGACCCCCTGATATGATTGTAAAGCGCTTTGGGTGTACAGTAGTACATATGAACGCGCTATATAAATGCCTCATTCTATTCTATTCTATTCTATTCTATTCTATTCTATTCTACTTAAATGTAACAGTTGACAGCTATTCAACCGAATTCATTTGTGAGACAGTCCAACAGAAGGATGAACAAAACCAGTGAAATATCAACTGATTTGATAACTCTGAATTCTTGTCATTTTTTATTATTATTTTCTAAACTATAGCGAATAATGTGAGAAATGTGAGAAAGGTGACTGAATAAATTTTGGTATGACTGTATTTGGATTTTAAATTAGAGCAAAGGGGGCATTAGTAACAATTCTGTGAAATGTATTTCCTGAGGTTGTACTAACCCTAACCCTTCGTAAAAAAAAATGGTCCACTGTATATTGTCAACCAAAGTGTTTTCTAAAATTTGTCAATTTGTCTGGCCGAACAGCAGCAGAGCAGTCACATTTGTTGTTGTTTAGTAGACTTTTGTAGGCTAAATCCAATAATTTCTACAAGAATCCAAGCAATTGATAATTTGGCAAAAGATTTCCACAAACAGATTTCGCAATGGGTTCAAGTTGGTCATGCAGATTTGTTTCGTTGAACAACACAAAGCTGCTTAGTTTTTTTACATTTTTAGAAAACTGATCGCAATTCAACAATTCAACATTCTCTTATCTCATCTTAACATTAAATGTTAAATTTTATTCATGCTGACTGAACTGTACTGTACCTTCGGCAGATGCTTCGGATGCTGGTACATCATCTGACACTTCTTCCACCGTTACTTCTTCAGCGGGTGCAGGAACTTCTTCTTGGACCATAATTTGCTCTGAAGTTGGTTCTACAAGCTTCTCAGTTGCCAATTCAACAACCTCCTCAACAACATCTGCTGCAGGTTCCTCAGCCTCTTCTGTTTCCACCATTTTTAAGGCTTCTGGTTCAATCTCAGGAACTCCTTCTTCCTCTGTTACAGCTTCCTCTTCTATGTCCTCTTCCTCTGCTACCTCTTCTTCAACCACCTGTTCCTCACCTCCCTCATCTTGAATATGAGGAACATCTTCTTCCTCAGCTACCTCCCCGTCACTCTGAGAAAGTTCCTCTTCTTCACCTGCATCATCTTCAGTCTGAAGACCCTCTTCTTCCTCAGCTACCTCCCCGTCACTCTGAGAAAGTTCCTCTTCTTCACCTGCCTCCTCTTCAGTCTGAAGACCCTCTTCTTCCTCAGCTACCTCCCCGTCACTCTGAGAAAGTTCCTCTTCTTCACCTGCCTCCTCTTCAGTCTGAAGACCCTCTTCTTCCTCAACTACCTCCCCTACATTTTGAGAAAGTTCATCTTCTTCGCCTTCCTCCTCTTCAATCTGAGGACCCTCCTCTACCTCAACTACCTCTTCTTCAGTCTGAGAAAGTTCCTCTTCTTCACCTGCTTCATCTTCAGTCTGAAGACCCACCTCTTCCTCAACCACCTCCTTCTCAATCTCCTCTTCGACAGATTCCTCAACAACCATTTGTGCCTCTACATCACTGTCGACCTCTGAATTCTCTTCCTCCTCCTCCTCCTCCTCCCTCACGTCATGTGCCTCCTCAATAACTTCCTCCTCCACCACTTCATTGGATGTCTCTAACTCAACTTCTGCCTCCTCATGGACTTCCTCCTCCACCACTTCATTGGATGTCTCTAACTCAACTTCTGCCTCCTCTTCATGTGCTTCCTCCTCAGATATCTCTTCAGAAGAGGCCTCCTCTTGACTCAACTCTTTCTCTTCTGAAACAACCTCATCCTCTTCATCCTCGTTAGAGCTGACATCTTCTGCCGCGGTGTCAATATGAGCACCGGTGCCACAGGGTTGGCAGACAGGTCTGTTTGGTGCAGGCGTGTCATTGGAGGAGCTTTGACTGATATCCTCTGTGCCATCACAGCAGTTGAACAGCTTGCCTTCAGACTTCAGCTGGAGCGGCACAAGCGGCTCAGTCTCTGACCCCACTGCATCTGCGAAGGAAAACAATAAAATTAACCAATATATAACTCTGCACATTCCCAC
Organism: Phoxinus phoxinus; assembly: GCF_949152265.1. Lineage (NCBI taxonomy): Eukaryota > Metazoa > Chordata > Actinopteri > Cypriniformes > Leuciscidae > Phoxinus > Phoxinus phoxinus. Next base: position 12,141,991 of record NC_136895.1, read on the forward strand.
ATTATGAAGTATAAATCATATTTGCATGCCTTCCCTTTGCTCAAACAAGGTCATGGGTTCGATTCCCAGGGAAAGCAAAACATAACAACGTGTACCTTAAAAATAATGTAAGTCGCTTAGGATAAAAGCATCTGTCAAATAAACAAAAACAATTATTACAAGACAATGGCAACAAAAATTACTATCTACAAGCTTGTCATCCACCGAAATAATTTTTTACTGAAACGCCAAAACCAAATGTAAAATGTTAATTTATTATTCTGTTCAGGGTGTTGTGTTTGCAGGTCATAAAACAGTCATAATAATTTGTTACATTTATGTAACGCTTTTCTTGGCACTCAAAGTGCTTGGAAGGGGGAATCTCTCCAACCAATCTGCAGCATCCACTTGGATGATGCGACGGCAGCCATATTGCGCCAGAACGCCCACCACACACCAGCTTAGGTGGAGATGAGACGGAGTGAGGAAGCCAATCAGTATATATGGAGATGATTAGGAGGCCATGATGATGGACAGACAACACTGCCCTCCTCATAACATCACTTCTTGTGAAGAGAAGTATGTGACAGATATATAACATTAGCATTTAGCATTCCGTGTTTGAGACTCCATCTTCTGCAACGTCACAGTAACTCAAGTAAACAAACACCCATGGCTACTGTCCTAAATCATGTAAAAATGAATGGGTTTGAACAAAATTATTTTTATGGATTTCCTTGCCCACTGCTTTGGTGTGAATATGTGAGTCTGTAGTGATGACCCATGTCTGTGATTCATGCAGCGATGAATGTGCTCGATGAGAGCAAAATGCTTTTCATGTGAATCACATCCTGAAATAGGAAGCAGAGCTGGCAGGAGAAGAGAACGCCAAGTCTTTTCTGTTCATGTGGATCATCAGAGCAAGGTTTATTTTTCATTCTGTCCTCCGGCTCTGATAAGGGTGTTAGCATGGCGGCTTTGTACCAAGATTTCCACCTCTAGGTTTAATGTCAAATGCTTCCACTGAAATGTACAGCTCTGCTTTCATGCAAGTAATCATCCAATTGTAAATATCGGTGCATTAATTTGTGGATTAATATTGTTTTCTGGTATAATTTGTCGCAGGCTGAAATTTTTCGGTTCATAGCCATTTCAGTGGCCTTCTATGCAATTCATGGAAATATGTTATGTACTGTATTATATCATGCCTACTTCAGGACTGCATTATTAAAGTGTATTAAAGTGTAAAAACTGCATATTCAAAGGACTTGTCAAATAACACTCATAGAAGAAAATGTTCTATATAGAACCTTAAAGGGTTCCGTCAGGCGTTTCATAAATAGAAACTAGGGGTAGGATAGAACCATCATGGGGTTATTTTATGGGTTTAGTTTTGATTAATTAAGTTTGTTTTAATTCACTTTTCATTTTAGTTAAATTTTATGAATTAAACAGCTCGCAAACAGAGAAAATTTAAATAAACTGTTAAACATGAAACTATTTTGCAATCATTTAAGATATTTCTCGATATAGAACCTTTTGGGGATAAAGAGTTCTTTAAAACTGAGTCAAGAACCATAGGTTTCTCTATAGGAACCCACTGAACTAGTGTACTGGTGTAAGACAAATCCCAAATTCATCTGTAGGCCTGGTTGCACAGACAGGACTTAGATAAAGCCAGGATTAGGCCTTACCTCAATTAGGACATTTTATAAATGGGCCCTAAAACATTACTGACGTGCATCTTGAGACAAAACTGGTTCTGATATATTTTAAGATACTGTATGTCAGTGCAAGTTGCTTTCAGTTAAAACAGCTTAAACATGCATTTTTATCTGAGACTAGGCTTAATTCTTAAGTCAGTGAAACTGGGGGAAAGTGTCTTCAATACACTTAAGCGACATTTCAAAATCGTGCTGACAGCAGAGGGCACCAGTTTGGCTATAGTTAGTTCAGATAAACATGTTCCACCTTTGGCATTTGACCACTTGCTTGTAAAAATTATCTCTTGACAAGCTTGTGTGTTCCTTAGAAGTCTCTAATTAATTGAATTGGCTCTGGTCAGTGTACGTGTGATATGTTTTGCACACTTAACACGCTCACAGACCCAGGAGAGCTATATTTAAGCCATATAGACAAAGTGTATGTGTCATCAACGCAACCATGAGTGTGCTAACTTTTGAAGGCCTAAGGCCTTAGGTTATGTCATAAGAGTTACTCTTTACTGCTCCTATCTTTACCAGTCCAAGATTATGGTTACATCATCGCAACAACGCTGTGATGTGAAATAGTACTTATAAGAAAATAGATAACTATAAATATGAATATGATAACTATTTATCTGACCTCATAATTAGATCTTAATTTAAATGTCACAGAAATTGACAGAAAGGCTAGTTGTCATGTGCTACAGAATAGTGTGTATAGCTCAGTATCATATTCTGCCATTTTGATTTCCTTAAATCCACACAGGTATTGTTTTTTAGACAATGGCTGGGGAGCAAAAATAAGAGCAGCTATATCATGAATTACCCCAATATGAAACCAACTAAGTCATATTTATATATAAATATAGGCTATATATACACACACAAAATCATCTGCATTTTTTAAGTTGTAAGTGACGGAGACCAGCCCATCCCCCTTTGACAGTGTGTTCTGAGGTGAGGACAGGAATGGACAGGTGCTCGATCCCAAGTCCCAGGTCTTCACCATGACACAAATAGCCTGCCCCCTGAGAAAGAGTTTCTCTGTTATTCTCTGCTAAAATGACATTGAGGTTCAGCTTGTATATGTAGATTCCTTTTTTGATACCATTGACTTCCTTCTGCCAAGCTACTCTATTCTACTCTTCAAGCACACAGTGACGGTCGTGTCTACAGGAGTGATTTTTCAAAGATAGCTGTGGTCACTAGGCAAAATCCAATGCAATGTGAGACACTTCTGGAAGGTCATTATACCAATTCATTTTGATGACAGACTTTGGCTCAGGCATTTCAGAATGATCAAACCAACATTTGAGATGCTGCGCAATGAAATTGGTCCAGTTATCCAATCACATCCACTGTTGATGCAGTCACCCACGTTTTTTTGTGTGTTACACATCAATGGATTTATTTGGTAAATGTGTTTCCATCGGAATTGATGTGCATGTTTTTTATCGGATAAAAAAATAATGCATTTTTAGAATTGATGCACATTTTGGCGTTTCCATCTTTTTTTAATACAATATCCCAAAATGCACATGAAAATAAGTGGATGGAAACTTAGTTTTTGTTCGACTGAATACTTTGAGTTTGCTGCATTACTAAACAGCCTGAAAATATATAGTGCAATCAATGAAGTCTGATTCAAGAATTAATGACTCTTATGATCCAGTCCTTCTTATTGAATATAAAACAGCAATTCAACTCCTGAGAGTATGATATTATGATCTGGATCTTTTTAGTGTATCACAAACACTTGTGAAATAGTTGAGCAGTTTCTCAATTAATTTAAAATACATGGCACTTTTTTTTTTGACAATAAAATTGAATTTCTCTCTAGTAATGACTGAAGTCATTGAAATCTTTTGAGGTTTTTCTAAGGTTTTGGATAGTGATGACTCAAGTGTTGCTACATCCTTCTAAAGGAATTACTGTCTTTTGGATCAGTTTTCTAAAGTGAAGATCATGGAAACCCACTAGTAATGACTCAAGTGTTACCAAATCCATCTGAAGGAATTACTATCCGAAACCTTACAAAAACATAAAAAGTTTACAATGACTTCAGTCATTACTAGAGACTTATCATGTTTTTCACTTTGAATACTGATCCAAATAATTAGCAGTTCCTTCTAAAGGATTGCGTAATACTTGAGTCATTACTACTGATCTTTACTTTAGAATCAATTATACAATGTGCATTACCCTCATTAATTATGAAACTGTAGTTCTTAGTCCTGGGAGGGATTAAAAAACAATAATATTGATTAGCTAATAGTGTAGAATAGCTAACTCCCACATACAACTGAGCGCTATTTCTTACTATTTCGTTAATCAGAGAGCCTTGTTAATAGTAGTTACTAGAGTGTTAAAGGTACAATATGTAAGATGTTTGTAATAAAATATTCAAAAAGCACTTGCACAGTGATTGATATAGGCTATTTAATGCAGTTGTTTACTTACATTATCCCACAAGTTCCCAAGGATTTGTAAATTCCAGTTTTAAATAATGTCTCATCCCTTGTCATTGTCATGTATCAATGACGTAATATATAACGCTCTATCCTCGGTTTCTGCTTGTAGAAACCATAGACGCCACATTAGCGGCTGTTTCAATTGGCCACTTCACATAAGCCACTAATGAGGGATCTATGTATTATATATATATATGATACAGTATCATGCCGCTGTTGTGTTGTTCAGTCAAAAAACATAAACATAGATCAACTGAGGCTTTGGGAAAAACAGAGAAATAAAACAAGGATCAACATCGACATGGCGTTTTCGAGATGGAGAGCTTCACGACAAACTTGGACTTGACAGAGACACCGCTCTCACATGTGTTTTAAAAGACATGTAAGCAAATATATACTATTTATTGTTTATCTACAGTTATATTTCACTTTGTTTTTATTTCAGTAACGCTTTTTAACAGGTGAGCAAGTCTTTGGCTGTGAAATGAAATACAGTATGTGTCGCATTAAAATATTTAGCCATTACTTGTAAATACTGTGGGTTCGTTCAAATGTACTTTTAGTACGATTGTTTTAAACGTGTAAAACTGCGCAGCATTAACCCACGAAATCATTTGACAAATAGTCACATATCAGTAACAGGCTAATATAGCATTGCATTTCACGTTCCTTTCAGCTAATTTATTATGATGACATAAAATAATGTGATCAAACGTACAGGTAATACAAAATCAAATTAATTACCTCATCCGTGAACATGATTAGAGACTGTGAAAACGACATTTCCCATCGTTCCACTCTCCTTCATAGCGTCATCAAGCTTCGCCTTTGTTATTGTTTTGAAAATGCGATCTCAGCCTCGAAAAATTACTTATTGTACCTTTAATGATGGAACAGTATTCTAATGTTACCGATAATTCACATGACATTTTGTCTGTTTGGTTCAACCTCAATCTCATGAGGAATATTTTGTATGAGGTGACAACTTTATATAAATTCACATGACGTGATTTGTACGTAAATATATGATTTTTAGAAAAAAATATATGATTAAAGGTCCACACCTAAACCTAACGGGTTTAGCCACCCATTCACCAAAACGTAAAATATTTACAACTTGCCTTAAAGGAACACTCCACTTTTTTGGAAATAGGCTCATTTTCCAACTCCCCTAGAGATAAACAGTTGAGTTTTACCATTTTCAAATCCATTCAGCCGATCTCAGGTTCTGGCGGTAGCACTTTTAGCATATTATTATTAGCATATTACGCAACGCCTGTAAATAGTCCCCAGCTCGGTAACTTCCAACGTGACCGGCACTAAGTTTGTAATATCATTGCGCCTGCTGGTACGGCAGCAGTTCCTTGATTATTACGCAGGAATGAGAGTATAGTTCCTAGTCATATTGGCCTAGAAAGTCGCAACTTTTCATTTTCTGTCGGTCTTAGTACACGATGTAACTACAGAAGAGTCAAGTTTTAAGAAAAATATCGAAACTGTTTGGTAATTTTTTTGAGAGAGATGCTAACGGTCTAATCAGATTCAATGATCTATGCTAAGCTATGCTAAAAGTGCTACCGCCAGACCCAGAGATCGGCTGAATGGATTCGAAAACGGTAAAACTCAACTTTAACTCTAGGGGAGTTGGAAAATGAGCCTATTTCCAAAAAAAGTAGATGTTCCTTTTAGAGTGTATTGATTTGATTTCAATTTTTATTGATTCGGTTTGGTTTTATTTGTATACTGCATGCGTGGCTGTGTTTTAAAATACCTTAAGTGTGTACGGCTTGCTGTTTGTATGCGTTTGTGTAGCAACATCGTTTACTCTTGTTTGCGAGTAATGTCTGCGTATGCTTGGCTGCTGTGAGTGGACTGTACTAGGGAAAACCCCAGGTGCTAAAACAGGCCGCATACAGTAGGCAGGACAGAGGCTTTAAGTCCTGTTAACATAATGGTTGCCCCTACAAGGCCCGCAAGACAGAAATAAAGTCTGATTGAGACAGTACCGTTGTGACAGCAGCTGTGGACTGGAAGTGTAAATGCGGATAGAAAGTACAAGGGGGCGTGTAAGTGGAGCTGTGAAGCATGACCACGCAACCGCCCGAGGAAGAGTGTCTGATTTCATAGTGCACTAGGCCTTTCCACCTGACCGTACAGACACAGAAAGAGGACAAGAACAATGCAAGGACAGACAAGGATAATACTTAAAAGCAAGCCAGAGGAAGCTACAGCCACAAATTATTTGACCAACAGTAACTGGCTTTCTTGCACTACTTTAAAGCCGACAACTGTTTCTCTTACAGTTGATTGCAGTTTCTTGAGTTTTAGAGAACAAGACATAAGAATTTATATTTATTAGGGATGCACGACACCATATCGGCCACCATATCGGTATTGGCTGATATATGCACATTTTTTATGTTATCATTATCGGCCCGATAAGAAAATTTTGCCGATATTAAAGCCGATACATAATGTATGATTTCCTTCAGCTGAGACACTTCAGATGCGCACTGTTCGCCATGATGGTTTTGAATTGCTTGAAATATGATTGGAATCACTTCAAAAAAAGACAATACAGTTAAGAGCAACATGTGCAGCGCAAGTCTGTCATATAGGCTACATACAGTTATAATGAGAACATCATTATAATTGTCTGCTTGGGACATGGATTTTAATGGTGATACTTTTGTTTTTGTAATCAGGCTCTCAAAAATTATATAAAATTTGGATTTATCGGTCAATATATCAGTTATTGGCTTTCAAATATAAAGAATTTGTTATCGGTATCGGCCAAAATGTCCATATCGGTGCATCCCTAATATTTACATCTGTAAGAATAAGAAATAAGAATAAGTTTTGTTACTGCAGACTAACTTTGTGCCAATAGCTTCTCTGATGCATCCGAGATGACAATCTCGGTTTAAACCTGGTATTAAGATGCGTTTTGGTCGATCGGATAGTCGACTACCTTCCAGAGTTAGTCGAAAATGCATCCGACCGGATTGCTTTCGTAGTGTAAATGCTCGTGGTTGAATACTTTCTAACAGTCATAAAAGACAGACAAAGTATATGTAACCAAAATGAAAAAGAGGAGTATATTTCAGAATATAGTGAATAATTCACACTTGAGACCAATAAACAATTTAATTGCATTAACTTACTTTAACCACATATTCAAGTTCATAAAGTCAAAAATGAGAGGAAATTCTGCTACCAAGAAACCATATCCATTCCGTAAAACACTTCACCATATACAGTAGCTATATGAATATGCAACCGATGCAGCTCTCATCTTCACCAAAGACAAGCAATCCCATCTAGGATTTCAGATTACAGTCTTTATCTTGTGCTAAACCTGAGGCCAGTTTGTCCCAGACAAAAAGCCAATCACTCTTAACATAGAAGTCAACTGCAGCTCTTAGTTCAGCAGCCCGCCTGTGTTCAAATTCCAGTTTTTCAAGCTTCTTACCTGCAGTGGTGAGGGCCAGTAGAGACAGCAGGCAGCAGAAGGGGAGGAAAAGCCTCATTTTGACTGCCAGGACTGTCCAGTTCCCTCTTCAGTCTATATATACCCCTGGAGAGACGCAAGAGGGCCTGCGGAGGGTCTGGGGGCGGGGCGGCGCTCATGGACATTGAAGCATTTGCACAAGCGTCAGCACTGGGAGCAGCTGCCTTCTCCAATCAGATGGCCTTTAACCTTTGCCTACTTTTTGGGTAACCGGACTAATGCGGAGCTGTAAGGTAAGATTCAGTTATTTGATCAGAGGGACCGAATCCAATGACTGGTTACTTAAACATAAACAAGAGCTTAGTTGTGATCACCACTTTGGTGCACTTATATTGACTACGTCGTTACACTAACAAAAAAGCATGAAAAGTCCCCACCTTACCATATTTTTCATGGTAAAACAATGTAAGTTGGCATGAAACGAAAGTTGCAATATTTTTACAGTGAAACGGCAAAAAAGACTTGATTTTGTTAATGGGGAATGGATTGGATTGTTCTGGTTTTGAGTTATTGCTAGTGACAGGCATTGCTCCGCCAATAAACACATCATCAGAGAAGTCGCTGCAAGAGTTCAAGGGCACATGAATTTAAAATAAATAATAATGTGTACAGATTAATCATTTATAGTAAATACTCCAGTATTCCACACACAAAAAAACAACAAAAAAACGAATTGTCCATTTTGATTTCATGGGGACTTTAATTCTAGACAGTATCTCAAGTGACCACCAGATGGTGCTTCTATTGACTTGGGTCCTGGAGGGACCCACCCTAATCAAACACACCTCAACAAGCTAATCAATGTCTTCAGGATTACTAGAAGACTAAAGGTGAGTTTATTGGGGTTGGAGCTAACAGGACTGTGGCCCTTCAGGACCGAGCTAGCCCATCCCTGGACTTGACTGGATGCTTACACTAACAAAAAAGTGCTAAAAGTGCCAGTATTACCATAATGCATATAGCTACAGCATGGTATTATTGTACTTTAAAGCATGCATATACATTATATATGGTAGCCTATATGAATGTAGTAAAATACTTTTTGTTATGATTAACAAATGTCGGACTAAAGCACAAATCCAACATGTTACAAAAATGAATGGCTGTAAAGTAAGCAACCTGGAACTGTTTTTTTTTCTTCACACAAGCAAAATGAGAGTTGAGTTGAGGATAAGGCTATGACAAGACACTTCGACCGAATTCGAGAGTTTTCACGACGCGAGACAGACGTCTTCACGCTACGTCTCCATGGGGGCGGGGTCACACAGCAGGGCGGGATGGAGGGAGAATACTACAGTGATCAGAGAGAGAGAGAGAGAGAGAGAGAGAGAGAGAGAGACCACATCTGGAGGAAAAAATAAAGAATCATCATTTAATGTCCTCCACCCTCTGTCTTATTCTCCTCCCTCTCCCTCCGTCTCTTTTTCAGATTGAGGAAGAAGCCGGGAGACAGTAGACAGGCGTCGTAAGCAAGCGATGCTCCTTAAATGTATTTATTTAGGAACGATTTATCGTAACTTGACATAATATTTCCCGACAATTGTAGGCTATATGCTGTTACCTTAAACGAACAGTTTACGTTTTTAGCCTAAACAATTTCGCATTGTGCGTGAGTTAGAAATGGTCAACTGGATCCAGGAGTGTTTTTGATGAAGACATCTGGCGTTTTAATCTAAGCGTTAAACCGACCGCGCGCGCTCTTCAAGTCGTCTCAGCGGGTCACGTATTCGGAATCCGACGGAACGTCATTATTGAGGTAAAAACCGCCGGGCATGTCGCGTGCATCTGGACAAACACAAAATGTATCGGCACCCCTGTAGAAAAACATTAGGGTTGTGTGTGTGTGTGTGTGTGTGTGTTATTTTGCTCAAGTTTTATCCAGACAGTCTGACCCAGTTTCTTAATAGATATTGAAGCCCAAATGGGTTTGATAAACAGACTCCGTCATAAATAGAGACCACCTGGTGTTATATAACTTATGATTATGATCATGCCAGGGCAGCTACAGGTGTGAATGGAGGACACCTGAGCTAGTGGGTCTATTTGTGTTCCAGATGCTGTAATATCATGTTACTTTGTAAGGCTTTAGAATAAATATTCATGTTTGATTCTGATTGATCAGTTGTGACATTCCACGTCAAATATTTTTTTATAATGCCCCCCCCCCCCCCCCCCCCCCCCCAGTCTCCTACAAAGATATTCTAACTGTGTTAGTTTCACATTTCAAGTATTAGGCTATATGTGGTCTCTTTCTTTGCACATGTTAAAATATTTAATGTTTGTTCATGATTTTATTCGGTAGGTGTGTGAAAAGTTGGCTAATTTACAGTCAGCAGTCCATTATTGTGAAATAAACCCCCTAAACATCATACGCCATAAGACACTTTTTGTTGCAGTCCTGATGTTTATTTTATTTTTATGTTAGGGTAAATAAATATCATATCCTGCCTTATTGTGATAGCCTACATTGTGGCTAATCACTTCACGCTATGCTGTGCAGGCTAAGCTGCTAACTTAGAATAGCTAACTTAGAAGCTACCATGACGCTGTATTTAAAACCTTTTAGCAGGCTCAATTTTTGTAGCCTGGTTCTACCAGACTCTCGTACATTTCATTTGTACAGAGAGTCTGGCCACTCCCCATTGACAAGAGTTAACTTCATTGAAGGCGGGTACTCTGTTGAAGTTTAAAACTATAAACTAACGTTTGGTCGGGACGAAACTACAACTCAAACTAGCGCACGACCTCAATGTCATCGTTCTCAGCCACTCCCTCTGTTCGCTGATTGGACAGGTAAAAATTGTCCGGAGAAAACCCGCGAATATACCGCAAACCCAGACGACGTACTGAAGGAAAATGAAAATTGCGCGGAAGTACGTAGGAGGGCGGAGCCAAGCTACAATTTTTGTGATATCAACCTCAAATTTGGAACGCAACTTGGTTAGACATGGCTTTGAGTTTCTATAAATTTTAGATTCCAAATTATTTAGTAAAATATATCTTTTATAAAATAAATATGATGTTAAAGGTGGGGTATGTAATTCTCTTTTTTGGCCATTTTTTCAAAATCACTTAAAATCCTATTCCTAACTCACTTACAGCCACTGAGTTAGAAGCACTGAAATAAAAATTAAGCAATTTAATCATCTGTGGAGCAGGCAGGACTCAAAAAACACCAGCCAATCATTTCCAAGACCACCTAGAATCATTGGACAGTAAGTGTGTCAATCAATCGGTCGTACCATTGATTGGTCCATGTTCTTTGAATGGGTGGAGTCAAAGGAAAGAAGGTAGGACCATTTGAGTTGTGTATTTTCAAAATCTACCGGCCGTTTTGCAAATCACATACCCCACCTTTAACCCTTTCACACGTAAGTTTAAAATATTCTAACTGACCCCCCAGCGTGAGTTTTTCAAGGCGACCGTTATTTAGAACCTGTCACTTTATCGTTTCCATGGTGACGCGTCATTGCTTGTCACGTGACACAGCGCAAACACAACACAGCGCTGAATGAATGATGATCTGCTTTTATGCAATTTTCTCTTTTTGATTCAAAATATTCAAAAATATGTTAGATATAGCATGAAACACAGATATTCCGATTGTCAAATATGTGCATGTGGATGTGTTTGGTTGTTTAAACACTTTTATAACGATCGCGTTAGTTGAGCTGTATGCGCGATGGGCGGCGCCATGTTAGTTTGTGCTGGATTTACAACACGTCAATTCCTCCACTTCTCACGAAATACATGAAAGTAAGTGGCAGGTTAACTGGGAGAAGAATAGGGTAAAATGTAAAGCTACTTACACATTGTGTATCTGATATGAATAAAACATGTAGTCTTATTATGATGGAAAGGATTATTATTGGCGCTTCAATAGACATCTGTGTGTATTTTACAAACTCAAATTCATTGGTTTGCTAGTACTTATGTGATTTTAAATGCCTGAAACCTAAAATAAACATTATGTGGTTGAAAACACTGAATAGTTGTGATATATGACAAGCGCGAGCACGTCCATCTCTGGCTCAGCGCCAGCCAACGCGCGAAAGCACATTTGAATTTAGCAGTTGATCACGTGATGCGCTGACCGTTCTAATCACACCGGTGTGATCGTACGCTCCAGGGACCAGCCAAGACTGATCACACGGGTGTGATCGTACGTGCGAAAGGGTTAAGTTACACACATTTGTTTTACAGCAAACTTAATCTTCTATAAATGTTTACACTTTAACTTTTTGTAGTGCTTTCTCTTCATTCATGAACTACAACAATTTAAGTGAAGCGCATTTTCATGTCTATATCTCAAAAAGGGGTGACAGTATGTAATATTGAGGGCTAGTGGTTGAATTAGGTACTGCAATATAAATTCAAAATATTTGAGAGGGATGTTTTCCCAGCCCCCTCCTCCTTAGATACTTCGCTCATGCGGGTTGCTAGATTGAGAACACGCAACAGGAGTGAGCGCAATTGGCAATGAAGGCGACAAGCTTTACAGTGTAAGTTGATTTATCTGTATTTTAATAAGCCTCTGGTCATAAAGCTTTTTAGATGGATACCTGTGCTTTTAATCTGCAATCTCTGACCCAGTTTGTTTTCTGGCTTCCATGGCTACAATACGCTGTGTTCTGCCAACTGGCAACCCGGGGTGTCTAAATACTTTTGGGTAAATTGGCAGTGGGCGGGATCACAAAGTCCAAAACAAAAACAGACATTTTGACACAGAACAAACATTTCAAAAGTAGATTTGGTTTTCAGAGAAACAAAGAAGTGAACTAAGCATGTTTCCTAAATCTCTGCAAACATCTTATGTTTATACATATTTGTGCTTAAGCAGTCAAAATAATTACATACAACACCTTTTAACAGGTTTATTTTTCTCAAATGAAAATGAGGATGTGAGGTATAGATCTACATATGTTCAATAGATCATACTGTTTGAAGGTCCTATTTCATATCTAATTTTCGCAAGCCGTGTTTTGAGTTTTTTTATATGCATAATATGGCGTCTACCCTTTCTAAGGTACATTCACTTTTACATATATCGCAGAAGCTATCAAATGTGCGTCAAAAGAATCGGTTATTGAAAAGCCCATATGATTGCTAATCCGAATATGTGGGTGTTTGCTGAGTCCAGCTCAGTGTCTATGGTGGTTATGGCAGTACTTTGGGAGGTTCTCGGTGCAACGCCAAGCCCAGTCCTGATGCAACGAACTGCAATATTAACAGAGTCTGAGGAATGGAATGAGAGACAGATTGTGGCTGAATGTGTGTGGCTGGGGAGTATGTGCATGAATGTTTCAGTGGGTCGTGAGACATTGTTCACTGTGATTTTTCACCGATGTGTTCGTAATACTTCTGTTTTGACTTATAATGTGGTTTTTTTTCACTTGCATTGAGGTTCGTTGGGTTCAGTGGAGAGAATGGGTGAGGAAAGCAGAAAGGAGAGATGAAACCGCACATTCTTGTCTTGTGAAACGCCAACCACCAATGGCTGCTTCTGAAATTCTTTGTCTCCAGTAGTTCCTCGTGACATTGTCCTAAACTTTACCTATACAAGAACGCTTTGCACACTCACGCCATTGAGCAATATATGTTAATTTCCAAAAGAAACACAGAGAATTCATTCCTGAGCTCCCTCCCTCCCTTTTCTCTTCATCAACCCTTATGTCTCATTCTATTTTCTCAATCTCTCTCCCCCCTTTGGCTTGAGTCTGAGGTTGGACGGAGTTCCTGGAGGCCTTTACGAATCATGAGCAATCCAAGGGGAGGAGGAAAGGCATGGAAAAGCTAAGAGCGAGCAAGAGAAAGAGAAATATGAGAGCGCGAGAGGAGAGAAAATGATGTCTGAAGAATTTCGAATTGCACTTAATCCACGCCGTCCATCTGATTCTCGGCCGCGTCGTTCTCCCAGACTTCCTCTCTGCTCCGTGTCGCTGGAGAAACTGCGCAACGATTGCCGCGCTCGCTCCGCAGCTGCTTCTTGTTATTGTTTATGAGCTTGGCTCTCTCTTTGCATTTCTAATGTACACTTAAAAGCGCAGTGGAAACAAATTGAGTGAATCTGCTGTGGCCAGAGGAATGTGTGTGTTTGTGTGTGTGGATGACAGACTATACGGAGAGAGAGAGAGAAGGAGAGAAGAAGGAATGGGAATTTTAGAGGAGGGGAGGCTATGTTGACCTTGTCCTGCTGCCAGACGCGGGGGGTGGAGAGTGAAGAAGGAGTGATGAAGAAAAAGAGAGAGAGGGAGCGATGTGGTGCTCACTGCCTTCTGTAGGATGTTGTTGTTTCTTCCTCATCAGTGATTCATTATTTAGCTGTGTTTTGCTCTCCACCCTCATCCTGTTATGGATGAATGGAAGAGAGTGTTTTTTTTAATCACGGGACTTCAGCATAATCGGCTCAATCTGTGTCTTCCACTACACTGTAAAATATTATATGACCAATGAGTTAGGACAACATGTGTTTTTACATTGCTTTAACTCATTAAAATAAGTTAGGAATTTAACTTTTTTTTATAAGTTATACAAGTCAGTTTAATGTAATTTAAAGGATAATTCCGGTATTTAACACCTTGAGTCTATATTGTAGTTTGTTTTGGATGAACAAGAGTGGTGGACAACATTTTTTTGACAATGGTTCCTCTCTCGAGTTTTTGACTGTAATAGAATTGGCCATGGACCCATTTAACATTGGAGTCAATGGGCATGTCCGAAAATGTCATTAAAACAGCCAATAATGTTAGTTTACAAAACTGTTAAACTCACCGAGTGGTTAGTGGTGTTCGTTGATGATTATAAAAAATATATCGTCGCAATATATGATTCCAATCCGTTTATTTTGCTATAAGGGAACTATTTTTTAACTATTGTAACTTCCGCTCAATATTTGAATCTGAAGCGTTAGCACACTCCCGACCACTTGATGGCGATAACCGATGTTTATGTCTCGCGGGACACTCACGGTCACAGTCGAGTTCAACTTCATATTGCACTGGTCAGTGGTCACGTATTTCAATATTTTCAAGGTTTTGTTTGTTTATTTGGCTTACTCTCCCGGAGCACAGTTGCTCTGCTCGCTAGCCTTATGAGAAACGGAAGCGAGCAAAAAGACTACATCGACCAAATGTAAACAGCCCCCTTTCCGTTTCCGTTAGCGCATTTATAATAACGAGCACTCAGTCCTTCAACAGAATTCAATGGGATTTTACAAAATGACGAATAAAACACGACAGAAACTGTATTTCGCAACACTTTTTGTTTCTGGAACATCAACTACCATCACTAATCACTCGGTGAGTTGCACAGTTTTGAAAACTAATGTTAAAGGCTGTTTTAATGACATTTTCGGACATGCCCATTGACTCCAATGTTAAATGGGTCCATGGCCAATTCTTTTATAGTCAAAAACTCGAGAGAGGAACCATTGTCAAAAAAATATTGTCCACCACTCTTGTTCATCCAAAACAAACTACAATATAGACTCAAGGTGTTAAATACCGGAATTATCCTTTAAGTTGAGATGACTTAAACCTCCAAGTTGATTGTACTTAAAAATTTAGGGCAGCAACTTTTTTTTACAGTGTATTTTTCAGATGCGCTGATAATATCAAGCTACTGTATATCGATATAAACGGTGTTCTTGCATCATTATGTGTCGTTTATAAAAAAACTTAGATATATCGCACAAACTTATACCACCCAGCCCTAATATATATACATCGTATTTGGGGCACTAGCACTCCATTCTCATTCTTTCTTTTTCTGTCTCTCTTCCTCATGCCAGACTCTGAGATTGCAAGCTAAATAATGGGATTGCATCACTGAGATTTGGAAGGAGGGAGTGAAAAAGAGAAGTAGGAAAGGAATGATCACCCACTGCAAGTCAACTAAAGAAGTGAAAGGGCCAGAATTACAGACACTTGCAAATGTGGAGGAATGAGAAACAGAGAACAAGAAAGAGAGACCTTGAGCTTGTCTGTCTGGAGATTACACTTATAAACGTAGATTTTTAAAATACATTTCTGGGTGGTATTTCACGCCGAAATTAAAAGAATAAATAATAATATAAATAAATCTTTAGAATTTATGTGCATCTCTGCATTTCCATTGTGTTTTTTTATGCGATATCCCAAAATGTGCATAAAAATAGGCGGATGGAAACAGGGCTATTGAAAGGCAGCTTCCCATTTTTAAAACCTGTTGAATGTTACCGGCAGGTCGACATTCAGAAATGCGTGCAACATTTGTGTGGTGTTTGTACAGTATGTCTCATTGTTAGTGTGTATATGAAGCTCAGAAAGTAAGGGTGGAGCTCGAGGAAGAAGTTGAAAACAAACCCCCATGCCAGCGAGCGACTGAGAGCGAGCGAGGGAGGAGACTAGGGGAAGTGTTCAGCACTCAAAGCTTTTGCAATACTGTGTAATATCACAGAGAGAGAGCAAACCAGAGGAATGAGGAAAAGAAAGCATGCAGAAGTACATGAAAACCAGAAGTGTTTGCAGGAAGATCGACATTTCAACAGTTAAGGAAATGTTCTCTGCGAGAAAAAGATAACTTTGGGCAATGATGAATGTGGGGGTGTTTTAAAGGTGCCGTGTTTCCTCATTCCTGTGCAAGTGAAGAAATTAATTATATGGTCAGATGAATATTGATGTAATGCACATCAAGGCAGGAGAGAAGTCATTCAGCGGGTCCAAACATTTGAGATCTTTTATTTTAACTACACATTGAAATAAACAATAAAAAGGAATGAAGGAAAGAAAGAACTCAGATCTATATATCTCTGTAATGCGTTCTGCATGTTTTGACTGCAGTGTGGCTGCTGGTGTGATGAACTGCTTCCGTGTGTGTGTGTGTGTGTGTGTGTGCGTGACCTGTCTGGCAGAAAGAAATGTAAATGACTTACAGTTGCTGAAGTGGAGCTGCACGTGTGTGGGAGTGTGTCTGCGTGTGTGTGTAAGAGAGAGGGTATTTCCTACTTAAAAACAAAACAAAGTGCGAAATCACTGCAGTCTCGGTGTTGGTGCCACCGTGAAGTCGGTAACATTATAATAATATGGTTCGATTTCCTCAGGATCGAAGCCATGCTGTCGCTGGACGAGCCCCTGGACTTGAAGATTCCCTCTGGCCCTGACAGGACGCTCAGAACGTCCATCTGTGCCCCGCTGCACTTTTCTCGAGCCCGAATATCCCGGGCACTGCACAAGTCCACGAGTCCTGGTCAGTCAACCAAACAAACCACTACATAACAAGACTGTATAGATGAAGCTAGCGGTGTGAATCTTTGTGTAGAGTAGACAGCTAATCGATTCGGTTCACAATTCATAGGTTTTCAATTCCATTTAAGAACTATTTTTGCTCATAAAAAATTATTCGATTCTAGACGATTCAGGGGGTCAGAGAGTGGGGGCAAAGAAAAAAAACTTCAGTCGATTGTTAGATCATCTTAGTTCTTAATGATGCTACATCACTTTATAGTAATAGCCTATTAAACATTGGCATACTGTATGTATAAATTCACATAAGACAAGATTTAAAAAAGGCTTTACAAGTATTGTTAGTTCACGGTAAAGGGTTAATTCATCCAAAAATGATTAATAATGAATAATTACTCACCCTCATGTCATTCCAAACTGTAAGATTCATCATCGAAACACAGATGAAGATAGACAAAATAATCTAATCTAACTACAATCAGCAGCACAAATAAATACAATAGAGCAAAGATACAAATAAAATAAACAGTGTTTTTCATTTAGGAATCTAACATCAGTTTTCAATACAGAGATTGAATAAAGTACTATGTTTGCTAAAGTACTAACCTACTATGTTTACTAGGATACTCGCCAAGACGGGGCATGTCGACGTAATTATTGTGTGAATTTGTCCGTTCAAGCGCAAGACTTGCGCACATATTTGAGCACTTTATGGGCCTCTCGAGAAAATGTGTTAATTGTTACACACCTAGTCAGCACCTTGTTTAGGGCCTGAAAAAATCAGTGGATTTGAACTAATTGCTTCAGTGATGAATGATTCAGTGACTCAATGCATCCGAATACTTAAAAATGCTGCCTTCGGAGGAATCATTGAAAGGTAGGAAGGCCTCAAGGTACGACCGAATCCAATGTCTCAGGACACCTTCATCTGATCGATTTTTGAAGGCAACATAGATGTATCCTTCACCGTCTTTGATATCCCACAATCCTGTGGTTTCTATTCCACGACAGTTGACTAGAAAATAAAGATGCGTCGAAAAGTTGCGGTTGGTGGCCAGTTTGTGTGTAAATATACGTTTTTGACCAATGTATTCCACATTTGGTGTCATTTCTAGCAAGAAATCACTATTGTAGCAATGAAATATTTGCTTAGTTTTCACCAAACCTCGTTCTATTTTTCTGTAGATCATTAAACCGCTACGCTGCCTCAGAAGTCTGTCCGAAATCAGTTTTGTGTGGAACAGCGCAAACGCTGCCAGCAAACTCATTGCCTGATAGGGCAGTGAGACAACAAGTCAGCTGCCTACGTTTTCGGACGCAGCCGATTAGATAGTCTCTTGGCCACCTACTGGTTTAAAAATGTAACTGCTCTCTTCTTCTCTCCAGATGCAGCTGATAAGGACATGTCAGACTCTTCATCATGCACAGCTGTGGATCTAAGTCTGTCTCCATCCTCCTCTCCCTCGCCACCCTCTCCCATAGACAGCGGCGCCAGCTGGAGCCCCACAGCGCCTCTGCTGGCCTCAGTGAGTAACTCCCACAGCTTTATTGTTTTTGAACAAAATTGCTTGCTGAACAATACATGACTCTAAAGCCTATATGCATGTTACTGGTGTTACCAGGGTCTTTTTTGCCTAAAATCAGTAAATTAATTGAAATAAAATTGTCTTGAGTTTTTGTGGTAAACTATGGAAGCTTGTTTCCGCCATAGAATAAAAAATATAAAAGGTAACTGCGACTTTCTCACAACTCTGACATTTTATCTCAGTATTGCGTGATATAAAGTCAGAATTGCGTGATATAAAGTCGCAATTGGGTGTTATAAAGTCAGAATTGCGTGATATAAAGTCGCAATTGTGAGAAACTCGCAATTGCGAGAAATAAACTCGCAATTCTGACTTTTTCTCAGAAGTGCATGTTTATATCTCACAATTCTGACTTTATAACATATAATTGGGAGATATAAAGTCAGAATTGCGAGTTATAAAGTCGCAATTGCATGTTATAAAGTCTGAATTGCGAGAGATATAACACGCAATTGCGAGAAAAAAGTCTGCATTGTGAGTTTATATCACGCAATTCTGACTTTGTATCTTGCAGTTCTGAGAAATAAAGTCCGAATTGCGAGATGTAAACTCTCAATTGTGAGATAAAAAGCCGCAATTATCTTTTAAAATGTTTTATTCTGTGGCGGAAACAAGCTTCCATAATTCTAATGATTCAAATCACTGGGAGGAATCAAATTCTGTGTTGTAGTATATATTGTTTCTTCTGCGTTCTGCGTTCTGCCTTATGCACAGTCCCATAATTCAATTCACCTACACACTACTTCATTTCAGTCCAGTCTCACACAGTGTCCTGATCTGAACCGTTTCTTTGGGAACATGTTCGGACTTGTTCAAGCATGAGGTGGTCTACTCCCCAGCCATGATGAGTCGGGCATGATTCAGAAATGAATTACTGACACATACTGTACGCTCTTCTACTCACAGGAATCCGAGAGTACCACGTATCAGGAGGACAGCGCCTCTCCTCCTCCAGGTTTCCAGTTCTTCCTGCCCATTGGTGCAGAGGGTGCCCTGCGCCTGCCCTCCTCGATGCTGATTGGTCGGCACTCCCCTGAGCCCTCTAGTGACGAGCAGCTGGCCTGCCGCTGGCTGAAGGTGAGTGACAGAGAGCCTGTTTTACTGTTTTGATCCATGATCATGAGGTTGATGACTAAATTAAATGCCATAATCGGTTTCCAAGAGAAACACATTAACAAGGACAGTGCAAATGTATTATAAAAAAAGGAAATAATGGACGTGAGTCATAAGTGATATGACATATTACAATATTTGGGTGATAAAATGCACAAAAATCCAATAGACTTTCACTCCAAGAACGATAACTATTAACTATAAAGCTCTTGCATGACTGAAATAATTGCCCGAGAGGTGTTTCAAAGATGGCCGCCGAGTGAAATAACTTCAGAATGAAAATGTCCTGATAATTTACTCACCCCCACGTCATCCAAGATATTCATGTCTTTCTTTCTTCAGTCGAAAAAAGAAATTGAGGTTTTTGATGAAAACATTACAGGATTTTTCTCCATATAGTGGACTTCAACGGTTATCAACGGGTTGAAGGTCCAAATTGCAGTTTCAATGCTGCTTCAAAGGCTCTACACGATCCCAGCCGAGGAATAAGGGTCTTATCTAGAGAAACGATTGGTCATTTCTAAACCTCATTTATATACTTTTTAACCACAAATGCTCGTCCTGCACGTCCACGACTTCACGCATTACGTAATCACTTTGGAAAGGTCAGGCGGTAACCTGACGTTTGTAAAGGGCGTTTGACTTAGTCTTTGCACGTTTGCTTTGTAAACACTAGGTCTGTACTTCCACCCACGTCACGCGTGACCTTTCAATGTGATTACGTAACACGTGGCCCACGCATCACAGCTAGTGCAAGACCAGCATTTGTGGTTAAAACGTATATAAATGTGTGTGTGTTTTTTTTTTTGTTTTTTTTAAATGACCGATCGTTTTGGCTAGATAAGACCCTTATTCCTCGGCTTGAATCGTGTAGAGCCTTTGAAGCTGCATTGAAACAATTTGGACCTTCAACCCGTTAATAACCTTTGAAGTCCACTAAAAATCCTGTAATGTTTTCATCAAAAACCTCAATTTCTTTTTTCGACTGAAGAAATAAAGACATGAATATCTTGGATGATGTGGGGGTGAGTAAATTATCAGGATTTTTTTATTCTGAAGTGAACTAATCCTTTAAAGGGACTTTGACGAACCACCCACAACATCCTAGCATTGTTGATGCTAATTTTGTATTGGACATTTCAAAGTAGAATACCTGACTGTAGCATTGTTTTTCTGAGAAACATATGTGAACTTAGCATGTTTCCTAAATCTCTGCAAACATTTATGGTATTTTTGTGCTTTAGTACAGTAAAAAAAAAAAAGACATACAGCACCTTTAAATAATAAAAGCGCTATTCAGACATTCTGTTCCTCTCTTTTCCTCCTGCGCTCTCTGTCTTAACTCTGTAGTGCCATCTGCTGTTCGAGAGCCTGCAGGACCTGGTGGACCATGTGAATGACTCACATGTGAAACCGGAGAAGAATTCAGGATACTGCTGCCACTGGGAGGGCTGCGCGCGCAAGGGAAGAGGCTTTAATGCCAGGTCAGACAACATACGAGAATTAATGGCATTTAAGCATTATTTAAAAGCAAAATTAGGTGAGGTTAATGCTTAAATAAATTAAAAAAAAGAATTCAAGATATATTTGCAAAAAGTGTGTGTGTGTGTGTGTGTGTGTGTGTGTGTGTGTGTGTGTGTGTGTGTGTGTGTGTGTGTGTGTGTGTGTGTGTGTGTGTGTGTGTGTGTGTGTGTTTGTGTGTGTGTTTGTTTGTATATATATATATATATAAAAATGAATGATTATTTAATTCTAAGCATCTAAAGCTGTCACGAGATATTGAGATACAAAGTATAATGGATGTTTGCTCTTTCTTGGACAGTGTGTGCTGTGTGTACAGTAGGTGAGCACTAATCCGGGATCCATTTGTTCCCGAACGCAGGTACAAGATGCTAATTCATATCCGGACTCATACCAATGAGAAACCTCATCACTGTCCTACCTGCCACAAGAGCTTCTCCCGCCTGGAAAACCTGAAAATACACACACGCTCACACACAGGTGAGATCCACACATTTGCAATAAGAAAGCAGCTTTTGTGTGTGAAATATCAAATATGCACACACAGATAATATGGCACACATTACATATATATATATATATAGGGTTTCCACAATACTGAAATTTCAGTAGGCCTATTGGATACTAATATTTAAAAATGTACATATTAATGTAAATATTAAAGAATACTACAATAAATAATAATACAAAAGCGATCAATGTGAAATAAAAGTACTTAAATTATTTGAATTAATACTAATAATAAATTAATAATAATATTAGTAATTGAATATTACATATAGCCTATTGAATACTAATATTTAAAAACATACATATTAATGTCAACATTAAACAATAATAAAATAAAATAATAATACAAAAGCGATCAATGTTAAATAAAAGTACTTAAATTATTTGATTTAATAATTATTCTTATTAATAATAATATTATGAATTTAAAATTATTTAATAATTAATCACAACTAAATAAATAATTATTGTATACATAATTATACACGTTTTAAAAAATATATATATTATATATATATATATATATATATATATATATATATATATACATATATATATATATATATATATATATATATATATATATATATATATATATATATATATATATATTATATTGATAAATCTACATGATTTTATTTGATTAAAAAAATGTAATGGTATATTTTTAATATATTTTTATATTTATAAATCTATGTAATTTTAATTCATATTTTAAAAAAATGTAATCAGCGCTCTGATTACCAATTTGAGTCTGTAGAATGAATTGTAGAATTAGATTTGTATTTACGTTTTTAATACTAGATTACCAGTACTTTTGACATTCTAAAAAACATTAACATTCACAACACCTCTGACATTCAGACACATCACCATTTCCCCACACTAAATGACAGGTCTCTACAGGCCTGTGCCGTCTGGTCGTCCCTGACGGACCTCAGCTGTCTCGACCCCTGCATTCCTCCAGTACAAGCCTTTGATTATCTCTTGCTCTTCTGCCCTCTCAGGAGAGAAGCCGTACATCTGTCCTTACGAAGGCTGCAACAAGCGCTACTCGAACTCCAGTGACCGCTTCAAACACACGCGCACGCACTACGTGGACAAACCCTACTGCTGTAAAATGGTGGGCTGCCTGAAGCGCTACACCGACCCCAGTTCCCTCCGCAAACACATCAAGGCACACGGCCACGCTGTAGTGCAGGAACATGCCACCTCTCCCAGAATCAACAGGCTGGAATCGGATGGCGTATCATCGGTTGATGGTCGATGTATGGGTCGATCTTACCCAGGGGCGGCTCATTTCATCTTGCCAGGTGCGGCGACAACCTTATTTGGGGCTCACACCTTTACCGGGCCCCTTGGCGGTCACCCCTTGGATCTGTCCAGGCTCGGCCCGCTTTTAGGAGCAGGGCCTGTGCTGTACCCCAGCTCTGGTGCTCTTGGGCTGGGGAAGGTGCCTATCTTACACCCCTTGTTGTTGCCGCCATTTGGACTCAGTGGAGGTCAGTTTGAAAGAGGGGTTGAGGAAGAGGAGGATGCTGATGATGAAGATGAAGGCAGGATGGGAGCAGGACTGGGCCCTCACTCATGGGTCGTGATCCCTCCGGGAATGCTGTTCTTGAAACAGGTGGCGACCACGTAAAGAGAATCATATTGCCTTGTTCACACTGCACACAAATCTGATTTGGATTTCATCCTGATCAAACTGAATGAAAGCAGATCCGTTACATCTCGTCCCGAATGAGGCTAAAAAACGAATTGGAAATACGATCTACACTAACTGTTGAGAGTTCAGATTTTGAATTGTTCACGAATGTGATGTGAATCCGGTTTGTTTGTTTTCTGTTTACACTACACAAATCTGATACGCCAAAAATGCTTATTTTGCTTCTGAACAAGGCCTTACGGGCTGTTTACACTAAGGACAATAACGATAACTATAAAAGGTTTTAATAATTGCTCTAACTCTATAAGATAATGACACAGAGGAACAATGTCATTGGAATCACTTTCAGAACAATTTTTTCCAGCTGATAAATGATAAAAAACATTGACAGCCAATCAGAATCCATCCTACTTTGAAGAGCTGGAGCGTTTAAAGCTACAGACGACAAATTGATTCAGTCAATCGCACACACAATATGTGGATTAGTAATTAAAGGAACAATCCACTTTTTTGGAAATAGGCTCATTTTCCAGTTCCCCTAGAGTTAAACTGTTGAGTTTTACCGTTTTCGAATCCATTCAGCCGATGTCCGGGTCTGGAGGTAGCACTTTTAGCATAGCTTAGCATAGATTATTGAATCTGATTAGACCGTTAGCATCTCTCTCAAAAAATTACCAAAGAGTTTCGATATTTTTCCTAGTTAAAACTTGACTCTTCTGTAGTTACATAACTAGGGGAACTGGAAAATGAGCCTATTTCCAAATGAAGTGAAGTGTTCCTTTAAGGTGCTGTCTTTTAGGAGAATCATGCGGGAAAGTTTACATACGGAGTGATTAAATACACAAAATTATGTGGCAACATTCAAATATTGATTTTTCAGTACTTCCTGACACAGTACCATCTGTGCACATTATACATCATTATGTCATCAAACTGACATCAGAATGTATGAGAAATGTCCAGTGGCTAAATGTTTAGGCTGCTTTGACTCACAGTGGCCAAACAAAGTGAACAGGATGTAAATAAGAAAAGCATACGATATGACACACTACTTTAGAACTATGCTAAACTCCTGCTTTGAGCTAACAAAGCAGCTTTTACTAAACAATTAGCTTTTTTCCACAACTAGGACATTGAGTAGGCCGGATATGTTCAATTAAAAAAAAAACTTTACATGAAAGATAAAACCCTAAAATCCGTCAAGTGAATTCAGGCATCACATCATAATAATGTACAGCATGAAAAATAAACATTCCTCACTCATTCTTTCTTGTAAAAGTGTTAAATTATTAGTGTTGTTGACGTTAAATGAGTGTTAGAAGGCGGCAGAGATTATCTCCACTGAAAAATGAGGGTGAAATTTGATATCTTTTAAAAAGATTCATTTTATCAATTCCAATCAAATAAAAATCTCATATAACCGACATGCTCCCTATTGTAGTGTGTCTCAAACCAAGTAGTTAAAAGAAATCAGATGTGCGTCTTATTAGCAATTTTTGGTACCAGTACGTCTCTCTCTTCCAAAAATGTACCAATATATAGGAAAAGTTACTTTTGAATCATTTTGTCAAGCAAAATTTGCGATTGCTATAAGTAATCATCAGCTTGTATATTATATTATTAGCCATTTAATGGTGAAACTGTGTTCACGTTTTGTACGTTTTCGAAGACGAGACATTGACTGTGTCAAAACTGTGTCATGTGATGACATGAGTCCACTTGGACTCCACAATTTTTTATCCATTATTAAGTTCTGTGGCTAGCAGATTGCTAAACCTTTATGCATGGCTGACCTTTCTCACTGGTTTTGCACCAGGAATCCCATATGTAATGATGATGTATCGCTCTGATTTGATATCTGCCATGCACAATGGATAAATGCTAAGACTATGGCCTGTCACGGCCAGCGCGAGTATTGTAATGAAATGTATTTGCACAGGATATTTTATTGAACATATTTTTACCAGTACCAAGTGCCTTCTATTGTAAGGTCGTTATTGACGAAATACAATGTATTAAATACATTTGGATGTATATTGTGAGTGTATTTTACCAGATTTAGGACTTCTATCGTAAATGTTTTCTTGACGTTGAGGCTAATGTCTCATGAAGTCTTATACCACAGGACGTCTGTCAATGTGACCGGAATGAGATATTTTAAATCGAGGACTATGACGCATAAGTCTAATAAAGAGTGCAATGATCAAAGTACAGTGTTGTTTTATCTATAGTGATTAAAGGCTTTTACATTTATTGTCTAAAGGGTAAATGTTTGGTTAGTTTAAAGTGAGGTTTATACATATAATCAGCGGAAGCATATTTTGTTTTATTTGTATTACAACTGAAAAGGAAGTGCGTATGGTAAATGTGTGGTCTACTAACCATAAAACACTGGCCCACTAGCCCAACCCTCTTCCTCAGTGAACACCTGTATGATGTGTGGGGGGGTGGAGCCACCTGTAATTCGTAGGCAGCTTTAACTCTCAGGTTTTCAGCTAAATGGGCCATTTATTTCCTTGAATCCAGAAGCACACACACCAAGACATGGAGGTGAAACTCTTCAAAGGATATGGCTGGAAGAGGTGAGCTCTTGAATTTGTCTTTTGTTTAAAGCATGAGCTTGTGTCTATAAATTAATATTGTGGGCACCGTTTATGGTCACATGGTATTTTAAGAATGCACTGGTTTGGTAATTTTGCATGGATATGGCAAATATGCTGGATTGAAGAAAACTTCTAACTACACTCATTCAGGGACAACTTTTCAGGATCCGTAAAAAACACAAGTACATCTCGGAGATGTCTATTTGATGTCTGCAGTTTTTTAGAGTGTTTGCTCATCTGCAATATGTCTCCAGGACGTTTCCTGTTTGATGTCATATAGACATTAAGAAGATGTCTTTAAGATGTTTAACAATGTATGTAAAATTGCTTTTTCTTATTTATTTACAGAGCTTTCCAGATTAACAGATCTTTAGCAGACATCTTACAGACGTATCTGTGCTATCTACTTCGTTTAGAAAATTAATTTAGAAATTTAGAAACATTTGAATCTTGATGCACAATGTAAAAGACTACATTAAAATGGAATAATTCCAGTTAATAAAAGTTCTTGTAGCTCCTGGAGATGATGCTACCATTGATTTAATGTTTAGCCTACCTTAAATTGAAGTTACTTGGACAAAATTGGGTAAACGTGTAAATGTAATTACGCTAAATCACAATGGATGGGCTATGGTAACAGTGTTGGAAAGTGACTGACTAAACATTAAAAATAAAGGTTCCAATAGGTTACATAGTAGAACCATTGTTTGTTCCTCGAAGAACATTTCAGTGAACAGTTTTTAAAATAACCATTTTTCACCTTAAGTGTGAAGAACACAATTATATAAAGAACCTTTTTTACTCTAAAGAACCATTTGTGCAATGGAAAGGATTCATAAATGTTAAATGTTCTTCACGAAACCATTTATGCCATCAAAGAACCCTTTTTAAGAGTGTCGACACTACATGACAGAGATAACATTACCAAAATGTAATTAAAATTGCAAGGCAAAAAGGTGGATTGTTTATTGTGAATATGATGTAAGAAGAACAGCTAACACAGAAGTCACTTTAAAACCCAAGTTGCCCAACTTGCTTGTCAACTCTACAAATTATGTTTCCCTCACGAGAAATTCCCAATTGCATGATTCCCTTTAAAATGACTAGATTCCGAACGTGAAAATTCCGTGAACATCGAACAACGGTAAATGTGTCCGCACCAGCGCACCTAAACAAACAAAAGGTCCCTTACTGCTATGTAATTATTTAAATTTCTTCTATGTAAAGCACTTTGAATTACCACTGTGTATGAAATGTGCTATATAAATAAACTTGCCTTGCCTTGCCTAGAGGGAACGAGAGGAGGGCGAGGAGGATTCAGTCTCCTCGCTCCTCTCAGGAACCTGATGACCAGGTCGTGCTTTCCCACGGACTTACCTTCGACTGCGTCGTGATGTGCGGCGATAGCGGCAACATACACTTTCAGGGTGGGGGGAGACAGCCTTCGCTTCAACCTTTCTTGCAGAAAGGAAAGCACGACACTGATCGGGCATGCATAGACATGTCTCGTGGACGATGCTCTAGCGGAAGTGATGGTAGGGTACTCAAACCTGCCTCGTCCCGTCCAGGAGCCACACGTGGAGGTTTCAAAGATCGGGACGAGGGTGCCATAGGGTGCCCGGTCTCTGAGAAAGGATGTCCTTCCTTAGAGGAATTGGTGCTGTCGCAAGTAGTACAAATTCGGCGCAACCAATATGATCTGCTCCTTGTCCTCCCTGATCTTGCACAGGGTCTGTGCAAGAAGGCTCACTGGGGGAAACGCATACTTGCGGAGGCCCCGCGGCCAGCTGTGCGCCAGTGCGTCCGTGCGGAGCGTGCCCTCGGACAGGGAGTAAATCAGGTCACAATGGGAAGAATCGTGGGTGGCAAACAGGTCTACCTGCGCGTCCCCGAACTGATCCCAGATCAGCTGAACCCACTGGTGACGGAGTCTCCATTCTCCAGGAAGAGGCTAAAGCCGTGAGAGCTCGTCGGCTGCACAGTTCAGGTCTCCCGGGATATAAATGGCTCAAAGCGACCTCAGATGCTTATGACTCCATAGGAGGGGCGAGTTGCGACATACGGCAGGAGCGTAGACCATCTTGTTGGTTGATGTACACTACTGTCGCGGTATTGTCTGATCAGACTAGTACGTGCTGGTTCTTGAGCAACGCATGGAAGCGGTGCAGAGAAAGACGTACTGCCAGCAACTTGAGGCAATTGACATGCCAAAGGCGCTGGGGTCCTGTCCAGGAGCCCGTGGCAGCATGTCCATTGCACATGGCGCCCCAGCCCGTGGTAGAGCCATTTGTTCGTCCACGGGGTGAAGGTCTGATGGCAGGTCGGAGTAACTGGTACTTGGAGCGTGCCTTGTTGCCATGCCCACCTCGGGACTCGATCGCAAAGCCAGAGCTGAAGCGGTCTCATATGAAGCAATCAGAGCGGCGTTGCTGCAGCTGCGGATGCCATATGCCCCAGAAGCCTCTGAAATAGTTTCAATGGAACTGCACTCTTGCCCTCGAACTGTCTCAGCCAAATCAGCAGTGATGGCGCACGCTTGCTCGTAAGCTGCGAGCACATGGCGACCGAGTCGATTTCCATACTGAGAAGAGAGATCCTCTGCACGGAGCAAAGTTTGCTCTTCTCCCAGTGCACCGAGCTAGGTGCCGGAGCACTAGGTCCCTGTATTCGCAGACCTGGTCTCGAGTGTGAGCTAGGATCAGCCAGTCGTCGAGATAGTTCAGGATGCATGTCCCTGAGCATCTGGGCCTGGTAGACCTGCAGAGTGGCCATGGCATGCAAAGAGGCGGCTGCTTGCCCCGCGGCTCTATAGGATTAGGTAGACGAGGGTAGACGAAAACCTACAGGCTTTAGAGGGGTGCTTAGGGTCGCCACGGGAGGAAGCGTTCTGTGGACACAGCTGCATCGCAACAGAACATTCCACCTGAGGAACCCCAGTGTACCCTTTAACAGCGGCCTGCAAGGGGGGAGGAAAGACGGAGAAGGTCGCCGAACGATCACGGGAAGACAAGGGTGCCTTCCAGGACCTCGTGACCTCCTCATGCACATCCGGGAAGAAAGGTACTGGGCTCGGGATCGGGATCTGACTCGGGCAATGCTGGCACACCCGAAGGTGGCAGCACAGCCGAATCATCATCTCCAGAGGACTCCTGCCCGCCTTGTGAGGGAGCAATCGACATAGTAGATTGGGGTGTGGATGAGGGGACTCTCCCTCTTTCGAGGTCATTGAGTCTCGACCGAATTGTTGCGATGGTCATGTTCCCGCAGTGAGAACATGGGTCATCCATAAACGCTGCCTCAGCGCGATCTACGCCCATACACACAAGACAGCGATTGTGCCCATCAAACTCTGAAACCTGACGACCGCAACCAGAAGTGCACGGGCGAGACATCTTAAAAAATGTGCCACGTGCAAGCTCTTTTGTGAAAGGAAAGGTCTCTGCAGAGAGTTGAAGCGACCAGGGAGAGAACACACACACACTGGCAGATCACTGCTCAGATCAGCAGGGAATGTGCACTCGCTGGAACTCGCCGTCACACCAACACCTGGAGAGAAGCTCATCTCGAAGAGAGTAGAGATGAATCGTCGATCCCAGGATGGCTTGTGGAGTGAAGTGGCTCCGAAGCAAAAACATATCTGCTTGTTGCCAGTGTACCTTATATACCCATGAGGTCGAGCGGAGTTACGGCATGCAAATTCCGCAGACCCATGGCATTTATTTGCCATTGGCTCGGTTTATTTCGCCAGGATGAGAGGCTTACTAAGCGAAACCCCATTCGTCGTCAAGACGTAACTCGTAGTGACTACGAAAGAGAACGCAGATTACATCGTCATTTTTATTCAAGTTGCTTCATCCTGACGTAAACGGTCCTCTGTTTTATTTGTTGCGTTGAAAAGACTAATTGTGATTCTGTTCGTTCGGACGATTTATGTAAATAACAGTTTAAAAACGATTCACCAATTCGAATTCCTGTTATGTTCTTGACTCGGTTCATTTGGGTGTGTTTTTTAATACGTTGTAGGCTATAAATACAGTAGCTGTCAAATGTTGGGATGGGAACATTTTTTTTTTGTGTTTTTGAAAGAAGTCTCTTATGCTAAGTGTAATGCTAAGTGCTAAGTGATACGTGTAATTTATTCCAGTGAGAATTTTCCGCATAATTACTACAGTACTACACATAATGTTTCATAAATTATAATGTTTCATTATGTACAGTCTTCAGAAATGTTTCTTGAGTAGCAAATCAGCATATTATAATGATTTCTGAAGGATCATGTGACACTGAAGACTGGAGTAATGATGCTGAAAATTTGCCTTGGCAATCAGAGGAATAAAGAAGTTCTTTAAATAGGCTAGTTATTTTAATTTTCTAATTATATTTTGCTATATTACTGTTTTTACTGTATTTTTATGAAATAAATGCAGTTTCTGCAAGCATAAGAGATCTTATTTCACAAATTGATCAAAAATGGTCATGTTTCCAAACGTTCGACAGGTACTGAATGTGTTCAAGTTTGATACTGACTCTTTAATTGTCTGTTCATTCATTCAAATTTCCTCACGCTTGTTGTGCCAATATGCTTCTAATAAAATTATAAGCCTAAATTATATCAATGGAATGGTCTTCATTTAATACCTTTACTGTTGTTTTGTCTCTCTTAGATGCATTTCGGCTCAGGATAGAGCTCCACGCAGGTGCCACATTAAAAAAGGATTCATTCTGCTGCTCACATTGACATTCTTATTGTCTGCTATCATTTACTTCTCTGATTTCTCTCTCAAGACCACTGTACCTCCTGGCACCTTGTATAAAAATGTGGTAAATCAGATACGCTCCTATTACATGGTTATTAAGTTCCCTTCTGGCCGTGATAATCAAACAATATTTTTGGCACATGCACCCAAAGCTGATCAACAAGTCCAAGAAAGAACTACACACATTTCTACACAAACCACAGACATTTCAGTGCATTATCATGTAGCTCATCCAAGCAACTATCATTACATTCTGGATGAACCTGATAAATGTCAGCAGAATCCGTTCCTGGTCTTGATGGTCCCTGTGGCGCCCCATCAGTTAGAAGCTCGTAACGCCATCAGGAGCACGTGGGGGAATGAGAGCACAGTCCAGGGAAAAGCAGTGATGACTCTGTTCTTGGTGGGTTTGACTGGAGGATCCGACTCTGAAAAAGCTCAACAGCAGCTGGAGGAAGAGAGCCGACAACACAGAGACTTAGTGCAGAGCAACTTTGTGGACTCGTACTTCAACCTGACCATAAAGACGATGGTGATCATGGACTGGTTGGCCACTCGTTGCCCTCAAGCCAATTTCAGTATGAAGGTCGATTCTGACATGTACTTAAACATGGACAACTTGATGACGCTCCTACTGGCACCCAACACACCCAGACAGAACTACATCACTGGAGTGGTGATGCGGGACCGATCCGTTATCAGAAACAAAAACTCAAAATGGTACGTGTCGGAGGAGCTGTACCCCGAACCGAAATACCCCACTTACCTGCTGGGAATGGCATATGTTTTCTCCAATGACCTGCCAGAAAAAATTGTTGAGGCTTCCAAGGAAGTAAAGGCCTTCAACATAGAAGACGCATATGTGGGCGCTTGTCTGAAACATTTGGGCATTGCCCCCTCATCCCCCCCAGTCCCTTCACAGTTTAGAGTCTACATGGGACAATATAATCGAGAGGGTTTTCTAAGGGTCATTACAACAATCCTGGGATCCCCACAGCAGCTAATAGACATCTGGAAGGACGTAAAGAGTTCCACATAAAAGGGACCAAATTCGAGTGTTTAGTGGTTGCCTGAATTTGATTTACATAAGATGCAAGAATGTGATGATGCGCAATTTTTTGAAGAAAAAAAAATGCATAATTTTTTTGAGGATATTTTTTGTAACATTGGTTTTTGTGGCAGGCACAGTCAGTTAACAATTTTTTTTTTTTAAAGACTACTTGTATGTACAGGTCATTAAGTAAATTGTTATTTATAAATGTATATTTTAACTTTTTCTTTTTAGATTGTCTTAATTTATTTTGTCTTTTAGATTATTTATTTCTAGATTATATATAATAAATATTATATATAATATTTATAAAGTGTGTGTGTGTGTGTGTGTGTGCGCGTGCGTGCGTGCGTGCGTGCGTTCGTGCCATAGACAGTATGGTTCGTGCATCTCTTGAAAGAGTAATAATTGGAAAAAAAAGTTACATTCTAGAATCTTTTATATTTTGCAGACATATATCAAATAATGCTCAACTTTGTCATGGCATTCAGGTACAAAATTGTGTTTAAAGTAATGTTAATACAACTTAACAGAGGCTGTCATTCCAATTGTAAATTTAGATTTATTAGAAGACAGATACAAACACTAAATTTTAGTGGAGAAATTCACAGATACCTCAAAAAATGTAAAGGGATACTTCAGGATTTAGCATTAAGCTTTGTATCAGTAGAAAACCTGTAGTATTTTCAAATTACCGGGCTTCCCTCCCTCATATCCCCCTGGGACGAGAGATGTATGTATTTTTTTTCTGTAAAAAATCCTTAGATGACGCAAAAATCGTCATTTTGCGTCATCTGAGGATTTTTTGGCCAGAGGCTAAAAACTACAGCCAGTAGAAGGCGCTAGATCCACATGTTTAAACCCTTAGGATTAAACGATTTTCGACCAATAGCACTCACATCTCTAGTGATGAAATCTTTTGAGCGTTTAGTAAAAAAGCACATTGTATCTAAAACAGAGCATCTTATAGATCCCCTGCAATTTGCATATCAAGCCTCTAGGGGAGTAGAGGATGCGATTGTAACTACATCTGTTGTATTCACATTTAGAAAAACCAAAAACTCATGCTAAAATTGTGGATTTCTCATCAGCTTTGAACTGTATCTCTCCAAAAACATTAGGAGACACACTGGCAAAATAATTCTCATTAGATAATAGGATGCTTACATGGGTGATTGATTTTCTTAGTTGTAGAAGCCAGCAGGTTAAGTTAGGAGGGTCTATCTCGGATAAAATTATTACTTCGGTTGGATCACCTCAGGGATGTGTCGTATCTCCATTATTATTTATTTTATACACTAACTCTTGTGCTAGTGCTTTTAAAAATAGATTCATTATCAAGTATGCAGATGATACTGCCATAGTGAGCCTTTTACATGATGGAGAGGAAGAGCATGGTCCCGTGTTGAATTTCTTCTTGAACTGGGCCTGTTTCAGAAAGGAGGTTAAGTGAAAACTGAGTATGTTAACCTTGAAATAAGGGAAACTCTGGGTTTTCCGTTTCAGAATGGGAGGTATATCAAACCTGAGATAGCAAAGTAAGTCAAGCCCGTTTCTGAAAGAGAGGTCACTTATACTCAGAGTCAGTTACCATGATAGGGGGGAGATACGAATGTCTGTTTAAACTTAGAAATAAACTTAGATTCCACAGGCTACTCCACATAAAAATGTGAATGTGTAGATTGTCTGATGTGTAGACACATACTATTATTAACTTTACCTCTGTAGGCCTCTCTGTGGCAGCAGAAACTGTTTCTTCATCCCCATCATCCGGTGAAGATGAGCATTTGGTCGAGTACACTTTATAATAGGCCTGCTATTTGTCATCATTTCTGGTGTATTGAGTAGTGCTACTTACAACTGCCTGGGGTTCTGTTGGGACAGGAGGCTCCAAAAGACAGATATTACCATCAGAATCTGTTGGGACCAATGAAAAACCCAACCCAAAGTAAAATAAATGGAAATATCAAAAATACCCTATATAAAAAATAACACATATATAGACCTCTTACATTTTATGAAGGCCATTGGATCTTCAGGAGATACTGGCTCTGATGAAGGAATTCCCTCAGCCAAAACTGCTGCACTAGACACTGGATGCTATTTAGTTATTTAATATGTCAAATATTTGTAAAGTCAGGTTGCCTACACCCATGATATGCTCAAGCCTTATCTGATTGAATTATGTTTTTATATTTCATTTTCAGCTGCTGCCACATTCTTTTAATGCCTGCAGGATTGCACCTAGCCTACATGAAAATTAAAATTAGGTTGGATAACATATACTGTTCTTCCAGTTTCACCTGTAATTAGATTAATGTAATAATTACTATCTTTAGAAAGTATTGGTCTTATTACTAATGACTAAATCCCATTGCAACCTCAACCGCTTGAACAATACAAGCGGAGACAAGAAACTGCACTTTAAATGCTTTCAAATTAACAATATACAATTGCATGAATTATTCATAAATACCAAAGTGTGTAGAGGGAGAAGGTTACATTAAAAATAAACCTTTTAAAAATGTATGTTAATTCCACTATTGTTTTGTACAGAATTGTTCTATGGTCTATGTAGCCTATTTAATGTAATTATAATACATCAGATTTTATTTTAAAAGAAGAATAAAAAATAATCCCTTTAATTAAATTACAATATTTAGATTACTTGGTAATTAATTACACCCAACACTGTATAACAGTAATTACTCTTTTTGTCTGGCGCTGTTGCCATGGTGACTCGTAGTATCTGCGCTCCATTGATAATGGCTTTTTATAGTTGTGGTGCACGCGCTCAACTCAGAGTCAGTCAACTTAGAGTTGATTGAACTATCTCCTTTCAGCTGATCTGTAACCGAAAACTCAGAGTTTCCCATCTCAGGGTAAGTCAATTCAGAGTTCAAGTTTTAGGAGTTGGTTGAACCTCCTTATTGAAACAGGACCCTGGTGTGAGAAATCAGGCCCAAAAAGGGAAGAGACTAAATGTTTAGATCAGCTGCGAAACTTCCAGCAAGAGGTCAGTCCTGTTTTCTGTATTTGTTAGATTACTGAAAACTGGCTCTTGGAGCTCCGGTTTCCTGAATCCTGCCAGTCCTGTTCTCGCGTCTCAGCGTTTGAATAGTTATGATGATTGGATCTAGGGGAGGTTCCAAAACCTGTAATACTGCATTTCTCATCACAATGTAAATCCCTGCCTCTAAATGTATATAACTTGCAAATGTATAGCCTACTGTTACAGTTCAGACCGTTATTGGATGACAACAGCAACGCACAAGCGAAGTCCTCAATAAAGAATAACTTCTGCTTGAAAGATATCCCAACGCCTCCTGAGGGTTGTTCCATAAAATAAGATTAGAATACAAGCCAGGCTTATTTTGGTTAGTCAGACTTATTGTCGGTTGATTCTGTTTCATAAAGCAAACTTAAAATAGTTCAAACTCAGTTACTCTGGCAACTTATGCTGGGAAACAAGCCTGGTCCAGGGCAGGCTAACTGTCAGGCTAAGCCTCAGTTGTTGCACAGATCCTCTAACAATGACAAATAAGAACACAATGACTGATACTCTTTCATACAATTATTGGACTTTATTAACCACTATCAGTCCAAAAATAAATATACAAGAAAATCAACTTAAATAAGGCTACAATGATAAATGAGACACTATAGGCCTACAAATGTGTTAAATTGTATACGAAATGTTTATGTTAACGTTGTTGTTATATATATATCCTACAGGTTTTCTTTTCTTACTGGTTGAATGTTTTGTGCCCAAGATTTAATTAGATAGGGCTCCAGACTAACTTTTTTCCCTAGGAGCACAGTGGCCCCTAACTGAAAATTTTAGGAGCACAACCAGGAAATTTAGGAGCACACACTGTAAATCAACATACTAACCAAATATTCACATTTCTAGTCATTTCCAGTGTATTACTAATAAATACTTTGATAATAGATGCAGAAATTACAATGCCTTTGCGCTCTGATTTAACGTTACAGCCTCTTGTCTTCTAAAAGCAACCGGCAGTTGATTTATTAACACCGCATACTCTATGCTTGAGGATAAGATTGTTATTAAATAGAGTATTGTGTTTAAACTGTGAAGTGCCTGCAATGTCGGCAAACTTCGTGTTCCCCGCAGTTGGGGTAGCGACTGCAACATTCGCAGTTCATGGAATTCGTCTCCTTACAGTACTACCTCAACCAGCTGAGTTCTCGCAGCCCGAAAATGGTGGGTTCGGCCTTTTTCACCACTAAAACCTCTCACTCTGAATCATCATCCGACTGTGACACTGTAGGCTACTAGGGCTGCAACATTTCAAATAGCTCACAGTTCAGTTTGTATCACGGTTTTAGGTTCACGGTTTCGGTATGATTCGGTATGTGTTATGTTCAGGGGGAAAAAAGACTAGGCCTACTGTCAAAAAAATTCAGAAGTAATCTAACCACAAGCAAAAGCACAAATAAATACAATAGAGCAAAGATAGCCTACTAATAAAATAAACTATGCTTTTCAGGTAGGTCTAACATTAGTTTTCAGGTACAGAAATTGAATAAAATAATCAAATGTAAAATAACATTGCATATTTGACTGTATAAATTAAAGATGAATCCTTATTAAAGTTACAAAAGCTATTTAATTCAGAGCTGATTCAGTAGGCCTACTACACCGATACTGTGAGTGTCTTTCTTCATACATGTTCACTTAAGGCATAACAGATAGGCTACTCTGTCTGCTAGGATACGAGCTCATCAAGACGGACATGTTGACATACTTTTTGTGTGAATTTGTCCATTCAAGAGCAAGACTTGAAAGATAACCTTAAAGATAATATTTGCGCGCTGTCCGAGATGAGTAGGCTAACCTACGCATACACAGACACGCGCGCGCGCGCGCACACACACACACACGCGCGCACAAATCTAGACGCGAGTTCTCTTTCGCGTCTTGCTCTTGAATGTTTGCATTGGCAAAATAAATGAGTTTAGTTTAAACACCGATGGTAACATCTGCAGTTCATGAAGGTCTCGCCTGCGCTCGTGCGCTATCAACTCCCGGGTGATGACGGCGTGACATGTTCGAGCAGGCACTCACATTGTACAATGCACAAAGAGTAATCGTTTTCTTCACGTTTTTTTATTATTATCGCTGTTGTAATGTTTTATTTGAGAAGCCAGCAAGTGAATTTAACTGGCATACTAGCCGCAGATCGGAAGAACGAGTCAATAGTTCGCTTGCTCGTTGTTCAGACGCACATAGCAGGTTGTGATATTTGTCTCCGTCTCCTTCCCACAGACGTTTAAACGCGCGCTCGATTATCTCTAGGACCCTCCCCCTCCACACATTAGCCACTTACAGTGGCCATTCCCTATTCTTCTCGCACTGCCACACATTCCGGATTCATTGATAAGCCCCTTCCACGTTTAACGTGTAAAAAAAAAAAAAAAAAAAAAAAAACGGACAAATTTACTGGTCGCACATGTGCGACTGGATGTAAAATTCAGTCGCACACTCTCAAATTTTGGTCGCAAAATGCGACCATTTGGTCGCAGTCTGGAGCCCTTAAAGATTTATGAATACATTTCTCTCTGGTTTTATTTGGCAGCTGTAGTAAATTTTTATGGTTATTAGAAGAACATTAGAACATTACAATCTAAAATAGAATAAAAAAGCTTATTAAAGCAGAAGTTAAAATCACAAAATTTTAAATAAATAATTACAAAAGCACAGATAACATTTTAACTGGTAATATGAATCTGAACTTAGTAATTGGATATATCAGACTTGATTTACCCCATTACAATAGTCCCTTTACAGTTATTTCTATCTAAAAAATACACTTATTTGTAGGTTTAAAATTCTAAATAAGGCACATCTAACGTCCAACAACAAATGTTTTAGCATATATATATATATATATATATATATATATATATATATATATATATATATATATATATATATATATATATATATATATATAAATAAATAATATGTACTTTATTATGTCTTTCAATTCAAACACATTTAGTTATTTTAAAGGCATAGGCTAATATTTTCCCCCAATAAATCTTTTCCTTCTACTTTTTTTCTATTGTGATAATACCCACCAACACATAAAAAAACACATAATTGGAACAATAACCAATAAGTAGTTAGACACTTTTACATATGAAAAAAAGGGGAAAAATTCAACATTCACATATTTATATCAAACTCTTATAATGACACATAATTCCTAATAAGTTATTCAAGTAATATTATTTAAATATCAAATATTCAATATTAAATAAGTAAAAAAATAAATTAACAAATAACTAGAATTAAAAGGCAGGGAAGGTTATTTAATTATAAGCTAATATGTATTCCTTTATTTTATGGAATATTCTTTGATTTTTGAGTTGCACATATCTTTTCAAAATGTATACTTTTGCTCTTAATTTCATGTTATCCTCTCCATAATGTACTGTATAAACTAAATCTAACCAAACATTCTTGCTTTCTCCAAAAAAACAAAACAATAATTGTTTTAAAACCTGTAATTCTCAGCATTCGAAATAAGTGTGTCATTTTTTTTAAGTAGCTTGGGTCCTAAACCCAAAACTATATTTTGTATCTTTATTATATTTGGTTTCTTAAATTCTTCCCTGAATTACTTCTGTTGAATTAAAATATATATAAGTGTAATAAGCTATAAGTTCACTGCAACTTATCCAACATCCTTGTTAAAAGTATTGCACCCTTATACATTGTATTACGGTATTGACTACCTGTGTAGTTTTATTTGGATGTGGTTTTGTACGTGATGACTTTACGTTTTACGTCATCTCCAAGCCCCTGTCGGTGATTGGTTAGAACACTGTTTATTTTGGTTTTGAGTGGTTGGTTAAACCATTTGTTTTTGTGTGCAGATCTCAGAGCCTAGGATGCCTACAGAGCCTGCTTATGGGCGGGCAGCTAGTGGATTGTTAGGAAAGATTAGATGAATGGGATAATTTATTTTTGGGCCTGAAATCGCTGATACAACCTTTAAGTTCCGGGTCAATTAGACAGCACTCCTGGTTGGATTGGTCTCCGTTAAGAGGGTAGGGGACCTGCAGGCATTTTACGTTAACAAAGCGTGCCTGGAATTCGGGCCGGCCTATTCTCTCATGATCCTGAGACCCCGGCCTGGATATGTGCTCTCATGTACTCCTAACCCTCCTCCAAAAAACGATATGTGCGATATTCTCCCTGAGAAGCCCTGACTTCCTCCAGCACTGTTGACGTCAACACCAGAGTTATGCCACCGGCAGCTTTCGCGATTGGCTAGGTGCCGTCATGTACATGGTTCCCCCTCTGGGCGACCCCCACATGTGTATTTCCACTGTAAGCCTCTCTGAGCATGTGTCTTTCCCTCGGCAAGGCCCATGCCAAGCCTGAGGTTGAAACATTCCACCCTGCGGGCGGGACACCCCAGTGTTTTTCCATATGCACCCCCCCTCCGGATGTTTATTCTGTAAGATAATAATCTGCGATTTACGGCTCTGGCTCAAATGGCACAAAATGATCTTTCAGCCCCTTGCAGTAGCGGGGAAAGTGAAAGGTCATTTAGCTCTGTGTCTCACATTCTGAATGAAAGCAGAAGCAAGCTTGCTAAACATGCAGAGATGCTTTTGTTCCTTAAAAAAAACTTACTTTTGAAAAATAATCCTAATTAACTGACTGCCTTCTTCCAAAACAAAGTGTACAAATGCTGTGAGGAACATCCTTAGCTTATATTTCTTAATTCTTCTAACAGTCTTCCTGCAGTTATAGTGTTGCTCACCAAGATTTAACAGTACACTGTAATATTTCGGCTGTGATTACATTGTTACACAGTGTTATTTTGTTATAAACATTTGTTCTGTGATATTTGTTTGGCACTTTATGACAACTTTGTGACAGTCAGGTAGAAATTACATTTATTATGCACTTTGGAGGTTATTGGACACTGTGAAATTTGTGTTTTGAAAATTTGTGATAAGCACATAAGAATGATTTATTTTTTCATATGTTTGAGTTGAAGTCGTTCATAATAAAGATGCTTTCCTATATTCATTAGTCTCATTGTGTTGTTCTTGGAAAATTGCCACATCACAAAAAAAAAGCACAACAGGCATTGTTATCGGCGAGTACCAGAAAAAAAAAAAAAACAGTATTTGTACTCAATCCTTAAAAAGTGGTATCGGTGCAACCCTACTTTGATCATTGTTGCTTTCAGTACTTTACAACTCGAAAGTTGACAAGGTCACCTTTGAACCTTCATCTTGTATTTTGCATGTCATGCAAATACATTGGTAAGGTGAGGCGGCAGCTTCCAGACTA
This sequence comes from Phoxinus phoxinus, assembly GCF_949152265.1. NCBI lineage: Eukaryota > Metazoa > Chordata > Actinopteri > Cypriniformes > Leuciscidae > Phoxinus > Phoxinus phoxinus. Next base: position 12,182,030 of record NC_136895.1, read on the forward strand.
TCATAATGCCTTAGATCATCAAAACATTCAGACATTCAAAGACACTGTATTTAGAACCATCTGAAATATTAGGAGCTATCTAAGGATGCCTATTTGTATTTTTCAGTACCAGTTGGCATCAGAAACACAATGGAAAACCCTTTTCGACAGAGGAAAATGGTTGAGAGACATGTAACATGATACATTTGAGAAGCAAAACTTGGCAAACTCACTGTTACACCCTTGACAGTCTCACCAGGTGGTTTTAAAGGATCCAACAGGTCCGAAAAAAGAACGAGAGGAGGAGCAAACCGGATACAGCGAGTCTGAGGACACATGTCCTGTATCGCTGTTACTCTCAAGACTAGATAAGGTACGTGCGAACACTTTACAGATTTGATTTTGTATTTTGTAATGGCTTTAAGCATTTTAGAGTAAATTGCATCTCAGGTTTTTAGAGACGAGAAAGTACTGAATTTGCATCAGGAAAATGTAATATGATTTTGTTTAAGAGCCTTCAAGCTTCTAAGCGCATCAATGATCCACTTAAAAAAATCTTTACATTGTGTTGTCACATTCTCACCCTCATGTATTTCGAAACTTGTATGACTTTGTCTGAACTATTCCTTTAAAGTTTAAATTCAAATTTATGGAGCCCTTAAAGCGACATGGTGATAAAAAATGATGAGGTGGGAGGAAAAAAGATATGCTTTTGTGTTCGCTCGCAAAACTTTTGTGTTCCCTTTCAAAACCTTTGTGTTCCCCTGAGAAACTTTGCAGAACATTTGCGAGAAAGGCATTGACAAATAATTTTTCCTCCAATTGTTTTCCTTCACCATGTCCATTTAGAGGGACAAAATGGAAATTCAGGCTATAAATAAAACACATTTTTAAACAAAAACTTTATTTTATTTTCAGCCTCGTTCAGATGTTCTGTAAGAGTTGGCTACTGGTCAGTCTCCTCATCCTATTCAATGTTTTATTGCTGTATTTCACTGCTATTACCCTCGAAAGAAGAAACGGGTGGAAGGTGGCGAAGAAAATAGGGAACTACCATGTTGCTTACCCTCAAAATTACAGATTTATCCTCGACCAGCCAGAGAAATGTGAACAACAAAAGCCCTTTGTGGTGGTTATCGTTCCCGTGGCTCCTGAGAACTTTGAGGCACGTAATGCCATCAGGATAACGTGGGGCAGCGAGAAGCTCGTCCGGGACAGAGTGGTGCTGGTTCTGTTTCTTCTGGGCTCGCGAATTGGTAACGAAACACTGCAGGAGCAACTCCAGAATGAGAGCCAGCAGTACCAAGACCTTCTGCAGAGCAACTTCCAGGATTCCTACAGGAATCTGACCATTAAAACCATGCTGATGATGGAATGGCTCAGCGGAAAGTGTCAACAGGCGTCCTACGCGGCAAAAGTGGACTCCGACGTGCTCCTCAACATGAACAACCTAATAAAAATGCTTGTGAGTCTGAAAAAACTACAACACAACTACATTACCGGCCTAGTATTGTCTGGCAACAGTGTCTTGAGAGATCCAACCAACAAGTTTTATGTTCCTCACAATGTGTATCCTAAATCCAGATATCCTCCATATCCTCTGGGTATGTGTTATATCTTTTCTATGGATTTGCCGGAGAAGATCCTACAAGTTTCGAGGCATATCAGACCTATTTTTATCGAGGACGCATATCTGGGCATGTGCTTGAAGCATTTAGGAATTACTCCTAAGAAACCACCAAATATCAGGCAGTTTGTGGTCAACCCGCCGCCATTCAATCGCTGTTACTATTCTGGACTGATAGCAATACTTACAGACAGCCGGACTCAGCTGATTTCCTATTGGATGGATATCCACTCATTCAGAAAACCTTGCTAAGATGGAAAAAAATCTGTAGCTAAAGGTTCAGTTTAATTCATTTTACAAAAGCAAACTATTTGTCTTACCTGATAGCTCTCTCTCTCTCTCTCTCTCTCTCTCTCTCTCTCTCTCTCTCTCTCTCTCTCTCTCTCTCTCTCTCTCTCTCTCTCTCTCTCTCTCTCTCTCTCTCTCTCTCTCTCTCTCTCTCTCTCTCTCTCTATATATATATATATATATATATGTGTGTGTGTGTGTGTGTAAAATGTTATTTTATTTATATCAACATTCTGTTTACACAACTTATTTAAATTTAATTCAGGACTTACACTCTAAAAAATGCTGGGTTGTTTCAACCCAATTTTGGGTAAAATATGGACAAACCCAGCCGTTGGGTTAAATTTTTACATTACATTTTTAACCAAATGTTTGGGTTTGTCCATATTTTACCCAAAATTGGGTTGAAACAACCCATCATTTTTTAGAGTGTAATTTTTTTAAGTGCATAAATATATAAATGTTCGAAATGTAAATATGCCAATTCCTTCAAAGCTGATAAAATATTTCTTCAAAAAACAAAAAAACAAAAAACTGATGTATGTACATAGCATGATGCCTTTCTTGGGGTTGAAAGTGGTAGTTGCTTAGGCTGTCAATGGAGGGACAGAAAGCTAAGAAAAAATCTTAATTTGTGTTCCGATGATGAACAAAGTCTTACGTGTTTGGAATAACATGAGGCTGAGTAATAAAAAACATTTCTGAATTGCTAAAACACATTTCTTGAAACCATCACTCACTTTCTCAAAACCTGAAACCTAAAACCAAAATTGTCAAACCACATTCAGAGAACCTCTGACTCTTCTGGCGAAATCAATCATTTGCTTCAAAAACCATTTTATCTGTGCTCAAAATCAAACAATGCTTTCAGATCATACACACGGCGAGTCAATGATAAACACTACAGATCATTCGTTTGACAATTCATCAAAAAAGTAAACAAATTTTGCTAAAAAAGTATACCAATGACAACTTACAGTAAGATGAATTTTTGCAACTGCTTACACACACTTTCAAAACTTTGTCTCTTTTTTTCAAAACTTTAAACACAAATCCCAAGAATTGCACACACAAAATGCAAATTGCCTCACATCTCTTGCTAAATGAAGCACTGCATTCAAGATTGAAAGTAATTGGCAGAGAGATGTTGAAAAAATCACGGTAAACATGAAAGCAAGAATGAAACCAAACTATTTTTATTTTTTTTACTGAAGGGCATTTGTGGTTGTGAATACAGTATTACACAGTACGAAAAACCTATAACTTGACCTTTGGACTGATAGAGTGGTATTTTCATGGGTTATGTTTTGAAAAGGAAACCCAGATAGTTCCTGTTATATTTTTATGTGTGTTAGACTCGTGGTTTGCATAAATTGTTTTTATGAAATAAAAAGGCCAAGCATTAGTGTATGGTTTAGCAGATATGGTGTGTGGTTCTGGTGTTTGAGGTTCAGGGTTTAGAAATTGTGTGAGAAGTAAGGATTTTGTGTGTAATCATTTAAAAAAAAAAAAAAAAAAAAAAAAAAACGTAAGAGACAGCAAGTGTTTGCACATGTCGATTTTTCCACTGTGTAGGAGTCAATCACATGATATACCATATATGGATATATTTGTAGCGTCACATCCTCATCTATCTCAAATTTGTGGTTTAGCCTACACCGTTTCTTGCACACTATAACCTGAAGGCTCTCAACGAAGACTTGACTTAGAAGCCTTCTGTGATTGCGTCGTTCTTGCTCCCTGATATCAGTGTCACTATGTCTTTAATTTGATAAGGAAGATCCATAATTATGATCTAACAGGTTGGGGGCTCTGTCCGGGATAGTCCAATCGGAACCAGGACCAATTTTGTATATTCAGGAGGCTGATCTTTTGTAAGTGTGTTTTCTTCTCCAAATATTGAAATAACACTTGCCTGACTGTATATATCTTTGTTGAAGTACTCTCACTGTAGTCTGTTCAGCATAAACCCCAAAAGAGAGAAGAATTTATGATATTTTATCATTATAATTTGATGTAGTCTATGACAGACTTGAAGCTGAAAATAATCCATTATTTATCGGCTTTAATATATCTGACAAATTTGAAAATGAATATATATTGTCCGATACCGATATAGTGGCTGATGAATCGTGAATCCCTAGTTTTATCTGTTGATTATCATTTGATTTGTGTGTTTAAATTAATTGCTGGAGTGAGGCAATGCGGTCAGATATTTCGAGACCACTCCCTGGGGAAAGACCAGTGGATTTTATGTAAAGAAATAGTAAAGGTTTCTAGACAGAACATTTTGGTTGGTTGCTGGTTTACCCACGAGATGGATCGTTTGGAGAAACGGCCATGGACTCAGTGGTGCTTGATGGTTGGGGTTGGGAATTAATCTCATGAGGTGTGGAACAAAGATGAAGAAAGTGTGGGACCAGGGACCTGAGTAAAAGCACAAACAAAGAAAAACACATTTCTGTCAAGCCTGCAGCTCTCTGTTGAACCATTGCTAAATTTATGTAATGCCGTTGATGTGTAGCAACAACAGGAAACAGGCATCACGGAAGCGCTACCACAGAAGGGGCCCTAGGTTGAGCAAGTCAACTCAATTCTTTGGTTTAATTTAAAGATGTATGTCAAACAGTACCCATTGTCACCTGTGTATCCAGCCACTGTTGGACAATTTTGTAGCACAGGGTGTAGTCGTGCCAACACACTTACACTTAATCCAGTGGTTAAAGCAGATTGCACTAGCTGGCGACTCACACAAGACCTGCGCGCCATTAACCAATTAATCGTCCCACTTGCCTACTATTATGAATCTATTATGAATTCCATACCATGTACACATGGGGTTCAAAACATCAAAGATTTGAAAGTTTTCTGGGACTCATAAATTAGGTCATGGATACCCGACTGTGCATCGCACGACAAACAGTTGAGACTGTTGATTGACCACACGGCGCCTCCATTTGACAGAAACCACGCAGCACTTTAAGGCTTTAAAGAAAGCAAAAATTATAGCTTCCCGCCAAACAGCCATATGCAGTCTACTTAAAGCGCAACTTACGCAACTTGTGATGTCGGAAAAGCGTTGTGCGTCATGGCGTAGCATAAATATCAGCAGTACGTCGCATTACTCGCATAAGTTGCGCTTTACACTTAAGTCGGATCCGTATGTAGATGGGTCTTGCTTAAAACCTTCTGATGGTGTTTTCCTCTGTGGGTATTCAATCGTAAAACTCGGTGGGACTATCATAGAAGCATACGCTCTATGTCACAATTCGACACAAGCTAATTTAGCTCACATAAGCATGCATACTCACAAAAGATAAAGCAGTAACAATTTACACAGATTCTAAGTATGCTCATGGTGTAGTACACCACTTTACCAAAACATGGGCGCAAAGAAATTTTAAAACTGCAGATGGGAAACCAATATCCCACTCAGAGTTAATAGCAGGCCTTATTGAAGCAGTACAACTAACAGCCGTAGTGAAAGTCAAAGGTCACATGACTGGGGATGGTGAAGACTGCTTTAGGATCTTATAGGCATATTCAGGTGTTTAGGTGACCGAGGGTCTAACAAAGTGAATGATCACTTTCAGGGAAGCAATAGCAGTGTCTGTTGTTCTTCTAGCCCGGCCTTGATCATGAAGGATAAGCTTGCATTAATAGAGGGGTCTGTCCCCCACAAAAACAGCCTTGCAAACTCTGGTAAATCATAAATTATTTAAAGTGGCCAATGTGAAAAGAAAGGTGTTTGACTTTGCTCATATTTTACTCTGTTTCGGAGCAACATACTGTACCTTTAAGAGCCAGAACAGGACCTTGACTTTGGATTTTCTGTCAGCTACTGCTTTAAAGTCACTAGAAGGCAGCAAAGCTCTGCTAAAAAAACAGGACGCTATATAATCTATTTAAGTGGTTGTGGATAATAAAAAATAAATATGACAAAAATATATACATATACAGGTGAAACTAAAAATTTGAATATCGTGCAAAAGTTCATTTATTTCAGTAATTCAACTTAAAAGGTGAACCTAATATTATATAGACTCATTACATGCAAAGTGAGATGTTTCAAGCCTTTATCTGTTATCATTTTGATGATTATGGCTTACAGCTTATGAAAACCCCAAATTCAAAATTAGAATATTGTGAAAAGTTTTCATAGCTGTAAGCCATAATCATCAAAATGTTTCTCGCTGTTCTGAAACTCTGAGGATTCTGTTAATGTAGAGATTGTGTTAATAATTAACGATAATTATCACAATTTGATGCTCAAACATAAATATAATTTCAAATACCATTCAGGTTTAAGTTTTTTTTTTTTTTAACAAATTGAGATGTAGCTAGCCTACCAGCTGTCAAGAAAAAAAAGGAGTTAAATTAAATGTAGGCTAAAAGTTTAATTAGGCCTAATACTTTTTTTAATGTCATCGAAGTGATCGAAGGATATCCCATATTAACTTAATCAGATTCGCTTTTACAATTAAAGGATGTATTTAAAAGATCAAGTCAGGTCAAGTGTCCTAATTTGACATGGAGCTTCTTTCTTTCTCTCTTTCTTTCTTTCATTCTTTCTTTCTTTCATTCTTTCTTTCTTTCTTTCTTTCTTTCTTTCTTTCTTTCTTTCTTTCTTTCTTTCTTTCTTTCTTTCTTTCCGCTGGAATTGTAGCTCAGAATTTTGGTACAAAAGTCTTAGTTCTAGGTAAGTCTACATGGTTAAGTCCATGTGCAATGTGCTCTTAAAATTAGCTTGTACTGCGTGCCTACTGACTGATACTGTAGGAAATTGAAATTGTGTTTTGAGGCTCATATGAACACGTTTTTATATATAAAAAAGAGAGGAACCTGTATGTTGTTGTCAATATATTTTTCTACTTCGAATGCTGTGAGGGATAGACTTACCGTGTTTTCAATGGCATCCGCTGTAAAAAGCTGTATAAAGCAAGCTCCTATCACTTATCATTTTCCACAGCTCATAATATTGTCTGGAGTTTTTTGTCATCTGAAATTTCTTGGAAATATATTTGTGCAGTGTTTCGTCAGAAGAACAATCCAAAAACACATTAAATAACAGTACAACCCACTGAACAGATGTATGTCTGTCTATCCCTCATAGATTCGCCTTCATTCCTGTTAAAAACCAAAGATGGCTCTGCTGTGAAGAAGGTCTATATGTCGTCAAACTCGATATTTCGGAATTGGATTTAAGCCATCATCTCAAATGCAGAAGTAAGTTTACTGTTTTGACTGCAAACACCTTGCAGTCTCATGTCTATTTTCAGATAAAGGTTTGGCAACGTGACAAGGGTGCAGAGGTGGACAAAGTACACAACTTCCTTACTTGAGTGAAAGTACAGATACAAGTTACAAGTAAAAGTTGTAAAGACCGATTTGTACTTAAGTAAACGTACATAATTACTCCTTTTTAAAAGTAGGCCTACTTGAGTATCAAAAGTAAAAAGTACATATCAATGCATTGTTTTATTATTGCTGTATATGATATGTACATGTATATGTACGCTACTTACAGTACCTTATGCCTCTGAATCTATGCCTGCCTTTCCTCATATCAATATCAAATTTATTTTTAGAACACAGTTCCAGTCGTGGGATTGAATGTGAGATTGAATAAGTGCACTCAATACCGTCCACAATGGTTTCGGACACCCAAATGTCTGTTCCCTCAAATAGTGCCCTATTTTAAGTTTTTTGGCTTTTAGTATGAATATGTTAGCCTTACTGTTATCTAGAAGCTAGTGTGCTCCAAAACAATGACAAAATATGCATTTAGAAGACCAAACCCAACGTTGAAAAGGGAAATTAGGTTGATGTCAGAATCCAATGTCAGATTGATGTTAATCTCCAACGTTGGACAGACGTTGTATTGTGGTTGAAAATGAAAATCGTGTTGACGTCCGAAACCAACATGAGTCGGGTTCTGACATCAACCCGACTTTCATTTCCAACCAAAATCCAATGTCTATTCGACGTCGGGTTCTGACGTCAACCCGACTTGCATCTCCAACCAAAATGCAACCCCTGCAACCAAAATCATCCCCTGACTGACGTTACTACTTTCTACTCAAGGACCTTGACATAATTGTTGTAGTGGAGTAAAAAGTATGATATTTGTCTTTCAAATGTAGTGAACTAAAAAGTTTCCAGAAAAAAATAATACTCAAGAAAATGTACTTTGTTACTGTCCACTTCTGCGGTGTGACAAAAAGGTCAGTTAGTTTCTTAAAATAATCAGAAGATAACATCATGTGGTACTTCCCCAAAACGTAAAGGGATTCAAGAATAAAAAGAAAAGAAAAAAATATTTGCAACAAATACTTTTTAGTTTTCAAGGTGCAACATACAAATAATGTCTTAATCTTCAGTTAACACAGCTCATTAATTCCATTCACTCCCACCTAAAAACGGGTGCGTGACTGCGCGCACGTGGGCAGAGCCAGTAATAGCGCCGGTAGTCATGGCGACGGAGAGTGACAGTCGCGCAAGCCAATCACTTGTTTCGTCCTGGTAGGAATTAATGAGCTGTGTTTTTTGAAGATTAAAGGATAATTCCGGTATTTAACACCTTGGGCCCTATCTTGCACCCAGCGCAATTGACTTTTTACACCGACGCAAGTATCATTCCTATTTTGCACCCGCGCACAGCGGACTTTTCCCTCCACAGACGCACGTTGGTAAATTAGGGAATGAACTTGCGCTCGCGGGGGGCGGTTCAGCGCAAAGAGGAGGCGTGTTCCGGCGCAAAACTTCCCTGGTGCTATTTTCCACTATTTTCAAGCAATTGCGCCACTGACCAGGAAAAAAACAGTCTAAAGACAGTGGCGCGTTGCGCGTTAGTGATATGGTATTTTAAGGGCGCGTGCTTGGCCATAATTTAGCGTGTTAACGCGCATTCACTTTGATTCTCTAATAATTATAAACAGACGCAGCAGTTTTCATTTTTGCAAATCATACATTATTACAAGGAAAAATATTAACACACGAGGGAAATCATTGTTGTGTCCGTGAAGATGTGAAAAAGATCTATCTAGATTTAAAAAAAAAAAAATCTAGATTAGGCTACACATTTATCCAAATTATACGCCTGTTTAACCGAAGCTAATTTGGGCCAGTAAATTAATTAAGACCAATGTCACTTCTCTGTGTTTTACGGCCCTGACGAGAACGTCGGTCTCCTCAGCTGTGAACTGCCCCTGGCGTGCGCCTGGCAAACCCGCCGTTATAATAGCGATCCGCCATGGAACAAGCGCGGAAAGGGAATGTGAGAGGACGCTCTGATTGGTTTATTTCACGTTACGCCCAAACCACATCTATGAATAATGAAGCTACTTCAGACCAACCCATTTTAGATTTGCGCCAGGCGCAAGAGTCGTTTATCCCACCGGGAAAATAGCAACAGCGCCGGGATCCGCCCACAAAGTTACTTGCGCTTTGCGCTTTGACACTTGCGTTTCAGATCGTTAAAATAGGGCCCCTTGAGTCTATATTGTAGTTTGTTTTGGATGAACAAGAGTGGTGGACAACATTTTTTTGACAATGGTTCCTCTCTCGAGTTTTTGACTATAAAAGAATTGGCCATGGACCCATTTAACATTGGAGTCAATGGGCATGTCCGAAAATGTAATTAAAACAACCTTTAACATTAGTTTTCAAAACTGTGCAACTCACAGAGTGATTAGTGATGTTAGTTGATGTTCCAGAAACAAAAAGTGTTGCGAAATACAGTTTCTGTCGTGTTTTATTCGTCATTTTGTAAAATCCCATTGACTTCTGTTGAAGGACTGAGTGCTCGTTAATATAAATGCGCTACCGGAAACGGAAAGGGGGCTGTTTACATTTGGTCGATGTAGTCTTTTTGCTCACTTCCGTTTCTCATAAGGCTAGCGAGCAGAGCAACTGTGCTCCGGGAGAGTAAGCGAAATAAACAAACAAAACCTTGAAAATATTGAAAGACGTGACCACTGACCAGTGCAATATGAAGTTGAACTCGACTGTGACCGTGAGTGTCCCGTGAGACATAAACATCGGTTATCGCCATCAAGTGGTCGGTAGTGTGCTAACGCTTCAGATTCAAATATTGAGCGGAACTTACACGGTTGTGAAGTGTCTGAAAAAATAGTTCCACTATAGCAAAATAAACGGATTGGAATCATATATTGCGACGATATATTGTTTATAATCATCAACGAACACCACTTACTACTCGGTGAGTTTAACAGTTTTGTAAACGAACATTATTGGCTGTTTTAATGACATTTTCGGACATGCCCATTGACTCCAATGTTAAATGGGTCCATGGCCAATTCTATTATAGTCAAAAACTCGAGAGAGGAACCATTGTCAAAAAAATGTTGTCCACCACTCTTGTTCATCCAAAACAAACTACAATATAGACTCAAGGTGTTAAATACCGGAATTATCCTTTAAATACACTATAGTCACTCAATTTGTATACTCTCTTTTTCAAAGTACTTACATTTTAATTATGTATTGGTATATAAAGACAGTTTAAGCCAATTTGAAAAAAAGTTCTTTAGACAATTCTTACCTACCCAACCTTTAAGTGTAATGCTAAGTGCTAAGTGATAAGTGTTATTTATTCCAGTGAGAATTTTCAGCATAATTACTACAGTACTACACTGTCACAGTGTCTGGTGGTTCCCTGGGTTTAACACTAGAGGTCTCAGTTTTCACGGTGTCTAGGCATTTTCACTACATTTCCCATAATCCTGTCTGTCACTGATTGTTCATTTCCTTCAGCTGTTTCTCGTCACCTTGTTTGCACTTGTGTATATATACCCTGTCTGTTTCAGTGTTTGTCACGGAGTCCTTGTTTAATGTCCCCACACTTCCGTTCCTGTTAATGTCTTGTGTCTTTGGATTGATTACATGGTATTTGACCCCTGCCTGGACTGATCGTGAATACGGATTCCCCTAATAAATATTGCATTTGGATCTCTCTCTCCTGTGTGTGTTCCATGACAGAAGGACTCCGTCACCTAAGAGATCCAGCATGATGGGGTACCGTATCCTCCCTCCTACCACGGAGAAAGAGAGGATGGGGCGTGTCCAAAATTTGATGAGCTTTCGTCAGCAGGGCCTGCCGGTGGGTTGCATAGCTCAATCATTTTGGACGCTCTCGAGGGGAATGGGATATAATGAGGCAGCATTAAAATGAATTTTTAATACCTGTCTTGATGACCCATTGCCGGGGTGGGAAATGAAGGGTCTGGAAGTCTTGGACTTTTGGGGTTTTACCAGATACCTTGAGCATCGGAGTCAGTGGGATACAGCAGTCACGTCTGGGTCTCCTGAGAAGATGACCAACACACCTGAGCCGGTGAGTGGAACTTCCCCTAGGCGGTGGGCTCGATGCTACCGTCTTGCCATCGTAGGCGGAGAAGGAGGAAGCACGTCACGTCTGCCCAGCCAGAGATGGTTCAAGCCACGTCTGCCCAGTCGGAGACAGATCGGGAGATGCCCATTCTCATGGCCGGGGGGGGGGCACTGATCGGCTATTTAGAGCGTTTAGCTCGGATCCGGGAGACGCCATTCAGACCTTCAGTGTCTGCTGTTCTAGAGCCGGAGCCAGTGTCTACTGTTCCAGAGCCGGAGCCAGTGTCTGTTGTTCCAGAGCCGGAGCCAGTGTCTGTTGTTCCAGAGCCGGAGCCAGTGTCTGTTGTTCCAGAGCCGGAGCCAGTGTCTGTTGTTCCAGAGCCGGAGCCAGTGTCTGCTGTTCCAGAGCCGGAGCCAGGGTCTGCTGTTCCAGAACCGGAGCCAGTGTCTGTTGTTCCAGAGCCGGAGCCAGTGTCTGCTGTTCCAGAGCCGGAGCCAGGCTCTGCTGTTCCAGAACCGGAGCCAGTGTCTGTTGTTCCAGAGCCGGAGCCGGTGTCTGCTGTTCCAGAGCCGGAGCCAGTGTCTGTTCCTGAGTCGGGTCTGGTGGTTCCGATTCCGGTGGTCCGGAGACGGAAGAGGAGAAGGAGAAGGACCTCTTCAACGGACCGTCCGGTGGTTCCTAACCCAGAGACCATCCCAGAGGTGGGCCCTCTGCCGGCCCGGCCCAAGCTGCTCGCCCTGCCGGCCCCGCCCGAGCTGCTCGCCCTGCCGGCCCCGCCCGAGCTGCTCGCCCTGCCGGCCCCGCCCGAGCTGCTCGCCCTGCTCGCCCTGCCGGCCCCGATCCACGTCACGCCCGCCGAGCCTGAGCTTCACATCACGCCTGCCGAGCCTGTTCCTGAGCCGGTGCCCGTGTCTGTTCCTGAGCCGGTGCCCGTGTCTGTTCCTGAGCCGGTGCCCATGTCTGTTCCTGAGCCGGTGCCCGTGTCTGTTCCTGAGCCGGTGCCCGTGTCTGTTCCTGAGCCGGTGCCCGTGTCTGTTCCTGAGCCGGTGCCCGTGTCTGTTCCTGAGCCGGTGCCCGTGTCTGTTCCTGAGCCGGTGCCCGTGTCTGTTCCTGAGCCGGTGCCCGTGTCTGTTCCTGAGCCGGTGCCTGTGTCTGTTCCTGAGCCGGTGCCCGTGGTGTCTGTTGCAGTTCCTGAGCCGGTGCCCGTGGTGTCTGTTGCAGTTCCTGAGCCGGTGCCCGTGGTGTCTGTTGCAGTTCCTGAGCCGGTGCCCGTGGTGTCTGTTGCAGTTCCTGAGCCGGTGCCCGTGGTGTCTGTTGCAGTTCCTGAGCCGGTGCCCGTGGTGTCTGTTGCAGTTCCTGAGCCGGTGCCCGTGGTGTCTGTTGCAGTTCCTGAGCCGGTGCCCGTGGTGTCTGTTGCAGTTCCTGAGCCGGTGCCCGTGGTGTCTGTTGCAGTTCCTGAGCCGGTGCCCGTGGTGTCTGTTGCAGTTCCTGAGCCGGTGCCCGTGGTGTCTGTTGCAGTTCCTGAGCCGGTGCCCGTGGTGTCTGTTGCAGTTCCTGAGCCGGTGCCCGTGGTGTCTGTTGCAGTTCCTGAGCCGGTGCCCGTGGTGTCTGTTGCAGTTCCTGAGCCGGTGCCCGTGGTGTCTGTTGCAGTTCCTGAGCCGGTGCCCGTGGTGTCTGTTGCAGTTCCTGAGCCGGTGGTGTCTGTTGCAGTTCCTGAGCCGGTGGTGTCTGTTCCAGTTCCTGAGCCGGTGGTGTCTGTTCCAGTTCCTGAGCCGGTGGTGTCTGTTCCAGTTCCTGAGCCGGTGGTGTCTGTTCCAGTTCCTGAGCCGGTGGTGTCTGTTCCTGTTCCTGAGCTGGTGGTGTCTGTTCCAGTTCCTGAGCCGGTGGTGTCTGTGACTGTTCCTGAGCCAGGGTCTGTCTCTCTTCCGCCTTGGTCTTCACCGCCATGGCCGCCCGAGTGGTCGGCTTCACCCTGGTCGTCTCCGCCACGGCCTCCCGAGTGGTCGTCTTTACCCTGGTCGTCTCCGCCATGGCCGCCCGAGTGGTCGTCTTCACCCTGGTCGTCTCCGCCGTGGCCGCCCGAGGGGTCTTCACCGCCGTGGCCGCCCGAGGGGTCTTCACCGCCGTGGCCGCCCGAGGGGTCTTCACCGCCGTGGCCGCCCGAGGGGTCTTCACCGCCCTGGCCACCCGATGGACTGTCTGCTTCGCCCTGGCCGCCCGATGGACTGTCTGTTTCGCCCTGGCCGTCGCTTGAGCCGTTCCCCCTTGTTCCTGTTCCCCTCCATGGACCTGGCCCCCCATCCCACCCCCTGATCCTCCACCTTTCCTCCTCCCGCCTGGACTCTTGTTTTGTTTGTTTCTTGTGGTCTTGGAGCGTCTGGTAGCCGCTCCGTAGAGGGGAGGTTATGTCACAGTGTCTGGTGGTTCCCTGGGTTTAACACTAGAGGTCTCAGTTTTCATGGTGTCTAGGCATTTTCACTACATTTCCCATAATCCTGTCTGTCACCTTGTTTGCACTTGTGTATATATACCCTGTCTGTTTCAGTGTTTGTCACGGAGTCCTTGTTTAATGTCCCCACACTTCCGTTCCTGTTAATGTCTTGTGTCTTTGGATTGATTACATGGTATTTGACCCCTGCCTGGACTGATCGTGAGTACGGATTCCCCTAATAAATATTGCATTTGGATCTCTCTCCCCTGTGTGTGTTCCGTGACATACACATAATGTTTCATAAATTATAATGTTTCATTATGTACAGTCTTCAGAAATGTTTCTTGAGTAGCAAATCAGCATATTATAATGATTCCTGAAGGATCATGTGACACTGAAGACAGGAGTAATGATGCTGAAAATTTGCCTTGGCAATCAGAGGAATAAAGAAGTTATTTAAATAGTTATTTTAATTTTCTAATTATATTTTGCTATACTACTGTTTTTACTGTATTTTTATGAAATAAATGCAGTTTCTGCAAGCATAAGAGATCTTATTTCACAAATTGATCAAAAATTGTCATGTTTCCAAACGTTCGACAGGTACTGAATGTGTTCAAGTTTGATACTGACTCTTTAATTGTCTGTTCATTCATTCAAATTTTCTCACGCTTGTTGTGCCAATATGCTTCTAATAAAATTATAAGCCTAAATTATATCAATGAAATGGTCTTCATTTAATACCTTTACTGTTGTTTTGTCTCTCTTAGATGCATTTCGGCTCAGGATAGAGCTCCACGCAGGTGCCACATTAAAAAAGGATTCATTCTGCTGCTCACATTGACATTCTTATTGTCTGCTATCATTTACTTCTCTGATTTGTCTCTCAAGACCACTGTGCCTCCTGGCACCTTCTATAAAAATGTGGTAAATCAGATACGCTCCTATTACATGGTTATTAAGTTCCCTTCTGGCCGTGATAATCAAACAATATTTTTGGCACATGCACCCAAAGCTGATCAACAAGTCCAACAAAAAGCTACACACATTTCTACACAAACCACAGACATTTCAGTGCATCATCATATAGCTCATCCAAGCAACTATCATTACATTCTGGATGAACCTGATAAATGTCAGCAGAATCCGTTCCTGGTCTTGATGGTCCCTGTGGCGCCCCATCAGTTAGAAGCTCGTAACGCCATCCGGAGCACGTGGGGGAATGAGAGCACAGTCCAGGGAAAAGCAGTGATGACTCTGTTCTTGGTTGGTTTGACTGGAGGATCCGACTCTGAAAAAGCTCAACAGCAGCTGGAGGAAGAGAGCCGACAACACAGAGACTTAGTGCAGAGCAACTTTGTGGACTCGTACTTCAACCTGACCATAAAGACGATGGTGATCATGGACTGGTTGGCCACTCGTTGCCCTCAAGCCAATTTCAGTATGAAGGTCGATTCTGACATGTACTTAAACATGGACAACTTGATGACTCTCCTATTGGCACCCAACACACCCAGACAGAACTACATCACTGGAATGGTGATGCGGGACCAATCCGTTATCAGAAACAAAAACTCAAAATGGTACGTGTCGGAGGAGCTGTACCCCGAACCGAAATACCCCACTTACCTGCTGGGAATGGGATATGTTTTCTCCAATGACCTGCCAGAAAAAATAGTTGAGGCTTCCAAGGAAGTAAAGGCCTTCAACATAGAAGACGCATATGTGGGCGCTTGTCTGAAACATTTGGGCATTGCCCCCTCATCCCCCCCAGTCCCTTCACAGTTTAGAATCTACATGGGACAATATAATCGAGAGGGTTTTCTAAGGGTCATTACAACAATCCTGGGATCCCCACAGCAGCTAATAGACATCTGGAAGGACGTAAAGAGGTCCACATAAAAGGGACCAAATTTGAGTGTTTAGTGGTTGCCTGAATTTGATTTGCATAAGATGCAAGAATGTGATGATGCGCAATTTTTTGAAGAAAAAAAAATGCATAATTTTTTTCTGGATATTTTTTGTAACATTGGTTTTTGTGGCAGGCACAGTCAGTTAACAATATATATATTTTTTTAAGACTACTTGTATGTACAGGTCATTAAATAAATTGTTATTTATAGCTACTTTTATATTTTAACTTTTTCTTTTTAGATTATGTCTTAATTTATTTAGTCTTTTAGATGATTTATTTCTAGATTATGTCTAATATTATATATAATATTTATAAAGTGCGTGCGGGCGTGCCGTGCGTGCGTGCGTGCGTATGTGCATCTCTTGAAAGAGTAATAATTGAAAAGAAGTTAAATTCTAGAATCTTTTATATATTGCAGACATATATCAAATAATACTCAAATTTGTCATGGCATTCAGGTACAAAATTGTGTTTAAAGTAATGTTAATACAACAGAGGCTGTCATTCCAATAGTAAATTTAGATTTATTAGAAGACAGATACAAACACTACATTTTTTGAGGTATCTGTGAATTTCTCCACTAAAATTTAAAGGGATACTTCAGGATTTAGCATTAGGCTTTGTATCAGTAGAAAACCTGTATAGTATTTTCAAATTACCGGGCTTCCCTCCCTCATATCCCCCTGAGACGAGAGATTTATGTATTTTTTGTCTGTAAAAAATCCTTAGATGACGCGAAAATCGTCATTTTGCGTCATCGGAGGATTTTTTGGCCAGAGGCTAAAAACTACAGCCAGTAGAAGGCGCTAGATCCGCATGTTTAAACCCTTAGGATTACACGATTTTCGACCAATAGCACTCACATCTCTAGTGATGAAATCTTTTGAGCGTTTAGTAAAAAAGCACATTGTATCTGAAAGAGAGCATCTTATCGATCCCCTGCAATTTGCAGATCAAGCCTCTAGGGGAGTAGAGGATGCAATTGTAACTACATCTGTTGTATTCACATTTAGAAAAACCAAAAACTCATGCTAAAATTGTGGATTTCTCATCAGCTTTGAACTGTATCTCTCCAAAAACATTAGGAGACACACTGGCAAAATAATTCTCATTAGATAATAGGATGCTTACATGGGTGCTTGATTTTCTTAGTTGTAGAAGCCAGCAGGTTAAGTTAGGAGGGTCTATCTCGGATAAAATTATTACTTCGGTTGGATCACCACAGGGATGTGTCTTATCTCCATTATCATTTATTTTATACACTAACTCTTGTGCTAGTGCTTTTAAAAATAGAATCATTATCAAGTATGCAGATGATACTGCCAAAGTGAGCCTTTTACATGATGGAGAGGAAGAGCATGGTCCCGTGTTGAATTTCTTCTTGAACTGGGGCCTGTTTCAGAAAGGAGGTTAAGTGAAAACTGAGTATGTTAACCTTGAAATGAGGGAAACTCTGGGTTTTCCGTTTCAGAATGGGAGGTATATCAAACCCGAGATAGCAAAGTAAGTCAAGCCCGTTTCTGACAGAGAGGTCACTTATACTCAGAGTCAGTTACCATGATAGGGGGGAGATACGAATGTCTGTTTAAACTTGGATTCTATAGGCTACTCCACATAAAAATGTGAATGTGTAGATTGTCTGATGTGTAGACACATACTATTATTAACATTACCCCTGTAGACATCTCTGTGGCAGCAGAAACTGTTTCTTCATCCCCATCATCCGGTGAAGATGAGCATTTGGTCGAGTACACTTTATAATAGGCCTGCTATTTGTCATAACTTCTGGTGTATTGAGTAGGCTACATACAACTGCCTGGGGTTCTGTTGGGACAGGAGGCTCCAAAAGACAGATATTACCATCAGAATCTGTTGGGACCAACGAAAAACTCAACCCAAAGTAAAATAAATGGAAATATCAAAAATACCCTATAGAAAATTTTTAAAAAAATTGTAAAGTCAGGTTGCCTACACCTGTGATATGCTCAAGCCTTATCTGATTGAATTATGTTTTTATATTTCATTTTCAGCTGATGCCACATTCTTTTAATGCCTGCAGGATTGCACCTAGCCACATGAAAATTAAAATTAGGTTGAATAACACACTGTTCTTCCAGTTTCACCTGTAATTAGATTAATGTAATAATTACTATCTTTAGAAAGTATTGGTCTTATAACTAATGACTAAATCCCATTGCAACCTCAACCGCTTGAACAATACAAGCGGAGACAAGAAACTGCACTTTAAATGCTTTCAAATTAACAATATACAATTGCATGAATTATTCATAAATACCAAAGTGTGTAGAGGGAGAAGGTTACATTAAAAATAAACCTTTTAAAAATACGTATGTTAATTCCACTATTGTTTTGTACAGAATTGTTCTATAGTCTATGTATTTAATGTAATTATAATACATCAGATTTTATTTTAAAATACAGAAGAATTAAGAGTAATCCCTTTAATTAAATTACAATATTTAGATTACTTGGTAATTAATTACACCCAACACTGTATAACAGTAATTCCTCTTTTTGTCTGGCGCTGTTGCCATGGTTACTCATAATATCTGCGCTCCATTGATAATGGCTTTCTATAGTTGTGGTGCACGCGCTCAACTCAGAGTCAGTCAACTTAGAGTTGATTGAACTAACTAATTTCAGCTGATCTGTAACCGAAAACTCAGAGTTTCCCATCTCAGGGTAAGTCAACTCAGAGTTCAAGTTTTAGGAGTTGGTTGAACCTTATTGAAACAGGACCCTGGTGTGAGAAATCAGGCCCAAAAAGGGAAGAGACTAAATGTTTAGATCAGCTGCGAAACTTCCAGCAAGAGGTCAGTCCTGTTTTCTGTATTTGTTAGATTACTGAAAACTGGCTCTTGGAGCTCCTGTTTCCTGAATCCTGCCAATCCTGTTCTCGCGTATCAGCGTTTGAATAGTTATGATGATTGGATCTAGGGTAGGTTCCAAAACCTGTAATACTGCATTTCTCATCACAATGTAAATCCCTGCCTCTAAATGTATATAACTTGCAAATGTATAGCCTACTGTTACAGTTCAGACCGTTATTGGATGACAACAGCAACGCACAAGCGAAGTCCTCAATAAAGAATAACTTCTGCTTGAAAGATATCCCAAAGCCTCCTGAGGGTTGTTCCATAAAATAAGATTAGAATACAAGCCAGACTTATTTTGGTTAGTCAGACTTATTGTCGGTTGATTCTGTTTCATAAAGCAAACTTAAAATAGTTCAAACTCAGTTACTCTGGCAACTTATGTTGGGAAACAAGCCTGGTCCAGGGCAGGCTAACTGTCAGGCTAAGCCTCAGTTGTTGCACAGATCCTCTAACAATGACAAATAAGAACACAATGACTGATACTCTCTCATACCATTATAGGACTTTATTAACCACTATCAGTCTAAAACTAAATATACAAGAAAATCAACTTAAATAAGGCTACAATGATAAAATATATATATATATATATATATATATATATATATATATATATATATATATAAATAAATATAGCTGCAAGCAGCGATTACGGGCCCAAGCCGGTGGCACCGCCACCCTGGTGCCTTTAGTTACACTAAAGGCACCGGGCTGGCGCTGCCACCGGCTTGGGCCCTCCATCGCTGCTTGCAGCTATATTTATTTATATATATATATATATATATATATATATATATATATATATAAAGCCGCCACCCCGTTGCCTTTCGGGTTCCTGTGCACGACGGGCAATAACGTAACCCCGCTTTGACTGTCGAGAAGAAGTCTGCTTTAGAGCTTGTATCAGTGTGAGTCTTTCTGCTCCCCTCCAATCAAACACAGAAAAGGGGGGGGGGGGGGGGGGCTGTCTGTGTGTGTGCCCCCCCCCCCCCACACACACACACACACACACACACACACACAGAGAGAATGGCAGGGGGAACTCTGTCAGAGAGAGACAAAACCACATTCAAACCAAAATATCTGACTTCCTGTTGGTCGGAGCTTCTGACTGTAAAAGAGAAAGTTGTCCGGATCGATAAGCATAATATACAGACCGAGTTTTGTGACTGTAGGTAAAAATAACCCCCCCACTTTAGTCAAAAGTATCTTGAAAGTAACACACTTCCTGCTGCCAGTTGGTGGCGCTATAACTTTGACTCACAATAGTCACATCCATGTGATCGCCCCCTTACAACAAACACACTGCTGAAGTTTCATCAAGATCAATAAATGTATGAAGACGTTATAACACATTGTGTTTTTCTTTTCTCGCCATAACTTCGTTTCCTCGCCACGGCCAAACCATTCGAGATATCAAAAATCCGTCCGCAATTTAGCGTCCTCAATGTCTTGACTTCATGCTGACCGAGTTTGGTGAAGATCAAATTAAATTTCTTGGAGGAGTATATAAAATTCCAGGGGCGTGCGTTTTCATACAACCCATAATAGCCGACTTCCTGTTGGGCTGGCGTAAAACTTAGAGCACGAAAGTTGTTCGGCCCGATGAGATCTATATGTGTACCGAGTTTCATACTAATTCATGCAATATTCAGTTTGATATATGGACCAAGTTTTCGGACCCCGTTAAAGGGGGCGCTGTCGAGCCCCCCTGCCACGCCCGGGTACCAGCTTCAGCCCGGCCCTGATGGCCACAGGTTCTGACCTGTGTGCAAAGTTTCAAGAGAGTTTTAAAGATTTATGAATACATTTCTCTCTGGTTTTATTTGGCAGCTGTAGTACATTTTTATGGTTATTAGAAGAACATCAGAACATTACAATCTAAAATAGAATAAAAAAGCTTATTAACCCCTTCCTCAGCACCCCCAATTTTGGCATACATGCATACATGACATACCCAGAATAAAAAGGTTGCAGCTTCTGAAGTCATTCTGAATAGACACATAACCAACATATATTTAGAAAGCCAACCCTTGAGAGTTTACAGTTCAAGACTCAAAATTAACCAGACTGTTATTAATATTGAGATATATAAGCTCAAACATAAAACAAAAACAACAAATATTAAGAATATATTTATTAAATGTATAAAAATATTATGTGAATTTAAGATAGCAACTTATTACCACAACTAAAGTGTAGCCACAACTGTGGTCATGCTTCATTTCAAATCTGAGAATGATATATCTAAAATTATGCATTTTGTGAAGCCTATTGTGAGACCATATCAGGGGAGACTTTGGAGAAGGCTAAAAGATTCTCATCAAATATGTATTGCCTGTAATAAACACTCATTTACAGTCTCTAACTAATGTCTGGCGAGGAGAACTGGCCCCATTCATGTTCTTTTCATTTAAATCGACCAACCTTTCACACCTCTGCCGGTATGAGACTTAATCTTCATTATTCTTTTGTCCTTATTCTTTTGTTTGAATCCAGCCAGATTATAGCCGTTCTTCTGGCATAATGCTTGGCCATTGACACCTAATGTGCACGAATAATCCACCCATTAACTTTACTCTTGTTAGGAAACAAACAACACCAAAAATATATTATTACTTTAAATGCGAATTCTTTAAAAAATATATACATATAAGGAATAGAAAGCTCGTGTAGCAGGTGCAACACAACAAGTAGCTAACGTTAGCCTCCTGCTACATGACACAATTTAATTTATTAATATTACACTTTTATTTAAAGCTCACTTTAAAACACCATCGAGTATTTGTATCATATTCCGGTCGCGGTTTAAAATGGTTTCAAGTCAAAAAAAGATTTTGAAATATGTCATTTTTAGCATTTTATATGAAGCTATGAGCTATGCTTAGCCTCACCTTTATTTTTTATTCATATAAAAATACCCCGAAACGCACGAAAACAACACACAAAACACATATACTTCAATCGTGCATTTAATAGCTTCTTGTTTCGGTGAAGAAATCTCACTTTCGCTTTGTTTATCATGGATATCCAGAATGAGGAAGTATAGACAGGACGCGTCCAGGACGCGTCATGCAGAAGAGGTCAGGTTGAACACGTGGAGATGATTGACAGCTGTTCAGCAAATCATAGCGCTCCGAGGTCAAATCTCACGCGATCCAGGAAGAGGAGACACATATCTAGCTCCGTTCGCTGTTTGGCACTTTAGATCGCTTAAATCACTGGAAACTGAATAGAAATTTGTATTCTGTATGAATAAATAGATTACTAGATTGTGATAATTATTCATTATTTCTCCAAATATGCGCACCATTCTAATAATTGCCCTGGCGGATTCTTTAGATTTTATGTATTTGAACACAAATAAACCGGAGAAAACGAGAATGAATGTTTTATGAGTAATGATTTCTATTCAAAATAACGAACGTTACAGATTAATTATTTTGCACTAGCTGGCATAAATTAAGAAATAATGTCACTGCAAACCAGTTTAATCATAAACAGTGGTCAAATATCGAAACTGGAGTTTTAAACCTTCCTAAAAAAGCTAATATTGTCCAGATTAAGTAAGAGTGTGATGTTTTAACTAGTAATGAAATTAACAAAACACGAATGCAGGATCACCGGTGGTCCCATGCATAAAGCAGAAGTTAAAATCACAAAATTTTAAATAAATAATTACAAAAGCACAGATTACATTTTAACTGGTAATATGAATCTGAATTTAGTAATTGGATATATCAGACTTGATTTACCCCATTACAATAGTCCCTTTACAGTTATTTCTATCTAAAAAATACACTTATTTGTAGGTTTTAAAATTCTAAATAAGGCACATCTAACGTCCAACAACAAATGTTTTAGCGTATATATATATATATGCATCAGCATTCTAAATAAGTGTGTCATTTTTTTTAAGTAGCTTGGGTCCTAAACCCAAAACTATATTTTGTATCTTTATTATATTTGGTTTCTTAAATTCTTCCCTGAATTACTTCTGTTGAATTTTTTTATTATTTTAAGTATAAAATATATATAAGTGTAATGAGCTATAAGTTCACTGCAACTTATCCAACATCCTTGTTAAAAGTATTGCACCCTTACATTGTATTACGGTATTGACTACCTGTGTAGTTTTATTTGGATGTGGTTTTGTACGTGATGACTTTACGTTTTACGTCATCTCCAAGCCCCTGTCGGTGATTGGTTAGAACCCTGTTTATTTTGGTTTTGAGTGGCTGGTTAAACCATTTGTTTTTGTGTGCAGATCTCAGAGCCTAGGATGCCTACAGAGCCTGCTTATGGGCGGGCAGCTAGTGGATTGTTAGGAAAGATTAGATGAATGGGATAATTTATTTTTGGGCCTGAAATCGCTGATACAACTTTTAAGTTCCGGGTCAATTAGACAGCACTCCTGGTTGCATTGGTCTCCGTTAAGAGGGTAGGGGACCTGCAGGCATTTTACGTTAACAAAGCGTGCCTGGAATTCGGGCCGGCCTATTCTCTCATGATCCTGAGACCCCGGCCTGGATATGTGCTCTCATGTACTCCTAACCCTCCTCCAAAAAACGATATGTGCGACATTCTCCCTGAGAAGCCCTGACTTCCTCCAGCACTGTTGACGTCAACACCAGAGTTATGCCACCGGCAACTTTCGCGATTGGCTAGGTGCCGTCATGTACATGGTTCCCCCTCTGGGCGACCCCCACATGTGTATTTCCACTGTAAGCCTCTCTGAGCATGTGTTTTTCCCTCGGCAAGGCCCATGCCAAGCCTGAGGTTGAAACATTCCACCCTGCGGGCGGGACACCCCAGTGTTTTTCCATATGCACCCCCCCTCCGGATGTTTATTCTGTAAGATAATAATCTGCGATTTACGGCTCTGGCTCAAATGGCACAAAATGATCTTTCAGCCCCTTGCAGTAGCGGGGAAAGTGAAAGGTCATTTAGCTCTGTGTCTCACATTCTGAATGAAAGCAGAAGCAAGCTTGCTAAACATGCAGAGATGCTTTTGTTCCTTAAAAAAAAACTTACTTTTGAAAAATAATCCTAATTAACTGACTGCCTTCTTCCAAAACAAAGTGTACAAATGCTGTGAGGAACATCCTTAGCTTATATTTCTTAATTCTTCTAACAGTCTTCCTGCAGTTATAGTGTTGCTCACCAAGATTTAACAGTACACTGTAATATTTCGGCTGTGATTACATTGTTACACAGTGTTATTTTGTTATAAACATTTGTTCTGTGATATTTGTTTGGCACTTTATGACAACTTTGTGACAGGCAGGTAGAAATTACATTTATTATGCACTTTGGAGGTTATTGGACACTGTGAAATTTGTGTTTTGAAAATTTGTGATAAGCACATAAGAATGATTTATTTTTTCATATGTTTGAGTTGAAGTTGTTCATAATAAAGATGCTTTCCTATATTCATTAGTCTCATTGTGTTGTTCTTGGAAAATTGGCACAAAAAAACCAAGAACAAAAATAACAGCACAACAGGCATTCTTATCGGCGAGTACCAGAAAAAAAAAAATCAGTACTTGTACTCAATCCTTAAAAAGTGGTATCGGTGCAACCCTACTTTGATCATTGTTGCTTTCAGTACTTTACAACTCGAAAGTTGACAAGGTCACCTTTGAACCTTCATCTTGTATTTTGCATGTCATGCAAATACATTGGTAAGGTGAGGCGGCAGCTTCCAGACTATCATAATGCCTTAGATCATCAAAACATTTAGACATTCAAAGACACTGTATTTAGAACCATCTGAAATATTAGGAGCTATCTAAGGATTTGTATTTTTCTGTACAAGTTGGCATCAGAAACACAATGGAAAACCCTTTTCGACAGAGGAAAATGGTTGAGAGACATGTAACATGATACATTTGAGAAGCAAAACTTGGCAAACTCACTGTTACACCCTTGACAGTCTCACCAGGTGGTTTTAAAGGATCCAACAGGTCCGAAAAAAGAACGAGAGGAGGAGCAAACCGGATACAGCGAGTCTGAGGACACATTTCCAGTATCGCTGTTACTCTCAAGACTAGATAAGGTATGTGCGAACACTTTACAGATTTGATTTTGTATTTTGTAATGGCTTTAAGCATTTTAGAGTAAATTGCATCTCAGGTTTTTAGAGAGGAGAAAGTACTGAATTTGCATAAGGAAAATGTAATATGATTTTGTTTAAGAGCCTTCAAGCTTCTAAGCGCATCAATGATCCACTTAAAAAAATCTTTACATTGTGTTGTCACATTCTCACCCTCATGTATTTCGAAACTTGTATGACTTTGTCTGAACTATTCCTTTAAAGTTTAAATTCAAATTTATGGAGCCCTTAAAGCGACATGGTGATAAAAAATGATGAGCTGGGAGGAAAAAAGATATGCTTTTGTGTTCGCTCGCAAAACTTTTGTGTTCCCTTTCAAAACCTTTGTGTTCCCCTGAGAAACTTTACGTTTCCTCACAAAACTTTTGCATTCCCTTGAGAAACTTTGCGAAACATTTGCGAGAAAGGCATTGACAAATAATTTTTCCTGCCAAATTGTTTTTCCTTCACCATGTCCAT
Organism: Phoxinus phoxinus; assembly: GCF_949152265.1. NCBI lineage: Eukaryota > Metazoa > Chordata > Actinopteri > Cypriniformes > Leuciscidae > Phoxinus > Phoxinus phoxinus. Next base: position 12,207,093 of record NC_136895.1, read on the forward strand.
TTAGAGGGACAAAATGGAAATTCAGGCTATAAATAAAACACCATTTTAAACAAAACTCTATTTTTATTTCAGCCTCGTTCAGATGTTCTGTAAGAGTTGGCTACTGGTCAGTCTCCTCATCCTATTCAATGTTTTATTGCTGTATTTCACTGCTACTACCCTCGAAAGAAGAAACGGGTTGAAGGTGGCGAAGAAAATAGGGAACTACCATGTTGCTTACCCTCAAATTACAGATTTATCCTCGACCAGCCAGAGAAATGTGAACAACAAAAGCCCTTTGTGGTGGTTATCGTTCCCGTGGGCTCCTGAGAACTTTGAGGCACGTAATGCCATCAGGATAACGTGGGGCAGCGAGAAGCTCGTCCGGGACAGAGTGGTGCTGGTTCTGTTTCTTCTGGGCTCGCGAATTGAGTAACGAAACACTGCAGGAGCAACTCCAGAATGAGAGCCAGCAGTACCAAGACCTTCTGCAGAGCAACTTCCAGGATTCCTACAGGAATCTGACCATTAAAAACCATTGCTGATGATGGAATGGCTCAGCGGAGAAGTGTCAACAGGCGTCCTACGCGGCAAAAGTGGACTCCGACGTGCTCCTCAACATGAACAACCTAATAAAAATGCTTGTGAGTCTGAAAAAACTACAACACAACTACATTACCGGCCTAGTATTGTCTGGCAACAGTGTCTTGAGAGATCCAACCAACAAGTTTTATGTTCCTCACAATGTGTATCCTAAATCCAGATATCCTCCATATCCTCTGGGTATGTGTTATATCTTTTCTATGGACTTGCGGAGAAGATCCTACAAGTTTCGAGGCATATCAGACCTATTTTTTATCGAGGACGCATATCTGGGCATGTGCTTGAAGCATTTAGGAATTACTCCTAAGAAACCACCAAATATCAGGCAGTTTGTGGTCAACCCGCCGCCATTCAATCGCTGTTACTATTCTGGACTGATAGCAATACTTACAGACAGCCGGACTCAGCTGATTTCCTATTGGATGGATATCCACTCATTCAGAAAACCTTGCTAAGATGGAAAAATTCTGTAGCTAAAGGTTCAGTTTAATTCATTTTACAAAAGCAAACTAGTTGTCTTACCTGATAGCTCGCTCTCTCTCTCTCTCTCTCTCTCTCTCTCTCTCTCTCTCTCTCTCTCTCTCTCTCTCTCTCTCTCTCTCTCTCTCTCTCTCTCTCTCTCTCTCTCTCTCTCTCTCTCTCTCTCTCTCTCTCTCTCTCTCTCTCTCTCTCTCTCTCCTCTCTCTCTCTCTCTCTCTCTCTCTCTCTCTCTCTCTCTCTCTCTCTCTCTCTCTCTCTCTCTCTCTCTCTCTCTCTCTCTCCTCTCTCTCTCTCTCTCTCTCTCTCTCTCTCTCTCTCTCTCTCTCTCTCTCTCTCTCTCTCTCTCTCTCTCTCTCTCTCTCTCTCTCTCTCTCTCTCTCTCTCTCTCTCTCTCTCTCTCTCTCTCTCTCTCTCTCTCTCTATATATATATATATATAATGTGTGTGTGTGTAAAATTTTATTTTATTAATATCAACATTTTGTTCACACGAATTCAATTTAATTCAGGACTTAATTGTTACGTTAGAATTAAGGAAACTGGGTGAGGACTCAAATGCAGAAAGAATAAAGATTTATTGTAAAAAAGGAAACAAAGTAAAGCAAAAACCCACAAGGGGGAAAACCATAATATAAAACATAACCACAACTTCAAAACCAAACATACCAGAGGGTCACGGGAAAAGCAGGAGACGTATACAAGACAACGATCCGACACAGACTGCAAACACAAGGAACTTATAAAAGGGACAAATCAGGCAGGTGATGAGGGAACAACAGGTGGGGCAAATTAAACCAATCATGAGATAACAAGGAGGGTTGGGATCGAGACAGAGACAGGAACACAAAAACCCACAAGTGCTACACGAGACAGGACAGGCATGTGACATTACCCCCTCCCTACGGAGCGGCTACCAGACGCTCCATAAGACCAGGGCGGGACGGGAGGGACAGACCAGGGCGGGACGGGAGGGACAGACCAGGGCGGGACGGGAGGGACAGACCAGGGCGGGACGGGAGGGACAGACCAGGGCGGGACGGAAGGGACAGGCGAAGCGGACAGTTCATCGGGCGGCCAAGGCGAAGCGGACAGTTCATCGGGCGGCCAGGGCGGTGAAGACCCCTCGGGCGGCCAGGGCGGTGAAGACCCCTCGGGCGGCCAGGGCGGTGAAGACCCCTCGGGCGGCCAGGGCGGTGAAGACCCCTCGGGCGGCCAGGGCGGTGAAGACCCCTCGGGCGGCCAGGGCGGTGAAGACCCCTCGGGCGGCCAGGGCGGTGAAGACCCCTCGGGCGGCCAGGGCGGTGAAGACCCCTCGGGCGGCCAGGGCGGTGAAGACCCCTCGGGCGGCCAGGGCGAAGACGACAGTCCATCTGGCGGCCAGGGCGGAGACGAACAGGGTGAAGACGACCACTCGGGCAGCCATGGCGGTGAAGACCCAAGCGGAACAGGAATAGACCCTTGCTCAGGAACAGTCACAGACACCACCGGCTCAGGAACTGCAACAGCAACAGACACCACCGGCTCAGGAACAACAACAGCAACCGGCTCAGGAACAGCAAAAGACACCGGCTCAGGAACTGCAACAGACACCACCGGCTCAGGAACTGGAACAGACACCACCGGCTCAGGAACTGGAACAGACACCACCGGCTCAGGAACAACAACAGCAACCGGCTCAGGAACAGCAAAAGACACCGGCTCAGGAACAGCAACAGGCACCACCGGCTCAGGAACTGCAACAGGCACCACCGGCTCAGGAACTGCAACAGGCACCACCGGCTCAGGAACTGCAACAGGCACCACCGGCTCAGGAACTGCAACAGGCACCACCGGCTCAGGAACTGCAACAGGCACCACCGGCTCAGGAACTGCAACAGGCACCACCTGCTCAGGAACTGCAACAGGCACCACCGGCTCAGGAACTGCAACAGGCACCACCGGCTCAGGAACTGCAACAGGCACCACCGGCTCAGGAACTGCAACAGGCACCACCGGCTCAGGAACTGCAACAGACAGCGGCTCAGACACCGGCTCAGGAACCAGGGCGAGCAACTGGGACGGTCCCGGCAGGGCGAGCAGCCCGGGCGGGGCCGGCAGGGCGAGCAGCTCGGGCGGGGCCGGCAGGGCGAGCAGCTCGGGCGGGGCCGGCAGGGCGAGCAGCTCGGGCGGGGCCGGCAGGGCGAGCAGCTCGGGCGGGGCCGGCAGGGCGAGCAGCTCGGGCGGGGCCGGCAGGGCGAGCAGCTCGGGCGGGGCCGGCAGGGCGAGCAGCTCGGGCGGCACGGCAGGGATGGCAGTTACCTCCGGGCTGGTCTCTGGGTTAGAACCCACCAGACGACCCGATGAAGAGGTTCCTCTCCTTCTCCTCCTCCGTCTCCGGACCACCGAAATCGGAACAGCAGACACTGGCTCCGACTCAGGAACAGCAGACACTGGCTCCGACTCAGGAACAGCAGACACTGGCTCCGACTCAGGAACAGCAGACACTGGCTCCGACTCAGGAACAGCAGACACTGGCTCCGACTCAGGAACAGCAGACACTGGCTCCGACTCAGGAACAGCAGACACTGGCTCCGACTCAGGAACAGCAGACACTGGCTCCGACTCAGGAACAGCAGACACTGGCTCCGACTCAGGAACAGCAGACACTGGCTCCGACTCAGGAACAGCAGACACTGGCTCCGACTCAGGAACAGCAGACACTGGCTCCGACTCAGGAACAGCAGACACTGGCTCCGACTCAGGAACAGCAGACACTGGCTCCGACTCAGGGACCACCTGAACTGGGACCACCGGAACAGGGACCACCGGAAGAAAAACCATCTTCCTGGCCTCTCGCTCCTGCAAGCGAGCGAGACCCTCCACCATCGCCTCAAAGGTACTCCTATCATACACCCTCCTGAGCAACCAGTCCATGGGCTCGTCGAGTGCATAAAAGAAAAGGTCCTTAAGAGACTCTTCATTCAGTCTTAATCCCTCCGCCGCTCTAAGGAATTCGACTGCAAACTTCCTCAAATCAGCCCCTTGTTGGCGGAGGGAACTTAGCGACTGAAAACGAAGAATCCGTTCGTATTGGGGACACGAGACAGAGGGGGCTGGTGGGTGATGTGACATCTTTCGCTGAGTCCTCGACATGGTCGGATCGTTATGTTACGTTAGAATTAAGGAAACTGGGTGAGGACTCAAATGCAGAAAGAATAAAGATTTATTGTAAAAAAGGAAACAAAGTAAAGCAAAAACCCACAAGGGGGAAAACCATAATATAAAACATAACCACAACTTCAAAACCAAACATACCAGAGGGTCACGGGAAAAGCAGGAGACGTATACAAGACAACGATCCGACACAGACTGCAAACACAAGGAACTTATAAAAGGGACAAATCAGGCAGGTGATGAGGGAACAACAGGTGGGGCAAATTAAACCAATCATGAGATAACAAGGAGGGTTGGGATCGAGACAGAGACAGGAACACAAAAACCCACAAGTGCTACACGAGACAGGACAGGCATGTGACATTAATTTTTTTAAGTGCATAAATATATAAATGTTCGAAATGTAAATATGCCAATTCCTTCAAAGCTGATAAAATATTTCTTCAAAAAACAAAAAAACAAAAAACTGATGTATGTACATAGCATGATGCCTTTCTTGGGGTTGAAAGTGGTAGTTGCTTAGGCTGTCAATGGAGGGACAGAAAGCTAAGAAAAAATCTTAATTTGTGTTCCGATGATGAACAAAGTCTTACGTGTTTGGAATAACATGAGGCTGAGTAATAAAAAACATTTCTGAATTGCTAAAACACATTTCTTGAAACCATCACTCACTTTCTCAAAACCTGAAACCTAAAACCAAAATTGTCAAACCACATTCAGAGAACCTCTGACTCTTCTGGCGAAATCAATCATTTGCTTCAAAAACCATTTTATCTGTGCTCAAAATCAAACAATGCTTTCAGATCATACACACGGCGAGTCAATGATAAACACTACAGATCATTCGTTTGACAATTCATCAAAAAAGTAAACAAATTTTGCTAAAAAAGTATACCAATGACAACTTACAGTAAGATGAATTTTTGCAACTGCTTACACACACTTTCAAAACTTTGTCTCTTTTTTTCAAAACTTTAAACACAAATCCCAAGAATTGCACACACAAAATGCAAATTGCCTCACATCTCTTGCTAAATGAAGCACTGCATTCAAGATTGAAAGTAATTGGCAGAGAGATGTTGAAAAAATCACGGTAAACATGAAAGCAAGAATGAAACCAAACTATTTTTATTTTTTTTACTGAAGGGCATTTGTGGTTGTGAATACAGTATTACACAGTACGAAAAACCTATAACTTGACCTTTGGACTGATAGAGTGGTATTTGCATGGGTTATGTTTTGAAAAGGAAACCCAGATAGTTCCTGTTATATTTTTATGTGTGTTAGACTCGTGGTTTGCATAAATTGTTTTTATGAAATAAAAAGCCCAAGCATTAGTGTATGGTTTAGCAGATATGGTGTGTGGTTCTGGTGTTTGAGGTTCAGGGTTTAGAAATTGTGTGAGAAGTAAGGATTTTGTGTGTAATCATTTAAAAAAAAAAAAAACGTAAGAGACAGCAAGTGTTTGCACATGTCGATTTTTCCACTGTGTAGGAGTCAATCACATGATATACCATATATGGATATTTTTGTAGCGTCACATCCTCATCTATCTCAAATTTGTGGTTTAGCCTACACCATTTCTTGCACACTATAACCTGAAGGCTCTCAACGAAGACTTGACTTAGAAGCCTTCTGTGATTGCGTCGTTCTTGCTCCCTGATATCAGTGTCACTATGTCTTTAATTTGATAAGGAAGATCCATAATTATGATCTAACAAGTTGGGGGCTCTGTCCGGGATAGTCCAATCGGAACCAGGACCAATTTTGTATATTCAGGAGGCTGATCTTTTGTAAGTGTGTTTTCTTCTCCAAATATTGAAATAACACTTGCCTGACTGTATACATCTTTGTTGAAGTACTCTCACTGTAGTCTGTTCAGCATAAACCCCAAAAGAGAGAAGAATTTATGATATTTTATCATTATAATTTGATGTAGTCTATATGACAGACTTGCGCCGCACGTTGCACTTAATTGTATTTTCCTTTTTTGAAGTGATTCCAATCAAATTTCTAGACATTTAAAACCATCACGCATTGAACAGTGCGTCTGAAGTGTCTTAGCTGAAGTTGAAGCTGAAAATAATCCATTATTTATCGGCTTTAATATATCTGACAAATTTGAAAATGAATGTATATTGTCCGATACCGATATAGTGGCTGATGAATCGTGAATCCCTAGTTTTATCTGTTGATTATCATTTGATTTGTGTGTTTAAATTAATTGCTGGAGTGAGGCACTGGGGTCAGATATTTCGAGACCACTCCCTGGGGAAAGACCAGTGGATTTTATGTATAGAAATAGTAAAGGTTTCTAGACAGAACATTTTGGTTGGTTGCTGGTTTACCCACGAGATGGATCGTTTGGAGAAACGGCCATGGACTCAATGGTGCTTGATGGTTGGGGTTGGGAATTAATCTCATGAGGTGTGGAATAAAGATGAAGAAAGTGTGGGACCAGGGACCTGAGAAAAAGCACAAACAAAGAAAAACACGTTTCTGTCAAGCCTGCAGCTCTCTGTTGAACCATTGCTAAATTTATGTAATGCCGTTGATGTGTAGCAACAACAGGAAACAGGCATCACGGAAGCGCTACCACAGAAGGGGCCCTAGGTTGAGCAAGTCAACTCAATTCTTTGGTTTAATTTAAAGATGTATGTCAAACAGTACCCATTGTCACCTGTGTATCCAGCCACTGTTGGACAATTTTGTAGCACAGGGTATAGTCGTGCCAACACACTTACACTTAATCCAGTGGTTAAAGCAGATGGCACTATAGCTGGCGACTCACACAAGACCTGCGCGCCATTAACCAATTAATCGTCCCACTTGCCTACTATTATGAATTCCATACCATGTACACACGGGGTTCAAAACATCAAAGATTTCAAAGTTTTCTGGGACTCATAAATTAGGTCATGGATACCCGACTGTGCATCGCACGGCAAACAGTTGAGACTGTTGATTGACCACACGGCGCCTCCATTTGACAGAATAACGTGGACGGAAGAAACCACGCAGCACTTTAAGGCTTCAAAGAAAGCAAAAATTCTAGCTTCCCGCCAAACAGCCATACGCAGTCTACTTAAAGCGCAACTTGTGATGTCGGAAAAGCGTTGTGCGTCATGGCGTAGCATAAATATCAGCAGTACGTCGCATTACTCGCATAAGTTGCGCTTTACACTTAAGTCGGATCCGTATGTTCGTTTGGCCGGAAGCTAGCTATTTGACTCTATAAAGCTTTAAATATTCATATTTTTCTTTTACACAAACTCATCGCTTCAGAAGGCCTTTTTTATTGGATGAGGGGAGAGTATGTATGTAGATGGGTCTTGCTCAAAACCTTCTGATGGTGTTTTCCTCTGTGGGTTTTCAATCGTAAAACTCGGTGGGACTATCAAGCATACACTCTATGTCACAATTCGACACAAGCTAATTTTGCTCACATAAGCTTTAACTTGATCCATTAATACTAACACTTCCTTCTCTATTCTAACTTCTACCTTTATTCTAAAAAAAAAATAAAAAAATTATTGTGTTGGATTGTACTGTGAAGGGTCATAGCACTTACTGTACATACTGTTGTCCTACTGCTAGTTTAATTGCTTCTATTGTTTCTCATTTGTAAGTCGCTTTGGATAAAAGCGTCTGTTAAATGAATAAATGTAAATGTAAAATGTAAACATAAGCATGCATACTCACAAAAGATAAAGCAGTAACAATTTACACAGATTCTAAGTATGCTCATGGTGTAGTACACCACTTTACCAAAACATGGGCGCAAAGAAATTTTAAAACTGCAGATGGGAAACCAATATCCCACTCAGAGTTAATAGCAGGCCTTATTGAAGCAGTACAACTAACAGCCGTAGTGAAAGTCAAAGGTCACATGACTGGGGATGGTGAAGACTGCTTTAGGATCTTATAGGCATATTCAGTAGGTGTTTAGGTGACCGAGGGTCTAACAAAGTGAATGATCACTTTCAGGGAAGCAATAGCAGTGTCTGTTGTTCTTCTAGCCCGGCCTTGATCATGAAGGATAAGCTTACATTAATAAAGGGGTCTGTCCCCCACAAAAACAGCCTTGCAAACTCTGGTAAATCATAAATTATTTAAAGTGGCCAATGTGAAAAGAAAGGTGTTTGACTTTGCTCATATTTTACTCTGTTTCGGAGCAACATACTGTACCTTTAAGAGCCAGAACAGGACCTTGACTTTGGATTTTCTGTCAGCTACTGCTCTAAAGTCACTAGAAGGCAGCAACGCTCTGCTAAAAAAAACAGGACGCTATATAATCTATTTAAGTGGTTGTGGATAATAAAAAATAAATATGACAAAAATATATACATATACAGGTGAAACTAAAAATTTGAATATCGTGCAAAAGTTCATTTATTTCAGTAATTCAACTTAAAGGTGAACCTAATATTATATAGACTCATTACATGCAAAGTGAGATGTTTCAAGCCTTTATCTGTTATCATTTTGATGATTATGGCTTACAGCTTATGAAAACCCCAAATTCAAAATTAGAATATTGTGAAAAGTTTTCATAGCTGTAAGCCATAATCATCATAATGTTTCTTGCTGTTCTGAAACTCTGAGGATTCTGTTAATGAAGAGATTGTGTTAATAATTAACGATAATTATCACAATTTGATGCTCAAACATAAATATAATTTCAAATAGCCTACCATACAGGTTTAAGTTTTTTTTTTTTTTTTAACAAATTGAGATGTAGCTAGCCTACCAGCAGTCAAGAAAAAAAAGAGTTAAATTAAATGTATTAAAGGCCTAATTTTTTTAAAGTCATCGAAGTGATCGAAGGATATCCCATATTAACTTAATCAGATTCGCTTTTACAATTAAATGATGTATTTAAAAGATCAAGTCAGGTCAAGTGTCCTAATTTGACATGGAGCAAAATAGCCTGAAGTGGGCGTGTGTGGCTAGGGGTGAGGGCTCAACTTTTGCTGTGTTTTAAACAGACAGAGGATCATGTTGCTGTCCTCAGAATCGACTGGGATACGTTTTTGAATGTTTGTGTTATTGTTCCGTTTGCTGTCGAAACGGCCGAAGTGAAACGCAGCCATCAGGTAACCCGTTTCAGAGCTAGTCGCCAGGTGTTGCTGCCGTAAACCGCGGACTGATGTAAGCAGATTTATTTACTCATTTCGAGAGTTTTATTTACAATTTTTTGCCGTACTTTACAGTGCGCATTAGTAAGGAAGAAACTGGTCTGGTTTGAGTAGCGAGGTTGTCAAGATTACAGCGTTTTGAACTAATATCGCGAGAAATGTGAGAAAAGGCGTTTTCTTTCTTTCTTTCTTTCTTTCTTTCTTTCTTTCTTTCTTTCTTTCTTTCTTTCTTTCTTTTTTTTTCTTTCTTTCTTTCTCGCTGGAATTGTAGCTCAGAATTTTGGTACAAAAGTCTTAGTTCTAGGTAAGTCTACATGGTTAAGTCCATGTGCAATGTGCTCTTAAAATTATTGTACTGCGTGCCTACTGACTGATACTGTAGGAAATTGAAATTGTGTTTTGAGGCTGATATGAACACGTTTTTATATATAAAAAAAAGAGAGGAACCTGTATTTTGTTGTCAATATATTTTTCTACTTCGAATGGTTTAGTGTGAGGAAGTCATTTGGAACATATTTTAACTAAACCAAAGACAAATTACTGTGTGAGAAAGTGTCAATATTTACCTGTATTCACACTATAGACATTATTCAGAGCAGCACCATGATCGGTATGAAAGCAAGGCTGTGAGGGATAGACCGTGTTTTCAATGGCATCCGCTGTAAAAAGCTGTATAAAGCTCCTATCACTTATCATTTTCTTATCATTATCATTTTCATTTTTGTCATCTGAAATTTCTTGGAAATATATTTGTGCAGTGTTTCGTCAGAAGAACAATCCAAAAACACATTAAATAACAGTACAACCCACTGAACAGATGTATGTCTGTCTATCCCTCATAGATTCGCCTTCATTCCTGTTAAAAACCAAAGATGGCTCTGCTGTGAAGAAGGTCTATATGTCGTCAAACTCGATATTTCGGAATTGGATTTAAGCCATCATCTCAAATGCAGAAGTAAGTTTACTGTTTTGACTGCAAACACTTTGCAGTCTCATGTCTATTTTCAGATAAAGGTTTGGCAACGTGACAAGGGTGCAGAGGTGGACAAAGTACACAACTTCCTTACTTGAGTGAAAGTACAGATACAAGTTACAAGTAAAAGTTGTAAAAGGCCTACTTGAGTATCAAAAGTAAAAAGTACATATCAATGCATTGTTTTATTATTGCTGTATATGATATGTACATGTATATGTACGCTACTTACAGTACCTTATGCCTCTGAATCTATGCCTGCCTTTCCTCATATCAATATCAAATTTATTTTTAGAACAGAGTTCCAGTCGTGGGATTGAATGTGAGATTGAATAAGTGCACTCAATACCGTCCACAATGGTTTCGGACACCCAAATGTCTGTTCCCTCAAATAGTGCCCTATTTAAAGTTTTTTGGCTTTTAGTATGAATATGTTAGCCTTACTGTTATCTAGAAGCTAGTGTGCTCCAAAACAATGACAAAATATGCATTTAGAAGACCAAACCCAACGTTGAAAAGGGAAATTAGGTTGATGTCAGAATCCAATGTCAGATTGATGTTAATCTCCAACGTTGGACAGACGTTGTATTGTGGTTGAAAATGAAAATCATGTTGACGTCCGAAACCAACATGAGTCGGGTTCTGACATCAACCCGACTTTCATTTCCAACCAAAATCCAATGTCTATCCGACGTCGGGTTCTGACGTCAACCCGACTCACATCTCCAACCAAAATGCAACCCCTGCAACCAAAATCATCCCCTGACTGACGTTACTACTTTCTACTCAAGGACCTTGACATAATTGTTGTAGTGGAGTAAAAAGTATGATATTTGTCTTTCAAATGTAGTGAAGTTAAAGTAAAAAGTTTCCAGAAAAAATAATACTGTACTTTGTTACTGTCCACCTTTGCGGTGTGACAAAAAGGTCAGTTAGTTTGTTAAAATTATCAGAAGACTTCCCCAAAACGTAATGGGATTCAAGAATAAAAATCAGCCGTCGCACATACCTGTATTTAGTTCCTGTTTTCGGTCGAAGTCCAAAGTAGTCGATTGTCGAGTTCACGCGCATAGGTTTAGTTACCTATGATCACGAGCGTGAACTCGACAATCGACTTCTTTGGACTTCGACAGAAAACAGGAAGTAAATACAGGTATGTGCGCTGGCTGATATAACATCATTTTTATTCATATCTTTCACATCTACTGCAGTCAGATTCACTCGTGTTCACTCTGAAGGAATCACTCAACATGGCTGGGCACTTGTATGACACATCAAGGATGATAAGAGAAATAAAAGCAGGTTTAAAATTAGACCCCATTCAAGTCAATAGGGTGCAAATTTTAAAAAAAGAGGATAACACAGTGTAGGCAACACTGATTTTTGTCGTTGTTCTCTGTATTGACAGCACTCCAAATTTACTAAAAATTGAGCTCAATGTTAAAATTGACCGGAGTTCTCCTTTAACTGTAATGAAGAAAACAAAGAAAGCTAATCGCGGGCTGAAAGCAAAATGCCCAGAGGACTCGGATCTGTTATTGTGTTACATTAACATACCAGACACCTGTTCAGCCTGTTTTTCTGCGTGCTATTTTGTAGTTGAATAACTTGCCTTTCCAGATTAAATGTCTGTTCTTGATGTTGGATTTTGTGAAATACATTTTTAAGTTAATGCGACTCTTCGTGACACATTTTTTGACTGATGCGACTACTACTCCGGAAAATACGGTAACTTTTCTTTCATTAAATGTAAAAGTTGTCATTGACCTAGTATCTTTTTGTGCTCTTTCAGTTGTGCCTCTTTCACAAAGATGTCCTTAAAGAAGGGGTTACTGCTTTGTCTCCTGGTTTCAGTAACATCTTTACTGCTCTATCTCACTTTGACAAAAAAGTGGCTGCAAAGGACAGAAGAACCAACCAAGGAATATTTTCAGGAAGAAACAGGGATTTATCATGTTGCTTACCCCAGAAAATACAAATTTATCATTGACCAGCCAGATGTATGTGAACAACAAAAGCCCTACCTGGTGGCAATTGTCCCCGTGACCCCTGGGGACGCTGATGCACGCAATGGCATCAGGAAGACTTGGGGTAAACAAAAGGTTTTTGGGGACAAAGTGGTGCTGGTTCTGTTTCTTATAGGCTTACACAGTGGAAACGATGAAGAGATGTTGCAGGAGAAACTCCGGAACGAGAGCCAACAATACAAAGACCTTCTGCAGAGCAACTTCCAGGATTCCTACAGGAATCTGACCATTAAAACCATGGTGATGATGGAATGGCTTTCTGAAAAGTGTCAACAGGCGTCCTACGTGGCAAAAGTGGACGCCGACGTGCTCCTCAACATGAACAACCTAATAAATATGCTTGTTAGTCTGAACACAGTGCAACACAACTATATGACCGGGTTAGTGTGGTATGACAGCCCTGTAATACGAGACCCGTCCAACAGGTTTTTCCTCCCCTACGACGTGTACTCCAGGGACACATTTCCTCCATATCCTCTGGGCATGTGTTACATAATTTCTATGGATCTCCCACAAAAGATACTACTGGAAGCAAAGGAAATTAAGCCCATATATATCGAGGATGCATATCTTGGAATGTGTTTGGAGCGTTTAGGTATCATCCCCACCAAACCGCCAAACATCGAACTGTTTGTGGTGAGACTACTGCAGTACAATCGCTGTTACTATTCTAGACTAATAGCAATACTTACAGAAAACACAAATCAGATGACTTCTTATTGGACAGATATTTATTCATCCAACCAACCATGCTGAGGTGGACATCCCAACTATTAGAATATATGTTACTTTGGTGTACTGGTTCACTTTACTGCAGTTTGCAAAATTAAACTGTGCGTGCGTGCGTGTGTGCAAACATTTTATTTGTTTCTTTTTTTAAGTGAAACCATTTGCATCATGGACACATTCTCAGGACCAATTAAACAAATGTTACATGTAAAAACATATATTTTTTTAATTGTTTTTTTACTTTATGATTTACTGTTTTGTTTGAGAACTGGCGTGAAAAAAATATGCAAATATTACTTTTAATACATCCATTTAATATATATATATATATATATATATATATATATATTGTTATTCCCATAATTCTTTCTGAGTGATAATGTGATTCAATTTGTATTGCTGTAATACAATCATTTTTACTTAAAAAAAAAAAAACTGCACAGTTGTGATAGTCTTTTCTTCCCAATTGTGACGTACATCTGAAACAGCATGTCGAAACAAGAGGCTTGTTTGAGATGCGGCTTGCCTCGCCTGAAATGTAGTCGAGAGTAGGCGGCTGAAGTGAGGGGAGGAGTGAAAAAAGTGCAGGCAAGCCGGACAGTTCTCTCTTCTCCCAGTGGATCAGACACCAACGAGATCAAAGATAGATATCACGGGATTCACGCTCGTGCACAGTGTTGCTAATAAACTGGATGTAATTTAAGTTCTGTTGCTTTTATATGAAAATAAATATAATGAACAAGACACCCAAAGCACTTGTTATTTAATCCCATTCCAAATACGTTTATCAGTCATTTTTTTCTTTAATACAGACGTGTTTTTATATCTATTTCTTTTTTTTTTTTTGATAAATAATTACAAGCATATAATCCATAGAGATCGCACTGTCAGAGAGTTTGGCAATACTCACACATAATTTATACACATAAAAACACGAAATCAGAGTTTTAAATTAAAACATTTTAAAAGGGAACAATACGGTTGTTTAAACCACTGAGCATTAAGCTGTGTTGTCAAGTCGTTTCCCATCGTGCTTTTGATCAGCGCAGTCGGTGGAGAGCAAATGCGCGCAACTGCAGAATCCGACAGGTGTGCCTTGTGATCGCAAGCGTTTTTGGACGCATACGTCAGCATGACATCAGAGCCACTCGGACACTTTTCTAACCGGCATGCATCTCGCGCTGATCACCGGTGATCGGTTCTGCGCAGATTTTGCTCATCTCAAACAAGCCTATTAACAAATGTAGGGCGGGGCTTGATTTTGTCCAAGAATTGATTGGATTGGGTCGGTTTGCTATATGGTCGATCTCATGCGTGACAGGGTTGTCCCACCCTTCTGCCAGTAAACACATCATCAGAGAAGAGATGACTTCAGGGACAGGGACATATATTCATGCACTCTGGCACTGTACTCCTATAAAACAACTCTGGGAAAAGGTTACAGGGATTTTATCTGCTTTCTTTGGCTGTTCCATCCCGTCGTCCCCATCTCTTTGTCTACTTGGAGACATCTCCACAATCAACCTGAATATCATGAATAGTAAAACTACGCTGGTCGCGTTAGCTGTCGCCAAGAAAACTATCTTCATAAATTGGAAAACAAAAAACAAAATTCATATCTCTATTTGGAAAAACCTACTTTTGGATCACATCTCAGTAGAAATATCAAATCACTCCTCTGGAAAAAAATGATTCACCATCCATTTGGCTAGCACTTTCTAAATTCTTAGCTCCGTTGGCCCCCTCTGCCCGAGACTCAGTTTTCGCGATTTCATTTATCACTCATCAATATTAGTAAACTTGCTCTATTGTCGTTTGCCATACCCCTTTACCACTTAGATAACTAATTTCTCACAACATAACATATCTACAGCATTAGGGACAAATCAGCAGGATGGGGATAATTCTTTCACTCTCCACTACAAACCTTAAAACGCCTCCCTATCTTATTTCCAGAATGGCTCACCGCCAACCTGTAATTTCCCTCTGTACGACTTTAGCCTCCAGGGGCATGAGACTGGCTCCCTGGTGGGGGGTTGGGTGGATGGGCTGGGCTGGGCTGGGGGGGTTACCTTGAGGGAGAACATGCCTCACCTCTTACCGCGCCACCACGAACCTCCTCCTCCACTGTAACTGCTGGGGCCGGCTCTACTCTGCACACCTCACTTTTTAATGCTCCTCATTTTAGATGACCAACATTCCCATTCATATTTAAGAACTGGGATGTGCTGTGTGGAGGGCCTGAAGAAGCTCTGCATTGTTGCCCTCCACCTCTTTTTAATGCATCTCATATCACACATTTAATCACACAATCAATCAATAGGTAGGGAAAAGGGTGGTGCTTGGGATGGATCTGAATAAGTTCTACCCCCTGCGCTGCACCTCTTTTAATGCACTTAGACCTCATTTAGACTTAGAAGGCACATAATACAGGGATAGTGGGGTGTGTAAATGAGCTGGCCCGTCAGTGGGACAACAACTGATGATGGGAGCAGGGGAGGGCAGAGGTGGGGAGGGTTTCTGGGTTTCCCCTTTTACACTTTGTTTGGGTTTTGTAGGCTACGTGTGAAGTTTTGCCAATCTAAAAAAAAAGAGAAGAGATGACTTTGCAAGAGGGAGGAGAAGTTATTTTAAATATCAAGAATACGAGGGCACATTAGGCGCGTTTCCATTACAGACGTGTGCAAAACTTTTGCGATTTTTTTT
Source organism: Phoxinus phoxinus (assembly GCF_949152265.1). Classification (NCBI taxonomy): domain Eukaryota; kingdom Metazoa; phylum Chordata; class Actinopteri; order Cypriniformes; family Leuciscidae; genus Phoxinus; species Phoxinus phoxinus. Next base: position 12,222,880 of record NC_136895.1, read on the forward strand.
TCTAAATGTCGACAAAACTATTGCGATAAAAATGACCGACGTTAGCTTCAGTAAAGTTAGCTTCATTCATTGAGAGAAAAGGTATGACGTCACATGTGCGCCTTTTGGGTTTGTAGTCTTTGTAATTACGTATTTTCACAGTCTTATACCTCAACAGTTTTACATCAAACTGCGACTTTCTTTACTTTAACATGTATCTTTTAAATTGACAAACATCATGTGTGTAATTCAGGGCACAATTCAAACGAGATCAAAATTGTAAGTCTCTCGCAATTGACCATACAATATTTTTCCGAAATAAGGTCCCATGGTGGTCCACCGGAAGGGGAAGGACTTACTCTCTATTCTGTCCAAACATACCGCGTCATCTACGTCAGGTGACCTGTAAATGCGCAAAAACTGTTTCCATTGCAGTTTTGCGAAATATTCCTTTTTCAAATTGGCTGAAAACCCGAGTGTAAAAACTTTTTTGCGATAAATGGGAGTTTTTGCGAAATTGACATGTTTCCATTGAGCTTATTTTAAATTAGCAATTTCAGTTTGCGCAATTTGAAGGGTAATGGAAACCAAAATTGCACCGATAAATCTTATAAACTGCAATATTTCATAAAAAACGTATACATTTTTGTCATGGTGACTTTAAATATGAAGTGCTAACTAACTAGCATGATAACCTAATCTTTCTGAATAGCCTGCTAATTTGAATATCCTTCAAGTCATTGGTCATATAAACCTACACTCAAAAAAATGAACTAGGAAGGTTGTACACTTTAAATAATATATTTATATTTAGTTTACTTATAATAATTGTGTTTGTTGACTTGACATTTTTTTTTCTATTAAGGTCCACGTAATTATGTCTCATCTTAACCGTACAAAATCCTAACGTGTTGTCTAAACACAAACCATTTATGTTAAGTAAAAAATTCTTACATCCAGAGGGTGGCGGTATAGTGCGACGCCAACTGCCATTTTGCCCTAACTTAATTTGATTGTGTTCAATCTGCTTAAATATAAAATTTAAGTTTACTTAATCCGTTTGTGTTGGATTACATGAATGATTTGTGTTGCATTAACTGAAACTGGGCGGTGCTTGTTAGTTCCCAGCATGCTTTGCATATGGTTAAATTAAGAGAGAATAAATGTTCAAATTAAGTGTTATTTTATGTTTTTTTGAGAAAATTAGAAAAGGGGAAGACTTGATAGTGTGTAATTGTGTTTAATGTTCAATTACATTGGAATTATTAGAACCTTTAAATTACAGTGGGTTACCATTGTGGAGAAGAGTGGAGCATTTTGTTTGGCTGTGACTGATTCGGTTACGTTAAACTGCTTTGGTTGAAGGAGTATGTAAATCTTAGCATTTACTAACATGTGCTACTGCTAGCAAATAGGTAGCTATAGTCTATCGATTTAATTATGTGTCACTAAAATAAATGAAATATTAATGGATGATTGAAAATCAAAAATACTTGAATCATGTAGAATCATGTCAGAAAACCTTAAAATTAGTTGGGCTGACACTATTAAATTAAGCTGTGCCAAACCATAGTAAATAAGTTGAATCAACCTTAATAAATTAAGTTGACCCAACGTAAGTACATTAAATTGGAATAACAGAATTGCATAATGCTGAAATAAAGCAAGTTAATCATGTGGAAATCCTTTCCATGATTTTTTTATGTTCATTCAAAGAGTAATTTTTTTGAGTGTACATGGACACTCCCACGGCATCCCATAACCATATTCATCCACCTAGAACTGTAGCTGACTCTGAAGGATAACTTTGCAGTGCATACTAAACATGTTCACAAAATAATTAAACAATAATTAAACTATTTAAATTACTTTATGGTCGTCATTTAACTGATGAAAAAGGTAAATATTTGCTTACATGAATTAAACTATCTGGACTATTTGATTCTGGTTTGCATGCTAGTTTATAGTTAGTTCAATTATTAATTTGAGTTTGGCCTGACAGTGGAAAAGCAGTTAAAACGTTTAAACATCAACAAGAATGACCTCTTCGTGAGATCAGCCACAAAGCAGCATATGTTTCTATTGCAAATGTAATCAAACTCCTGATTCACACATTAATTATTACTAAGTTTTAGTGAGTTATTTAACCATGGATGTCTTTGGAAGGCTTTTGTCTTTAAAACACATTAAATGTACAAATTCATATCATTTCATTTACATGCAATAGGGATTCCCCAACTTTTTTGTCAGCTTAAATTTATTTGACCTAATGTATTCACTTGAAGTACCCCCTGAGATATTTTTTTTTAATTAGGTTAATAATAAAATTAAGTCAATAAAAATAAAAATAAATAATACAATTAAGTTCACGGCTCTCTGATGTCGGTTAGTGGTCCCATGACAAGCAGCCAGCCAAACCAATAAAATATTTGTAATAGTGTTTTATTTGTATCGTAAAAAAATAATAATGTAATGCACTTCATGTTGTTGATAACAAAGAATGGAATATATTTTCTTTCTCTTTGTATTTTTACATCAATATGGTCCGATATTATTCTATTCAAATCAATGTGATAAATGAGTTAGGTCAAAAGTCATCCAAAAGTAGTCAGATTACCTAAAACGTGTAATAGATTACGGTACTAACTACAATTTTTGTCATGTAATTTGTAATCAGTAACCGATTACAATTTGTAAGTAATTTACACAGCACTGTGTAGGGAGAGCGGGACACACACTTTTGTTTTAAATACTTCCACACATAGCATGACGAAACTGAATTTACTAGTTGCCATATCAACACTATATAGAGAAGAAATTCCGCCAAAATTCAGAAATCTTTGGAAGATATCACTGAACATTTATTTAAACATAGCAAAAGTAAATGTCTTTCTTATGTTCATTTTTTCATCTCTATTTGTAGTGTTTATTTTAAATGAGACAAAGCTGATATTATTTGAATCTCCAATATGTTAACAGTTTATATAGTCCTTTAATGCTTTGCTAACTAAGACACTAGCGGGGTTTAAATCCCAGTTGCACAGTACGTTTTAACACTGCGTTACAATGAGTCCCTATTAGAACAATGTTATTCTATACTTTTATGAATTGTATTGAGACAACATGAGAAAAAGGTGAATAAAGACTGAGAGTGAATGTTAATATTATGTTTTGAACTATGCTACTAGCTGTGTTTTCCGGTGTGTATGTTGTCAAACTGAAAAAATATTTTATTTTTATTATTATAAAATATTTTATAGGAAAAAGTTAATAATTGTATTTTAGTTTGTCTTGTATATATCTTTTTTTATTAGACCAGATACTATTTTAAGCTGTCATGGTCATGTTATAATGTGCCCCTCACATGTTACAATGTACCCCACTTATGGGGCATGTCACATTTCACTTCCATTCTTTTGGGGAATGTCAAGAAAAAAAGTATACACTGTATCAATAAAACAAACCCACATACTTGTACTAGACGTGTGAAATTAATGTGGGGAAAAATAAATACTCTGAACCCTAAGTAGATTTACACAAACTGAGAAAGTCAAGTCTGGTTTCAGCTATAGATTCACCACAGAGCCTTTAATGTTCACATATTTTTCTTGGGTCAAAATTCAAAAGTGTCATGCGACTTGCGCTTCGATACAGCGCAGAGAACTTCAAAAGAGTTAGCCTATCTATTTTTGTCAGCGCTGGGCTGGAGATTCCGGTTTAAATTGACCGCGCCCAATCAACAGTTAGCTTTTGGTGTTTGTTTCCCCACGCCTTCCAGTAAACAGCAGTTTACTGTCAGGGTTCTGCCCAGGAAACCGTCTTGTCTTTGTTTAATGTTTCTATGTTTGTCTTGTGATCTAGGACAGATTGGTGAGTGACATCAAAGTATCGCGAGAGCAGTCGTCTCCGTGCTTTCGAATTGACCTTACAATAGGCTGTCACACACCGATCTGTTCTAAAGCACAAGACAAACATAGAAACATTAAACAAAAGACAAGACAGACACACTTGTCCAGTCCTCGTTTGCCCCGCCTGCGCTTTGTGTGCTTTCCTCACAATTTATTGTTCTCTGCATTTGCTTTTAGTTTTGTTCATTTCTCTTTTGTTCTTGTGTTTTTGTTACCGGAGTCAGTTTGTGCATTCTCTTGCTGCCTATTCTTATTGTGTGGTCCTTGTGGAGGCTTTTCTTTGCAGGGAACGACATATTTTATTATATAAGGGCCCGGCATCTATTAACGGGTATGAACTTGTTTATCTCAAGGGAAAAACCACAGGATTATGTATGACCTTAACTTATGTTGATACACCCATCGTATAGCATAACTAACTGCAATAGCAAATCATCACTCATCTACAAGTCTTGTCTTGTTAAGTCCTGTTCTCTTGTGTTCTCCTGAAATTTATCCTGAGACTTTCCACTGGTTTCTTTTACCTGGCAGCTTTGGTGTCTGACTGTGATCAAGCCTATTTCAGTTATCCGGTTCATTGTGTTCTTGTCTTGGCTTCTGCACAACTATTTGTCTTGTGTTGCCACATCCACTCCAGTTCGTAAGTTCTTTGCAACTGGCCCTAGTTCTCAGTTGTTGCCGTTTGTTTTACGCCACACCTACTTGTATCCTGTCTGCTTATTAATCTACACACGCACGTCCTGCATTTGGTTCCTGTCTCACTCAGATACTGATAGTTTAATATGTTGCATGGTGGTGTTTTGGCGATTGGCCCATCACGGGGGAAAAGATCAGGTTCTCCCAATTGCTTATTTTTCCGTTCATCTAGCCAATTTCGGGTCCACTCCTAGCTTCTGTTGACCCGCCCTGTGTCTGTCAGGAAATACGAGAATTTACTCATTGTGAGAGTCTTGAAAGAAAGACCTGTTACAACAAGTGTGGACACCTGGACACCACAACCATAAGTGCTTGTTTATATTTCATTTCAAACCCACTAGTCAAACCTGTGGTGTGTTTACTGGAGCTCTGAATCTTTTAAACATTACCCACTCATATTTTAGATGACATTGGATGCTGCACTACAGTCTAATTTTAAGTATAGCTAAAAAAAAAAAAAAAAAAAAGTATTCTATTTGTATCAGATCTCCTCTGCTGCCCTCTGCAGGTCATTCGTGACAAAAGAGAAAATATCTGAGTTTGTGTGCATTAAAGGGTTTGAATGAATATTATCCCATCATTTACTCACCCTCAAGCCATCCTAGGTGTATAAGACTTTCTTCTTTACATTGTCCGGGAAGCAGACCCAGATAGCAAACTGACATCGAATCAACATGGAAACGACGTTTCTCGTGACATCGAAACAACGTTGATCTCCGACGTTGATCCGGCATCACTTTGCTCATCGAATTAACGTTGAATCAACGTCAAACATGCCATTCAATCAAAACTAACGGAAAATCAACGCAATTGGTTTGCTTTCCTAACGTTGAAACGATGTTGTTTTCAAGTTGTTGAAATGACGTTATAGAATCAACATAAAATCGATCTAATTGGTTTGCTTACCTAACGTTAAAAGAATGTTGATTTCAATAGTGTAAATTACGTTATAGCTATAGCTACCATTAACACATTTTCTACTTGTTAAAAAAAAAATCTATCACTTATTTAATAAATTAGTCTGTAGGCCTATAGGTAATAATTTATTAAACACACATCACATTCTGTTAACATTGCTTTATTATTTATACAAAAGATACATTTACAAAATAATTTTTTTTTAATCTTCTGTATACAAACCCTATAAGAGTAATAGAAAAAAAAACATTTACACTCAAAATACACGGACATTCCACATTCTTCAGGCAGCCTCAACCAAATGCAATTCAACAATATACGTTATATGACAAATAAACTTAACTCAAAGCAAATTTCACTTAAATGTTAATAGTTTGCATCCCTTAATATTCAGTTGTCTATCTCCCTTTGATATAATTACATACAGTATTAATTACATGAAGTATTATTATAGCAAAACCGTTGACAGTGGAATTTGTAGATAGCCTATATGTGTTAAATAACATTACGGTGTCCAGCAATCGATTTAAATATAGTAGCCTGCATTGGGTTTAATTTGTCGTTTAATGATCTAATAGCCTATGTGTTGTTAGTGCCGAGAAATTTCACGTGAATACTTAGATCCAACTATTGTAGCCTACGTGTGTGGCGTACTTCAATGGTCCAGTGGTATAACATTTGCCAGAGTTTACAAATCCACATTTGTATGTACAACTACTTATCACCATGCATGGACTTCTAAAAAAATATTTATAATATATATATTTTTTTAGAAAATGACCGATCGTTCTCGACTGGGATCGTGTAGAGACTTTTTAAGCATTGAGACTGACATTTGAACGTTCTTTGAACATTTGAATGGTTGTTAGCCTTAAGTCCATTATATGGTGAGAAATCCTGGAATGTTTTCCTCAAAAACCTTGAAAGAAAGACACGGATATCTTGGATGACATGGGGGTGAGTAAATTGTCAGGAATTTTGTATTTGAAAGTGTACTAAACCTTTAATATTAGGGTCTGTTTCGCAAAATCATCGTAAATCAGCGTAGATCTACGAGTGCTCTGGAGTAATCATAATTTTTTTTTTTTTACCTTTATTTAACCAGATAATCTTATTGAGATTTAAAACCTCTTTTGCAAGAGAGACCTGACCATGTAGTGCTTTATATACACTTGTCTTGATTGCTAATCCACATCTGATGACGATTATTAGGTTAACCGTTCACGTTCATGGATACGATTATATTTCAGCACTTCGCAAAATGGACAGCGACTTTAAGTAGCACGTAGCGTTAATGAAACTTTAAAAAAAAACTTTTAAAACGTAATTGACCTTTTCGACGTAATTGCGTATTACGTGACGTCACGAACACGCATCACAGAACAGAGCAAGGCGAGCATTTGTGCTTAAAACTTAAACTTTTTTATTTATTTTTTAAATGAGCTCACGTTTTGCTAGATAAGACCCATATTCATCGTCTGGTGTCGTTTAAAGCCCGTTGAAGCGGCGCTGACACTGTCATTCGGACCTTGAACCGTTTGGACCCCAGTGACATGGAGAAATGTTTTCATCAAAAAAACTTAATTTCTTTTCGACTGAAGAAAGAAAGACATGGACATCTTGGATGACATCGGGGTGAGTAAATTATCAGCAAAAGTTTTTTTTTTAAAGTGAACTAATCCTTTGTGCATTTTTGGGATTTCCGTAACCTTGCACGCCAGATCAGTCAGGCTCAGAAGATTTTGAGAAATGCGATTCAAGTAGGATTAAACCACAAACGGATTTGTAAAAATCGTATTTAATGTGATTTAAACATTAATAATTGTTTTGCAGTTCACACTTGCTAAACCTTTTCGCATTTCAATCGGACATGCAAAAAAAAAGTCGGATTTGGACTGACAGAAAAGCCTTAGTTCTCTATTCTTTATTCTTTGTTTGTATTCCAAGCAATCTATATATGCTACATTTGTCCAAAAAGGTGTAACTTGTGTTGTGGAAGACAAAAAGAGAAAAAAGTTTATAATTCCATAAAAAAACAGGTGCTCAGTTTTGCTATTATAATACCTTAACATGATAGTAATCAGCCATCTGCAAAAGCAGAGAGATTGGTGTGGTGTACAGTACAGTTAGGCTACATCTGTAGTTACAGGTCAGCATCTGATGTCTTGATGTGGAGATCACATTCAGCTGGAGAAAAAAAAAATAGATATAAGTGTCATTGGTTCATTCAGCCCGCGCTCATTTAAGAACGACCAATCAGCGTGTATTTTGTTTTGAATAGCCTACCTCAAGTTCGATTTCCTAGGCTTCCTATGATGCTTTCTACACTTATATACTGTCTATGTTTCTACACTCCTTCAGTTGTCTTTCCACCATCTCGTCTATTCCTACAACCTGCACGGCTGAAATCCAAATCCACTGTTCAAGTGAGTGATGATCTTTCGAGATCTAATCAACCTATAAATCCTGCAAAGTACAAAGACAGTTTTTCCTCACAAAGAAAAAACGGTCAGTTAAAAACGGTTGAAAAGTTTTTTTTCCACAAAGTAACAGTTAGCTAGCTATTGTTTTTGTCGTTATTTATATTTGCTGCAATGCATGTATAATAGGTAGTGGGTTAAAATGAGATTTCTGTAAAATTCAGCATTAATAAGTAAATAAGTATAGATACATACATGCATAAATACCTTTAAGTGGAACGAATAGTGGCTGTATGGTGTTAGTCTCATTGCTGGCAAATACCTCAAAATAGACCTAGAGAAATAAAATGAATAAAAAAATAATATATTGTTGACCACAATATCCTGTTAGCATAATAGTTCAAACAATTATTATAACTACAAGCAATGTAACATTATATGTGTAGCCTACCTCATTTAGTTGATTATTTACCCTTTAGACCTTTTCTCACTGAAACAGCCTGCGTTAAATTCAGTTTTTTTAAACCTTAAATATTTCAGTAAAAAGCCAAGAGTGTTATTACATATAATATTTTTAATATAATTTCAATAAACATATGTATTTACTTATAATTAATTTACCAACTCAAAGTATGCACAATTTATCAGTATTGTAATAATTGAGAAACATGTTGGCCTATACAGATTAGTTATTACAGATATTAGATACATAAATTATTATCTAAACTATAACAATACTACATACTATATAATAATAACTGTAATTAATTTAGATTGACAAGAAAATTTACAATTAAATAACAGATGATCGTCTGCCACTGCCACCATCTCTGTCTGGAGCGTAACGCAACCATTTTTTGACTGCCTCAGAAAAGTCTGCCTTGGATGCCTCTTTACCTTGTGCTGTACTTCTCAATGCACCTGAAACATTATGGAAAAAAAATTAAACTTGCATGCAGAGTAGGGCTTTGACTTTTGCCTTTTCTTTTTGGTGATCAAAGATGAGTTTTAAGAGATAAAATGATTGACTGCAGGGGACTTTCCTAAATGATTTGGCAAAACTGTTAAACAAAGATAGTGTGAAAAGCTCTTTTAGTATTAGTTAGTCTATTACTTACGGAACATTATCTTCGAGAGATTTGAGGTCTCGAAGCTCATCTTTTGTCCACGTCCTGCCCAGTTAAAGGATGAAGCCAGTTTGTTTGTCAAAATGTGGCTCAACATTTTCCTTACTGTGTCTTCCAGTTTATGACCACCCAGAAGTGACAGCTGGTAAATCTAATAAAAAAAGAGATCAGTGTTCACATTAATTCCCAACTAAATGCACACACAAAAAACAAAAACAAAATTCTATTAACCTATAATCTTAAATAGACTTTATCTGAGAGATACATGTTACCATGGACATTTTTTTACCATTCTCTGTGAATCTCTCATCAAAGTATTTCCATCCACAGACTGGACCCTTGTGTGTGTGTGTGTGTGTGTGTGTGTGTGTGTGTGTGTGTGTGTGTGTGTGTGTGTGTGTGTGTGTGTGTGTGTGTGTGTGTGTGTGTGTGTGTGTGTGTGTGTGTGTGTGTGTGTCTTTACAATTTACTCAGATTGGTGCCAACAAATTAAAACATCCAGTGAAGTTCTATAAGTGAGAGATCAACAGAGAATGATTCGTTCAAACTGACAAAGTCTACAGTAACCATATCAGTTTAAATGTTTCTACAGCATTATTTTCAGCATTATGTTTGGTGCATATGTTTGGTACATAGTACAGTCATCTCTAATGGTTTCTGTTTTTATGAAAACTAAATAGGGCAATCGTCTGGAAACAAATATTTTTCAATAATCTTTGTTTTCTTTTTTAAAGACCTGGACATTAAATCAAATTCCATATTTTCCCAAACAGCCTGTTAAGTGTAATTGCATTACAAGATATACCAATCTGTTTTTTTCTGTCTCTTCCAACCTCTCCAAAGCATCAAAATCTTCAAGAGACTGTAAAGGTAAACCCAAGCTGCATCCTATTTATGGTTGAGGAAGAGGGACTCCCTGTAATTTTTGGATCATTGCCCTCTGCTCTTTCAGCTCTGCCTTAATTTCCAGGAGAACTTTTAACACATTCCTCTTGAAAGGAGACAACTCTACAAATAAAGTAAATAAGTAAATACATTTACATTTAGTCATTTAGCAGACGCCTTTATCCAAAGCGACTTACAACTGAGGACTACAGCAAGCGAGTCATCGTGAAGAGGCAAAAAATAACGCAAGAAGTGCTCAAAATACAAAGTTCTGGCATTGCTCAGAGTAGCATAAGCCAAAACAAGGGAGGGTAAAGGAGAGGTTTTTTTTTATTTATTTTTTTATGTCAAGTGCTCACGGAAGAGATGAGTTTTCAGTTGTCTTTTGAATGTGGTCAGGGATTCTGCATTCTGGACGAGGGTAGGGAGATCATTCCACCAGCAAGGAATCGTGAATGAGAATGTTCTGGAGAGTGATTTTGTGGCTCTCTGTGATGGTACCACGAGCCGTCGCTCATTGACCGATCGCAGGCTTCTGGTAGGGATGTAGACTCGTAGGAGCGAAAAGTATAAATTAGTAGAATATCCAGTGTTATGAAAAAAGTAGGTCAACATAACTACAATGCGTTCTTTAATTCACGGTCTTATTCTGCCCTCTAGTGGCATATCGAAATGAATACAAACCTTAACATGTTTACAGACCAAACACAGTAAATAATCATACTAATAGTATAGGCCTATGTACAACAAAATCTGATGAGCTCAGAATATAAACTCAACGCGTTTAATTCCACGTTAAGCAAATTGCCGAATACACTCAAATGAGATCGACTCAGACGTCAATAAATGGACGCGCAAATTATAATCACTAATACAAAATAAAACAAAAATGTATTTTATACAAATTGCTGCCTTTATAAAGGTAAAAAAAGCAATTAGAATAATTTTAAGGTTATTGGTTCAGAATAAATTACGTTTACAACACAAATGTAACACTTTTTTAAAGGAACACTCCGACTTTTTGGGACTTTAGCCTATTCACCTTATCCCCCAGAGTTAGATAAGTCCATACATACCTTTTTCATCTCCGTGCGTGCTATAAGTCTGTTTGACACACCCACCGCTAGCCTAGCTTAGCACAAAGACTGGATGTAAATGGTTGCAGCTAGCATACTAATCCAAATAAGTGACAAAATAACGCAAACATTTTCCTATTTACATGTTGTGATTTGTATAGTCACAGAGTGTACAAAAAACAAAGTCACATGAGACACAGACATATTTTAACCGTATAAATACTGGGAACTATATTCTCTGAAGGCGAAGCACTGCTACTTGGGCGGAGTGATAACCGCAGCACCTGAGACGCGCCGTGGTGAGGAGCAGAGAGTTCGTTCAGAGTTTGGGTAACGGAGTCAGCAATTTATAAATAGTAAAAGCGTAGTTTACAATCATGGATTTTCGCTGTATTGTATAGAACTGTGACAATAAACAGGGGAGACCAGGTAATACCATGATGTTTCATAGAATTCCAACTAAAAACGCTGACCGGATGAAGAAATGGCTACTTGCTCTGGATATTGATCAAAACACACCTAATGAGATTATCAAGGGACATTATGTTTGCTCGGTACATTTCACTGAGGACGACTATTTTCCAAAAATTGAATTTGCCACAAGGACCATGAAACGTGTGCTGAAGGATACAGCCATCCCATCGATCACATACAGGACAAAGTGGAGCGGCTGCGGTAAGTGTTCCGTTATATTTTTTAAATGTTTAGCCTAACGTTACTGTAACAGTGCCATTAGCTAACTTAGATCTAATGTAACGTTAGTGACACTATTATATGAATAGGGTGGTAACTACTATTGCAGTTGTTTACGGGCTCCATGTATCCCCTGTAATGTTACAGTATTGTTGCCTCGAACGCGCTCTGTCGTCCCCCAGTAACACTTGAGCGGAGCTAGAGTCACTCACGTGGTTTTGTTGACAGAAGAAACAACGGGGCGCGTCTCAGGTGCTGCGGTTATCACTCCGCCCAAGTAGCAGTGCTTCGCCTTCAGAGAATATAGTTCCCAGTATTTATACGGTTAAAATATGTCTGTGTCTCATGTGACTTTGATTTTTGTACACTCTGTGACTATACAAATCACAACATGTAAATAGGAAAATGTTTGCGTTATTTTGTCACTTATTTGGATTAGTATGCTAGCTGCAACCATTCACATCCAGTCTTTGTGCTAAGCTAGGCTAGCGGTGGGTGCGTCAAACAGACTTATAGCACGCACGGAGGTGAAAAGGGTATGTATGGACTTATCTAACTCTGGGGGATAAGGTGAATAGGCTAAAGTCCCAAAAAGTCGGAGTGTTCCTTTAAAGTATTTAGTTATTGCACCACCACAGTATATGAAAAGGGTATGATTTTATTATAATATTAGGCCAACATGACTCGCTCTGAGGAAAGTGAGTCGCTGCGTGAGGAAAGTGAGTCGCCCTCTGCGTGAGGAAAGTGAGTCGCTCGGTGTGAGGAAAGTGAGTCGCTCGCTGTGTGAGGAAAGTGAGTCGCTCGGTGTGAGGAAAGTGAGTCGCTCGCTGTGTGAGGAAAGTGAGTCGCCCTCTGCGTGAGGAAAGTGAGTCGCTCGCTGCGTGAGGAAAGTGAGTCGCTCGCTGCGTGAGGAAAGTGAGTCGCTCGCTGTGTGAGGAAAGTGAGTCGCCCTCTGCGTGAGGAAAGTGAGTCGCCCTCTGCGTGAGGAAAGTGAGTCGCCCTCTGCGTGAGGAAAGTGAGTCGCCCTCTGCGTGAGGAAAGTGAGTCGCCCTCTGCGTGAGGAAAGTGAGTCGCCCTCTGCGTGAGGAAAGTGAGTCGCCCTCTGCGTGAGGAAAGTGAGTCGCCCTCTGCGTGAGGAAAGTGAGTCGCTCGCTGCGTGAGGAAAGTGAGTCGCCCTCTGCGTGAGGAAAGTGAGTCGCCCTCTGCGTGAGGAAAGTGAGTCGCTCGCTGCGTGACGAAAGTGAGTCGCTCGCTGCGTGAAGAAAGTGAGTCGCCCTCTGCGTGAGGAAAGTGAGTCGCTCGCTGCGTGAGGAAAGTGAGTCGCCCTCTGCGTGAGGAAAGTGAGTCGCCCTCTGCGTGAGGAAAGTGAGTCGCTCGCTGCGTGAGGAAAGTGAGTCGCTCGCTGCGTGAGGAAAGTGAGTCGCCCTCTGCGTGAGGAAAGTGAGTCGCTCGCTGCGTGAGGAAAGTGAGTCGCTCGCTGCGTGACGAAAGTGAGTCGCTCGCTGTGTATACAGATCCACCGCTGGCCTATCATTGGGAAAGTCGGTAGCTAGTGGCTATAGTAAAGTGACTTCCCACGACAAATCATTAGTCCTATTTTTTACCTTCCGGCCCGCCATAGTACGCTAATATTAGTCTCGTTGTTTATCCCGAGGTTTACCGCAGTCCGCCGGATCCAGGCCGACGACACGACGACAACGCAGTTCTGAAGTGTCAACTAGTCTCTCCCCTGTGAAGGCCTCCTTCCCTTTATTTCTGATTGATAAACCGTTGTCAAAATAATTCCAGTTCACATGGCTACTCGGCTCATTATAAATAGCTAATTCTGTATTATACAATTTTAAGGCCAGACAGTAATTTGTTGAGGTCAATTTGTGAAGAAAGACTACACGCCTGCCCAGTGCCCACATATTCAAACACGCATACCTAGACTAAACACGTAATACGCATGTGCACACTGTCAGCGTTTTCACAGCATTTGCGTTTTTGAAGTTTGCGCAGAGATATTTTATTTTATACATTTTTCAAGGCTTGCACCTTGGAATCTTTTTCAAGGTTTGCATTCTCGAGTCACCAGATACTGTTGTTGTGCGGATGAGCGGGCCGGAGCACGTTAAGGGTTTTCTGTTAGAACGGTGTCGTGTAAGCGGCCCATAAATTAATAACTAATGATCTTTGCAACGGAAGTGAATCATTAAATCAATCAATCAAAAACTAACTTTAGCAGGACAATAACTTTATTCTAGAGCTGCTGTAAAGCCAAAACAATCTCTTAAAATAGCAAGTTAGCCTAATTTCCTATTATCACTGTAAAGCTTTGAAACAGTAGATATTGTTAAAAGCGCTATATAAGGCCCCGTTTACACGATGGGAAAACGCAGATATTTCTCTGCGTTTTGGCCTGTCATTTACACGAAAACGCCGTTTTTATCCCAGAAAACAATTATTTCTAAAAACTCCGGCCAAAGTGGAGATTTCTGAAAACGCCGGTTATATGTTGTCGTGTCAACTGGGAGAAACGGGGTTTTAGGTTCTCTCTTGTCGATTCTGAGGATTCTGATTGGCTTGCATGGCTTTATCCTTCTTCCTACACTGCCGCCCATAGGTTTAGCATAGTTATAAAGGCGCTCGACGGCGTATTTTTTATGCGGGTTGTGTGCACGATGTTATTATTGAAAACGGAGGGGGAGAAATATTCGTTTCTCTAAATACCCGGCTATGTGTAAATGTGGCCTAAATGAAGGTGCCTTGACTTGACTTTCAGCCAAACACAATCGGAGTTATGAGAAAAAAATCTCTGATAGCCGAGGCACTCCTTAATTAAAATGTCTTTATTGTACAAATGACATGTCCTAAATGGACAAATTTAAAATGCCCACGCGTAGCGGCATGGGGCCTTCTTCAGGGCATAGTGAAGCAGATAAAAAACTGATCTTATAATGACAAAGACATACAAATAGAAGCAAACACACAGGTGCTGACAATCAGTATTGAAGGTCTGTAGGTAATTGTTAGGACACGCCTCTCAGTACTAAAGCTATTGGTCACAACAGTAAACAGAAACATGGGCAACAGATAGCATGCATATATATTCATGTACATTGCTAGGGCACGTCTCTCACATGGTTCTCAACACTTAAAATGTTGGTCACAATAATAAACAAAAAAGCAATAGATAGCATACATTCATGCATATATTACTAGGGCACACCTCTCACATGATTCTCAGCAATAAAGCTGTTGGTCACAATGTAAGCAAAAAACAAGCAACATGCATACACATTCATGCATACATATGCATACACATATACATATACAATATGAAAAGTGAGTAGTCACAGGAAAGAACAGTGTTACAAAATCACAGAAAAGGTTTATAATCTATCTCCTCATTTAATCCTGGATAGTCCATTGCTTTGAAACTCCATATCCAGAAGGTTTCACGTTGCAATAACTGTTTTAAAATATCACCTCCACGTATTAATTTTTTAATAATTTCAATGCCCTGAATTCTCAAAGATGAAGGGTCACTATGGTGTATTTCTTTATAGTGTTTGGCCATAGGGTAATCTTCGTTGTTGACTCTAATTGCGTATTTGTGTTCATAAAACCGCTCTTTTAGTTTTCTTTTAGTTCTGCCTACATAGAAACACCCACATGGGCATTGTAGGCGATAGACCACATATTCAGAGTTACAGTTAATGAAACCATTAGTCTTAAATTCTCTCTGCGTTCTCAGATCACAAAAAATCTTACTTTGAATGACACCCTCACAATGGCTGCAAGATCCACACGTATACTTTCCCCACAACCCTTTTTCTAGCCATGTTTTTTGTCTAGGACCTGGAAGGTAACTTCTTACAAGTTTGTCCCTTATGGATGGTGCCTTCATGAACACAGTCATAGGAAAAACGTCTTTCAGAATAGAATCACTTTGAATTAACCCCCAATTGGACTTAATTATTTGTTTCATTTCAGAGGCACTACTACTATATTGGGTAACAAAGACAGGTCTAGAATTGTTTTTAGCCATGTCTTTCCTCCGCTTTTTTCTTCTTCTTTAGTAGATCAGAGCGTGTTGTGGAGCGTGTTTTTATTATTGCTTTTTCTATTGTCAATGGTGAGTAGCCCCTAGCCCTGAACCTTAATGTCATATCTTGAGCCTGCATTTCAAAATCAGAGTCACTGTTGCAGATGCGTCTAAGACGCTGAAATTGTCCAAACGGAATGTTATCTTTCAGGCTCCTTAGACGGAAGCTGCCCTCAATAAAGTGTTTCTGTCTGTGCTTTTCCTATATATTGTTGTTTGCAAAAGACTATTGTCATCTATGGAGATAGTCAAGTCCAAAAAATGTATAGATGTTTTTGAATGTTCAATTGATAGTTTTATATTCGGGTTGCATTGATGTACTCATGAAACTGCAAAAGTTCTTGCTCATTCCCAGACCAAACAAAGAGGATATCATCAATAAAGCGTCCCCAAAATACTATCTTGTCACAGAATTTGTTATTAGATCGATTATATATGTATTGCTCTTCCCAGTGACCTAAAAATAAATTGGCATAATTAGGAGCAAAACATGCACCCATCGCTATGACACTTCCTGCTCAGCTACTGTTCGGACGCTCTTGCTTACTGCTCCGCGCTTTGCTCTATCGCTTTTATATTTTTTATATTTTATCTTCTTTTATCAACTAATTTTAACCTCAGCAAATCAGCACAGTGCTCAAACGCTTGGATTACTACAAAAAAGCTGAATTATTTTATTCGACCAGCCTCCCACTGAAAGCTTACATTCCGGGGAAGAGAAAACACAACTGCATAAGGATAAGAGAAAATGCCTCTTCTGGAATCTACTTGCTGCACTAACTGCCACAGACTTTTGCAAAGGATTGCAGTTCTTGAAACAAAGTTATTTGCGGGACTACCAAACCAGACGGAACACACAACAGAGCTCCGTCATGGACGCCCTCAGCATACAGCAGGTGAGCCCCATGAATCTACTGCTCCTCAACAGGCCATACTGAGTGTAGAGAAACAAACCGATCGACTTACAAATCGATGGCACACACAGGGAGCGAGACCCAAAGGCACTCGAGACATCAGATTGTCACGAGTATCACATATTGCCGCAATAGCATCCTCTACCCCAGATACGGCTCTGACAAGGATTGCAAACACTGGTCTCCTACCACCGCCTATACATCTTGAGAACAGATTTGAAGTATTAATGAATGTAAATGAGGAATCTCCAAACGTGATGAATGTGATCGAACACAGACTGGATAAGCCAGTAGCTAACACTGATGCTAACTTGCGCTCAAGGTCGAGCAGACAGCGGCACAGAGCTCAGAGCCTAGCCGAGCACACGACTCTGATAGTGGGTGATTCAATTATCCGACACACTAGTAGCAGGGATACAACTACGTGCTGCCTTCCGCAAGCAACAACTTCTGATGTAAACAGGGAACTTGAGAACATTCTGATGAAACATAAGACTGCAAATCGACTCATCATTCATGTGGGGAAAAATGATATTCATAAAGAGCAGTCAGAACTCCTTAAGAAGGATTTCAATGAACTTCTTGAAACACTTAAAAGACTGAAAGTACAAACATTCATCAGTGGACCACTCCCAGCAAGAGGAACAAACAGGTTTTCACGGTTGCTTGGGCTTAATACATGGCTCCAAAAAACCTGCAATATAAAAGGAGTGAACTTCATTGACAACTTCAATCTTTTCTGGAGTCAGAGGCAACTGTTCCAACAGGACGGACACCACCCAAACAAACTTGGTTCAAGAGTGCTAAAGGACAATATCTACTTCTCCCTCAATCATCCTTCTGCAGTGTGTGCCAATCCACTCAACCTGAATGGCACACACACACCTGGACACAGTATGAATGACCACAGGACTTCACTCCAGCACCTGAATGGACATGCGGTTGACACGTCACACAAGGACAATGATAACACCACTCAGCCACAACAACTTCTGCTCACGGACACAATCTCAGCTGAGCCCTGCCCACAGACAGACTGTGACATACTAGAACTGCTCCAAGATTCAACACCCAAGGACGACTTCCTGGAAAACAGCCAGGGAAACCAGGACAGCATATTACAGCCTCCGATCACACCAGAACAACAACAGCCCCTCTCACCAGACACGCTATCTCTATCTCCAGCATCTCCACTTCTGTGCTTCTCAGAGAGAATGGAAAAACTGGTCTTTGCTGGAACCAAACTATCCCATTCTTTTGCTAGCCCCCAGATATCAACCAAAAAACGGCAGGCCCCAAAACCACCAAAGCCAGCGGGCCCCGCTCGCCCTCCCCCTCCTCCTGCAAGAGTTCTTCGGGCTCTGCCACAACGACAGGGCTCACACCCTCCTCCTTCTGCTCGAGGTGAACTAAAAACAACTGATACCAGCTCTCATTGATATGTGTCGGGTCCCCGCTATGATAACAGTAACTTTCTCAAATGTTTACAGAACAAGCGGGAACCCTGTGTGCCTGTATCTTTCTCTATTGCTGTTCGATTACATGATAGAAAGTCTAAGGCCTTCAAAAGCCGTACAGCAAACCCATCTAATCTGGTGCCTATTACACGCCAAACTAAGACTGCTGTGCGGACAAAAAGTAAGACTGTTAAGTTAGCACTCTTAAACATCTGCTCACTTAAAAATAAATCACTTCTAGTCAATGACTTAATAACCACATACAACCTGGATTTTATGTTTCTAAATGAAACTTGGCTAGAAGACAACTGCAGTGCAACTGTCCTCAATGAAACATCACCTCCTAACTTCACTTTTATGAGTGTCTGCAGAGCGGATAGGAGAGGTGGGGGAGTAGCTGCTCTTTTTAAAGATGTCTATCCATGTAAGCAAATATCATTTGGTAATTACCCGTCTTTTGAATATCTGGGTATTGTGTTAAAAGGTGCTCCACGCATTTTACTAATCATTGTTTACAGGCCTCCAAAATACTCTTCAGCCTTTGCTGAGGATTTTACAGAACTGTTATCAACCATTTCCTCAGAGTTTGACTGTTTTGCTATTGCCGGAGATTTCAACATCCACATAGACAATGCAGAAAACAATATGGCAAAAGAAATCAAAACTGTTTTAAAAACTTTTGATCTGACTCAGCATGTACATGGACCGACACACAATCGTGGACACACTCTAGATTTACTTATCAGTAAGGGTCTAAACATTTCATCGATTGTTATTAAGGATGTAGCACTGTCTGATCATTTCTGTATTTTCTTTGATATATTGATCTCTCCTGCCATTGAAGCTCGATCTGTGCCTGTCAAAAAGAGATGCTTAAATGAGAACACTAGTGTACTATTTATGAAGGCTATATCTTTAACACCAAGCATATCTGCTGACTCTGTTGATTTTCTCCTTGATTCTTTTAACTCAAAAGTTAAAAGTGTAATTGATGATATTGCTCCTGTGAAGGTCAGGAAGAGTGGTAGACAAAAGGCACCCTGGAGAAACTCAACAGCAGTGCAAAATATGAAAAGACAATGCAGAAAAGCAGAGCGCATGTGGCGGAAGACAAAACTTGTAGTCCATTATAACATCTACAAAGACACCATCCATGCTTTCAATATGGAACTAGGCAAAGCTAGACAGACTTTCTTCTCAAATATTATTAACAGCAACTTAAACAACACACGCACTCTTTTTGCTACTGTAGAAAGATTAACGAACCCCCCGAGCCAGATTCCCAGTGAAATGCTCTCAGACAGCAAGTGCAGTGAGTTTGCTTCTTTCTTCTCTGAGAAAATCAATAATATCAGAAAGGTGATCAGCACATCCTTGAGTTGCACTGGGGTCAGACAGATCAGACCACAACCTGAGAAAGTTACTATGTCTGATTTCAAAGAAATTGATGGCAAAATTTTGGAAGAAACCGTACAGCACCTTAAAACATCAACCTGCGCCCTTGACGCTCTTCCCACATCTTTCTTCAAAAGTGTGTTAAACAGCTTAGAAGCAGATCTCCTAGAAGTGGTAAATGCCTCACTTCTCTCTGGAAGTTTTCCAAACTCCCTGAAAACTGCAGTTGTCAAACCCCTCCTAAAAAAGAGTAATCTTGATAAGACTATATTAAGCAATTATAGACCGATCTCAAATCTTCCTTTCATTGGCAAGATCATTGAAAAAGTTGTTTTCAATCAGCTGAACAAATTCTTAAGCTCGAATGGATACTTTGACAATTTTCAATCTGGTTTCCGATCGCATCACAGCACAGAGACAGCGCTCATAAAGATAATTAACGATATTCGCTTAAATACTGATACAGGCAAATTATCAGTGCTGGTACTACTCGACCTCAGTGCTGCATTTGACACTGTTGATCACAACATACTTCTTGACAGGCTGGAAAACTGGGTGGGTCTTTCTGGGATAGTCCTAAAATGGTTCAGGTCATACTTAGAAGCGAGAGGTTATTATGTGAGTATAGGAGACCATAAGTCTGAGTGGACATCCATGACATGCGGAGTTCCTCAAGGCTCAATTCTTGCGCCACTCCTATTCAACCTGTACATGCTTCCAATGAGCCAAATAATGAGAAAGAACCAAATCTCTTACCACAGCTATGCAGACGACACACAGATCTACTTAGCCCTATCGCCTAACGATTACAGCCCCATTGACTCCCTGTTCCAATGCATTGATGAAGTCAACAGCTGGATGTGCCAAAACTTTCTTCAGTTAAACAAAGACAAAACTGAAGTCATTGCGTTTGGAAACAAAGATGAAGTTCTCAAGGTGAATGCATACCTTCACTCTAGAGGTCAAACAACTAAAAATCAAGTCAGGAATCTTGGTGTGTCTCTAGAGTCAGACCTTAGCTTCAGTAGTCATGTCAAAGCAATAACTAAATCAGCATACTATCATCTGAAAAATATTGCAAGAATTAGATGCTTTGTTTCCAGTCAAGACTTAGAGAAAATTGTGCATGCTTTCATCACCAGCAGGGTGGATTATTGTAATGGACTCCTCACTGGCCTTCCCAAAAAGACCATAAGACAGTTGCAGCTCGTACAGAACGCTGCCGCCAGGATCCTGAGCAGAACCAGAAAATATGAACATATCACACCAGTCCTCAGGTCTTTACACTGGCTCCCAGTCACATTTAGGATTGATTTTAAAGTATTATTACTGGTATATAAATCATTTAATGGCCTAGGACCTCAATACATTGCAGATATGCTCACTGAATATAAACCCAACAGATCACTGAGATCATTAGGATCACATCAACTAGAAATACCAAGGGTTCACTCAAAGCAAGGAGAGTCCGCTTTTAGCTATTATGCCAGCCGTAGCTGGAACCAGCTTCCAGAAGAGATCAGGTGTGCTCCTACAGTAGCCACATTCAAATCCAGACTCAAAACACTTCTGTTTAACATTGCATTTACTGAATGAGCACTGTGCCACTGTTCGTCCGACTGTTTGCACTGTATTTTATTTTATTTTTATTTTTTACTCTAAACTGTTTTAATTATTCTTATTTCTTTTGATTATTTTAATTTCTTCTATGTAAAGCACTTTGAATTACCATTGTGTATGAAATGTGCTATATAAATAAACTTGCCTTGCCTTGCCTTGCCTTGTGCCCTTGAGCTGTCTAAAGAAATCGTCTTGGAAGAGGAACACATTATTGTGTAAAATCCATTCTGTGAGAGAAAGTAAAAAATGGTTGGGTGGTGATGTCTCCGACCTATGTGACAGATAATGTTGTAAGGCTGATAGGCCTTCCTGGTGGTCAATATTGGTATATAGGGAGGCTACATCTAGTCACCAAATAACAATTTTTGACATTTGTAATATTCATAAGTTTACATAGCACATCAGTGGTATCTTCAATGAAAGAAGGGAGATCCCGCACTAGAGGTTTTATAAAAAAGTCCACAAATTGGGAGCAGGGCTCAGTCAAAGATCCATTGCCTGAGATAATGGGTCTACCCTCAGGTTGTTCTATGGATCTTAGGCAACATGTAGAAACATGGCATTTGGGGATTCTCATTCATTAGAAAAGCAAATTCATTGTCTAAGATCCATTTTTGGTCTCTACCAAAGGATAAAATGTCCCTCAGTTCGTTTTTAATTTTTACAATAGGATTTCTCTGCAAGTGTTCATAATAAATATTATTTCCTTCGTTATACAATCATTACAATCGGAGTTACATTAAGAAATATCCTGGCTCTTCTAAGTTTTATAATGGGAGTGAATGGTAACTTAAAGGGGTGGTTAAATGCCCTTTTCACAAGATGTAAAGTGTGTGTGTGTCTGTGTGTGTGTGTGTGTGTGTGTGTGTGTGTGTGTGTGTGTGTGTGTGTGTGTGTTTCAGTGAGACGTGTGTTTTCAGTCAGGGAAGTTTTAGCACAAAATACCCCACAGATATTTTTATATAGCATGTTAAAGTTGTCATTTTTTTTGAGGGTTTACCAAAACGTACCGTTTTGCTTGGCCCTTTAAATGCAAATGAGCTGCTGCAGAGGGCGGGGTTTCAAGAGCTCGCGTGTTACCTCACGATTACCTCACGCAGACACACTAAAATGACAGAAACTGTTCTGCCTTCAAACAGAGTCAGACAAAGATGGAGAGACTCAAGAAGAAGTGAAACATGTAGAATGCAACAGGACGTCTCTGAATGGTTAGTTGATGAATTTATGTTGCTGATGTGGAGTTAACTATCTTCAATTAGGATATTCTGTCATGATAATCTATAAATCGCTCGTATAGGAACTGTTGTGAGATGCACACAGAGTGACTTTCTATTGCATTTGAAAATATGGATGCTAAAGTTTGACTCTGACTCACAAATGTACTATACAACAACTTTTCCTCTTCTCAACATGGACTGCGTGTTCCCGGGGGCGGGGCTTATGTACATTTTAGGGTTGCTGATGTCACTAACCAGGGAGGAATGTCGTGCAGTCCCGCAGTTTGTTGTTGTCCTTTTCTTTAAAAGCAAATATCTTCCTTTGATTTGAACTTTGAGCGTTGTCACTTTGCAAATGTTGTTTATGCTCTAACAGCAACATTTCACACTAACTACAGTTAGAAAAGTGAAATCATACTCAACCACCAGCTCTCCAGCATATTTAGATTTTTTTTGAGAATTAGGCATATCTGAATTTAATACTCTGAGTGCTTTATTCCTTTCTTTCACTACTTTCCCACACTCATCTGTCCACCAAGGAACTGCTTTTCTCTTCATTTTCCCTTTACTTTTACAAAATTGATTCTTTGGCAACTTGTATTGTTGTTTTAAACCTTTTTATCAATCTCCTCTATTTCCTCATTTAGATCTATTTTATCCCTTTCTATCTCACATATATATATAAATCTCTCCCATTTTGCACTACTAAATACCCACTTCCCCACTAATTCCCCTTGCTTCTTATTTTTTCCCAATAAAACTGAACTGGAAAATGATCACTGTCTACCGATGTTTCTTCTGATCTATCCCACTCACATATTCCCGCTAAATTCCTAGAAACTAAAGTTAAATCTAATACAGTCGTGTTCCCTGTATGCACATCTATTCTAGTCCCTCTTCCATCCTTTAAGCAGACCATGTTCCTCTCTTCTAGCAGTTCTTCTATTACCTCACCATTTGCATCTGTTCTTACTCCTCTCCATAACATGCTACGTGCATTAAAATCCCCACATACCACCAACTACCATCCAGCCCTGCCATTTGTGTTAGCCTCCCCACTCCAATTTCCTACAACTATTATAATAGTTTATAATTACAAACTCTCCCTCATTTGTCCATATCTCTACACTAACATAGTCTTGCTCTTTCCCCCGTACACTCACTTCTCTGAAGGAAATATCATTCCCAATAAATGTAGCACATCCTCCCCCTACTCCATCCCCCCTATCACACCTAACAGAGTTGGGTCTCAACCATGTTTCCTGTACACAAATAATATCTGGTTTATTGGGAAGATCATCAATGTACTTTTTAAATTCCTGTCCGTTGGCCAACACACTTCTAGAATTCCATTGTAGCAAGAGAACCATTATTAATACTATCCAACCCATGCTTGCTCCTGGCTTGCTTGACTGCTAAGCTCATTCCTCACCTCCTCCCATGTCAACCCGCTGATATCTAGGAGATGAGATGCTGCCTTTACGATTATTTGTATTTTCTCTGTTTTGGATTTAACCTCCATTGTAGCATTTATCACCATATGAAAGTGACTATCTTCTTTAAATCAACCATTAATATCCCTCCTTTGCCTGGCCTGGTTCTTTTGTGGGTTGTCTTTCAACTCTGTTTCTTTCATCACTCCCCTCCCTCTTACTGGCCATTTTCACAGCCTCTGCATATGTGATCTTATTCTGAATTTTTACTCGCTGTACTTCCATTTCCCTTCTCATCACCTTACATCCCCCATAAGCCACACTGACTTCTCCCACAGTTACAACATTTTGGTTGCTCATGTTTACATTGACCATACTCATGATCTTCTCCACATCTTGCACACCTTCTTCTACCTTGTAATTGCTGTATGTCCAAACCTTTGACAGTTGTAACACCTCATTGGCTTTGGTACATACTCTCTTACACAATAACTCAAAAACCCTAGTGTTATGTTCTTTGGGAGGATTTCCTCCTCAAACTCCAGAACCACATGCCCACTATCCTTCCTCACTCCTTCCCGAGTTACCTGCAACCTTCGAGCGCCTTTTAGATTTCCTCCTTTTAGATTTGATTTGATTTCCTCCATTGTAACTCCGATTGGCACCCCCCAAATCACTCCCTTACTTTCAATTTGACTTGTACTTACTTTGAACCTCCCAATTTCTTTAATCCTGCCAGCCCGCTCCCTCTGTTCTTCGTTTTTACAGTCGATCATTAGATTACCATCTCTCAACACCTTGGCTACTACAATGTCCCCGATCTGGTTTCTCAAGACAGTTGTCAATTTCACCGGACTCATTGACGAAATTCCCCTCTCCTCACCAAATCTCAATATGATTTTAAACTCCAGTCCTTCCTGACCTTTATGCTCTATTCCTTTCCCATAATCTTCATTACTCCTGATCTTCTTTGTACGAGTCCCAGCAAAAGTATTTCCTCTTTTGTCCCTCATTCTTTCACCATCTTGACTTATCTCCATGCTTCCATCACTATCAACTATATCAGGATCTCCCCACTCTGGCCCATTCTCAACAGTTTTCTTCAGCTTCTCCATTCTTTTTAGTTCTCCTCTTTTTGAGCCTCCAACTGCCAAAGTTTCTTTCTCCCAGGATCATCTGTCAGATTTTAACCATTCGCCGTCAACCGATCGCCATTGCGACTCTTTCTCAAGATACTCAGAAAAAGAAATGAAAAACACTGAAAAAGCGAGACAACAACTGAATTCAGTGAATAAACAAATGAGAAAGTTCCTGTTCCTCGGTTTTCTATGCTAGTGTTTGTTAGAGGATCGAAATAAAAAACCAAGCAGCAAGACGCAACCCTTTTCAAATCATAGCAGCTCAACTCCTACTCATCTGCGATGATCTCTGCATATCCCGAAGAAGACCCGCCTCCTCGACTTTGCAAAAGGAGATCTCGGGCTCTGAATGGCCTAGAAGCATGATCGACGTCTCTCTGGGTAGCTGAGAGTCTCAGCTTTTATGACGGTCAGTGGCGTGTGCACGAACTGTGATTGAGTCAGATCTCACACCCCCCTGCGCTGACTGGACCAGAAGAACCAGGAGCGGTGGATTTTTGCAAAACAAATAACAGGCTAGGTGGAGGTAGAATAATGTTACCGGGTCAATATCATTATAAAGACAAGTGCCTTTGGTGTCCTCATCAGAATCGCCCAGTCATCATGAACATAATGCAAAATAATGATATTCTGAGGTTTTATTATAAATGGCCAAACAATTACACACATACAAGTACAATGATACATCTCTTGAAATGTGTTTTTCTGATTTTATACTATTTTCTTTGATTGGATGGTATGTGATTTTGGCTTATCTCCATAATAAGCCAATTATAATAATTAACGTGTATATATAATACTGTAATGCTTCTCCGTGCCAACGGCTCCGCCCACAACGCAGAGGCGAATTGGTAATGAGCTACTGCCGCTCTGCTGAAGCAAAGTCCCAGAAAACGGCACAGGTTTTGAGATTTTGGCTAAAAATGGCATAATCATAATTTAAAGACCACTGGGAATGTTTAAAAATAGCTAAAAATAATGATCGGAGAGGGACTTTAAACAGTGCACAGTCAGCTTCAACAGTGAATCACTTTGCTAATTGCTGTACACCATGTGCTCATTAAATGCTAACTTTAGCCAAAAAATGTGGACATGGTTTATGACAGGGAGGACATTTGTAACTCCTGAAAAACAGCCTGAGCCAGGCCCCTCCTTCTTTATATTTGTTAAGGGTTTCTTGAAGTTCCTGTTGTTTTTCTAATGTTCCCCTAGTTCACCCATTAAAGCATTTGTCCACCCTGTCATGATCAACTTGTCATGATAACAAGTTAACAAGTTTAAAGTTTGACTAAATATCTTTGTTGTTAGATTTTATTTAGAATAGAATGTGGAACTATCGCATATTTTATTGGACAATACGTATTTAGGCAGTAACTTCATTATTATCAAAATAGTTTTACCATTAACTAAAATGTTTTGTTGGCAAAGGGACACATTATCTTTCTGCAGATCTACATTTTATAATCTTTATGCAATGAAAATTTATTTATTCCTATATGAATTTGTCCATGACAGGGTGGACATATTTTATGGTTTGCTCGTGTATTGCAGCCAGCAGCATATCACCCTGTAGCCCAAGACCGGTTTCCCACTGAAGCTAAGCGGGGCTGAGCCTGGGGTGCGTTTCCCGAAAGCATCGTTAGCCAACTATGGTCGCAAGTTCCGTCGTTATCAGCATAGTTCAACGATTTGGTGTTTCCCGAAACCATCGTTGGTTTCAACTTGTGTGGTTGGAACGAGAGCTCTCGAGCTCTGGTTAGAAGCATAGTTTCTAGTTTACATGAGATGTAGACTGAATAAATCCTTATCTTTAGCAAAATAAGCAAGCAGACATTCAGTACAACCCGTGTTTTTTATTTAGAATACATACGGGAAACGCACCCCTGGTTAGTAGTAGTACCTGGATGGGAGACTCCTGGGAAATCCAGGTTGCTGCTGGTAGAGGTGTTAGTGAGGCCAGCAGGGGGCGCTCACCCTGTGGTCTGTGTGGGACCTAACACCCCAGTATAGGGACGTCCCGCGTGACGTCACGCCATTTGGAGCAGCCATTTTGACGGAATAGAAAATGCTAAACCGCTGGTGATACTACAGCTCGTCGCGAAATATTCCTATCATGCCCGAGCGATGCTGTACAGTTGGATCCGATCAGATACGTGATCATACAAAAGGAATATCTTTGTAATGTATCCCAAAAGAAATAAAACGGAGAAACAAGTGGTTGGTGGCAATAAACAGATGATTTTGTTTTGTGTTTTCCCCTGTAAACTCAGTTTAAAGATTATTACAGGTAACGTCACTATAATTTGGTTATAAAAATACATAGACCAACTTTTGCGGTGATGATTGAATAATCCTTCCCCGCTGGCGTCCAAATCAAAGAGTTGCTGACCCATCCGGACTCGTGATACCGATAGCCTGCTAACGTTAAGCTTCTGTATGCTTTTAATGAAGCTCCGGTGTAGCGTTAGCGTGATGGGAAGTGAATAATGTAGCTGTAAATGTCACCGAACTCAATGTCAGGAAGTTGTTCTACACATTTAATGCCTGTAAAAAGAACTTGTGGTGCTTCATATGGATCTATGATTCCTATAATTCTCCTTTTGCAGGAGAGATGCAAGTGGGAAATCCTTATTTACCTTTTGAATGTTGAGCGCCTTATGAACTTTATATAAAAGCTGACGCGGGACAAAATGCCCGGTTTCCCAACACGTTGAACTGACCAAAGCCACTGTGCAATTTTAATAGGTACTTTTAAACGCATATAGCTCAGTAATGTCAGTTTTATGTATTTTCTGAGAGGGGGCGGGCGGGATTTTTGTTGGGAAAGTCCGGGGAGAGACGCACACTTAGACTGGATAAACACATGCAGCATCTTAATTGTTAAGAAAATGAAACGAAATGAATGAATAAATAAATCAAGCCTTTATAACATAACACTAGGCTATATCATAACTTACAACATTCAGAAAAATGCTGCACGCGCACCCCTAGTTCCTACGTCTATGGTCCAATGACGCTACTATGAGCATTTACTAGCTAAATAAATGCGGGTCGGGTACAGAATGTTCTTAACTTATTTTTTGCGGGCGGGTTAGTTGAAAACGTCGGTCGGGTGTAGGGCTGTCAATCTTCCTCTATAATACTATTCGAATTCCATTCCTTATTAATGGTGCTTGCCTATAGGCAAAGCAACATTAGTGTTATCTTGCATACTTATTATTTTTATTCTTCCACACAAAGTTTGGCGCGTAACTCGCCCCGCACCGTTTGTCACAGACCCCTGGGTGAGGTGTCAAATCGACCGGCTCATTGAGGAGAGGTGTGCTATATCTTTTCTAAGCGATCGGGTGTACGATGTTCGCACAGCGGACGAAAAAGCGGCCAAAAAAGTCCCATTGACTTAACATTGCGGAATTTTCAGAAATTCAAATCCCAACTGTCATTTTTCACACACACAGACACAAAGGGCCTGACACCCCTGCATGTCTCCCCCTCTCTCTCCCTCAGAGGATTTATATTATCCAGCAGCCAATAAGTAATGGCCTAAAATCTTCATAGCCACACCATAGCAACCAGTTACAGCACCCTAGCAACCATAGGCTATAGGCACGAGGCCGCAGGCCTCGTGCACTCATTATAATGCACTCGTTTAATAACACAACCACTCAAAATACCTTAGAACTCCCTAGCAACACCCTAGGACTCATTATAATGCACTTGTTTAATAGAGATTTTAAATACTCCGGCCTCGTGCCTAACCTTAGCCCTAATCCCATAGTAACCATCTGTGACAACTACCAACCACCTAGTAACACCATAGCAACCACCAAAAATACCTTAGCAACCGCCCTGAACACCCTAGCAACCGCATAGAAATGTCCTAGCAATCACCCAAATACCCTAACAACCACCCAGAAAACCTTAGCAATTGCCTGAAACCACCCGGAACACCCTAGCAACCACCCAAAATACCATATAACTCCCTAGCAACACCCTAGCAACCACCCAAAATACCTTAGAACTCCCTAGCAACACCATAGCAACCACCCAAAACACCTTAGAACACCCTAGCAACCACCCAAAATACCTCAGAACTCCCTAGCAACCACCCAGAACACCCTAGCAACTGCCTAGAAACCACCCAGAACACTCTAGCAACTGCACAGCAACCACCCAAAATACCTAAGAACTCCCTAGCAACACCATAGCAACCACCCATAACACCCTAGCAACCACCCAAATACCCTAGCAACCACCCAGAAAACCATAGCAACCACCCAGAACACCCTAGCAACCGCCTAGCAACCACCCAGAACACCCTAGCAACCACCTGAACAACATGAATAAGCCATATCTCAGCAGCAGAACATCGTACAGACATGGTTGTTGGCTCGTATGCAATCATGTACCACACTCTAGCAACCGAGTGGTGAGTTTTGCCACTGCAAGCACCATTCACATTTTCTTCTGGAAATGTACGTTCTAGTTTTATTTAATATTCGAATAATATTCGAATATTAAATGCACAAATTCATCCTATTATTAATATTTACGACATTACACAGGGGTAGCATTTGGTTGTTGTTACACGGTCTGTCCACTAGAGGGACAGCTAACATTACAATAAACATTTAGAAACGGGTGATCGCGTTTTTTTATTAACAATAAAACAGCGGAACAAAATGAATGACTTTAATTTGGCAACTTTAATGGACATTTTTCCACTGATCAGTTGTCTGATGTTGTGTCAGAGTTTCACAGCTCTGTCAGTGATTGTTGCGCGGCTAGGAACCGACCATTGGCTCAGGCTCGTGAATAAAATCTTTAGATCCAGATGTTGTGGATGTCATGTGTGATGTTGATCGGTCTCATATCTTTACAGATAAACCGTGTCAGTTTGTCTGTAATCGCCTTTTGGCAGACAGCTGGTAAGCCCCGTGATGAAGAAAGAGGCAGAAAATAAGTAATTCTTGCCTGTTTTAGCGGCGGTTCCTTGGACAGATCGCCTAGCTTGTCAGGGTGTAGCGTTGTCAGATGTGCGTTCACACCGGACGCGAATAGCGCGTCAGGCGCGAGTGATTTCAATGTTAATTCAATGCAAAGACGCGTTCTTGACGCGCGAATGGACACAAAGTGGTCAAGCGTATAACTAGACGCGGCAGGCGCGAATTTGACGCGCTATTTGCGTCCGGTGTGAACGCACAAGGTTGCAAGATGAGGAGTGATATTTCATTCAGATTTAGCATATTCTGCAAATTGCCACTTCTTTATTTGTGATTTTCCCATTTATGGTTTGAAATCCAAACACCTTCCACACATCGCTTCTCAAATTGTCAGGAGTGGTGATCTCCGTTTCCGTGGAGACAATGCTCGCCGCCATTATTGACAGTATTGTTATGATGATGCAGCGTGGATAACGCGCACAATTGTGTTACGATTCAAAAACTGTATTTTTTATCAGACGAAACAAAAGCATTTCATTTTCACATGCGTGTGTAAAGCCAAATTGGCGAGAAAGGCAAGATAGCATATAATAAAATAATAATAAAAACATAAAAAAGCAATATTCGAATAGTAACTTCAGCATTCGAATAGTATTGATTTTTTAAATATTCGAATTATATTCGAATTTCGGAATTCGTTCCAACAGCCCTAGTCGGGTGCGGGTTGTTTGTACATTGACCCGCACATCACTGCACTGAGTAGCTGACGGATGTATTCCGTCAAAATGGCTGACACGCGGCTAGGGGTCACGTGACTGGGAGATCCCTATAGTGACGGGGACATTATACTGTCAAAGAGCACCGTCCTTCGGATGAGACGTTAAACCGGACCTGTTGCTCGCCATGTTACAAGTTCGCTCGCTCCTCTTCTCTCAGACACTGCGCGGCAGCAGCGGGAAAACGTAGTTGGCGTGGTCAACCTGTCACTTCGATCCAGGGTGACCAATAGAAAAGGGCCTTCCATCCTGGTTGGTAGAGACCGCCCACTGAGACACAGCTTTATTCGCAAGCAAAACTTTTCAATTTGCATGCAAAACTTTTCAACTCGCAAGCAAAAGATTTAGACCTGCAAAAAAGACCACAGAAAGGAGAGCAAAATTTGTGCATTTGTTATGAAAAGTGTTCGAAATGAACAAAGAAAAATAAGGTTTTCAAAGATTTACATGCACTGAAAATACTTGACTTTTTTGCAATCCTTTAATTTTTTTAAATTACAAAATAATTCGTTTTACTCTCAAACTCAGTATGTTTGATTGAATAATAAAGACACAAAGGAAACTCCATAGGCGAACTGCCTCTTTTCTCTCAGACATGACACTTGGAATCACACTATAATCTTGTTTCTCACAGTTTTATTTTTTTTATTTTTTCATGATTACATTTTTAGAAACAGAAACATAAAACGGTCGTTTGTATCTAACATATTTTTGTTCATGTATCATCATAGTATTCTTTATAGTATTATTTATCCTTCTGAACTATCCAACAAAACAAGCAATAACTAGCAAGCTGAACCACCATAATATGATTTCCAATAACTGCACAGGAATGACATTGTGTTTCACATTATGACCTAAATAGCGACATCAGTTTTTCTTTTTCCGTTCTGTCTCTTAGTAGATGTCAATGTTAAGTACGATGCATAAGAAACTAGTCAGATCTCCTCCCAGCGGTCCAGAATCTGCACATTTTCCTCAAAGCATGGCAAAACTCAGCCACTAGAGGGAGACAAAATACATTTCAGAGTCAATCGACTGCCAACGATATATTTGGAAAAGCACACCATAAGTTTCTAACTGTTGCTGCAGTATATAGACTGCTGCCTTACATTTTTAAGTGCAACCAACTTGTATGTTTAAGTCATTTCAACATACTGCATCCCACAATGCAATGCGCTCAACTTGACCTTCCATTTCTACACTGGTAAGTCCAATTCACACCAAAAACGATAACTATAACAATAAGTATATTAGCGCCCACACCAGCGGATGATATTGTTCTGTTTATTATAAGTGTGCGCTGCAGATTTGTCGTCTTTCGCTTTAAATGCTCGAGCCCTTAAAGCAGGATGAATTCTGATTGGCTGTCAATGTTATCTGTGCCGTAATCATTATAATAGTGGTGTGAACTCTGCTATTCTTTTATATTTAGAATGATTTGAAGAACTACACCTTTATTGTTATAGTTATCTTCCATAGTGTGAACAGGCTTTTGGAAGAAGGTTCTATATAGAACCTTAAAGAGTTCTGTCAGGCGCTTCATAGAATATTTTAAGGTCCCCATCATGGGATCATTTCATGGATTTAGTTTGAATTATTTAATTTTGTTTTAGTTCATGTTTTATTTCAATGAAATGTAATGAATTAAACCGCTCGTAAACATAGGCTACATTTAAAACTAGAAAGAAATGAAATAACCCATTAAACACAAGACATTTCCCCTTATTTAGGGACCGTTCGGTATTTATGGAATGGGCCACCGGAGGAAAATAGGGGAGGGTCATGCCTTTTTATTCTTTGTTGAGGGGAGGGTCATCCAACTTTTTTTAGTCTAGGGGGAGGGTCACCCAACTTTTGTATTCATGAAAACAACAAACTTTCAAAGTGGCTTGTTTTGTGCATATTTTTCCATGTATCTCTCTCAGTCTCGGTCCCCCCATAGCTAGCAGATGGGTCTGACCCAACAAAAATCAGACGCGAAAGATCAAGTCTAGTTTGGCGCTGTTTGAGACAGTGCGCGCGCGCTCAGAAAAAGTGCATCATGTCAGAACAGAACGCCAATGAAATGTTTACCACGAGCAAATAATAAACTTTTGTGATTGCGAATCACAAGCAGTGTCCTGTGAGTGTGTCCTACGTCGATGTAGCCTACGTCGAGTTTGGGACTGAGGCGCCAGAACTGCAGCTGATAGAATGTGCGCTGTAGTTTGTGTGATAGCGATACTACCACATTTCTTCAAAAGCAGATCGTGGAGATATTAAATCATCCACGATCAAAAATTGTGATATATCGCATAAGGACAAGTATAAAACAACTGTTAGGCTATCATGTCTGAAAACAAACACAAATTAAAGCTGCAAGCAGCATTTGTCGGTGTTCAAGCTTTTAAGGCCTTTAAGGCCTTTAAGCACATTAACGTTAAAAGACATTAAGATTTATTTAGCAAGCATTTAACCACTGACATCATAGATGGAAAAACACCATTTACAGCCAATACAGGCAATTTACCATAGGAAATATATGGTTTAAAAGCTTTTTAACAGTTATAGCGCCACCTATGGTCCGATCTACATAAAATTTTGCATGTTTGTTAATAATGTTATTGCACATATGCTCACCAATTTTTGAGAAGTTTTGAGTTTTTATTTAGGATTTATAGGCTTTTGAGTGTATTTTGACACGCCCCTTTTCTAAATTAGCCTATTTTACCATGCGCAAAATGCAAAAGTTCAACTTTTTTTTAATAATTATTGATCTAGAGAGTCCAGAGAATTGTCCTAGACTGGTCTGGTTCCGATCGGGCAAAAAACCAGGGACTAGTTCGCAAAAGTAGGTTTTTAACGTAATTGCGAATATTTTATGAACAAATCGATTGACAGCATTAGTTCTAGAGGCAAAGTTGTTCAGCATGAGGAGATCTATCAAATGATATGCATATTGTGGGGATTTGTGCAACACCACGTGATTACAGAGCCGTAAAACTCGTTAGCGCCAACTAGTGGCCGATTTCTTTCAAAACTCTTACAGACCTCTTTGGCCACCAGTTGAACATGCCCGACGAGTTTCGTTCCGATTGGCCTCCGTTAACCTTGTCTAATAGGTGCTTAAACTTCATTGGCCAATGGCGGCCATTTTTTTTTTAGATACGCCAATATCCTTCTAGACATACATGGGGCCTTGGGCCAAGACACTGCATACCAAATTTCAAGTCAATCGGACAAACGGTCAGATGTTCATATGTTTTTTTTATGTTATAGCGCCACCATGTGGCCAATCGACTCGTTTTTTTTAACGTGACCTCAAATTGACGCCTTA
Source organism: Phoxinus phoxinus (assembly GCF_949152265.1). Lineage (NCBI taxonomy): Eukaryota > Metazoa > Chordata > Actinopteri > Cypriniformes > Leuciscidae > Phoxinus > Phoxinus phoxinus. The sequence goes on from NC_136895.1 coordinate 12,256,885, forward strand.
CACATGTGTACCAAGTTTGGTGAAGAAATCACATTTACTTCTCGAATTATAGGCATTTTAGTAAAATAGGCTCCTCCCACAATGTTCATTTAGCGCCCCCTAGCGACCCCGATTTGAAAATTCAACTTTTTTTCGATGATTCTTGATCATCAGACTCCAGAGAACATTTCTGAACTAGTTTGGTTCCGATCGGGCAAAAAACCAGGGACTAGTACGCAAAAGTAGGTTTTTGACAAAATTCAAAATGGCGGAAAATCTATCATGACGGAAAAAAAATCGGAGATATACGTTTTGTTCTCCAGGTGACCAGCTTTCCAATGATATAAGACACTTGAGTCTGCGACATACGGTCTAGGAGTTATGACCACTTTCGCGCAATTGGTTGCTATAGCGCCACCTATGGGCCAATCTGGCTCATAATTTGATAACCTCTCCTCGATTTTTGTACTACCATTTGGCAAAGTTTCAAGTCTCTAGCTCTTACGGTTTGGCCTGCACGATGCGTTTTACAGGAGAATAATAATAATAATTAAAGCTGCAAGCAGCATTTGTCGGTGTTCAAGCTTTTAAGGCCTTTAAGGCCTTTAAGCACATTAACGTTAAAAGACATTAAGATTTATTTAGCAAGCATTTAACCACTGACATCATAGATGGAAAAACACCATTTACAGCCAATACAGACAATTTACCATAGGAAATATATGGTTTAAAAGCTTTTTAACAGTTATAGCGCCACCTATGGTCCGATCTCCATAAAATTTTGCATGCTTGTTAATGATGTTATTGCACATATGCTCACCAATTTTTGTGAAGTTTTGAGTTTTTATTTAGGATTTATAGGCTTTTGAGTGTATTTTGACACGCCCCTTTTCTTAAATTACCCTCTTATAGCCATCCAAATGCAAAAGTTCAACTTTTTTTAATAATTATTGATCTAGAGAGTCCAGAGAATTGTTCTAGACTGGTCTGGTTCCGATCGGGCGAAAAACCAGGGACTAGTTCGCAAAAGTAGGTTTTTAACGTAATTGCGTATAATTAATGAACAATTCGATTGACAGCATTAGTTCTAGAGGGAAAGTTGTTCAGCATGAGGAGATCTATCAAATGATATGCATATTGTGACGATATTTGTAACACCACGTGATTACAGAGCCGTAAAACTCGTTAGCGCCAACTAGTGGCCGATTTCTTTCAAAACTCTTACAGACCTTTAGGGCCATGAGTTGAACATGGCCATCGAGTTTCGTTACGATTGGTTTCCGTTAACCTTGTCTAATGGGTGCTTAAACTTCATTGGCCAATGGCGGCCATTTTTTTTTTAGATACGCCAATATCCTTCTAGACATAGATGGCCCCTTGGGCCAAGACACTGCATACCAAATTTTAAGTCAATCGGACAAACGGTCAGGTGTTTATACGTTTTTTCTTTGTTATAGCGCCACCATGTGGCCAATCGACGCGGTTTTTTAATCGTGACCTCAAATTGACCTCCTACACATGTGTACCAAGTTTGGTGAAGTTATCTCATTTAATACTTGAGTTATAGGCGTTTTAGTAATATAGGCTCCGCCTACAACGTTAATTTTACGCCCCCTAGCGACCGTTAATCGATAATAAAACTTTTTTTCAATAATTATTGATTATCAGACTCCAGAGAACATTTCTGCATTGGTTTGGTTCCGATCGAGCTAAAAACCAGGGACTAGTTTGCAAAAGTAGGTTTTTGACAAAATTCAAAATGGCGGAAAATCTATCATGGCGGAAATTAAATCGGAGATATACGTTTTTTACGTCAGGTGGTCAGCTTTCCAATGATATAAGACACTTGAGTCTACGACATACGGTCTAGGAGTTATGACCAGTTTCGCGCAATTGATCGCTATAGCGCCACCTATGGGCCAATCGGGGTCATAATTTGATAACCTCTCCTCGATTTTTGTACTACCATATGGCAAAGTTTCAAAGCTCCAGCACTTACGGTTTGGGCTGCACGATGCGTTTTACGGCGGAAGAATAATAATAATAATAATTAAAGCTGCAAGCAGCATTTGTCGGTGTTCAAGCTGTTAAGGCCTTTAAGGCCGTTAAGCACATTAACGTTAAAATACATTATGATTTATTTAGCAAGCATTTAACCACTGACATCATAGATGGAAAAACACCATTTACAGCCAATACAGACAATTTACCATAGGAAATATATGGTTTAAAAGCTTTTTAACAGTTATAGCGCCACCTATGGTCCGATCTCCATAAAATGTTGCATGCTTGTTAATGATGTTATTGCACATATGCTCAACAATTTTTGTGAAGTTTTGAGTTTTTATTTAGGATTTATAGGCTTTTAAGTGTATTTTGACACGCCCCTTTTCTTAAATTACCCTCTTATAGCCATCCAAATGCAAAAGTTCAACTTTTTTTAATAATTATTCATCTAGAGAGTCCAGAGAATTGTTCTAGACTGGTCTGGTTCCGATCGGGCGAAAAACCAGGGACTAGTTCGCAAAAGTAGGTTTTTAACGTAATTGCGTATAATTAATGAACAATTCGATTGACAGCATTAGTTCTAGAGGCAAAGTTGTTCAGCATGAGGAGATCTATCAAATGATATGCATATTCTGACGATATTTGTAACACCACGTGATTACAGAGCCGTAAAACTCGTTAGCGCCAACTAGTGGCCGATTTCTTTCAAAACTCTTACAGACCTCTTTGGCCACCAGTTGAACATGCCCGACGAGTTTCGTTCCGATTGGCCTCCGTTAACCTTGTCTAATAGGTGCTTAAACTTCATTGGCCAATGGCGGCCATTTTTTTTTTAGATACGCCAATATCCTTCTAGACATACATGGGGCCTTGGGCCAAGACACTGCATACCAAATTTCAAGTCAATCGGACAAACGGTCAGATGTTCATATGTTTTTTTTATGTTATAGCGCCACCATGTGGCCAATCGACTCGTTTTTTTTAACGTGACCTCAAATTGACGCCTTACACATGTGTACCAAGTTTGGTGAAGAAATCACATTAACTTCTCGAATTATAGGCATTTTAGTAAAATAGGCTCCTCCCACAATGTTCATTTAGCGCCCCCTAGCGACCCCGATTTGAAAATTCAACTTTTTTTCGATGATTCTTGATCATCAGACTCCAGAGAACATTTCTGAACTGGTTTGGTTCCGATCGGGCAAAAAACCAGGGACTAGTACGCAAAAGTAGGTTTTTGACAAAATTCAAAATGGCGGAAAATCTATCATGACGGAAAAAAAATCGGAGATATACGTTTTGTTCTCCAGGTGACCAGCTTTCCAATGATATAAGACACTTGAGTCTGCGACATACGGTCTAGGAGTTATGACCACTTTCGCGCAATTGGTTGCTATAGCGCCACCTATGGGCCAATCTGGCTCATAATTTGATAACCTCTCCTCGATTTTTGTACTACCATTTGGCAAAGTTTCAAGTCTCTAGCTCTTACGGTTTGGGCTGCACGATGCGTTTTACAGGAGAATAATAATAATAATTAAAGCTGCAAGCAGCATTTGTCGGTGTTCAAGCTTTTAAGGCCTTTAGGCACATTAACGTTAAAAGACATTAAGATTTATTTAGCAAGCATTTAACCACTGACATCAAAGATGGAAAAACACCATTTACAGCCAATACAGACAATTTACCATAGGAAATATATGGTTTAAAAGCTTTTTAACAGTTATAGCGCCACCTATGGTCCGATCTCCATAAAATTTTGCATGCTTGTTAATGATGTTATTGCACATATGCTCACCAATTTTTGTGAAGTTTTGAGTTTTTATTTAGGATTTATAGGCTTTTGAGTGTATTTTGACACGCCCCTTTTCTAAATTAGCCTATTTTACCATGCGCAAAATGCAAAAGTTCAACTTTTTTTTAATAATTATTGATCTAGAGAGTCCAGAGAATTGTCCTAGACTAGTCTGGTTCCGATCGGGCGAAAAACCAGGGACTAGTTCGCAAAAGTAGGTTTTTAACGTAATTGCGAATAATTAATGAACGAATCGATTGACAGCATTAGTTTTAGAGGCAAAGTTGTTCAGCATGAGGAGATCTATCAAATGATATGCATATTATGGGGATTTGTGCAACACCACGTGATTACAGAGCCGTAAAACTCGTTAGCGCCAACTAGTGGCCGATTTCTTTCAAAACTCTTACAGACCTCTTTGGCCACGAGTTGAACATGCCCGACGAGTTTCGTTCCGATTGGCCTCCGTTAACCTTGTCTAATAGGTGATTCAACTTCATTGGTCAATGGCGGCCATTTTTTTTTTAGATACGCCAATATCCTTCTAGACATAGATGGCCCCTTGGGCCAAGACACTGCATACCAAATTTTAAGTCAATCGGACAAACGGTCAGATGTTTATACGTTTTTTCTGTGTTATAGCGCCACCATGTGGCCAATCGACGCGGTTTTTTTATCGTGACCTCAAATTGACCGCCAACACATGTCTACCAAGTTTGGTGAAGTTATCTCATTTACTACTTGAGTTATAGGCGTTTTAGTAATATAGGCTCCGCCTACAACGTTAATTTTACGCCCCCTAGCGACCGTTAATCGATAATTGAACTTTTTTTCAATAATTATTCATTATCAGACTCCAGAGAACATTTCTGCATTGGTTTGGTTCCGATCGGGCGAAAAACCAGGGACTAGTTCGCAAAAGTATGTTTTTGATAAAATTCAAAATGGCGGAAAATCTATCATGGCGGAAATTAAATCGGAGATATACGTTTTTTACGTCAGGTGGTCAGCTTTCCAATGATATAAGACACTTGAGTCTGCGACATACGGTCTAGGAGTTATGACCAGTTTCGCGCAATTGGTTGCTATAGCGCCACCTATGGGCCAATCGGGGTCATAATTTGATAACCTCTCCTCGATTTTTGTACTACCATATGGCAAAGTTTCAAAGCTCCAGCACTTACGGTTTGGGCTGCACGATGCGTTTTACGGCAGAAGAAAAATAATAATAATAATAATAATTAAAGCTGCAAGCAGCATTTGTCGGTGTTCAAGCTTTTAACGCCTTTAGGGCCTTTAAACACATTAACGTTAAAAGACATTAAGATTTATTTAGCAAGCATTTAATCACTGACATCATAGATGGAAAAACACCATTTACAGCCAATACAGGCAATTTACCATAGGAAATGTATGGTTTTAAAGCTTTTTAACAGTTATAGCGCCACCTATGGTCCGATCTCCATAAAATTTGGCATGCTTGTTAATGATGTTATTGCACATATGCTCACCAATTTTTGAGAAGTTTTAAGTTTTTAATTAGGATTTATAGGCTTTTAAGTGTATTTTGACACGCCCCTTTTCTTAAATTACCCTCTTATAGCCATCCAAATGCAAAAGTTCAACTTTTTTTAATAATTATTGATCTAGAGAGTCCAGAGAATTGTTCTAGACTGGTCTGGTTCCGATCGGGCGAAAAACCAGGGACTAGTTCGCAAAAGTAGGTTTTTAACGTAATTGCGTATAATTAATGAACAATTCGATTGACAGCATTAATTCTAGAGGCAAAGTTGTTCAGCATGAGGAGATCTATCAAATGATATGCATATTCTGACGATATTTGTAACACCACGTGATTACAGAGCCGTAAAACTCGTTAGCGCCAACTAGTGGCCGATTTCTTTCAAAACTCTTACAGACCTTTAGGGCCATGAGTTGAACATGGCCATCGAGTTTCGTTACGATTGGCCATCGTTAACCTTGTCTTAAACTTAATTGGCCAATGGCGGCCATGTTTTTTTAGATACGCCAATATCCTTCTAGACATAGATGGCCCCTTGGGCCAAGACACTGCATACCAAATTTCAAGTCAATCGGACAAACGGTCAGGTGTTTATACGTTTTTTCTGTGTTATAGCGCCACCATGTGGCCAATCGACGCGTTTTTTTTATCGTGACCTCAAATTGACCTCCTACACATGTGTACCAAGTTTGGTGAAGTTATCTCATTTACTACTTGAGTTATAGGCGTTTTAGTAATATAGGCTCCGCCTACAACGTTAATTTTACGCCCCCTAGCAACCGTTAATCGATAATTGAACTTTTTTTCAATAATTATTGATTATCAGACTCCAGAGAACATTTCTGCATTGGTTTGATTCCGATCGGGCGAAAAACCAGGGACTAGTTCGCAAAAGTAGGTTTTTGACAAAATTCAAAATGGCGGAAAATCTATCATGGCGGAAATTAAATCGGAGATATACGTTTTTTACGTCAGGTGGTCAGCTTTCCAATGATATAAGACACTTGAGTCTAGGACATACGGTCTAGGAGTTATGACCAGTTTCGCGCAATTGATTGCTATAGCGCCACCTATGGGCCAATCTGGCTCATAATTTGATAACCTCTCCTCGATTTTTGTACTACCATATGGCAAAGTTTCAAAGCTCCAGCACTTACGGTTTGGGCTGCACGATGCGTTTTACGGCGGAAGAATAATAATAATAATAATAATAATTAAAGCTGCAAGCAGCATTTGTCGGTGTTCAAGCTTTTAAGGCCTTTAAGGCCTTTAAGCACATTAACGTTAAAAGACATTAAGATTTATTTAGCAAGCATTTAACCACTGACATCATAGATGGAAAAACACCATTTACAGCCAATACAGGCAATTTACCATAGGAAATGTATGGTTTTAAAGCTTTTTAACAGTTATAGCGCCACCTATGGTCCGATCTCCATAAAATTTGGCATGCTTGTTAATGATGTTATTGCACATATGCTCACCAATTTTTGAGAAGTTTTCAGTTTTTATTTAGGATTTATAGGCTTTTGAGTGTATTTTGACACGCCCCTTTTCTAAATTAGCCTATTTTACCATGCGCAAAATGCAAAAGTTCAACTTTTTTTTAATAATTATTGATCTAGAGAGTCCAGAGAATTGTCCTAGACTGGTCTGGTTCCGATCGGGCGAAAAACCAGGGACTAGTTCGCAAAAGTAGGTTTTTAACGTAATTGCGAATAATGAATGAACGAATCTATTTACAGCATTAGTTTTAGAGGCAAAGTTGTTCAGCATGAGGAGATCTATCAAATGATATGCATATTATGGGGATTTGTGCAACACCACGTGATTACAGAGCCGTAAAACTCGTTAGCGCCAACTAGTGGCCGATTTCTTTCAAAACTCTTACAGACCTCTTTGGCCACGAGTTGAACATGCCCAACGAGTTTCGTTCCGATTGGCCTCCGTTAACCTTGTCTAATAGGTGATTCAACTTCATTGGTCAATGACGGCCATTTTTTTTTAGATACGCCAATATCCTTCTAGACATACATGGTGCCTTGGGCCAAGACACTGCATACCAAATTTCAAGTCAATCGGACAAACGGTCAGGTGTGTATACGTTTTTTTTTGTTTATAGCGCCACCGTGTGGTCAATTGACGCTATTTTTTTATCGTGACCAAAGATTAACCTCCTACTCATGTGTACCAAGTTTGGTGAAGTTATCTCATTTACTTCTCGAGTTATAGTCATTTTAGTAAAATAGGCTCCTCCCACAACGTTCATTTTGCGCCCACTAGCGACCGTGAATCGATAATTCAACTTTATTTAGATGATTATTGATCTTCAGACTCCAGAGAACATTTCTGCACTGGTTTGGTTCCGATCGGGCGAAAAACCAGGGACTAGTTTGCAAAAGTCGTTTTTTGACAAAATTCAAAATGGCGGAAAATCTATCATGGCGGAAATAAAATCGGAGATATACGTTTTTTTCATCAGGAGTCCACCTTTCCACTGATATAAGACACTTGAGTCTACGACATACGGTCTAGGAGTTATGACCAATTTAGCGCAATTGGTTGCTATAGCGCCACCTATGGGCCAATCGGGCTCATATTTTGATAACCTCTCCTCGATTTTTGTACTACCTATTGGCAAAGTTTCAAGTCTCTAGCTCTTACGGTTTGGGCTGCACGATGCGTTTTACGGCAGAATAATAATAATAATTAAAGCTGCAAGCAGCATTTGTCGGTGTTCAAGCTTTTAAGGCCTTTAAGCATTTAAGACATTAAATTTTATTTAGCAAGCATTTAACCACTGACATCATAGATGGAAAAGACTACGTTTTAGCATGATTTACCATGATATACCACATTTTAGTGTGATTTTTCATGATTTACCATGTTCCAGTATGATTTACCATGAATCTAGCATGATTTACTATAGTTTACCATGATATACCAAGTTCTAGTATGATTTACCCTGTTTTAGCATGGTTTACAACAATTGAACACATTCTATTATGATTTAATGATTCTAGCATGATTTACCATAGTTTACCATGATTTATCTTAGTTTACCTTGATTTACCATGTTACAGGATGATTTACCATGATATACCACATTCTAGAATGATTTACCAGGATTCTAGCATGATTTACCCTATTTATTATGATTTACCATGTTTCTAGAGTTATTTACCACGATTTACCACGTTGCTAGCAATTATGTGAAGCATCAGAACAAATGAAATGATAAACTCTGACAAAATATGATTGTGTTATAATAGTAATTGTTATAGAAGGGATTTTTTAGTGTCTAAATATATGAATGCAAAAGCACATGTGAAAAGACTATTAATAATTAGTATGGCCAGCAGAGGGCAGTAGAAGACCACTTATTGGCTCACTTTCATTTTGAACTACTTGGTTTCACCAGTAATCTGCATGCTTACAAACACAAACACACACACACAGTTTTCATGCTTCTTTATCATGTTATTTCACATGTTCTGACCTGTTTTTAAGAAGATCTGAGCATTCATTGAAAAGATATAGGCTTTCGGGGACACTTGGTCAAGGCTACATATTGAAGTGACCCTATTATAGCCATCCAAATGCAGGAGTTCAACTTTTTCTGATAATTATTGATCTAGAGAGTCCAGATAATTATTCTGCACGGGTTTTGAACATTATGATATGAACATTATTTGATCATAGATGGAAAACACCATTTACAGCCAATACAGGCAATTTACCATAGGAAATATATGGTTTTTAACTGTTTCTAACTGTTATAGCGCCATCTATAGTCCGATCTCCATATAATTTTGCATGCTTGTTAATGATGTTATTTCACATATGCCCACCAATTTTCGTGAAGTTCTGAGTTTTTTTTTAGGATTTATAGGCTTTTGAGTGTAATTTGCCACGCCCATTTTTTAAAATGACCCTGTTACAGCCACCCAAATGCAAAAATTACACTTTTTTTTAATAATTATTGATCTAGAGAGTCCAGAGAATTGTTCTAGCCTGGTCTGGTTCCGATCGGGCGAAAAACCAGGGACTAGTTCGCAAAAGTAGGTTTTTAACGTAATTGCGAATAATTAATGAACAATTCGATTGACAGCATTAGTTCTAGAGGCAAAGTTGTTCAACATGAGGAGATCTATCTAATGATATGCATATTCTGACGATATTTGTTACACCACGTGATTACAGAGCCGTAAAACTCGTTAGCGCCAACTAGTGGCCGATTTCTTTCAAAACTCTTACAGACCTCTAGGGCCATGAGTTGAACATGTCCACTGAGTTTCGTTCTGATTGGCCATCGTTAACCTTGTCTTAAACTTAATTGGCCAATGGCGGCCATGTTTTTTTAGATACGCCAATATCCTTCTAGACATAGATGGTCCCTAGGGCCAAGACCCTGCATACCAAATTTCAAGTCAATCGGACAAACGGTCAGGTGTTTATAAGTTTTTTCTGTGTTATAGCGCCACCATGTGGCCAATTGACGCGGTTTTTTTATCGTGACTTTAGATTGACCTCCTACACATGTGTACCAAGTTTGGTAAAGTTATCTCATTTACTACTTGAGTTATAGGCATTTTAGTAAAACAGGCTCCGCCCATATTAACGTTTTGACGCCCCCTAGCAACCGTGAATCGAAATTTCAACTTTTTTTCAATAATTATTGATCTTCAGACTCCAGAGAACATTTCTGCACTGGTTTGGTTCCGATCGGGCAAAAAACCAGGGACTAGTTCGCAAAAGTAGGTTTTTGACAAAATTCAAAATGGCGGAAAATCTATCATGGCGGAAAAAAAAAACCTGCGCGATTTTTTGTTCGTCTTGAGCCAAGGATTCCAATGATATAAGACACTTGAGTCTAGGCCAAAGGGTTATTGAGATATAAGCAAAATAGTGATTTTTTTTTGTTTTTTGCGCTATAGCGCCACCTATGGGCCAATCGAGCTCATAATTTGATAACCTCTCCTCGATTTTTGTACTACCTACTGGCAAAGTTTCAAGTCTCTAGCTCTTACGGTTTGGGCTGCACGATGCGTTTTACGGCAGAAGAATAATAATAATAATAAAAATCAGTACAATTACAATAGGTTTTCAGCACTACGTGCTTGAACACCTAATAATAAAAATCAGTACAATTACAATAGGTTTTCAGCACTTCGTGCTTGAACACCTAATAATTAAAGCTGCAAGCAGCATTTGTCGGTGTTCAAGCTTTTAAGGCCTTTAAGGCCTTTAGGCACATTAGCATCAAAAGACATTAAGATTTATTTAGCAAGCATTTAACCACTGACATCATAGATGGAAAAACACCATTTACAGCCAATACAGGCAATTTACCATAGGAAATATATGGTTTAAAAGCTTTTTAACAGTTATAGCGCCACCTGTTGTCCGATCTCCATGAAATTTTGCATGCTTGTTAATGATGTTATTGCACATATGTTCACCAATTTTTGTGAAATTCCGAGTTTTTATTTAGGATTTATAGGCTTTTGAGTGTATTTTGACACACCCCTTTTCTAAACGAGCCAATTATAGCCATGCGCAAAATGCAAAAGTTCAACTTTTTTTTGATAATTATTGATCTAGAGAGTCCAGAGAATTGTCCCAGACTGGTCTGGTTCCGATCGGGCAAAAAACCAGGGACTAGTTCGCAAAAGTAGGTTTTTAACATATTCGTGAATATTTAATGAACGGTTTGATTGACAGCAGTGGTTCTTGAGGCAAAGTTGTTCAGCATGAGGAGATCTATCAAATGATATGCATTTTGTGATGATATCTGTAACACCACGTGATTACAGAGCCGTAAAACTCGTTAGCGCCAACTAGTGGCTGATTTCTTTCAAAACTCTTACAGACCTCTAGGGCCATGAGTTGAACATGCCCACTGAGTTTCGTTCTGATTGGCCTCCGTTAACCTTGTCTAATAGGTGCTTACACTTCATTGGCCAATGGCGGCCATGTTTTTTGAGATACGCCAATATCCTTTTACACATACATGGGGCCTTGGGCCAAGACACTGCATACCAAATTTCAAGTCAATTGGACAAACGGTCAGGTGTGTATACGTTTTTTTTTGTTTATAGCGCCACCATGTGGTCAATCGACGCGGTTTTTTTATCGTGACCTCAGATTGACCTCCTACACATGTGTACCAAGTTTGGTGAAGCTATCTCATTTGCTTCTCGAGTTATAGGCATTTTAGTAAAATAGGCTCCGCCCACATTAACGTTTTGACGCCCCCTAGCGACCGTGAAACGATAATTCAACTTTCTTTCAATAATTATTGATCTTCAGACTCCAGAGAACATTTCTGCACTGGTTTGGTTCCGATCGGGCGAAAAACCAGGGACTAGTTCACAAAAGTAGGTTTTTGACAAAATTCAAAATGGCGGAAAATCTATCATGGCGGAAATGAAATCGGAGATATACGTTTTTTACGACAGGTGGTCAGCTTTCCAATGATATAAGACACTTGCGTCTACGACATACGGTCTAGGAGTTATGACCAGTTTCGCGCAATTGATTGCTATAGCGCCACCTATGGGCCAATCTGGCTCATAATTTGATAACCTCTCCTCGATTTTTGTACTACCATATGGCAAAGTTTCAAAGCTCCAGCACTTACGGTTTGGGCTGCACGATGCGTTTTACGGCGGAAGAATAATAATAATAATAATAATAATAATAAAAATCAGTACAATTACAATAGGTTTTCAGCACTTCGTGCTTGAACACCTAATTAAAGCTGCAAGCAGCATTTATCGGTGTTCAAGCAGTTAAGGCTTTTAAGCACATTAACGTTAAAAGACATTAAGATTTATTTAGCAAGCATTTAACCACTGACATAATAGATGGAAAAACACCATTTACAGCCAATACAGGCAATTTACCATAGGAAATATATGGTTTAAAAGCTTTTTAACAGTTATAGCGCCACCTGTTGTCCGATCTCCATGAAATTTCGCATGCTTGTTAATTATGTTATTGCACATATGCTCACCAATTTTTGTGAAATTCCGAGTTTTTATTTAGGATTTATAGGCTTTTGAGTGTATTTTGACACACCCCTTTTCTAAACGAGCCAATTATAGCCATGCGCAAAATTCAAAAGTTCAACTTTTTTTTGATAATTATTGATCTAGAGAGTCCAGAGAATTGTCCTAGACTGGTCTGGTTCCGATCGGGCGAAAAACCAGGGACTAGTTCGCAAAAGTAGGTTTTTAACGTAATTGCGAATATTTAATGAACGATTCGATTGACAGCATTAGTTCTAGAGGCAAAGTTGTTCAGAATGAGGAGATCTATCAAATGATATGTATATTGTGGGGATGTGTGCAACACCACGTGATTACAGAGCCGTAAAACTCGTTAGCGCCAACTAGTGGCCGATTTCTTTCAAAACTCTTACAGACCTCTTTGGCCACGTGTTGAACATGCCCGACGAGTTTCGTTCCGATTGGCCTTCGTTAACCTTGTCTAATAGGTGCTTAAACTTCATTGGCCAATGGCGGCCATTTTTTTTTTAGATACGCCAATATCCTTCTAGACATACATGGGGCCTTGGGCCAAGACACTGCATACCAAATTTCAAGTCAATCGGACAAACGGTCAGGTGTTTATACGTTTTTTCTGTGTTTTAGCGCCACCATATGGCCAATCGACGCGTTTTTTTTATCGTGACCTCAGATTGACCTCGTACACATGTGTACCAAGTTTGGTGAAGTTATCTCATTTACTACTTGAGTTATAGGCGTTTTAGTAAAATAGGCTCCTCCCACAACGTTCATTTTGCGCCCCCTAGCGACCGTGAATCGATAATTCAACTTTTTTTCGATGATTATTAATCATCAGACTCCAAAGAACATTTCTGCACTGGTTTGGTTCCGATCGGGCAAAAAACCAGGGACTAGTTTGCAAAAGTAGGTTTTTGACAAAATTCAAAATGGCGGAAAATCTATCATGGCGGAAATGAAATCGGAGATATACGTTTTTTTCTTCAGGTGACCAGCTTTCCAATGATATAAGACACTTGAGTCTACGACATACGGTCTAGGAGTTATAAGCAGTTTCGCGCAATTGGTTGCTATAGCGCCACCTATGGGCCAATCGGGGTCATACTTTGATAACCTCTCCTCGATTTTTGTACTACCCACTGGCAAAGTTTCAAGTCTCTAGCACTTACGGTTTGGGCTGCACGATGCGTTTTACGGCGGAAGAATAAGAATAATAATTAAAGCTGCAAGCAGCATTTGTCGGTGTTCAAGCTTTTAAGGCCTTTAAGGCCTTTAAGCACATTAACGTTAAAAGACATTAAGATTTATTTAGCAAGCATTTAACCACTGACATCATAGATGGAAAAACACCATTTACAGCCAATACAGGCAATTTACCATAGGAAATATATGGTTTAAAAGCTTTTTAACAGTTATAGCGCCACCTATGGTCCGATCTCCATAAAATTTTGCATGCTTGTTAATGATGTTATTGCACATATGCTCACCAATTTTTGTGAAGTTTTGAGTTTTTATGTAGGATTTATAGGCTTTTGAGTGTATTTTGACACGCCCCTTTTCTTAAATTACCCTCTTATAGCCATCCAAATGCAAAAGTTCAACTTTTTTTAATAATTATTGATCTAGAGAGTCCAGAGAATTGTTCTAGACTGGTCTGGTTCCGATCGGGCGAAAAACCAGGGACTAGTTCGCAAAAGTAGGTTTTTAATGTAATTGCTTATAATTAATGAACAATTCAATTGACAGCATTAGTTCTAGAGGCAAAGTTGTTCAGCATGAGGAGATCTATCAAATGATATGCATATTCTGACGATATTTGTAACACCACGTGATTACAGAGCCATAAAACTCGTTAGCGCCAACTAGTGGCCGATTTCTTTCAAAACTCTTACAGACCTTTAGGGCCATGAGTTGAACATGCCCATCGAGTTTTGTTACGATTGGCCTCCGTTAACCATGTCTAATGGGTGCTTAAACTTCATTGGCCAATGGCGGCCATTTTTTTTTTAGATACGCCAATATCCTTCTAGACATAGATGGCCCCTTGGGCCAAGACACTGCATACCAAATTTTAAGTCAATCGGACAAACGGTCAGGTGTTTATACGTTTTTTCTGTGTTATAGCGCCACCATGTGGCCAATCGACGCGTTTTTTTTATCGTGACCTCAAATTGACCTCTTACACATGTCTACCAAGTTTGGTGAAGTTATCTCATTTACTATTTGAGTTATAGGCGTTTTAGTAATATAGGCTCCGCCTACAACGTTAATTTTACGCCCCCTAGCGACCGTTAATCGATAATCGAACTTTTTTTCAATAATTATTGATTATCAGACTCCAGAGAACATTTCTGCATTGGTTTGGTTCCGATCGGGCGACAAACCAGGGACTAGTTTGCAAAAGTAGGTTTTTGACAAAATTCAAAATGGCGGAAAATCTATCATGGCGGAAATGAAATCGGAGATATACGTTTTTTACGTCAGATGGTCAGCTTTCCAATGATATAAGACACTTGAGTCTACGACATACGGTCTAGGAGTTATGACCAGTTTCGCGCAATTGATCGCTATAGCGCCACCTATGGGCCAATCGGGGTCATAATTTGATAACCTCTCCTCGATTTTTGTACTACCATATGGCAAAGTTTCAAAGCTCTAGCTCTTACGGTTTGGGCTGCACGATGCGTTTTACGGCAGAATAATAATAATAATTAAAGCTGCAAGCAGCATTTGTCGGTGTTCAAGCTTTTAAGGCCTTTAAGGCCTTTAAGCACATTAACGTTAAAAGACATTAAGATTTATTTAGCAAGCATTTAACCACTGACATCATAGATGGAAAAACACCATTTACAGCCAATACAGGCAATTTACCATAGGAAATATATGGTTTAAAAGCTTTTTAACAGTTATAGCGCCACCTATGGTCCGATCTCCATAAAATTTTGCATGTTTGTTAATGATGTTATTGCACATATGCTCACCAATTTTTGTGAAGTTTTGAGTTTTTATTTAGGATTTATAGCCTTTTGAGTGTATTTTGACACGCCCCTTTTCATAATTTACCCTCTTATAGCCATCCAAATGCAAAAGTTCAACTTTTTTTTAATAATTATTGATCTAGAGAGTCCAGAGAATTGTTCTAGACTGGTCTGGTTCCGATCGGGCGAAAAACCAGGGACTAGTTCGCAAAAGTAGGTTTTTAACATAATTGCGTATAATTAATGAACAATTCGATTGACAGCATTAGTTCTAGAGGCAAAGTTGTTCAGCATGAGGAGATCTATCAAATGATATGCATATTCTGACGATATTTGTAACAACACGTGATTACAGAGCCGTAAAACTCGTTAGCGCCAACTAGTGGCCGATATCTTTCAAAACTCTTACAGACCTTTAGGGCCATGAGTTGAACATTGCCATCGAGTTTCGTTCCGATTAGCCTCCGTTAACCTTGTCTAATGGGTGCTTAAACTTCATTGGCCAATGGCGGCCATTTTTTTTGAGATACGCCAATATCCTTCTAGACATAGATGGCCCCTTGGGCCATGACACTGCATACCAAATTTCAAGTCAATCGGACAAACGGTCAGGTGTTTATACGTTTTTTCTGTGTTATAGCGCCACCATGTGGCCAATCGACGCGTTTTTTTTATCGTTACCTCAAATTGACCTCGTACACATGTGTACCAAGTTTGGTGAAGTTATCTCATTTACTACTTGAGTTATAGGCGTTTAAGTAATATAGGCTCCGCCTACAACGTTAATTTTACGCCCCCTAGCGACCGTTAATCGATAATTGAACTTTTTTTCAATAATTATTGATTATCAGACTCCAGAGAACATTTCTGCATTGGTTTGGTTCCGATCGGGCGAAAAACCAGGGACTAGTTCGCAAAAGTAGGTTTTTGACAAAATTCAAAATGGCGGAAAATCTATCATGGCGGAAATTAAATCGGAGATATACGTTTTTTACGTCAGGTGGTCAGCTTTCCAATGATATAAGACACTTGAGTCTACGACATACGGTCTAGGAGTTATGACCAGTTTCGCGCAATTGATCGCTATAGCGCCACCTATGGGCCAATCGGGGTCATAATTTGATAACCTCTCCTCGATTTTTGTACTACCTACTGGCAAAGTTTCAAAGCTCCAGCTCTTACGGTTTGGGCTGCACGATGCGTTTTACGGCAGAATAATAATAATAATAATAATAATTAAAGCTGCAAGCAGCATTTGTCGGTGTTCAAGCTTTTAAGGCCTTTAAGGCCTTAAAGCACATTAACGTTAAAAGACATTAAGATTTATTTAGCAAGCATTTAACCACTGACATCATAGATGGAAAAACACCATTTACAGCCAATACAGACAATTTACCATAGGAAATATATGGTTTAAAAGCTTTTAAACAGTTATAGCGCCACCTATGGTCCGATCTCCATAAAATTTTGCATGCTTGTTAATGATGTTATTGCACATATGCTCACCAATTTTTGTGAAGTTTTGAGTTTTTATTTAGGATTTATAGGCTTTTGAGTGTATTTTGACACGCCCCTTTTCTTAAATTACCCTCTTATAGCCATCCAAATGCAAAAGTTCAACTTTTTTTAATAATTATTGATCTAGAGAGTCCAGAGAATTGTTCTAGACTGGTCTGGTTCCGATCGGGCGAAAAACCAGGGACTAGTTCGCAAAAGTAGGTTTTTAACGTAATTGCGTATAATTAATGAACAATTCGATTGACAGCATTGGTTCTAGAGGCAAAGTTGTTCAGCATGAGGATATCTATCAAATGATATGCATATTCTGACGATATTTGTAACACCACGTGATTACAGAGCCGTAAAACTCGTTAGCGCCAACTAGTGGCCGATTTCTTTCAAAACTCTTACAGACCTTTAGGGCCATGAGTTGAACATGGCCATCGAGTTTCGTTACGATTGGCCTCCGTTAACCTTGTCTAATGGGTGCTTAAACTTCATTGGCCAATGGCGGCCATTTTTTTTTTAGATACGCCAATATCCTTCTAGACATAGATGGCCCCTTGGGCCAAGACACTGCATACCAAATTTTAAGTCAATCGGACAAACGGTCAGGTGTTTATACGTTTTTTCTGTGTTATAGCGCCACCATGTGGCCAATCGACGCGGTTTTTTTATCGTGACCTCAAATTGACCTCCTACATATGTGTACCAAGTTTGTTGAAGTTATCTCATTTACTACTCGAGTTATAGGCGTTTTAGTAATATAGGCTCCGCCTACAACGTTAATTTTACGCCCCCTAGCAACCGTTAATCGATAATTTTACTTTTTATCAATAATTATTGATTATCAGACTCCAGAGAACATTTCTGCATTGGTTTGGTTCCGATCGGGCGAAAAACCAGGGACTAGTTTGCAAAAGTAGATTTTCGACAAAATTCAAAATGGCGGAAAAATTTGCATACCGGAAATGAAATCGGAGATATACATTTTTTACGTCAGGTGGTCAGCTTTCCAATGATATAAGACACTTGAGTCTACGACATACGGTCTAGGAGTTATGACCAGTTTTGCGCAATTGGTCGCTATAGCGCCACCTATGGGCCAATCGGGGTCATAATTTGATAACCTCTCCTCGATTTTTGTACTACCTTGTGGCAAAGTTTCAAGTCTCTAGCTCTTACGGTTTGGGCTGCACGATGCGTTTTACGGCAGAATAATAATAATAATAATAATAAAAATCAGTACAATTACAATAGGTTTTCAGCACTTCGTGCTTGAACACCTAAAAATCAGTACAATTACAATAGGTTTTCAGCACTTCGTGCTTGAACACCTAATTAAAGCTGCAAGCAGCATTTGTCGGTGTTCAAGCTTTTAAGGCCTTTAAGGCCGTTAAGCACATTAGCATCAAAAGACAATAAGATTTATTTAGCAAGCATTTAACCACTGACATCATAGATGGAAAAACACCATTTACAGCCAATACAGGCAATTAAACCAAGACTCACCGTCTTGAGCCAAGGATTACAGGGATGTGGAAATTGTGAGCCTAGCCCAAAAGACCTGGGAGTTATGAGCAATTTAGTACTTTTGGTTGCTCTAGCGCCACCTATGGGCCAATCTGGCTCATACTTTGATAACCTCTCCTCGATTTTTGTACTACCATCTGGCAAAGTTTCAAAGCTCCAGCTCTTTTGGTTTGGGCTGCACGACGCGTTTTACGGCAGAATAATAATAATAAAAACCGGTACAATTACAATAGGTTTTCAACACTTCGTGCTTGAACACCTAATAATGACGATACCTTTTTGCCAGTTTTAGCGCCACCTAAGGTCCGATCTCCATGAAACTCGGCATGCTTGCTCACCATGTTATGACACATATGCTGATCAATTTTAGTGCAGTTCTGAGTTTTAGTTTAGGATTTGTAGGCTTTTGAGTGTATTTTGACACGCCCCTTTTCTTAAATGACCCACTTATAGCCACCCAAATGCAAAAATTACACTTTTTTTCGATAATTATTGATCAGCAGAGTCCAGAGAATTGTCCTAGACTGGTCTGGTTCAGATCAGCCAAAAAACCAGGGACTAGTTCGCACAAGTAGGTTTTGGACAAAATTCGCCATAACTTTTTTTTTTTTGGTCCAAATCGAATTTGGAGATGTACATATCGACCGTCTTGAGCCAAGGATTACAGGGATGTGGAAATTGTGAGCCTAGCCCAAAAGACCTGGGAGTTATGAGCAATTTAGTACTTTTGGTTGCTCTAGCGCCACCTATGGGCCAATCTGGCTCATACTTTGATAACCTCTCCTCGATTTTTGTACTACCATCTGGCAAAGTTTCAAAGCTCCAGCTCTTTTGGTTTGGGCTGCACGACGCGTTTTACGGCAGAATAATAATAATAAAAACCGGTACAATTACAATAGGTTTTCAACACTTCGTGCTTGAACACCTAATAATGACGATACCTTTTTGCCAGTTTTAGCGCCACCTAAGGTCCGATCTCCATGAAACTCGGCATGCTTGCTCACCATGTTATGACACATATGCTGATCAATTTTAGTGCAGTTCTGAGTTTTAGTTTAGGATTTGTAGGCTTTTGAGTGTATTTTGACACGCCCCTTTTCTTAAATGACCCACTTATAGCCACCCAAATGCAAAAATTACACTTTTTTTCGATAATTATTGATCAGCAGAGTCCAGAGAATTGTCCTAGACTGGTCTGGTTCAGATCAGCCAAAAAACCAGGGACTAGTTCGCACAAGTAGGTTTTGGACAAAATTCGCCATAACTTTTTTTTTTTTGGTCCAAATCGAATTTGGAGATGTACATATCGACCGTCTTGAGCCAAGGATTACAGGGATGTGGAAATTGTGAGCCTAGCCCAAAAGACCTGGGAGTTATGAGCAATTTAGTACTTTTGGTTGCTCTAGCGCCACCTATGGGCCAATCTGGCTCATACTTTGATAACCTCTCCTCGATTTTTGTACTACCATCTGGCAAAGTTTCAAAGCTCCAGCTCTTTTGGTTTGGGCTGCACGACGCGTTTTACGGCAGAATAATAATAATAAAAACCGGTACAATTACAATAGGTTTTCAACACTTCGTGCTTGAACACCTAATAATTAAAGCTGCAAGCAGCATTTGTCGGTGTTCAAGCTTTTAAGGCCTTTAAGGCCTTTAAACACATTAACGTTAAAAGACATTAAGATTTATTTAGCAAGCATTTAACCACTGACATCATAGATGGAAAAACACCATTTACAGCCAATACAGGCAATTTACCATAGGAAATATATGGTTTAAAAGCTTTTTAACAGTTATAGCGCCACCTATTGTCCGATCTCCATAAAAATTTGCATGCTTGTTAATGATGTTATTGCACATATGCTCACCAATTTTTGTGAAGTTTTGAGTTTTTATTTAGGATTTATAGGCTTTTGAGTGTATTTTGACACGCCCCTTTTCTAAATTATCCTATTTTACCATGCGCAAAATGCAAAAGTTCAACTTTTTTTTAATAATTATTGATCTAGAGAGTCCAGAGAATTGTCCTAGACTGGTCTGGTTCCGATCGGGCGAAAAACCAGGGACTAGTTCGCAAAAGTAGGTTTTTAACGTAATTGCGAATAATTAATGAACGAATCGATTGACAGCATTAGTTTTAGAGGCAAAGTTGTTCAGCATGAGGAGATCTATCAAATGATATGCATATTATGGGGATTTGTGCAACACCACGTGATTACAGAGCCGTAAAACTCGTTAGCGCCAACTAGTGGCCGATTTCTTTCAAAACTCTTACAGACCTCTTTGGCCACGAGTTGAACATGCCCGACGAGTTTCGTTCCGATTGGCCTCCGTTAACCTTGTCTAATAGGTGATTCAACTTCATTGGTCAATGGCGGCCATTTTTTTTTAGATACGCCAATATCCTTCTAGACATACATGGGGCCTTGGGCCAAGACACTGCATACCAAATTTCAAGTCAATCGGACAAACGGTCAGGTGTGTATACGTTTTTTTTTGTTTATAGCGCCACCGTGTGGTCAATTGACGCTATTTTTTTATCGTGACCAAAGATTGACCTCCTACTCATGTGTACCAAGTTTGGTGAAGTTATCTCATTTACTTCTCGAGTTATAGTCATTTTAGTAAAATAGGCTCCTCCCACAATGTTCATTTTGCGCCCCCTAGCGACCGTGAATCGATAATTCAACTTTATTTAGATGATTATTGATCTTCAGACTCCAGAGAACATTTCTGCACTGGTTTGGTTCCGATCGGGCGAAAAACCAGGGACTAGTTTGCAAAAGTCGGTTTTTGACAAAATTCAAAATGGCGGAAAATCTATCATGGCGGAAATAAAATCGGAGATATACGTTTTTTTCATCAGGAGTCCACCTTTCCACTGATATAAAACACTTGAGTCTACGACATACGGTCTAGGAGTTATAACCAATTTAGCGCAATTGGTTGCTATAGCGCCA
Organism: Phoxinus phoxinus; assembly: GCF_949152265.1. Lineage (NCBI taxonomy): Eukaryota > Metazoa > Chordata > Actinopteri > Cypriniformes > Leuciscidae > Phoxinus > Phoxinus phoxinus. The sequence continues at coordinate 12,278,190 of NC_136895.1, forward strand.
CCTATGGGCCAATCTGGCTCATAATTTGATAACCTCTCCTCGATTTTTGTACTACCATTTGGCAAAGTTTCAAGTCTCTAGCTCTTACGGTTTGGGCTGCAGAACGCGTTTTACGGCAGAATAATAATAATAATAAAAATCAGTACAATTACAATAGGTTTTCAGCACTTCGTGCTTGAACACCTAATAAAAATCAGTACAATTACAATAGGTTTTCAGCACTTCGTGCTTGAACACCTAATAAAAATCAGTACAATTACAATAGGTTTTCAGCACTTCGTGCTTGAACACCTAATAATTAAAGCTGCAAGCAGCATTTATCGGTGTTCAAGCTGTTAAGGCCTTTAAGCACATTAACGTTAAAAGACATTAAGATTTATTTAGCAAGCATTTAACCACTGACATCATAGATGGAAAAACACCATTTACAGCCAATACAGGCAATTTACCATAGGAAATATATGGTTTAAAAGCTTTTTAACAGTTATAGCGCCACCTGTTGTCCGATCTCCATGAAATTTTGCATGCTTGTTAATGATGTTATTGCACATATGCTCACCAATTTTTGTGAAATTCCGAGTTTTTATTTAGGATTTATAGGCTTTTGAGTGTATTTTGACACACCCCTTTTCTAAACGAGCCAATTATAGCCATGCGCAAAATGCAAAAGTTCAACTTTTTTTTGATAATTATTGATCTAGAGAGTCCAGAGAATTGTCCCAGACTGGTCTGGTTCCGATCGGGCGAAAAACCAGGGACTAGTTCGCAAAAGTAGGTTTTTAACGTAATTGCGAATATTTAATGAACGATTCGATTGACAGCATTAGTTCTAGAGGCAAAGTTGTTCAGAATGAGGAGATCTATCAAATGATATGCATATTGTGGGGATGTGTGCAACACCACGTGATTACAGAGCCATAAAACTCGTTAGCGCCAACTAGTGGCCGATTTCTTTCAAAACTCTTACAGACCTCTTTGGCCACGAGTTGAACATGCCCGACGAGTTTTGTTCCGATTGGCCTCCGTTAACCTTGTCTAATAGGTGCTTAAACTTCATTGGCCAATGGCGGCCATTTTTTTTTTAGATACGCCAATATCCTTCTAGACATTCATGGGGCCTTGGGCCAAGACACTGGATACCAAATTTCAAGTCAATCGGACAAACGGTCATGTGTGTATTTGTTTTTTCTTGATTACAGCGCCACCATGTGGCCAATCAACGCGGTTTTTGTATCGTGACCTCAGATTGACCTCCTACACACGTGTACCAAGTTTGGTTTAGAAATCTCCGTTACTTCTTGAGTTATAGACATTTTAGAAAAATAGGCTCCTCCCACAACGTTCATTTAGCGCCCCCTAGCGAACGTGAATCAATAATTCAACTTTTTTTCGATAATTAATGATCTTCAGACTCCAGAGAACATTTCTGCACTGGTTTGGTTCCGATCGGGCAAAAAAACAGGGACTAGTTTGCAAAAGTAGGTTTTTGACAAAATTCAAAATGGCGGAAAATCTATCATGGCGGAAATGAAATCGGAGATATACATTTTTTTCGTCAGGTGACCAGCTTTCCAATGATATAAGACACTTGAGTCTGCGACATACGGTCTTGGACTTATGACCAGTTTCGCGCTTTTGGTTGCTATAGCGCCACCTATGGGCCAATCGGGGTCATAATTTGATAACCTCTCCTCGATTTTTGTACTACCATCTGGCAAAGTTTCAAGTCTCTAGCACTTACGGTTTGGGCTGCACGACGCGTTTTATGGCAGAAGAAAAATAATAATAAAAATCAGTACAATTACAATAGGTTTTCAGCACTTCGTGCTTGAACACCTAATTAAAGCTGCAAGCAGCATTTATCGGTGTTCAAGCCTTTAAGGCCTTTGAGCAGATTAAAGCATTTAAAGGGGTCATGACATGAGAAACCAAATTTGCCTTGATCTTTTGGTATATAAGAGGTCTTTGTACCATTAAAACGTCCTGCAAGTTTCATAGCTTAAAACGTCCTCCCCATTATAAACGAATCATTTATTTAATCAAGCTCTAAATACAGCTCGTTCTGGATCCATGGTAAGAAGTGACGTCACGGTACGAAGTGACGTACCAGCGTTTGCATATGACCGCCTCCGTCGCAAGACAACTACGCTTTAAGCGCAAGACAACTACGCTCATTTCGTATCATTGTCGCGCCCGCGCGCCGCGCGCCTCACAAGTGTTCAGTCGACGGACAGCGAGTGGGTCTGTGTGTGTACAGGGAAGTTACGATGCCGGCCGCAGATGTGCGGTTCCTGGCTGTGGACAAACAACATCTGTGAATACGCTGCGAAGGATCCAGTCGTCAGGGAAAAATGGATGCACTTTATTTTTTGCGGACGTCTCAGTCACGGCAGTGTTAGTTTAAGCGTTTGTTCTGTACATTTGAAGGATGACTGTTTTGAGCTTTGCCAGAAAACTGTTGCTCAAAGATAAGTCCGTGCCGTCTATTCTGGGCTCAACATCGACGACGCAAACTGTAAGTAATGTATTTAAAACTTTAAACTACTTTTTAAATACGCTGAAAGATCCAGACGTCAGGGAAAAATGGATGCACTTTATTTTTTGCGGACGTCCCAGTCACGGCAGTGTTCTATACATTTAAGGATGACTGTTTTGAGGAAAAAAATCCCAATATGATGCTTGGCTTTGCCAGAAAACTGTTGCTCAAAGATAAGTCCGTGCCGACTATTCTGGGCTCAACAACGACGACGCAAATTTACTTTTTACCATGGCTAATATAAACACATTTGTATAAGAGAATCTTGAAAATATGTCGCCTTTCTAGTAGGCCTAACGTTACATGTGATTAGTTAAATAATGTTAAACTGTTAGCAAATTAAGCTATAGGATAATTATGCAACAATAATCCGTTTTCAAGTGTCTCGGGTTAATTTTTTTTTATTAATTCAAAATAGTTTCACTTTCCATGTGGACACGGGCTGATCCAGTCTTCGTTGTTGTGGTCATGGTTCATTTTCCTCTGATTCCTCCTCTGATTCCGGCTCAAACATAATAAGGTTTTATCATTGCAAGAGCCATCGCTTCGCATGCATCACCCGCTATTAAACAGTTGCGCCGAATCCGCAAATGTTCTGGCTGGGGCGTTAATAATTGTTGCATAGGCACTGACGTTAGCCTATCATAACAGTGGGCGATAACACTGAACTCTTAAAGGGGAAACACCCCCAAAACAGACTGTTTGAATCAGAGGATGAGAAACAGGGTGGGAAAAGGTCATAAATCACTACATTTTAAAAGTTTTTTGTAAAAAAAACTATAGTAATACTATAATTGCACCTAAGGGAACATAATAATAAAATAAAAAAACCATGTCATGACCCCTTTAAGACATTACGTTGTATTTAGCAAGCTTTTAACCACTGACATAATAGATAGAAAAGTCCATTTGCCATGATTTACAATTTACCATACATTTAGCATGATTTACCATAGTTTACCATGATTTATCAAAGTTTACCATGATTTACCATGTTCTAGGATGATTTATAATGATTTACTATGTTCTAGAATGATTCACCATGATTTACCATGACTTACCATGTTCCAGTATGATTTACCATAGTTTTCCATGATATACCAAGTTCTAGTATGATTCACCATGATTTACCTTGTTCTAGCATGATTTACAACAATTGAATACATTCTAGTTTGATTTAATATGATTCAAGCATGATTTACCATAGTTTACCATGATTTATCTTTGTTTACCTTGATTTACCATGTTACAGGAGGATTAACCATGATACACCACATTCTAGCATGATTTACCCTATTTACTGTGATTTACCATGTTTCTAGTGTTATTTACCATGATTTACCATGTTGCTAGCAATAATGTGAAGCATCAGAACAAATGAAGTGATAAACTCTGACAAAATATGATTGTGTTATAATAGTAATCGTTATGTAAGGGATTTTTTAGTGTCTAAATATATACATGTAAAATGAAAGTGAGCCAATAAGTGGTCTTCTACTGCCCTCTGCTGGACATTCTACTTATTAATAGTCTTTTAACATGTACTTTTACAAGTCTTGATTTTTACCAGTATTTTGCACTAAACCAAACCAGTTTTTCCATGTTAACTCCATTATGCATGCTTACACACATTACACGTCCATCAAAATAACAAAGATATAGCTTTAAGCATTTGTTTGTTAGTCAATGCTGAAAGCTGATAAAAAGATTACAAATATAATCCTGCTGCTCTCTCTAGCGGACAACAGTGTTATTGCAGCCTCCATCTTACAGTTGAAGTGAATGAATGAATGGAAATTTGGTTTTTCACTTTTATTTCGGGAACGAGAAGGCGAAAAAATCTGAAAATCGGAGCATAGATAGTGCTCGAGGGGCCCTGTGTAATGAGACCATCCTGGTGTTGGTGGGCGATTGGGGCCGGGAGTTATTCCCGTTCAAATGCAATCCTTTTTTGGCTTATATCTCGGGAATGCCCGGGCCAAATCGCACCAAAATCGAATCGAAGCTAGGCGGGGACGGGCCCTTTCCATCAAGCTATTCCACAAGGATCGGGGTGGTCTGGTTCGGGAGTTACAGCCGTTCAAATTCGGAGGTCTCGCGAATTCGACATTCGCGGGGGGGCGTTCCTGAGCTCCGCGACAATAGATTTCGATTAAGAGCCTGGAGAGGACCTTACCATCAAAATTTGAGCGCGCAACGACTTTCCGTTTTCGAGTTATGAGTGAATTTGTACTGCGGGGGGCGTGGCCTAAATGGCGGCCTCCGTTTCACTTTCACTTCCACAATTCCCATTTCTCAGTGTGATACAATTGTCAATAGTAATACTCCAATAGATGAATTTTGTCAAAATGTGATTGTAAATGTTAAAATAGTGATTTTATAAAGTCTAAATATGAATTATAGAACAATATTAGTGAGTAGTATGACCAAGTGACCAGAAGGGGGCAGTATTAAACCACTTATGTCAATAAGACTAGTTTGCAAAAGTAGGTTTTTAACATAATAGCAAATATTTAATGAACAATTTTATTGACAGTAGTGGTTCTTGAGGCAAAGTTGTTCAGTATGAGGAGATCTATCAAAATATATGCATATTATGTGGATGTTTTTAACACCACGTGATTACAGAGATGGAAAATACCATTTACAGCCAATACAGGCAAGTCACCATAGGGAATACATGGTTTTCAAAGCTTTTTAACAGTTATAGCGCCACATGTGGTCCGATCTCCATGAAACTCGGCGTGCTTCTTCAGCATGTTATGAAACATATGCCTACCAATTTCTGTGATGTTTTGAGTTTTTGTTTAGGATTTATAGGCTTTTGAGTGTAATTTGCCACGCCCATTTTTTAAAATGACCCTGTTACAGCCACCCAAATGCAAAAGTTCAACTTTTTTTCAATAATTATTGATCTAGAGAGTCCAGAGAATTGTCCTAGACTTGTTTGGTTCTGATTGGGCAAAAAACCAGGGACTAGTTCGCAAAAGTAGGTTTTTAACATATTCGTCAATATTTAATAAACGGTTTGATTGACAGCAGTGGTTCTTGAGGCAAATATGTTCACCATGAGGAGATCTATCAAATGATATGCATATTGTGACGATATTTGTAACATCACGTGATTACAGAGCCATAAAACTCGTTAGCGCCAACTAGTGTCCGATTTCTTTCAAAACTCTTACAGACCTCTGGGGCCATGAGTTGAACACGCCCACCGAGTTTCGTTCTGATTGGCCTCCGTTAACCTTGTCTAATAGGTGATTCAACTTAATTGGCCAATGGCGGCCATGTTTTTTGAGATACGCCAATATCCTTTTACACATACATGGGGCCTTGGGCCAAGACACTGCATACCAAATTTTAAGTCAATCGGACAAACGGTCAGGTGTTTATATGTTTTTTTCTGTGTTATAGCGCCACCATGTGGCCAATCGACGCGTTTTTTTTATCGTGACCTCAGATTGACCTCCTACACATGTGTACCAAGTTTGGTGAAGCTATATCATTTACTTCTCGAGTTATAGGCATTTTAGTCAAATAGGCTCTTCCCACAACGTTCATTTTGCGCCCCCTAGCGAGCCCGATTTAAAAATTCAACTATTTTTCGATCATTATTGATCTTCAGACTCCAGAGAACATTTCTGCACTGGTTTGGTTCCGATCGGGCAAAAAACCAGGGACTAGTTTGCAAAAGTAGATTTTTGACAAAATTCAAAATGGCGGAAAAATTTGCATACCGGAAATGAAATCGGAGATATACATTTTTTACGTCAGGTGGTCAGCTTTCCAATGATATAAGACACTTGAGTCTACGACATACGGTCTAGGAGTTATGAGCAGTTTCGCGCAATTGATTGCTATAGCGCCACCTATAGGCCAATCGGGCTCATAATTTGATAACCTCTCCTCGATTTTTGTACTACCTTGTGGCAAAGTTTCAAGTCTCTAGCACTTACGGTTTGGGCTGCACGATGCGTTTTACAGGAGAATAATAATAATAATAATAATAATTAAAGCTGCTAGCAGCATTTAGCGGTGTTCAAGCTTTTAAGGCAGTCAAGGCAGTTAAGCATCAAAAGACATTACGTTTTATGTAGCAAGCATTTAACCACTGACATCATAGATGGAATAGACCATGTTTTAGCATGATTTACCATGATATACCACATTTTAGTGTGATTTTTCATGATTTACCATGTTCCAGTATGATTTACCATAGTTTACCATGATTTATCTTAGTTTACCTTGATTTACCATGATATACCACATTCTAGAATGATTTACCAGGATTCTAGCATGATTTACCCTATTTACTATGATTTACCATGTTTCTAGCTTTAATAACTATGATTTACCACATTGCTAGCAATTATGTGAAGCATCAGAACAAATGAAGTGATCAACTGACAAAATATGATTGTGTTATAATAGTAATTGTTATATAAGGGATCTAATATATAAGGGATATATTAGTGTCTAAATATATGAATGCAAAAGCACATGTGAAAAGACTATTAATAAGTCGAATGTCCAGCAGAGGGCAGTAGAAGACCACTTATTGGCTCACTTTCATTTTACAAGTCTTGATGTTTACCAGTATTTTGCACTAAAGAAAACCAGTTTTTCCATGTTAACTCCATTATGCATGCTTACACACATTACACGTCCATCAAAATAACAAATATATAGCTTTAAGCATTTGTTTGTTAGCAAATGCTGAAAGCTGATATGAAGATTACAAATATAATCCTGCTGCTCTCTCTAGTGGACAACCGTGGTACAGCCTCCATCTTATAGTTGAAGTGAATGAATGAATGAATGGAAATTTGGTTTTTCACTTATATTTCGGGAACGAGAAGGCGAAAAAATCTGAAACTCGGAGCTTAGATAGTGCTCAATGTGCCCTGTGTAATGAGACCATCCTGGTGTTGGTGGGCGATTGGGGCCGGGAGTAATTCCCGTTCAAATGCAATCCTTTTTTGGCTTATATCTCGGGAATCCCCAGGCCAAATCGCACCAAAATTGAATCGGATCTAGATGAGGACGAGCCCTTTCCAACAAGCTATTGTACAAGAATCGGGGTGGTCTGGTTCGGGAGTTACAGTCGATCAAAGGTCGGAGGTCTCGCGAATTTGACATTCGCGGGGGGGCGTTCCCGAGCTCCGCGAAATAGATTTCGATTAAGAGCCTGAAGAGGACCTTACCATCAAAATTTGAGCGCGCAACGACTTTCCGTTTTCGAGATATGAGTGAATTTGTACTGGGGGGGCGTGGCCACCGTTATAGTTTCGCTTTCAGGCTTCCCATTTCTCAGTGTGACACAATTGTCAATAGTAATACAACAATAGATGAATTTTGATAAAATGTGATTGTAAATGTTAAAATACTGATTTTATAAAGTCTAAATATGAAATATATAACAATATTAGGGAGTAGTATGATGAAATGACAGCAGGGGGGCAGTAGAAGACCACTTATTGGTTTAATATGCTGTTGTTCATATCATTTTCATCTTTTTTAACTGTTATAGAGGCAAATTTCGTCCGATCTCCATGAAACTTTGCATGCTTCCTCACCATGTTAGGACACTTATGCTCGGCAATTTTTGTGAAGTTCTGAGTTTTCTTTTAGGATTTATAGGCTTTTGAGTGCTTTCTGACACACCCATTTTCTAAATGACCCACTTATAGCCAACCAAATGCAAAAATTCAACTTTTTTTCGATAATTATTGATCTAGAGAGTCCAGAGAATTGTCCTAGACTGGTTTGGTTCTGATTGGGCAAAAAACCAGGGACTAGTTCGCAAAAGTAGGTTTTTAACATATTTGTGAATATTTAATAAACGGTTTGATTGACAGCAGTGGTTCTTGAGGCAAATATGTTTAGCATGAGGAGATCTATCAAATGATATACATATTGTGACGATATTTGTGACACCACGTGATTACAGAGCCTTAAAACTCGTTAGCGCCAACTAGAGTCCGATTTCTTTCAAAACTCTTACAGACCTCTAGGGCCACGAGTTGAACATGCCCACTGAGTTTCATTCTGATTGGCCTCCGTTAACCTTGTCTAATAGGTGATTCAACTACATTGGTCAATGGTGGCCATGTTTTTTGAGATACACCAATATCCTTTTACACATACATGGGGCCTTGGGCCAAGACACTGCATACCAAATTTCAAGTCAATCGGACAAACGGTCAGGTGTTTATATGTTTTTTTCTGTATTATAGCGCCACCATGTGGCCAATCGACGCGATTTTTTTTATCGTGACCTCAAATTGACCTCCTACACATGTTTACCAAGTTTGGTGAAGCTATCTCATTTACTTCTCGAGTTATAGGCATTTTAGTAAAATAGGCTCCTCCCACAACGTTAATTTTGCGCCCCTTAGCGACCGTGAATCGAAATTTCAACTTTTTTTCGATCATTATAGATCTTAAGATTCCAGAGAACATTTCTGCACTGGTTTGGTTCCGATCGGGCAAAAAACCATGGACTAGTTAGCAAAAGTAGGTTTTTGACAAAATTCAAAATGGCGGAAAATCTATCATGGCGGAAATTAAATCGGAGATATACGTTTTGTTCTCCAGGTGTCCAGCTTTCCAATGATATAAGACACTTGAGTCTAGGCCATACGGTCTAGGAGTTATGACCAGTTTCGCGCAATTGGTCGCTATAGCGCCACCTATGGGTCAATCGGGTTCATAATTTGATAACCTCTCCTCGATTTTTGTACTACCATCTGGCAAAGTTTCAAGTCTCTAGCACTTACGGTTTGGGCTGCACGATGCGTTTTACAGGAGAATAATAATAATAATAATAATAAAAATCAGTACAATTACAATAGGTTTTCAGCACTTCGTGCTTGAACACCTAATAAAAATCGGTACAATTACAATAGGTTTTCAGCACTTCGTGCTTGAACACCTAATAACGCGTGCTACATTAGGGCTGTTTACACCTGGCCACTTCATGCGTTTTCTCAGATCGGATAGCTATCTGATTTATCAAAACGATTCCATTTACACCTGGTGTGGTCGCATAAATGCGTTTTTGCAAAACGGATTTCAATCCTATCTTCAATTCTTCAAATAGTTTGCACGTTGGCTCATCTGCAGTGATGCGTGTTGCAGTCGCGTCGTCATGTCTGGCTATAACATGACATAAAGCCTATAACACGCTCTCACGTTTATTTTTTATTTTATTGCATTTTTTGGGAGGAGTACAATTAACATATGTGGTTTCCACAACCAGATGCATTTACACATGTCCAGTTTTGTCGGGAATGTGGCCCAGACCTCCTGAAGTGGTTTGAGCGATCGGATTCAAATCCGTCTCGAATGCGTTTCGGAGGGCATTTATACCTGGTCTTTTCTAGGGCTGGGTACCGAGTCTCGATAGTTTTTAGGTATCGACCGAATTGCCTCGATACTATCGAGTAGGCTATCGAAAAATGGCATGTTGTTCGGTTCCAGATTTCGATACCGCGCACATACTCATATGAGACGCGCGCGCACGCACAAACTCGACGCGCATACTTGTATGAGACGCGAGGACACACACACAAACTCTCCGCGCACATATTCATATGAGACGCGAGCACACACACACAAACTCTCCGCGCACATATTAATATGAGACGCGAGGACACACACATAATAGGCTACCTTAAAGATGTGGAAAAGTCGATCAAAAGTGTGGGTACATTTCTCCAGACTCGATGCCAACAGCGCGCGATGCAGTATTTGCGGTAAAATAATTGCTGCAAAGACCGATAAATATGATGAAGACCTTGACAGTGCACGGAGTAAACATAAGAGCAGAAAGTTGCTCCGTCTTCGACTGGTAAATAAAGAGAAACCTTGTTGATCTGACAGTGTTTATATTGCAATAAATAATAACCTACTGAATGTACACTGCCGTTCAAAAATGTGTTGGTTTACTTGGCTAGTCAGATTTTTTTTTCAGTAAGGATGCATTAAAGTTATCAAAGGTGACATTAAAACATGTGTAATGTTGCAAAATATTTCGTTTTTAAATAAATGCTTTTCTTTTGAATTTTTATTCATCAAAAAATCATGAAAAAATTTAGGCCTATCATAGTTTCCAAAATACTTTTGATACTTACTAATTAAATAATGTCAAATATAGTAAATGTATTGTTGCCATATACTAAATATTTGACTAGTCGCACGTTAATTTCTGCTTAAATACTGCATGGGATATAGCCCATTCTGCGCTCAAGCGCATGTATAATCTTGCCGCAAAAACAGACTAATGATAATAAATATGTATTTAAAAAAAACGATGCATTTTAATTGTTTATTAATAAACTCTTTTTTTCTAAATCAGTGTCCGCTGCAAACATGTCTCCATACATCTCCGCTGTAAAGTGCGCCTTTAAGAGAAATGCATACGGATTACATCAGATGATATTTGCTTTCGATTTGATTTTTTTCGTTTTTAAAAGTGGACATATCAAGCTTTATATAGATATTTTTTTCATATATTTGAGGCTAGTATGCTATATAGCCTACGATATGTTTCTGTTTTTTTTTTTGTTTTTTTTTTGACGCGCTACAGTTCACGGAGACCATGAAAGACCCTGATTGTTTTATTTTATTTTACGAAAGCAAAACGTTTTCTTGTTATTGTGAGTTTACACAAATAAAAGTATTGCGACTGATGCATTATTCTTTTCTGTATGGCCATAAAGAGAGTATTTTAAGTTGTTTCCACTGTTGATCGCATCGGCGCCTCCATGTCATGCAGTGCGCGCTACACACTCCGCACACACACTTGGTTATGCGCCTAAGAACAGCGAACAAATATCTAGGTTAATGTTAGAGTGAGCGGCGATGCCAGACGGATAATCCTCATGTTTAACAAATCAAATCAGCGCTGCGCCAGTTTGAAAAAGGCGGGCGTGCAGGAGTCTTTTAATGAACGTTTGGTGTAGGTCTAGGCATAGAGCGCAAACCAGTACAGAAGTAATAATCAATTAATGATCGGGGAGGGTCATGCCTTTTTTCACAATCATTTTGGAGGGTCATAGAAAAATGTATTGCTGGCGAAGGGAGGGTCAAGTCTTTTTTTACTATTGATCTCAAAACTCCTCCGGTGGCCCCATAAATAAATAACGAACAGTCCCTTAGAACCCTTTTGACATAAAGTGTTCTTTACGTCAAAAACCCTAGAACCTTCCTTTCTAAGAGTGTAGAGATGTGAATTAGAATTACAGTCATAAAGTAATAAAACGATAGTCTTTTTTTGGCTCATCATTTGGTTAAAATTCACCAAGATGATAACTGATCAAAAATGTTTTTCTTCACAAACATGCCATGGTTCTAGATCATTCTAGAAGCTTCACTGCGTGTCACATGACTGACAAAGACACCAACCTCCATCATGTTCAGCTCTACTGTGCCATTCTTGTCCTTGTCCAGCATTTTAAATATCTCTGCAAACGAGAATTTAGATATATAAATGCAAAATTTACATATCAGTCTTTATTCAAATGACGCTCTTTATCAGACACTCACTGAACAAGCATTCGAGACGCATAATACAGCCCACGAAGTTGTCAAAGTCGATGGTGAGATTGGATTCGCTGTAGCGCGCCACCAGGATCTGGTGTAGAGGGTTGTTTAGAGAGAAGCCTGTACAAAAAACACACCATTAAATGATAACAGAATTGCCATTTTTGGCTAAACTGTACCTTTAAGACACAAGATCTGACCTGCTTTCTCTACGGCTTCTCTCATCTCCATAGAGCTCATTGTGCCTGACTTGTCTATGTCAATTTTACAGTAAATGTCCTAAAGAAGACAAACACAGGCGGATCGCAATGTTACGACATTTTATATCAATATATATATATTTTTTTTTTTATATATAACTATCTGCCGCTTTCGAAGTTGGATTGTACAACAAATTTAAATGATAGAAGCATGAAAACATACCAGGTACATCTCAATTTTAGTCCAGAGAATTTTAAATTCAACCAAGCCCAGTTTTCCACTGCCGTCTTTCTGAGATATCAATAAAGGAAAGAATAGACTAGAACAGAGTAGAAATACATCAACCAAACGGTCTTTGCGTCATTTCGAATTATTTTAGTAAAACTGATCCGGTCCATCAAATCTTGTGCATTTATTCGAAAGGATACATCCAGTAAGTTGACCATGTTGCGACAAGTGTCCAGACTAAACCCATCAGTTTTAATGTCTTTGCCTTAAAAAGATAAAAAATTGGTCAATAATGTATACACACATATATATATATATATATTCTAACACAGCGTCTAATATATATATACCATGTATATACATTATTGACATTATTAAAATTTGAAAACAAAAATGTATTTATTGTTGTAAACTGTTTATTTATTTGATCGTTTTAAATAAATCACAAATTATCTTAATTCATTATATTACTATATAAATAAATGATTTACTATATATTTAAAAAATGTAATCTCGCCCAAAAACAGTGTCAAAAAGCTTACGTCTAGATATCACTTTGTTCAGGATATTTTGCAGCTCAAATGGTGAGATTTCAGCGTCCTTGTGGAAGGGAAAAATGATTGGATATGGTTTAGAAAAATGAATATGAACCAAAATAGCATAATTAAATCCTTGTCCTGTAATACTCACGGCCCCTGCAAGCTGTCCAAACAGATTCTTGAACCGGCTGTCAATATCACCGTCTTTCACATCAATCTGCACGATTAAAATGGAAATAATGCATGTTTGTGTCATAATGCTCTATTATATTAATTCTGAACATGGTGCAAAAATGTACCTCTGGAACCTTGCACTCGACAGGGTCATCAAGCTCTCTAAAAAACAAACACATTTCAGTGAGGAGACAGAAACTTTCATTTGGACTAATCATCTTATTATGGGCCAGAATGAATCCAGGAACTCACTGGAACTCTGCTTGTTTTTCGGAGAAGACGCGCACGCAGAAGTCTCCATCTTTGTTGGGCTCAAAGGTGGACGGGAGGATGAGATACTCGCCGGGGGGCAGACAGAAGCGAGAGCACACCTCCCGCAAGTTGACGAAGGTCTCAGAACGGGCCGCCGAGGCATGACGCACGAAGAAGTTACGATCCAGGTGGGCGTTCCTCTGCCCGACAAACTACAACACAATGTTTCAAGAAATTGGATTATTGGTGTTCATTTTTGGGTGAACTGTCTCTTTAAGAGGAACTGATGAAGACACTAGTGGAATTTGTACTGTATTTCCGGTTATTTTGTGCAGTCCATACCTCTTGAGGAACCTGTGGACAACAATAAGAGAGATATAGTTATTTATTTTATTTATTTATGTTTGTGAAATAATCAATTCTGACAGTTCTCGGCCAGAATAAGATGGAAAGTGGATCAGACTTGTGTGAGTAAACGTCCAGTGTGTAGACAGTGTTAGGCTGCTCACCTCGTAGATAGCGAAGCCAATGGTGTGCATGTCCTCTCCGGCCTTTCTCATTTTGCGACGGTTCTTCTGGATCAGTCCCACAACGAAGCTGCATCCCACTTCATTATCAGCCGGGTCGTCGTCCTCCTCCTCCAGCTTGATCAAGAACTGAGGGTTCATCCAGAACGAGTCTGCCAGGAACAAAACCAAGGTCAACCACATGGCTTTTGTTGTAATAAATGGTACTTTAAAGTATCAAAAAAAAAAAAAAAAAACTTTTTGCTAAGTATTATTTTGTTTTACATTTTATTGTTTATTTTAAACAATAAAGTTTGTTTATTTACTTTTTTGCTGTTTTTATTGAGTATCCTTTTTTTGTTTATTACATTTTTATTTAGTTGCTGAGTATCTTTTAGTTTTTTCCCCTGTTGATTTTGTTTAGTATTCTTTTTTATGTTTGCTGTTGTTTTTGTTGAATATCCTTAGTTTTGTTTCTCTCTTTTTTTTTTTGCTGTTGTTTTTGTTTAGTATACTTTTGTTTTTGTTATTGTTTTGAGCTGTTTTTATTTTTAGTAATTTTTTTGGGGGCTGTTGTTTTTGTTTGTAATTCTTTTGTTGTTTTTGTTTAGTAGTCTATTTAGCTTAGTTTATGCTGTTGTTTTAGTTGAACATCCTTTTGTTGCTGTTTGTTTAATATTCTTTTCTTTAATTTTCTTTTTGTTTCATTTTTTTGTTTCATTTTGTTTTGGTTTGTTCTTGTTTTCTTTTTAGTTGTTTTTGTTTTGTTTTTTATTTAGTTTGTTGCTGTTGTTTTAGTTGAGTATTTAGTTGAGTTTTTGTTGTTTTTTTGCTGTTGTTTTTTATATTCTTTTGTTTTCTTTTTAGTTGATTTTAAGTATTATTTTGTTTTGCTTTTTGTTGTTTTTAGTATTCTTTTTTAGTATTCTCGGAAAAAGGTTGACTTTAATATAATATAAAATGATATAATGTAATACATCAGGCAGTATTCAGTTCATTACTTGGGAAGTTCCTGCAGCCTCCAGCAGTAGATCCTTTCCTCCAGTTGCTATCAAACTTAGACAGCGCCCACTTATTGACGCTGTCATCTGACAGAGCATCAGGGGTCAGATTACAGATCTCCACTCGCGAGTAAAGACGCAGGAAATCAGAGTACGACATCCTGGAATGCAGAGATATATCTTGTCAATGATCTAAGACAGCAGAACACCTTGACTAAAGTGTAGGAAAAATGCTAAATAAAAATGTAGAAAAATAAATAAATAAAACATTTGCAGATTACCAGAACTCTCCATCTTCTGCTTTGGAGCTCAGTTTCTCACGGTCACTGTCACTGACCTGACGCCATTCTGTCGACCTATAGACCAATCACATGACCTTCAGTGAATTTGCAGGTCATTTTATAGCTAAACTGTTAAAACCAGCTTGAAAAAAAATAAATACTATTTTCTATTTATAGACAATTTCTATATACAATTGTATATATATATGTACTATAATACAATTTCTGTATACACACAGTACTGATCAAAAGATTTTTATATGTTTTTAAAAGAAGTCTCTTATTCTCACCAAGACTGCATTTATTTAATACAAAATACAGTAAAAACAGTAATATTGTGAAATATGATTACAATTTAAAATGACTGTCTTCTATTGTAATATTTTTTAAGATGTCATTTATTCTTGTGATCAAAGCTGAATTTTCAGCATCAAAATTAACAGCAAATTTTCATTTGTCAGTGAACTATCCCTTTAATATTTGAGGGGAAACTATGAAACGTGTTTTTCAGGATGATTTGATGAATAGAAAGATCAAAAAAGCAGCATTTATTTTAATCTTACTGTCAATTGTGATAAATTGAATGCATCTTTGCTTATTAAAATATTAATTTCATTTTATTTTTTTGTATTATACAATATACTGTATAATACAATATATATATATATATATATATATATTATACAAAAATCATTTTAAATTTTGAACGAGTCAAGTGTAAATAGGTTAAGTATGTTATGGTCTGTTGATTTAGTTGTTTAGCTTTATTGAGTGGTTAGGTGTACACTGCGTGACAAGGAGGATGGGCTGCCCTGAACCTGTTCTTCCAACACCTGAGGGCACAAGGGCTTTAAACAGAGTTCCCATAGCAACTCAGGTCTCTCCCATAGTAAACATGTCCAAAAGGAACCACAGGTAGGTGTGGTTACTTTCCGCAACACCAACCTGCATAACCTCTTTTCCTCAGACGGATTCCAGAGTTATAGATTTGTGTGCTAGCTAATCAATTTGCAGACATGTCACATTGTGTGTTTTGAAGCCAACACCGGTTTACACACCCATCACTCCAGGGTCCGGTCCACTCCACCTGCCCCCAGGGGTTCCTGATCCGGACCAGTTTGGTTAACTCGCCACTGTACTCCACCTGTGCAGACACCGGGCAACATTTAATGGTCTATGCAAACCAATGACATAGAAATGCTTAAAAATACTCCTCAACACCGACCTCTTCGGCTCCTGTAAGCGAGTAGGCGTGTCCTTTGACCAGCTTCTGACTAGTAATCGCCTCTGAATCTGCAGAGTCTGTAATCTAAAGTAAACGGAAACAAAACAGAACCGGTTACGCATGATTTTTAGTTACAGTGCACTGACAGTTACATAACAGATCCGGTTACAAACTGCTAATAATTACAAAGGTTACACATAAATATGAAGTTTCTCACATCAATTGAGCAGCCCAGCAGTGAGCCCCAGCTCAAAGCCTTCTGGATGGTTTTGAAGAGATTGGGACTTGCTTTCGCCAGTTCGTGGACCTCAGCGATGCCTCCGGTGAAATCCTCAAATCCCTCTGTGGTGGTGCCACCAGAGAGAGCTTCATAGCTGCCGTTCAGCCTGGGGACAAGGAAGTCATTTTTCGCTATTATTTCTGGGGGAAGTCTACTCCATTTAGTCATGCTACACTCTTAAAAATACCATTACCATTTTTGGTTTCCAAAATAACCTTTCAGTGACAAGTTCTTAAAAAACATTTTTCTAAGGCCCTGTTTGCACTTGGTATTAAGATGCATTTCGGTCGATCGGATCACAAGTAGACGAGGGAGACGCATTCCCGTGAAGTGGTCTCTTTTGTCCACTTCTGTCCTGATTTCTTCGAAGAGAGGGTCTATGGCCGGGTAAATGTATGGGCTTTTTCAGATCTTTCAATCTAATGGACGAAATAAGCTTGCGCAATTCACACATGAACGCAAAAGGAGAAGACGGAAAACATACGGAGCTTTCATTTCGGCTCTGACAGCCGCAAGCCCACGCCGAACGCTGAGTGTGTGTTGTTAGATATCAGGAATGGTGAGAGAACATTGTGCTTGGAACGTTTTTCATCTTCAAACCAAACTTGGGTCTCCAGACGACAAGTTTAAATCCCGTCTGGCTAGCGCGCTTCCCATAATGTTAACGCATTAGGTCAGTAGGAGGTCTTTTGTGGCGTTTTCACTTCCTCTGGAATTGGTTGAAAGTGGACAGAACGTTTTAGACTCCGCTTACACCTGTATTTAGTGTCGTCCATTTGTGATCCGATCGACCAAAATGCATCTTAATACCAGGTGTAAACATGGCCTAAGTACAAAAAATGATTTGAATAGTCTAAAGAACATATTTTCCACTATAAAGAACCTTTTGTGGAATGGAATGGAAAGGTTCCATGGATATTAAAGGTTCTTCATGAAATGAAGAACCTTTATTTTCAAGAGTGTAAATGAGTTTGAGGCTTTGACTTTTAATCTACAGAGCGGTTACAAAACACTCACTTTGCATAGGCCTTTTCCAGCAGAGCGCTCCAAAACTCAGAGCCCTCGGCGGAGTGGACGAACAGCAGCTCTCCTTGTCTTGCAGGCAGACGGTCGTCAATGACCACGTCCACCCATTCACCGTACTGCCAGAACTGAAGAGACAATGGACACACTTGACAAACGTCTTCATGGAATATGTCAGTTAGATATAATGTATGGTAACAAATAACCTCTCTTTTTAAGAGAGAAATGTGTAGCTTAATAAGGAGAGAGCGCAAAATAATGATTAAAAAATACCTTTACTTTAAGATCAGAAGACAATTTCTCATAAATAACAACAATATTAATACTGCAAAGTGAAAATAAATGAATCAATTGGAAAATAAATCATGTACATTATATATTAGGTCAAAAAGGAAACGATAATTAAAAATTGGTTCAGGATGTCAGCTAGACGTAATATTTTTTGGTTTGTTTGCTTTTATGTGACGAGAGGCTATTAACCTGAAAATGAAATATTCCAGCGTAGTCTCCGTCAAAACTCTGGCCAGATGGGACGACGCGGCCGAACACGTCCTGGTTCAGGGTAAGAGAAGCGATGGCAGCTAGAAGCCAACAGTCACCTGGAAAACCAAATGTGATATCATTTTGCGTTCAAAACTAAATGAGTTGAACTAAATGAACTATAGCATGTTATCTGCAATTCACTATTGTAAGCAAAACTTATTTCGACATGCTTCGATATCATTGGTTAACCGTACATTCCTATCGACCGAAGCATTTTGTTGTTCTCCCATGCATCGGGACAACACCCATCCTATTATTCCTGCTCCTCCTACACACTTTGCAAACTCATTTGCATCACAGACGTTTTCTTTATAGCAAGTACGTGGCATAAATTCAGCAAATGCTGCATGATTGCAATTCTTATCAGCGCCAAATATACTGCCAAATCAGTATTTCAGATACAGTGGAAAACTGTAGGGTCATGTTTGTATGTGAGAAAACCGTGGCGTTTGATCCAAGATAGGAAAAAAAAAGCACAAAAGTGTTTGGGTTGTATGGAATGAAGCAGGTTTGACTGGGTGTGTTTATGTGTTTGTTTGGGATTTAGAGTTGCAACCTAGTCAAAAAGGTTTTGCTTTTTCCATATTCTACAATAATAATTATTTTCCCTTCCACATATTCTAATTAGCCTGGTAGTCATTTTCATTTCAGAATAGCTCTTTAGGAAGATATGCGATTAATACAATTCCCAGATATGAGGAAATGGACAATGTAATAATACAAAATACTGTAAAAAAAAAAGGGATCATATTGAATTAGTGTGTTAAAAAAACGGGGTGTTTCCCTGTGCAAATCTGATGATTTTTAAACTCCCCCAACCAGAAATAAAAGCTTTTGTGTCTTCTGATGGCCATTCTAAATGGGCAGTTCTATACATGCTCTTTTGTTATCAACATTTCTAAAGTTTCAGCAGCTCAACAATGGGATAATATTACAGGTAAAGGGACTCACCCAAAGCACCCTGGCAGATGTCAGTTCTGGTCGCTCCTCCACTAATGAACGTTGGGTTGGACGTCAGTTGCTGGATGACAAAACATGCATTCCAAAAACATGAATCACAGGTTTACCTTAACAAGAGATGAGTTAAGTGCTGAATCAACATGATCAAACACATGGCGCTTTCCATACAATAGGATGCAAAATAGGGCCAAGTAATGGGGTTGAAAATGTAGCTTAAATAACATAGAACTCAGAAGGAGCTAGATATTTTGTGGTCATTTTAATATTTGCTTGTAGTGACAGGGTTCAGTCAACTCTGAAATGCATGGAATTGATTTGATCTTCCCGCCCTTGGAAGGGTTCAAAAGATATTTCTTCTTGGGGGTTACAAAGTTTCATTTTCTGTAACAGGGGAAATGCAGGACAGGGTTGAACAATGAGCTTAAATAACACATAACTCAGTAGGAGCTAGAGATTTTGTGGTCATTTTATTGATTTGTAGTTACTGATTAATCTATATTTAACATAAGAAACATGTTTCTGAGTAACAGGGTTGAATGGTTGAGCAGTCAGTCAACACTGAAATTTGTGTAAAATTTGATGATGAAAAATTATTTTATCTTTCCATCATTGGAAGGGTCCAAATGATGTCTTCTTGGGCATTTAAATGTTAAGTTAGATGTTTTATAATGGGAGTAATGCAGTAACAGGGTTGCAAAATGAGCTTATAATTCAGTAGGAGCTAGAGATGGTTATTTTGTTGGTGTGTAGTTATTGATTAACATATATTTACCTTGAAGAAAAATATTTGATTGATATTTTTTTATTACAATAACATGAGTAACAGGGTCAAATTGTTAAGCAGTCAACTCTGAAATTTGTGTAAAAATTGACAATGAAAATTAGATTATTTTGTCCCTTCTGCCAAATGATGTTTCTTATTTTATGATTTCAATAAATGTTACATGTTCTATAATAGGGGGCAAGTCATAACAGGGTTGAAAATGTTGGCTTCAAAAAATTAAATTAGCTTATTATATAAGTTGTTTTCATTTTAATTATCACACATTTGTTACGATTTTTCTTATAACACTGAATATCAGTCCAAAAGTTTCAAAATTATTATATTTTTGTAGGTATGATTTGAATTGTTAGATACCATCAAGGTCAAAGACCTCTGATGGACAAGCTAATTTTCACGCTGGGTTTTATATAAATAATAAATAGTAATACTATTAAATGTAATAGTTTTAACAACACAAATATGGGAGTTTTCTTAAAGGAACACTTCACCCATTTGCATTAGACTTTGTATCTTTAGAAGCCCAGTCACATTTTCGAATGGTCATGGTTTATTCCCTTATTTTCCCCTGAGATGGGAGAAATAAGGATTTAAGTGTTCCACTTCCTGCTTTTTATGACGCAAAAATCGTCATTTTGCGTCATAAAAAGCAGGAAGTCAAATTTCTTTGAATAAGGGTAAGACTACAAACACTAGCTCATCATTTATCCAGTAGAAGGCGCTGTTCCGCATGTTTTCAACCCGCCCATTGAGGGATCTCACTCACAGAATGTACATATAGTGTCAGCCATTCTTTATTTGGAAGCTATAAGCTAACAGATTCTTGTTCTGTGGAGAAAGCTGAGTAGTAGCGGTGACCATCCTCTTTTTTCCGGACATGTCCGGCCGTCGAGATCGTCCAAAATGTCCGGGATTCGGCTTTTGCTTTCTGCAGTCGCATTCATAGTTTACATGCACACCTTTTGTTTCAATCTAACTGAATTCATTCCGATCGGTGAATCTGAATGTAGTGTTTACATGAACGCTAAACAAGTGATCGTTTGATGTGCGTTTTAACATTGCTAGGAAAATTCCCGCTCCTTCATGAGAGATACGAGACCGGTGCATCTCACAGGCGCCGGCGCCGCTCATCAGTAATCACGCCACCGGGCTCGCATCGTTCTCCGCGGCCGTCAGTCTCGTTCCTGCTCGTCACAGTAAACATGAGGAATGGCGACTGAAGAACGCAAAAGCCGAATCCTGGACATTTTGGGCGACATCAAAATACTGGGCAGACTCACGGAGACTCACTAGTAGCATAGCCTTGTTGTTTACTGCGATCTCTTACCGGTAGGCGTGGCCTCCTAGGGCAGCGAAGCAAGTGCATTCTGGGAGTTGTTGTCTTTCATCCCCATAAGCCAAAAATACATTTTCTGGCTTTTCTCAGTCTAGAAGGCTCCAAATTCAAAAATAATTTCACATTTCTTCTACATAAATGACCCATTTTAAATACACATTCATCTCTCCAGAGGTGAAGTGTTCCTTTAAGTAGCCTATATAGACACAAAAGTGTATTTGTGGAAAGTGACAAGTGCATCTTGTTTTCTTTAATAGCCAGAGTGCTCAAGAAATCTCAAAGGTTTTCTAATTTCTCACTCATACCCTACAACAGTATAAGTAATAATAAGTAAATATAGCTGCAAGCAGCAATCACCGGGGCCAAGCGCAAGCAAGACGACAAGACATGCCAAAGTGGCTGGGAGTGTGAGACCCACTGCAGCAAGGAGCAATTGAAGACATTTAAAGATGAATTTTGGCACAATGATTGATACATTAATTATCACTTTCGACCAATAGGTGGCGCAGTTACGAAACTGATGTGATGTGGTCAGAGTGAAGTGACAATGACACATACAAAGTTTGGTGTCAATATGTCAAGGCATTGCAGATATAAAGCCTGAATAGTCATTTTGGCATCATGCCTCAACTTTGCCGCTGCGGTATACGAAAACGGTTTTGTCTATCGACACGCAATCCATAACTTTTACTCGGCACGGTCTGGAGATGACACGATCCGATTTTGGTGAAAATCGGACGTTCGGTCTAGGAGGAGGTTGAAAAAGTAGGTTTTAAAAGAAAATAAAGATGGCGGACAGGAAGTTTGACCGACTATGGCAAAATTGGTATCTATGTTTTCAGCATAACCCAAGGAATCTATTGAGATCAGTGTCATTACTATAGGCAAATTTATTCAAAAGTTATTAGCATTTTTGGAAATTTCATTATAACTTTTGACCAAAAGGTGGCGCTGTCTCATAATCTTTTGAGTACCTTTAGGGCCTTGTACTGATGACCCATACTGAGTTTCGTAACGATACGTTCATGCGTTCATAAAATACAGCATTTTAGCACATAATTCAAAATGGCCGACAGCCAAAATGGCCGATATGGGAAAATTGGATATCACTCAACTCAGCATGACGCCCTGAATCTAACGAGACCACTTTTGTGATTTTTGGACAAACCGTTCAGAAGTTATAAGCAAAAACATCAATTCTTCATATCTCCGGACCAGTAGGTGGCGCTGCGCCGAAACGCAGCTTGTAGCCTCAAGTCATGCTTGTGATGATATGTACCAAATTTGGTCTGAATCCGATAAAGCGTTGTGGAGATACAGCCTTACGTCTGTTTTTGCAAGCGCTACGTAAAATTTATTTGCGCGGTATTCGAGAACGGTTATTCGAATCAACTTGATTTCCATAACTTTTTGTCGACATCGTCTGGAGATGATCTGGTTCAATTTTCGTGAAATTCGGAGCAACGGCCTAGGAGGAGTTTGAAAAAGTAGGTTTTTCGGAAAATTCAAAATGGCGGGAAAACTATTATGACGGAAAATGACGTCATAGGGTGCAGTCGAATCGTCGTGAGCTCAGGAATCAGAGGAAAAAAGAATTTTGTTTCTAGCCCTTGTGGTTCAAAAGTTATTAGCATAAACATGAGTGAAACTTTGGACAGCTGGTGGCGCTAGAGGGAATGAGTTGGAGACTCCAAATTTGCTATGGTGATAGTTCAGGCTGTCCTCTATCACTGTGCCAATTATCATAAGTTTCCCGCGAACGGTTCTATAGGCTGCCATAGACGCCCAGTCGGAAAAAGAAAAAAAAGAAGAAGAACAAGCAGCCATTACGGGGCCAAGCGCAAGCAAGACGACAAGACATGCCAAAGTGGCTGGGAGTGTGAGACCAACTGCAGCAAGGAGCAATTGAAGACATTTAAAGATTAATTTTGGCAAAATGGTTGAAAAATCACATACAATAACTAAAAATATGATTATCACTTTCGACCAATAGGTGGCGCAATTACGAAACTGATGTGATGTGGTCAGAGTGAAGTGACAATGACACATACAAAGTTTGGTGTCAATATGTCAAGGCATTGCAGATATAAAGCCTGAATAGTCATTTTGGCATCATGCCTCAACTTTGCATCTTCGGTATACAAAAACGGTTTTGTCTATCGACACAAAATCCATAACTTTTACTCGGCACGGTCTGGAGATGACACGAACCGATTTTGGTGAAAATCGGACCTGCGGTCTAGGAGGAGTTCGAAAAAGTAGGTTTTAAAAGAAAATAAAGATGGCGGACAGGAAGTTTGACTGACTATGGCAAAATTGGTATCTATGTTTTCAGCATAACCCAAGGAATCTATTGAGGTCAGTGTCATTACTATAGGCAAATTTATTCAAAAGTTATTAGCATTTTTGGAAATTTCATTATAACTTTTGACCAAAAGGTGGCGCTGTCTCATAAATTTTTGAGTACCTTTAGGGCGTTGTACTGATGACCCATACTGAGTTTCGTAACGATACGTTCATGCGTTCATAAAATACAGCATTTTAGCACATAATTCAAAATGGCCGACAGCCAAAATGACCGATATGGGAAAATTGGATATCAGTCAACTCAGCACGATGCCCTGAATCTAACGAGACCACTTTTGTGATTTTTGGACAAACCGTTCAGAAGTTATAAGCAAAAACATAAATTATTCATATCTCCGGACCAGTAGGTGGCGCTGCGCCGAAACGCAGCATGTAGCCTCAGGTCATGCTTGTGATGACATGTACCAAATTTGGCCTGAATCCGATAAAGCGTTGTGGAGATACGGCCTTACGTCTGTTTTCGCAAGCGCTACGTAAAATTTATTTGCGCGGTATACGAGAACGGTAATTCGAATCAACTTGAATTCCATAACTTTTGGTCGTCAAGGTCTGGAGATGATCTGGTTCAATTTTCGTGAAATTCGGAGCAACGGCCTAGGAGGAGTTCGAAAAAGTAGGTTTTTCAGAAAATTCAAAATGGCGGAAAAACTATTATGACGGAAAATGACGTCATAGGGTGCAGTCGAATCGTCATGAGCTCAGGAATCAGAGGAAAAAAGAATTTTGTTTCTAGCCCTTGTGGTTCAAAAGTTATTAGCATAAACATGAGTGAAAATTTGGACAGCTGGTGGCGCTAGAGGGAATGAGTTGGAGACTCCAAATTTGCTATGGTGATAGTTCAGGCTGTCCTCTATCACTGTGCCAATTTTCATAAGTTTCCCGCAAACGGTTCTATAGGCTGCCATAGACGCCCAGTCGGAAAAAGAAAAAGAAAAAGAAATATAGCTGCAAGCAGCCATTACGGGGCCAAGCGCAAAAGCAGACGACGAGATATGCCTACATGGCTGAAAGTGTGAGACAAACTGCAGCTAGGAGCAATTAAAGACATTTGAAGATGAATTTTGGCAAAATGGTTGAAAAATCACATACATTAACTAAAAATATGATTATCACTTTCGACCAGTAGGTGGCGCAGTTACGAAACTGATGTGATGTGGTCAGAGTGAAGTGACAATGACACATACAAAGTTTGGTGTCAATCTGTCAAGGCATTGCAGATATAAAGCCTGAATAGTCATTTTGGCATTCATGCCTCAACTTTGCCACTGCGGTATACAAAAACGGTTTTGTCTATCAACACGAAATCCATAACTTTTTGTCGGTACAGTGTGGAGATGATACGATTCGATTTTGGTGAAAATCGGACAAACGGTCTAGGAGGAGTTCGACAAAGTAGGTTTTGACTGAAAATCAAGATGGCGGACAGGAAGTTCGGCCAAATATGGCAAACTTGGTATCTATGTTCTCAGCGTGACCCAGCGAATCTATTGAGACCAGTGGCATTTCAATAGGCAGATGTATTCAAAGGTTATTAGCCTTTTTGGAAATGTTGTTATAACTTTTGACCACAAGGTGGCGCTGTTTCAAAACTTCTCACACTCCTTCAGGGCATCGTGCTGATGACCCATACCATGTTTCGTAACAATCCATTCATGCGTTCTTAAAATACAGCATTTTAGCACAAAATTCAAAATGGCCGACAGCCAAAATGGCCGACATGGTAAAATTGGATATCAGTCGACTCAGCATGTTGGCCTGAATCTAACGAGACCAATTTGATGATTTTTGGGCAAACTGTTCAGAAGTTATATGGGCTGCCATAGACTCCCAGAGCGGAAGAAGAAGAAGAATTATTTTTGGTACGGGAACAGATACAATAGGTGCCCGCACCTTCAGTGCTTGGCCCCTAATAATAAGGGAACCTTTTTGCCATTTATAGTGCCACCTATGGTCCGATCTGCATGAAACTCGGCACGCTTGTTCACCATGTCATGACACATATGCTCAGCGATTTTCGTGATGTTCTGAGTTTTTGTTTAGGATTTATAGGCTTTTGACTGTATTTTGCCCCGCCCATTTTCCAAATGACCCTGTTATAGCCAACCAAATGCAAAAATTCTACTTTTTTTCAAAAACTATTGATCGAGAGAGTCCAGAGAAATGTCCTAGACTGGTTTGGCTCCGGTCGGGCGAAAAACCAGGGACTAGTTCGCAAAAGTAGGTTTTGGATAAAATTCGACTTAGCAGAAATTTTTTCTGGCCTAAATCGAAATCGGAGATGGCCATTTTGTCCGCCTTGAGCCAAGGATTCCAACGATTTGGGGCACTTGATCCTGGGACAAACGGTCTAAGAGCTATGATCAATTTTGAACTTTTGGTTGCTGTAGCGCCACCTATGGGCCATTCGGGGTCATACTCTGATAGGTTGTCCCCAAATTGAGGCCTACCATCTGGCCAGGTTTCACGTCTCTAGGCCTTACGGTTTGGCCTGCACGATGCGTTTTACGAATCCTTAATTACAATAGGGTTTCAGCATTTCATGCTTGAACCCCTAATAAGATTGAAGGCTTTTTGCCAGTTACAGCGCCACCTATGGTCCGATCTCCATGAAACTCTGCATGCTTCCTCACCATGTTCTGACACATATGCTCATCAATTTTGGTGAAGTTCTGAATTTTCATATGGGATTTATAGGCTTTTTAGTGTATTTTGCCACGCCCCTTTTCTAAATGACCCTGTTACAGCCACCCAAATGCAAAAGTTCAACTTTTTTTTCGATATTTATTGATCTAGAGAGTCCAGAGAAATGTCCTAGACTGGTTTGGTTCCGATCTGGTGAAAAACCTAGGGCTAGTTTGCAAAAGTAGGTTTCGGACAAAATTCGACATAGCAGAAAATTTTTCTGGCCTAAATCGAAATTGGAGATAGCCATTTTGTCCGCCTTGAGCCAGGGATCACAGTGGTGTGAGACACTTGAGTCTAGGACAAACGGACTCTAGGAGTTATGGGCGATGTAGTACTTTTGCACTAAATCTGTAGCTGTAGCACAACGTAAAATTTGTTTGCGCGGTATTTGAGAACGGTTTGACGAATCAACACGAATTCCATAACTTTTTGTCGGTACAGTGTGGAGATGATACGATTCGATTTTGGTGAAAATCGGACAAACGGTCTAGGAGGAGTTCGACAAAGTAGGTTTTGACTGAAAATCAAGATGGCGGACAGGAAGTTCGGCCAAATATGGCAAACTTGGTATCTATGTTCTCAGCGTGACCCAGCGAATCTATTGAGACCAGTGGCATTTCAATAGGCAGATGTATTCAAAGGTTATTAGCCTTTTTGGAAATGTTGTTATAACTTTTGACCACAAGGTGGCGCTGTTTCGAAACTTCTCACGCTCCTTCAGGGCATCGTGCTGATGACCCATACCATGTTTCGTAACAATCCATTCATGCGTTCTTAAAATACAGCATTTTAGCACAAAATTCAAAATGGCCGACAGCCAAAATGGCCGACATGGTAAAATTGGATATCAGTCGACTCAGCATGTTGGCCTGAATCTAACGAGACCAACTTGATGATTTTTGGGCAAACTGTTCAGAAGTTATAAGCAAAAATAGCCATTTTTCATATCTCCGGACCAGTAGGTGGCGCTGCGCCGAAACGCAGCATGTAGCCTCAAGTCATGCTTGTGATGACATGTGGCAAATTTGGTCTGAATCCAACAAAGCGTTGCGGAGATACAGCCTTACGTCTGTTTTCGCAAGCGCTACGTAAAATTTGTTTGTGGGTTTTTTCGAAAATTGCTAAGCGAATCAACTTGAATTCCATAACTTTTTGTCGGCATGGTCTGTAGATGATCTGATTCAATTTTCATGGAAATTGGAGCAACGGCCTAGGAGGAGTTCGAAAAAGTAGTTTTTTCGGAAAATTCAAAATGGCGGAAAACTTTTCATGGCGCAAAATGACGTCATTGGGTGCAATCGAATCGTCACGAGGTCAGGAATCAGAGGAAAAAAGAATTTTGTTTCTAGCCCTTGTGGTTCAAAAGTTATTAGAATAAACATGAGTGAAACTTTGGACAGTTGGTGGCGCTAGAGGGAATGACTTAGACACACCAAAATTGGTGTATTTAATGTTGGGACTGTCCTCTATCCGAATGTCAAACCATTACAACTTTCCCGCGATCGGTTCTATGGGCTGCCATAGACTCCCAGAGCGGAAGAAGAAGAAGAATTATTTTTGGTACGGGAACAGATACAATAGGTGCCCGCACCTTCAGTGCTTGGCCCCTAAATATAGCTGCAAGCAGCAATCACCGGGGCCAAGCGCAAGCAAGACGACAAGACATGCCAAAGTGGCTGGGAGTGTGAGACCCACTGCAGCAAGGAGCAATTGAAGACATTTAAAGATGAATTTTGGCACAATGGTTGATACATTAACTAAAAATATGATTATCACTTTCGACCAATAGGTGGCGCAGTTACGAAACTGATGTGATAATGTCAGAGTGAAGTGACAATGACACATACAAAGTTTGGTGTCAATCTGTCAAGGCATTGCAGATATAAAGCCTGAATAGTCATTTTGGCATCATGCCTCAACTTTGCCACTGCGGTATACAAAAACGGTTTTGTCTATCGACACGAAATCCATAACTTTTACTCGGCACGGTCTGGAGATGACACGATCCGATTTTGGTGAAAATCGGACGTTCGGTCTAGGAGGAGTTCGAAAAAGTAGGTTTTAAAAGAAAATAAAGATGGCGGACAGGAAGTTTGGCTGACTATGGCAAAATTGGTATCTATGATTTCAGCATAACCCAAGGAATCTATTGAGATCAGTGTCATTACTATAGGCAAATTTATTCAAAAGTTATTAGCATTTTTGGAAATTTCATTATAACTTTTGACCAAAAGGTGGCGCTGTCTCATAATCTTTTGAGTACCTTTAGGGCTTTGTACTGATGACCCATACTGAGTTTCGTAACGATACGTTCATGCGTTCATAAAATACAGCATTTTAGCACATAATTCAAAATGGCCGACAGCCAAAATGGCCGATATGGAAAAATTGGATATCAGTCAACTCAACATGACGCCCTGAATCTAACGAGACCACTTTTGTGATTTTTGGACAAACCGTTCAGAAGTTATAAGCAAAAATAGCCTTTTTTCATATCTCCAGACCAGTAGGTGGCGCTGCGCCGAAACGCAGCATGTAGCCTCAAGTCATGCTTGTGATGACATGTAGGAAGTTTGGTTTGAATACGATTAAGCGATGCGGAGATACAGCCTTATGTCTGTTTTCGCAAGCGCTACGTAAAATTTGTTTGCGCGTTTATCGAAAACGGTTTGACGAATCAACTTGAATTCCATAACTTTTTGTCCCCACAGCCTGAAGATGATCTGGTGCAATTTTGGTGCAAATCGGACAAACCGTCTAGGACGAGTTTGCAAAAGAAGGTTTTTTGGACAATTCAAAATGGCGGCCATATTTTTATGACGGAAAATGACGTCATAGGGTCCAGTCGAATCGTCGTGAGCTCAGGAATCAGAGGAAAAAAGAATTTTGTTGATAGGCCTTACGGTTTAAAAGTTATTAGCATAATATAAGTGAAACTTTGGACAGGTGGTGGCGCTAGAGGGAATGAGTTAGAGACACCAAAATTGGTGCAATTACTGTTGGGAATGTCCTCTATCAGAATGTCAAACCGGAACAACTTTCCCGCATACGCTTCTATGGGCTGCCATAGACGCCCAGTCGGAAGAAGCAGAATAATAAATATAGCTGCAAGCAGCAATCACCGGGGCCAAGCGCAAGCAAGACGACAAGACATGCCAAAGTGGCTGGAAGTGTGAGACCAACTGCAGCAAGGAGCAATTGAAGACATTTAAAGATGAATTTTGGCAAAATGGTTGAAAAATCACATACAATAACTAAAAATATGATTATCACTTTCGACCAATAGGTGGCGCAGTTACGAAACTGATGTGATGTGGTCAGAGTGAAGTGACAATGACACTTACAAAGTTTGGTGTCAATATGTCAAGGCATTGCAGATATAAAGCCTGAATAGTGATTTTGGCATCATGCCTCAACTTTGCCACTGCGGTATACAAAAACGGTTTCGTCTATCGACA
The DNA here is from genome assembly GCF_949152265.1 of Phoxinus phoxinus. Classification (NCBI taxonomy): domain Eukaryota; kingdom Metazoa; phylum Chordata; class Actinopteri; order Cypriniformes; family Leuciscidae; genus Phoxinus; species Phoxinus phoxinus. The sequence goes on from NC_136895.1 coordinate 12,308,115, forward strand.
CGAAATCCATAACTTTTACTCGGCACGGTCTGGAGATGACACGATCCGATTTTGGTGAAAATCGGACATTCGGTCTAGGAGGAGTTCGAAAAAGTAGGTTTTAAAAGAAAATAAAGATGGCGGACAGGAAGTTTGGCTGACTATGGCAAAATTGGTATCTATGTTTTCAGCATAACCCAAGGAATCTATTGAGATCAGTGTCATTACTATAGGCAAATTTATTCAAAAGTTATTAGCATTTTTGGAAATTTCATTATAACTTTTGACCAAAAGGTGGCGCTGTCTCATAAATTTTTGAGTACCTTTAGGGCGTTGTACTGATGACCCATACTGAGTTTCGTAACGATACGTTCATGCGTTCATAAAATACAGCATTTTAGCACATAATTCAAAATGGCCGAACGCCAAAATGGCCGATATGGGAAAATTGGATATCAGTCAACTCAGTATGACGCCCTGAATCTAACGAGACCACTTTTGTGATTTTTGGACAAACCGTTCAGAAGTTATAAGCAAAAACATAAATTCTTCATATCTCCGGACCAGTAGGTGGCGCTGCGCCGAAACGCAGCATGTAGCCTCAGGTCATGCTTGTGATGACATGTACCAAATTTGGTCTGAATCCGATAAAGCGTTGTGGAGATACGGCCTTACGTCTGTTTTCGCAAGCGCTACGTAAAATTTATTTGCGCGGTATTCGAGAACGGTAATTCGAATCAACTTGAATTCCATAACTTTTGGTCGTTAAGGTCTGGAGATGATCTGGTTCATTTTTCGTGAAATTCGGAGCAACGGCCTTGGAGGAGTTCGAAAAAGTAGGTTTTTCGGAAAATTCAAAATGGCGGGAAAACTATTATGACGGAAAATGACGTCATAGGGTGCAGTCGAATCGTCATGAGCTCAGGAATCAGAGGAAAAAATAATTTTGTTTCTAGCCCTTGTGGTTCAAAAGTTATTAGCATAAACATGAGTGAAACTTTGGACAGCTGGTGGCGCTAGAGGGAATGAGTTGGAGACTCCAAATTTGCTATGGTGATAGTTCAGGCTGTCCTCTATCACTGTGCCAATTTTCATAAGTTTCCCGCAAACGGTTCTATAGGCTGCCATAGACGCCCAGTCGGAAAAAGAAAAAAAAGGAAGAAGAATAAGAACCGGAACAGATACAATAGGTGCCCGCACCTTCAGTGCTTGGCCCCTAAATATAGCTGCAAGCAGCAATCACCGGGGCCAAGCGCAAGCAAGACGACAAGACATGCCAAAGTGGCTGGGAGTGTGAGACCCACTGCAGCAAGGAGCAATTAAAGACATTTGAAGATGAATTTGGGCAAAATGGTTGAAAAATCACATACAATAACTAAAAATATGATTATCACTTTCGACCAATAGGTGGCGCAGTTACGAAACTGATGTGATGTGGTCAGAGTGAAGTGACAATGACACATACAAAGTTTGGTGTCAATATGTCAAGGCATTGCAGATATAAAGCCTGAATAGTCATTTTGGCATCATGCCTCAACTTTGCCACTGCGGTATACGAAAACGGTTTCGTCTATCGACACGAAATCCATAACTTTTACTCGGCACGGTCTGGAGATGACACGATCCGATTTTGGTGAAAATCGGACGTTCGGTCTAGGAGGAGTTCGAAAAAGTAGGTTTTAAAAGAAAATAAAGATGGCGGACAGGAAGTTTGGCTGACTATGGCAAAATTGGTATCTATGTTTTCAGCATAACCCAAGGAATCTATTGAGATCAGTGTCATTACTATAGGCAAATTTATTCAAAAGTTATTAGCATTTTTGGAAATTTCATTATAACTTTTGACCAAAAGGTGGCGCTGTCTCATAATCTTTTGAGTACCTTTAGGGCTTTGTACTGATGACCCATACTGAGTTTCGTAACGATACGTTCATGCGTTCATAAAATACAGCATTTTAGCACATAATTCAAAATGGCCGACAGCCAAAATGGCCGATATGGAAAAATTGGATATCAGTCAACTCAACATGACGCCCTGAATCTATCGAGACCACTTTTGTGATTTTTGGACAAACCGTTCAGAAGTTATAAGCAAAAATAGCCTTTTTTCATATCTCCAGACCAGTAGGTGGCGCTGCGCCGAAACGCAGCATGTAGCCTCAGGTCATGCTTGTGATGACATGTAGGAAGTTTGGTTTGAATACGATTAAGCGATGCGGAGATACAGCCTTATGTCTGTTTTCGCAAGCGCTACGTAAAATTTGTTTGCGCGTTTATCGAAAACGGTTTGACGAATCAACTTGAATTCCATAACTTTTTGTCCCCACAGCCTGAAGATGATCTGGTGCAATTTTGGTGCAAATCGGACAAACCGTCTAGGACGAGTTCGCAAAAGAAGGTTTTTTGGACAATTCAAAATGGCGGCCATATTTTTATGACGGAAAATGACGTCATAGGGTCCAGTCGAATCGTCGTGAGCTCAGGAATCAGAGGAAAAAAGAATTTTGTTGATAGGCCTTACGGTTTAAAAGTTATTAGCATAATATAAGTGAAACTTTGGACAGGTGGTGGCGCTAGAGGGAATGAGTTAGAGACACCAAAATTGGTGCAATTACTGTTGGGAATGTCCTCTATCAGAATGTCAAACCGGAACAACTTTCCCGCATACGCTTCTATGGGCTGCCATAGACGCCCAGTCGGAAGAAGCAGAATAATAATAATAATAATAAATATAGCTGCAAGCAGCAATCACCGGGGCCAAGCGCAAGCAAGACGACAAGACATGCCAAAGTGGCTGGGAGTGTGAGACCCACTGCAGCAAGGAGCAATTAAAGACATTTGAAGATGAATTTTGGCAAAATGGTTGAAAAATCACATACAATAACTAAAAATATGATTATCACTTTCGACCAATAGGTGGCGCAGTTACGAAACTGATGTGATGTGGTCAGAGTGAAGTGACAATGACACATACAAAGTTTGGTGTCAATATGTCAAGGCATTGCAGATATAAAGCCTGAATAGTCATTTTGGCATCATGCCTCAACTTTGCCGCTGCGGTATATGAAAACGGTTTTGTCTATCGACACGAAATCCATAACTTTTACTCGGCACGGTCTGGAGATGACACGATCCGATTTTGGTGAAAATCGGACGTTCGGTCTAGGAGGAGTTCGAAAAAGTAGGTTTTAAAAGAAAATAAAGATGGCGGACAGGAAGTTTGGCTGACTATGGCAACATTGGTATCTATGTTTTCAGCATAACCCAAGGAATCTATTGAGATCAGTGTCATTACTATAGGCAAATTTATTCAAAAGTTATTAGCATTTTTGGAAATTTCATTATAACTTTTGACCAAAAGGTGGCGCTGTCTCATAAATTTTTGAGTACCTTTAGGGCGTTGTACTGATGACCCATACTGAGTTTCGTAACGATACGTTCATGCGTTCATAAAATACAGCATTTTAGCACATAATTCAAAATGGCCGACAGCCAAAATGGCCGATATGGGAAAATTGAATATCAGTCGACTCAGCACGATGCCCTGAATCTAACGAGACCACTTTTGTGATTTTTGGACAAACCGTTCAGAAGTTATAAGCAAAAACATAAATTCTTCATATCTCCGGACCAGTAGGTGGCGCTGCGCCGAAACGCAGCATGTAGCCTCAGGTCATGCTTGTGATGACATGTACCAAATTTGGTCTGAATCCGATAAAGCGTTGTGGAGATACAGCCTTACGTCTGTTTTTGCAAGCGCTACGTAAAATTAAATTGCATGGTATTCGTGAACGGTTTGACAAATCAACTTGAATTCCATAACTTTTTGTCGTCACGGTCTGGAGATGATCTGGTTCAATTTTCGTGAAATTCGGAGCAACGGCCTAAGAGGAGTTCGAAAAAGTAGGTTTTTCGGAAAATTCAAAATGGCGGGAAAACTATTATGACGGAAAATGACGTCATAGGGTGCAGTCGAATCGTCATGAGCTCAGGAATCAGAGGAAAAAAGAATTTTGTTTCTAGCCCTTGTGGTTCAAAAGTTATTAGCATAAACATGAGTGAAACTTTGGACAGCTGGTGGCGCTAGAGGGAATGAGTTGGAGACTCCAAATTTGCTATGGTGATAGTTCAGGCTGTCCTCTATCACTGTGCCAATTTTCATAAGTTTCCCGGAAACGGTTCTATAGGCTGCCATAGACGCCCAGTCGGAAAAAGAAAAAAAAGAAGAAGAATAAGAACCGGAACAGATACAATAGGTGCCCGCACCTTCGGTGCTTGGCCCCTAAATATAGCTGCAAGCAGCAATCACCGGGGCCAAGCGCAAGCAAGACGACAAGACATGCCAAAGTGGCTGGGAGTGTGAGACCCACTGCAGCAAGGAGCAATTAAAGACATTTGAAGATGAATTTGGGCAAAATGGTTGAAAAATCACATACAATAACTAAAAATATGATTATCACTTTCGACCAATAGGTGGCGCAGTTACGAAACTGATGTGATGTGGTCAGAGTGAAGTGACAATGACACATACAAAGTTTGGTGTCAATATGTCAAGGCATTGCAGATATAAAGCCTGAATAGTCATTTTGGCATCATGCCTCAACTTTGCCACTGCGGTATACGAAAACGGTTTCGTCTATCGACACGAAATCCATAACTTTTACTCGGCACGGTCTGGAGATGACACGATCCGATTTTGGTGAAAATCGGACGTTCGGTCTAGGAGGAGTTCGAAAAAGTAGGTTTTAAAAGAAAATAAAGATGGCGGACAGGAAGTTTGGCTGACTATGGCAAAATTGGTATCTATGTTTTCAGCATAACCCAAGGAATCTATTGAGATCAGTGTCATTACTATAGGCAAATTTATTCAAAAGTTATTAGCATTTTTGGAAATTTCATTATAACTTTTGACCAAAAGGTGGCGCTGTCTCATAATCTTTTGAGTACCTTTAGGGCTTTGTACTGATGACCCATACTGAGTTTCGTAACGATACGTTCATGCGTTCATAAAATACAGCATTTTAGCACATAATTCAAAATGGCCGACAGCCAAAATGGCCGATATGGAAAAATTGGATATCAGTCAACTCAACATGACGCCCTGAATCTATCGAGACCACTTTTGTGATTTTTGGACAAACCGTTCAGAAGTTATAAGCAAAAATAGCCTTTTTTCATATCTCCAGACCAGTAGGTGGCGCTGCGCCGAAACGCAGCATGTAGCCTCAGGTCATGCTTGTGATGACATGTAGGAAGTTTGGTTTGAATACGATTAAGCGATGCGGAGATACAGCCTTATGTCTGTTTTCGCAAGCGCTACGTAAAATTTGTTTGCGCGTTTATCGAAAACGGTTTGACGAATCAACTTGAATTCCATAACTTTTTGTCCCCACAGCCTGAAGATGATCTGGTGCAATTTTGGTGCAAATCGGACAAACCGTCTAGGACGAGTTCGCAAAAGAAGGTTTTTTGGACAATTCAAAATGGCGGCCATATTTTTATGACGGAAAATGACGTCATAGGGTCCAGTCGAATCGTCGTGAGCTCAGGAATCAGAGGAAAAAAGAATTTTGTTGATAGGCCTTACGGTTTAAAAGTTATTAGCATAATATAAGTGAAACTTTGGACAGGTGGTGGCGCTAGAGGGAATGAGTTAGAGACACCAAAATTGGTGCAATTACTGATGGGAATGTCCTCTATCAGAATGTCAAACCGGAACAACTTTCCCGCATACGCTTCTATGGGCTGCCATAGACGCCCAGTCGGAAGAAGCAGAATAATAATAATAATAATAATAAGAACCGGAACGAAAACAATAGGTGCCTCCGCACTTTCAGTGCTTGGCCCCTAATAATAATAAGAACCGGAACGAAAACAATAGGTGCCTCCGCACTTTCAGTGCTTGGCCCCTAAATATAGCTGCAAGCAGCAATCACCGGGGCCAAGCGCAAGCAAGACGACAAGACATGCCAAAGTGGCTGGGAGTGTGAGACCCACTGCAGCAAGGAGCAATTAAAGACATTTGAAGATGAATTTGGGCAAAATGGTTGAAAAATCACATACAATAACTAAAAATATGATTATCACTTTCGACCAATAGGTGGCGCAGTTACGAAACTGATGTGATGTGGTCAGAGTGAAGTGACAATGACACATACAAAGTTTGGTGTCAATATGTCAAGGCATTGCAGATATAAAGCCTGAATAGTCATTTTGGCATCATGCCTCAACTTTGCCACTGCGGTATACAAAAACGGTTTTGTCTATCGACACGAAATCCATAACTTTTACTCGGCACGGTCTGGAGATGACACGATCCGATTTTGGTGAAAATCGGACGTTCGGTCTAGGAGGAGTTCGAAAAAGTAGGTTTTAAAAGAAAATAAAGATGGCGGACAGGAAGTTTGGCTGACTATGGCGAAATTAGTATCTATGTTTTCAGCATAACCCAAGGAATCTATTGAGATCAGTGTCATTACTATAGGCAAATTCATTCAAAAGTTATTAGCATTTTTGGAAATTTCATTATAACTTTTGACCAAAAGGTGGCGCTGTCTCATAATCTTTTGAGTACCTTTAGGGCCTTGTACTGATGACCCATACTGAGTTTCGTAACGATACGTTCATGCGTTCATAAAATACAGCATTTTAGCACATAATTAAAAATGGCCGACAGCCAAAATGGCCGATATGGGAAAATTGGATATCAATCAACTCAGTATGACGCCCTGAACCTAACGAGACCACTTTTGTGATTTTTGGACAAACCGTTCAGAAGTTATTAGCAAAAACATAAATTCTTCATATCTCCGGACCAGTAGGTGGCGCTGCGCCGAAACGCAGCATGTAGCCTCAAGTCATGCTTGTGATGACATGTGGCAAATTTGGTCTGAATCCAACAAAGCGTTGCGGAGATACAGCCTTACGTCTGTTTTCGCAAGCGCTACGTAAAATTTGTTTGTGGGTTTTTTCGAAAATTGCTAAGCGAATCAACTTGAATTCCATAACTTTTTGTCGGCATGGTCTGTAGATGATCTGATTAAATTTTCATGGAAATTGGAGCAACGGCCTAGGAGGAGTTCGAAAAAGTAGCTTTTTCGGAAAATTCAAAATGGCGGAAAACTTTTCATGGCGCAAAATGACGTCATTGGGTGCAATCGAATCGTCACGAGGTCAGGAATCAGAGGAAAAAAGAATTTTGTTTCTAGCCCTTGTGGTTCAAAAGTTATTAGAATAAACATGAGTGAAACTTTGGACAGTTGGTGGCGCTAGAGGGAATGACTTAGACACACCAAAATTGGTGTATTTAATGTTGGGACTGTCCTCTATCCGAATGTCAAACCATTACAACTTTCCCGCGATCGGTTCTATGGGCTGCCATAGACTCCCAGAGCGGAAGAAGAAGAAGAATTATTTTTGGTACGGGAACAGATACAATAGGTGCCCGCACCTTCAGTGCTTGGCCCCTAAAAAGAAGCAGAATAAGAACCAGAACAGATACAATAGGTGCCCGCACCTTCAGTGCTTGGCCCCTAATAACAATAAGTGAAGGCCAAGTACCAATTCTCAGATTTTGTCCTCTGCATTCAACCCATCCAAGTTATTGCACACACATTAGGAGTAGTAAACACACACACACACACACGCGCACACACACACACACACACACACACACACACACACACACACACACACACTCTAATTGACTCTAAAAGCTCTTCTGGCAACCAATAATGCATAACGCGGCTCACAAAGCATAGCACGCATAATTTAAAATTATAATGCCCTGTGGGGGAGCATAATGTTACTATAATTTCCTGGTCTGATCCGGCACTGAAGCAGTTTGTCAGGTTCAGGCTTTACATGGTCGTTAGTGTAGACTTTTTTGTTCTTTCATGGCATGCCTGGATGGTTTTTGAAAACACACTGATGTGTAGCCTACTTGTTTTTCTGCACATTCATCTTTCAGCACAATGATCTGACTGAATAACTATGGACAACTTAGTGCAGCTTCCTGTTCCTAGTGCCTCAAAAAAAAACGATGTTAATGATGGTGGACACACCCATACAGCGAGCTTCAGAGTAATTACCGAACAGAACTACAGACAAGATGAGCAAGGTGTGATTGCCTAGAGCAAAACGGTAAGAAAAGAAGTCAAAGTTGAGATTTTAACTTGGTTTGAGAAGAATGTCCAGTATGTGTTGCTATGGGTATGAAGAATAGCCTACTTCAAACATGCAAATAAGGGAAATGTCCATATCAAAACATGGAATATAGCTCATAGGTTTAACCAGTGCAATTTCAGCCTTTTTTTATTAAATATTAAATATTTTAAATATAAAAAGATTGTATTACACCCACCTTTGGTCTCAGCCACTCAACCCCGCGCACTTTAGAGGAGTTTGGTCCCAGTTCATTGAACCCGAGCGCAGGTGAATTGGCTTCAAACGTGTCATCCTTAAATAAGCCTCCGCACTCCAGACACTCGCGCTTGAGCGCCTCGTAGTCCTGGTTGAGGAATTTGAGCGCTTGAGCGTTAGTACCGATGCCCGCTGCTCGAGCCCTGTTTTGCTGGAGCTTCGCTGCAATTCCTGACATCTCTGCTCGTCCGTCACAACAAACAGTGAAAACACGCACACCTCAGCTCACAACGCTTTAAATGGAGAGGGCGTGGTCAGGGGTGTACTAGCCTTTCGTCAACCAGTGTGCAAAAGAGGGCACAATTAAGTTCCATGGCTAATTAAAAAAAAAAAAAAAACAGTTCTGTCCCCCATAAACATATGCAGGTTACTTATTACAATAACTGGGTAGGCTACAAACTATACTAACCTCTATATATAATAACCTTAGTTATTAACCAGTAGGCTACTTTATTAGGCTATATATTCGTCTAGCATGGGCAGGGCCTACTGTAAAATGTTTTTAATTGGCTTAACTTTTCCCCAAACATAATTTACGAGCTAATCTAAATGGAGTATTTCAATAACAAAAATAAAGAAGTAGCATAGCCTACATATAATTTACCCAGTTGTGATTAAAAACAAAACAAAACAAAAAACATTTAATATAGGCTACCTGGGAATTTGTGGACTGGAATAAGAGACAATTATGCATGTTTTCTCATTTATTCAAGATCATTTTATAAATATTTAAACTTGGGTGATTCGTTTGTGTTTTGTTGTGTGTTTTTTTTTTCTTTTCAGAATGACATTTTGAAATGTAAAAAACAAACAAAAAAACAACAACACGAACAGCCTAGGTATCTACATTATTTATTTTATTAGGAAAATAGCATACATATAAGAAGTGGGCTCTTTGCAAACAATTTCTTTTATAAATGGTTTTAAATTACATAAATCTTTTGTAACAAGCTAAAAAAAAAAAAAAGCACTGTAAACATGGAGGCTATAGTGTTTTAAAGCACTTTTTTGACTAGCAGCTAACATTGTTAATAATGTGACTATATGCTATTAGCCTTATTTTGGTATTGAATTTTTTTTAAATCCATCTATCCAAACAAAGACATTCCACATTCAGCCAGCTTCCAACTCTAAAATACTTAATTTGACAGTTTTACAAAATCTTGTGATGGCAGGGAAAGTGATTCTCATGTCTGTAAGGTAATTTGTATACCGTACATACACGGCCATTTTCAGCTTGAATGTGAATTTTCCGGTGTCAGCATCTTCAGTTATAGCACAAAACAGTTGCTACTTGATGCTGTTTTTTGTTTAGTTTTTTTTATAGTCTGGTTTTTGTTATCATATAATTTTAATTTATCATCGATCATAACCACTTTTGTATTCCAAATAGTTTTAGCGTTTAGTGCACTTTGTTCTTGTTAGCGGCTAATAAATCGGAAGTCGCACATTCACAGACCACGTATAAAAAAATAGTCATAAGTCAAGTCAAGTCAAGTCATCTTTATTTATATAGCGCTTTTTACAATACAGATTGTATCAAAGCAGCTTCACAGTGATAACATGAAAATAATACAAAAAAAACAATTTCATCATCATCCACCTTTAAGGCAGATCTATAATATTGTTGAATATTAAATGTCCCCAACTAAGCAAGCCAGAAGGTAAGGCAACAGCGGCAAGGAACCAAAACTCCATCAGGTGACAGAATGGAGAAAAAAACCTTGGGAGAACCCAGGCTCAGTCGGGGGCCAGTTCTCCTCTGGCCAATGAGTGAACAGTGTATGAAGTTCAGAATGAATCTTATTCATCAGAATGAATAAGTTCAGAATAACAGGTAGGCTATCTGTGAATTGAAATGTCTGTTTATGCGCTAACAAGATTGTACCATGTCAACCTAATCCTAGCCTGGTCCTACCAGACTCTCGTACACTAAAAAAAATAATTTTGGCCTCTTGTCAAATTTAATTAATTTAAATAAGCAAAAGTAACACGATTGTTTAATAATTTGTCACAACTTAATTGAATTGTGTTCAATCAAACTAATATATTTAAAACGGAAGTTTACTTAATTAATTTGTGTGAAAACTACATGAATCATTTTTGTTGAGATCTAACTGGGCAGTGGATCTGTAGTTCCCAGCATGCTTTGCAAAGTTATTGTTATTTTTTATTTGAACACATTATTTTATGTGTTTTTTAGTAAATGGAAAGATGTTGTTATGTTAGTGTTTAATGTTCAGTTATGTTATAAACTTAGAGGACTTTCTGTAATGTTTTTTAATTTTGTGGTTACCATTATGCAGAAGAGTGGCGACTGTGTTTAGCACGTGGGCACTCAGTATACCTTTTTTTTGCGTTAAACCTCGCTTGCAGAACTGTACAATAAATAATATTGCTCTGTAAAAAGTGGTTTTAATTCAATAGAACACAAGTAACATCTAGTATTAGAAATTATTGTAGAAGCAAATTACCTAAAATTACAATGTTGGTGGTTTTAGGCAGGACAAAAACTAACCTGACTAAACTTTATCAAGCAGGATTGACTAAATTAATTTAAGTTCATTCAACAAGATTACAACAAATCATTTCAAACAAATTAGATTTTGTTGGAAAAATTCAATTTCGTGGAAAAGTTTTCCTTAATTTAATTAATTTCGTTCAACAGCTTATTTTTTTGAGTGTACATTTCATTTGTACAGAGAGTCTGTCCTCTCTCCATTGACAATCGTTAACTTCCTTGAATATGGGTACTCTGTTGAAGTTAAAAACTATTGGATCTGCCATAACCAATCGCTAACGTTTGGTCGTGACGAAACTTCAACTCAAACTAGCGCACGACTAGCCTGGATGCCAGACCGAACCCCGCCCACAACATTTTTTGGTCGGGAAGTTCGGTCTGGACTTGATCCGTTGTGGAGTAATTATGCTCGGTCCAGATTTCTTCAGACCAATCAAATTGTCAGGGCGGGCTTTATACGATGATGGACAGATGATCAACAGTTACGTAATCATCCATGTCACCAAAGAGCGCTTGGGTTGAATTCGTTTACATAGATGACTGCCGCTGGAGAATTGAGATTTCACGAGTTCACACTTACAAATAAGTCAGATCAAGTAAATACATATATGACGTGCTGTCCGAGGAGAGAGCTCCGGGCTCGGTATTTGGCCCGAACCCAGAGTACTCCCCCCGTATTCCTGGCTGTGAAAGAACAAGCCAAGAGTGAGGAGTCGGGGTGGTGGAGTGATGCTGAAAAACTGTCAAGGAATGTTAGGTGAGTTGACAGAGTGAATATGCTTCCTCTCATGCTGATAGGGTAACGTTACGTTAGACATGGTATTGTTGGATGACAAGTTGATTGGATTGATTATTTGAACGTGGTCCTCCCGAACTTTGTTTATGAAACATCATGTGTAGAATCTGCCATCGCGACTGTTATAGAAGATATCGACAGCGCATTCATTTTAAAAGAAGAACAGAGAACCGCGATGAAGGCATTTGTCGGTCGGAAATATGAATGAAGAACATGTGTCATTTAGGCCTACTCCGTTGCTCTGATTGGTTGTAGGTCTATCCAATTGAATGCAGAGGCATTTTCTTTCCTGGTTCAGGTGAAACACGCCCACAGCCCAATGGAGCAGTTTCAGACTCACATTCTGACTATGATCTGAGTATGACGAAGTCAGGCTAGCACACGACCTCAACGTCATCGTTCTCAGCCACTCCCTCTGTTCGCTAGTTGGACCAGTAAAAAATTGACTGGAGAAAACCCAAGAATACACTGCAAACCTAAACGGAGTACTGAAGGAAAATTAAAATTGAGCAGAAGTAGGAGGGCAGAGCCAGGCTAACCTAATCCTATTCAGTTTGGTATTTTGGTGGAAACTATGGCATTTATTTAGCCTGGGAAAACCCTGACGAACTTCTGTCAAATTTTGAGATTTGGTCTGCAAGTCCGTCTCGACAAGAGCTCATTTAAGCCCATTTCCAATTTTTCCAAATTGATGCACCAATCACAAACGTTGAGGCGGGCTTTACACGATTCCGATCGCTCTGATTGGTTATGGGATTCCATCCAATTGCGCCCAGAGGCATTTGAGCGATGTCCGTTGGTGAATCCCCTTTGGAAATGGGCTGTGAATGAACCTTCCCCAGACCCACTCTCAGTTACAACTGAGAAGGGTCTGGTGTCAACCAGGCTAGCATTTATTTGTAAACAGGACATCAAATCATCAAAATGATTGACTTTGTAAAAATGAAACATTTGATTTAGTCGTCTTTATTATTGCAAATGGTTTTATTTGTAGCAGATAAGCACCATAAACAAATTGCATTTTGAAAGCAGTTCAGTTCTCTAGTTGATTTTACTCAAGCAGGGGTAGCCTATTCCTGGTCTGCTGTGTCCTCCTCAGTTTAATTGCAGGAAATGGACTTCTTGTGAAATTATGGTAAGTGGATTTTCAACTGAGGGCCAAGCAGAGCCACTGCAACACACGAAACAACACATCTGTAAATGATAACGCTACATTGAGAAGATAGAGAACTCCATGATCAGACTTGCGCATCACCTGCAAGATATCCAGCTCCATCTTCCCGGTCTCCTTCTTATCGAACGTTTTAAACATTTCTGTGTAAAGCATTTTCACAGGTGATAATGTTACAGAAAACCACTTATAAACAAACTGTCAAAATCCAAGAAATGCATCAAAACCTTCTGGATAATCTTCAGCTAAACTTACTGAAGAGCATCTCCAGGCGGATCAGGCAGCTGACGAAGCAATCGAAGTCAATGGCGTACTGCTGATTAGCATAACGTGAGATTATCACCTGAAGTACTTCGTTGTTCAGCTGGAACCCTGTAGAGAAAAATGCATACAAGCATTACTTCACTCTATTACGATCTATATATTATTATACTCTTTTAGACTCATTACCGGCTTCCTTCACGGCATCTCTCATCTCATGCGAACTCATAGTGCCTGAGTTGTCTGTATCGCGGTTCTTAAAAATGTCCTGGTGAGGTACAACAGAAAATCCACATTCAATAATAAACATCGCTAAAAAATTAAGAATTGATCAGAACAAAATTGTTGCTCTGGAAGGAATGCACATATCTAGTACCTTGTCGGTTATTCAAGTTTTTTTTTAATTGTTCTGAAATATACCAAAATATATATTATACCAAATATTTCTGGATCTTTGTCCACAGTATGTGAAACTCCACAAGGCCAAGTTTGCCGCTGCCATCTCTCTGGACTGAGGTCAAAGGTTATAGCTGGGTTATGATGATTACATGAGTACAATGAAAGGACGCTAGTGTTGCGCTCGCTTAAAACGTTTAGTTAATCAAGTAAAATCAAAATGAATAAATATTTTGTAAATAAAAACAAATCAAAATAACACTTACCAAAACTATATTTAAAAAAAAAATAATTATATAAGATATAGGCAATAGTCATCAGAGAACCGTGAATATGCGAATGTGTTGTCCAATTATTGAAATTTCATGGGGTAGAAAATATTTAGAGTCAAAGAGGTTTGTCTGACACAAAATATTATTAATCCATGTAGTATCTATCCATTCATATTATCTAGTGAGGTAAGGATACATCTAGCAGGCTGAGAATGTGGCGACAGGTTTCCATACTGAAGCCATCTGTCTTCAGATCGGTTCCTGTGTGAAACACCACAAAACATTGTGAGAATGACCAGCACAGATCGTTGAACTATTTCAAGGGGCTTTCAAATGCAAATATCTCTCTATAAATGCAAATAAAAATAGAAAAGTGTGTTTTCCCACGTTTCGAGATAACACTGTCCAGGGTCTGCTGTAGTTCAAACACGGACACCTCTGAGTCCTGCAGAGTAAAGATAAGATCATGCAACTGGGAAAAAATAAAATGATAATTACCCAAAACTCAAATGTCATGTGACTTACATTTCCAGAAATCTGTTTGAAAAGGTGTTTAAAATGTGGGTCCACATCACTCTCAGATATGTATTGCTGGGAAAGAAAAAATGTACTTTAAGTAAAAAAAAATTAAATAAAATTATATATATATATAATATACGCTATGTTTGTAAATGATAAATTCACCCTTGTTATATCTGCACTGATCTCTGCATCCATCGGTCTGCAGGGACGAGAGTCAGAAATAGATCCATCATGCATTAGGGTGCAAATAAATACAAGAAACAATTATGATTTATTGGTCAGACAAACACATAGTAAGCAGATGTTTTAGTGTTACTATTCACTCTAATCAGAACAGAACCTGTGCAACATCACCACCATGTGGTCTAAAACTAGAACAGTCTGGAACTCACTTGGCAGCAGCCTCTTTCTCTGTGAACACACGCAGTATGAAGCTTCCCTTGCGGTGCGGCTCGAAAGTGGAGGGGATGATGACGTATTCACCGGGAGGCAGCTTGAAGCGCTCGCTCATCTCTCGCAGGTTGATGAAGGTGCTGCTCCCTGCGATGGACCGCTGACGCAGTAGTACGTCAGGACCGAGATGAATATTGTTGCGACCCTTGAACTGCAACGCAAACACGGATGAAATTATATCTGAAAACTTGTTCCATATAGGTGTATGGTGATGGAACAAAATATAAGAAATATGTAAGAAAATCATATTTTAATGCTTTTGCGTTCGATCACAAAGAATTGCGTTCCCCTAAGAAACTTTGCGTTCCTTTCCAAAGGATTGTGTTCCCCTAAGAAACTTTGCGTTCCTTTCCAAAGGATTGTGTTCCCCTAAGAAACTTTGCGTTCTCTCCCAAAGGATTGCGTTCCCCTGAGAAACTTTGCGTTCTCTCCTAAAGGATTGTTTCCCCCAAGAAACTTTGCATTCTCTCCCAAATTATTGTGTTCCCCTGAGAAACTTTGCGTTCTCTCCCAAATTATTGTGTTCCCCTGAGAAACTTTGCATTCTCTTCCAAATGATTGCATTCTTCCCCAAAGAATTGCGTTCCCCCAAACTTTGCGTTCTCTCCTAAAGGATTGTTCCCCCAAGAAACTTTGCGTTCTCTCCCAAATTATTGTGTTCCCCTGATTAACTTTGCGTTCTCTCCCAAATTATTGTGTTCCCCTGAGAAATTTTGCGTTCTCTCCCAAATGATTGCGTTCCCCTGAGAAACTTTGCATTCTCTCCCAAATGATTGCATTCTCTCCCAAAGAATTGCGTACCCCCAAACTTTGCGTTCTCTCCTAAAGAATTGTTCCCCCAAGAAACGTTGTGTCCTCTCCCAAAGGATTGCGTTCCCCTGAGAAACTTTGCGTTCTCTCCCAAAGGATTGCGTTTCCCCAAGAAACTTTGCGTTTTCTCCCAAATGATTGCATTCTCTACCAAAGAATTGCGTTCCCCCAAACTTTGCGTTCTCTCCCAAAGGATTGTTCCCCCAATAAACTTTGTGTTCTCTCCCAAAGGATTGTTCCCCCAAGAAACGTTGTGTTCTCTCCCAAAAGGAGAGAGTTTTGCAAAGAACACAAAAGCATTGAAATCTTTTTTTTTCTCAGATCTAATTTTTTAGCATCACCATGCCCTTTCAGGGGCTCCGTAGTATTTTATAAATGAAAGGATGACTGGTTACATTTGTGGTGTCCAGTTACTCTTATGTACAAAACATATAGAGCTCATACACACCTCATCTGGAACCTGAAAAACACCAAAGAATGTTATATTATTATTCAAATAATAATATTGTTCAAATTCATACATTTTCACCATAAAAAAAATTCTGTGGTAATGTTGATGGTTATGTTCATGGAAAAATGTGTTGTATAATGTGTTCTACAACAGTCGGGTTCTGGAAATAAAATAACATTCTCCATAGAGATGTATTTTTTAATATTTCCAGGCAGATGTACTGTGAGCTCAGAGGCTAGCAATCAACATTTCAGGATAATTTAAGAAAAATTTCTTTAGAAGTCAAACACCAGGTGAAGATCTGCACTACTAATGAATGCTGAAGAGAAAGATTTGTACTTTTTAAATAGATCTCCTTTACAGCTTCAAATACATTTTTGCGATTAATCTCGGAGCAGGTTGGTTTGGTTCAGTTGTTTTAGGTGTTGATGGTAATGTTGTTTCCAGTTGCAATGTTACAACTTTTTGTATTTAACCAGTTACCTTATAGATGGCAAAGCCGATGGTGTTCAGGTCTCCTCCAAACCGCTTGTCTTTACGACCATCTTTCTGCATCAGACCCAGAAGGAACGTGCATCCATCTTCTCCATCATAGGGATCATCATCTGCATCCTCCAGCTTGATCACAAACTGAGGGTTTGAGCAGAATGTAGCTAGAGAGGAGAAACCAAAATGGTTGGACGGTGGAACAAAAACAACGTTGGTTTCAAGCACATGCATGTTGATTTAATATACCTGGGTTGTTCCTGCAGCCTCCTGCGGTGGAGCCCACCCTCCAGTTGCCTTCAAACTGGCTGTAGTTCCAGCGGCTCACATCCTCACTTGAAAGAGTGTCTGGAGTCAGATTACAGATCTCCAACTTGGAGAACTGCTGTATGAAGTCAGTATACGCCATCCTGACAGGACGAGGAAGATTCGTCAACCAAGGTATTTGTTATGTTTTTGAGGGCTAAAAAATCTCAAGTTCTCTTACCAGAACTCTCCATCTTCAGCTGAATAATCCAGTTTAGCTTTCTCCTCTGGTTGGATGCTATCCCATTCTTTTGAACTGAGGAAGAGATGGTAAACATTTTACAGGACTCTCAAGACTGATGTTGAACTAATACGATCTGTTGAGGGAACTCACTCATCACTCCAAGCGCCTGTCCACTCCACCTGACCCCACGGGTTCCTGATGCGCACCAGTTCAACCGGATTACCCTTGAAGTGAACCTGCATGTGAGGTGACAATCATTAGATCAACTTCAAATTATTCCTATCGAATCCATATTTCAGCATCAGTGGCGATGTCTGACCTCCTCTGCGGCCGTGATGGAGTAGGCATGACCCTTCACCAGCTTCAGACTTGTCACCGCCTCCGTCTCAGAGGAACTGGAAATCTGCTCAGAAATTAACATGATTTCTATTCGCTTTTCCCACATTAGAGCAATGGCACGACCATTTAAAATGTTTGGGTTAGTGAGGTTTTCTTTTTAAGAAATTAATACTTAAATATTTGGCCACAAGTGAGCTAACATTTGATATTTCCACACACAAAATCCTTTAAATATGGGTGAGACTGGGTGAGACATATGTGGCAAGTATTCTTAGTAAGTCGTCTGTAAAACATCCTTGAAGCACATGCAAATTGTTCGGTCTCAAAAGAAAATGAGTCTCCTTTAATCTGGATCTTCATAAATAAGGGCTTTAGGTATCTAAAGTGTGTTTGTTAAGTATACCACAGCTCCAACAAAATATTTATCTGAAGACTTACTCAGTATTATGTATTAATCACAATTTCTTCTTGCCATTGAGAAGTTATTGCAGCTCAAAATGCAATGCAATGAAAGCCAGAAGTGGAATACGACTCACATCAATGGAGCAGCCCAGTAATGAGCCCAGCGTCAGGGCTTTCTGCATGAGCTTAAACAGGAACGGAGGAGCTTTGCTCAGCTCATAGCTCTCACCGATGCCTCCGGTGAAATCCTCAAAACCCTCAGTGGTCGTACCTCCCGACAGAGCTTCATATGACCCGGTTACCCTTCAATAAAGGAAGAAATCGGCGTCACCGGTTGGAATGTCACGGATATGTGATGTTGTATGAACATTGTGTATTTTGTAGGCCGTGGTTGTAGGCAGAGGGTTTACCAAGCGTTTCGGATGACTAATTTCATGGTCAACATTGCAGTTCAGGAAATGCTGGGTACACACCAAAAGATTTTTTACATCTTATAAGATTTTCAAAATGTGATAGACCACAAACATGAGGACATAAAATCCTAGATTTAACCGTTTTGCTCCTATAGTGTGTGGTGTGCCATGATGTGACAAAGACAGCACACCACACACAAACAGATTTTCAACCAGAGTCTCGTATGTGAACACAGGAAATCTCACAAAATCTCACGAGACTTCAGAATAAGCATGGCAGACGATGCAGGAAGAAATTGCGATGATAGTGTTTGGAATGATTTTCACAAAACATTCACAGGAAAATAAAACATTGTGAAATCGGCCCGATTATCTTTTGGTGTGTACCCTGCATTAGCAGGTAATGTTTGATGAATAAACACACACACTCACTTTGCATAGGCCTTCTCCAGTAGAGCGCTCCAAAACTCAGAGCCCTCAGCGGAGTGGAGGAACAGCAGCTTCCCATCTCTGGTGGGCAGCCGGTCATCAATGACCACATCCACCCATACACCGAACTGCCAGAACTGAAGAGACGAGAACAACACATCAGTCTGACAGTGTCCTTTTACTCTATCATTGAAATTATAATATGATCATATATGGTGCATAGAAGTACTTGAATGAAGTATTGACCATTCCCCCCAGGTTTAAACTAGACTGTAAATCCCAGATCTTCAATGTGTGACTCTGAGTCTGTTTGTATGTTCTGACCTGAAAGTGAAAGATGCCGGTATAGTCCTCCATAAAACTCTGTCCAGGTGGAACTACACGTTCCAGAATCTCATTATCCAGAGTCAGAGAAGCAATGGCTGCCAGCAACCAACAGTCACCTGCCAATGTATCATCATTAGATATTTATTTTGCCTTGAGCTAATAATTTAATGCAAACTAACTTTCAGTGCATTTATTACAGCGATAGTCTTGCAGGGTCAAGCTGGTCTTCAGTGTTTTGCTCAATGAGTATCCTGGGCGTATGTGTATTGCTCAATGCTGTTGGTTCTTGGATCAACCATTGTGGGTTTAAACCTACAATCTTTTTTGTGCACTTGTAGTGTAAGGTAACGTTAATTAGCGGTTGCTGAAGCTAGCACCATTATTATTATTGCTCCATACTTTGTTCTTAACTACTTACCACTAACACTTGAGCATGTATTTCATCCAACATCACATCCTCCATATTTCAGTGCTTTTGCATTCGCTTGCAAAACTTTGGCGTTCTGTTGCGGATTTTACGTTCCCCCAAGAAACTTTTAATTTGCTCGCACAACTTTTGTGTTCTTTTGCCCAAAATAATTGCGTTCCTCTTAGAAACTTTCAATTCGCTCACAGATTTTTTGCGTTCTTTTGCAAAACAAATTGCGTTCTCCAGAGAAATTTTTCATCCGCTCGCAAAGCTTTTGCGTTCTCTTGGTAAAATATTGCGTTCTCCAGAGAAACTTTTCATTCGCTCACACATTTTTGCGTTCTCTTGCAAAATAAATTTTTTTTTGCGTCCCCAGAGAAATTTTTAATTTGCTCTCACATCTTTTGCGTTCTCTTGCAAAAAAAAATGCGTTCTCCAGAGAAACTTTTAGTTTGCTCGCACAACTTTTGCATTCTCTTGCAAAAAAACAACAACAACAAAAAAAGCATTCGCCGGAGAAACTTTTAATTTGCTCACACAACTTTTGCGTTCTCTTGCAAAAAAAAATGCCTTCCCTCTGAAAAACTTTTCAAATGCTTGCACAACTTTTGTACGGAGCCCCTAAAGTGACATGATGATGGAAAGAAACATGTGACAGGAGGATATATGTCAAATATGTCAATGCTTTTGCGTTCTCTCGCGAAAGTTTGCGTTCCCCTGAGAAACTGCATTTGCAAGCAAAGCTTTTGAGCTCTTTGCGAGTGAACGTGAACTTTCTTGGGGGGAACGCAAAAGCATTGACATACTTTTTTTTTCTCACCGGCACATGTTTTTTTCTAACACCATGTCCCTTTAGGGGCTCCATACTTTTGTGTTCTCTTGCAAAAATATTCCCACAAAAATATCTCTTGCACATTCCCTGTATAACTTTTCATTCACTGGGAATTTCTTGGGGGGATGAAAAATGCATTGAAATATAATTTTTCTTCCCATCTCATATTTCTTCCATGGCCATTTCCTCTCGGGGGCTCTGTACAATTTAACATGTCTCTTTTTGTTTGAACAAACAAAATGGCTCTATGGTGTTCATTTATCCTATTAAGAGTTTTGAATATTTGTGAAGCCGCATGTAAAGGGTCTATATTCGTTGTGTCATGGTGGTTAGCTCCGCACAATATGAGTCTGTGTGAGTTTGGGGTGGAGGACAGTGTACTCATGTCAACATAAAGCAGACACACCAGCAAATACAGGTAACTAAACACCTCATTTGATATCATAATAAAAAATGTTACCGATCCTGAAATTCCGTAGGCTATTCATCATGTTTATTGATGCTGCACTTCAGTAATAATGTCTTCACCTGTATTGACCACCATGTTAGTGAGAATCCTAAATGATTCATTGTATTTCTCCACAGGCCACACCCGAACACTATTGTGACCAAAAGGATCTTTTCTTACCTAAAGCTCCCTGGCAGATGTCTGTCCGCTTGGCGCCGTCCACAATGAACTCAGGGTTTGAGCACAGCTCCTTTAAAAACGGAAATTTGAGCATAATTACATCTGATATTATTACGTTTTGCGGTGGTACACATGAGTAACAATATGTTTTATTTGCTCTTAGCAAACAGCGCATTTAAAAAGTTCAGTTGACCAATTGTGTGGTTGCTACTTTACTCATAAAAGAAAAAATACAGATAAAAGTGTGTTTATTTATATAACAATGCAAACCGATGAGCAGAGAGTATGCTTGTTGTAAGTATCAGCGCACAGACACACACACACACACACACACACACACACACACACACACACACACACACACACACACAAAGATCCTTCTTACAGCTGAAGAGAAACTTGAGCTGCCGTCGGTCACCATAGTGAGCGTATCTATGCATGCACAAGTACAGAACAATACATGTTTTGCATATCAGATGAGCTGTAAAAATGTTTCATGTCCTATCAACATTTTTCAATTTATTACATTTTTTTTATATTTATTATTTTATAAAATATATATATAGACCTATATGTTTTTTTCTTTTCTGAATTATTATTGTATTAAAATGTTTGCCATTTCTTCTCTTTGAATTTCAGCTTAATTTAGTAATTCAATTCAAAGTGGTTAAAAAAGTGCAATGAACGTTTTACTTGAAGTTATTGGAATTCATTCAAATTTAAAGGCAGCAATTAACAAAGGTCACAAAAACACGCCTTTATATTTACCTAAACTCCCCCTGTGCAAAGAAAGCACACGCACATGACTTTGCATAGCCATAATGATTTTTTAACTGTATATTCTATCCCCTAATCCTACCCATCACAGAAAACTTTCAGCATTTTTACATTTTCAAAAAACATCATTCTGTACTATATGGTTTAGTACTATATGTCACTATATGAGCTGTTTTCATCATGGGGACCAAAAAATTTCCTCACAAGGTCAAAGATTTCAGATATTGCCATTTTTGTGGAGACATTTTGTCCCCATAACGTAGGGTTTACCTGAAGCATATACACACACAGAGGACATTACAGTACCTTTGGTCTCAACCACTGCACTCCTTTGGTCTTGAAGGAGTACCGCCCGAGTTCGTTGTATCCCAGAGAGTCGGATTCGGCAGGAAAGGTCGGGTCACAGAACAGGGTTCTTTTCGCCAGACATTCCCGCTTCAGGCTCTCATAGTCCTGCTTATTGAAGGGAACTGCATTCTCATTTGTTCCCACTCCTTCTCCTCTGTCCTGCCTCCTAGAAAGAACCTTTGCAATATTAGACATGCTGCCCTGTAGTCGTCCTTGTCTCTGAAGCTTGCTGAGTGTGTGTGTGAGTGTTTGTGTGAGACTGATGCTGGTTTTAATGTGAGAGTGGCTATATGGTGAACATGGGCGGAGTCACACTCACCTGTCAGTGGATCGGGGCAGGTGTTGCTTTCACACTGGTTTAGCATCATGTAACCCTGTGAAGAAAACTGTTAAGCAAGAATATGCTTTTTGTTACCTTATCACTTCAGACGCTTTTCAAAGTATATTAATTTCACTACTTTAGTACTTACCAATGTAATTGCACTGTAACACGAGTCTTGTATAAAGTGTGACTCAATACACTCTTACAACACTCTAAATTCAGACCTCTTTTGTTTCTATTGTTCTTTTTTTGTTCTTTGGGAGACCTGGGCTGGTTTTCACAATTTTAGTGCAGTGAACATTTCTCATGGTAGGTTTCGTTATGAAATGCAGTTTCTATTCATACCTTAACAGCTTGGCACGTTACAGTGTTGTTGCCCCCTCAAAACATACACATTGACCTTTTGTGATGACATCCCCCATATTGTCACATAGGGAAACTGTTGCTTATATTGACACTAATTATATATAAATATATTTGAGATAAATAAGTCGGGTGTGTGTTAATAGGTCCTTAACTCAATCTGCTTGCAATCACATCATTCTCTACAGGGCACAGCTGATTGGTTCCTGCTATATCAGTAGTGAATGACCTCGCTGCTCAACCTTCAAACACTTGGTCAGCATTTGCTGTACCGGTTGCAAAGCGCTTTCAGAAACCCTCCACCTTCCCCAGTTCCACCTGTATAGATCTGCACAGGCAATTTATGTATACTATATTGTACAGCATCAGCAGGTCTTACTTGCTCACAGCAGCGTGTCGTTTATGTATTGGCAGTGGCAAGTCCAGTACTTGCTCTGCAGCAGCAACATAAATGACCACCAGCAGCAGCAATATCCTACAGCAATAACCAACAGCAGCAGAAGCAATAATCAATAGCAGCAGCAGCAGCAGCAGCAGCAATAACCAGCAGCAACAGCAGCAATAATCTACAGCAATAACCAACAGCAGCAGCAATAACCAAAAGCAGCAGCAATAACCAACAGCAGCAGGAATAATCTACAGCAATAACCAAAAGCAGCAGCTATAATCTATAGCAATAACCAACAGCAATAACCAACAGCAGCAGCAGCAATAACCAACAGCAAAAACCAACAGCAGCAGAAGCAATAATCAATAGCAGCAGCAGCAGCAGCAATAACCAGCAGCAACAGCAGCAATAATCTACAGCAATAACCAGCAGCAGCAGCAATAACCAAAAGCAGCAGCAATAACCAGCAGCAGCAATAACCAACAGCAGCAGGAATAATCTACAGCAATAACCAAAAGCAGCAGCAATAACCAACAGCAGCAGCTATAATCTATAGCAATAACCAACAGCAATAACCAACAGCAGCAGCAGCAATAACCAACAGCAAAAACCAACAGCAGCAGCAGCAGCAGCAGCAATAATCTACAGCAATAACCAAAAGCAGCAGCAATAACCAACAGCAGCAGCAGCAGCAATAATCTATAGCAATAACCAACAGCAGCAGCAGCAGCAATAACCAACAGCAAAAACCAACAGCAGCAGCAGCAGCAGCAGCAATAACCAACGGCAATAACCAACAGCAACACCAGCAGCAATAACCAACAGCAGCAATAACAACAACAGCATCAATAACAACAGCATCAATAACAACAGCAGCAATAACAACAGCAGCAATAACCAACAGCAGCAGTAGCAATAACCACCAGCAGCAGCAATAACCAACAGCAGCAGCAATAATCTACAGCAATAACCAACAGCAGCAATAACAACAACAGCAGCAATAACCAACAGCAGCAGTAGCAATAACCAACAGCAGCAGCAATAATCTATAGCAATACCCAACAGCAATAACCAACAGCAGCAGCAATAACCAACAGCAGATACCAACAGCAGCAGCAGCAGCAGCAGCAATAATCTACAGCAATAACCAACAGCAGATACCAACAGCAGCAGCAGCAGCAATAATCTACAGCAATAACCAACAGCAGCAGCAATAACAACAGCAGCAATAACCAACAGCAGCAGCAGCAATAATCTACAGCAATAACCAACAGCAGCAACAGCAGTAGCAATAACCAACAGTAGCAATAACAACAGCAGCAATAACCAACAGCAGCAGCAGCAAAAATCTACAGCAATAACCAACAGCAGCAGCAATAACAACAGCAGTAGACGCAATAACCAACAGCAGCAGACGCAATAACCAACAGCAGCCGCAGCAATAATCTACAGCAATAACCAACAGCAGCAGCAATAACCAACAGCAATAACCAAAAGCAGCAGCAATAACCAACAGCAATAACTAAAAGCAGCAGCAGCAATAACAACATCAATAACCAACAGCAATAACCAACAGCAGCAGAAGCAATAATCAACAGCAGCAGCAGCAATAACCAACAGCAGCAGCAGCAATAACCAACAGCAGCAGCAGCAATAATCTATAGCAATAACCAACAGCAGCAACGGCAGCAGCAGCAATAACCAACAGCAAAAACCAACAGCAGCAGCAGCAATAATCTACAGCAATAACCAGCAGCAGCAGCAATAACCAACAGCAGCAATAACAACAGCAATAACCAACAGCAGCAGCAGCAGCAATAATCTACAGCAATAACCATGCAGCCGCAATAACCAACAGCAAAAACCAACAGCAGCAGCAATAACAACAACATCAGCAGCAATAACCAACAGCAGCAATAACCAACAGCAACAATAACAACAACAACAACAGCAATAACCAACAGCAGCAATAACAACAGCAATAACAGCAGCAATAACAACAACAGCAATGACCAACAGCAGCAATACAACAGCAGCAATAACCTACAGCAATAACCAACAGCAGCAATAACAACAGCAATAACAGCAGCAATAACAACAACAGCAATGACCAACAGCAGCAATACAACAGCAGCAATAACCTACAGCAATAACCAACAGCAGCAATAACCAAATGCAGTAGCAGCAATAGCAGCAGCAGGAATAATGTCAGTGTGGCTTCACTATGCTCCCTTGTTTCTGTAATGACCTCAAATAGTTATTTAATTTATTTCATTTCCTTGTTTATTGTAGATCATTTGCACTAATATAAATGTAAAGGGTATAAATATAGAAAGCCTCAGAAAATATGTATACTGTTGGGGGCGCTGTTAGAAGAAAAGACTAGTGAGTAAAAACGGAAGAGAAGAAGCGCAGTTAACGCATGTTCTGTTGTTGTTAAAACTTTCAGCCCCAAAATCTGTCGCAGAAAACAAAAGAGAAAACAACCGGGGCGAATAAATCTACAGAAAAGAAAAAGTTGTCGTTGTTATTGTCCAAGGGGGCAACATTTCCGCAACAACTAGCAAACATATTATGGAACTATTTTGGGATCTACATTATGGCCAGACACCCAAACATCACACCCATATGATTTGTGAAACATTTAAAGTCAAAACCACTGGCATGAAATGTAGAGTTATAGTCCTTCATAACAGCTTCTAGTTCCAGTTCATCCCCTGTCAAGTCAAGTCAAGTTTTTTTTTTTTTTTACTCCAGACTTCACTTGCCAAGTTTGGCTTAGGAGAACGAACTCCCGAGGACGAGAGGACGCAAGTCCGGTTATTCTGTAAATGGGACAGCGGCGTTCTTGATCGCGTCACTCAGCACGCTCTGGCTACTCCGTTATCTCTTTATGTATATTTTAGGCAACAATAAAACGAAATATGGTATAAAACAACACTCTGCCTCTTTTAATTAAAAAAAAAATCTTAAACACTAAATGGCCACACAAATGTGGTTCAGGCAACATTGATTTTCTTCATTGCATATATTTATAACAACACGAAATATAAAACGCAACCCTGCTTCTTTTTGTTTTCATTTTAAAAATATGAAACATATTGAACATTAAAACTGACATTTAAAAAACAGAGACGGGGTTGTGTCATTTTATTTTATTATGTATGTACAGTGTGAATGTAGAATGTATACATCAACAGAATGTAGCCTATAATAAAATAAATATAAAAAATACTATATATATTTTAAAATATATAGCCTAAAATAAAATTACACAACCCTGACTCTTTTTGTTAAATGTCCGTTTTAATTATCTGATGCTGCTGTCTGCCCCGCTTAAAATCATTGGCGACGCGGATTTGTTTAGAACTATTGAGACTGTTACACGAATCACGTGACCGCGTGGCGGCGAGATCACAGTGTGTCGCAACTCTCATATTTAACGGCTCTAACCATAGATATTATATGATGTATATGGCTGTATCGGCTCTGGCTCCGTCCGTTTACGTTCAGCGAGGGGGAGGACGTCAAGCTCCACCCAATTAAGGGAAATCAAAACTTAATTTGAGGTCCAGCTTACTAAATTTGAAATATAACTCGGTGCAAGTAATAGCCTACAATATATACTTTAATGCCACGGCATTTTATTAACATGGATCAAAACGTGTGCAGACCACACTGTAAAAAAAAGGGTTAAGTTAGACTCGTCTAATTGTGTAGAAATCAACGCTCTGGCTGCACCAGCTGTAGCCTAATATCCGATAGGTGGCGCTTTTGTGCAGCTAATCGAGGATTGAGCTAGTCTCTCCACCGTTATGTAGGCCTAGCCTAGAAAATATCAGAATTAACTTGCATGAACAAATAGACTAAGTTTTGTTCGCACAATTAGCTTAATTAAACTCAAAAATTATATGACTGATATGCGCTTCGCCGCAGTGCCATTGCAAAATAAAAGTAGGTTATTTAATAAGATATTATTTGAAACGTACTAAATACTAAATAGTATTTTATATTGTAGTATAATACTAAATTGCTACAGCAATAATAATTCTTGATCAGTCAGATAAGGTCACTGTTGTCGCAGGGATACAGTTGCTCAGCTGTCAGTGTATTTATGTTCACTCTTCCTGTTCTTCACTGTGTGCGTAAAAACGCGCAATAACTCGCTCATGACAGCCCGATGACCACTCCTAGAAAGTTTGGGGCGGAGAGTCACAGTAATCTAAGTTGAAGCATCAAGACAGTTGCACATTTCTTAGATTTTTTTGGTTCGAAGTGGAAAATGTCGGGAGTCGCCTCTACCCTAGCCAAGAAGAGATTGCTGGCTGCAGGGTTTGGAACGAACGCCAATGCCACTAAATACCTCAACCAGGACTTTGAGGCGCTCAGGAGCCAGTGTCTCGGCAGAGGGACCCTGTTCTCAGACCCGTCTTTCCCAGCCGCACCCGAATCCCTGGGCTTTAAAGAACTCGGACCCAACACGTCCAAAACCAGAGGAATAGTATGGAAAAGACCCGGGGTATGATTTATGACGTTTTAATGGAGGGCATCGTTTGTGCGTTGTTTGTGGGAATGCCATGCATTTCCAAAATGTTTATTATTTGCATTTATGTAGGCTATAAACGGTTTTCTAATAACGAGCCTATTTGCGTTCTAACGTCCGCGTTGTTTTTAATATTAGGCTATATCTAGATGTGCATCAGACTGCCACAGTCGTCATCCGCGTTGCGTTTTAAAGCGGTGTACCGAAACCGTTTTCTCAACTGGAGACCAGTGTGGGGATTATAGCCTATAGCTACCCATAACAAAACTATTTTTTCAGAACGTTCCACTAATATTCGTTTGAAGTTATAAAAACGTTATCTCTGAATGTTCCCTGAACGCTTTGAGAACATTATTAAAGACCAGATAACGTTGAACATACAGATAACTTTTAATGTTATTGGAAGCACATCGTTTAGTGCCACGGCTTTTCACAAAATACTTTTTTTGTCATATATCTGTGTTATGTAAATCATAATGTTTTGCCTATGCCACATCTGATAATGATTGTTTGCTATGGTTCGCAAGCATTTGATTAACTTTTGTAGTTAAACAAACTTGAAAGCCATGTTAAAAGTTAGGCCCTACTCATATTTTATGACTTCTTATGGCCAGACCAAAATAATTCCCACAATGCATCATGTTGATTCTATTCCATTTAGTTGCATTGTTCACCATGGTCGAATTAATGCAGAACAGATGCACTTTAACAAATTGTTTTAAGGAAAATCAACTTGAATGTTTAAGTCATTTCAACTTAAATTATGTTGAATCTTGTATAACTTAAGAGAGTTGAATTTTTTGACGAGTTAAAGCAATGTAAAAACATGTTTTGTCATAACTTATTGATCATATAATTTGCTATGATCCTGTGTTTCAAATATGGCTGTCTTTGGTGTTTTTTGCAGGAGCTGTGCTCGAAACCACAGTTCATCGTCGGTGGAGCGACACGGACGGATATCTGTCAAGGAGCTTTGGGTAAAAGGAAAATTCATTTTAAGATTCTGTGTGCTAATCCTCCATGTTTGTCTAAATGTCAAGAACCTTTTAAATATTCAGACCGTGCCTTTAGGTCAACAATACAGCACACTGAGGCATATATCTCTTCTCGCCCTCCTTATCTTAATTCTTTAAACATAGGATACCTGCAAGTCAATTGCATATTAAACGTTTTTAAGTAGGCTACCCCAACCAATAATTCAGCATATTGCTCATTCTACTCTGTAAAAAAAGTCAACAAAATGCAGTAATACTATTGCGTGATTCTTTATAAAAGGTAACAAATTATTTACAATACTTGCAATGGTAAGTAAAAAACCTTTACTCTTTATTTGAAAAAAGTTTGCTTGCAATACCCAATGCTTGCAAATCCTGTGAAGCAAGTTAGTTCTACAAAGGTTTATTGTGAACTTGACAAGCAAACACTCACACATACTAGGGCGGGTCAGTATTTGAAGGATGCTTTTAACTTAGAGCTCATACCATTGTATTGTTAACTAAGACTTGATTTCACTTACTGAAAAAAAGCTGGAATAAAATAAAATACAAATATTAGATCTACTTAAAAAACTTAAGATAATTGAGATTAACTTAAAAAGTTGAAAACAAAAACTAAAATAAGTGAATAATAAAAAATTAAATACAAAATTAATTAATTAATTAAAGCTAAGAAGAAATGACAAAAGCACAACAAAATGACTAAAACTTCAAATAAAATGAAAATAAAAATATAAAATGAAAATATACAAAAAGCTGATTTTAAATAATAAATAAATAGGGTAACAATTTACAATAAGGTTTAATTTGTTAACATTAGTTAATGTATAACATGAACTAACAGTGAGCAATATATTTGTTAATGTTAGTTAATGCAAATACAGCTGTTCATCGTTTGTTCATGTTAGTTCACAATACATTAATTAATGTTAACAAATTCAACTTTTGATTAATAAATGCTGTAGTAGTATTGTATTTTCTTAGTTCGTGTTAACCATAGTTAACTAATGTTAACTAATGAAACCATATGAGTAAGTGTTACCATAAACACTATAACAGTATATAAACAATCCTAAAATAACACTGGAGGCTCATACCATAAAGCTTCACACTGCTAACTTTAGTAACGTCACTCTCACTGCTATACTTTCTTTTGCCTCATTCATTCCTGTGTTCGTACTGAAAAACTGAGCCAAACACATAATGCAAACCATCCGAACGTAGAAACTAGCCAGAGGGATTTCGAACAGTCATTAAAGGTTGCAGTTAAAGAGAGGAAAACCTGGCTGTATTTATCCAGTAAAGTCTTAATGTGGTACATGTGTCAGACTGCAGGAAAAGCAGCCTATTGTCTTTTGAAGAGAGCGGATTCAAGTCTCTGCATTTTCGACATGCATCTGCTTTCTCAGACTGGCAGCTCACCACTTGCGTGACATGAAAACCACAATAGCTGCTCCGATGCGATCACGAGTTTGAGTCTCTCGAAATGTGTCTGTTCTTGTTTGTCTGCAGGCATTTGAATGTGACTAAAGTTGCATTTCAAATGCAAATAATGTTCCATATCTGTAAAATAGTGAATAAGTGAGTGAGAGAGTAAGTGAATACAGGCCTCTCTGTGGCATGTTTAAACTCCAGACTGCAGAGCAGTTGTAAACACACAGTAACAGTCTCACTTCCTGTCTCTCAGGTGACTGTTGGCTGCTAGCGGCTATTGCTTCCCTGACCCTGAATGAAGACGTTCTGGCCCGAGTGGTGCCCGGCGGGCAGAACTTTGATGACAGTTATGCTGGAATCTTCCATTTCCAGGTATCTGCAGTGTTTCCCCAAGTGTGCCACTGTGCATTGGTGTTCATGTTACAATATAAAATCATTAGCATGCTAATCAACAATACTTTCTGATTGTGGCTTATTGCATATAATTGTATTAATATGCAAAAATATATTACAATCCTTAAAATACTGTGGTGGTACAGTGATGGTATTTACATTACAGTATATCATGGAAACTATATTAATTTACCATTATGTTTATGTGATACTCAAAACACATGGTATTACTATGGAAGCTTGTTTTCGCCGTGGAATAAAAAAAATAACAAGATGATTGTGAACTTTTTTTCTCACAATTCAGACTTTTTTCTCGCCATGCTGACTTTATGTCTTGTCATTTTTACTTCTTTTCTCAGAATTGTGAGATATAGGGGGGAAACGTGAGGAAAAAAAGTGTTTATATCTCACAATTCTGACTTTATAACTCACAATTGCAAGTTTATATCACGCAATTCTGAGAAAAAAGTCTGAAATGTGAGATCAAATCAGTCTTTTATTCAGTGGCGGAAACCAGCTTTTATTACCATGCCCGAATAAACATGAAAATACTACAGTAAATGTTACGGGGAAAAAACATAGTAACACGGTAGGTAAAAAAATAATAATGTTAATACTATTATAATATATTATTAGTAATAGTTCTATTTAATAAAATAGTTACTGTTCTTTTCAACTTTCTATTCATCAATGAATCCTGAAACTGTTTTCAACATCGATAATAATAATTCGATTCACCAAATCATCATATTAGAATGATATCTGAAGAATCATGTGACTCTGAAGACTGGAGTAATGATGCTGAAAATTCAGCTTTGATCACAGGAATTAAATACATTTTAAAATGCATTCCAATTGAAAGCAGTTATTTTAAATAAATGTTATGTTGTACAAATATTGCATAATAACATATTTTATTTCCTATAAACGCAGCCTTGATGAACGTTTAAATAGTAGTGTATATTGTAATACGCTAAATTTTGTAATACTACATTTTGTAATACGCTATATTGTACATGGCTAAAAAAAAAACATAGTAACAGCATATTATGTCTAAAAACCAACATAATACATAGTTCACGTCCAAAAGTATGGTAAAGTATGGTAATACTATACTAGTGTCCAAAAAAAAGCACTTTTTGGTGCATTTTCTTATTGCCTTTAATGCAGAGTTTGACTCAAGTTTGTATATGGGTGCCTTTGCAGTTTGTATATGGGTGTCTTTGCAGTTTAACACACATCTTGAGATCGAACAGATAAATCTGAGACTGCACCTTGTACCTTTGTCCTCTAGTTCTGGCAGTTTGGTGAATGGGTGGATGTTGTCATTGACGATCGTCTGCCAGTGAAAGACGGTGCGCTGGTGTTTGTTCACTCCGCCGAGGGAAATGAGTTCTGGAGCGCCCTGCTGGAGAAGGCCTATGCCAAGTTAGTGTTTGTGCATGTTGTTTCTTGTGTTTTCGTGTTTGGAAGGGCATTCATTACGGCAGTTAAGTTAGAACTGCCTAACCCAGAAAGCCGGCTTATTTGTGGAGCTTGCTTTCTAGGAAAACACCAACAAGGATAAGCATGTGTTTTCTTTAGGGTTGTCAATTGATTTGATTGCTCGCAATTGTTTTTAATATTTTAATGTTTTTATAACATTATGTAATTATGGTAACACATTCAATTTTAATAAATTCAATTTGTAATATTCAATCAATATATAAATGGGGAAAAACATATAGTTTGTATAGTAAATAAAAAATCCATTCATATATTTACGGTAATACATTTACCGCATAGACCAGGGGTTTTCAAAGTCTAAGACAGTGGGCCTCCCTTTTGACACAACTTACCCAATGGCAAATTATGAGTAAAGATGATACAAATTAAGCAATGTCCTAATTGCTTTCACTCACTTTACTTTCCTATGCAATCTCCAGTCTTAGATCAAATTAAGTTTTTTGAATGAAGGAATACTTCCAGAGTTGATCATACAAAAAAGTCTAAATAAACTGTTTAAAATATTGACATTTATTGTAAGGTTCAAATAAGTTTAATTTCTTGTCTAAACTGCGTCTGGCCATTATTTTCTGACTGCCACGTGGGGAGACAGGGCGGGATTTATATGACGTCCACCTGAGAATGCAGACACGATGGCTGGATTGCGTTTACATTACACTGAGATCCGATCACAATGCATCCTCGACTACCTCCGAACCGGGACAAACTGATCGGATAACATTCCGATCAGAAGCGCGTTTACACTCGTCTTTTCAATGTGTATGTGGACAACATCCGGATAATGCCAAGTGTAAACGCAGCCAAAGACAGCCGTTGTAACTAGCACAAGATGACTATAGGCTGGAGAGGAGTAATGGCAGAGCAGAATTAGACTTGAGAATACCAACAATAGCCAGACAGGACCTTCAAGTACAACAGCAAGGCACTCAGGGATCTCAGGCTCAGCACCAGGCTTGCTCCTAAGCAAAGAGTGTAAGCAGCCAGGGACGCTCTGCTAGCAGGACAGGACTGGAAAGAGACAAAGGAGACAGGACCAATTGCAGAACTAAAGCACTAAAGAAAAAAAACTTTGACAAAAAAAACACTATAGACTTTGGTAACAGGAAACAAACTATGTAGCGCAACACATGAGGGAGAGAGCACACATATAAGGGGAGCTAAGACCAAGAGGAACAGGTGAGCACACTCAGACAAACGAGGACTCAAAAAAGGGAGCAGAGAACATGAGGAACAGGTGACAACACTCGGACAAGGAACAGGTGACAACACTCGGACAAGGAACAGGTGACAACACTCGGACAAGGAACAGGTGACAACACTCGGACAAGGAACAGGTGACAACACTCGGACAAGGAACAGGTGACAACACTCGGACAAGGAACAGGTGACAACACTCGGACAAGGAACAGGTGACAACACTCGGACAAGGAACAGGTGACAACACAGACAAATGAGGACTCAACTAGACAAGAGGGCGTGGTACAGGGAAACAAGGAGGCAGGAACAGAGCAGCACATGGCCAACACAAACAAAACCATATGTTCAAGCACAACACAAACATAGAGACACGAAACAAAGACAAAGCTGCCACGGCAGAACCCTGCCAGTGTAGCTTTTCATTTTTTAAACACCCATGTAGGAAGAAACATCATGGCCATATTCCAGGAGGACAATGTCAAGATTCCTCAGGCTCAAATTGTGAAAGAATGGTTGGGAGGATCAGTTAGGTCAGCAAAATGTATGCACCTCTCGATTGAAACATCACAACAATTATTTCCATTAAGAGGAAATTTCCATTTATCGCTGCCAGCTGAACACGTAATGTCAACACCTGTTGTTTGTTGCGTTGTGTGTAAGATTGCCTACTAATTTTGGAATCACCATGTGAACTATGGGAATGGCCCCGCCCACAAGCGGTGATGTCATGAATGAGCATTTATAATAGGGATGAAATTGAGTTCTGCAGTGATGACGTATTTTGGTAGGCCAACCCGTAAGTTCGCATCACCCTGGTTCCGTCGACAAAAACCCAATAGGATTCTTCCGTTGTCTTTTGGATTATTGCAGAAAACAAGCTATGCGACCAAAATTTTTTTATGATTCTTACACGTTTGTTCATCACGATAAACTTCACAAAATGAGCACAACTTTATGAATTTTGAAGCCTAAATACAATTGGAAGAAATAAAACTTTTAATGTAGACTATATGCAAACTACACTAGTCGCATGACTTCAAAGTCACAATCACTAAGCTTCGACAACTCTTTCAGTCTTTTTTTAAGAATCATTTTCCCTGAAACTTTGAGTTAACATATAAACATAACAAGGCTGTGAAAGCAAATTGATGAGTAGTTGAGTTTATTTTGTTAGCTGTGGAGACGTTTAATGTCTCTGACAACCTCTGTAGTACCATTTAGCTTCTTGTTAGAAACTACCTTTTTTAAGACAATATTATTTTATGTTGTAGAATAAAACAATATCTTGAGCTTGTGTTCATCACCACAGACCTTATTTCTGGCATTTAACCAAAAACCCATAAAAAACCCAATTGACTTCAGGATGATGAAGCCAGAAGTGCTAAAATGCTGATTTGTTTCTGTGAATTGGCCTAAAATCTTTGTATAGTATCAAACATGTTGTTTAATAGGATTTACAATAGTTTCTTTTTTAACGATACTGTCTTATACTGTAGGTCTTAAATAGTTTCTGAAACGAAGGCCAAAGACATGTGCGCACATGTCGCTTCATAACTCTAACGTGAGTTTTATGGTTTCTGCCAGGGTGAACGGCTGTTATGAAGCCCTGTCTGGAGGATCCACCAGTGAGGGTTTTGAGGATTTCACTGGAGGCATCGCTGAGAACTACGACCTGAGTAAAGCACCTTCCAACATGTTTCAGATCATCCAGAAAGCCCTGGATGCTGGAGCTTTGCTGGGCTGCTCCATCGATGTGAGATTCCTCTGCCTGCACTCATAACTCTTATATATTACAAGCGTTTTATGTAAATCTGTGTGTGTGTTCACTAAGGCATGTTTACACCTGGTATTAAGATGCGTTTTCTTGATCGAAGCACAAGTGGACGACACTAAATACAGGTGTAAATGGAGTCTTAAACGTTTTGAGCTTGTCCACTTTCAACCACTTCCAGAGGAAGTGAAAACGTATTAGACCGGATTGCTTTCGTACTGTAAACGCTCATGTGGATTAATCGCGATTAATCGTTTACAGCCCTAGTTCAGACACAAAAGACTGTCTACTCTCCTCCTACTGACCTAACGCGTTAACATTATGGGAATCGCTCTTGCCAGACGGGATTTAAACTTTGTCGGCTGCGGCTAGAGACCTAAGTTCGGTTTGAAGATGAAAAACATACCAAGCACAATATTGTTCTCTCACGATTCCTGATTTCTCACACAACACTCACCGTGTTCTGTCTTGCGTCTGTCAGAGCAGAAACTGAAGCTGCTGCTCTCCATATATTTTCCCATCATCTCCGGTCGTGTTTAAATGTAAATTGCTCAAGCTTGTTTTCGTCCATTAGACCGAAAGATCTGAAAACCCATACATTAACCCGCCCCATAGACCCTCCCCTCAAAGAAATCAGGACAGCAGTGGTTGAAAGTGGACAAAAGAGACAAATTAAAACACCAGGTGGAAACGGGAATGTGGCTCCCTCATCTACTTGTGATCCGATCGACCAAAATGCAACTTAATACCAGGTGTAAACGGGGCCAAAAAAAGTTTCATTTGGAAATAACTTTTGGGTCATAAGCCTCGCCCTTTGTCAGATATCCCTGTTTAATGCTTATTTCTATGGTGTAGATCACTAGTGCTTCTGATTCAGAAGCCGTCACCCGTCAGAAGCTGGTGAAAGGCCACGCCTACTCGCTCACAGGGGCGACAGAGGTATGAATAAAGTTATTGGCAAGCCCTTTTTTAATGACAGAATTATTAAATTTTGTCATTAGAGTACATGCTGTTTTTCTTCAGGTGAACTATCGTGGCCGCAAGGAGAAGCTGGTCCGTATGCGCAACCCTTGGGGGCAGGTGGAGTGGACCGGAGCCTGGAGTGACAGGTACGGTTTGATTACCGCCAGAACCAGAGATATGACATAAGTGCATCGGTATACTGATATAATTCAGAAAGTATGAGGTCGCAATCGTGCAGTGTCGATAAACTTGACTGATGAAAACGGTTAGAAACTAAGGTTTTTATGACTTCGTCAACAAAGAAAATAATGAACTGATTTTAATTAAAACAAACATACTGTTGATTACAAATATGACAGTTGCTAAATTTTACGCATAAATCTATATGAAAACGTTTTCACGAACAAATCATGATTCGTCATTAACTTTCCCAGCCAACATTTCCATGTGGGCCTTTGATGGGCTGTCACTTGGGCTCTGCATGGGCAACCAAAAGAGGGCCCAGATAAATTTGTCCACCGGCTCCACATGGGCCCCATGTATGTTAGCCCATAGGGGCCATGATTGGTCCATAGTGGCCTCTAAGTGGGGCCCATTTAGATGTTCATTGTATGAGCTCACTTAGGTCCCAAATGGGTGCTAATAATGAGGCCAAGGTGGGCTACACACAAAAACCTTATGGGGGCCACATGGGTGATCACCCTGGACCCACAAATGGCCCCATTATATTTTTTTGTTTAACCACAATGGGTGAAAATTGGGCCTCATTTATTAATTTCTTAAAGATTCCAGTGGGTCGGATAATTCACTATGCAAAATTCACTTTTCAAACCACTCTGATTTTATGTGGTACTCCATATATTTTAAATTACATGATAAAATATATAAACTGTTTATAAATATATAAAATGACTTCATCTCGGAATGCGTAAATCATGTTTTTTATTGAATGCCATGATAAAACCTCTTGAATGCATCAGGATGAAATTCCTGTATAGCCTGTACAGACTCTTCAGCTTCATACCTAAAGAATAAAGAAAGAAAATACATAGAATTAGTAATAATCGGCTGGTCAAATATGCAAACAGAGAGAGAGAGACAAAGTTTACTCTGTGTTATTTCAGGAGACAGTTTTTGCTTGTAGTTTTTGTTGATGTTAACACGACGGCAAGCAAAAGAAGTATCCAATTGCAGTAAAGTTTATTTTTGAAAACACATAAATAGAGTAAATATAAGCAGGGGTGCAGATGTGGGAAGTACAAACAAGGAACATAAAACAAAACAAGACTGGAACGATATTCCAACAAAAATTGCGATTGTATTGCGAATTGTAAACTTGCAATTGTAAGATAAAAAGTCGTAAAAATTATCTTTTAAAATGTTTTATCCTGTGGCGGAAACAAGCTTCCATAGAATAGGGTTTTAAACACAGGAGTATAAATACAGCTAATTACAGAGGAGCTAACAAGAGACAGGTGGAGGTTATTAATTGTCATGGAAACACACAAGGGTAACTATGGTAACAAACAAGGCAGGAAACAAAAAAACACAAACAAATCACAAGGTTTGAAACCCTTTTCACTGGACCTTTTCAAACAGTTGTGGCAATTTACTATTAAGGGAAGTTGTGACATTACCAGTAAATTAAACTTAAGTGCTTCCCCTCATGCGGACCAATGAAGACAATGGCACAGCATTTAAAAGATAATTTCCGATGACTGACATCACAGAATTTACCGGTATTCTGGTGCTGATGTATGAATGTCTCTTACCGGTAAAAAGTCAGAACGCCATTGCTTGTGTGAACAGCATATTTGTGTATTTACCTGTAAAGTCATTCTGGTAATTTTAAGGTAATTTACCGGGATTGCTGTGTGAAAGGGGCTACTGAAACAAGAGAGCATAAAAATACACTTCAAAATAAAAGCCCTACAACTCAAAACCGGGTAAACGAGACAGGAATGTAACAGATTATTGTTGAATATTATTTATTATTTGGTTTATTATTTTTTTGAACTTTGTAGTGCAGATTTTTCTTTTATTTTTGTCAGCTACAATTAGATGCTATTTAGACTAAAATCAATGAATGTGACAATGAAATACTGAATAAAAACACTGCAGCCATAAGATCATTAACATATAACCGTCTATATTGACATATGTGGCCTATTCAGAATTCATTAATCTGCCCTTGTTGAACAACAGTGTGAATTATGACAGGATGTTAGTCATTCATAACAGAGGTCAATTTCATAGAGAAGTCTTAAAGGTACAGTGCTCAGTGGAATGTGGCCTCTGGTGAATTCATAGTTTTATGGAGTACTTTGGAACTTATTTGGAAACGACAGCATCAAACATCATAATTAAACATCTACATCAAACACTGAACTGCTGATGGTTATCTGAAGTGTTTACTTCTTCTTTCCTTTAGTTCATCTGAATGGAACAGTGTTGCGGCTTCAGAGCGACCTAACGCCAGCGTTGAGGATGGTGAATTCTGGTGCGTTTACAATCTAACGTCCAATATAGGGTATTAAAAAAGTTCCATACATTATATTAAATACGTATAACATGTTTTCCCTATTTGTTTAGGATGTCATTCTCAGAATTCCAAAGCAATTACTCTCGTATAGAGATCTGCACTCTGACCCCGGACACCATTACCAGTGATTCGGTAAAACACTGGGCCGTGACTAACCACGCCGGCACTTGGAGGAAAGGCTCCACCGCCGGGGGATGCAGAAACAACCCTTGTGAGCCACAAAAGAACTGCAAACACACTATAAAGCATCATAAATCAGATTCAGATTTCAGTGCAAACAAAATGATTCACATGGACAAAGTTTGGTTTGTTTTATAATATTGCTAATGGCTGCATTCACTCATTGCTCAGACACCTTCTGGATGAATCCTCAGTATGTGATTAAGCTGGAAGATGACAATCCAGACGATAATGAACCGGACTGCAGTTTCGTGGTGGGTCTTATCCAGAAGGATCGGCGTCGCATGAGGAAAATGGGAGAGGACATGCACACTATCGGCTTTGCTATTTATGAGGTGGGTGGAGACACAAAGAGCAGTCTAAACATTGTGATTATGATGGATGGAGAGGACACATGTTCCTTACACATGTACTTCAATAAAAATCCCAATTGTTACATTTAAACAATATCAAATCAATGTTTTTTGTTTGTTTCCACAGTTACCTCCTCAGGTAAGCATTAAACTACAAAGAGAGGTGGTGACTTTTCCCTTGACCAATCATATCTGAGAATTCACATTAGTCACAGCCTTCCTGGCTCGCTGATTGGCCTTTGTCTCCATCAGTTTCAGGGTCAGCGGGACGTGCACCTCGATAAGAACTTCTTCCTGACGCACGGACAGAAAGCTCGCTCTGAGACTTTCGTTAACCTGAGGGAGGTCTGCACGCGCTTCAAATTGCCTCCAGGAGAATACCTAGTTGTGCCTTCCACCTTCGAAGCCAACCTGGACGGAGACTTTTGCCTACGCGTCTTTTCCGAAAGAGAGACCGAAACACAGTAATATATCCCTTCTGTGTGAGCTTTCCCTACTTAAAGGCACAATATGTAAGATTTTGGGGCCCTATTTTAGGGCGTGTCCGAATCCACTTTTGCTAGTTTAACGTAAAATGGTAA
Organism: Phoxinus phoxinus; assembly: GCF_949152265.1. NCBI lineage: Eukaryota > Metazoa > Chordata > Actinopteri > Cypriniformes > Leuciscidae > Phoxinus > Phoxinus phoxinus. The sequence goes on from NC_136895.1 coordinate 12,347,579, forward strand.
ATATGGTTGCCGCGCATGGTCTAAAAGGGTTGTCCCTATTCTCTTAATGAGTTATGGGTGTGTTTTAGGCGTATCGTGCAATAAACCAATCAGAGTCTACTCTCCCATTCCCTTCAAAAGCCAGTTGCGCTTGCGTCATGGCGGATTGCTGTTTACATGGCTGAATTTGCAAGCAGAGAAACGGATCTGCTCGAGGTTAAAGCGCACAAGCAGACCATCTAGGGGACAAAGTGTACACGCGTTGTCGACCCGCCTATAGGTGCATATTACTAGATTACTATGATAACTGCGTCGGGCTGAAACTAGCTAAAAACATTTGCGTCACGCTTGCCGCCGCATTTCACCAGATGTATGATAGGGCCCTTGGATTCAAATATCCAAAAACCATTTGAACGATGTTTTAATTTTTCCGATAATGTTTAAATCCAGAGAAATCCGGTATTTCTTTTTTCCTGATTGCTTTCCATCGGCTGTGGAGGTGAAGACGACAACTCCCATGATTCCACACACATTAACGGTGTCATCAAGCTACGCCTTTGTTGTTCTTTGAATAAGCGAACTCTAGCGGCGAAACTTACATACTGTGCCTTTAATGCCAATATGCAAACTGAATTTATTTTTATTTCAAATACTTGGTTCTGAATTTAATTGATTGGAAAATCTTATGTTTTCTCCTAGAATATGTGATGACCCTGTGGATGCTGAATTACCGGATGTAAGTAACTCAACAGACTGCTCTCAAATAATATAATGTAACGCTCTCAAAAGTCAACAGCATCACATTAGCTATGCTTCCTTCCAAAATTGCTTATTCAGTTCATGCGGAAAACTGAAATACCACATAAAACATTTGGGAATAAAGCACCGTTTCTATCCCATGTATTCAAGAGAACAAAATCGTCAATACTAGGGAGTCCATGCAGTTATTCAGTCACATGATCTGTTGAGTCACATGTTTTTTGTTTCCCATCAAAGAATTTAGTCGGTAAATGTGTTTCCATCATAGTTTATGAGCGTTTTCTTATCGGATAAAAAAAATGTATCCGCTTCAATACGTACATTGTTTTTTTTAGTCACATTTTAATATTTGATCCGCATCTTGCCGTTTCCATTAAACATTAAACATTGCCATTAAAATATTTTCCACAGCCTGTCACATGTTGATTTCTATTACTAGTAGAAAGTTGAAATTATCATTTTAATTTAATAATAATTCATATCTAATAGTAACAATAATAAATGAATAAAAAATAACAACAATAATGAGAATCAATGAATAAAAAACAATCATCCTCATTAAGCAATATTAATATTTTGGGTTGTAATCAACATTTTGACACAAATGTTGCTGATAAGTCGTATTGAACCTAGAACTTTCCTTTAAAATGTGCTTCTTCGTGTTTTCAGGAGACTGTCTCAGACGCTGAAGTTGAATCTGGATTCAGAACCATGTTCGTAAAACTCGCTGGAACTGTAAGTGGAGACGACTTGTTATGCAGCAAACATTTATATATTCTGAAAAGCAGAATCAGAACTGAATCATACTTCTCTCGGTAGGACATGGAAATCTCAGCCTCAGAGCTCATGACTATCTTAAACAGAATCATCGCAAAACGTAAGTACTCCCGCATCCTTTAGTTTACACTCGAGATTAAGGGGGAGTCTAAGGAGCTGTGCGTTGTTTTATAGGAACTGACTTAAAGACAAGCGGCTTCAGTATGGAGACGTGTCGTGTCATGGTGAACCTCATGGATGTATCCTCTCAGCTGCTACTGCTCACAATTTTATGTTTGTGTTAACATGACATGTGTGCTTGAGTCAGGAATTACAAGAATTTGATGTGTTGTATTGTAAATTTCCCTTAACCGTATCTCAGGACAGTGGGAATGGAAAACTGGGTCTGGGAGAGTTCGCTACTCTGTGGAAGAAAGTGCAGAAATACCTTGTAAGAGATCCTAAAACCCAGAAGCCTTTAACATGATTAACCATTTAACATTATTTTGAACATATTGTCTTGTTTGAAAATCACCCCAGGCAATTTACAAGAAGAATGACATGGATGGTTCAGGAACCATAAGCACTACAGAGCTGCGTATGGCACTGAAAGAGGCCGGTAAGTCAAGACAGACTCAGATACTCGCACACATACAAGCAAGAATCTCATTTTGGGGGTGTATTTTAATATTCACTGCTTGTGTTTTATTTCCTCTCCTAGGTTTCTGTCTGAATAACGCTATATTTCAGCTGCTGGTAGCACGTTACGCTGAGACAGACATGACCCTTGACTTTGATAACTTTGTGGCCTGCCTCATGCGTCTGGAGATGATGTTCCGTAAGTCCCTTGAGTGTTCGTTTATCAAATATCTTGGATTTAACACATTTCATCATATTTAGATTTAAAGGTAGGGTAGGCAATTTTGGAGAGGCTAGCAATAGCGAGCTAGCTTAGAAAGCATAAGATCCCCCCCTCTCCAAAGCCACGCCTCCTTCAAAACACATGAACAGCAAGGAGCAAACAAAAGTGTCACGAGAGAGGGCGTTAAACTACCTCATGTCTCAAACACATAACATTACAATAATAATGAACATAAATAATTTAAAGAGCTCTGACCTGTACCATCTGACTGCTGCAAATTAATTTCACCGTTGATACTAGTCACGAACCACTCCAAATATAACGTCACGGGTTTCCATCTCCTTCAAATTTCAGTAGTTATGTTGTGAACGCAGCATAAGCTGGTTGTTTTGGTTCAGGAGGAACTGTAAAAGGCGGCTGCTGTTTCGGTGCTCAGTGACTGACGTCTGTCTAACTCTGCATAGCATGAAACACACTGATGACGAGTGGTATGGAAATTCATATTTTGACAGGCAGGTAGGACATCGTATTGTTGCATTCGAACGGAATGCAATGATTGGACAGACATTTTATGGTCCTGAGACTTCCACAGAAGATATATGTACTAGGGATGGCCAAATTTCAAAAATATTGTATTCAAATTATTGGTCTCATAAAAAACGAATACATCGTAATCTGCTACAACGCATGTGCAGGTTACTTTTCTTCCTGAACAAGTACGGACCCCGAGTCCATGTAGCTTTCACATTCACGCGAATCACGGCACAGTTCGAGTGCAACCGTACTCAGACCACCTCTTTCAGGTAGTCTCGGGTTCGGTACCTCGGGGCGCTCCCAGGTCCACATGACAGCTTTCACATTACCGATTTTTCATGCAAGCCGTGCTCCTGTTCTGAACTCGGCCAGTGTAAAAACGGCCTTAGTTTGTGTGCCTATCATTTTCACTGCATTTACGGCCAGCAAAGCAAAATTCAAATAGTATTTATATTTTTTTAATAATAATTACAGATTGAATATTCGACTATTCATGCACACCCCTAATATGTACATGTTTTAATATTTAGACTTCTGTTATTGATTGCTGTCAGGATGTGAAGAGAGTTTCAACCATGCAGGATAACAAAAAGTGTTTATGAAAAAATTGCTTTAACTGATTTGACTCTTAAATCTGCATAGAAAATATCTGCAGATTCTGTCTAGGCATTTCATGTTGGGTCAACCTTGTCGTGCTGGATATGCAGAGGTTTTGTACGTCTCTGATCTGATCATTGTGAATGTGTCTCTCATTTCTAGGGGTGTTCAAAAAACTGGACGCCCACAAAAGTGGCTTCATTGAGCTGGACTTTCAGCAGGTTTGTCACGCTAAAACTTTTTTTTTAAATGTAAATATTGAAATAAATACATATTTTAACACATTTTCTATATATTTTTTAGTGGCTGAACTTTACCATGATTTAGATGACTCCCCAACAGACCACATCACTCAAGAATGAATTATTAAGATTACATGTGTTAAACTTTTAAAGATAGGTATTTACTTTTATTTTTTAAATTGTCTATTGCACTTTTGACCAGTCTTACTTCCAGATTTTGCATGCTTTTATTGTGTTTGACATTGTCACACTATTTTCGTTTACAAATGGAAGCATTGTTGAACCAGGAGAATCTGAACCACTGTGTATTAAAACTGTGTGCATTATTATTTTATTTTATTTTTCCCTCTAAAGAACATTATTAAACACTTTTGAAACTGTACGAACTCGTATTTTTGTACATGAATGGAAGTTACTAAAGAAACACTTCCGGTCCCTTTAAGGCCCTTTTCAGAAGGCGTATTACATTTGACGTCTCAGCTGTCAATCATTCCCTAGTCCCGCCCTTATAGGCGTGGCCGTGCACTGCGGTACCCTGATTGTTGTCTCATCTGCACGGGATCCGTTCATCTCTGTTGTCCGTTATTTTAAAACGAAGCCGCTGGGCTGATAACCATAACGACAAATAAGCGGTGGTAAGTTTTGTTTAACTTTTCCGTGTTAACTATATACGGTATCCGTCTGTTAGTATAAAACCCCTGCCCTATATTTCTAGCAAGTGACGAAACTATTTTCTTATTGCTTATTTGTTTAATTTCTAACGATGATTGTGAATCGATATTAATAATTGTAAACAAAGGGCTCACATTTAGGATGTGCATTATATCTATATCTATATCTATCTATCTATCTATCTATCTATCTATCTATCTATCTATCTATCTATCTATCTATCTATCTATCTATCTATCTATAACGTTATATATAATATTATCTATATTATGAACTAATTTACAACAGCAGATACAAACTGATGGCACTAAAGCAGCATGGTTGAATATATGGTGAATATGTGCAGCTGTTTTTGAGGGTGTGTTCATTCATCATCTAAAACAAACACTAGAATGCTGATGCTCAGTCTGGCCTATTGATTTCACATCACTAAGTCAGCCGACATTGTATCAGTAGCTAGTGCTGTTTACATTCCACATGATCTGCCCTATTGCACCTCGAAAAAACCCACAGACTAGTTAAAAGTTTGTTATTTTGGTATAGTTTCAAGAGAACGTTTTGGAGAACATCCACTGCCCTTTTAAACCTTATATAAATATATAAATGTTTGTAACAACCAGCCATGTAACAACCAAAGTACATGAATATAGCTACATCAAAATACCATGGTATTACCGTCTGTTAGCATCACTGTACTATATTAACATGAATTCATCATGCGGTAGCAAATTAGCTATGAACTGATTTCATAATACTTTTCTAAATGACCTTTTTCTCCTCAAGCCCACGGCCCTCACAAGGAACTGAAGGTATATTCATCATCTTGTATTTCTGTAGTACCAGTTTAAATTAAGGAATGATAATGACCTAAATATGGACTTAATTAACAGTTACCTCAGCTGGGTGTATGAGGTTTCCTTTTGCTAACGCTTTGAGAACTGCCCTCCATTGCATTGTCCATGAAATCACGGTAAACAGGGTCTGGAAATCTGCAGAGCTGATGTTTAACCCTATTACAAGACCACATGAAATTAGCCAGTCATTAGTAAACCTCTCTCCACCCTCAGTAGGGCTTGTAATCGAGTGTCTGTTGTAGAGGGCATTTCTCTCCGCACGCTGGACTAAAAGCCGCATGAATGCTGCTGCACTAATAATGGCAAAGTGGGTGACCATAAGCGAACATAAGCAAAGCATCATAAGCTTTTAGCAGCAGCACTTTACGCTAAACGCTCAGAGACATTGAACGCGCGCTGTCGAATGATGGGTGCTATTCCTGTGCTAGCTTCTAGTCTCCAACTACCACATGCACACACTTTCACTCTTTTGTTTTGTTTGGTGTAGTTGTTTACGCTCCGGACTTGTGATCAGGAGGTTGCTGGTTTGATTCCCGCAAGAAGCTAGTCATGAGCTATGATCATTTAAAGCGATAGTTCACTAAATAATTTACTGTCCCTGTTGTTCCAAACCTGCATTTCTTCCATGGAACGCAAACAGAGAAATGTTGAAGAAAGTGCATGTCTTTTCCATGTACTGAAAGTAAATGGAGACTGTGGGATACGGGTTTGGAACAATATGGGATGGGATCTGCTTTGTGTTTAAATGACTACCTTATTTTGGTGCACTACAGTATGTTTTCCATTGGAGGAGTGTCGTCGCGTATCTACGCGGAGCGCTTGCAGGCTGAAGGGATGGGAAGCAATGACAACGCAGTCAAGTTCCTGAACCAGGACTACGAGGAGCTGAAGAGAGAGTGTGTGGAGAGCGGCAGGCTGTTTGAGGACTCCTGCTTTCCCGCCGTGCCACAGTCACTGGGCTTCAAGGAGCTCGCGCCAAACTCCGCCAAAACACGCGGTGTGCAGTGGATAAGACCCACTGTGAGTGTCGCAGAGCACAGTCTATACAACTGCATAGTCACTGAGGGAACATGCTTTTATTTTGTTTTTGACACTGTGGCAGTGGGAGCAAAACGACTGAGCTAGACTCGAACTCTCATGTCCCACCTGAGAACCAAGATGCAATGAGATCTGGTGACACATTTGAACTTGAGAGTTAAATTACTTTGTAATGGACAAGCTAAAATTAAATATTCCCTCTTTTCTCAAAAAAAAAAAAAAGAAAAGAAAAAGAAATATCCATATGTATACCGGTATGCTGAAACATTTAATTCATTTATTTAAATTGTTTAATTTCTTCACACAAGCAGCAAGTAATGTCATTTCTTCATTGAATCATCAAGGAGTGTTATATTTGTCTCGGCCTGTGCATCATTGTCAAAACTCAAACAATATTTTCATAGGCAAACTGACAGTATCCAACCTGTTCAATATATGTATTGACTTGTTTGCATCTCATATATAGACAGATACATTTATTTTATCATCTCGCAGACATGTGATGAAGATGTTTGATGATATGGTTGATAAGTAGTCATGCGTGAAGTGTGTTATTAGGTTGACAGGGAGAGGATCGCACTTTGGCTGAGGTGTATTTGCTTGCGTAATGTTTGCAGGAGCTGTCGAACAATCCTCAGTTCATAGTTGGTGGAGCCACTCGGACAGATATTTGCCAGGGGGCTCTAGGTGAGTATGTACTGTGCGAGCCTGGGTGTGTATGTTTGTGCATGCTTGCACACGTTAACGAATGTCAAAAGATTCATTTGTGCTTCACTGCAGTTTGGGTGATCCTACAGCTTAACTATATATGCAAAACAGTGTCTACAACCTTCACACATACTGGCTGTCAAATGTTGCCACACAAATGAAAAAAAAAACGATGTCTCCCACTTTTTTTACATCGTATATTTGCAGAAATTCATCAATGTATTGTAGACATAAAAGCATAGGTAGGCGATTATCATGATTTGCACATTAGCATGTTTTTATTGACATTGATGTAAATGTAATGTAATATTATATTACATGGACGATAGATAGATAGATGGACGGATGGATAGATAGATGGATAGATAGATAGATAGATAGATAGATAGATAGATAGATAGATAGATAGATAGATAGATAGATAGATAGATGGATAGATGGATGGATAGATTTTACTGGATGTATTATATTTGGGTTAATTACAGTTGGTTTTATGAATGAATTTGACAAATCCCACATAGTCAAAATCGGATTTATTATGCTACTATGATCACATGCACAGTGTTTTAAGTCACTTCTGAGAGGAAATGTGTGTTATGGGGCTAGATGAATGTGTGTGTTTGTTTCCTGGCTGGTGGGAGTGTTCAAACAAGATGCCTGAGTGGTGAGTCACAAACACGGGTGTAGCATTAGAGAACTCTGCCATTGCTGGCTGCAAGCCACAACCCACAGTGTGTGTGTGTGTGTGTGTGTGTGTGTGCGCGCGCGCGTGTGAGACTGTGGGTGTGCACTAATTAGTGACAAAGTTTGTACAGCAAACACTGGGTGGAGTAGGATGGGGAAGCTTATCGCAGAAATGCATTTTACCTTTCAGTTAGAAGATATAAACGATTGAGCCTCCTCAGACAAACGGGTTTGGCTTTGCCAAGGGTGTTTGAGATAAAACAGCATTCTTCCAGAGTAAATATAGAGTACGGAAGCATCTCAAGCACATTCTCCTCCCCCTCTTTGGCTGTGGGTGGAGGGCTCCCCCTAATGGTCATTGTAGTACACATATTATATTTATCATACTAGTTATTGTTTCTACAGAATTAGCTTCTCAAACATTGAATTTTGAATTAAAGTAGTAATAATAGCTGTAGTATTCATTTTATTTTGGCTAAAACTATGGTAACCATGGTACATTTTTATAAGGGTAATAGGTTTGAAAATTAATTTCAAAAGAAGAATTAATTGCAAAAATAAAACCTGTATTTGTGCTTTCAGCACTCTTCTCATCTGCCATTGGTTCACCAGACAGATAGCCCCGCCCCAAACTCATGCCATTGGTTGAACAGTTGCTATGCATCAGTTAATTCAGGAATCCAGTCTGAATGGCTATAAAACTAACTTAAAGTCATCATGAATTCAAAATAGACAAAATTCTAAATAAATGGATTTCAAAACACTGCACGTATTATAAATTGTTTATAAATGCACATTTTTTTTTTTTATTAATGTGCCCTCATGAAAAATAACCTCCCCTCCTTCTTGCAGCATCATCTCTTCTCTGATGATGTGTTCACTGGCATGAGGGCGGGGCAACCTGTCACTCACATCATGAGATCCAACAATAGCAAACCGCAACCATCCAATCAATTCCTGATTGACAGAAATAAAGTCGCGCCCTACATTTTTCTTCTTCGAGAAGCTGTTTTACTTGAATATAAGCCACAATAGGGCAGCTTTTTTTTTTATTGCAGTTTAACTGCAGCTTTTTTAAATTCAGTTTCATGCTGATTTAATAGTAAAACAACTTTCAATAAATACTTTTTTGGGGACTTTTTTTGGATCAGTTATAAGCGTTGTTATAGTACATAAGGCTAATTTTTCCTCAGAATGTCTTGCCCTATAGGCTTCCACTGTAAATGAAATACAGTAACAGTATTTTCTGTGGTCATTTTTCTCCACCCAGGTGACTGTTGGCTGTTGGCTGCCATCGGGTCCCTGACTTTAAACGACAAGCTGCTTCACAGAGTTGTTCCTCATGGGCAAAGCTTTACGGACGAGTATGCCGGCATCTTCCACTTCCAGGTGCACAGCCGACTGTTAATAAACTATATTTTTCTTTACCTTTCCATGCACTAATGTGTGTTGTTTGCTTGTTGTGCAGTTCTGGCAGTTTGGCGAGTGGGTGGACGTTGTGATTGATGACCGATTGCCTGTAAAGGATAAAGAGCTGATGTTTGTTCACTCAGCAGAGGGAAATGAGTTCTGGAGCGCCCTTTTGGAGAAGGCCTATGCCAAGTGAGTCTCTTCCTCTCTTTTCTTCTTCTATATGGCATTTATAGGGACCATAATGTGTGTGTGCCTGTAGGCTGAACGGCTCATATGAAGCTCTGTCGGGAGGTTCCACCACCGAAGGCTTTGAGGACTTCACCGGTGGAGTGGCCGAGATGTACGAGCTGCGCAAAGCTCCCAAAGACCTGCACCGCATCATTGCCAAAGCCTTGGAGAGAGGCTCACTGCTGGGATGCTCCATTGATGTGAGTCCCTACAGCGCCTACTACAGGCCTGGAGACACACTCAACACTTTATGAGTTATCCAAATAAAGATGGACAGTTTTTTTGTGTGATTTAAGTGTGTTTGTCTGATAGATCACCAGTGCCTTTGACATGGAGGCCGTGACCTTTAAGAAGCTGGTGAAAGGGCATGCGTACTCCGTCACAGGTCTCAGAGAGGTCAGGATCACGTCTGAAATGCATCTCGAGCTCATTATTTTATCATTTTAATCATTTGCATCAATCTTTTGTTGTTTTCATTTTAGGTGAATTTCCGTGGCAAGAAAGAGAGGTTGATCCGCATCCGAAACCCTTGGGGGCAAGTTGAATGGACTGGGGCTTGGAGTGACAAGTGAGTCAGCCAATCAGAATGAATTTGAATGGACTCGCTATACCGGACATGCTCAAAGTATTACACTTATACTTCATTTCCAGTTCTTCTGAGTGGAATGGAATTGATCCAGCAGAAAGAGAGGAAATGAACAACCATATGGAGGATGGCGAGTTTTGGTAAATCTCCCGCATAGAAATCTGATCTTTATGGATTATGCGCTCTATATTAGGGCTGTGAGTTAGTTCCAAGAAGAAGTGATTCTTTGATTCTGAGATGTTGGGAGTCCAGACTCCAGAGTCGACTCCAAAGCTTTGGATATACGTGAGTTGCATGTTTCAGAGTGAAGCGCGGCACTGTGTTCATTTACACTGTGTTTTTTTCTTAAAAATCGAGAAAAATAGTCTGGAATCAGTTCTTGGAATCGACTCCAATTCCCAAAACTCCCGTGTAAACATTTTCTTTTCCTTCCCAGAGTTTTCCTGTGATACCGATGCTTTGCTTCTCTGTCCACATCAGGATGTCATTTGAGGAGTTCAAACGCCAGTTTTCTCGTCTGGAGATCTGCAACCTCACACCAGATGCTCTGAGTGAAGATTCTCTCAATTTCTGGAACACGATTAAGTTTAATGGCACCTGGAGGCGAGGAAGTACAGCTGGCGGCTGCAGGAACCACCCCAGTGAGATTCATGCACAATGAAACTTATTCATCAGCTAAAACATACTCCATTACAAATCTAGTTTGGTGTCTCTTTTGTCAGATACATTCTGGATAAATCCTCAATATAAGATCACGCTACAGGAGGAAGATGATGATCCTGAGGATGATGAGGTGGCCTGCACATTTATGGTGGCCTTGATGCAAAAGGACAGACGGCGTTACCGCAAGCAAGGACAGGACATGCACACCATCGGCTTCGCTTTATATGAGGTTTGAGGACAAAAATTGAGATACAACACTCACAGACTTTGTTAAATATCATGGTTAACTTATATCATACCTAATTTCCTGTCTTTTATTCCTGTTTTTAGGTCCCAGAAGAGGTATGTCATCTTTTCAGTTTTATATGAATCTAAAGGTGGTAGTATGATGTATAAAATTTCATGTTTTATAAAAGAAAATGTGTATATGTATTTTATATGAATCTGCAGAGGCTTTTAATTAAGTCATTTCTAGGTTGATATTCCCCAAATTGTATAAAACTGTGTCCCTGTGGTGTTTTCAAAATATTGCTCTGTTTGTTTGAGTATTTCGACCAGCCCCGCATAGTAACAGCGGCTTAACCAATGCCGTGAGTTTGGGGCGGAGCTATCTGTTTAACTGACCAATGACAGACAGGGAAGTGTTCAGGAAACCTGTTTAAAAACAATAAGTTTGCTGGTGGAGAAATTACAGACTTAACCTCTAAATTACATTCATAAACTTGTGAAGTTAAAAACTATATTTCCTCTGTTTTTAGTTTCGTGGCTCCCAGAGTGTTCACCTCAAGAAGGACTTTTTCTTGCGTCAGTCGTCCTGTGCGCGGTCAGACAGCTTCATTAATCTGCGAGAGGTCAGTACCCGGCTGAAACTGCCACCGGGCGAGTATCTCATTGTCCCTTCCACTTTTGAGCCTGGAAAAGAGGCTGACTTCGTCCTGCGAGTCTTCACTGAGAAACAGTCAGAAACTCAGTAAGTGACTCGGCCATTCAACTACAACAAACACCAGTAGTATAAAAAAGTATTTTAAAATATTGATAATTTTGTAATTATTTATCTTTTTGGACTCACCTGTTTGTTGCATTTCATTGTCCAGCATCATTATATTGGAGCACACTTCATTTGGTTTGTTTCTTTCTTTCTTTTTTAGCGAAATGGATGATGAGATTTCATTTAACCTGGAAGATGAAGTAAGGGCTTTTCTATGGAAGCTTGTTTTCGCCACGGAATTTAAAAAAAATTAAAAGATAATTGCGACCTTTTATCTCACAATTCTGACTTTTTTCTCACAATTACGAGTTTACATTTCGCAATTCTGGCTATTTTTCCTCAGAATTGCATGATATAAAGTCGCATTTACGAGTTATAATGTCAGAATTGCGAGATATAAATCTCACAATTGCTATCTTTTTTTTCTATTTTATACATATATCTCGCAATTTTGACTTTTTTCTCACCATTTTTTCAGATCTCAATTCAGAATTACGAGCTTATATCTTGCAATGCAATTCTGACTTCTCAGAATTATGAAACTGGCAATTTCGAGTTTCTGAGAAACTTTTCTCACAATTCTGAGAAAAGAAGTCAGAATTGCAATGCGAGATATAAACTCGTAATTCTGAATTGTGAGATCTGAAAAAAATTGCAATAATCCCGCAATTTTGACAAAAAAGGATCGCGAGATGTAAACTCGCAATTGAAAGAAAAATGTCAGAATTGTAAGATAAAAAGTCGCAATTATCTTTTTTCTTTTTTATTCCATGGCAGAAAAAAGCTTCCATACTTTTCTGATATTGCAGATGATAAAACTGAAAAAAAGTCCATAGACTTACATTTAAGGAAGGACCAGTGTATATCCAATAAATAAATGTGTGTTTTATCCACAGGAAGAGGTTTCAGAGAAGAATATTGATATCTCTTTCAGAAAAATGTTTTCTCAGCTGTCAGGAGAGGTGTGTATGTTTGCGTGCCTTGATTATTGATATTGTGTATTCCATTAGATTAAATTGATCTAAACTCTCTTATAGGACATGGAGATTTCAGTTCATGAGCTCAGGACCATTCTGAACCGAGTGGTGAGCAAACGTAAGCTCGGCTGAGGTTTTCAAGTGTTCACGTCTGTGTGTGTGTGCTTGAGAAACACCTCTGCTCTTCTGTGTTCTGCAGACAGGGACTTGAAGACAGACGGGTTCAGTTTGGAGTCGTGTAGATGCATGGTCAGCCTGTTGGATGTATCCTCAGATCCTGAAATGCTAACGACTTTTTCTTTTCAGATTGTGTACTGCATATATGCATTTTGTCGGATTATTAATAAGCATTTAGTTTATGCTGTAATGTGCCTTGACTGATCGGACTCAGAAAGATGGCAGTGCACGGCTGGGAATTGTGGAGTTCCAGATTCTGTGGAATAAAATCAGGAAGTGGCTGGTGAGAAACTGAGTGGTCCATCAATCATCACATATCCTTCCCTACATCACATAGTATGGTGGGAACTCTCATTTATCTCTTTTGCAGGGCATTTTCAGACAGTTTGATCTGGATAAATCTGGCACAATGAGCTCCTATGAAATGCGCCTGGCTGTGGAGTCAGCTGGTAATACACCGTTTTTAATGTTCGTCTTGTGTGGCCATGATGTTCCTGGTTAGAGATTAAAGATCAAATACTGATTTGATTTAGATTCACAAGCTCTTTATTAGATCCCAGTTCCAAACTGATTTGAATTGCACGTTATAAAGTTAGAATTGCGTGAAAGTCGCAATTGCATGTTATAAAGTCAGAATTGTGTGTTCTAAACTTGCAATTGCATGTTATAAAGTCAATTCTGACTTTATAACTTGCAATTGCGACTTCGACCCAATTCTGACTTAAAGGAATAGTTCAATTTTAAAATGAAAATTCTGTCATCATATATATACTCACCCTCAAGTTGTTTCAAACCAAAAATATCGGTAACCAAACAGTTAACTGGTCCCATTGACTTCCATAGTATTTTTTTTCTCCTACTATGGAAGTCAATGGGACCAGTTAACTGTTTGGTTACCGACATTCTTCAAAATATCTTCCTTTGTGTTCAGCAGAAGACAGAAATTCATACAGGTTTGAAACAACTTGAGGGTGAGTATATGATGACAGAATTTTCATTTTAAAGTGAACTATCCCTTTAATAACTCGCAATTGCAAGTTTATATCACGCAATTCTGACTTTATAACACGCAATAGCAAGTTTATAGGCCTATCACAATTCTGAGAAAATAAGTCAGAATTGCGCGTTCTATTGTCTTTTAAATTGTTTAATTCCGTGGCGGAAACAAGCTTCCATAGGAACCAGAATTGAATCAAGAGCTTGTGAATCAAAATCGACTCAGAAGATCTGTATGGATACCCATGCTTAATCTCGATAACAATGTCTTTAACAAATTTATTTGAATCAGATTAATTTCAAATATATTTCAGTTGTAGTGACCATTTTACACACGATTCATAAGCGTAATTTGTTCACGAAACGGGTAATGCTGTATATTTTTGATTCCCAAAAGTGAACCGGCTCATAAGTTTACAAATACGTTTTCATGCAGCCACTGTAAATCAATCAATATTGGGATTTTAAAAAACGTATGTTAAAATCATTCACATTAAACGCATATTTAATCAGTGGAAATCTATCGTTTTACCAGTGCTTATTTTCTTGTCCTAAGGTTTTAAACTGAATAACAAGCTTCATCAGATACTGGTGGCGCGATATGCCGAAGGAGATACAATTGACTTCGACAACTTTGTCTGTTGCCTGGTCAAACTGGAGACCATGTTCAGTATGTCATTTGCATATCTATTCATTTATTTTTTGATCATGTATTCGCTTATATTCCACTAAACTGTCCCATTGACTGTCGTGTTCAACAGAGTCGTTTGTAGAGCTGGATAGAGAGGGGTCAGGCATCGCAGAACTCAATATAAGCGAGGTGGGTAAAGTGTGTTCTTCAACATGGTGGGACAAATAATTGATAGTGCATTAATTAATTAATTAATTAATTCGTTAACCCTCTTGCTGTCCCTAACAGTGGCTGTACATGACCATGTGTGGTTGATGTGTGAAGAAGAGCATATCGTGCTGGACTAGAAGGGCCGAAAACACACTCCCTCAACCGCAGCTTTAAGCCATTACACACCCAAAGATGTCTGAGCAATACAATACTGCCTTAAAACACATCCAACATAACCATCACATCAGCTTACGGCACTATATGCCTTTTGATTAAAACGGGACACCTCATTATGCAAGATGCGTTTATCAATTATGAACCACTAAATGTAAATTCATATATATAACAGATTTATTCTTAACTGCATGCCACTAACCTTATGCTGTAGGATATTTTATTGTACCCTGTGTAGCTTAACTTAGCATTCTGAAGTTTGCACCATTACGGCCTTGATATTTAAAGATTTGTGTTACTTGAGATTTAGAAATTGATCTTGTTCGTGTATGATTTTGTTTTAATTTATGATCACTGTGATTTGCTGTGCAATTATTATTTATTTAAAAATAACTTATGTTCTTATAGGATGTTCAGGGAATTGTGCTACACTAGATCCTTTCCTTTGTGCTGCTTAATATGAAGTGAAAATAAAGGTTACATTTAACTTATTGCCATGTTATGGTTTTTAATGGCTATATACACTTACTGTATATTTAAATGATTCTGGATCATTTGAAAACTACTATTTTGGGGGGTTTCAAATAGAGGTTACAATTCTGAACAGGCAGCTGAACAAAAAGTAATTTACTAGAGGTTCTGACAAAATTGTAATAGCTGCTATCTATTTAAAAATTATTATTTAATTTGATTGAATAATTCAATGAATCCCTTGTAAATACTTCACTTCTTTCATTATTGAATGAATCAGCGTTATTGAACATCTCTTGAGTGAATGATTCAATGACAAATACATATTTTAAAGGAACACTTCACCCATTTGCATTAGACTTTGTATCTTTAGAAACCCAGTCACATTTTCGAATGGTCATGGTTTATTCCCTTATTTTCCCCTGAGATGGGAGAAATAAGGATTTAAGTGTTCCACTTCCTGCTTTTTATGACGCAAAAATCGTCATTTTGCGTCATAAAAAGCAGGAAGTCAAATTTATTTGAATACGGGTAAGACTACAAACACTAGCTCATCATTTATCCAGTAGAAGGCGCTGTTCCGCATGTTTTCAACCCGCCCATAGAGGGATCTCACTCACAGAATGTACATATAGTGTCAGCCATTCTTTATTTGGAAGCTAAGCAAACAGTTTCTTATTCTGTGGAGAAAGCTGAGTAGTAGCGGTGACCATCCTCTTTTTCCCGGACTTGTCCGGCCGTCGAGATGGTCCAAAATGTCCGGGATTCGGCTTTTGCTTTCTGCAGTCGCATTCATAGTTTACATGCACACCTTTTGTTTCAATCTAACTGAATTCATTCCGATTGGTGAATCTGAATGTAGTGTTTACATGAACGCTAAACAAGTGATCGTTTGATGTGCGTTTTAACATTGCTAGGAAAATCCCCGCTCCTCCGTGAGAGATACGAGACCGGTGCGTCTCACAGGCGCCGGCGCCACTCATCAGTAATCACACCACCGGGCTCGCATCGTTCTCCGCGGCCGTCAGTCTCGTTCCTGCTCGCCACAGTAAACATGAGGAATGGCGACTGAAGAACGCAAAAGCCGAATCCTGGACATTTTGGGCGACATCAAAATACTGGGCAGACTCACGGAGACTCACTAGTAGCATAGCCTTGTTGTTTACTGCGATCTCTTACCGGTAGGCGTGGCCTCCTAGGGCAGCGAAGCAAGTGCATTCTGGGAGTTGTTGTCTTTCATCCCCATAAGCCAAAAATACATTTTCTGACTTTTCTCAGTCTAGAAGGCTCCAAATTCAAAAATAATTTCACATTTCTTCTACATAAATGACCCATTTTAAATACACATTCATCTTTCCAGAGGTGAAGTGTTCCTTTAACAGTCACTTGTCGCCACCTACTGGTGTAACGATGTAATTAACACAAAAGTTATTTGACGCACCCACAATCAAAGGGTGATTTGCTCTATCATTACCATTCACACCAGTGTTTATATATTAACTAAATACTTTTATCCCGGTACTTATGTGATCATTTGAATAATTGTAACAAATAACCATATTGTGATTTTGAAAAGGCTGTTTGTGAAATATATATAGATATAAGGCCTCAGAAATTAATAAACAAGAATCAAAATCTGTGCGATTTTACATTTTATATCTCTCAAACATTACAGTGTCTATTCATTCACACACACACAGTCCAATCTCAGTGTTGTCCGTGGCAACTATTCCTTGGTCCTGGTGTCTTTGCTCTCCATCAGTCCCAGCAGTGTGGCGTCCGCCTCCAGCAGCGTCGTGTCGCTGTTCGCTCCCAGGAACCGCGAGGTCAACTCCAGATCCTCCAGCCTCAGTCTCACCCTGCAGCCCCTCTGGTACTTCTGCCCGTCCGGCGGCGGGGGCCTCCTGCACACACAGTGGAACTTCCCGCCGAAATCGATATACAGATCGTCATTGAGGACGTGAAAGATTTTCCCGATGACGATCTTGTCTTTGGCGGGACCCATCTGCATGAGCGCGGAGTGCCGCAGGAGCGATGTGAAGGAGGTCTCGTCCCTGGAGCTCCTCTGCGCCGCTGCGCTCCGGTCGCCGCTCTGCCGCAGGTCCGAGTGCAGATCATATGCGGCTGCAAACCCGCTCTTCACCCTCTCGGGCGATTCATCATCTCCTCCGCTCGCGTCTGAGCTGTATAAAGACCGGAGCGAGGCTAAAACACTGTGTTTTGGCAGGAAAGATGATCTGGAACTCACGTTGAACATCACCTTGCAGAGCGACGCCATGTTGAGACGTCATAAGGAGCAGAGCATGCTGGGAGCATTTCAAAATAAGAGCATACACGAGAAAGTGGCATTTTAATGGGAAACGAGAGAAAAAAGGTGAGTGGTGGTTTTCGATTTATGATGCTCATACTATGCTAAAATGTTATTAATCATCCAACATAAAAGTTTTTGTTTATATAATATATGTGTCAGTGTGTATATATATTATTCATAAATATTATATGTGTGTGTATAGACACACACACACACACACACACACACACACACACACACACACACACACACACACACACACACATATATATATATATGTGTGTGTGTGTGTGTGTGTGTGTGTGTGTGTCTATATACACACACATATAATATTCAATTTAAATTACAATTTCTGTAATTTACTTAAATCATCATTTAAACATAAAAAATATAAAATGTATTTTGGTTTTGTTATTCTTAGGGCATTCTTTTGTTATTGTATCACAAACAGATTGTACAGACTTGATATAGTACAAATAACTAAAAAAGAAAAACACCTATAATACAATAATAAACAAATAAATGAAACATTACATCATAAATATAAAATATTTCATATCAATATTATATTAAACATCAAATATGACATATATATAAGAATAACAGAACCAAAATACATTTTATATTTTTTATGTTTAAATGATGATTTAAGTAAATTACATAACTGGTATAGGCCTAAATCTATCACAAAGCCCCTGGCTGAGTGTGTAATATATATATATGATGTATTTTGTAGATCTCAACAGAAGATGAAAAAGCTTCGATATATTGCTCAATTTATTTTGTATAAAAAAAGACTTTTGAATTTACTACGATTTGGAAAGTCTCTCGGCTTCCGTAGTTTAGTCTATGCCAGATGTACGTCACAGCTTTTGCCGGAAGTTTATAAGCACATCTTCGAGAACCAGTCGAGAACAAACAGAGGAGAAGAAAACATGGAGCTCTTCGTAATTTCACCGAATTTGAGGTTTACTAACCTAACTGTCGCCCCGGATTCGACTGTCAGCGATCTTATCAGTCATTTTGCCGTTAAAGAGGTGAGTCTATCATTATCCGAACGTTAATGCGATATGAACTCTAGTTGTGCTATAACGTTACTCTCTCACACTCACTGCCGATGGTTCAGTGCGATTTTGATGATGATTCAAGTTTCTTAAAGTATGTATTTATTTTCTTTCAGGGTGTCTGTTGTACGGATTTCTATGTGAAGAGTAATGGCCGCGTCTCTGACAGTGAAGACCCGCTTCAGTCTGGAGTTGTGTACCGTCTGGAGCCTCGGTTACGAGGAGGCAAAGGAGGTAACGTTAACCAGACGAGTAAAGTTAGACAGAAGTCTGTGAATATTACAATATGATAGGCTGTTGATATTTGACTGATTGTTTTATAGATTTATATTTTAGTGTAATGATTCGGATCTTCTTTGGTATATATTTGCCCCCGACTATAAAATGGGAATGGAATTAATTTGTCATAATTTGGAGCCAATTCCATTATTAATAGTATAATTCTTTTTATTTCAGTTTTTGGAATCTTGATTATTCCGTTAGTGTTTATTTTATGTGTGTGTGTTTATATATATATATATATATATAAAAAAAAAAATTTACGGTTTGAATATTTACAAGAATTTATAAAGATGTTTTAAACTCATTTTTGTTTTGTAGGATTTGGCTCTATGTTGAGGGCCCTCGGTGCACAAATCGAAAAGACCACTAACCGCGAGGCCTGCAGAGATCTGAGTGGAAGAAGACTTCGAGACGTCAATCATGAGAAAGAGTAATGCTGATTAATACCATATTCATTTTCTGCATGCCTGTTTGATTATATAATTATTTCATGTTTTGTGGATTTGGTGTTTTCTACTTTTCATAAGCTGCATCACATCTAGCTTGTATGAGTAAGTGAATATTTATGTGTGTTTGTGTGTAGAATGGCAGAGTGGTTGAAAAAGCAATCCGATCGAGAGGCAGAGAAGGAGCAGCGCCGCCTGGAGCGGATTCAGAGGAAATTGGCCGAGCCAAAACATTATTTCACTGACACGAATTATGAACGGCAGTGCCACGACCTCTCAGAGAGACTGGAGGACTCTGTATTGAAAGGTAACTTGGTGATTTTCTGTGTACAAATTCCATGTGCTAGCCTAGGATACATAGAAGAATTATGAATATTTATAAACGGATATATATATAGCTAGCAGTTTCATCCTAGTGAATTATTTTAAGAGATGTTCAAAAACAATGACCACTACTGGTTCACTTGAACCAATCACAATTTGAATAAGAGATTTAAATCAGAGACCCTAATGAAGTAAAATATCTCTCTTTTTAAATATTCTCTCACTTAATAATCACTTTTATATATGTAGAAAAATAATAATACATTTTAAAAAAATGTTTAAAGTGACCTTTTTTGCTGCAGCAAGGTGATGTATAAAATTATTTATTATATTTATAAAATTATATATTATATTGTTATCAACAAAAAGCCAGCCAGTTCAGATATTTCATGTGTTCTAGCTCAAGCACACCTAGTGCAACTGATGAAGCCCTTGAATAGTTGCATTAGGTGTGCTTGAGACAACAAGCTTTGCAGATTTGTGCTGTAGTGAGGGATTCTATACAGGAGGTTGAATAATTTGAGACTGCGGAAGTCATTACAAGTGGCATTTTCAGTTGAATTTGGGGAAACCACTTGAAACATTTGTTGTGTTGAGCTATTTCAATTACTTCTGTTTATTGCAAACACCTGAAAGTCTATACATTTTGCCAATAAACCTGATTTGCAATGGGGGTTTAATAATTATGATTACAACTATATATATATATATAAATATTGTCATATTGCATATTGTAAATGTTCAATATATCCACTATCTCTAATTATTCTTGACAGTAAAAGTTGAAAATAACATGCTCTACTATTCAGGCATGCAGGCTTCCTCAAGTGGTCTCGTTCAGGCGGACGAGAAACCGAGCCGCAAGCGTCCGTCACCAATCGACGGCCAAAAAAAACCAAAGAAGAAATGTTTCTGGTGAGATGATTTCACATATGTTGTGGGCAATGATAAAGGAAATGTAGATTGACTACAAAGATGAAATTCAAATCCTACAATTTCAAACCTGCTAATGTGCCTTCTTTAATCCATTAGGTCTGGCATTGGAGAACTGGAAGACATGGGCAGCTCTGGAGAAGGAAGTGATGACAGTGACAGCGAGGCCTCTCCATCCACCTCTGGGGCTTCCTGTAGTTCAGATGTTCCCAAACCAGCTGTGCCGGCTTCAACCACCAGGGGGAGCGACAGGACAGAACCTCAGGACCAGCCCAGCAGCACCAGCAGCTCCTCCTCGAGTCCAACAAGCTCCCCAACACACAACCAGGAAGAGGAGCAGAAGGAGGCCGAGAAGGAACGTACAGCTGATATCGGACAAAACGGCAGCACCGAAGAGAAGTTGCAGGTTGACATCAGCCAAAACGACAGCACCGAAGAGAAGTTGCAGGTTGACATCATAAAAAACTGCAGCTCCGAAGAGAAGATGCAGGTTGACATAATTAAAAATGGCAGCACTGAAGAGGAGAAGATGCAAGTTGATATCATTAAAAACAGCAGCACCGAAGAGGAGAAGTTGCAAGTAAACAGCAGCACCGAAGAGGAGAAGTTGCAAGTTGACATCATTAAAAACAGCAGCACCGAAGAGAAGTCGCCCACAGAAGCACAGAGCGTCCCAGCCGAGAGCAGTCAGGCACTGGAAGTGGTGAGATCTCCTACTTCTGATGTGGTTGTTCCTGTTGGAAATGTTTTTTTTTTTTGTTTGATAATCCTGACCTCTCTCTTCAGGCGGCGGGTCCGCTGGATCTGCTCTCTGCGAGTGGGCCGGAGCAGCTGGAGGCTTTGGGTCTGGAGCGGCTGAAGAAAGAGCTGATGGAACGAGGGATGAAGTGTGGAGGAACCCTGCAGGAACGGGCTGCGCGTCTGTTCTCCGTCAGAGGACTGGCTGCAGATCAGATTGACCCTGCGCTCTTGGCCAAAGTCAGCAAAGCAAGCAAGGGCAAGAAGAAATAACTTGCTTTTCCTAAACCACCAACTGTTTTTGACCTCTGCTTTGCTTTGCTTGCAATGTCTAGTTCTTTTTAAGGTGTGGTTTGTAAAAATCTAAAACCTCATTTTGAAAAATTCACAGTTTGGGAGAATTGTTATTTTTCTTCCCCATTCTGGTGGTCAGATACTGATAACAATTCAGATGTCTTTTTCTGTTAGTAAAACATGACAAGTGGCATAAGCTGAGACTCAGGCTAACTTTTTATGTGATATGTACCATAAATTCTTTGATTACTTAGTCATTGTAAATAGCCATTTTGATTCATACAGGTATGTACTGGAAATCAGTCATGTTTATGATGTGGGTGGGAACATATTCAACAATATTTTTTTTCATTCATATTATTTTTATTTTTTATTTTTTTTTGCCAACAGTTTGTTCACGTTGCACGGTATTTGATTGTATATGTGAATATGGTCCATTTTGCTCTTGATTTTATGGTTGAGTAAAATATTGTTGCACAATTTTGTGTCTTTTATTTGTTGGTATTACTACCAGTGTTGGGGGAAATGCACTACAAGTAACTTGAGTTACGTAATCAGATTACTTTTTCAAGTAACTAGTAAAGTAACGCATTATTTTTAAAATTTACAACAAAATATTTGAGTTACTTTTTCAAATAAGTAACGCAAGTAACTTTGTTTTCCCATTGATTGACTGAAAGCTCTCCTGTCCTCATGTTGAGACAAATCCAAGTGTGTGTGTGAACATTGTTTATTGTAGTTCTAGACTAAATGTGAGCATTTACTCATCTCACTTGCACAAAAAAATATTCAATATTCCTCAAAATGAATAAAATCAGTGAAATGCAGAATCAGAATACTATGCAAGACCTCCAAATAACTAAATATGTTAAGTAAAAAATAATTTTGTATGCATTTAATCTAGCTTTATTGACCAATGTACTTGCTTATGACCTTCGCTGATTCAGTTAAATAAGCAAAAATTACTATAGATAGATAGAAAGGTTTGCTTTCCTCTACTGTACACATTTCCTTCAGCCTGAGGATTATTATTTCACTTTTAGTGTGAAAGGGTCTTTACATTTGTCCCAAAATACAACTTTTGTGTTATAAAAAAACAAGCTCAGCCCAGGTGGGAAAAAAAAAGTAACTAAGTAATGCAATTAGTTACTTTTTAAGGGAGTAACGCAATATTGAAATGCATTACTTTTAAAAGTAACTTTCCCCAACACTGATTACTACAGACTGTCATGAATGTAGAAATAACCTTTCCTTCTGGTTATCAAAATGACTAGGAAGGTGCATCATATCTGGGTTCTCTTGCGTTTCATTAATATTGACGACATTTAGATGCATTTTCCATCACATCCACGGGATAACTTATTAAATAGTTGTGATGAAAAGTGTGAACTAAAAAAAAGATTTTAATCCTCCAGAGTAAATTTACACAATGCGAACAAAAATGTTTTAGCGTAGTGTTTTCAACAACGTGCGTCTTCCGAAACATCAGATGGCGATAGTGAGCACCGTTTATCAACATACATTCTGCTGAAGAAAACGGTGTTTTTATGTGGAGTAGTTCTGGGTTTATCGTAGTGTTAGCGCTTCGATATGTGTTTTTTAGTGAATATCTAAAGCTAGAGTCATGGCTTTCCCCCAGCCCCGTCCTCTAGCTCCTCAGCTGCCGCAGCTTCTTCTGCGGACTGTCGACTGTCAGCAGGGCGCCGTGAGAGCCGTGCGCTTCAACGGTAAGAGTCCGGACTGTTGAGCGAACTATCTACTTTTTTAACCTTAAAACAAACAGCTGTCGATCTCAAGAAGGTGCATGACGTGTCTCATATTTCAATTTCATTTTAGCGCTTTTTCGGTGATCTATACATTAAGTATAGTCTTTTAAATATATACATTTTTAAAGATTTGTACCTCATAGTCTTATCTGTAGTACTAACGATTCTGATTGGGCATTCCTGATTAGCGTTGAGAAAAGTAACAGGTACTGCGTGACGCTGTTGTTTCACATTTAAAGGGGTGTTTCACCCCAAAATTATTTTTTTGTGTGTCATTGCTTAGCCTACTCACCGTCAAGTTGTTCTAAACCTGTATCAGTTTCTTTCTTCTGTTGTACACAGAGGAAGATATTTTGAAGAATGTTGTTAACCAGACAGTTGACGGCACCCACTGACTTCCATATTTCTTTTTTCCTAATATGAAAGTCAATGGTTGCCATCACGGTTTGATTACCAATATTCATCTTTATCATTCTTTATCCGCTTTTAAGATACAGAGAATTACAGGACGCAATCTTGCTATATTTCTGAGGTGAAAAAAGGATGTTTTAACAGTAGGCTACTCTGAACAAAAGAATCAAGTGAAAGACTAGCAATAAAAATAACTCCAAGGTTCCTCGCTTTACTTTGAGTCTCCAAGACAGAGCCATCAATAGTCAAAAACAGTGAACCAGCTTTGGAAATTTGATGACGGGAACCAATGAGTATAACTTCAGTTTTACCACTGTTCAGACAAGAAATTATTACTCATCCATGTTTTTATCTCAAGAGAAAACCAACATCAGGGTGTTCACCAGATTTTGAGTGTATATGAATCTGCGTGTCATCAGCCTAAAAGTGATAATGGAGGCCAAGCGATCGCAAGAAAGAACCAAGTGGTGACAGATAAATATGAAAGAGTAAAGGGCCCAAGACTGAGCCCTGGGGAACACCAGTGAAAACAGAGCTAATCTCAGACCTGTAACCACCTGTCGTTTATATATATATATATATTACATGTTCTTCCAGCTGATGGGAATTATATGCTGACCTGTGGCGGTGATAAATCTCTGAAGCTTTGGAGTGTGAGTCGAGGGACTCTGCTGAAGACTTACGCCGGTCACGGATATGAAGTGCTGGACGTGGACTGGTATGTTTATGTCTTGCATGCATCACATTAAAAATATCATCACTGTGTTTGATTTGTGTTCATTTCACTTTCTTTTCGCAGTTCTTATGATAACAGTCAGCTGTGCTCCTGCAGCTCGGATAAAACCGTCATTCTGTGGGATGTGGGGTCTGGACAGGTGACGCGCAAACTTCGCGGGCACGCAGGGGTAATAATACCCGCATTTCCAACCACGATATTATACTGCCTTTATTATTTGTGTTTGCTAAGATAATTGCAGTATATAATTGTAAATAAATAAAACTCATCAGTTATAGATGATTTGTTCACTAAAATGTATTTTGTTTTCAATGTTATGCCCGTTCCCTAGAAAGTGAACTGTGTGCAGTTTAATGAGGAGGCTACTGTGATGCTGTCAGGTGGGTTAGGCTTTATGAAATTGATGTAATCATAATTGATTATGGGAATAACCACAGTCCAATCTCACTGTGACTCAGTTACTTCTTAATGCTTCAGGCTCCATTGATGGGACAGTACGATGTTGGGACACTAGATCCAGACGGATGGAGCCGATCCAGATCCTGGACGAGGCTCGTGATGGCATCAGCAGCCTAAAAGTGTCAGAGCATGAGCTTTTGACGGGGTCAGAACCAAACTAAACTCATCTTATTGTAAAATATGATGTGAGAATGAGAGTGTGGAACTGAAGTTTGTTGTTTATCAGGTCTGTAGATGGAAGAGTGAGGCGTTATGACCTAAGAATGGGGCAGCTTCATGTCGATTTCGTTGGAAGTGAGTTATATCACACATGAGGGAATAAAAATACATGTTTTTTACTGTGTGATGATGTCTAACATGCTTCTGTTGTGTGTATTTGTGCTCCACAGGTCCCATCACGTGTGTGTGTTTCAGTCGGGACGGTCAGTGCACACTTAGCTCTAGTTTGGACTCTTCGGTGCGCCTGTTGGACAAAAGCTCAGGGGAGATGCTGGGAGAGTATGTACAACATAGATCAAACTACTACACAAGTACAATACAACTAAATTTGTTTTAAAACAACGCTTCTTTTGGCTTTTATGAGTAGAGTATATGGAGAACTTCATTTTTAATGTGTTAATTAAAAAATAAAAATGTATATTAAACATAACTTTTCAAATTGACAAAAAAATTTGCACATTTAAAATGTCTAAAAGTATACTTAAATGTAACAGTAAATAAATTAAATGTGACAAACCGATATTTAAAATGATTTTTTTTAAAGTGTAGTTAACAATAACAAAAAAATATACTCTCAAAAGAATAAATATGCAAATTTAAAATAGTTTATTTAATTTATGTTTAAAAGCGTAGTTAAACATGGTCAAATTAATAAATAAATCACTTATCACATTAACAAATAAATGTGTGTTATTGAAAACAGTTGAATTAAATTTGTTTAAGAGCGTAGTTAAACATGACAGTGAAATAAAGTAATTCACGTTTCAAACTGTTAAATAATTTTCTAAAACAGCTAATTTAGTTCATGTTAAAAATGTTAGTTAAATGGAACAGTAAATACTACACTACATTAATGTATTATATCTATACATCTATACTATTATCACTTCTACATAACGTGTTTCTATGGTATCTCTTCACAGGTACTCCGGTCATGTCAATAAAGGCTATAAGCTTGACTGCTGTCTGTCTGATAAAGACACGCATGTTCTGAGCTGTTCAGAAGATGGCCATGTTTACTTCTGGGATCTGGTGGAGGTGAGCAGAACAAGTCACATGACCCACAGAGCCAATGCCGTGACATAATGTCGAGTTGAATATGTGAAGCTATAATCTATCCTTGTAGGGCTCCCTGACTTTAAAGCTGCCTGTTGGGAAAGCTGTCGTCCAATCGCTGTCCTTCCACCCAACGGAGCCCCGCCTTTTGACTTCAATGGAGGGGTGTGTTCAGGTATGGGGGGCGGAGTCAGAGGATGCAGCTGTGGAAGACGTCAAAGCTGAGTAGTGTGTGTTGAACACCAAACACATGAGCAGGACTCATTCAAGAAGTGTGAATAACTATTTTGTATCCGTTTAATTGTGTTATGCATATTTTGTATGTTAATATAAAAAGCAATTAAAAAATTAAAAAATAAATAAATTGTAAATAGTTTTTTATGATGTATTTTTATATAATTTTATGATGTTTTTCTGTAATCATACTGTCGTTAGTTCTTAATTGTAAGCAAAGTGTAGTTACAACGAAATGAGCACAACAACTTTTGCTTGTATATTTAATCAGAACTGTACATATTTACAAGAAGCGAAATAAAATAAAGATGAACAATAATTTATTTGGCAGTAAAAATGGGTTTCAAATAAATAAATAATTTATAAGCACATAAATATTTAACATTTTTGGTTCGGATGGAATCAGTCTGGACTCAGAATTGGCCACTCAAACACAGCACTGTGTTGCCATTAACTAAAACTAAACGTTTCGACGCAATTATAGCCGAATAAGCCATGTCATCAGAGAAAGCAACATATACAACTTAATACATTGCAGTACATACATATTATTTCTTCCTGAATTAACGTACCTTAAACAGCCTTTTATTTAAATTCAAGGCACTATTTGTACAGTCTCTAAACCAATAGGATAAGCAGACAGTAGCCAGATTTGGGCTGTCTCTACCCCATACACACACATTCAGCGGCGGAGAGTTTCTCCACTTTGTGCCAGTGATGGAGGTTGTCGAGGAAGGCTATGTCCTCGTGGTGTGTGGGGCGACAGCAGGGCTGATGGTGCCAGTGGCCGGTGTACTGAAGGGTGCCGCTCTGCAGGAGGTTGGTGAGCGTGAGGTCGTGGTTGGAGGCGAGGCGAGGGCAGGTCCCGCTGCAGTATTTAAACAGCACCGTCTCGTCCGAGTCGTATCCCAGCCCGAGGTCCCGCACCTGCAGCAGGATGGAGTGCAGAGCACACGGGGACTCAGCGCTGCGGGGCGACCGAATCGCCCTCCCCGAACCCTCCTTTTCCTCACCATCGCCTCTTCTCTCTTCGTCACGGAGGTCCGTGTCTGAAAAAGAAAGAGCGAAACATAAACACTCATGGTTGCCAGAAGTAGCAGCACAAGTCTATTCAGCTAATTTTTTTGATTCGAGGCAAGTTTTTCTGAAAATGCCTTTTTCTCCATTCATTAAAAGTCAATGGGGTCCAAACAATAGTATTGGAACCCATTGACTTCCACTGTATGGACAAAAATCTATATATTTTTCGAAATAACTTCTATGTGTTCCACGGAAGAAAAAAAGTCATACAGGTTTGCACCGGCAATAATGAGCCTATAATAAATCTGCAGAAATGTAGTTGCCCGCTCCTCAAAGGTCATGACCTCCAGGCTTACCCAGTAGCGTTCGAAGCCAGTGTCCTTCTCCCGCTTGAACGCAAAACAGCAGAACGGTGATCTTCAGTAGTGAACGCATCGTTCTTCTTGTTTTCCTTCTTCAGGATGAGAGCGCAGGTGATGCTGAGATGCGCCAGAGTCACCGTCTCTTTTATAGGCATCTAAGCGGGGCGGAGGGGATGATGGGGTGCGGCCTGGAGGGGAGGGAGGTGGAATAACCCTTCACTCTCTCACCTGGACTCGTGGCTAGAGGCAACTAGATGTAATGTTTGGAAAGCCACTGGTATTTCTTTAAGTCTGAGCGGCTGAGAGTATGGAAAATGGGGGTAAATTGTTTAAAGCTGTTGGACGTCTGACTAGCACTACGTAGTCATCATGGAGGTTGACCCGATGAAACACATGGAATTGTTTTTATTTTACACACATTTTATACAAAATGATGAACAAGGAAAATTAAGGGTTAACTGCATGAAGGATGGAAGAAAGGCCCATAATTAAAATAAAAAAAACTAAATAGATGACAGAAGTTATTTGAATGGAAATTCCAAGAATAATGGCTGTCTTCAGATACATAAATTTGGGGATTTGATTAAAATATTTCTCGCTATCTACATTCCTTGTTTAACTATGAAGGCATGAATCCTGCAGTGCTGGAGAAGTAAGTGAATGCGCATGACTTGCAGTGATATCTTAGCCGTCGTGTATTATATATGAGTAAAGCGGCACCATAATATATTTGCACACTTAAACATTTATTGGATTAGATAACGAAATTTCAAACCAAGCTCCATTTGCAAACAAATTAATGGTTGAGCTTTTCTCAGATCCAATATCACTTTGTAGATTCTTCTTTTTTGTGAAATATATTGCTTGAAATCTTTTTAATACATTAATTCATACATTTTAGACATTTTTTTGGGCCACTGTATGCAAGTGGTTCTTAAACCTACAACCTTAACCTTTAGCTATAAAAACTAAATTTCAACAAAGAATATATTTCAGTGTTGATAAAGTCCATTATGAAATCTAAGGATAATAAATATAGCACTTTAAAAAGATAACCGGGTTGACAGTTGTACAGTTCAGTTAGACTTGCTTTTTGCTCACCATGATGATACTACAGGGCTCTTTGTCAGAAAGAGATTTAAATACTGATATTAATAGAAATCTTATTTGTATTAATAATTTACCAATTAAAATGATGGTAATAGGGTTGACATTCTAGGTCATCCCATATTGACAAAACAGGAGATATTTACTTGACTTTGAGGAGTTCATTTTGTGAAAGGCAGATGCAATTTTGACAGAATTATTGTAATAAAAGGAAGTTATGATGGTAACGGGGTTGACAGTTTTACAGTTTGGTTAAACATTACTTGCTTTGTACTCACCATTATGATACTCCAGGGATCTTGTTTTATGAGAGAATTTACTACTGGAATAATACAAATATATATTTTTTTAGCAATCACTTACCGTTTAAAATCATGAATGGTAACAGGGTTGACATTCTAAGATTGTGTCATTAAAACCAAGACATTTACGTGACTTTGACTGTTCACTTATTGAAAAGATGATGTAATTTTGACAAGATTATTGTAATAAAAGGGCGTTATGATGGTAACAGGGTTGACAGTTTGATTTAACATTCCTTGCTTTGTGCTCACCATGATGATACTCCAGGATCTTGTTTTAAAAGAGAATTTAAAATTGGAATAATACACATATCTAATTTTTAGCAACCATTTACTGTTTAAAGTCATGCATGGTAACAGGGTTGACATTCGAAGATTGTGCCATATTAAAAACAGGAGATATTTCCGTGACTTTGGCTGTTATTTCCTGAAAAGATGTAATTTTGACATAACTATTGTAATAAAATGTTATGACTGTAACAGGCAACAGGGTTGACTGTTTTCAAACTAAATTCCACTGTTCATATATTTTCTTTCCTTATATGTTACTGTTCTGTGCTCAGATGTAGTCATTTTGACAGATTTTTTGTAATAAAAAGGAGTTGAGATGTAGGGTTGAATTAAGTCCCTTTATTCTAACTGTTTTAAACTAAACTCCACTGTTCGTATATTTTTCTACCTTATTGTAATTACTCTATGTTGTATTCCATCTTTCTGTGGCTGCCCATCGCTTAAACCGCTAATGCTGAGGATGTTACCTAAACTTGAAAGTGTATAAACATAAAAAAAATAACCAAGCTTTACCAGAAAGCCATGCTTTGCAGATATAATTTAATGTAAATATATATGGTGGTTTTATAAAATGTAGCTAAATCTTTGAATACATTTAATTTTAGTCTGAGGATAATGCCAATTCTTATTGAGTGCAGTTATATTTAAGAAGAAAAATACCTAAGAGTTTGGATTGTGTGCTGTTTGGAATGTTTTCCAGTCAGACATCCATCAATATTAAAATAAGATCAATGGAAAAGGATTTCAGCCAATCGTCGGGCAGTTTAAATCTGACACAGGACCATAAAACAATCTGCTTTACAGGGAGACTTCCACAGAAATCTCTTCTCAGCTAGTCTGTTTTTATTTATAACTCTTTTTAACCCATCCATCATGACGAAGATTACGGTTAGATCAGTTTCCACTGGTGCTGCTGCCATGCTGCTGGCTCAAACCTCCTTACAACCTTGTTAAAACTGGACGTCTTCATCCAGACCAGAGTGAAATCGCAGCGTTCAGGTCTGCTGTGTCCCCAGACACGCAAAGGAGAACGAGTGAATTAGATCCGTAAGAGAGAATGGATTTGGAATATATTAGCTATTTGTCTCGCCAAAACAACTAAAGTATGATATATTCCTTTTTGCTTCGGTTTATTATCCTTTCCTTACTCCTGTTTGTCCTCCCAGATATGATTCCACTCTTGAATAAAGCTGAAAAAAAGAAGATTATGAAGAAGTGAAAGTAAGGAGGATCTGCATGGCACTTTGCACTACAAAACTGACCCTGAAAAACATTAGATCCTTTTCTCCTTTTCAAAAATATGGTCAAAATATGATATGAGGTGGTTTCTGTTCAATATCAACCCTGTTATCCAAACACCTTTTTCACCAAAGGGTGTTTTTTCTAGCATGCACATGATAAATAAACTTACAAATATAGTATTAATTAAAAAAAACTACACCATATACATATACAGTATATGCCATAATAGGTAACAGGGTTGCAAATTTAGCACAAATTACGTTGTCACTCAGTAGAGGCTATAGCTAGTTTGCAACTTAATGTTCTTGTAGTTATGATCAATTTACATTTCCTATAAATGAAGGAAAGAATTAGATTTAAAAAATGTTTTTTTTTTTACAATAACTAAGGAAACAGAGCTGAACTTGATGAATGCAGTCAACACTACATTTTGATTCAAATTTGGATTGGATTTTTCTTATCCTGCTTTAGAGTCTAAATGATTTCACTGCTTAGATGTCACAATTTTAAGGATTTTTTTGGGGGCAATTTAGGGGAAATCAAGCAGTCATAGGGTGGAATACAAAAGGCAGAGGTTAAATGTTATGCTTTCAGTAATTACGTCAGGAATAATTGACGACGAGGCGTTAAATTATTATGGGGAAAAATGCACAGGTGGCATAATTTAACAGATTACATCAAAATTATGACATTATATTTTAGTTGTTGGAAAGCCAAGTAGGTGACCTCAACACACACTCATGTCAATTCGTAACTTTTTAACATTTTGGCGAATTTGTGGCTAATTCTTAAGAATTCATACAGTCTCATTTGCCCGTATTCGTACGATCTGCTTACACCCCACTGATGGTTAGGTTTCGGGTGGACCTTCATGTTTATGTTTATGTTTATTAAATCATACGTTTCCGTCTGAATCACATCATAAAAATTCACACAAAATCGCCACCTCCTAAAATGTGTACAGACGTTTAATGTGTTTAAAAATAAGCCAATTTTCATACTAAGTAGCTACTTTAATTTCTATAAGATTATTAGTCTTGAGTAGCCAGACCTTCAGACTGATGTCAGAAGTTTGTTCAGCGTCATGAAAATGTGAATTTAATGTTCCAACAATATCAGACCGGTGTGAAACCAGCCGTTCACTATAAGTGCCTCAAGTGAAGCTTTCGGACATCTTTTAAAGAGCCTAGCCCGTGAACTTCACATACTTTTTAAAATCCATCTTTTAGTTGTTCCTGAAAAGCGCTTGTTGTCACAGTTGTAAACATGATGACTTTCTAATTCCATAAGGGGGTTTAGCATCACAACGGCTTTGTATCTCGGTGGACCGTTAAAGAACACGACACACGTCTCCCGGAAATCCTGTAGAATTCCTGTAGGATTTTGTGTGCCTTTATGCATCAGACCTTCAGCCAACAGTAAATGGGTGTAACATCTGAGGCTGAGACTATAAGATAATAGTTTATCAAACTATTAAATAGGTCTCACAAAAAAAAATGTGTGCACCAAAGCGTACCCTATTAACGGAAGTACAGTGGGGGATACGGCAACCCTTCTGGCATGTCCTGAAAGACCCTCTCAGGAATCTGAGGCAGTCTGAGGCAGGCAGGAATCTCATATCAAAGTCACAGAGTGGAAAAACAGTCTCACTCACACACTGTAAAACACACGGTGACATGGAAGGGAGGTGTGCACCCACGGAAAAGAGCTTTGTCTGTCTGGTACAAATCACAAGAGCTCACCTATGCATGCACTCATGGATTTAGTCTTAAAAAAGTACTAGTCTCTCAGCATTCCTCATACTTTTGTTTTCTGATAAGATCATTCTCAGGGAAGATGGCTGCAAAACAACACAATATTAATGAATCACAATAGCTCTACATGATCCGATGTGGTATTATTTTAAATAATAATTAATTTTATGTTTTTATAGTGAAACTGTGATTTGTAACACATTTTAGAAGCTTACTGTATACGATATCATTGTGTTCATGAGTGAATTATGCAACTTGAAACAATTTGTCTCATATGCGCCTGTTCACCTGGTTCCCAAGCTAAATGACCATAAACAGAATGAAATGTGTCTATATGCTGCTCAGGTGTATGTGTGTTCGATCAGGGTCATTTCTCAGGGGTGTTTAAGGTATGGATGACCTTATACCAGAGTTGTGTTGCATTCCTTCTCCGGCGGGTCTCCCGGCCGGCCCATATAGGGCTCGTCTGCTCCGGGCAGGAATGCAAGGGCAGCGTTCCAGTATTGGGAAGTATTCTGTGGGAATTAGTGGGGAATCTCAAACTCGCCAGGCAAGGGCTGTTTATGCTGTAAATCTGACCAGCGCACTAGAAGCTCCTGCCTCCTCCATCACTTCTTCTCATCCACTCACACCTATCTCAACATCCCTCCATCACACCGGACCAGCACTTACATATATACAGTATATATAATGTTTATATTCACTATTGCTCAATTGGTTCAACACAAACTCTTTTTTTTCAAAATGGTATCATCTCATGTATGTTCCCATGCCTAAGATTGGAAAAACCCTCACATGTCCAAGTTTTTTTGACCACCTGGCTACACATGCACAACAAATAAACTCCATAGATGTTCCATTACCCCTCACTGGCAGGAAAATGCCCACCTGCAAGCGAAATCCCAACTGGCAAACATGTGGTTATTCCGAGTGAATGTGAGCCAACAGACGACAGGATGTTATTTACGCCTCACAATTGACTCACAACGGATTTTTCCATCTCAGAGGGTTTCCCCGTGTTCCGAATATATTTTATTTATATGATAATTACATTTTATAAATTTAAATAACCTCATTAACAGATTGTGAGTTACCTGTCCAACGCGTCGCGTCGCGTCCTCCGCTCAACAGGTGGCGCTGTCGGAACACTCAGCTCTAGCGTGACGCGAGTCGACGACGACAAGGAAACCCAGACGCTGTTTACGCAGACGGTTGTTTGGTCAGTATTTTAACGCAGGACATTATTTTCATTTATTTTCATATGTTTCTACGTGTATTAGTAGTGTAGATAGCATACAGTTTGCGCAGTGGTTGTTGTTTGACATTAGTCGGCTGGCTTTTGGTTATTTTAAGACATCGTGTATCAGCTGACAACTACAGTTGATTTGCGTTTTATTGTAATTATTACACGTTTTAATTTTTGCTCTGGCAATTTATAGTCCTGTAAAAGTATTGGAGTGACAGTATTACCACGGTAAGTTACCCTGATATACATTAAGCGCAGCGTCATGTCCATGAAACAATGTATTACCATTGTATTTTTGTCAGCGTTAAGGCGATACATGTAACTTATAAGAATCTGAAACACCATATTTATGATTTATAATAATGTTACTTTTTCTCTACCATGATGTGTTCTTTCTGCAGTTGTATTCTGATTGATACTAAAATCATCTGGAGCTGATCTAAACCAGAAAACAATGGTATGGACCATATTGTTAAGTATTATTTATATATTAGCCTACTATCTATTCATATTTTGAATTCGCTTTTATTTTTATAATTTGTTTGAAATTTTAGTTAACGTTTTAGTCATTTTTATGTTATTTTATTAATTTTAGTTTCATTTTTAATATTAAGCTTATAAGTTATACATTTAATTTTTATTTTATTTCAGCTTTATTTCAACTGAAAACTATTTTTCATAGTTTTAGTTAACAATAACACACTGGTTCTGATAAAAAAAAAAAATTTTTAATGCTTGTTCTCTGTTTTAGGGTGAACGTAAAGGAGTGAACAAGTACTACCCTCCGGATTTCGATCCAGCCAAGGTGAGAACAACCGTTTTTCTGGTTTCTGCCTTTCAAGACTGTGTGACAGCTTGTATATTAAAAATGATTTTCCTGACATATGTATCTCATAACAGCATGGCTCCATCAACGGCTACAGGAAGAGTCACCCGCTGCGGGAGAGGGCCAGGAAACTGTCTCAGGGCATCCTCATCATCCGGTAATACACACTTTCACTAAACAGGATCTGTCACTGTTTTTTGATGCACATGTGATGATTGTCTGTTTTGTGTTTCTGTTTACAGATTTGAGATGCCCTATAATATTTGGTGTGATGGCTGTAAGAATCATATCGGCATGGGTACGACTCTGAAGTTGTGAACAATGCTGTTTCTGTAGTATATAGTATGTAAATTGTACATAGTTTGTCTCAATGCAATCCTCTCCAACTTGATTTTCTATTTCTAGTGTGATGAATTAACCAGGATTTCTTCTGGACTCAATATTCCATTCTGAACATAGATATTTCATGTCTAATTAGTTTTGTCTTTACAGGGGTTCGATACAATGCAGAGAAGTCGAAAGTGGGAAATTACTACACCACTCCGATATACAGGTGATGTGTCGTCTGATCTCTCACTGCTCAGTTTCTTATGCCATGAGGCAGCGCGTGTTAACCTGAGGGTTTGTGTGTACCACAGGTTCAAGATGAAGTGCCACCTGTGCGTGAACTACATAGAGATGCAGACAGACCCGGCCACCTGTGATTATGTCATTGTGAGTGGAGCCCAAAGGAAGGAAGAAAGATGGGACATGGCTGAGAATGAGCAGATACTCACTACTGGTGCGAAACACGCGTTTATTATTATTATTAAAGAATAATAATGAGCCAAGACTTTTCATACTCCAACTGTCAAAAAGTCTTATCTATCTATCTGTCCGTCCGTCCGTCCGTCCGTCCGTCTGTTTGTCTGTCTGTCTCTCGATCTGTCTGTCTCGATCTATCTGTCTATCTGTCTGTCTCGATCTGTCTATCTGTCTCGATCTGTCTGTCTCTCGATATGTCTGTCTCGATCTGTCTGTCTATCTGTCTGTCTATCTCTCTATCTGTCTGTCTCTATCTATCTATCTATCTATCCATCCGTCCGTCCGTCCGTCCGTCTGTCTGTCTGTTTGTTTGTCTGTCTGTCTCTCGATCTGTCTGTCTCGATCTATCTGTCTATCTGTCTGTCTCGATCTGTCTGTTTGTCTGTCTGTCTGTCTCTCTATCTGTCTGTCTCTATCTATCTGTCTGTCTGTCTGTCTATCTCTCTATCTGTCTGTCTGTCTATATGTCTGTCCATATATATATCTGTCTGTCTCTCTATGTGTCTGTCTGTCTGTCTCTCTATGTGTCTGTCTGTCTGTATCTGTCTGTCTCGCTATGTGTCTGTCTCTGTCTGTTTGTCTGTCTCTATCCGTCTATCCGTCTGTCTGTCTGTCTGTCTGTATCTATCTGTCTGTCTGTCTATCTCTATCTGTCTGTCTCGGTCTGTCTGTCTATCTGTCTGTCTCGATCTGTCTGTCTATCTGTCTGTCTCGATCTGTCTGTATCTGTCTGTCTGTCTATCTCTATCTGTCTGTCTCGATCTGTCTGTCTATCTGTCTGTCTCGATCTGTCTGTATCTGTCTGTCTGTCTGTCTCTCTATCTGTCTGTCTCGATCTGTCTGTCTATCTCTCTGTCTGTCTGTCTGTCTGTCTCTATCTGTCTGTCTCGATCTGTCTGTCTATCTGTCTGTCTCGATCTGTCTGTATCTGTCTGTCTGTCTGTCTCTCTATCTGTCTGTCTCGATCTGTCTGTCTATCTCTCTGTCTGTCTGTCTGTCTGTCTGTCTCTATCTATTTGTCTGTCTGTCTATCTCTCTATCTGTCTGTCTGTCCATATGTCTATCTGTCTTTCTCTCTATGTGTCTGTCTTTCTATCTCTCTGTCTGTCTGTCCATATGTCTATCTGTCTGTCTCTCAAGATTCAAGATTCAAATAGCTTTATTGGCATGGTTAAAGAAGTCTTTACATTGCCAAAGCATTCATAACACTTAACAATATATAAAATTAAAATAAATAAAAATAAAAATTTCATCAAAATAAACATAGCAATAAAATCTTCTATTATTTATATCAGTGTCTCTAGGTGTATAGTTTGTAGCTCTGTCCTGCTGGAGGCTCTTTTGTCGTGACAGGACCTCACATACCGGGCAGCCAGGGTTGAGCTCGCTGGGCTTTCTCCAAGCAGGAGTGGGAGTTTGTCCATATTTGATTTCTGATGGAAGTCTTTCTGGTGGGTTGTGAAAAGGGGATAGAAAGTGTCCCTAATGTCTGTATAATTGGGGCAGGAAGTCAAAAAGTGTAGCTCTGTTTCCACTTGATTCTCTGAGCAATACTGTTCACTGAGTCTGTACATGCTCAGGACTTTCCTCAGTTTAGGGTCGCTCACTTTACTCAGGTATCCTGCCAATTCATATCTTCTGTTTAGGGCCAAATAGCATTCCAATTTACTCTGTTTTTCTGTTGCGTCTGTCCAATGTTTAAGGTATTTTTCTTTTTGTGTTTTAATTATTTGGTTTGGTCTGGCTATGTTTTTATTGTCAGTTTGTGACGTCAGTTCTAACACCAATCGGCCGAGGGCGTTTCTCTCTGGCTTCAGCTCTTGGTAGGACAGGGCTTTGTAATGGAGGGTCTGTTCATCGCTATTTTTTAAGTGGGCATGGAATTTAATGGCTCTTTTTTGAATCGTTATCATAAGGGGGTATAATCCTAATTCTGCTCTACAGGCATTATTTGGGGTTTTGCGCTGAACTCGTAGCAGGATTTTGCACAGCTCGGCCTGCAGAGTCTCTATTGGGTGTTTTGTCCCATTTAGTGAACTCTTGGTCTGTGAGTGGACCCCAGACCTCACACCCGTACAGCGCGATGGGCTCGATTACGGTTTTGATAATTTTTAGCCAGATT
Organism: Phoxinus phoxinus; assembly: GCF_949152265.1. NCBI lineage: Eukaryota > Metazoa > Chordata > Actinopteri > Cypriniformes > Leuciscidae > Phoxinus > Phoxinus phoxinus. The sequence goes on from NC_136895.1 coordinate 12,385,127, forward strand.
CTGATTGGGATGTCAATTTGGATATTTCTCTTAATTGCGTAAAAAGCTCTCCGTGCCTTTTCTCTCAAGTCATTTACAGCTTTTTTAAAATTTCCGGTGTTACTAATGTTTATGCCAAGGTAAGTGTAGTCCTGCGTGTGTTCGAGGAGCATGTTGTCCAATCTAAAATTATAATGTTGGTCTTGGCAGCTGGGTCTTTTTTGGAAAATCATTATTTTAGTCTTTTTGGGGTTAACTGCCAGGGCCCATGACTGACAGAAGTTGTGCAGGAGGTCTAGATGCTGCTGTAGACCCTCTTTAGTGGGAGACAGCAGCACCAGATCATCAGCAAACAGAAGGCACTTGACTTCAGTGTCCAGTAGAGTAAGTCCAGGAGCTGCAGACTGACCTAGAGCCCTCGCTAGCTCATTGATGTATATATTGAACAGCGTGGGACTTAAGCTGCAGCCCTGTCTCACTCCACGACTCTGAGGGAGGAATTCTGTGTGTTTATTACCAATTTTAACCGCAAATTTGTTGTTTGTGTACATGGATTTGATGATGTCATATGTTTTTCCTCCGATGCCGCACTGGATTAATTGAAGAAAAAGACCTTCATGCCAAATGGAGTCAAAAGCTTTTTTGAAGTCAACAAAGCATGAGAAAATTTTACTTTTGTTTTGGTTGACTTGCTTGTCGATTAAGGTATGGAGAGTGTATATATGGTCTGATGTGCGATATTTTGGTTGGAAGCCAATTTGACATTTGCTCAGGACATTTCTGTCTTTGAGGAAATGGGCTAGTCTGCCGTTTATGATGTTGCAGAAGAGTTTGCCTAGGTTGCTGTTTACACATATACCACGGTAGTTATTAGGGTCAAATCTGTTTCCGTTTTTATGGATTGGGGTAATAAGACCTTTGTTCCAGATGTTGGGGAATGTACCTAAACTCAGGATGACATTGAAGAGCTTGAGAATGGCTAATTTGAATTTGTGGTCTGTGTATTTGATCATTTCATTTAGGATGCCATCAACACCACAGGCTTTTTGTAATTTCAAGGTTTGTATGTTGTCTAATAGTTCGACTAGTGTAATTGGAGAGTCTAAGGGGTTCTGGTAGTCTTTGATGGTTGATTCTAAAATCCTTAGTTTGTCATATAGGGCATTTTGTTCCTGATTTTTGTTTATATTACTGAAGAGGTTGGAGAAGTGGTTTATCCAAACATCTCCATTCTGGATGGCTAGTTCTTGATGGTAAGTTTTGTTTAGTGTGTTCCAATGTTTCCAGAAGTGGTTTGATTCTAAGGATTCTTCAATTTCCCTGAGTTGACTTTTTGTGTTTTGTTCTTTTTTCTTTCTTAAAGTATTCCTATATTGTTTAAGTTTTCCATGATAGAGATGACGGATGTTCTCATTGTCAGCATCTCTGTGTTTCTGGTTAGATAGGATTCTTAATTCTTTCCTAAGTTTTTTACAGTCGTTGTCAAACCATTTCTCAGTGGCATGTGGTCTTTTTTGGTTTTCTTTTTGTGGTTTTCAAGTTGGATAATATTGCTGATACCTCAAATATTCTGTTCAGCTTGTCTACTGCTAGGTTTGTACCTTCACTATTGTGTGGGAAAGGAGTGGCAAGGAATTGATCTAATAGCGCTTGAATTTTCGGTTGTCTAATTGTACTTAGATATGTATCTTTACTGTTTTGTTTCCATCTATACATGTTTCTAAGTGAGCGGAGCTGGGTTTGTTTAGATGCTTCTTGGTTGGGCATTGCTCTGTTTAAGTAGAGGGTTATTTTACTGTGGTCTGATAGTGGGTTTAGTGGGCTGACTGTGAACGCTCTGAGGGAGTTTGGGCTAAGGTCTGTCAGAAAATAGTCAACTGTACTGTTACCGAAGGGTGAGCTGTAGGTGTATCTACCATAGGAATCTCCTCGAAGCCTGCCGTTGACTAGGAACAGACCTAGTGTGCGACACAGATGAAGAAGATGTGTTCCGCTTTTGTTTGTTGTTTTATCAAAGTTGTGTCTCTGTGCTTGTATAGGTCTGGGGAGGACATCTCCTCCAGGCAGGTGTTTGTCCCCCTGAGAGTCAAGTGTGTCCAGTTCTTCACCTGTTCTGGCATTCAGGTCTCCACAGAGCAGCACGCTTCCCTGTGACTGGAAGTAATTAATGTCTACTTCAAGAATTGAGAAACTGTCTTCATTAAAATAGGGAGACTCTGCTGGAGGAATATAGGTGGCACACAGGAAGATGTTTTTCTCTGTTGCGGTGACTGTCTTATTAATTTCTAACCATGTGTAGAATTGTCCTGTTTTAACTACTTTGATGGCATGGGCAAGATTTGATCTGTACCAAATAAGCATGCCTCCTGAGTCTCTTCCTTGTGTCACTCCAGGCAGTTTAATTGATGGGATGATGATTTCTCTGTGGCCTTTGGGGCAGCCGGTGGGTCCGTCTCCTCTGCTCCATGTCTCCTGCAGGATGATGATATCTGAATTTTTTATTTCTGAGTTGAAATCTTGGTTTCTGCTTTTAAGGCCAAAGGCAGATGATCTCAGGCCTTGAATATTCCAACATGTTATAATAAATGCTTTGTTGTCCATGGGGTCTTTGTTTTGGTGATAAGTTTTGACCTATGTCAGTAGGTGTGAGCAGATGAGGTTGAGCATCTGACGGATGTCTCTTAGCTCTGTTGATGTGGCTTGCACTGGTGCTGTTGTTGATGTTCTGCTCACTATCTGAGCGTAGCTGTGTCTGCCCGGGGCCTGCGGGGTATGAGGAGGGCAGGGGGTCGGCAGGAGTGGCTTTGGCCTTGCTTGATGTGCTGGACGTGAGGGTGTGAAGGCTGGTAGGAGATACTCAGGTGCTTGCTGGGATGGTCTCAGCATGAGAGAGTGCTGTTGTCTTGTTGGAAGTCTTCTGGATGTTCTCTCTGGGGGTACACTGTGCTTTCTTACAGGTCTGGGTGGAGGTTGTTGGACTCTGCGGCTCCTGGGGGTGCTGTTGTGGTTCTGACTCAGGGCCACATCTTTTAGGGTCCTGGCGAAGACAGGAACAGCTGTCTTGTACAGATGGACATGGTCGTAGAGGCATGTGGGGTCCAGGGTGGGGTGGTTTGCCAGGTGCACATAGGGTTTAAGTGCACAGGAGCGGGAGAGGTGGGCATTCACCCGCTGGATAGTGTCAGGGTGGAAGTATTTTCGGGGCAGCAGTGTGGAGATGGTAATTTTAGCATTTGGAAAGGTGGTTGAGGCCTTTCCAATCACTGTTTGTAGTGATGTAGCCACCCTCTCCTGTTGGGCTCTCAGATCGTTGGTGCCGGTGTGGATTATTACATGGCTTGGGGATCCCAGTTTGTCAATACTTAGCCATTTGAGTGTGCTCTGAGTGTTCGGACACCAGAGTTTGGCCACTCTGTATTTGGGAAAAAGCTTCTTTTCATCGATAAATTTCCCGTTTGAATCTATTAAAAGAGCGACTTCCGGTCGTAGTGTTCCTTCAGTCGGTGTGGAGGGCTCGTCTGAGTGTGAGGCTGGTTGTGGGGTGAGGGAAGGGTCTGATGGGGGAGGATGGTTCTGGCTGTGCTGGATCTCTGTTGTTTGGGAGCTGTGATCAGGGTGAGGCGTGTCCTGCTCCCCTGGTTCCTCTGATGAACTGAACTCGCTGTGCTGTGCTCCTCTGTTCTGCCTCAGTTCACTTATTTCTATTCTCATTGCTGTTAGTTGTGCCTTGTGTAACTCAGTCTGTTGTAAGAACTGTGTTTCCAGTGTCTCCAGCTGAGCCCTGAACCCCTCTCTCTCCTGCTGGAGCTCCGTCACCTCGGTCCGCAGTGTAGACAGCTCTCTCCTGAGGCTGTCCTTTTCTCTTTGCTTGGCCTGTGGGGCTGTTGCTGGTTTGGTCTGTTGTCTGAACTGTTTGCAGAGAGAAGATCATCTCTTTGAGCTGGACCATTTCTCCCTCTAGCTCTGTGAATCTCTCCCTCATGTCAGTGCAATAGCAGTGTGGATGGGGGTCTTTGGTCTGTTCTGTGCTCAAAAGGTCCCTGTGTTCTGTCTGATCCTCGTCTGTGTGGAAGGTGTGGGAGACTGACTTCTCGGGAGTGATACGTTGTTTGCTGGTAGTGGTCTCTTTCTGTGCTCTGACTTTGATGCAGAGGAAGTCTTGTTCGAAGAGGCCATTGATGCTTTTTACCACCACTATACCCGTTGTTTTGTAGATATTTACATTGGTGGTTGTTGTGTCTTCCTCGTTTTTTATTTTTAGCTGGAAACCCCCGCAGATGCCTTTTCTTTCAGCAGAGGGGTAGTGTGCAATGATAGCCTTGTGCCATGCATATAGGGCTTGTTGGTATAGAATATCAGGTTACTTATGCTGCCATCTTTATGTAGGTCTGCAAAAAGTGTTTCTGGGATGTCTGTCAGTCTTTTGTTTTTGTAGACTTTCCGTGCCGATTCATTTGTGACATCTTTAGGATAGTGCAGTGGGATGGCCTCCACATATAGAGGTTGTTTAGGCCTGGCGCTGATGCTGGAGTGTTCAGAACTCTTCTGGGGGCGGGGCCAGGATGATGCACTGGCCATAGTCAATTTAGAATGTAAACAATCAACTGAAATAACTGTCAGTTTTTTGTTTATTTTCTCTCAGTGACAATATAAGGGGAATAAAAATTAATAAAAAAGCCAAAAAAGCAGGCAAAAAATATGACTTTCACTCTTTGTGCTGTTCTTCTACACAAAAACTATGAAATGGCACTGTCTGTTCAAAATGTCTTTACCTCTCTTTTTTCTTGTAAGTTTTATATGTAAGATATGTAAGATAGATAGATGTCTGTCTGTCTATCTATCTGTCTGTCTGTCTGTCTATCTCTATCTGTCTGTCTCGGTCTGTCTGTCTATCTGTCTGTCTCGGTCTGTCTCGATCTGTCTGTCAATCTGTCTGTATCTATCTATCTGTCTGTCTGTCTGTCTGTCTCTCTATCTGTCTGTCTCGATCTGTCTGTCTATCTCTCTGTCTGTCTGTCCCTATCTGTCTGTCTGTCTGTCTATCTCTCTATCTGTCTGTCTGTCTATATGTCTGTCCATATGTCTATGTGTCTGTCTATCTATCTGTCTGTCTGTCTATCTCTCTGTCTGTCTGTCTCTCTATGTGTCTGTCTATCTGTCTGTCCCTCTATGTGTCTGTCTGTCTGTCTGTCTGTCTATCTCTCTGTATGTCTGTCCATATGTCTATCTGTCTGTCTCTCTATGTGTCTGTCTATCTGTCTGTCCCTCTATGTGTCTGTCTGTCTGTATCTGTCTGTCTCTCTATGTGTCTGTCTGTCTGTATCTGTCTGTCTCTCTATGTCTCTGTCTCTGTCTGTTTGTCTGTCTCTATCCGTCTGTCTGTCTCTATCCGTCTGTCTGTCTGTCTATCCGTCTGTCTGTCCGTATGTCGATCTGTCTGTCCGTCCATCTCTGTCTATCTATGAGCTAATCTATTCTTATACCGGTAACTATATTCCAAAAGCATAGCAGTCGTTCTGTCTATCTGTCCGTCCACCCATATTTTCAATATTATTTATTACAAACATTTGTATATTGATGTGAAGAAAAAGACATTTGAGTGATTAATCCCAGTTATTTGTATGACAGTCATCAAGATTTTCTGGCTCAGTGTGCTGTCTTCCCCTGTAGAGCACAGTGAGAAAGAGAAGCTGGAGACAGATGCCATGTATAAACTAGATCACGGAGGAAAGGATAAGGAAAAGCTACGTGCCGCCATCCCGTCTCTCAATGAGCTCCAGGATCACCAGTCCAGCTGGAAAGATGATTTTCAGCTGAACAGCGTCCTCCGCAGGAAGTTCAGGGTGGGTTACACATTGCCCGCTGCATCAGATACGCATCTGCCATGAAAGATTTGCACGTTAATCTATTCCTGGTTTGCAAATACAGTCTGAGAAGAAAGTGATTGCCGACGAGGTGGAAAAAGACAATGCGGTGCGAATGAGGACCGGCCTGTCCATCCCGTTATTACCAGAGAGAGAAGAAGATAAGAAGCTAGCCTCACTACTCACCCTTCAGAGTCCAGACTGTGAGTCTACATTTTTATTTATTTTACAATTTTGTACTCTTTTTGTAAAAAAAATTTATTGCTTATAATAAATAAATCTATACATGTATTGATCTGGATCAATCTTTTTCCTCTTCCAGCATATGATGAGGGTCAGCAGTCGAAAAGGAAACAGATATCGACTCGTTCCTGGTTCAGTCCCTCGTCTTCAGCGGCAGGGGGAGCTGCCGGGAGCCTCTTGCTAAAGTTAGGCCAACAGGGTCGAGGAGCAGCCATGGCTAAAGCACTCAGCTCGACTATTCCCAGCCCACACATTCTGGTACGCAGGAAATCCGAAAATGGCAAGACTGAAAGCGCTAACATTGTGAACTCCAACTCGTCGTCTCCTGACACTAACCCGGCAGCTGTGGACTTGAACCCCAGGGACTCATCTTCTCCTCTCACAAATAATGTGAATGCGAGCAAGGACACAAACACTCACAGCTGCACTACAGAGACTCGTGAAGAAACCACATCAGAGGAGGACAACGCCAATGACTCGAGTGCTGGGAAGTCTCTGGTTGCAGATTACAGTGACTCCGACTCGGGCAGTGACGTCTGAAAAAGATCGGAAGTTGAAATTATAACCCTGCTGTGATTCATACATGTGTCAGTCTACTTATGGTCTACAATTAGTCATTATTTACCAAAAAATAAACTCTCCCATACTGAAAAGTGTGTCAGGGTTTGTTTGGTTATTCCCCCCCCCCAACATTTTTTTTTAAAACATTGAGAATTGAACTTAAGTTAATTGATTTGCTCACAGCAAACACAGTAACAAACCCCAAGACACAAGGGGGCGGTAGAGTTGCATTAAGATGCCTCTTGAATTTAAATGGATTACTGCGTCAGAAATCGCATACTGTCTAGTGTACTAGAATTCATGAGGAACGAAGTTCGCAACCTTTAAATTTTTTTTTCTATATTTTAGAAAATTCCCGACTGTATATAGTAGGCGGAAAACAGTGCGACAAAAGAAGTATGTTCACGACCCCGATAGTAAAATGTCCATCAAATGCACACTTCAGAATCTCGTAAGTAGTAGGTCATCCGTGTAATTTTTGCCTACTGTAAGTTCTTTTCACATACTGTTTTTACTGACTATATACTAGGAATATTCAGACGGAGTTTGATCACGACAAACGGTAATGCCATCGATCTATTTATCAGAATTTGCTTTCAACACATTTCAAGGTTAAGGTTGAGTTTAGGGTAGCGGTCACTGGGTTAGTATTTGTTTCGGCTTTGTGTATGCAATCAGCACTCTGAAATAACCAATGAAATTCTTTGTGGGGGAAAAAAAGGCTTATTATTCAGGTAAGTTGCTGTTCAAATTTAGACTTTAAATAACATGATCAGGAAGATTCTCTTCAAACTGACAGTAGTTGGCTTAAAAAGGAAAGTTTGCTGTAAAGATTACATTTACACTCATTTCTACAATAGCGCCCCCTTGCGGCAACTCTGAGAAAGCACAAGCTACAATAGAACATGGTAGCATCATTCATGATTATGCACCTTTCCACAAATTTTATTGATCAAATATATAAAAAAATCTACTTTTGATAAAAAATAATTGGCAATGTTTTGAGCTAGAGAGGTTTCCAATGCTGAAGGCTTTAGGCACTTAGGCAACCTATTTGTCAGATATCTGGCTGGTGCTTAGAATAAAGCAAACATTACACAATAGTTTCTCCACGTCAAGATAGCGGTGGTCTTGTTTAGTGGGAGGGATTTGGGGGAATTATTACAGCTCTCTCGTTGATGTTTCTGACCATTTGTGAGTCTTCACTCAGTCACTCAGTTCAGGACGATATGCTCCTTCCACTGCTGTTATGGACGACTTTGCTCTGTCACATCTCCGACGGCCAGGCTTCCTCTCAAAGACAGTGCGTTTAATATTATATGAATATCGTTTAATAATGTGTAAATGTTCTCCTTGTCTTGACGAAGTTGATTTATAGTGTGTTTATCTTGTCAATTGAACAGCAAGAGGACAGTTTGGGGACCTAAAATGCTATTAGTGTACGTATATCTTTTTTGTGTTGTGTATTTTGTGCTTCTGAGAGAATTTTGTAAAAAATGTTCATGGATATCAAATTCTCAGTATTGATTTTTGTTGTATGTAAAATCAAATAGGGTTTATCTGTAAGTGAGTGTGTTCTGTGTTGACAGTGAGCCGGTTATTGACCCGTCTCCGACGTAAGTGTCCTCTGACCCTCTGAGTTGGTTAACGTCTCTGTAACACACTTCTTTTCTTTTCTTTTCTTTTCTTTTTTTTTAGTTTAGAATTATTATTTTAGAACGTCAGGCTATTCATAATATTTACTTTTCTTTTAGATTTTGGACCACTTTGACATTTTTTACTTTCTTTTACCACAAAAACAAAATAATTTCTTAATTTGGAAATTGTAAACATGTTTCCCATCGAAGTTATGTGTGCTTGGATGTGTATGTTTTGGTTTAGGTTTTCTATTCTAGCTCCAGCAAAGATAAGGCCTGGAACAAAACAGAACATCCTGATAGAGGGCCAGAATCTGTCCCGGTTACTGAAAGTCACTATCCATGTCTATGACTATCCAGTCTCCGAAACTGTCTATTTTCATGACTCAGTTATCCTCAAGTCAGACAACAACTACAGCGCCCTCAAGACCATTGAGGTGAATTTATCTATGAATGTATTTGATATTGGTTGGTTTAAACTTAGTTGGTTTAAGTTCTCACTTGTTTGAGACATTACTCATGTTGCTAGCTTGCTGAACCTAAATGTAATAAAATACGGTCTTTTGCCAGATTGATCCAAATGTGCTACGTCCAGATGGAAAGAAGAAATACGTGAAGCTGGTTGCTCAGTTCGGCAGATTCCATCGTGCAGAAAGAGTAATAACAGTGTCGTTCCGCACTGGACACATCTTCATTCAGACTGATAAACCTGTTTACAACCCTGGAGATGCAGGTCAGCTCTCACAAGTTGTCAAGCACATAATACCTCATTAGTGCATTGTTCAATCTTCCTTTCCTTGATCATTCCGGCATTTTCCAGTGCGTTGCAGGGCTTTTGTATCTGATGCAGAATTCCGTGCTTCCGAGAGAACCATATCCCTTGAGATTCAGGTGACTGTCGCTGGCATAGATATAAGCGTCATTACAGTTAGCAAGTCAACAGTTTATTTTTCTACAACAATGTTTCATGGCTCAATTGGCTCATGTTTCAGAATCCAGATGGTATTGCAGTACATGGTATTTCCAGATCCAAAGCAATAGATGGGATACTATCTGACATCTACCTCCTCTCCACTGTAGCCAAGTATGTAACTGTTCATTTATGGTTTATAGTATAATTACACAATTAGTATAGTTTGGGTGTTTAAATGTAATTTTCTCTGATTTATAATTAATAAAACATTCAATATTTTCAATTGTTTATATATATATATATATATATATATAATTTTATAATTAATTAGCCTATATATTAAATAGCTATATACATATACATTTAATTAAAATATAAGATCATAAAATAATGTAATTTATATTTAATATTATATATTAATATAATTATAATGCATTTACCCTGTACTCATGTAGCTGCTGATCTTTTTGATTTTCCAGAGAGGGCATGTGGAAAGTTGTTGCAAAGTTTGAGGGAAAAGAGAATATTTTCAGCAGAGAGTTTGAAGTAAAGAAATATGGTAAGCAATTCATATAATCTTCAGATTCTTATTGATTTCCCTCTGTCGGTGGGTTAACGCCATTTCTTCTTGCTCCCAAGTGCTCCCAGCGTTCAATGTCACTTTGACTCCAAAGACGTCTCACCTCGGTCTAGATGCAGATAAGCTGGAAGTAGAGATAACAGCCAGGTGTGTGAATCAAACTAGTCTGGATTTTCTGAATGTATTTAGACGCTGAAGTAACACTTTTATATATGTTCTATCGGTCAAAAATTTGGGGTTCAAAAATTTGGGGTTCAAAAACAAGAAATGTTTTTTGAGCAGCAAATCATCATATTAGAATGATTTCTGGAGGATCATGTGACACGGAAGACTGGAGTAATGATGCTGAAAATTCAGCTTTGCATCACAGGAATAAATAAATTTATTTAAAATATATTAATAATATATTTAAATAAATCTATTTTAATATACAAAATATATTCAAATATAAAAGTTATTTTAAATTGTTGTAATATTTCACAATGTGTTACCGTATCTTTTTATTGAATAAATGCAGCCTTGGCGAGAATAAGACTTTCAAAAGCATTACAAAATCTCTCTGACCCTGAATTTTTGAACAGTAACGTTTTGAATTCAACATTCACAAGTGTCCAAAAACCTTGAGGTCACTGTATATATTTCTTCCAGGTATCTTTATGGTGAACCAGTGCAAGGTGTTGCATATGTGCTGTTTGGTATTGAAATAAATGGTGAGAAGAAGAGACTCACATCTATGAAGCAACTGAATGATGTAAGTGGTTAAACAAGATAAAAAAAATTCACTTTAAGTATCTTAAACATTGAATCAGCTTTGTAGAAAGAGACTTTTGTAATCAATGTTTTTTACATTGCAGCTGAATGGAGGAATTGTTAGTTTGACTATGGAGGAGATAAAGAGGGTCTATCCCGACACAAACAGCCTAGTGGGGTCTTCTGTGTACGTCAAAGCGTCAGTAATGACCAGCACAGGTGGGGGATCAGGAAATATCAGCGTTTGCCTCATTATTGAGAGATTTCTCCTCTGAAAACACTCTTACGTCTTAAGACTTTCTTCTCAGGTAGCGACCTTGTGGAAGCAGAGAAATCCGGCATTAAAATTGTAATATCACCCTACATGCTCTCCATCAGGGATTCACCAAAGTATTTCAAACATGGCCTGCCATTTGGCATGACGGTAATTTAATATCTGTTGCGATGTTCACTGCTTCAAAGGATAGTTCACCCTTCATGTCATGTCATACCTGCTTGATTGAGCAGAATGCCCAAGCTGCTCTGTTCCATACACTGGACGGTGAACACGGGCTGTCAGGCTCCAAAAAGAACTCAATCGCAGTTTAATTTTAGTATTATTTCGAGTATTTATCAATATTTTGAGTTAGCTTTAATTTTTTTTTTAGTTTTAGTCATTTTAGTACTTCAACCTAAACTTCTTTCATTTCAGTTAGTTCCCATATATATATATATATATATATATATATATATATATATATATATATATATATATATATATATATATATATATATATAGGCCTACTGTATGTAAAAAAAACTACAATTAGAAATGCCTTGGGAACTATATATATAATACAAGCAATACATGTAAAAGTGTTATTCTACTGTTATTTATATACTACTATTATGGTGTTATTGTTATTTTGAAAAGGTTTTATTTTAATATTTTCACGTTTTTTAAATTTTATTTTAAGTTTTAGTAATTGTATGTGCTTTTGTCAATTTTGCCTTTTGTTGAATATTTTTTTAAGCTTCTAAAAAGATATTAAGCGCTGTTTTTTTGCATTTAGCATTTTGGGGTGAACTATTCCTTTAATCTGATTTTATGATAGGATTGTTGATTATTGCACATGACGGTAGCATTATTACGAATTAGTTTGTATTTTGCTTAGGTTACAGTGAGTAACCATGATGGCTCTCCAGCCCCTAATATTCCTGTTAAAATCAGCTTCCTTGAAAGCCCAATCAGTGTTCACAGCGGCGTCATCCCAGTCTACATCAACATGCCTAACACGGCCCACTCATTTGGACAATCACAGATACTGAAAGTAAGTCACTCACAGACTAAACATACACGCACAATAGAAACAATATACAAATTGTATTTAACTGTAAGATGAATGTGTGTGTGTGTATATATATATAAATACAAACATGGCATAGGATAAGTCATTTACATGCAATCTGCAAGCAATCACATCATTACTGCATGGCACAAGCTGATTGGCCTCTGCTGATCCTGCTGCCAATGAGATTGCTTGCTCAACATTTAAATAGTCTGGTTCAGTGTTTGCTGTAAGCTGGTCCTGCAGTGCGCTTTCAGAGGTCATCTGAACCCCTCCACCTCCCCCAGCTCCACCTGCCCAGATCTGCTACAGGATTTATGTATCTATTTATGCAACAGCAGCGTATCTTTCTTGCTCACAGCAGCGTGTTTGTGTATCTATTAGCAAGTTCATACTTACTCTGAAGCAGCGTAGCAGATCTAGTCCATCAAGACGAAATACATTAACATTGTTGTATTCATTAACCTGCCAAAACTACCCAGAGAGTTGTTATGATTGACGCACTCATGTGTAGGTGGAGACAGCGAATCCTTCACTGAAACCAGAACAGCAGGCTGTTTTAGAAGTGCACGTGGAGCCATATGCCCCCTATGCCGGCTACAGGAACTTCCTGCATATCTCAGTGGGCCTCAATCGAGTGGTGGTGGGCGACAGACTCAACGTCCAAGCGCACATCAAATCCCCACCGAATCAAAAAAAGCTTGTGGAGCAGCTTACGTATGCCGTGAGTATGGCATTTTGGGATGAAAATGACTGCAATCTTGGTATTGATTAACCTTACAATTGTTTTTATAGGTGTTAAACAAGGGAAATATAATTCATGCTGGGAGAGTGAATGTCAAAGACCTGGCTGTCATAAACATCCCTCTGCTGGTTACCGCAGAAATGCTACCTTCCTTTCGGATTGTGGCGTACTACATTTTGCCGTGGATACATAATGCGGAAGTGGTGGCAGACTCTGTGTTTGTTGATGTGGAGGACCGGTGTGTGGGTTCGGTGAGTTCATGTGGCGTCCATAAGAAATGAGTAACATTGCATGATTCTAGCACTTTACACTTATTTTTCAATAACGTAAGTAATTCTGCCTCTGGCTTTTAAACCACTTAAGAGGTTACTCTCTCCCCCCCCAAAAAAGTCCATATACCGGTAAGTTTAATGCCATAATAGTTGCTTGCATTTGTTTGTTTATGAGTGTTTTTGTGATTGTACTAGCTCAGTGTAGGACCAGTGGAGGGAGAAAAACAAAATTCCTACTCACCAGGCAGCAGCTTTAAATTTGAAGTGAAAGGTGACCCCGGAGCAAAGGTCAGCCTGGTTGCGGTGGATAACGCCATCTTTCTGTTGAGTAAAAACCGCCTGACACAGAAGAAGGTGAGTGATGGCGTAATTTTCACTGTACTCTCCAGAACCGTCTCCAGGGCCTCACTGACACTCATGACTCTTTCATGCAGGTGTGGGAGGTGGTGGGACAGGGCGATATGGGCTGCACCTCAGGAGGAGGCAGGGATAATATGGGTGTATTCAGTGATGCGGGACTGATGTTTTATTCCAGCTCAGGACGTTCCACTGACTACAAAAAAGGTAATCTTCATACATCTAACATCTAAATAATTGGACTAGAATAAATGTCATTTCACTACCATTCAAAGATTGGAACATATTTCATGTTTTTAAAGGGGTCATGACATGTTTTTATTTTATTTTATTATTATGTTCCCTTACGTGCAATTATAGTATTACTATAGTTTTTTTTTACAAAAAACTTTTAAAATGTAGTGATTTATGACCTTTTCCCACCCTGTTTCTCATCCTCTGATTCAAACAGTCTGTTTTGGGGGTGTTTCCCCTTTAAGAGTTCAGTGTTAACGCCCACTGTTATGATTGACTAACGTCAGTGCCTATGCATCAATTATTAACGCCCCAGCCAGAACATTTGCGGATTCGGCGTATTTAAAAAGTATTAAAGTTTTAAATACATTACTTAAAGTTTGCGTCGTCGTTGTTGAGCCCAGAATAGTCGGCACGGACTTATCTTTGAGCAACAGTTTTCTGGCAAAGCCAGCATCATTTTGGGATTTGTTCTCAAAACAGTCATCCTTCAAATGGACTGGGACGTCCGCAAAAAAATAAAGTGCATCCATTTTCCCCTGACGACTGGATCTTTCGCAGCGTATTCAAAGATGTTGTTTGTCCACAGCCAGGAACAGCACATCTGCGTGGCTTCGTAATTTCCCTGTACACAGACCCACTCGCTGTCCGTCGACTGAACACTTGTGAGGCGCGCGGCGCACGGGCGCGACAACGATACGAAATGAGCGTAGTTGTCTTGCGTTTTAAGCGTAGTTGTCTTGTGCTGGAGGCGGTCTATATGCAAACGCTGGTACGTCACTTCGTACCGTGACACCATGGATCCAGAACGAGCTGTATTTAGAGCTTGATTAAATAAATGATTCGTTTATAATGGGGAGGACGTCTTAAGCTATGAAACTTGCAGGACGTTTTAATGGTACAAAGACCTCTTATATACCAAAAGATCAAGGCAAATTTGGTTTCTCATGTCATGACCCCTTTAAAAATAAATCACAGCTGAATTTATTTAATCAAAAATACAGTAAAACGGTAATATTGTGAAATATTTTAGCAATTTAAAATAACTACTTTGTATTTAAATATTGTAAAATGTGATTTATTCCTGTGATCAAAGCTGAATTTTCAGCATCATTACTATTAATATTTTGTCTTGTTTTAAATACATATAAATACATTCTAGAATAGAAACAGCATTTATTTGAAATATGAATCTTTTGTAGCATTTTAAATGTCTTTACTGTCACTTTTGATCAATTTAATGCTTCCTTGATGAATTAAAGTATAACTTTCTTTCAAATAATACTGACCCCAAACTTTTGAACGGTTATATTTATAAAACAAGTCCAAATGACTTTAACACAGTAATGTATTGCAGGTTAATGGCAAAGTAACATTATGGCAATAATATCAAATATCATTGGTATTATGTTGAGATGCTCTCTAGGGTAAACTTGACCTTTAGCATCTCACCTTGGTTTCACAGCAAGCGATGCCATAGAAGAACCATTTTTGGTTCCCCAAAGAACCTTTCAGTGATCAGTTCTTAAAACCATTTTTTTCTTAGTGTGAACAACATTTTAAACATTTTAAAGAACCCTTTTCCACTATCAAGAACCTTTTGTGGAACGGAAAGGTTCCATGGATGTTAAAGGTTCTTCACGGAACCATAGATGCCAACAGAGAACCTTTCATTTTAAGAGTCTATTTCTTCTGGCTTGTTTGGAACAGATTGCTCCAGTAAATCTAGAAGAAGACGTTCTGCTGCCAAACTGCAGCTCAGAGAGCAGCTGGGTGAGTCGCTGTGCATCAGAAAACTTAGAGTTTGTTAGAGAAGTGGAGATATGAAAGTGTTAGCAAAAGCGCTAGCCAAATAGGGGAGTCGAGCTAATGCGCTAGGTCACCCTGCCTAAACACGTTCCTTTCTCTCAGAGAAGGAATATTCTGACGAGTTCCTGCAGAGATGTTGTGTGGACGGCATGCGGGAGATTCCCATGCCCTATTCGTGCTACCGCCGCTCCCTCTACATCACCGAGGACTGGAGCTGCGTGTTAGCTTTCCTTCACTGTTGCGCACAGTACAGAGGGGAGGAGCTTGGTGTCGTTACCAGGCCTCCGACGACCACCCTTCCACCAACCACCAACCCTACAGCCACCTCCCACCTTATTTTACCTATGCTTCATAGTGGATATGCCCGGGGTTATTTTCCTGGGTTACGTTATTCAGAACGTGTTGAGGCTGGCCGATCTGTCGTCCTCGAATCTCCCGTCCGAAGACTTGGGATGTCAGTAGTCTCAGCACGCATGGACAGTCATGTTGAAAGGATGAAAGAGGAGGTGGTGGTGGAGGAGGAGGAGGAGGAGGAGGAGCAAGAGTTCGATGAAGATGATTTAGCTGACATAGAAGACATTTACGTGCGCACCAAGTTCTTCGAGTCGTGGCTGTGGACTGACATCAGACTGCCCAGCGTACCCAAGTCTGATGGGTAAGAGTTTGACTTTGACTCAGTGAAGAAGTCCCACTTTTATCATGTTCATTGATGAAGTGTCTCTGTTATTCCAGGCTGGCTGTGTTTCCAGTGGACACGGTTCTTCCTGACAGTATCACTCAGTGGGGGTTTCTAGCCGTCAGTGCCTCACCTGAGAAGGGTAACAGTCCTGATCTTGTCTGAAGCATCTGTCTGTCTGCGCAGAGCTCCTTTATATGGTTTTAGATCTGCCATAGTGATAGCTGAATAATTACAATGAAAAAATATGAATTATGATTTTTTTTATTAGATTTGAATGCTATATGAGACATTTCTGCACATGAATTTGGAATATATTAATAATTCATATTTAGCTTGTAATGCAACAAGACAAGCATTTCTGCGTATTAATTATGGATATATTATTAATAATAATAATTATAATTTGTATTTAGCTTGTAATGCTACATAAAATATCAAGTGTTTCTGCATATGAATGTGATATTTTGATAATTGCTTAACTATAAATGGTACCTGTCAAGTGTTTTTGCATATGAACTATGAATATAATTATGTTTAGCTTTTAATGCTACATGCATTTCTGCATACAAATTATGAATATTTAAAAAAAAGTATTATTTCACTTTTAATGCTGCACTTCAAATGTATTATGAATATTTTATCAATAATTATTTACGTTTTAATGCTACATGTAACATGTTTCTGCATATGAATTATACATTTACAATAATGATGTTGTAAACATCTCTATCCTGCGTGAATATTTTAATAATTACTATTTCATGCTACATGTCAGACATTTCTGCAAATGAATGTGAAAATGTCCCTGAGAATGAGATCCTTCCTGGTTTGTGTAACTCTCGCAGGTTTCTGTGTAGCTGAACCTTATAACGTGCGAGCGTGGAAGCCGTTCTTCATAGACCTGCGTTTGCCTCACTCAGTGTCCAGAAATGAACATGTGCAAATCAAAGCTGTGGTCCACAACTACAGGAACTCAAAACTGGAGGTTAGATTCACCGCGTCACCAAACGATCACCACACTCCCACTCTGACGTCTCTGTGACCTGACCTGAACAGCTGTCTGTTTGCAGGTAATGGTGATCCTGGATAAGACAGAGGACATGTGTAGTGTGGCGTTTAGCGGACCCCACAGACAGCAGGTTTCGGTGCAGGCCAGCTCCTCCAAGCTCATTACATACACTATCATCCCCCTCAAAACAGGACAGCTCCCCCTACAGGTCACAGCCATTGCGGCCTCCTTCATGGGGCAAGATGCAGTGAGGAAGAATCTACGTGTGGTAGTAAGTTACAAAATCCTGCTCTGTCTTGTGTCTCACACACGTAATATTGAATATATTCGATATTTAACATGTTATGTGTTTTTAGTAACTGTCTGGGATATGATGCTATATCTTGTGTTTTAGGTAGAAGGCATCCAGACAATTAAAGTGAGGAGTTTTGTGTTGAGCCCCACTGAGAAAGGAGACAGTGGTAAGACTGGTTGGAAAACATTGTTACATTAGCAGTTTTATGTTTCTAAAGCAGGTAAATACAGGAGTTACTGTTTGTCAAAATGACGGAAATCACTTTGTGAAATATTATCAGTCAATGTTCGATGGCTGAAGGGTGAGTAGAATAATGTCATCTCATTGTACCCAGTTTTTAAAAATGCTTATTGCGTTCATAGAGTGAACCTTTCGCTCATTGTGTACAGTTTAACGGAAGTTAGTCCCATAGTTTGTGCAAAGCATCATGGGACGTAGAAAAAAAAAAATGTGTGATATACTGTGTATATACATATATACTTCGTATAATTATCTATAACTCAAAAATATTATTTATAAAATCACGCTTCAGTTTTTCTTTTTAAACCTTTTACACAGTATAAATGGGTCTTGATGCATGGAAAGTATGTTATGTTATTAAAATATATATGTTCCATTGAATAATTTATTTATTATATGATTTCATTTATACATTTTTGTTATAATAAATGCTGAAATATTTCCTTGGTCTCAGCTGGGAGACAGATGATAGAAGTGGAGAAGATGCAGCTGGACGCCGTTGTACCAAAATCTCTGCCGGAGACATTTGTCAATGTCAGAGGTTCGACATTTTATTAAGCAATATTCACAATACACACTCAATTACATAATGGACATTTATGTGAACGGACAAAACCGGGACATTCTTGACAGCTGACGTGAAGGATTCCCCAGTTTTATACGGATCTGTATGTGTGTTTTATCTGTTCTTCAGGTGATTTGCTGGCAGACAGCATTGATAACTCCATTCAGGAGGACTCGCTGGCATCGCTGATCCGCATGCCCGGCGGGTGTGTGGAGCAGAACCTGGCCACCATCACACTGCCCCTCATTGCAACCCATTACTTGGACCGCAGTGCAAACTGGGAAGTTGTGGGAGTAAATCGCAGAGAAGAGGCCATCAAATACATAAAAAAAGGTGCAATGAGACACAAACAGCGATGAACTGCATTCTTTCATATGTGATTAAGATCTATTATATTCTATTATTTGTTTTATTTATAGGTTACGAAAATCAACTTAATTATCGTAAAACGGATGACTCGTACCCTCCCTACGCCAAAGAAGGCACCAGCACATGGTATTCATGCTAGCACTAAACCACAGCACTATATTGACTGTTTCCCAGTCGAGTTCATGTGTCTTTATGTTCTGTCCGTCTCAGGGTCACTGCATATGTGGTAAAGGTGTTCTCCATGGCACACTCGTTTATCACTGTCGATGAGAAGCATCTGTGCGGCCCTCTGCTGTACCTTCTCAAGAATAAACAGAGTCCAGATGGTTCCTTTCAGGAGAACAATCCTGTCTATGACACCAGTATGACGGTGAGAATGAATGAACTGTGATTGCACTAGCTTCATGATCATCTATAAAAGGGGACCAGTGTCATCTGAATGCTTTCTCACAGTACTGGCGTACACTCGTTTTGTGATGCAGGGAGGCATGCGGGGCTCTGAATCCAGAGTGTCTATGACTGCATTCGTGCTCATTGCTTTGGCAGAGGCACAAAACGCTGTAACCTGCCAAGAGCCAGGCCTGGACATACAGGTAACTTAATGTTCAGGTAAAACTTAACTAAATTAACTAATTTAATAAAAAAAATTAAGTAAAAAAACATGAAATAACATTGTACAAAAATGATAATACAATGACGTTAAAGGGATAGTTCACTTTGAAATTAAATTTTGGTATGTTTTAGCTTACCTGAAGTGCATCCCAGATGTAGGTGTATTTGTCTCCGCAGTAGTTTTAATTTTGATATTTTTAGGTCAAACCGTTCTTGTCTGTCAGTCATATAATGCAGGTATATAGGCACTGTCTCCAAAAGCATGCAGAGATGTCTCTAATAGCATGCAGAGAAAAGACCAAATTAAAAAATTCCCCATCGTAAGTGCACATTGATGGCCTAAGACACGAAACAAGCGGTTTGTGTGATAAAACGAACAGTATTTATATAGTTTTTATCTCTTTTACACAACCACGTCCATCTGATCTGTTTACTTAGTCTGCGCAAGCGACGTAGAGCGCTCCGGAATGCTCCGGAAGTGGTCTCCCGGATGAGTTCGCGCGAGCTTACGTAAATGTATTTTTTTTACATTAGTTTAAACATCCCGGATAAGCGCAAACTAGTACCATTTAACTGTAAGTAAGTAAACAGATCAGATGGACGTGGTTGTGTAAAAGAGTTAAAAAACGATATAAATACTGTTCGTTTTATCACAATATTTAGACATTTTCAGGAAAATATTTGCCATCTTCAAAAAATCCCATTAAATGTACACTCCCCTCAATTCTGAAGGGACCTCCGCCAATCAGAAAACAGAAACAGTGACCCCGCCCACTTATTCAGCATCTTGAGTTCCTGAAGTTTACCCCCCCCCCCCCGCCCTTTTTTTAAAATACCGGTGTATATATAAAAAAATATATACCGGTAAGTAAATAGACAAAGGTACAACACTGATTCATGTTGTACATCCGGGCAACCCAGACAACTGAAATTGAATAACATACGTGTTGACATGTTCAATGATGCTAATTGTAGTTTTTTTACATTCGATCATTGCAGGACAAGTCCAGAAAAGCAGCGATGTATATAAGAGAGCATTTCCCCCGGCTGTCGAGGCCGTACACAGCGGCTATAGCATGCTACGCCTTAGCAGTCTCCAACCACGGCTGCATGAAGAGCATGTTGCTAAGATTAGCCTCACCTGGTACATAGCTTTTGAAAACAAAAACATTAAATATGTTGCTTTGTGTGGGCTTGTCTTTCTCATCTTTCTTTATTTTCTGTCTACAGATCGTACCCACTGGCCTGACTCTGATAATTATTTCTTCACACTGGAAGCTACAGGCTACGCGTTGTTAGCGCTTATCAAAAGTGGCCACATGGAAGAAGCAGCCGCCCCCTTTCAATGGCTGAGCGAGAAGCGTGGCATTGGTGGAGGGTACGGCTCTACTCAGGTAATAAAACGTGTAAACCTTTACTACTTGTCTTACATTTGTATTTAAGGTACATGGTTATTCATATAATGACTGTTTTCTCCCATCAGTCTACTATGGTAGTGCTACAGGCCCTGTCTGAGTACCTCGTGAAGAGCCCTCCTTCTACTGACCTCAATTTATTGGTGCAGCTCAGTGTTCCCGGTCGCAGTGACGTACGCTGGACCTTCAATCCCGAAGTTGCTTACGTGGCCCGATCTTCAAAGGTGCGATAGTATATCTTTCAAACTCACCTTTACAGTTTTAATCAAAATGTTTATTGGAAAAATGTATAGCCTTTCAGCTGTTTGCAATGAACAAATCAAACAAAAGTAATTATAGCTCAACACAACAAATGTTGTTTGGTTCCCCCAAATTCAACTGAAAATGCAACTTTTAATGACTTCTGCAGTCTCAAAATGATTCAACCCCTTCATGGCACACATCTTTAGCCTGGCTCCGCTCTCCTGCGTACTTCAGCTCAATTTTCATTTTCCTTCAGTACTACGTCTGGGATTGTGGTGTATTCTTGGGTTTTCTCCAGTAAATTTTTTACCGGTCCAATCAGCGAACAGAGGGATAGCTGAGAACGATGACGTTGAGGTTGTGCGCTAGTCTGAGTCGTCATACGTCACGACCAAACGTTAGCGATTGGTTATGGCAAATCCAGAGTGACTCTGGGCAGATCCAATAGTTTTAAACTTCAACAGAGTTAACGCTTCTCAATGGAGAGAGGCCAGACTCTCTGTACAAATGAAATGTACGAGAGTCTGGTAGAACCAGGCATCTTTGGTACTTAGTAGAACCCAATAGGATTTTTCCATTGGCTTTTGGATTATTGCCATGTTGGTGACCAATAAACCAACATGATTCTCACATGTTTAGTTCATCAAGATAATATTCACAAATTAACACAACTTTTATGAATTTTGAAGCCTAAATACAGTTGGCAGAAGATACAATATGTCATTTTTTTCGCCGCTAGGGATCGCTAACTTCTTACAATAACAAAGGTGAAGGTTGATGACGCAAAATTTCCTGCGGAATTATGGAACTTGTCATCAAGCCGATGGATCTAATAATGTTTATGGATGAGTGAATAGATTGATGTTCTTATCATGACTGTGGTGTGAAGTAGAGGTCTTCAGGTGAACCCGTTGACCCGTTGACCCGGGACCCGACCCGGGACCCGTACGGGTTCGGGTCTATATTTTAAATGATCAGCCGGGTCCGGGTCGGGTCGAATCTATTACTTCGGGTCCCGGGTCTGTTTAACATTGTGTGTAATACCCGTGCGAGTCATCAAATCTCAAAAATGCGTCTTGTCACACTCATATTTAATATATTTTAAATCAGTAACATAATCTGAGGTGAACTGTCACATGAATGCTTACTTTGACACTCAAAATAAATTGCGTTAAAAAGCATATTTTAGGTTGATCCATCCAGCTAGCGCGCATTTGCAGTCAAGCGCGTGTCATGTTTCTATGGCAACCAGTTACCAGAGGCAGAGCTTCAGTGAGGGACAGCCAAACCGCGCTTTAGATTTTACAATGTCAATTAATCGTTTTGTTCAATCTTAAAGTTTTAGTGGTCAGATTCAGATTCGATGATGCAGAGCAGAGAGCACGGAGATGATAAATAACGTCAGCGCAGCGGCCATGGCACTGAACGAGCAATCGTTATTATAGTTCAAAAAGGCAAACAGCCAAAAGTTATTGTGCGAGTTAGCAGCTAACTCGTTTAATTTGTCATCCGTCACCGTGAGTCCGTGACATCATGTGGACTTTTGAAGCTGAAATAACAAGGATTAAGCTTGGACTTGGTGGAATAACGAGAGGAATAACATAACTTTCTTGTCGGAGCCGAAGGATTGTAATGCATCACAGCCAGTCAGGTAACGTAACGTTACAAGGAAAGGATGGAGAGACTACTAACTTTACGCTGCTACGGCTCCTTAAATTAGGTAAGACAAAAAGTTGTAATTTTTCGCAACAGGTTTATTGACTTGTAATAGCAGTTTAAAGTGGAAAATGTGACAATCGGGTCCAGTCGGGTCTGTGTCTTCCCGGCAGTTTCGGGTCCAGCTTACAAAAAATTTATCGGGTCTGCACGGGTCCGGGTCCAGCTTTTGAAATAATAGTCGGGTCCGGGTCGGTTCGGTGTAGCAAATTACGGGTCCCTTCCGGTTCGGGTAAGAATTTTTGGACCCGTGAAGACCTCTAGTGTGAAGCAGGGCGCGATTGCTAATAAGAGACAGATATCAGCGTCACACGCGAGTCCCGCGGATATAAAGGAATAAGGACATTTCATTCTACCGAACTACCCGCAAGTGCTGAATTACTACTCACACAGGTCAGTTTATTAGACGAATTGAGGTAACTTGTGAGGTAACGCAACGCTGTTTGACTTGGTCTACTACACTATCACACTATCACACTAAACTCATTTGAGTGTGGTGAAAGTTATAATGTTATTGTATGTTAGTTTGTTGGCTATATAAGACTAGCAGTAAGCTAGATCAACATTAGAATAACATACTGATCATATTCTAACATTTCATCATGTTGAGCTATATAACATTGATTAGTTTTATGTACATTTGCTCACCTGTCTAATAAAGTACATACAAGAGCTCTGTCAAGTTGAAGTTTGTCACGGACGTGGAGCTCTCGGCATCTCGAAAACGCCACGCTGACATTGATCCTCATTTTAGTTCTCCTTTTTTCCCAAAGTCTGCTTGCCATGGTTCATAATGTTTGAACGAAACAACAACAGCATGCAGCTAGATGTTGCGCACTACGCAGTTGTCCACATCTGTTGCCAAGGTTACTAGGGAAGTACTACGAGCAGAAACCAGGGCTAACGCGGATATTACGTCATTGACAGGCGACAAGTGAACGGGGATTCCGGGACAGAAAATTAAAATTGGATTTTTTAAAATTGGAATTTCTCTGAAATTAAAAATCTTTGGGAACTTTTGGGATATTGTAAGTTCACAACTGCAGGAAATATATCACACTGTGCTAGTGATTTTGGGATATTTTATTTCAAAATTCTTACATATTGTACCTTTAAAAGCTAAACGTAGGCTACATTAAACAAACTAGACCAGGGTCACATGACTTCAACTTCACCAACACAAAGGCCCTGTACAATAACTACTTAACTCACCTTCATTATTTTTTTTAGGTACCTCTTGACCAGGAATTCACAGTGGTGGCTTCTGGGAAGGGCAAGGGAATTTTGGAGGTGCTAAATTCCCACATCTACACCAAAGTATTGAATTATTAATATACAAAACAAGACGTAATCTGGTTACAATCTTTTGTCTGTTGCATTTTGTGTTTCAGGTAGTGACTGTGTACCACCAGCTTCCTGATGTGTACGAGAACAGCACGTGTAACGGCTTTCTGCTGGACGTCTCCATCGCTGAGACTAGTGGTATGTTCTCTAATCAGTTTATATGAAAAAAATAAAATAATAATAATTACAATTTTTACATTTCTCATAGCTGCGAGATATAAACGTGCAACTTTGAGTTATAAAGTCAGAATTGTGGGATGTATTGTGTTTTTTTTTTACACTGTACACATATAGCGGACAAGTTTTAATTAAGATGCTCTGGTCCATTTTAGAAAAAACCCCACCGGATGTAGAAAAATCCTACAGACTCAATATCCACGTGAGGTGAGCGCGTGTATGCTGGTAGATATCTTGTTTTTTGCTAGGATATATTATTGTGGTTCCCACAATTCTCTGCTTTGCACCCTCAAAGGGCTCTGGAGGGACGGCAAGTGAGGATGGTTATTCTGGACATCGGCCTGCCCACCGGCTTTGAGCCTGAAAACTCAGATTTAGAGTTGGTAAGACCAAACTCATGACAGTTTGTCAAACTCATGACAAACTTATGTCAAACTCATGACATAATGTGGCATTACATTAGCGATAACAGCTAATCATGTAGCTAGCTTTGTTGTAGCCTGCCAATAGAACATTTGGAGGCATCACCTGTGCACTCCAGACGTGAAAGCTCTAATTTTGGCCAAATTTTGCAGGATTACTATGTATCTATCATGGAGAATGCAATCCCATAATACATTGCGACAAGCTTCATCCAAGATGGTTGAAAAAAGGATGGTTAAAAATATCATGATTTTTTTCATTCAACACACCAGTGGGCTTTTCTACCCAATATTTGTGTGTGCTTTGTATTTTTATGCCAAGAGTATTGTGTTTTTAGCTTAGCAACATGCTAACACTGAACTCTATTGGAATCAATTGTGGGTTGAGTCTATTTGTGTTGCACGCAGTTTCTGACTATGAAGAGCAATTCAAATATGTCCCCTTGACAGTTAGGATGCAGCTACTGTACCTACATAGAACGTATGCAGCAAGGCAAATCATTAGGTTATAGAAGTGATAATGTCAGGTTTTTTTTTTTTTTTTATAGCTTAAAAATTCAGTGGACCGCTACATTAACAACTTCCAAGTGGTGGACAACCTGAGTGACAGAGGATCCCTCATAATTCACTTGTTTAAGGTAACCCAACAACCACCCTAAAAGTTAATACTTGTTTACCATGATGTAAATGAAGGCAACATTGAATATTTGTCTTTGTGTGTGTGAATGACCCGGACAGGTGTCCAGTACTGAGACAGACATGATCTCATTCAGACTGCATCAGAAATTTAAAGTGGGGCTCCTTCAGCCTTCCACTGTCACAGTTTACCAGTACTACAACAAAGGTTCGTACACACAAAGGTTTGTGAAGTTACACGACTAATCTACACCGTTAAATGTACACTGTGTAGTTTTAAGTATTCTTAGCTAAAATCAATGTCTTTATTCATAAATATGTCCTCATTGGTGTAAAATGACCTCTGCCAATGATCTGACTTATCCTCGTAAGCGAAGACTTTCTTATCTTTATTTAGATTGGACGGGTAAGTCCACTGAGGCTTCCATGTCGTTCCGCCATTTTGAAAAACTATAATAGCAGAGAGGGACAAAAAGCATTAGGCTACCTCAACGCGTTTCCACAACAGAGCCAGCGTCACGTGACTGAAACCAGCTGAGACGGACAAGGAGATCAGTGAGAGGCGCTTTTCACTGTCCCGGCAAATTTGAAAGGCTGCACGGTACTTCATAATGCAGGATCGTACTTATGCCGAGCCACAGGAGATGCTTTTTACAGTCTGTGATTCACTGTAACATTAGTTTGTTCGTTGTGTGTCAAGTTGCAGTTTGTTTGAAATAACGAAGCTCATCACCCGAAAGAAAACTCGATGAAGTGCTATTGGAAGACATGTTGTCATAGCTTCTTGGTACATAACGGCTACCGTAGTTGCAAAACTAATTTGAAAAAGCGAGGTGCTAGAGAGCACTATTCGTTTGAATGTAAAATACAATTTCACCACTAGATGGGAGAAATTCCTACACAGTGTACCGTTAAGTATTAAACTTGGCCACCAAACTCATCTCACATTATTTCTGCTACTGGCACAAACTCAAACGTCTTGCTATTCACACAGAATGTATTTTTGCAGGTAAAAAGTGAGAGGTAGGGTAGTGGAATGAAGAAAAAATGGTCCCACTTTATATTAAGTGGCTTTAAGTACTATGTACTTGCATCGAAAAATAAGTACAATGTACTTATTGTGTTCATGTTGTATTGTAAAACACTTTTGCTGCTATTGAGATGTAATACGGGTAAGGTTAGGGACAGGTGTGCTGGTATGGTTAAGTTTAAGGGTGGGTTAAGGTGTCAGGGAAGGGTCTACAGTGTAATTACAAATCTAATTACATACATTAATTACAGCTGTAATTACATGCAGGTATTTAAAAATATAAGTACAATGTAAAAACATGTATGTACACAATAAGTCCATTGTATCAAATTAGTAATTTCAATGTAAGTACATAGTACTTAAAGCCACTTAATATAAAGTGGGACCCTTTATTTTTAAGGGTGGCATAGTTACATTGCACTGACTCAAATACGTTCTGAGTAATATGAATTAACTTCATATACTTATAGAGTTACATCTTAAGTTTGACATAAAAGTAATCAAATTATCTAGCACTCCCCTTGTGGGCTCACGAACCCCAATTTGAAAACCCATTTAACCTGATGAATGGATTCCCGCACAAGACATGTGAAAAATAGATTATTAAGAGTTCGTTTCCATGACTTATTAGGTAACGTGATCGTGATTATGATCTTTGTTCTGTCAGATAAGCGTTGTAGCAGATTCTACTCTCCTCCTGAAGACCAACAGCAGCTCGATCAGATCTGCAAAGACGACGTGTGCCGCTGCTCACAGGGTGAGTTCGGCAGGACTATCTTTATGTTTTCAATCAACTTTTCAACATTTACCAGTTATAAAACTTTCTTTCATAGGTGACTGTTGTGTAGTAAAAGAAGACTTGTCTTTTGGGAAAGAAAAGAGGAAGGCTGCTGTGTGCATTGGATTACATCATGGTAAAAGTTTCTTTTTTGGGGGAACACATCATGATGTCACCATCTTCTCATTAAATGTGTCTTTTCTTCAGCCTACAGGGTCAAACTGATCAGCGCCAGCCAGAGTCACTATGACCAGTACGAGATGGAGATTGTGCAGGTTATCAAAGAGGGTACGTCTACTACGCTCTTAAATGAACACGTCGACTGTTTGGGACTTTAGCTTATTCACCGTATCCCCCAGAGTTAGAGAAGTCCATACATACCCTTCTCATCTCCGTGCGTCCCATAACTCTGTCTGACGCACCCACTGCTAGCCTAGCTTAGCACAAAGACTGGAGGTAAACGGCTCCAGCTAGCATACTGCTCCCAATAAGGGACAAAATAACGCCAACATTTTCCTATTTACATGTTGTGATTTGTATAGTCACAGCGTGTACAAATAACAAGGTCACATGAGACACAGCCATCTTCTAACCATATACATACCGGGAACTATATTCTCAGAAGGCGAAGCACTTATTTTGTCACTTATTGGGAGCAGTATGCTAGCTGGAGCCGTTTACCTCCAGTCTTTGTGCTAAGCTAGGCTAGCGGTGGGTGCGTCAGACAGAGTTACGGCACGCACGGAGATGAGAAGGGTATGTATGGACTTATCTTACTTTGGGGGATACGGTGAATAAGCTAAAGTCCCAAAAAGTCGGCATGTTTCTTTAAAAGGGGACCTATTATGCCCTTTTACTAAATCTTGATTTTAAGAACATTTTAAAAATCTAAAGAACCCTTTTCCACTATTAAAAGAACCTTTTGCATCATGGAAAGTTTCCATGGATGTTAAAGGTTGTTCACGGAATCATAGATGCCAATACCTTTATTTTTAAGAGTGTAGAGTCTTATCTAAACTGCCTCGTGTACCTCCATACATTTCTGTTCGTGTAGGGACAGAAGAAGGTCTGATCGAGAAGGAAAGACGAACGTTCCTCTCTCATGCGAGCTGTAGGACAGGGCTTGGTTTGAGAGAGGGTCAGGACTATCTGATCATTGGGCCGATCGCTGATGTTTGGCAAGCAGGGAGCACGTCCAACAGGTGGGTAGCGTAATAGCACTGGACATGTACATGTTAGGGTCTGTATTTGACTATTCGCTCACGGTTTGCCTCTCAGGTATGTGTATACGCTGGGTAAAGACACGTGGGTCGAGCGCTGGCCGGCTGAGTCTGAATGCGCTGCTGGATCTCCTCTGCAGGTGAAATGCGACGAGCTGAAGAGCTTCGCAACGGCACTGACAGAAAGCGGCTGTCAGTATTGAGGAAAATGCTATTCTTTGAATATACTGATGAATTTTGTCATGTTTATTGGGGTTTTTTTAGGCCACAGAAGAAAAAAATCTGTTATTGCTAGTATTGCGTGTAAAAACAACTACCAAAAAAAATGCAATCATTTAATCTGTACCAGAATGTGTACAAAAAAAAACAACGAATACCCTGATGTCATATTATACTGTATATCATTGATAAAAGTGTTACAGAACTGTGCTGTTGTGCTAAATGTTTTTGTTTGTTTGTTTAGAAACACTATAATATGTGCCTATAGGCTGAATGTAATACATAGCCTACTATGTGCATGATGTCACCGTTTTCATGTTTTTGTAGTTTACTTGGAGACAATAATGTTATTGTTTTTAAAAACGTTTTCAGGCCCTTAAAGGGATAGTTCACTTTGAAATTAAATTTTGGTATGATTTAGCTTACCTGAAGTGCATCCAAGATGTAGGTGTCTTTGTCTCCGCAGTAGTTTCAATTTAGATATTTTTAGGTCAAACCGTTCTTGTCTGTCAGTCATATAATGCAGGTATATAGGTACTGTCTCCAAAAGCATGCAGAGATGTCTCTAACAGCATGCAGAGAAAAGTCCAAATTTAAAAATTCCCCATCGTAAGTGCACAAACGCCATTGTTGTGTAAAAGAACGGCGAAAACTCAAAAAGTCTTCTGTTTTCAGTTGAAAACAGTGTCGTGTAAACGGCCCCTAAATTAAAACAAGGGAACAAATTAGGGGCTGTTTTCACATATTTTATGTCATGATATTTCATATCACATATTTGAGTCTAATGGCGCATAATGTTTCTTTACAAAGTGACATCGCCATCTACTGTCCTGACAGCATAATACGCGTTTTTAGTCGTTTTCACGGATCCGTGTGACGTGAACGGGTTGTTTTGACTACTGTACGTTGTCATCTGTACACGAAAATCACAAGGAAAATCTTTTACGTTTTTAGTACATGATTCTTCTGTAAACTTATCCTTAGTCAACGTGGCCACAATTTAACTTAAAGGGATAGTTCACACAAAAATAAAAATGAGCTTAAAGCAAGGGAATATTTTCGGAAAACGTGGTCACAATTTAGCGGATGAATTAGTATGGTGTGGCAATGATTTAACTAAAACAAGGGAATGACTTAATAAAACGTGGCCATGAATAAGTTATTGGAACAAATTCTCAATATGTGGCCCCGTCCCGATATCTATTTTTTGCGGTGCTCCATAATATGCTGATAGCATGTTTGATCATCAGGCATCACAACAAATGTCTAAATCATGCAGTCGAGTCCATCACCACCAGAGGGTGCAATTTAACAAGTATTAGCTGACACATTCAAGCGATATCCTTTCCAGTTACATTGTTAATAAGAGTCAGACATCACTTTTTTAATAAAAGAAAAATCTTAAATAGTTTTAGGTGTAATTCATTTTAAATCACATTTTCGAAAACACGTTCAAGGGTTCCTTATATTCACACACGCAGCCATAAGAGATTGTGTTAGAGTGTGTGAAAGACCCTGAGAGCTTAATATCTAGTCATAACACAGAGGAAGCAAGAAACAATGCCCTCCCCGCCAGCTCGAACTGAAGGGCACTGCGAGAGAGGCCTCCTGTTTAGATCGTCTGCTCTGTTTTATTATATTTACAGTAACAGTATGTCCTCATTCACCGGCTCAACCTGCTGCGATGCCATTAAAAAGCACAAGCCATTACAAACCAGGCAAGAAGCCAAAGGGATGATTACTGCCAGCATCACACACACACACACACACACATCCCCCTTCCTTCTCTGGCTTGTCTCATGCGCCCCTTCATCTCCACTCACCTGCCAGCTTTTTTAAAGTACCAACAGGTGTGCAGTTCAAAGATAACCTGTGCGGTTAAGCCAACCCGGTTTATCTAAGATAAACCATGACTGAGTTATGCATGAACGTACTGATAAAAAAAAAATATATATATATATATATATATTAGTGTTTTTTTGTGGAGAGAGTGTTCCACATTACATATAAGTCTGGTTTATTAAAATTCAGACCTTATTTACCATCTTTCACTTGTTTACATGATCAACATTTACCTTCAGAATCCCTCCACTCTTCTTCAGAGTGATGGAGAGGCGCTTAATAGTATTTCCCTACTAGTTTAACAGGCTGTTCCTGTAAGCCATTCCATCTGACACTCACAAGCACAGGCATGCACTGTCAGCGCTCACACTCGACATAAACACACTCATACCATCATTACTGCACTTAACCTGCTGTGGATTCTCTGATCTTTGAGATCTGAGAGGAACGTATGCGTATGGTCCACATATACACCAGAATCTCACCAGATACACTTTTACATCAAAAGAAAGTGAACTATACACACACATACACTGTATATGAATCATGACCCAGTCATCCTGGAATATGGCCATGATGTGTCTTCCTACATGGTTGTTTAGGAAATGAAAAGCTACACACTCCATCAGTTAGTGTTAGAAGAACTGTTGCCAAACAGATAACATGCTATAGACATACAGTAATAATACCTGCAATAATGATCAGTCATTTGAATCAAAACAGCTACTTTTTTCCCCTGTGTGTGTAAAATATTTATATTTTTTGTTTTACTGTATAGTTTTATCTTTATTCATAATCCTTTATATTTTATAACAAATTATGCTAATATTTCAGTATTCTTGCAATATTTGAGTAGGCCTATATTAAAATGTAAAATGTATGTATCAAATCTTTTTTTCATTGTTTTTACATTTTATATTTATATTCTAAAATGTTTATGTTTTTCAGCCATTTGACAATATTTGAGTGAGCCTACATTCTTTCTATTTCACAATATATATTTTTAAACTTCTTTATACACTAGGCCTACTTTTATTCAATTCAATTCAATTCAAGTTTATTTGTATAGCGCTTTTCACAATACACATTGTTTCAAAGCAGCTTTACAGAAAATGCATTTCAAAAATATACATACAAAAATACAGTTAGTTAATCATGAAATTTAGGGCATAACATATCGCCGGCGTTGGGTCGTCTCTTCACAGGCGTCGAGTCGTCTCATCACAGGCGTTGGGGCATCTGAAGTCTCCATGAGAGGCTGGATACATAACTGGAGCTGACGATAACAGCTCACTGCCAATTTTTTATACTTTATATATTTAAAAATATATATTCTTGTCACAATTTTTGTAATATTTGAGTAGACTTATATTCTAGTTTTTAATCAAAATGGCATAAAGATAAAAACTAAAATAAATGTTAAAAATAAAATATATGATTTGTATGTTCCAAAACAAGAAGTAATAAACAGTTTACATAAAAATATCTGTATTTAATACTATTATTTTGAAGTGCCAATTTTTCTTAATGCCAAATATAGGTCTAACTGCTCACACAGGCCTTCTTATGAAAACATCATGAAAAAAAATTATTAAAATATAACCATCAGACATCAACATAAGATATGATATTTCGGAAATCATCAATAAATCCCCACCCCTGCTGTGAGAAAGAAGATTTTCTGCACCTGTCTTTAGAATGTAATGTTTGCACTGCCATCATAACTACTTCTTTTTCACACGTGCTCACTGTATTTTTAAACCGTCTCATAAAAGCTTGGGATAGGCAGCGAGGCCTTTTTGATCTATTATTGTGGCTTCAAATGAAGCTACTCAAAAAAGCCCACCTGCACAGGTGTGTGTGGGCATGTGCGTGTGTTTGTCTGTGTATTTAAGCGCTGAAAAGCTCTCCGTCATCATCTGACCGCGAGCTCCTTTTCCTCTGGGCCTCACGTGCTGCGTTTCTGAAACGCCACTAATAAGATGAATCACTCCCTAATGAGGGGTTTTCTCTGCACTCATGATGTCACATATAGCGGTAGCTCTCACACACACACACACACACACACACACACACACACACACACACACACACACACACACACACACACACACACACACACACACACACACACACACACACACACACACACACACACACACACACACGTTAAATCTAAAGAGAGAACAATGCTGTCCTTTCCCGCCAATAGCTGCACGTTAAAGCCGAGGGAAGACTGCAAGCATTGTGTGGTCGTGGTCGGACAAAAATGACCTCATTATTCCAGTGAGTAACACTGCACTTCACGCCTTTCTCTTTCCTCTCACTGCGGATAAGCGATACAACTCAGACAATGCTATTCGCAAAGCTCCTGTGACCGCATTGCTAATTTGCACTAATCTTGCGTGCAAAAAAAAGTACAACAACCCAGACAGATCATGTATTTCGTCATTGCATTGCACTGGTGTGTACTGTATGGTTTATTATTTCTTTGAACAATGTCATTCATCCTAAAGCATGAAGCAGGCGTGGCTTAAAAACAGACGTGAAAGATCAAATGCGGGCTTGTCGGTGTTTGTCAATTAATTCAGGAAATGAATGCGAGATGGAATCTTGTGTTCT
Organism: Phoxinus phoxinus; assembly: GCF_949152265.1. Taxonomy (NCBI): domain Eukaryota; kingdom Metazoa; phylum Chordata; class Actinopteri; order Cypriniformes; family Leuciscidae; genus Phoxinus; species Phoxinus phoxinus. Next base: position 12,417,832 of record NC_136895.1, read on the forward strand.
GTGTAACACAAAAGAATTTTCAAAAATGATTATTAATAAAAATATATATATATATATTGTTTATAAAATGTTTGATTATTTTTTGTATTACATTAGCTATTTAGACTTTTATTTTTTTAATACAACATTTTTTATTTCAAATAAATGCGGATCTTTTGAACTTTCTATTCATCAAAGAATCCTGAAAAAAGTATCATCGTTTCCCAAAAAATATTAAGCAGCACAACTGTCTTCAACATTGATAATAAAAATAATAATAATGCGAAATGTTTTTTGAGCAGCAAATCAGCTTGAGCTTGAAAATGTATATAATATATATATTCAACTAGCCAAAGTAGCAGGAGTGGCATTACAATAAACAAAAATTATAATTAAATAACATTCCCTAGTGAGTGTAAGCTTTATGGAAAAGAGCAACATGGACATTCTTGAAAATATCTCTTGTTGTGTTGCACAGAAGAAAGTAGCGTGGATGATCACAGATTTTCTCTTTAAACAAAGCTCTAAATATAGATGGGAGGAATGAACAAGTGTTTCCTCTGAGTCTTTTGCAGGTGCTTGTTATACTGCCGCCGCTGATCTCACACACCAGATGCTTACTGACCCATCCATCATCACCGAGTCCTGTTTACCCAAATACCTTCATCACTGTCACTCAGAGGAAGAGGGGAGAGGAAGGAGAGAGGAAGATGTGGGCCACTCAGCAGTGCTCGGCACATCTGCTCAGTGATAAACAGAACAATGCCACGGTGACCACTAATCTTACACACAAGATCAAGGACACGGGGGAAGAAAAAAAATTACAGCAGCAGACAGAAAGCAGGGGGAAGCAATGAAAGAAAGAGCCTTTTGTTTTAGTATATACAGAAGATGACTAGTGCAGGAGATAAGGAATCGAAATGGAAAACAGGAAAGCACTTATCTATTTCCATGCTTCGTCTTTATCTGTAAAACTCAGATATGAAAGATCGTTCAGAACTGGGGTCTGATGTGTAAAGTTGCATAAGCACAAACTGGGTGTTGACGAGTGCATATCAGGATTTATAGGCTACACTTGTAGGCTAACGTTAAACACGGTAGTATCGCATGGGTGAGAATATCCATATGGAAATTATATGCAGATGAGGTTATGCATAGGCGTCAGAAGTTCCATGGTTATTTTGGGGAGGAGGCGCTCTTAAAATGAAATCAACACAAATTTTATTCATGAGGCCCCTGGTGTTAAAAATACCTTTCTTCACTAAGATAATGGCCTTTTTTTTTTTTAAACTACTTTGAAGGAAATGTTAGTGTGGCTTATCCATGCAAAACTAGCCGTTAGCATGCTAAATTACAATGGGTTGTTGCCAGCTGGTTTTAGAGTGTTCTAAATAGTTTCTGTCCAAGAGGTATCTATGGAAGCTTGTTTCCGCCATGGAATGAAAAAAAAAAAAGTACCGTAATTGCGACTTTTTATCTCACAATTGAGACTTTTTTTCTCGCAATTATGAGTTTACTTCTCAGAATCGTATCTTTTTTTCTCAGAACTGCATGTTTATATCTCGCAATTCTATAGATGCGTGTTATAAAGTCAGAATTGCGAGATATAAACTCGCAATTGACCCTTCGCAGGGAGCTTGATTGACGATATGACCAATCATACTTCGCCATCCGCCATTTTGTCCGACAAAGCAGTCAGGAGAGTTCGTAGAATAATATGGGAGGATTTGAACTTGAAAAACTGAGTGTACTGACGCCTTTCCGCGGTTAAAACAACATTCCTTCTTATGTTCATTCATGTTTATTTGATGCTATAAATTAACTAGAAGGAAGCGATGATCGGTTCACGAGCAGCTTTAACTGAGGCTCTACAGTGATCTGTCAGACACATTAAAGAGCCACAAAACGGTATTTATTGTTTAAATTTATTTTAAAAAATGACCAAATTTGAAAGGTGAGACTTTGTTTAATATGTTTAATTACAAAAGTAACAGAAAAGTAACCTGGTCTGTCCTGTGTGTCAGAGTGTTGTCAGTGTCCTCTCTGCTCCGCGATGTATTTTTCACTGCGTGAGAACATGGTGTGGCGTGAGAGCGGCGTAGCTTGTCGGACATAGCGACAGTAACTAAGGGCTTTTGAAAGGGTCTTTGCGAACGTTCAATTGCGTGATATAAAGTCGCAATTGCGGAAAAAACAAAAACGCAATTGCGAGTTTATATGACGCAATTCTGACTTTATATCTTGCAAATCTGACTATATCTCAGAATTGCGAGATATAAAGTCAGAATTGCGTCATATAAACTCGCAATTGTGAGATCAACAAATTATGGAAGATGGTATATGCAGCGAATTTTCACCTTTACACCGTGTCCTAACTACACGCGACGCGATAAAATTCCAGCGACAGCAAGTGTGTCTGTCCACACTAGACGCGACGCGACTGTGAGACGCCACACGTCAATCAAAAAACCACAGCCATTCAGAACAGCGTGTGGGCGGAGTCTCTCTGTGAAAGCGCACTGCTGGCCCGCACTCGCATTGGAAATGGGTAAGGACATAATCAAATCAAGAAATAACATTATTAAAAATCAAACATTAACAAAATATACTCATTGCCTAATTTTGTTATGAAGTACAGTTGTATGTTTGCATAGAATTCAGTTTGAACGCTATATTATATGCTTTCAAAATCTGAGGTAAATTATCCATTATCGCTTGTGGCACAGTGACCTATTTTTAACTAAAAATAAATAATGTGTACTCATAACCAGTGTAATCTCTTTATATGACAATCAGTTTATTCAATGAGATCTCTGTGTGGGCGGATCTGTCAGCCGCGACGTCGCAGAAATAGGAACCGTTTCTAAATTAGAAACTTCGCGTGTCGCCGTCGCGTCTGGTTAGGACAAAAACTCTGATTAAAGGCCCTTTCACACCGGACGCGTACACGAAAAAGCGAATAGTTCGCGTGCGAAATAGGGACAATTTGAGGAGCTCGTTCAGACAGTTGCACCGCATCTGACGAGACAAACCACTAACTTCAGGGAACCAATCGGTCCGGAGCAGCGTCTGGCAGTATGCTGAGGTGAGGGCTACGTTTACATGCAATCAAATAAACAATCCACTGTGTGTGATTGGCTGAAGCCTTTTCTGTCGCCGCAAAAGTAAAAAAAAAATCGACATCGAAGCGAAAAAAAAAAAAGTCGTTTTTTCGCCGCAGCACATTCGCGTTCGGTGTGTAAGCACTCATTACACAACAGCTGATCAAAAAATAAAACCATCGCGCGAATTATTCGTGCGTCAAAATCGCGTCCAGTGTGAAAGGGCCTTAACATGGAAAAGATACCTTTTATCGCGTGTCGCAGCGTCGCGTCGCGTGTAGTTAGGACACGGTGTTAGAGTAAAGCCCAAAGTATACTAGCTTTTTTATGCATACAGGCCGATCAGGGTCAGACGAAATAACAGTGGTTATAATTCCAGAATGCATGATAAATCCGATTGTGGATTGAAATAATTCAGAATATTAAATCCAGCTCCTTCTGATGCATCATGCCGGCATTTGGTGGGAGGAGGAGTTGTTCAAATCACTAACCCCAAGTATGCACCCGTAGCAAGCACCACTAATGATTTAACATACTTCGGTCAATAACTGTGCATGTGCGAACGCTGCAAGATAGAGACTTGGCCTTGCACAATGCAGATAAGGTTGTAACACGCTGTTCCTGAGAGTAAGAGCATTCCAAACTGCGACACACACATGTAAGCATGTTCCTGCATGAGTGTCAGATCGGAGATATCAAAACAAAGCTTTATTCTCATGCTGATTACGGCAGGGCTCGGACTCAAACGCGGTAGCTGTGCGACATCGTCGGTCTCGACCTCTTCAGCTGCGCTCACACGCAAGCTCCCGTCCTCACCGCGCAGATGTTGTTTGACGTATGACAGTAGTGTTTATGAGTAAACTTAAGCATATTCATGCATTATCTGGGATAAGCCTTTGGTTGGACACCACCCAAATGCTCCTGGAATGATGCACAATAGGTTTTGGTTAGCAGCCAAACAAGGCTTACACTGAGTATAGGCTTTGATGTCCTCTCTGACCTACTACTGATGCAGACCAGGGTTCAGGAAGCTCCTTTTGAAACTCCAGCTTGCCAAGCCACAAGAGAGTTCAAGCTAGTTCAAGTTTATGTTCTGCAGGGACGCAAAATTAATGGGTAAATCTTTTTTTTTTTCTTACAATTTAAAAATGTCCTGGTATCCATGACTGTGAATAAGGCTACTTGAGATTAGTGTTATTTTCATATTATTTTAACCCTCTGGTGCTGTTCGGTAATTTCAGACCAAAAAAGTTTAAAGTTTTGTTGTTGAATTTTATACTGCATTGGAATGGTACGAAACTTTGTAAAGGTTTTGGCACTTGCTGTGTGAACACACTTGAAATTGTTCACACTTGTATTGTTCGCTGTCAAAAATGGCCGCATTGGAAATGAATGGGAGACAAATTTCATCTAGTGGAAATGTTTGGTACTGCACCCAAAACAAAATCTTACGGAAAGATTAGCTCATTTATTCAAGATATCATTCCTCAAATTTGGGACACAACTTGTTTAGATTTAGGGCTTTGATTTTCTCACAGTAAAAAGTATTTTGGAAAATATATATTTGATATAAAAAATAAAAAAATTCATAACCGTAAATGTCACATTTTATAACTTTTTTAAACTTCACTTTTTTAAAAGTTTAACAATAATCTGCCAAGTGTCGTTTTTAAAAAGAAACCAAGTCTGTGCTTCAAAGCATTCAATATTTGTGACAGTTTAAATTTCATTTTCAGGTCCACGCTCAAAAAGTTAATAAATGTATTATACTCAAATATAATTTAGTACCATAACATCCCCTAAAAATAAAAAAATATTATTGAACTAAAATATCATAAAATAATTTCATTGAAATACAAAAAACATTTTAACTGACATTTTTAACTGAGAGTTAGTATTTTTAGTTTGTGTTTAAGTACTTTAGTTTTAGTCTATTATTTCTTTAAAGCTTAATTTTGTTTTAGTAATTTTACTACTTCAAATTAAACTTGTTTTTTTTTTCAGGTAGTTTCGAGGGCAAAATTTCTAATTTCTAATTCATTTGAAGTTTTCCTGTAATTTCATTTTATTTTATTTTATTTTATTTCAGCCTTATTTCAATGAATGAAAATTATTAACTTTATTTAACAACAACGACGTTGCTTGAGAGAAGGGACATTTTAAGAGATTTTTACATTCATCTCAATGTGAAGTTCCTTATGTGACCAATTTTACTTCCATAATGTGATGTATTTATTATAACAGGATATTCAAGGAGAAAAAAAAATGTCAGGTGGGACTAAATATTATCTAATGAGAACTTATTAGACTATAAAAAGTAAGAGTCATAGAAACTGAATGTGAGTTTGTTGAAACAGTGGTAGTCTGTAGCTATTTTGCTATTTGTTAGCATTATTACGTTCCTTTCTACATTTTGCTAAAACATTTACAGATTTTCCCCCTTTGGAATTAGACCAGGAACATCCATTAAGAAATTAAATAGGAACCATTTGGATTTCATGTTGACTTTAACACAGTATGTCTTGCTTAGCTGTAAGGCTGTTAGCATAATACATAGTGACATAAAAAAACACAGACGGAGAGTTTTGTCATGCTACACCGCTAAATGTTGAAAATGAAGCTTATTACTGGAAAATCAACACTATTTTGAGAATAGCTGAGCTAATGTCACGCTCACGCTACTAAAAAGTTATGTTAGCAACATCGCTACGTGCTGCTAGTTACTTCCCATCACTAATATTTCCTAAACACATACACGCGCTGTAAAAAACACTCCTTCCAGGTACAACAAACATGCCCAACCACACCTTTCTTTCCTTCTTCCATCTTAAGGTCTCCTTATTAAATGGCTTACAGGGATGAGATGAGACATGCACAAACACAAACACACACAGTCTATGTATGATAAAAAAAATACGCAAAGCCAGTAATTGGAGGATGGTGAGAGAAGTCTAGTCTGTCTCTTTGTGTAAACTGTCTGGACTGCTCCTGGGAAGTTCCCTTCATTTTTTTTTCTTCTCCCCGCTCAAGCATTGCAACACACTGTTATTCTTGTGAGGGCTTGAGGGCTTGTCTCTGGTGGCAGAGGTCTTGGTCTGTTAATTCCTCCGGACACACTGAAGCTCTGCAGGAGCCAGAGACACTGGGGATGATGAACAGTGCATGGATTGAGAGAGACTGAGGAGGAGGAGGGTCAGAGCAGAGGGTATTTTTCCTCCCTCATCAATAATACTGTTGTATGTACATTTATGTGTTTTGTCCACTCATGAGTTCTGCAGAGCAAATCAAAATAACTGATGCTGTCACTCCACTGCCAAGCTCCATTACTGGAGAACATATTTTGCTCCCACTGTTCTGGCATCCATGCTGCATGGCATTTCAAGACATGTTATTTCTCACTTGCTCAACTTTCACTTACTTTCAAAAGAGCCAAAACTTTGGGACACTAAGTTCTCATTTTTTATTCATGCCTCCATATTTTCAAAGGGGACGGGGGAGTCAACACTGTTAGCCCGGATTTTATATCTAATTAACAATTTAATTACAGTACACTTAAATTATTTAATTTTGAATGCATTACTATAAAAATGTAAGTGAATTCTACTACTTTTGTAGACATATTTGAATGTGTGGAAAACTTTAAGTTTAATGGATTAAAATTGTAGAGTTTGTGTACTGACCACGCCCCTTACCCCCACTCGCCACAAGGACACACACACACGTGACGCACGCACACACAGTTGTTTCAAGTCAGGCAAGCAACGCCATTTTCTCTCGTAGTTGAAAAGTGCATGCAAATTCGTAGAGCTGTTGGTAAGTAGTTTAAAACAAATGTTTTAGTCAGGTTTATTGTCTCTATTTTTCACCGATTATTGTTTGAGTTGTGAAAACGTTGTTTTAAGTAATTTTTGACTTCTTTTCACTAGCCCCGCTTGAACTTGAAACACAGGCGAATTTAGCAGACATAGTTTCGTCTGTTCATTTGTTTTTTTCTCTCTCTCTCCATCAAAATGATGTTTGTGAGTAGTGTATAAACATTGTTTTAAACCGTTTGGGACAAAAATATGCCCCATAAAACCATTTTCACTTGAGTGCAGTGAACACGAAGCCCGCTCGATCTCCTGGCGAATTAATCTGACTTTTTTCGTCTATTTAACGTTATTGGTTTGAGTTTTTATTTTATTTTATTGAGGGGCTGTTTGTGAGCAATAACATGCTTTAAACAGGTCGTGACATTTTCACTTGTTAACTAGGTGGTTTTCTCACTCGTGCACGGCGGTCCCATTTTAACCCCTGCATGTTCGACACAGATACAACGAGATTTCCAGTGAGACACGACGACCGACCACAGTTTACTTAATCTGGTGAGTGAATTTAAGCTTAAGTTAGAAAAAAAAAGTACATTTTGCTACGTTTTTAATTTTTTAAATTGAGTATTTCAATAAACATATGTATAAATGAAAATGGGTATTTATGACCACTTCGGTCATAAACTGTGACTGAAATCATGTTGTGGTCATAGATGTGGTGACAGCCAATATTGTTTGCTATGTTTACCTTTATTTAGGTTTATTATGAGTTCAACAGAGTGGTGGGGAAAAATCTCAGAGAGAACTTCTTTGATGCACTTGATCATTACTCTCCAAATCTGATTTTGGCTGAGCTTTTACGCCAGACAAAGGTGGGTTTACTTGTCTACATCAGTCTACCCCCTCTTTTTCCTATTGTAATTTCTCTAATTTCTTCTCCTCTTTCCTCTGGACTTCACTTTCTTTTTCTTTCCATTCTTAAATCTCAAATTTCTTTCTCATGTCCTCTCCACTATACTCTTCCACTTTTCTTGTTTCGTCTTTTTTCCTTTACTCTTCCATTCTCTGCTCTCTCCTTTCCTGTTTGTCATCTTGTCTTACCCTGTTCTTTACTTACCAAAATCTGACAAATTTGGGTGAGCATCCATAACAAACTTCAATATCTCCAATATCTTCCAGACCACCGAGCCAACAGATGTTCGGTCCCTTTGCCTTCGTGGACTGCCGGTCATTTTGGGGGATGACCCTTCTGCATTCTTTAAGACCTGCTCTGTAAGTTTTTAATAGGTTTTAAATGTTACTGTTACCATTAGAGTCCTGTCTGCTACTAATGTTCAGAATAGTTTATCAGTATTTCCCAGACATTTATTTTCAGTATTTTTAATATTTCGGAATATCTGTAATATTGGTTAATGAAATGAAAAACTGAAAATATTTGTCTTCAAATGTGAAATAGGCTCAAAATAAAATATTTATTTCTGCAGTTTAAAGGATTAATTCACCCAGAAATAAAAATGCATTACTCATTCTTTGGTCATTAATTACTCATACCCTCATGTCCTACCAAACCTGTAAGACTTTTGTTCATCTTTCAAACACAAATGAAATCTGAGGGTTTCTGTATGTCCCTTCAGTGACAGTCTACGCAACTACCACTTCCAAGCCCTAGAACGGTTGTAAAGACATCAGTAAAATAATCCATGTGACTCCAGTGGTTTAACCATGCGTCATGGTGCTCTTGTGAATGTGCATTGGAAATATATATTTTGTAAATAACAACATTTTATTATTTTAGTGCACACCAAGCATTCACATTACTTCATAAAATTTTGGTTAAACCACTGGAGTCATATGGATTACTTTAATGAGGTTTTACCTTTATGGATCTTGAAAGTGATAGTTTTGCAGAATGTCAATGAAGGAACAGAAAACTCTCAGATTTCAAAGATATTGAATATCTTTCAAAAATATATTTATTGTGTTCTGAAGATGAACGAAAGTCTTACAGGTTTGGAATGATGTGAGGGTGAGTAATTAATGACTGAATTTATATTTTTGGGTGAACGAAGCCTTTAAGTACAACTGAAAGTAATACCTTTTACTAATGTCTTGATTTTGAAGGACAGTGCTACCATAAATAGATTTATACATTACAAGTATTTGTAGCAAAAGTGCAGTGAATGTGGCTTGGCAGCTAACCATAAAAGCTTGTGCACAACTGGGGCTGAAAGTGTGTAAAATATCCAGTTAATGAAGAAAGTGATAACTTTTTTTTAATGCATTTCAGTGTAGTTTACATTGTATTACATTGTATTGGATATACATTTTAGTTGACAACACAGTATTATCTAACTGTCATTATAATGCCGTGTCAATCTGTTTCTTTGTTAGGATGTCAATGACCAGGACTCGTACCACCAAATTCCAGTGGGAATCCTATGCCTGGATTCAGAAAGTCCACAGCTAGTTTCTGAGTAGACAGTCTTATTACAAAAGTTAGAAACCTCTTAAACTTGAAGGCAAGAAATTATGTTTCTTCACTGTTGTATTTTGAAATGAAAATGTTTCAATTTAAATAAAAAGAGAGAGAAAATTTTCTTAAGTTATTTGCTTGCTTTTTTTTTTAATTTTACTGAAGTTATCAAGTACACATTACTTAATTTTTTTAGGGCAACCAGTTTGCTCACATTTTTTAAGTATACGGGCTAGTACATTGAACTTAAATATACTATGTGTACTAACTGCAAAGTAATTGATATTACAAAGGATTTTAAGTTAAATCAACTTGAATTTTTAAAGTTACCATTACTTAAATATTTTAGGGCAACCAGTTTGCTCACATTTTTTAAGTAGATTCAACTTGTCCGGGCTAACAGTGAAGATGTTGTGGACACAAATGAAGTGTTCCTCCATATGATTATTCGTTTTTGGTAAAACGTTGTCAAAGCGATCCCCGTTCAAATCCCCATTCCTCCGTGAAATTACTAAAAATGCCGTATTATTCATGCCAGGCCAGTAGATGGCGATGTCACTTTGTAAAGAAACACTACGCGCCTATAGACTTAACACGTAATACGCATGCCGCCACTGTTTTCACAAATTCACGTTTTTTGTAATTTACATGGAGACAATAACGGTACAATGTTCAAAAACCCGTCTTCAAAAGTTTGCATTTTTCAAAAACACCATTGTTGTGTAAATGAACAGCCAAAACACACACAAAAAAATCAGTTTTTAGTTAAAAACGGTGTTGTGTAAAGCGGTGTCGTGTCGGTGTTTGATTCCAGTAAATTGTGGAATCAAATTCTTAATTTGTCACCAAGATATCTTGTTTTTTTTTCCCTCGCATGTCATGTGCGGGGCTATAGCCAATTAAAACATGCCAATGATTTAGCTAAAACGAGGGATTTATTAATAAAACTTGGCCACAAATTAAGTCATGGGAATGAATTGTTAATTAGTGGCCACAATATATTTGTATCATTAATATCAACAGGTTTTGTTAAGGTTAGTGCATCTAACCTGATTTAAATGGGTCCTTTTTTCTTTTCTTTTTTTTGGTCAGATGACAAAAACTGGCCTCTGTGTGTTGGTTACACTACACTGATTTTATTAAGTTTACTTAGATATTAATATGATCAAGTTACATAATGTTTTAACCAAATTTGCTTTAATTTAATTCTCCTTTTGCATTCCACAGAAGAAACGGTGAGTAAATGGTAACAGAGTTTTCATTTCCGAACCATTCCTTAAAAGTCCCTCAAGTCAAGAGCTTGACCAGCTAGCAAGTGGGCAGTGTTTTTACACGATAGAAGTTCAACTTATTATTCTCATGCTTGGATGGATGGGAAGGAGAGCAAAGGTTTTTGGTTTTGGCAGGAATCCCAGCTTGGCATGGACCGCTGGTGCTCGAGGTATGTGTGGGTGTCCGTGTGTCCAAGAGTGTCTGCCTCACAGAAAAGGTACAAGTATGCATCTGCGTGCTCCGTAGAGGTTTCCCACACACATTACTGGTAGATGTGGTTGTGCTGTGACTCATTCTCTTTGGCAAGGCGGGATCTCAAGGGACTTCAACTCCCATAGTCCCTTTTTTCTCTGCCTATTTTTACCACAACCATAACAAATGTCCTCTCATTTGCTTTTCCTTTTTCCTTCATATCAAACTGTCACTAGACGTCCATCCATACCAAAACGTCTTTCCGTATCAACTCTTTTGGTTCAGCTCGTCTGACCTCGTACCCCTTCCCCCTCCGTCTTCATTGAGATGTCAGTCATGAACTACATAGACGCTGGGTTTCCAGCTTCTTCACCTGCTGAAGCTTTAGTGTGTGTGCGTGGGTCCTCACACATTCCTCTCCATCTTATGGCTAAAGCCAGGGTCAGGAATGCAAATCGTGCTTGTCACACACACAAACCCTCAAAAGTAATGAAATGGGAACATGCACAACCATAATGTATTTTGTTACACAAGAAAATGGCAAGTCTTTTATTCCGAGAGCCAATCTGTGGTATGAGCGGAATGAATGGAAAGCTTCCAGTAGATTCCATTATTCCCGTTAACTCACCAAACTGCACCAAACCCAATTTGGAAGCTAATGTGTGTGCCGTGTCTCTTTATCTACATTGTTTCAACTCTAGGACAGTGTGCTCACCTCCTGTAGTCTGCTGTTTTCATCTTTTCCTTATTATCTTGTAGTCGATAGTGTTTCTCTTCCACAATTTCTCCTCAATAGTTGTCTGTCTATGGTGCTTCCTGTCTCCGTGGGGCTAATTAAGGATTCACCCATCTAAAACTGAGGAGAACACTGGATTCAGTAGACCCTGAAACTGACCCACTCCTATTTCTCCTGTTAGACATTATCTGACAGAACATGACTAATGTAAACACTGTCTGAATCTGAACTAAATGTGTTAACTATTAACTTTCTAATAGCTCAGAGGAAGTTGCCTTGATGATTATTCACCCCCAGAGTCGAAATATCAAGGAAAATAAAACACGTTTTCAGATTTTGAAGTGAATTAAGAATAGGCTAATCAATCTGGCACGCTAATCGTTTCATTCAAATATAACACGCGAGGGTAGGATGTCACGTCCTCATTTGTCAAATCTTGAGGAAATGTGGAGCAAAGTATTTATAATTTTGTCTTCACAGGGTGAGCAAGGTTAAACATCCAAATTATAGTGGCGTTTCATTTCTGAACAAATTTGTGAACCCATTAACTGAACGGTGTTTTTAACGATATACGGTTGAGCGACTGAAGTCGTCGTCACCTACTGACGTAACGATTTTATCGACGGTCACTTAGTGAATCTTTTTTTAACTGATTAAAAAGAGTCGAATCACTGAAATGAATCGAAATGCGGTGACTTGAAAGGCTGGTTAGCAGAGATTACCTCTTCCTGAGGGGGCGCGCGGCTCTCACTGAGTTTAAGTTGAGGAGATGAGAGAAGCGCCAGTTCATTCACTGTCAGATCCCCTCCACGCGCGCGAGCGAGACCTGTTCAAGTTTGAACCGAATTAGTTTTATATGAGGAGGACACAAAGTGTGGAAGATGCATAAAATGGACTATTTTGGATAAACGTGGACTCTTTATTCTATCATGTTTTTGAATCTAGGATTACCTTTGGATTTAGAATTTATGATTTTTTTTAAATTAAACTCAGAAGCGATGCGGTCAAGGGATGAAGGATCGCTCATGTTTTCTTTTTTGTGTGAAATGATCTCGCGCAATGTTTTGTGACTTTTGAACGGATTAAAAACGAGAATAACTTATTAATAGGAGTATAATTTGAATTCAGACAGTCGTTTTTTAGGGCTTTGAGAGACTTGTGAAGAGTTTATCCTTAGAGAGGTTTGTCTGTGGAAAGGCATGTTCCCTGGCTCCACGCCGGTTGGAGCATCTTTGCGGCTCCGGTCGGGAAGGTTTCGCCTGCGCTGGGACACATTTGGACCACAGGGGAGATGAGAACCGCGCTGATCTACTTTCTCTTCTGCTGCTTCTCTCTGCTTTCAGCAGCCGCTGAGGTAACACCACCTCTGAACACATGTATTCATTGGGGATAGAGGGAGAGCAACACGATGTTTCGCACTAAAGAGAGTGATTACATTATAAATGATAAATGATTGTTCACTGTAAAAAAAAAAAAAAAATTGCTTCCTTAAAATTTTAAGCACAATCAACTTGGATGTTTAAGTCATTTCAACTTAAATTACATTAAACTGACTTAAGAGTTGGATCTTGTGCCTTATAAATTATCATTAAAAAAGTTACAAATGGCTTAACTTATATTGATGCTTAATTTATAAGGTCTGTCACTTCGCAGTTCTTCATTAACTGGTCATAATTAATGGTCATAAACCATTAGTGGTCATAAAATGATCATAAAAGTAACACATATTGTCTAAAATCTACTTTTTAAACACAAGTAGAAATAGCCTATATGTAGGCTTAATATTTGTTGGCTACTCATGTTGGTTACATACAAAAAAATGGTAACACTTTACAGTAAGGTCTCATTTGTTAACATCAGTTAATGCATTAACACACATGAACTAACGATAAGCAATGTATTTATACAGCATTAAATAACCGTTGGTAATGTTAGTTCACTGTGTTAACTGTTAAAAGTTAGCCTATATCTTTTTATCTAAAAAGTGTATTAGTAGCCTAAATGTTGAGAATAACATTAACTAAGATTCATACATGCTGTCGAAGTAACAAATGAAACCTTATTGTAAAGCGTTACCATAAAAATATAGAATTTTCTACAAATATTTTGATATAATGACTTTAAACATTTCAAGTGGTGCAACCGTACAGTAGGCTATTTAAATACGATTTAATAAATAATTTACTAAAGAACTTAAGGGGTTTACTTTGGTCCACAACACGTTTTTCATTCATTTCATTTTGATGTATTTTGGACGGACCATTTTCTTCCACAGGAAGCGCCGATTCCCCGAGAGCTGATCGAGAGACTCTCTAACAGTGACATCCGCAGCATTAGCGACCTCCAGAGGCTCCTGGAGATTGACTTCGTAGGTAAAGTCTAGCTTTTTCCTGATTATTTGTCAAGAGGTGTGGGTAGGCAGAATATGATCTAAAATAAATCCTAAACCTATACCAGCGAGTGGTGATTCATATATGTGACTTGAATCTTGTGAATCTCTTCAAAAGGAAACAAATATTACTTCAGATTCATTCAGTTTTGTTTAGTGGTCCTTTCTGCTGGTTACATCTTTAATGTAGCAGATGGCAACAAGTTTATGAACGAGTCATTGAAACATTCACTCAACCTTCTTGTCAGCTGGTTGCTAAACAAGTTGCAAAATAAGCACTGCTACTAGGAATGTGGGTTGTGTGCTTGATAAATCGGAGAATTGTTGTAGTCCGTGATTCGTTCGAGAATGATTTGTTCAATTAAAAGATTTGTTTCAAAACATGAGTGAAACCCAACCAATGTCAGCACACAAGTGTCAAGGCGCCAAAGTGTTGAGGTGCAATGTTAGGAGAACAAGACTGTGGGAAATATCTATTCAGAGGAGACTCACTCTATCTTTTATTGCACTCAAAGTTTATGGACCTCGCCACGAACGCCTCAGCACATGTTGCCTAGAGACCGCAGTCCCGCTCCTGCACTCATGGCGCCGCATCAGCATTTGAACTTGGTCATTTTGGCAGCACAAACATTCTGGTGTCAAATATGTCCTTTGAAATTATATAGTTACAGTAACTTTTTAAATTCCATCGTATGAAAAAGTAGCTTATTCCCATTCTTGAAGCGTGAGTGATATTTCAGCATGTTTTGTGTATAATTGTAAAAAAAAAAACGCTTTTTAAAAACGTAACGTTTAAATATCTCTGTTTGGCTTACAATGATTGAATGTTCAGTATTCAAAATTCTAACTGACAGTGATGATGTCATTGCAGCATTTGCATACTGCATTGCTATTGGTCTTATTCCTTGCATTTATTTGCATTCTCAATCATCATTTGTCTTTTCTTGCATCTCATCTGCCATTACACTGTAGTGATGCTGTTGATTAGTTATTCCCACAATGAAGACTAGTCGATTTGAATAATATGAAGTTTTGCACATCTCACAAATAATTTTTAAAGTATAGAAATAGTAAAATAGTTTACCCAAAAATAAAAATGTCATCCCTTACTCACCCTCATGTTGTTCCAAACCTGAATGGGTTTCTACTGTTGAACACAAAAGAAGATATTTTAAAGAATGTCGTAATCAAACAGTTGATGGACCACATTGACTTCCATAAATACCATGGAAGTCAATCAACTGTTTGATTACGACATTCTTTAAAATATCTTCTTTTGTGTTCAACAGTATAAGAAACTAATACAGGTTTGGAACAACATGAGGGTTAGTAAATCATTTGTGGGTGAACTATCCCTTTAAGGAAGCCTAGCATAAATTTCAGATCATCTGACCCAAAATGGGAGCTTTTTCAATGGCAAAGATTTAATGGCGAAGACCAAACCGAAAGGGTTAAAATACCCACAACGCCTCATATATAAACTTCCAGCGCATCTAATGAGGAAATGCTGCAGCCGTAACGATATGAGCCTCGGATTTGATTCGGCCCATAAGCGCTGTAATTGAAATGCAAACAGCTGCGTCTGTGTGGCTGGTGCCTGAGGGAGGTCAAGAGACTCTCTCCATTATACTGTTGTCATGCTGCCTTTATGAGTTGAGTGCGGCTGAATGCCAGCGCTGCTGTAATGTATTATTCATGTCGAATTCCTCAGTTTTTGTGTGCATCTCTGCGTGTGAGTGTGTGTCCGTGTGTTCGGGAGAGAAAAGAGGCTGAAGCTCAAGTAGTGTTTGCGTTTGTGGGGTCTGTTGCTCCGCTAACGACTGTGTGAAAAGCCGAGCGGGTCGGTCGGCCACGGTGCTCAAGCCTGAATTAAAAGCGCCCTCCTCCTCCATTGGGCCGGTTTCCGGGGGCAACAACAGGGGCATCTCTGCCCCCCCGTCGTCCCGCTGTAAGGCTGAATGGCTCTGCGGATCCGTAGAACAGCATGATTAAATACTGCGCACTTTGCTCAGGCTAACCAACCAGACGTCCTTAAAGCATTTGAAATGACACAATCCTTTCCGAACGTCTTATTGTTGAGTCTAGGTTTTTCTCGGTGTGTCCTCAGGCGGTGCATATATTTGCTTTGTGTGAAGTTTTTCGAATGAAGTGTGTGCAGGTTGGCGGACACCTTTTATTCTTTAGTAATCAGACCGGGTTTTCTTCATTTCTCTCCATCGGGCTGGCGGAGGCGGGGTTCACAAAGAGGTTCAAGGGCACTCTTTCTTCACAATAGTGAGGGAGGGATTGTGCATCGGATGGTTGCTTGTTCTACATGCCAAAATATGTTGCTTAAACACTGTTGACTTTGTGCTTCGTTGACTTCTTTTGCAGAGAATGAGGTGCTGGAGGACGTTAAGCAGGGCCACCATAAGGAGCATCTGTATGACAGCAGACACCTCAAGAGTTCACACGCACACTCAAGACGCAAGAGGAGCATTGGTAAAACACAGACACACACACACATGCTCACGTTGCAAAGCTCCTGTGGTTGTTCTGTGTGTTTACGGGCTATTGTGTGTTTAGAGGAGGCAGTGCCAGCCGTCTGTAAGACTCGCACAGTGATCTACGAGATCCCACGCAGTCAGGTGGATCCCACGGCTGCCAACTTCCTGATCTGGCCTCCGTGTGTCGAGGTGAGGCGATGCTCAGGCTGCTGCAACACCAGCAACATGCGCTGCCACCCATCCAAAAAACACTACAGGACTGTGAAGGTGAGAAAACACACATCTTTCCCCCTATACAGTAGCTATATAATGCGCGTGCACTCTAAAAAATTAAAAAATGTAACCCAACGGCTGGGTTTGTCCATATTTTACCCAAAATTGGGTTGAAACAACCCAGCATTTTTTAGAGTGTGTGTAAACATGCTATATGTATATATATTTTTGAAATGTAATTATTTAATCATTATTTTTTTTTAATCAAAATATACATTTTTATATATACAAATATTTATATATTTTTTATAATTATTGTAAATAGTTTGGCAAATTAAATTTGTTTTATAAATATTTTTTTTATATATATACATGTTTTATATATCACGAATATAAGATCTTATTATATAAAATTAGTTTTATCATAAAATAGAAATATTTATAATTTATTTATTAAAAATATATTTATAATTTATATTTTAAATATTTAAATTATGATTCAATTATAATTATGATTCAATTATAATTATTTTAAATAATTTGGCAAATAAAAATGTTCAATGTATATAGGCCTATATAAATATAATATATTATTTTATATTTTATATTTATTAATTATCTAATTCAAATTATATATATATATTATTTATTTATACATTGTTATATATTATTACATTTTATGCACATAGATCATAGATTAAACATATTATAAATTAATATTAAATTATAATTATTTTAAATAATTGTACAAATATTTTTCATAATAATAAATATATAATCATATAAAAATCTGCAGTCAAAAGTCTTAATATGAAATATAAAATCGTAATATGAACTCAGGTGTTTTTCTTCCAAGACCAAGTTATCTGAGTTATGACATCCACATGACCATTTTTCCTGCATATGAAAATTTTTCTCATTTCTGCATTTTTGTAGGAACTGTAGGTGAAAGTTAATTGAAACAACTCCCTTCTTTCTCCTCGTCTAAGCACATTAATATCGGAAATGCGTTTTCATTGATGCAAATCTCCTGCGCACTAGGCCGTGACAGTGTTTGCCACTTGCCAGGCTCATTTTCACCATGCAAAGCTTTTCACATTTCTCAGATTTAAATGTAACAAGAGCGAGGCGTAGGACGTGCCAAAAGGGAGGACAGTGTCAATGAGAATTTCAGGGCCGCTGAACACACTGAAAGAGTTTCAGGCCAGACTTCCGCGGCTGGTTAACGAATAGCCCTAACCTTGAGTTAACCGCTGCAAATATCTTTCTGTTACTCCGCGGCTGTGGGGTGTGTTCCGTTCCATTTATCTCGCCAGCAATGTGTGTGAGTGTTCAGACCTGAATAAAGTATTGTATAAATGGGCCTGCAGGGCAGCTGAGTTGGCAGGGAGGGAAGGAGTCTGTCAGTATGATATGAGGTGTGTGTGTGTGTTTAGAAAGAGAGGTTTGAGGCGGCTCATCTGCGTTACAGGAAACCGACCGAGTCACATTTAGCTCTCGCCTTATCTCACCTCTGGAAAAGCAGAGGAAAAAACACACTGTTGATAGGGTTATGAGTGTGTGCGTGCAACTCAGGATGTTCCCACACTCTCTCTCTCTCTCTCTCTCTCTCTCTCAGGTGGCCAAGGTGGAGTACGTACGCAGGAGGCCAAAGCTTCGGGAGGTGCAGGTGCAGCTGGAGGATCATCTCGAGTGCGTGTGCACGTCCAAACATCACTCAGAGTCCCGCATACACACAGGTACGCAAACACCGCCGCCCTTAAAGGTGCAGTACACGATTTATGATAAACACTGTTGATATTTGAAATCAACCCAAACAAATAAACCCCTCCCTTTATTGCTCCACCCACAAAATGCACAATGAGTAGATGTCTACAGCTGAAGCCAAGCAAAATAATGCGAAGATGACGAACAAACAAAAAATGTACATACAGTACACAAAGAGTATTGAAAGCAAACAATTACACTCAAAACTGTCCTGTTACTATAGCTAGCATTACCAAAAACGCATATCTTGGTTCTATGAAACAGCAAAACCAATGTTATTCATGTATGGAGCAGAAACAACGCAACCTTGCATCTGTTTTCAGGCCTTCCTGAAATATTTCCTGGAAATATTTTCTAATATTACGGCGGGTCCTTAAGCTTATAAACCTTTTTTTCCAGTGATAGTCCTCTGAGCTTTTCTCTTTTTGTAGTGTCTCTCAGGCATCTCTCTTTCTACAGTCTTTCTTCAAATCTTCCTCTTGCTTTCTCTCTCTCTCTCTCTCTCTCTCTCTCTCTCTCTCTCTCTCTCTCTCTCTCTCTCTCTCTCTCTCTCTCTCTCTCTCTCTCTCTCTCTCTCATTGGCTACAAGTTTGTTGTGGTGCTCTGTCCAATCTACTTTCAACAGCGCTTCTCAGAAATCGCGTACTGTACCTTTAAACCCACTCCGTCTTTTTAATCATTTGCTTTCCCACACCTTGCTTTATTTTTCCCTCTCCGCCCTTTTTTCCTGCCTTGTCGTTTCCCTTCGTTCCTCCGCTCAAAGGCAAAAGCTAAAAAAAGAAGTGGAAATGGAAAATAAGATAAACTGTCCGAAAGCGGCAGTTAAGATTTACAGACTCTATATTTAGACTAATGGTCAGTAAGATGAAAGCCAAGTGGACTTATTGGTCAAGGTCGAGAGTAAGAGCAGTCTAGACAAGACAAGTAAGAAAGATGAGGAACAAATAAATAAATTACACCAAATAAAACAAGCGGCCATAATTAAATAAAGACAAATAAACTTGGAGGAAGAAAAAATAAGAACAAAGAAACAAAATACTATTTTTTTCATCCATTGCACACTTCACTCACAGACATCCATTGTAAGCAGCTTTTCTTTTTTTTTTTTTAGTTCAACAGGTGCGCTGTCAAAACCTAACAAAGTCTTTTCTCCACAGCAGATATAAGGTGAGCGTGGCTCTGGATAAAAGAAAGCAGAGAAGGAGGGCCATCGCATCCAATCAGATAACTCGGACTGCACGACAGCCATTGAGTGATATCATCTGAAGAGACGAGGCGGATGTGAACTGTTCAACAATGAGCGAATCAGGGCGGCCTTTTTGGCTTACTGTGGACTTTTGATGCACCTTTAGAAGCGACCCGGAGAGAGACTTTGGATTAAAACCCTGAGGGAACAAAGCACAACAAACTAGAGACTGCAATGACAGAGACTCGCAGAGAACTGAAAATGAACTTTGACGTCGAAGTACTGACTCCACGACCTTTTAAAGGAGCATCTATCACAACTTTATTTGTGTATCAAAATGTATTTCTCCAGCAAATATCTGTATCATCTTATTTTTGTATAACTGCCAGTTTTCTATCAACACTGATCTTCTCTTGTCTTATATATGCCGTAGAATGAACGAGTACAACAAAACACAATCTACAGTAACTGATACTAATAAAGTGAATACATTTTATGACGTTTTCTGACAGACAAAGATTAATATGTCTCAAAGATGAGTATGATTATGTGCATTCATAACATTGTGATAAATCTTCTCTCTTCAGTGTTGATCTGGAACCAAATGCAACCACATCAAAACCATGGGTGACAAGCCATTTTTAAGTCTACTTTAAATATGTCCTACAGATGATATTATTGAGATTAATGCAACCACAATATTTACTATTTTCGGAAACTTTGGATTTTGATAAATAAGCTAATTGATATTTATTATCACACATGGTTGTAATCATGAATGTTACATGTTTAATGTCCTTTCTACGTATTTTGACAACAACTACATTTCCCATAATAGTCGGTGGCGTCAGGAGAATGATAAAATCCATAAATTACACATAAGCGCTAAAAAAAATATTTCATTTTATTCTGACTAAATTACTTGAACCAACACCAAGGGGACAAAGCGTCACGGCAGGTGGCCCCGCCCCCTCGACATCTTATTGGACCAAAAGTAGCACTTTTCATGTTAAACATCAAACATGAGAAGATACTTGATTGTAAAAGGTTTACAATCGGATATTATATCGCAAATCCCTCGAGTTTCACAAGGAAAACAATAAGAAAAACCTGCATTGGAATGAAGTATCTATGGTTATGAATATACGAGGTAGGCAATGTGTAGTTTTACCTCTTCAGCTGCATCGCGTTGCGAGAGAGAGTCTGATTGGCTTCTTGATTGCGTCGGGTCACGCCCCATTTTCACTTTCACGTCGCGCCAGTATCAAGGGGGTAATCCATCCGCCGGAAGCTGAAGCCTCCCCGGGGGCCGCCATTGTAGCAGAACATCACCTGCTGTTAGCATCCCATTGACTCCCATTCATTTTTGCGTCACTTTGACAGCGAATAACTTTACATCTGAGGCGTTTAAAGACTCAATTTGTCCATTATTTATTTCTAAAGAAACACTACAATGTATAAAAGACTCCATTACTTTGTATCTTACGTTATGGCCCCGTAGAAGCCGTTTTTGTAAAAATAGGCTAACGATTGTGTCATAACCACGCGACAGCCGAGAAATTACCGTATAGACAGGCGGAGAAGCTCGCAAGCAATCGGGGGGACGTTGCCTGCGCAGTACGCCTGGCAATCAGGAAGTGCTTCAAATGGGCTTCACTTTTCTCCGTTGAAATCTGTGTTGCTGTATGTATTATATACTGTCTATGGCCAGTATGAACTTTCCTGGAGGATTTGAAGGTATCTAAGTTCTGATTGGCTTATTTCGTGCAGCTCTCTTTCTCTAATATGACGATAATTGAGATGATGGAAGCTGCTCTGTCAGGTTCTGGCATATCCAAAGCAAACATCAGCCACACAAACACACACATTCATATCCAAACCACTAAACCAAACTGTGCCCTGACTGGTCGCCCAGTCCCTGTCTGGCTGCTCCAGAAACTTTGATGGGGCTCCTGGAATTGGCTTGTGCTGAAACCCAGCGTTGTTTCAAAATGAAAGCTAATTATAATTGCCAGTTACTGTCACAGACCTAGCGTTCATACACACAGCTCTTGTAGACAGTGGTTAGCTGAGAGACACGGTCAGAATAACGTCATGTGATGGTTGCGATTTTGTTGTTACGTAACAAGTAGGCTTATTACCCACAAATGCTGTTACAATTTGGTTTGAGGATTTAAACATGCTTTCTTTACTTCAAACCACCAGCTTGCTCAGCTTTGAAGTCACAATAGATACAATGTGAGTCATTAGTGTGACTTTGTTGTGATAGTAACTACAAGTCTGTGATGAGCATGTGTGGGTGTGCTTTATAGTACTTATACCAACACGTACACTTTCTGTACTGATGAATTATAAATGGACTATTTTAACCATTATGCATGTACTGTATTTTTGCGTATTTGTATATCATGCTATTATCTTAGCAACATGCCAGTTTTAAAGTTGGCATGTAACAGAAATTGTGATAGGCTAATCTTGTCTTCCCTATTGTGACGTATATATATGTGAATTGGCTTCTGGAACAAGAACAAAATGGAAAATGTCCATTTTAATTTCATGGATTTCATTTTTAGTCGAGTTTCCCATGCGTTTCTTGTGAGGAGCACAAGTTGTTCTGCCTGTGTATCTTTTAAAAAGAGAGGCAGATCCCTAGGTTTTGAAAAGTCTGAGCTCATTTAGCCATAAAGTGAGAAAAAGCAGGACAAGAGAGATCTGTTTCACGCAATTGAAGTTGAAGTACAGAAGCTTAATTCAGCTGTTAAAACTCTGTCATGTGTGGAAATCAGGTTTATTGCCGTTAATAGTGTAAATTACAGAATGGCCTTTTCCGGACTGTCTGATGGATTCGGGTTTCTGACCTCAGATGGAAGCAAACAAAGGAAAGGATACAGGGAATTTGTTTCTCAGACTCACATTTCAACCCATTTTCTTTCTTTCATTCTCATTTTCCCTCTCTCTTCTGAAAGCTTTCTTGTGAGCACAATAAACAACCACTTCATTTGTTTTATCCTTACATCAGCAACTGACATCTTTTGATATCGTAGAGAAAGTATTTCTCCTCCGGGGTAGAACTGAATATAGTCGCTATAACACAACGTGATTGTTCTTGAGAAAATGGCTTTTGTTTCACAAAGTGTTGATCTGATATGATAGATCCAACGCTGTGAATCCAGGCCTCTAGGCAGGTATGTCCATTTCCTGTTTTAAGCTTTCTGACTGAAGGGCTACAAGTAATCTCACATATTTTGTCACAACATATCTGACATTGATTCAACAGTGTACTCTACTCTACAGTAACTGCAGTCATACTAAAGCAAGAAGCCACTCAAAGTCATGCTTTACAGTGATTTTACCACAGTAATGTGGTAACAATAGCTAAAAGCCATTTTAACTGTGGTAAAATCACTGTACTTTACGCCACAGGGTGTTCTGGGTGTTTTCAAGAGCATGGCTTGGTGGTTGTCTGTGGTTGTTATAGTCAAAAGCAATCAAGTGTCTTAAATTCTAGCCTCTAAACAGGGCTTGACATTAAAACATTTTTCCTCACTAGCCACTGTGGCTTGTGGTTTTCTAAAGTAAATAGCCACTCAGCATTTTCACTGGCCTCAAATTTTGACATCGATACCATGAGGAAAAACGGCCATATATATATTTTTTATATTATCTGAGGTATATTAGACTGCGGTCACTTTAAGACCTAAAGCACAGATCCATTATACTGTTACACATGCGTTTTTCTTTCTCAACTGTTTTTACTAAAAACATAACTGACTGTGTTCACGTAAATACTCGCCAAGACCGGTATTATGACATTATTTTGTGTGTATTTGACTGTTTAAGTGCAATAAGCAGCTAAAAAGAACTCAATTTAGTTCTGAGAGGCGGCTTTATGTGCACGTACTTTGGGTCTGAGCATAAAATCTGAAGGAATGAGTAAAATTATGCACAATATGTGCAATCTCACATCGAAATTCAAGCCCTGTAACACCAACAATATTCATACAGAGCAAATTAAAACGAGTGAGTGAATGGAGGCGGGTTTGTGTGTCAACTCGCTGTCGGAGAGATCATGAGAGCGAGAAAGCACAGCTGGTATCGTATTTCTGTGGAAAATATGTATTCGAAGCATTTCAGATATTGCAGTAGTATCGATATCGAAAAATCGCTATTTTTGACAACACTACATTGGACTTCCATCGGCTGTTGGCGGGTGTTAATGTCAAGCCCTGTTTCTAAATATGGCTTCAGGACTTCCTCCGGTGCATGTCTTGGAGATTTTCTTCGCCAATGGTGGCGAATTCGTGGCAGATTCTTATGTATTCGTACAATGTTTATGTACAATCTGGTTAGATTTAGGGGCCTTCATGTTGATGTTTTACCTACAATATGTACTATATGTTTTTGTACGAAACAGATCATAAGAATTCATACAAAATCGTCAATTTGCGTACGAATTTGAGATCAGATTGGAAGATGCAGCCAATAGTGGAAGAGTATGAATTTATACGAAGTCACCAAAGTGGAAGTGTAAACTGACAGCAGTGCTGCGTCTAGTTCTTCGATGCCTTAGGTCTGCATATGGAGGATTAGTCCAGCTGTGACATTCTACTTTGAGGAACAGGACAGGTTAATACTCTCGAGGGGGAGGGATGGAGGATTTGATCCGAGATGAGAGAGAATGTGTGTGTGGTGATAGAGGAGCTACTGAGGCTCAATCAGAGCGACAATGAGGAGAAGTAGAGACATGCAGGTCCGGAACAAAAGGATGGATGAGGTGCAGAGCCAGGGGAAAAGAGAGCGAGGTAGATGAGTTGGGTGGGGGGATCTGGGTTAAACTGGCTGATCACTATCAGCTAAATGGTCGGTCTTCAACAGCATTCATCCATCCGTCAATCCGTCCCTCGCACACACACAATGTGTCTCATCCCCGAGCCCCCCCATGGAACTCCCACTTTGTCTCTGTTAGACGCTGAGACAAAAGAAGGGAGGGCGAGAGAGCCGAAAAGAAGGAGAGAGCGATAAAAGGAACTGATAAGAGGATGTGTTGTGGATGCTAAGTGCTTTTTGATGAACTCTCTACTTGCGCTCGTCAGTCACTCAAACAGCAGGGAGTCTGTGTTTGTGAGCGTCAGTGTGAAAGAGAGAAATCTAAGTACCAAATTCTTTTGAACTGGTCTTAATAACATGTCTGTTTGTCTATATACCTGTCTGATATACATAAAAGTGTACAAAATCTATCATTTGATCAAACTTTGATCATTTCCTTAATCTTTTAAACTAAGCAGATAATGATCAAACTACATTTTACAAAAATCACCTGTCAAGATTATAGTATGTAGGCTATTACATCAGCAGAGTCAAATTGGACGAGTGCAGGGACTCATCTCATGATCACTCAATTAACAGTTCATAATTGCCAAGTCACTTATCAGTCAAGAATATTGAAAATATTCAAATCAGGAATGTCAGAATCAGATGTTGTATGTTATATTTTAATGTTGTATGTAATATTTTGCAATGACTATGCAAGTTTGCACATAAAAATGTCTGTCAAAATATAACATACAACTTCAGGAACCAACACGTTGAACGATGTTCACAATTTTTTTTTCAATTGTATTGCCGTTTATTCTCTTTAGCCTCCAGTGTGAAGTATTTCACACAGTTCCTAATCATTCCGATTCAATTTTAGCGAGTGAAGAACAAATTTATTCTTACGTGCGTTATGTATTGTGCATGTTATCGTCTCTGACAGACAGCATGATGAAAGCCGCTCAGGCCGCCATATTTTCCCTACAAAACATCCGGTAGTGGGTTTCCCAGGAAATGCGCTACTGTGAATTGTGCATGTTATCTTTTGACAGACATCGATGTTGTGATATTCAAATGATGTGGATTTGAAAACAGATGGACCGTGAGGTAATAATGATTTATTTATTAGCCGGCAAGTATTCAGTGAAGTGATTGATGCCCACGCGTGTGTATTCAGATCTAATATTCCTACCGACTGCCAGCCTAAGTTTTTGACGGACGTGATAACATGCGTAAGGTGAACTATGTTTAAGTTTTGGGTAATTATAAAATGAGCTGTAAATTCAAAATGTCAAGTTTAGTCTATTTGTTTTCAGAACTTCTCAAAATCAATCATCAGTAAACAAAGTAGAAACTGAACTTTGGCACAAATTAGATTTTACTTAAAACTTAAGAACAAATAATCTTCAGTTTTAAAAAGTGGGTGTAAATCTCTGACAGTGTATAACGAGTAAAAGCAGAGTTTAGGTGGAGGAGGGATTCCGGAAGGACTGTTGGAAAGGAGTGAGGTGAACAACTATTTATATTCCCTTATCATTGTTATGGGTGGAATATATGGTCATGTGCCTCCCAAGCATTAATTAGGAAACTCTTGCCAGAAGACACCACCGCCTGTGTTCAGTGATTCAATCTCAGTATCTTTTGCCACAGATTGTCCCATAACCTATTTATTTTCTTTCACAAACACCAGCCATTTGCAGGATTACAGCCTCGTTCTGTTCATCCATGGCGGAGATGACGACTCTATGCTCACGTTCTGGTTTAATCCATCGGCAGTTTTTCATTATATACAAATCCATTAAAAGCCTTGTGAAACCGACGGGTGAGGGCTCTCGAGTGAGTCGGTGAGAGAAAGGGAGATACTCTTTTGTTTTGGATTGTATTTCCCAGAATTACAGGATATAGTGCAGCAATGTCTTGTATATATAGACACAGGGATTACCATAGAAAACTCCACAAAGGGATTTGGTGCTAAAACCGTTTCTTTTATTGTCTAAGCACACATGAGTATGAGAGAAAGAGAGAGATAAAGCGAGATAGGGGATGGATATATCCTGACCTGAGATTTCTAATCCAGATTAACAGATATGGCTATTTATAACTTACATCAGTTATATCAGTAGGCTAAGGCTAAAATATTAATATTAATTAATTATTAATAATAATAAATATTTATATAATAAAATTATACTTATGATTGATTTTTGTATAATAACACTAAATTGTATAATTGACTGTTGTCTCAGGTAATTGATTTTGCATCGCTATAATACATATCTTTTTAATACATTTGAATTGTAAATGTATTTTATTAAAAGTATTAAAAGTTCAGAGTACAAAGTTCAAAGTTTTGCCAAAGTGATAAAAGCTATGTAATAAATGGCAAAATATGCAGTAGTCTATATATATATGATTGCTGTCAATCAATAAAAAATTAACGAATTAATCACGAAAGTAACAACAAAAAGACAGTACATTCTAAATATTTGATATACCAGGTATAAATAAAGTTATTATGCTTATTCACTAAATTAAATATAGATTAATCCTTATTAAAGCTACAAATGTTATTCAGTCAAGAGCAGAGTGATTTTGTTTTTGTTCTTTGATTTAGGCCGTTTATACCTGGTATTAAGATACGTTTTGGTCGATCAGATCACAAGTGACAACACTAAATACAGGTGTAAACTGGGTCTAAAACGCTTTGAGTTTGTCCACTTTTGACCACTTCCAGAGGTAGTCGAAAACGCATTTGAACGGATTGCTTTCGGAGTGTAATGTGATCAACATGCATGTGGTCGAATGCGTTCGTACAGCCACAAAATATCGTGAAATTACACAAATTCTCGTGAAATTATAGTATATTATATTGAAATAATGGAAAGAAATTCCTTTTGCTCTTAAGGGTCTAAACTCTAAACGGATAATGGGCCAGTGGTGGGTCGAAGGTGCAGGGAGTTTAGGGGATGGGGTAGAGTATTTTGGAGAAAGGGCAGCAGGGGTACTCAGGGCCACTGAAGCAAAAGTAAGTCTTTTTATTGAAGGAGTGAATTATAGGGATGGAACAGGTTTAGCCTCACCACGAGGACAAAGGGAAGCTTATGAGCTGACAAGTTGAATCACTAAATCACCAATATGGCCTCCCTCACACACGCACACCCTTTAAATTGGTTGTGGTAACACTTCGGCAACTCAAATGTGCTCAGTTTTCGAAATCAAAAACTCTTAAGCATCTCTTTAAGATCAGCATCTGGGCATCCGTTTAAGTTCGCGGAGCAAATAGCTGTTTGAAGACACACTTTGTTCTGTCTTCTTTTATCCTCTTCTCGCTCCTTGCTGTGACCTGCACTTCGGCTAAATCTCCTGCTTTCTCTTCACGCTCGACTCTCTGGCTGGTTTAAGTGCTGGCTCAAGATGAAGGGCAGGGGAGGTGAAGTAGAGGAATAAAGGCAAGAGTGAAGAATGAAAAGAAGCAGTTGCTGCATGCCATTCAGAGGATGTCTGGCTCTTCAGAATAACAACACCTCAAAGCAAAAAGAGAGAGAGGAAAGACACGGAGGAGGAACGAAAGAACAAGGGAGACACTTCACAGAACAAGGAGGAGATGTTTAGAAAACAAGGAGGAGGAATTTAGCAGACAGGGAGAATGAAGAACAAGGGGAGGTGTAAAAACAACACTACAGAAAAGGGGAAACCCGAGGCGTTTGGTGATTTAAAGACCAATGGACCATAACAAGACGAAGAGAAAGAGAAAAGAGAAAGAATTGGAGACAGAGAAGGGGAAGCCCAGTCAATGCATCCTCACATTTAGCCCATAACCCTCTAGATCATGTGATCATTTTCATTCTGTTTGTTAAAAAAAAAAAAAGTCTTCGCAGAACGATTAATATCCAAAATAATAACATTCTGTTTGAGATCAGTTTGACCCCAAATATGTTCTAAAACTGTATTAGCCAAATTATAAGACAGCTATCGCATGTAGGCTATCCTTTTGTGGAGAAGGCAATCCCATAATGCACTGAGCCAGAATGGTGGGCAAGGTTAGAGAAGTTCTAAAAACGTCAGCTTTTAAATATATTTTCATCAAGGCAAAAATTATAATTATGTTTGTGGAAGCTCTGATGACATTATCATGGTGGCCCGGTAACTGTGGTAACTGCGCATGCGCTGAAGTTTTGTTTGGAATATATGTAATGCACATGTAAATAAATATGTGAATCAAACAGCAACATTTGGGTCCATCTAAACTAAACATTCAGAATCTGAAATTGGATCAGATTCATTCCAATTAAAGAAAATTAGTGCGTTTAAACATGCGGCTCACTAAGTTTTGGAATAAAGTAAATAACTGTCAAGTGTACTTATAAAGTGTGAGTATACAAATCAGTTTGGCAGGCTAATGTAACGTTTTTCATGTCGGGCGTTTTTGTGTAATCAGTTCTTGTAATATTAACTCTTTCCCCACCAGTTTTTATTTTTTTGCCAGCCATTGCCAGCATTTTTTAAATCATTTTCACAAATGTCGACATTTCATACGGTAATGTTTGGCAAATTTATATGCTGTTTAATGTTTGATGATCGCGCTAATTTACATTTGCGTAAGCAATGCTTTTATCGCTTGTTACACGCTTTTTTGCCTGTGTTTTGATCTGGAGATTCTGTACTCTTACAGAAGAGGCGTATAGTGCCCCCTACCGTATATAACAGTGAAAATATGGATTGCCAGAAATTTCCATTAATGGCAGGGAAGTGTTGTGTCATAAATTACACATATAAATTATTCAATGGCTGGGAAAGAGTTGAGAAAACGATCAATTTGATACTTCAATGTTAAAGGGTTTGTTCACCAAAATTTTTAATTCTTTCATTATTACTCCGTTCCAGACCAGTAAGACTTTAGTTCATCTTCGGCACACAAATTAAGATCTTTTTGATGAAATCTGAGAGATTTCTGCATTGACAGCTATACACCACTTTGATGCTTTAAAAAGGTCAAAAAGAGATTGTAAAACTAATCTATGAATTAAGCGGTTTAGTCCAAATTTTCTGAAGAGACTCGATTTATATGATAAACAGAATGAATTTAGGCTTTTATTCACATATAAATGGTTAACGGAAGCACAAGCATGTTTGCTTGATGTGTGAGAACCAATGAGGTTCATTCTTGTGTTACGCAGCACGTTTGAGCTTCTGCAAGAACCAATGAGGTTAATTCTCGTGTTACGCAGCACGTTTGAGCTTCTGCAAGAACCAATGAGGTTCATTCTCGTGTTACGCAGCACGTTTGAGCTTCTGCAAGAACCAATGAGGTTCATTCTCGTGTTACGCAGCACGTTTGAGCTTCTGCAAGAACCAATGAGGTTCATTCTCATGTTACGCAGCACGTTTGAGCTTCTGCAAGAACCAATGAGGTTCATTCTTGTGTTACGCAGCACGTTTGAGCTTCTGCAAGAACCAATGAGGTTCATTCTCGTGTTACGCAGCACGTTTGAGCTTCTGCAAGAACCAATGAGGTTAATTCTCGTGTTACGCAGCACGTTTGAGCTTCTGCAAGAACCAATGAGGTTAATTCTTGTGTTACGCAGCACGTTTGAGCTTCTGCAAGAACCAATGAGGTTCATTCTCGTGTTACGCAGCACGTTTGAGCTTCTGCAAGAACCAATGAGGATCATTCTCGTGTTTCGCAGCACGTTTGAGCTTCTGCAAGAACCAATGAGGTTGATTATCGTGTTACGCAGCACGTTTGAGCTTCTGCAAGAACCAATGAGGTTCATTCTTGTGTTACGCAGCACGTTTGAGCTTCTGCAAGAACCAATGAGGTTGATTATCGTGTTACGCAGCACGTTTGAGCTTCTGCAAGAACCAATGAGGATCATTCTCGTGTTTCGCAGCACGTTTGAGCTTCTGCAAGAACCAATGAGGTTGATTATCGTGTTACGCAGCACGTTTGAGCTTCTCCAAGAACCAATGAGGTTCATTCTCGTGTTACGCAGCACGTTTGAGCTTCTCCAAGAACCAATGAGGTTCATTCTCGTGCTACGCAGCACGTTTGAGCTTCTCCAAGAACCAATGAGGTTCATTCTCGTGTTACGCAGCACGTTTGAGCTTCTGCAAGAACCAATGAGGTTCATTCTCGTGTTACGCAGCACGTTTGAGCTTCTGCAAGAACCAATGAGGTTCATTCTCGTGTTACGCAGCACGTTTGAGCTTCAGCAAGAACCAATGAGGTTCATTCTCATGTTACGCAGCACGTTTGAGCATCTGCAAGAACCAATGAGGTTCATTCTCGTGTTACGCAGCACGTTTGAGCTTCTGCAAGAACCAATGAGGTTCATTCTCGTGTTACGCAGCACGTTTGAGCATCTGCAAGAACCAATGAGGTTCATTCTCGTGTTACGCATCACGTTTGAGCATCTGCAAGAACCAATGAGGTTCATTCTCGTGTTACGCAGCACGTTTGAGCATCTGCAAGAACCAATGAGGTTCATTCTCGTGTTACGCAGCACGTTTGAGCTTCTCCAAGAACCAATGAGGTTCATTCTCGTGTTACGCAGCACGTTTGAGCTTCTGCAAGAACCAATGAGGTTCATTCTCATGTTACGCAGCACGTTTGAGCTTCTGCAAGAACCAATGAGGTTCATTCTCATGTTACGCAGCACGTTTGAGCTTCTGCAAGAACCAATGAGGTTCATTCTTGTGTTACGCAGCACGTTTGAGCTTCTGCAAGAACCAATGAGGTTCATTCTCGTGTTACGCAGCACGTTTGAGCATCTGCAAGAACCAATGAGGTTCATTCTCGTGTTACGCAGCACGTTTGAGCTTCTCCAAGAACCAATGAGGTTCATTCTCGTGCTACGCAGCACGTTTGAGCTTCTCCAAGAACCAATGAGGTTCATTCTCGTGTTACGCAGCACGTTTGAGCTTCTGCAAGAACCAATGAGGTTCATTCTCGTGTTACGCAGCACGTTTGAGCTTCTGCAAGAACCAATGAGGTTCATTCTCGTGTTACGCAGCACGTTTGAGCTTCTGCAAGAACCAATGAGGTTCATTCTCGTGTTACGCAGCACGTTTGAGCTTCTCCAAGAACCAATGAGGTTCATTCTCGTGTTACGCAGCACGTTTGAGCTTCTGCAAGAACCAATGAGGTTCATTCTCGTGTTACGCAGCACGTTTGAGCTTCTGCAAGAACCAATGAGGTTCATTCTCGTGTTACGCAGCACGTTTGAGCTTCTGCAAGAACCAATGAGGTTCATTCTCGTGTTACGCAGCACGTTTGAGCTTCTGCAAGAACCAATGAGGTTCATTCTCGTGTTACGCAGCACGTTTGAGCTTCTGCAAGAACCAATGAGGTTCATTCTCGTGTTACGCAGCACGTTTGAGCTTCTGTAAGAACCAATGAGGATCATTCTCGTGTTTCGCAGCACGTTTGAGCTTCTGCAAGAACCAATGAGGTTGATTCTCGTGTTACGAAGCACGTTTGAGCTTCTGCAAGAACCAATGAGGTTCATTCTCGTGTTACGCAGCACGTTTGAGCTTCTGCAAGAACCAATGAGGTTCATTCTCATGTTACGCAGCACGTTTGAGCTTCTGCAAGAACCAATGAGGTTCATTCTCGTGTTACGCAGCACGTTTGAGCTTCAGCAAGAACCAATGAGGTTCATTCTCGTGTTTCGCAGCACGTTTGAGCTTCTGCAAGAACCAATGAGGTTGATTATCGTGTTACGCAGCACGTTTGAGCTTCTGCAAAAACCAATGAGGTTGATTATCGTGTTACGCAGCACATTTGAGCTTCTGCAAGAACCAATGAGGTTGATTATCGTGTTACGCAGCACGTTTGAGCTTCTGCAAGAACCAATGAGGTTCATTCTCGTGTTACGCAGCACGTTTGAGCTTCTGCAAGAACCAATGAGGTTCATTCTCGTGCTACGCAGCACGTTTGAGCTTCTGCAAGAACCAATGAGGTTCATTCTCGTGTTACGTAGCACGTTTGAGCTTCTGCAAGAACCAATGAGGTTCATTCTCGTGTTACGCAGCACGTTTGAGCAGGTCAATTTTTATATGTGAATAAAAGCCTCAATTCAATCGTTGTTTGAGCTTTTTTTAAAATACTCACGTGGTCTTTTATACCCCAACAGACCATGAAGGTTAACTTTAATACAAACTCACACTGGAACGTCATATTTCTAGCAGGCTTGTGCACAATTCAGAATTGAATTGAGAATGACTCCTGAATTCCAATTTGTAACGAGGTTAGATGTTATGGGAAGAAGTCCCTCGACCTCGTCCTGCTCGCCACACAATTAAATTCTTGAATTTGAATTGATGTCAAAAATAGGATCTAGCATTACAATTCGAATTTGAATTAAAGGAAGCAGGATTGCAATTTAATAAAAATTCAAAGAAATTCATATACATATTTAAGTGAAGTGTTACAATGAAGCTTTACAGTATATGTCAGATATGATTGCATTATGCACTTTGTGTTATTTGATTTCTTTGAAATGAAAATAACATTGGAACAAAATTTATTTCAAGAATTTGATCATTATCTATATTTTAGAACAAAATGTATGCAGGGTTGAGGAGTGACTAGTAACATGAAATGAAATTATGTTATTAAATTACAAAATTGATGTAATTGTATATTACTATGGTAAAATGTGTAATTCAATTAGTTACTAATCATTATTAAAAAATGATTTGCATTGATAAAGTAATCCAAACCAAATTTATAATGGGTAACTTATAAATTTCCAAAGTAACCTTCCTAACACTGAATGTGTGTGAGATTCAACACATTCTTTCTGTTGTGTGACTGTGTGGAATTTCTTTGAATTGCAATGAATTTAATTCCACTTCCTGTCATTCCAATTCCAATTCCTATTCCTGTGGGGCGGAGTCAATTCAATTCAAATTCCAATTCATGAATTGAATGGAGGCCAATTCTGAAATTCTGAACTTCTAGACCTTACCATCTGCACTACCAGTGTACAGTGTATTGTCAGTCTGTCTGCACCTTCAGCGTCACCTAATAAACAATGTACTTTGAGTGTGGATTGAGGCTTTAAACGGTTTCCCTCCAGCAGATGATTGAGGAGCCCTTGGGTTTACATTCACCCTTGTCTTACATACATCACACAGAGAGAATAGAGCTCAAGACGCCTGGACTAGACTGATAAAGAGAAAGCCGAGGAGAGAAGGGAGGACAACGAAGGAGAGGATGAGTTAAAGGGACATAAAGGAAGATTTAGCTGCAGTTTATTCAGCACGCTCCACGTAGGGGCTCTCTCTCCGTGACATCTGACCTTTGACCTCTGACCGGGGCTTTGTTAAGCAGTCAGGTGCCAACTTGCCCCGAAGCAAGATGGGATTCCATCACCCCCCTCCTCCAGTCTCGCTCCCTTTCACATACACACACATGCGCTTCATACTCTTGGAAGAAAAACAAATAAGATTTAGCATTATTGCACAGTTGATGAAAGAGCAGATCCTCTCTAGAGCCCATCCACTGTGTGACTCAGCAGCTCAGCTAATTCAGCCCTAAATGCCTTCAGGGATTCCCACAGGAAAACCAACTCACTTTTGTGCAGCTTTGAAGAGTCTTGAGCACGTGTCGGCTCTCTTTATTGACTTAGAAGATACTTTTTTTGTGGCTTTTTAAGATTATCGTGCTTTAAAGGGCTAGTTCACCCAAAAATTAAAATCTTTATAGATCTCTTTATGTAGGCTACGTTATGAACCATCACCAGTTTTGGGTGAATAGACTTTTAATGGAGGGACAGAAATCTCTCAGATTTCATAAAAAATATGTTTCAAAGATGAACAAAAGTGGATTTGGAACGACATGAGAGTGAGTGATTGATGACAGAAATTTCACTTTTGATTGAACTGTCGGTTTAACTTGACACTTCCATTTTAATTATGTTGTTTTATCTTTTAAAATGCTCTTGTGTTCTATGTGACACCCCAACAAAACAAAATGGTTCATTTTAAAACAATCACTGCAACGTTATATTTCTAGACCTTTTCAACATCTGCACTGCCAGTGTATTGTCAGTCTGTCTCCATCTTCATGCATTTTTTTTTACTTTTTTGAATATTGTGTTTCATGCATTTAGGATGTTTTCAGACTTTTTGGTGATCCAAATCCATTTAATGTCACAGTTTGGATTTTTACTCCATCCATCCATCCATCCATCCATCCATCCATCCATCCATCCATCCATCCATCCATCCATCCAAATTAAAAAAGTTATTAGTTTTTTTGCTATTTGTTACCTTAATTCATAACCAGACATTTAAAATGCTTGCTATGTGTCACAGTTAAAACTGCTATTGATTTTTTTTAATGAATTTTGACTGCAGAATAGATATTGCTCCCCCCGCCGCCCCCCCCCCCCCCCCCCCCCGCGTTTAAATGCGTTTAAAATGCCCCTATTTAAAAATGTGTCACTAAATGTCATGTTAAAAAAGCATTGTTCAGATTTCCCTTCCTGTTTAAGTGGGCATTTTATGCTGATAGTCTGGCTAGGAATAAAGTGTTATCTAAATATTTATTAGACTCCATAAAACATCTCTTATTTCCACCAACACAGCAGTGATTCTCGTTGAATAAAGCTGTTATATAAAGCAAGGGTCAAGCCATTGCATTTCCACCGACCTGCAAAGTTTGAACGTCCGTCTACAATATTGTGTGACTTACATTGCAATATGTCAAGAATTGAGCATTGATCTTTAAGTGCAAATGCCAGTTTTAGACAGTTTTATCTATGTTTTCATGTGAGCAAAGCTATACAATATTCTGCCCTTTGTTCTATGCTACCCCTCACCTCGGGGTCTCTCGGCTCTGAGAAGGCTCCTCGAGCTTAACGTGCGAGATCAAACAGCGCGGAAACAGAGAAAAAGGGTTTTCAACTTGCAGAACAGCCAAGATTAGGGCAAGAACATCAGAGGAGCAGAGCAATAAAGAGAGGGGAAGCCTGCGGGTCAGAGAAAGAGAGAAGAAGAAGAAGAGAGAGAGACCTGAACGGGTAGGGTAGTTTGTTGACAACAGGCATATCTCACCCTTATCCAACATAAAACACATTATACATATACATATATATATATATATATATATATATATATATATATATATATATATATACAAACATAATGTGATTTATAGCTGTGCTTTCTTTAGTTCAAAGCTGCCCGGGGAAAGCCCTGCTTGTCCGTACGTGCCGGGGCAGGATCCGAACAGGGATTTTGAGTTTGACAAGCCCACCTCTGTCACTTTTTTCTTCCCCCTTTCATCAAAGAGCAAAAGCCTCACTGGCAAGCGGGTAACTGTTTTAATGTGATCATGATGTCCTCAGATTTGAGATGCATTTCACATCAAAGGGGAAAAGAGGGTGAGGGAAGAGTTAAGAAAAAAATAATACGGAGAAAAAATAGAATAAAGGAAAGAGAGAGAGGAAATGAAGAGACAGGTGAATTTATTCAGTTTTTTTTTAGGTTTTGCAAGGTTGTATCAAACGCGTTTGAGCTCCCGTCAGTTGTCGCTGCTTACATGCATAACGCTTAAATGTCCTCAAATGTTGCATCATGAACGGTCACTGTCAAATCTATCAAATCTCCAATGGAAATGAATGACTTCTAGAGGCAGTGATGGAGTTACAGTAGTGCTCACGCTCATTGCATGCTGTCGTGCCAGCTGTAATCTCCAGCCAGATGTGTGCATGTGAGCCAAAGCTTCCTGTCAACATCCCTGCTCTTCATCCTCTCATCTTCCTCTTCACGCAGCTGTCTTCTTACTCTCCCTCCTTCATCTGCCACCTTGCCCGCCTTCATTCACTTTCTGGCTATTTTTTTGTTGTTGCTTTGATGTAATGCATCTGTTCTTGTACAAGACTATCCATCTGAATTAAATGCAGAAAACTGTGGCGATCAAGAAAAATATTCCGTGCAAGCCTTGTTACGGGATGGACTCGATACCCTCTGTGACATCTGCTGCGATTTGATTGGTGCACTTTCAGGAGTCTTTGAGATATTAGGAGACAAATTTCTAATTCATTGCCTTTGGGCACCGAGGAGCTTCATGAGGATGAACAAGCTTAAGATATGCCTTAGGTGTCTAAATCCTTTTTTTGGCAGGGCACGTAGCCAAAATGTCTAAAGGCTGCAAGGATTGTGCAACAGTGGAATGTTTTGAGACGGTGACGGTGGGATTGGACTTGGCCTTTGAGCTCAGGGACTGATTCCTTTTTTTTCCTACGGCTACAAGTGAAGTGAGAGACCTGGTGGTCCTGGATAAAGGTTATCACTTTAAAACACATTTGTATCAGCGCAGTGAGACGCGCTGAAACCGTAGCTAGAGGCTTTAGTGTACGGAAGTCACTGACCTCAACATCAGAGAACCTAAAAACACTGGGGACTGGGGAGGACTTAAAAAAGGTGCTGGGGTCTCAAATCTCACGGGCCCCTGGCTTAACCTGGGACTATGGAGAGTGCAGAAGGAATAGGGTTAGATAAATGTGAAGATGCCTTCAGGATATCCTGTGATCTAAACAGGGTTGGCTATACATGCTTTGTTGGGGCTGGTGTTGAAAATAGTTCGTTTTCCCAAACGAAGGTATCATTAGATAACAGCACTTAGCCTGACTGGCTTGCTTTCAGAGGCTCAGATCAACATAAGAGCTCAAAGACCAGATGGAGGGAGATTGTTACCACACACACTAAAGGCCCGTTCACACCAATGACGAAGGTCTAAAAATCATTCTCAATATTAAAGAATAGCAGAGATCCCACCAAAGCTGTAATGATAACGACAGAGAAACAATAACGTTGGAATGACTTTCAGAATCATTTCATCCAGCTGATGAACGATTGACAGCCAATCAGAATGCATCCTGCTGTAACGAGCTCGAGCATTTAAAGAGACAGACAAGCACACACTTAGAATAAACAGAATGCTAATATTGTTATCTTTATAGTTATCGTTCTTGGTGTAAACGGGCCTTAATGCATTGTTTCCCACCGCATTCTGTTTCAAAAGCGGAATCATAAGAGGATCATAATTGGACTTAATTACATACTAAACACAGGTATTTACGTATGAAACAATACGTTTTTTCAAACTATTTTCAATTATTTAAAAAGTTATTTTAAATTGTATTGACCAATATTTTGAATAGTTCATTTATTATTATTATTTATCATATTTTACCATCTGGATGACCTAAAATGGGGATGGCTGCCCAAGTTGGCTATTTTACATGTAAAATAAAATAAAAAAATAGGAAAATAATTGTACATTTTTGAATTAAAGCAACTATTTTAATGTTTTATTTTAAAATTGATTTGAAATTAAATCTAACAATAACTGTAATATTTAATAATAATAATAATTATTATACCATTCATTT
This sequence comes from Phoxinus phoxinus, assembly GCF_949152265.1. Taxonomy (NCBI): domain Eukaryota; kingdom Metazoa; phylum Chordata; class Actinopteri; order Cypriniformes; family Leuciscidae; genus Phoxinus; species Phoxinus phoxinus. The sequence continues at coordinate 12,455,653 of NC_136895.1, forward strand.
GATCAAATTAATAAATAATATTATTATTTAATGTGATTAATTATTACAGTTCCCAGTTATAATATGTTTTAGAAGTATTTTATGTTTTTCACAAGCATTTGGATTACCTAGATATAAAATGGATGCGTTACCAAGATGGAAGTTGAATGAATTGCATTAAAGGGACTATGTTTAAACAGATAACTTCCGAGTTTATGAATCTTTTCATTAAAATAAGTAGTTCATAACACTATCACTGGTCACTCTTTGTTGTTTGTGTGCATCCAGCAACATTATTTTATCCGGTTGCTTTATCTGATCACATTCAATTCATACTGCGACCCCAGAACCTCATGTAAAAAATCATTTCTTTGAGGTGCTGTATTTAATGCTCCTACAGTCATTCAAACGGCTCCTCTCACACACATACGCTCTCATTCACATAAAATCCCATGCTGCTTTTATAAACACACCCAGCCGCACTCCTTGATCTCCAACTTCTGATATGTTTCAGTCATCAGTGCATGATTGTACCCAGGAGATCACAGCCATCTATTTTCTGTCTCCTACAGTTGAAGAATGATGTCATGGGTTCAGGTATTCTTTGAGAACAGAAGGGCGGCTGTGGAAACGGAGCCAGCTCAGGTTTTCTGTCGAGCGGGAGTCCCCCTTGCTTTTTCTCTGTGTGTGGGTGGTCTCCTCAGGATATCGTCTGGTTTCAGACCCTCCCGCTCCTCCGACATTAAGTGGCGAGGAGGGAACATGATTAAGTCCAGTTTGGGTTTTATCGTGTAATGCTAAAACAGTCCTCGCTGGAAAAATGCTTGGCGAAACCGCAAAAAGCTGTGTTAAAAAAACATACACATCCTATTTTCCCATTTTAAAGCTTTGAACAATCAGCAGCGGGAGAGAAGACCGTTTCTCAGCGGGGATTTGCAGGAATTCTCACGACTCAGAGGGAGAAAGGAGAGCAAAAAAAAAACAAGAGGAACAGAACAAAAGGCCACGAAGGAACGCCGCACAGAATGAGAGATGACGAAAAGGTCGAGGTGAAGCATTTCGCATGGCCAAGATCACATGCTATCATCTGTCATATTTCAAAGAGAGCCGTCTTCCACTGTCCGTCTCGTCCAGCTGCTCGGGGGTCAGTTACAGTCTGAGATTAAACCATCAACTTCCATCACTCCAAAAACGCACACAACGCAAGGTGCATGCAGACACACGCTTCGACGTCCAGAGGGTACGGCGGATTCTAGCGGTGTTGGGTGTGTTGCTCTGTATTATATCATTCTTCTGCTAGGATGACCCCAGGGCAGGGCTGGTAGTGGTGTCTCCTCCATCTCCCGCTCTGTGTTTAAGCTGATGTTTATGGCGGCCCGCTGACCCAGCGGCTCCACGCACAGACCCTCGCATACTTACCTAGTCTCCACCCGGTAATCCAGCACACCTGTGCTATGCAGGTCGTATAAGACTCTCTGAAGGCCTGCAGGCCGCTAAAGCACTCGCCAAATGCTCCTTGTTACAACTCTATAGTATTCTGCTTAAAGTATAAATCTAAATATCCAAAAACCACTAGAACAATGTTATATATTTAGTTGATTTGTGTACTTACATTATTCCAGATGTTTTTAAGAATGTGTAAATCCAGAGAAATAAGCGGTTTTAAACAGGACACGGGCCATGTCCGTGCGTCGCCTATCAATGGCATCATACCCGCGTTACCCTCGATTTCCGGTTTGATTTTGTTGAAACCATGTAAATCCCAAAGAGGCTTTAATATATTATTTGTTTAATTAGACTGGTGAGCAACTGTTTGGATACATTCATCAACAGAAAGCTAATTGTTATACAGCTCAACACAGTTAGTTTTTATGTTTAAATCTCGTTTACTTGATTTACCGCGAGTACCATATTTACCATGCCTAATATCAGCCAATATTATATATCATACGCATGACCAGAAGAAGCGGAAGCGGCGTCTGCAGCTCAATAAAAGCTCTCAAGCCGTGTGTACTTTTCTCTCATTAGCGATCGCTCCAGCGGCTTGTTCCGCTCCAACGGCTTTCATAGCGTTAATAAATCTTTAATGCATTACATCCATGAATATGATGTCTGCCCAAGTTCCATTGCATTCTCCATCGGCTGCAGAGGTGAAGACAACAACTCCCATGATTCCACGAACTCAAGGCGTCATCAAGTTACACCTTTGTTTTGAATAAGCGACCTCTAGTGGCGAAGAATTACATAGTGTGCCTTTAAATCATTAAATCGAATAAAATTAATTTTTTAAGAATGCAAAAGTCTCCAAGTTCTTTTCAAGGGCCACTGTACTTCTTTAATATGATTTTACAAGCTTTACATTCACTTCTTGAGGGTTTGAGGTTTGAATTTTGTCTTGGGTCTGGATTTTTTTTTTTTACTACCACTACCACACCCCCTCCATAGTCTGTCAGTGGGAATGGTGGCAATCTAGTAATTTGTTGCCTTGATCAGAGCTTTGCAGTTCCTGTGGAAAGCCTGCCATTAAGCAGGGGAAAGATATATATCAGTGTAGAGAAGTGTGTGTACAGAGAGCAGTGCTACACAGGGCGCTGGCCCAGGAAGAACCACTCTATTGCCCTCCACCCACTTCACATTACACACACACACATTAAAAGTAATCAGAGCTCACTACTGTACTTTATGTTCCTCAGTCAGCCACACAAAGGAGCCCTTCTCCCCTTTACTGCCCTACCAGAAGAGAGCCGCCAACCACAGTCTGAACGTCCACTTCAATACGTTTTTCCATCTCAATGGAAGCACCTCAAACTATCAAATACCCAACCAGAAACTGCATGAAGTGAAAAGGTTTGAACATTATGTGGTAACATTTTACTGGAAACCTGCATAATGCATTTGATGAAGAACTACCTTCTTGATTGTTAAAAATATATATTTTCTGTAAGTACGCTCAACAGCTGCGAAGTTGATGCTGCCATGTGAACTGAGTCAGCGATACAATGCTCATTTTTCATCCTGTCTATTAATTTATTCAAAAAATACAAGCAATTAATTTATAAAAATGACTTAAATCCAGCTTTTCTATGATAAGCAGGTTTTAATTACTTAATTAAAGATATTTTTGGAAGCATTAATTTAAAAAAATGTCAGGGTGATACAACTGTCCTGATGGGAACAGTTTTGTTTGTTAAAATATATATTTCTAATTATATAAAATTATATTATAGCTAAACTTTTCTTTATATAGCTAATTTAACCATTTTATGCCATAGCAGGGTTCGAAAGGTTATGAAGTATCAAAAATATTCGTAATGATATGTAAATTAATTCATGGTATTTAAAAAAAAAAAGTTTTCTTCAAAAATATATTTAGAAAAATAATTGTGTACTTTCACATGTATTAATAAAGGTTGTCAAAATATGTTATTTAAAAATATATTATTTATTTTTGATACCATTTTAGTCATGAAAATTGAAACTTCTACACTCATCTGACCTTAAAGTGCATTTTAAGGGATCATGAACAGTAATATTTTACAACATATTACTGCGTTACTAATTATATTGTTTGCTCATATTTCTCTCTATGGACTTGTAGTTCACCCTTTTTTGACCTGTCTATGTAATCCTACAGCTCCTGAGGCGCATACAAGCAGCAGTGTGTAAGTGTCTTTAAACCCTTTTGACTGTGCTAGAATGTCTAGTGCAGAGAATGACCTACATACTACAACCTACAGGTTTATACATTACCCATTCATTCTGTATAGCTGCCTATTGACTTAAGAGTTTAAGGGTTTTGCTTTAAGGTCAGTAGTGTGCCGTACATTATTTACTTTTGTAGTTCACATTTCTTGGGCTTTGTAAAGACACTGTGACGAGTGATAGACTTTGAGTATCCAAGGAGCAGCGGAGAACAAACACAACTACGGATTGACATTCCTCCATACGCAGTCTCTTTCTGGGCTTCCTCTGGGCAAAGCTACTGTGTATTGGAGTGTCAGTTGGGTATGTGGAGCCAGTGTCTGTACTTACGAGTCCCTGTACATTGACGTTGCTGTGATGGTCCTGCTGTTTTGGAGACCAGATGGACGTGCATTTATACAACTCCAGATTCCACTTACTCCTCATCCTCAAAGTCCAGGGACTGTCTAACAGTCAAAAGAACAAATCATGGGTTGAAGCCACTATGGTTCAAAGTCACTTAGGTCATTTTGTGTAGCTTAATATTCTAGTTTTGTTTGTCCAGACTGTGGACATTTTTTAAGGATAGTTTTTTATAGACAGATAATCCCAAAGATACACTGACTGACGTCTCCATATTGTTATTATTGTTCACAATGTGCTCAAGTAGAAGCCACAAGGGACACGCTGAATAACAAAAACATGGAGGAAATCAACATCCATGAAAGCACCGGAGATTCTGACTCTATTAGGGACAGACTGATATATTAAAACGCAGAACAGAACTAGCAATTAAGTTTAATGTAACATATGACATTTCAGTGCTTAACTAATTTTGACATTTATACGGATACTTTCCCGTTCACTCACCTCAGAAATGCAGTCTTTAATGATCAAAGCAAGGCCCCCACCTAGTGGAGAGGAAAGACGGTGCCAATGAGAGCGCTTGTTCATGGTTAAAATGAGGTAAAAAAGTATTTTATTCATTTTAAATATGTATGCCAAAACATTTTTGAACAAAATATTTGTTTTTGTAATGTATGTACATAGCTATAGTAGGGCGAGATATAGCCTACTGTCAGTAGTAGCCTACTTACGTTTTTTACGAATCATCGTCTGATATTGATCCTGTCAGCTCGAGCAGCTCTTTTGCCATCTTTTTGGCGCCAATTATTTTGCGATTTTAAAATGAATAAATTATCCTTTTTCTTTGAGTAATAGATTGCTTTTTCAGCTAATTTTATTTCAACAAAATATTCTGATTAAATAAATAGTCATTTTAGGAGACACCGCCACCGGTTATATTCTGTTTACAGAGTAAAACTTATTCAACTGAGAAGTAAATATTCAAAGAATACAACTTTATTTATAATGTAGTCACAGCTGAAGGGTTTCTGCCTGACCAGCCAAGAAATGCTCTTTAGTCTCAACTATTTTAACAATTAAATATATCCTTTCATACCTTGTTAGTGTTAACTGTATTAATTTTCTTGCAGTTCTGTTTGTTAGTGTACCGGTATAACAAAACAGATTTCTTGTGACTTAATTTATTCAGACATTCCCCTTAAAAAAACAACTACACACACTTAACAGCACACATTTAGCACAGAGAGCCCATATGTCATGGTCAGGCTGAGAATTGGTGGAGTTATGCTTTTTTTTATCATTAATTTCAAAGAATCTGAAATTGCCTCTTCTGTAATTAATCTGTATGAGCAAATTTGACATGACGAGTGATTAGAGATGTCCTCTACTGGGTGAAAGCGCTTCATTCTTGTGCTCCTTTCACACTTCTTGTCTTTGGCCTTCAAGTAGAATAGAAATACGAGATTGTTTACCTGAATGAAACAAACAAACAAAACATTTGTACTGGAAATATTCGTTGTTAACTTGACTGATGATCGACCATTGTTAATGGTTTAAAAAACACTGATTGAAAATTAAAATGTTCATCTATTCTCAAAACTAGTGATAAGACACTGGGTATGTGTTTTTTTGGACTCTATGGTGGCTTTAAATATTGAATATTCTGTTCTTACACACCAAGTCTACACTAAAACATCACAAGACTGCTTCCTTCCATGATCTTCAGGTAAACATCTTCTTCAGTTTAGAGAAAAATCCCCCTTCCTCTTTCTCTGGCTCTTCCTCTCTGCTCTGCCCTGATTCTGAGGTCTGTCCGGCTTGAGAACTACCTGAATAAACACACAAACATTGATTAAAAAAAGCTTAAGTTTGAGGTAAGTGTAGGCAGATTACTTTGCATTCTTCTTGTCTGTGTGTATGGAGGTGTTTGTTGATGTACCGGTGGCTGGTCTGGTTACTCCAGTAACAATTCCCTCCACATCCATCTCATCCTCTGCATAACTTACAAGCAACGTTCTCTGCTTATGTGTCAGTTTCCTGTAGATGATCCATGAGATTTATTAGACAAACACAAACTGGAAGCGCATATAGGCGTGCGTGTCTGAGAAAGTCTCTTACTTAGGAATTTTGATTTTGATATATACATAATGGTCTCCATAGCCAAAGCTATTCAAGCGTGGGATGCCTTTTCCTTCCAGTTTGATCTTATGGTCTGTTTGAATGCCTGGAGGAATCTGCAAGAAACACATTTCCTCTTTTAGTCATAAAATACGGTGGCGAATTCCACTGAGTGCGTTTATTTTCTAACCGCAATGTCGATGGTGCTGTACAGGCCCTGAGCTCTGGCCGTTCCCCCTAGAATCGCCTGCGCTACTGAAATCATCACATCGGAGTGGATATCGGCCCCATCACGACGAAACACCGGACTCCTCTGGACCTGCAACACAGGAAGTGAGATACACACACTTGCAAATTGCTTGGAATAAAATAAGAGAGAAAACGGTAAGAGCATAGAAAATGAGCAATTAACAACAACAATTAGCAATTTAATGAATTGGAAAAATTACAAGAATAACATTAATTTAACAACGGTTAGGGATAGTAAATTTAAAATAATAAGTAGCAAAAACGAAAATATATAAAGTATAAAATTAAAATACGTGTAAAATTAAAGGTAGGGTAGGTCAGAATTGTCTAAAAAAAACTTTTATTCAAATTTGTTTAAACTGTCTTTATATACCAATGCATAATTAAAATGTAAGTACTCTGATAAAAAGAGTATAAAAATCGAGTGACTCTAGACCGTTTAATCTTCATTAAACACAGCTCATTAATTCCATTCACTCCCACCTAAAAACGGGTGCGCGACTGCGCGCACGTGGGCAGAGCCAGTAATAACGGCGGTAGTCATGGCGACGTCGAGTGACAGTCGCGCAAGCCAATCCTGTGATTCGTCCCGAATGGAAATAATGAGCTGTGTTTAATGAAGATTAAACGGTCTAGAGTCACTCGATTTTTATACTCTTTTTATCAGAGTACATTTTAATTATGCATTGATATATATAGAAACTAAAGTTTAATCAAATTTGGTAAAAAGTTTTTATATAAATCCTACCTACCCTACCTTTAAATACAAATAAAATATAATAATAATAGCTGCATGAAATTAACAATTAGCAAATGCAACAAACAGGAATTATTCAATTCGTTTTCTTCATAAATTAGAATTTAAATTAGAGAATGTAAAGTAAACCAATAGTGTGAAATTAAACAAAACAAAAATCAATGCAAGTAAAAAATGTAATTAAAAAATATTGTAAAATCAAATAATAAAATAAAGATAGACTTTTGCAGATTAAGCTAATTTAATAAATAGGAATAAATTATGAAGATGACATTAAAATGAGTTTCTAAAGAGGATAGTAAAGGTAAAGAAATGTATATAATAGTAGACATAATAATTGTAAATAATTGTAAAACTGATCATATTGACGCCCCCAAAAGTATATGAACACTTAAGATAAACTAAGAAAAACTGAGATATAATCAAACATAAAATATATATTTTAATGATATCACAAGAAAAACATAAGTTTGTTAGGTTTTAAATTCATAAAATGATACACATACAGTTCAAAATGAAAACAAATAATATTTGGACACTTTGGACAGGGGCTTTTTCACCGGGTAATTATAGGAACTAGCCGACCAACCCTACATCCCAAAGTACATACTATCCTACAAACATGAATAAAAAGTGTTAAAAAAACTGGTTGATGCCCAATGTCACAAACAAAGCAGAAATACATTATCATGTTTCGCTTGGTTCCTTCAAAGTCGCGTTGGATTCCCTCCTTAGCGTAAATGTCGAGAAGTGCCTGGACTTCGACGTCGATCCAGCTGTCGCTGTTTTCCATGTTCATAGAGTAAACATATAGGCTATAAACTGTGTTTACACTGCTGTTCGTGAATGTCATTCAGCTCACCTTGAACGTGATATAAATGTATTTCTTCCCGACCGGCACCTTAACCGTCTGTCCGTCTTCTATACCTAAAACACATCCACAACAGACAGTCAGAACCTCATACGTTCACCACAGTTCATTCTCTACACCTACTGTACGATGCAGCGCACCTGCGGGCACAGGAACCATGACGGTCTGTTTCTGTTTGGTTTGTCCAGATGCACGGCACATAATGCAAGGGGTGATGATGATAGAGCCCCGCCCACCACACCGCCTACACGTTGAGCGCATCATAAACGGGCCCGTGCTAATAGTCTCCTGCATAAAAGAGTCAATTATTATGTATAAGGAAAATAAATATGGTTGCTAATACGGTTTCTGTGGCGTCCTCACCGTGCCTGTGCCATTGCAATAGTGACAATGTGAAACTTTAGTTCCCGGCTCATGACCTTTTCCGTCACAGCGTGGACAGGCGTCGTCTATGTTGACAGTTATCTCCTTGTTCACGCCCTTGGCAGCCTGCGTGAACGTCAGCTCCATCACGAACTATGGAGAGAGAGAGAGAGAGTGAGTGAGTGAGAGAGAGAGAGAGGGTTCAGGTCGTGGGAATTTAAAGAAGAACACAAATGAGGGACAGTCGTCACTGTGTGTCTCACTTCAGGTGCCTGTTCAAACATGGAGTTGAGGTCTCCGAAGCCACGCCCCCCTGTAAACTCTCCAAAGATCTTCCTGAAAAGCTCTTCTGGGTCCACAGTGGCCCCGCCTCTCCAGTACTGCTGCTGTCCCGCCCCACTCGCGCTGGGACCGGCAGAACCGTACGTGTCATACTGCTTCCTCTTCAGCTCATCACTGAGGGTCTATACACACAGAACGGCAAACACACCTAATTAAAAATCCTGATGAATTTTAACAAAAAAAAAAAAAAAACTGGGTCATACTTGCACTGTATATATTTCGTCCCAAAGTTTTTTGAGAAAATAAAACAATAACATTACACTTTCCTCACCTCATAGGCTTCTGCCAGCTTGGCAAACTTCTCTTTAGCTTCAGGGTCATCTGGGTTGGTGTCTGGATGGTATTTCTTGGCCAACTGAGTGAAAATACCCATGTTAAACCCCCATGTGAACCATCCTTCAAAAATATGGATCTATTGTCATATAAGGGTTGTCAAACCTGGTAGTAGGCTTTCTTAATGTCTTTCTGAGTGGCAGTCCGAGGAACCCCCAAAACGCCATAGAAATCCTGCTGATGGCACCCGGAAGTAGTGTGGAATAAATGAGAGCTGAAAACACTGTGACTCCTCCACTCTGAAGAACACAAACACAGACTCACTCAACAATAATATAAGACCATTATTTATTTTATGAATGAGATAAAAAAAAAAAAAAACATTTCCACCACTTTATTAAAAAAGTGTCACTATCGCCATCTCTTTCATTGGGGTTTGCAATGTAGGGAGCAATTAAATGTCAGTCAGTGGGGATTTCTAAGCCGTTTTTAATGCAGTTTACAAACCCACGCCAGTAGGTGGCGACAAGTGTATTATGAGTGAATCATTAGGTGTTTCTCAATGTCAAGGATACTTCCTTGGCAGGACGCGTCCTTCCAAGTCATTTCCTTCAGAGGCTAGGCGAGGATCCTCTTTAGGATTCGAGAGAACACGTAAATGGAACATTCTAGCAAGTGCACGTCATTGCGTCCGTCAGTGAAACCCCGCGAACCCCACGCGAAGCGGACTTGAATAAACCTAAAAGGGTTGTATTCGCTGTAAAAACTGGCTCGCTATAACATTATCCCGCTTATTACATGGCTGCCTACCAAACAAAATAAATAAATAATAATAAATAAATAATTTGAGACAAAATATTGATTTAAAAAGGAGTTTATTGATTTAAAAATGATTGTATTGCCTGAGTGAACAGAACTGCGTCCATAGCAACATTCTAGCTGTTAAAACACATGCAATGGTAAAATATGTGAAATGCCGGTGACGGCAAACAAGCTAACAATTGTTAAAATGACAGGTTAGCCATAACGTAATTTGTAATATCAATACGGTAGTAATTTGTACTGGCATTTAAACGTTAAACTTTACTTATATGACGGTTATAACAAATGTATGGTAACGTAAATATACTTAGGCTACATTTAAAAGCATATTGCCCCGTTATTGCTCCGACTCCGCTAACGTCCAACATTTTGTATTTTTTTTTAAACAAGATGGCAAAGCTGCGCGCATAGGATTGTGGGCGATTTGAGAGCGCGAAGTGCGCGAAGTCTACACATATGCACACTTTCCTGTATATGGGATATTTTCCGAACGAAGGACTCCGCCCTTGGTTGAAATTCTGAGGATCCTCGACATTGGAACAGTCCTTCGACGGATGTCGATGACGTAGCATCCTCGAAATTCCGGCTTCCGAGGATCCTTCCTTGACATTGAGAAACGGCTATTGAATCATTCACTGCTCTTATGCGGTTACGAATTCCACGACTGAAGCATTCAGGAACAAAATGTATCCTTATGATCGAATCCTTCACTCACCAAAAACACCAATTCTGCTGTATGCTGCTCGGAAACACGCAAACTTTTGTTTATCCAGCCATGAGTTTGTTTGGAAATAATTTCTTTGGTGGTGCAAAAACAGACAAAGTAAGTGGACATTTTCTATTTCTACCTAAAATGTAAAACTTTTTTAGTGAACTGTTGTATATAATACCACACATTCAATCTCAAATCCAAGATACCATACTTTAACGTAAGTGACAATAACTATTATTGTAACAATGATACCATTTAAAAACAAAATATATTGTCACTTTATTGGCAATTATGTCAGTCAGTTGCATCATCTCTTTTAACTTCTCTAATATCACTTACATAAATTGCCAAATACGTCCACAAAAGTGTGACAGACCTGGCTGATATAGTTATGCAAAATAAGCTTGTTCCACTAACGCAACTACTTTGATCACATAACCAGCTTACCTGGTACCCCCTTCAATGTCACACATCCTCTGCGCCTCCAGCAGCTTAAATTACCCCCCGTCACATGACTACGCGTCCAGCATATCCTCAAAGCCGCGATATCTCTGTGTCTAGAGGACTTTAAAAGTGCACAGGTGCTGCGAAGTCCAGGCAAACCGCCTGACAGCCAACGTGTAGTACAGCGAGCACTGGAGGCTGCCATGTTTACATCGCTCTATGGGCCGGCTGTGTACTGCGCATGCGCGTGGTTTTCATATAAAAGTGCTTTGCGGCTCTTTACCACTAGATGGAGCGGTGTGAACACAGTTTGGGGAGATGACGACTGCTTTCATGTTTTGTGTACTTTTTTTGTATGCAATTTGATAGCAGTGGTGTAGTATGTATACGATAGGTAATACAAGCTATTTCTATAAGTTAAAACACTATATTAACTCTTTAAAGCCTACTGTATCATAATATGATTTGATATACAATTTTCTAAGGCGTCTAAAAATGATCAACGTGATCCATAACCTTGGTGAAAAACCCGTCGAGCACAATCCTCTAATTACTTTATGTCGTCTGATAGGTAGTTTATGCTTCTTCTTTTTTTTCAAATAAAGGGCCTTTTAGACTAATTCTAAAAGTGGTACGCGTGTCTTTTTTATATATCTTTACTGAACGTAAACAAAATAATAACTTTTATCTTTGTTATTAATATTTCAAGCTGAACGCTTACTGGACTGAAGCCATAGTTTACTTGATTATCCATACATCATTTTCTAGAAAAGAAAATCATGTTAAAATAGTATCAAATTATAATATCAGGCTTTTGAGGAACAGTTATTAGTTCATCTCTCAATCGTCATTGTATTGCACTGCATTAAACTACAGGGCTTTTATCATAAAACTAAACTTTAAATGTCATCTTACAAAGATAATTGGAAAATATAAGTTGCCAAATATTTATATGCATTTAATATAAGTTGTCTGCATTTTATATAAGTTGTCTGCTATATATTAACTAAATATATCCTGAGAATATAAAATTATTATTTTTTTCCATAGCAAAACTGGAGTCAAAACCAGAACTAAGTCCAGCCTTGAGGCCCAGATCCAGACCAAAACCATCTCAAGATCATCTTTACAGTAAAGTCTTTATTTGTCTCATAAGTATTTCCACATTTCTTTCCCACTGTACAGAAAGACTGCTGCCATATAGCCCAGGGGAAAGAGTCAGGAGTTGAAACGAGTATTTTAACAGACTTGAGGTTTCTTGAAGAGGGAAAATGATATTTTGAACAGTGTATACTGTACTCATAAAACCCCACAATTTCCACAAGTCATAAGTGTGGTCTAACCCTGGCTCTGTTTAATACAGAGCAGTGTGGTGTTGCCGGCCTGTGGCGACTGGGGTTTGGACGCCACTGAGACCCCCTCCCTGGTGATGATGTCATAATGACTGTGGCTGATGTCATGATGAGCCTGGTTGCTGGTTAAGCGCAGAGGCTTGTGTGTGTGGTGAGTTTAACCGCTGCGCCTCTTATGCCACCTCTGCAGGCACAAATACGCCTGTTTCTGTGTGAGAAAGGGCAATTTTATTTGAAATAGGGAATGGAGTGTCTTTGTTTGCTTATGTCATCTCTGGGAATCTCGAACGGGATGTATTTTATGTTTAACTATGGAAACTCCACTGTGATAATTGTCCATATTAAATGAATGAAGACATTTTTGAGTGGGCAGAGGTTCAGACCCAGGCATAGTTCATCTTTCTCTTTCAGCGTACAGTGAAAGTTAACAATCCCCAATCACCCTCAGTAAAACAAGCATGGCTAACATGTGTGTTGAATTAAGAAAGTCCCACTGCTCTACAGCTCTCAACTGCTTTCAATTGTTCCCCTGCGCTTTTTCACACACTCAGTCTTTTGCTTGTTGGACACATGCTTGAGATGGACATGGCAATGAGTTGCTAACATTGCTAATGGCTAATCTAATAGCACACCCTTGTGAAGAATAGCCTAAATGTGCTTAATTGTATTTAATGTGCATTTGTAGTGTACTAAAACGTGATCAGTTGACTTAACTTAAAAAAAGTAAGGAAAGCTGTTGCCTTAAAATTATAAAGTAAATAAACGTAATGCATAGTTGAGAAAATTAAGTTGTGTATTAAGTAGGCTAACTTAATTTTTTCAGTTACGCATGAAGTTTATTACTTAATAAATTTAAAGGTGCCCTAGGACATCTGTGAAAATGCTATCTTTAGCCTGATAACAGTAAAAAGCGCTGCAAAATCGCAGTCCCTGCAAATCGCAGTCCAAAGCCACGCCTCCTGAAAGCATGAAGACATCAAGACGGAGACAACGTTACTGCAATACATCATGTGTCATTCACCTGATTCTTTTTCAAGTTAAGTCAACTGATCACTTTGTACAAAATACTGTACTGGCAGATAACAATATTAATGAAATCAAAGGCCACTTAAGTTCCTTAAGAGCCGTGTTTCAACCTCAGGAACTTTCCCCAGAACGAGGGACTTTGGGCTGGTACTTGTGATTCGACCACAGGAACCAGGCTCTAAATGTTCTGGGTAAAATATTCTCCCTCAGAAAGTTTTTGCTTGTGAGGTAGTACTTTTTAGGTAGTCCTAAAGTTTCGGGGTGGGACTTGGGCGCTGAACATGCTGATTGGTTGAGTTCACGGCACGCAGCATTTTGATTGGTTGACTCCACGCTGCATTTTATTTCAACCACCATTTTTAAAGGTCTGTTGCGGTGCGTGCAGTAATAAGTGTTTGCTATTCTAATCAACAATGGAGTTTAAAATATACAACTTATAAACCGACGACGAGGTTCAGGCTTTATTAAGCAAATGCGGAGGAAGAAATCCATCGGGAACTGGGAAGACGTGCGCAGTCCTACGTCCTATTTGCCTAATCTTCACGACTTAAGACCGTGATGGAAACTCAGACAGCAACAGGTCTGGGGGAAAAAAAGTTCCTGGGACAAATTCAGAGTAATTTCGATGGAAATGCGGCTTTAAGTGCACTTTTAAACACTTTAAATTATATAATTATGGTTTAATAACCTTTTTGTGTTGGCTGACACACTAAAGCACATGTAAAGTACATGATCATAATTTTAACTGTGGTGAAGTATTTCATATTACATTTAAAGTTAATATATTTTTAATGTAATAAATTGCAACTTCATCATTAGAAATGTGTAATATGTTTAATAAATGATATACAACGTTCAAATAGTATATTTTTGTTTAATGATTTTCACTACATTCGGCGGTACGCTTTAACCATATTTCAATAACATTAGAAGTATGAAATTATAAAGATATACTAAGTGGATCAAAAAGTGTCATGAACCGGGTTTTCCTTCCCTATCTCTCTGTCTCCCTCTCGTGGTTTGTTTTCTACTTGCATTTACACTTCTACTCATTACCCTCTCATTATTACTCCCAGCTGCTTCTTATATCCTCTGCTCATCTCTCTTTTCTCTCTCCACCTGTACGCCCTTCTCCCCTGATGAGACACACTATTTCTGGTCTTCCTCTTCCCTTTGTTCTCCGCCAGATTATTGATTCATGTCACATACGTTACTGTTTGCTTACCTGCTGTCTTGTCGTGTCCTGTCTGGAACGTGTCGTTCTGCTAACCATCTCTACACAGCCTCCCGCTGACGTGAGTTTGCTGAGACCTGTTGTGCCCACTGGTTACCTGGACCCGCTCTCTGTACTCGCCGGTCTTCCCCGCTACTGGCAGTGCGCCAGCCTTCTCGTTTGCTTTTGAAGAGAAAGTTTCTGTTGACATTATCGCCTTGTTGGCTGCCTGTGTTCCCTTTTGTGGATTACCTGAGTTTATTAAAGAGACATTATCTGCCTTTGCGTTTGGGTCCTCTCTCTCTCCTTCTGAACTGTGACAGAATAATCTGGCCAACATGGACCCAGCGAAGGATGATGCTCTCCAGACCGCCCTCGAGATGCAGGGAGCCATGCTGGGCCGTCATGAGGATGATTTGGTCTCCGCCCGTCATGCCATGGAGGTTCTCGCTGCTCAGATGACCGACTTGACCCAGCAGTTTCACCACCTTCGCGCTGGAGCGCCTTCTCACAAGAATATCGACGCTCCAGAACCAAGAGTGAACAATCCTCCTTGCTATGCAGGTGAACCGTCTGAATGTCGTTCATTCCTAACGCAATGCGAGGTTGTGTTTTCTCTTCAGCCCTCGACATACAAGCAGGATCGCTCCCGCATCGCCTTTGTGGTCTCCCTCCTTACTGGCCGGGCACGGGAGTGGGGTACTGCCGTATGGAGCTCCGACGCCGACTGTTTAGACCGTTATGGGCTCTTCAAGGAGGAAATGTTAAGAGTTTTCGATCGCTCCGCGCACGGGGCTGAAGCGTCTCGCCTCCTCTCAACTCTCCGCCAAGGGAAGAGGTCTACAGCCGACTTTTCCATTGAGTTTCGCACTCTTGCAACCTCCTGCGACTGGAACGAGCCCGCGCTGGTGGCTCGCTTTCTCGAGGGTCTTAATGCCGACATCAAGGACGAGATCTTAGCCCGCGAGACCCCGCTCAACCTCGACCCACTCATCGACATGGCTATCCGCGTGGAGAAGCGTTTCGAACTTCGCCGCCGAGCCCGCCGCCTTGAAGGATCTCTGCTTTTCGCACCTGTCTCTCCATCTCCGTCCGCCACCAACCCAGAGGCGGAGCCGATGCAACTGGGCGGGTTAAGGATCTCCGCAGCGGAACGTCAGCGCCGGATTACTGGGCGCCTCTGTATGTACTGTGGTTCGTCTTCTCACTTCCTTTCTACCTGTCCGGTAAAAGCCAGAGCTCACCAGTAGAGAGAGGGTTACTGGTGAGCGCTTCAACTTTAGTCCCTCCGCCACGCACCCGCACTACTTTCCCTGTTCATCTTCGTTGGCCGGGCTCCGCTGTCTCCTGCCGGGCATTGATTGACTCTGGGGCTGAGGGAAGTTTCGTGGATGAGGCCTGGGCTCGTGAACCGGGCATTCCTCTCATTGATCTAGAGAGCTCTACCCCGGTTTATGCTCTTGACGGCAGCCCTCTCGCCAGGGTTCGCTGTGCCACGGTTCCGGTGAGTCTCACCGTCTCCGGTAACCATCGAGAGACTATTTCTTTTTTTATTTTTCATTCTCCCTATACTCCTGTTGTGTTAGGACATCCCTGGTTAGTCGAACATAATCCACAGATTAATTGGTTCAACAGCTCCATCCTCTCTTGGAATTTGCCTTGTCATGTGAAATGTTTAGTGTCTGCCCATCCTGCTGTGTCTTCTGTCCCTGTGTTTCAGGAGGAGCCCGGCGATTTGTCTGGCGTTCCGGAGGAGTACCATGATCTGCGGGCGGTCTTCAGTCGTTCCCGGGCCGCTTCTCTTCCTCCCCATCGATCTTATGACTGTGGTATCGATCTCTTGCCGGGTACCACTCCCCCGCGCGGGCGTTTGTACTCTCTCTCTGCGCCAGAACGCGAGGCACTTGAGAAGTATCTCTCTGATTCTTTAGATGCTGGTACTATTGTTCCCTCCTCCTCTCCTGCCGGCGCTGGTTTCTTTTTTGTTAAAAAGAAGGATGGTTCATTACGCCCCTGCATCGATTACCGAGGTTTGAATGACATAACAGTCAAGAACCGTTACCCCTTGCCTCTCATGTCATCCGCCTTTGAAATCCTGCAGGGAGCTAAGATCTTCACAAAGCTAGATCTCCGTAATGCATACCATCTAGTCCGGATAAAGGAGGGGCACGAGTGGAAGACCGCGTTCAATACCCCCTTAGGCCACTTCGAATATCGCGTTCTTCCTTTCGGGCTGGTCAACGCTCCGGCCGTTTTTCAAGCGTTAGTTAACGACGTCCTCAGAGACATGTTAAACATTTTCGTTTTTGTTTATCTTGATGATATCCTGATTTTCTCCCCCTCTCTCCAGGTACACACTCAGCATGTTCGCCAGGTTCTCCAGCGTCTCCTGGAGAACCGTTTGTTTGTAAAAGCGGAGAAGTGTACTTTTCATGCTAATTCCGTCACGTTCCTTGGTTCCGTAATTTCCGCTGAGGGCATCAGTATGGATCCCACCAAGGTTCGTGCCGTTACGGAATGGCCTCTGCCCGACTCGCGCGTCGCCCTACAACGTTTCCTGGGGTTCGCCAATTTTTATCGTCGGTTCATCCGTAATTTTAGTCAGATCGCCGCTCCTCTCACTGCCCTCACTTCTGCCAAGACGCGATTTTCTTGGTCCGATTCGGCACAGACTGCTTTTGATCGTCTAAAATCTTTTTTTTCATCCGCTCCTATTCTAATGACTCCAGACACTAACAGGCAATTCATCGTCTAGGTCGACGCTTCAGAGGTGGGCGTGGGAGCTATCCTCTCCCAGCGCTCATCTGCTGATGAGAAGGTCCATCCCTGCGCCTTTTTTTCTCACCGCTTGTCACCCGCAGAGCGCAACTATGACGTTGGCAATCGCGAGTTATTAGCCATCCGGTTGGCCCTCGGTGAATGGCGACACTGGTTAGAGGGTGCTTCTGTTCCGTTTATAGTCTGGACGGATCATAGAAATTTGGAGTACATTCGTTCTGCTAAGAGACTTAATGCACGTCAGGCTCGTTGGGCACTTTTCTTCGCACGTTTCGATTTCTCCATATCCTACCGACCTGGTTCTAAGAACCTAAAACCCGACGCTCTTTCTAGGCAGTTCGCTTCCCCAGAGGTTGCTTCCACCAAGGAGGAGATCCTTCCTCAGGGAATGGTGGTGGGAGCCGCGGTCTGGGGAATTGAACGGCTCGTTAAGCGCGCGCTCTCGCACTCCGTTACTCCCCGTCTTTGCCCCAGAGACCGTTTGTACGTTCCGCCTTCCGCGCGTCTCGCCGTAATTCAATGGGGGCACTCATCTAAATTGTTCGCTCACCCCGGTGTTCGAGGCACGATTGCCTCTATTCGATCTAGATTCTGGTGGCCCACTCGGGAGCGCGATATTCGGCGTTTTATCGCTTCTTGCACTGTCTGCGCTCAGACCAAGGCCAGCAATTCGCCTCCCGCTGGTCTTCTTCGACCCCTACCGTTACCGTCTCGACCGTGGTCACACGTCGCCTTAGATTTCATTACAGGTCTTCCCCCATCCGAGGGAAACACTGTAATCCTTACCGTCGTCGATCGCTTTTCTAAAGCCGCTCACTTTATCCCTCTTCTTAAGCTCCCATCCGCGAGGGAGACAGCCCAGATCGTTGTCGACAAGGTGTTTAAGATTCATGGTCTCCCCTCTGACATAGTCTCCGATAGGGGTCCTCAATTCTCGTCCTTGTTTTGGAGGGAGTTTTGTCGCCTTATCGGAGCCTCTGCCAGTCTCTCCTCCGGGTTTCACCCTCAAACCAATGGTCAGGCCGAGCGGGCCAATCAGAGTATTGGTCGCATCCTTCGCAGTCTTGCGTTCCGTAACCCCGCCTCTTGGTCCGAACAGCTTTCCTGGGCTGAGTACGCCCATAATTCCGCTCCATCCTCCGCTACCGGTTTGTCGCCGTTTCAGGGTTGCCTTGGTTACCAACCTCCGCTCTTTCCTTCGCAAGACTCCGAATCTAATGTACCTTCCGTCAGGGCTTTCATTCAGCGTGCTAGGCGTACCTGGAGAGGAGTTAGGACCGCTTTATGTAAGACTCGTTCCCGCACTCGACGGGCGGCTAATAGACGTCGAGTTAAGAGTCCCCGTTACACGGTCGGACAGAGGGTTTGGCTTTCCACCCTCAACCTTCCACTTCAGTTCATGTCTCGCAAATTGGCCCCTAAATTCATCGGCCCTTTTCGTATTCTCAAGGTGCTCAGTCCTGTCTCTGTCAAACTAAGGTTATCAGCTAATCTCCGACGCGTTCACCCTGTTTTTCACGTTTCTTGTATTAAACCCGTTGTGCGTGCGCCTCCCCGTCCTGTCTCTACGCCCGTGCGCGTTGAGGGCTCTCCCACCTACAGAGTCCGCAAGTTACTTGACGTTCGTCCTCGAGGGCGCGGTCATCAGTTCCTGGTCGATTGGGAGGGATACGGTCCTGAGGAGAGGAGCTGGGTTCCAGCTCGGGATATCCTGGACCGCTCGCTGATTGATGACTTCTACCGCGCTCGCCAGTCCTCCTCCTCGGGGGCGCCAGGAGGCGCTCTTTGAGGGGGGGGTACTGTCATGAACCGGGTTTTCCTTCCCTATCTCTCTGTCTCCCTCTCGTGGTTTGTTTTCTACTTGCATTTACACTTCTACTCATTACCCTCTCATTATTACTCCCAGCTGCTTCTTATATCCTCTGCTCATCTCTCTTTTCTCTCTCCACCTGTACGCCCTTCTCCCCTGATGAGACACGCTATTTCTGGTCTTCCTCTTCCCTTTGTTCTCCGCCAGATTATTGATTCATGTCACATACGTTACTGTTTGCTTACCTGCTGTCTTGTCGTGTCCTGTCTGGAACGTGTCGTTCTGCTAACCATCTCTACACAGCCTCCCGCTGACGTGAGTTTGCTGAGACCTGTTGTGCCCACTGGTTACCTGGACCCGCTCTCTGTACTCGCCGGTCTTCCCCGCTACTGGCAGTGCGCCAGCCTTCTCGTTTGCTTTTGAAGAGAAAGTTTCTGTTGACATTATCGCCTTGTTGGCTGCCTGTGTTCCCTTTTGTGGATTACCTGAGTTTATTAAAGAGACATTATCTGCCTTTGCGTTTGGGTCCTCTCTCTCTCCTTCTGAACTGTGACAAAAAGCACTATAATACATTTTCACTCATTTAATTTAATTTCAATTAACATGGACAAGTGTCTAGAAATATTACATTCAGTTTACACTTAAGTATATTATTTTAAAGTACTGTATATTATTTCCATATTAAGTGCTCTTTTAAAAAGTATGCTAAAGTGTGCTTCTTTTACCAGGGTAAACTGGTTTACACTTTTCTAATGAAAGTGTCAGTGGTGGCTTTGAATATCTTCTAGGGGTTTGCAATGGTGTTTTGGATACTGATCTATATGGTTATTCATTTCGGGTCCCTCCTGCAATACGATTCTCTCATCGGTTTCATCATCCACTTTGTCTTTAGAAAAGTAATAGAAAATAGCAAGTAATCTCCACAACAAGCTATACAGTTTAAAATATCATTCATGTCTGTTGGACAAATAGGGTGGGATATGTTATGTGCCAAAATCGTTGATGTAGTTAGTAGTTTGTTCAATTCTCTAACTTGTGTATGAAGACTAGTACTGCTCAATGTTGTGAGTGCAAATGTGCAATGTGCCCAACCTTATCTAAAAATGTCCTTTAGCTGAATATATGATTTATTTGAGGAGCAGGACAGATTGACAGTTTGCTCTGATCAGAAGCTGGTGTGGTAAAGCTGTCACAAAGGAACTTTATTGCGGTAATTGCGTTTCTCCAGCAAGCTCGAGTCATTATTCGGTGGGAACCGAGTGGAGGCTATGACCTTTCATTAAAATGAGCCCCAAAAACTCATTAAAGACCAAGGCAAGACGTTCTTTCACATGATTATATGCTTATTCCTCAAACATTTTGCTTTATTAAATGTGTTTAAAGCGAGATTATTGTTTGCTGTGTGTGTGTAAATGAATGCATTTCGGATTCAGTTGTACCCACAGTGTATATATGGTTTGGGGGAGGTTGTTACTTATGCTTGACCCATGTTAGTTAGGAAGCATCTGGTGTTGCCATAGTGCCATTTTTCTGGCTAAGAACGGCCTACTTCGACAGGAAGAGACCTTTGAACTGACATTTAAGTGACCAACCACAGTTTGTTTGGTTTTGATGTGCTGTGTTTATCTGAACTAGTTGATACCACAAAATTAGACTCATTCAAAGTGCGTTAAAACCAAAGAGCCAGATCATAACTGCAGATTTTTAGCCAACTCTTGACATTTCTGTGTGGAATATGCATAACACGGTGAGTCAGCAGTGCCTACGCCATGAGTGATCTGAGAAGAAAAGAATCAGAAAGGGAAAAAGAGGGATGTAGTGTGGTCACGGAGAAATTAAGGATGAGAGATGCAATCCTGGAGAATTCACAAATGATAGACAACACAGCAGGGTAACCGTAATCACAGAGTACGACACCAGCCTCTCAACGTCCATAAAATGGGATTTTCGCAGGCCAAATAACTACAATCTTGCGGCATCTGTGTGTGTGTGAATCTGTTTCCCATTACTCCCATTTCCCCTCATTCCCAGTTCCAATACTCTTATTGGCTCTGATCACTGCCACATGCGGGTCGAGGGGCAGAGCGAGGAGGGATCAAAGTTCGGAGGTCAGAGGGATGTTGCTCGTTTTCAAGAATTAACCGTAATTCACCATTAGATTACAGACCTATTACGTAGATTATGTCCTTTCTAACCAAGGCCACACATCACCTCTGCTTTAAACAGAGGGATAGAGTTACTGAGCATGTGATTATGTGGTGCAGGAACACATAAATCCGCGCACCAACCTGATCTAGGGTTGATTTGTGTCAACGTTTTCAGTATGGCAGGGTTAAAATCTTTAGAATGAGTAGAATAAGATGAAGAAAGTATTATGAGACTGAGCGGAGAGCAATTTTTTTTATTACCCTGCCTGGAGTGCTACCAACATTGCACATTTTGGATGTGTCTCTTATTTGGCACAGCCACTTTCGTTCATGAGCATGTGTTGAATCAGGTGTGCTAGGCAAGGCAGGCATCCAAAATGTGCTAGTTAGGGTTTCTCAGCTTCCTTACATCCACCTTACCATATTGATGACCTTGACATTGCCAATGACATATTCCTGGATCAGCATCCTTGGAACAACATTCCTAAAACCAAGGGTGTTCATTCCTGCTCTTGGAAATCTACCTTCCTGCTGAGTTTATGTTTGTAAATGAACCCCAAAGACTTGATCATTTGAAAAAACCAAGACTGAGCCCCCCAACTATGAAATAATACAATTTTAGACATAAGGAAAGAACTAGGGTTATGGTGTGATCAAATTAGCGAAATTTCTGGCCGAAAAAGTCCATTGTCAAGTCAAGTCACCTTTATTTATATTGCACTTTTTACAATACAGATTGTAATCAAAGCAGCTTCACAGGGATAACATGAAAATAATATAACAAAGTTTGTTTCTAGAAGAAAATTGCGTCATCGTCCACCTTAAGTAAAGCAGATCAATAATATTGTTGAATATTGCATGTGTCCAACTAAGCAAGCCAAAAGCCAAGGCAACAGTAGCAAAGAACCAAAACTCCATCAGGCGACAGAATGGAGGAAAAAACCTTGGGAGAAACCAGGTTCAGTCGGGGAGCCAGTTCTCCTCTGGCCAACGAACGAACAGTGTATGATTATGATTCGGGCAGCATTACAGGTCAGAAGTCAGATTGGATCAAAACATTCCGACTCCGAGTATTTATCCATTTCCATCTGGTTGGAAGTCGGAGTGATTACGCCGGTATGGAGACGAGTTTGTTGAGGATCAGTGCCGATGGCTGTTTTGTCAATGTGGCCTTCACAGGGCTGGTGAGGCTGGCACTTCAGGATACGTTGGGATGGGTCCAAGGCACAGGTCCACCATAGAGGAGAGACTAGTTAACACTTCAGGACTGCGTTGTCCTCGTGTCCAGGCGCAGGTCCATCATCAGATTCGGATACGGCCTGGATCCGGTGGACTGCGGTAAACCTCGGGATTAACAGAGAGAATAATATTAGCGTAGACGCCATCCTTCTTATGATCTACAGTATCAAGTACATACGGATTTATGGGAAGTGACTAGTGATGTATCAGAAGTCACTTTCAAACCAAGCAGATTTCTGTTGTTCAACACTGTAAATTCACTTATGATTGTTCTTTATTGCCAAAGTTCCTACTGAGAAAGTTAGTTTCAGTTAGTTTGAATTTTGACTAGGAATACTTGTATTGACTGGTTATTGTTGATCTGATTCTGGTTTACCTTGTAGATTAACTTATCCATGCTGTACACCAGTTAATAAAGCTGGTTGACCACTAAAGTAACTGACATTAAGTAGCCTGATTGGGGACACTAGTAAACCAGAATCCAAAACGCAATGTACAGTATGCTTGTGACCAGCCATTCTGATCTACTGATGTAACTCGTATATCCATCATTTAATAGGTCTAAAGTTTTGTTTTGATGTACTGGAACTCCTGTGAGAAGGGAAAAGAAAGAAAAATAGATCCTCCAGGGTGAGGTGTTTTGGACCCAGGTCATTATCAATATGCAGCCCAGATTTTTTCCTCATGAGTTTGGAAACAAACCTACAGCAGATGGATAGACTACATAAACTGTCTGTACAGGGGACAGATTCAGGCCTGTATCAAGTGAGTGTTTTGGTCCAGTCCCAAATGGTGCCTTGATTAAAGCTGTTTCAATCAGAGGAACATTGTTTTACCCACATGATTACAGAGGTTAAACCGAAAGTTGGAGAAGGAATCTATTGCTTCTTGTAAAGACTCGACTTGTTTTTTAAAGGTAAAAAGTCTGTTGGTAGACACCAGCAGGAGGCAAACGTGGAACATTTTTCAAGCATCCAATGATCGGACTGATAGAGCAGGTTTTGTGAAGTTTCTCATTACCCATTTGGACTCATTACTCTCTAGTTTGACTAAAGATACTATCATCTACAGTTCCGGAATCTCAAGATTATAAACGTATAATCAAGAAGTATAAATAAAACACAATAAAACTGGTCACTGTATTTCAGTTCTGTCAGTGTGTTCTTGTTATAGGTCAGGCAAGGGCCTTTTTTACTACAATGGGGATTTGACAAACAGTTCCTTTCATTTTTATAAACATATAATTAGAAGAAAATGCCACAAGACAGAATCAAAGCCAAGCCCATAATTAGACCAAGTGTAAAAGTAGTTTCGCCTCGTCTTGACTGGTTAGTTTCTGGTGCGAGGTGACAGATCCCTAAATCACTGAAAAAGCTTGTGTGAACCCTGTTTTTTTACTCCTCTCTCATGGCTGCCCTCTCGTCTAGAGCCTCTGAAACATAAACAGAATATTTGGTGACGGTGTGTGGGGTTTGTCAGATTTATGGGCATCAGACTTTGAGGAGAGGAGGGAAAACTCACAGCGGGTGAGTTCGGAACACCCTGCTAAACTCTGGAACATCTTAAGGAAATTTAGGAGGAACTTCAGAAACAAGGGTGGTACTTTAATTAAACATAACTGAAAAGCCCATCAAGTAACTTTTGAGCAATAAAATTGTCCTCTGAGTTGCGTTATTATTGAGGAGTGAGGAGCTCACTTACGGTGGCACCTTCAAAGCTAGATTTTGTTGTAGTTTTTTTGTTTTTGAGGAAGCAAGAAAAGGCATTTCAATGATGTTCTTCTCAGCCAGGCTGGCCTTGACCTCCGACCCCAGAATGCAGGGGAACCCGTGCAGTGTTGCTTTCCCAATGCAGCTTCTTGGTGGCTGGGTTGACCTCAGAGGTCGTGCTCCCTGTGGGAACAAGGCTCCCGGGTTTCTCTTTAGGCCAGAGATGACTTGTAAAACATGGCCACAGGAGAGAGATTGGCCACTTTGACCTGACATTAAACTGTAGATTCTCAGACCAAGACTTATAACTTAGTGCTTCCTAACTAATCAAATCTATCCAGTTCTATGTCTGATTTCAGGACATTTCAGAACATTTTGTAGATCATTCATCTATAGATCTGAGATCTAATTTACAGATCTTAGCTATTTTAAGGCATCATCCTAACTGAAACGGCCCATCATAAGTGAAAATGTTTACGATATGAAAGATTTTAAAACTTGATAGGCAGCAACTCTATGTTTGTGCAGCATACAAGCTTGGCTTGATTTCTACAGAGTGTAATCAAAGTTCACTCGGCGGCCATATTTGCCGCTTCTTGGTCTTGGTCAGCAAAATCTGACATGAACTGTCCCATAAATGTTAATTCCCAAACTTCTAACGGCAGTTGCAGTGACGCAATGATTTTACCAATTAGTGATTGGCTCTTTTGTTTAAAAGGCGGGACTTTTCCGCCATATTGCGTGTTGCACTTTCTCCCATTCATAAGTAATATGAGTGCACAATCTTTGTATCTAAAGCCTTTGGTGTAAACAACGTGATTCATATTTTAAATTATTACTGTAATCATAAACAAACTGGTTTGTTGAGTGAATTATTTAACTCTTTACTGCATTCGTACAGTTATCTATAGTGGCTAATGAATCTGAAGTTCACACATTCACAGAAAATTGTTTACTTTACTTCCACATTGCAAAATAAGCTGGATACAGGATGATGTCTTAGATTTTGGCCAAAAGAAAGTATCTTAATTCATGCTTCTGAACTTTTAGGAGAGTCTTCATTTTAGGAGATTGAAGCCTAAAACTGTCAGGCAGCTCGCTAGGTTTTGAAAGTTATAATATGTTCTGTAAGGAACGCTGTTGTTATTTCAGTTTATAAATGTGTGTGTGTGTGTGTGTGTGTGTGTGTTTGTGTTCTGCATCTAAGTAAACAAAGAGCTGAGAGGAATAACAGACCTTTAATGCAGCTGTCAAAATTCACAACTCCCACAATGCAAACATCACGGTCCAAACCTCTCACACTTGCTGACCATTATTCCCCTGAGCTGTTCTTTTGAAACCCATCTCAGGAAAAAATCCAAGGGTCTGGTGGTAATTGCTACGATTGATGATGATTCGTTTTTTACAACAACATAATTTAAACGGCATTCCTTTTTAGAGTTACTGTTAATTATCGGTGCTGTTCAGCCAAGCCGTATAAAACTGTCTTGCTCCGTTCGGTCAAATAACCCTCATAAATCTTTTTTTTTTTTTTTTGGAATCCTTGGAAGGTACATTTTGGACCTTTGTCCCAATAAAACATATTGAATCTGCACTTTTACTTATGGCCCATTACTCCACCTTGGCTCTGATCACAGTATCACAGATGGAAACAGTGAGCTCAGAGCACCGCAATTTAGCTTTGAGAAAAATGAGACTACTAGACTGTGTGTGTGTTTGTCTATTTATGTGTGTCCTAATGAAAAATAAGCGATCATGTTGCAGTGCACTGTGTGTGTGTGTGTGTGTGTGTGTGTGTGTGTGTGTGTGTGTGTGTGTGCGCGCGGGTCTGTGCGAGAATGATCCTATGCAGATCTTAGTGAACCTTTCTAGATTTTAGTCTCACATTGGCACGTAAGGCAGAGCAAGACACAAACAGGTATTTCAGTTCAAAAACTTAGTTTTAATCACTAAGGTGCTAAATGGTGGTAAAGGGAATTATATTTATATTAACCCTTTCACACGTACGATCACGCAAACGTGCAATTTGGCCATTTCTAATTATTGTGGGGGACGTTTACATGACAATGATGTACTAAAAACGAAAAAGGTTTTCCTTT
Source organism: Phoxinus phoxinus (assembly GCF_949152265.1). Lineage (NCBI taxonomy): Eukaryota > Metazoa > Chordata > Actinopteri > Cypriniformes > Leuciscidae > Phoxinus > Phoxinus phoxinus. Next base: position 12,482,003 of record NC_136895.1, read on the forward strand.
CCTTCTTTTGTTTTTCGTGTACAGACGACAACATTGTCAAAATGATCCCTGTTCACACAGATCCGTGAAATGTCTAAAAATGCTGTATTATTCATTCACGCCAGTAGTTGGCGATGTCACTTTGTGAAGAAACACTATGTGCCTAGTGAACACAGTACACATGCGCATGGCGTCACTGTTTTCACAAATGTGCATTTTTGTTTTAGTATCGTTTACAATTACCAATAATAGCACAACTTTAATCAAGCTACATGTGGACATATCACTGAATTTGTGAATAAAATGCTATATATAATGTGTAATTTGCATAGAAAGGATTAGGTTAGTGAATAAGACAGGTTTCCGCACTGCAATACAATGGTTCACTCTCTTTTTCTGTTATTTTTCTTTGTGTTTCACATCTATGCCTCATGTTGTTAATGAGCTGGAACTCTACAGCCGGTCAGTTTCACGACGGCGATAGGTGTGAGATCATAGAAGAAGAACTGTTGAAGAAAATGAGGACAAAGGGAGCGAGTAAATGCCTGGAGTCGCAGGGGTTCATTGTTCAGTTCTGTTGAAACAGCTGTGCTGCTAGATTTGAAGAGTCTAGTTGTACGGTGCCCTACAGTTTTTAGTCATCTTATTGGAATAATGGCCTAGGAAAGGTTTATGCATATCGACTGCATACACACGCGCATGTACACACTCAGCACAGGGTCCAGCAATACGCAGTTCGGCTGGAACGCTGAGGTGCACGCGTCCTGTTGTTTTGGGAGACATTCCAGGCACTTCTTCTGGCTTATTTTGGACCTTGAAATGATGTGCTTGGATGGACTGCCAACATGTTGATTGGTTTAGAAAAAAAGAGAGAGACGCACACATATAGGAGAAAGACATGTGGCTGCTTTGGAGGAAAGGTGAAGGAGTGCAACCTCTTTGAGCTGATGAACGTTTTAATGTGAGACATGAACGGCGCCATGGAGTATCTGGCATTATATTCAGCTCAAATTAATCTACATTACATCAAATCTCTCGCCATAAGTCAGAAACAGTGTAAAGTGGTACATGACACTTTCCATGAAATGTAACATGCCTTAAATTTACTATAAAAGCTCACTTCGGAAATTTTTAGATAGAAGGCTGAGGCCGCATTTTGTTCCAGTGAATACTTTTCAGGTTTAGTTTTAAAAGTCAGTTTCTGTATAGTCACTTAATGGCTGCAAAAATAAGCTGTTTAGCTAAACGTTAAAAACGGTATTTGTGTGAATTTAGTATGTTTTTTTGTCTTTTGTCAAAAGCCTGGTTATTAAACTTCACCTCGCATTAAAGATAACTACACAAATGTGACCATTTTTTTCATTAAAGATGTACATTCTGTTGACATTATTGTAAAAGCTTCATCTTACACATACTTGTGTATTTTGCTGGGTTATGCAATTTTAGGTGTGCAATAACTACTTTTATACGAGTAATTGCATCCTTTGAGGAGCATATATCACTCAGTCTGTGACATTAAATATTGGGCAAGACACTTTCCTGAAAAACATCCGTTTCCGCCCCTCAACTTTATGCTTGAGTTTTTGTCTTTCTGAGCCAGAAACTTAATGTGCGTAATTCAGTTCATTGCCGTTTTCGTCATACGTCTTTTTGTTGCAGTGTGAACCTGTGCAAACCAAGGTTAGCTTTTCCCAGGGCTTTTCTGAAGACTCTTCTGTCGAGTTAAATGCTGCATCACAGACCTGTCGGCAAATTTACAGAAGACTTTGTTTGTGAACACACAGTTGTTCTTCCTCTTCCCAAAGCTGTAAAAAGACAGTATGGGACTGGCCTTAGTTACCGTATTCACATATGTCATCACTGCTTTTATAGTGCTTTTGTTCAAACATTTCTTTATTTGCTGTCACTTTATACCTTTGTTCATTCTGAGTTTATTGGCTTGTGAAAAACTGATAAGGGTTTTGCCAGTGTAATTGAGAATTTGTTTGCTGACTATAATTTGTTGAGAGTTAAACATCATTATCGCGTTGGTGTGTCTGTGTGTTCAGATTTACTGTGTGTTTGTTTAAAAAGAATATTGCATGCAAAAAAATCACTTCCTTTTAAACTGGTACCTTAAATTTTTAAGTAATCAACTTGGATGTTTAAGTCATTTCAACTTAAATTACATTAAACTGACTTAAAAAATAGTTGAATCTTGTATAACTTAGAAAAAAAGTTGAAAATTGCTTAACTTATTTTGGTGAGTTAAAGCAATGTAAAACATATGTTGTCATAACTTATTGATCATTTAATTTACATTTGCAGTGATTAAGTGTCTTAAAAATCCTATAAGTGAACATGCATTGTGAAATGTATTTGTCGCATTCTCAGTGCTGCCACTAGGGACGCTATAGCATGATTTAGCATTTACTGACTTCTATGGCCAGTTTTTTTATTTTAGGTTAACTATTTTTATAGGAATCAGTTGCTATGGTTCCAACAGCTTTTAATAATTTAAATATGATTGATCCATCTGACTCAATCTGGTTAAATCTTACTGCAGGGAATAATGATGTAAAAGTAAATGTTGGTGTGTTTCTCACTTAACAGTGACATACAACTTCGTAATATTTGGAATACAGCATGTGTACCTACTTTTATGAAACTTTCTGTGTACTTTTTGAGCTTGAAAAGCACCAGTTCATTGATGCTGCATGGAAAAGAGATACCAGTACAATATTCAAAATGTCTGATAATGTGTTCTATGGACATAAGAAAGAGATACAGGTTTTGGAATTTTATGAATTTTCATTTTGAGTAAACAATTCCTTTATACTGACTTCCATTTGGCATTTTAGGAGATCCAACGCGAGTAATTTCGTAACACATTTTCACTCCGAGTACACCCAATTGATGGACGATGCTGTACAGAAGAGCTGACAGCGAATGAGGTTGCTTCATGTAGCAAAAGCCCAGTCTGACATGTCTGTAATCACTCGCACATGAAGCATTAGCAATCTCACGGATGTATTTGTATGTGTTTACATGGACAGTTAGCTGACATAGGCCTTGTCAACACTGCAATCTACTGGTGTAACGAGACCAAACAAGACTGCTGCCATTATAATCAATCTGCACCGCAAGCGCATGATCTAGTTTTGTCACGGCGTGTTCCGCCACTCGCTCGCAGTGTAAGGTGACCAGAAGAAAAAGAGCTCACAGCTATTCTAGGAGAAAGCGTGACCCAATCATATCAGTTAGCGTAGCATAACAAACATACCTAAACTTTTCTGAAAACGTCAATGTTACCTTGCAAAATGATCTCCTCTGTTTCTACTCATCCTTATCATATCTTTCATCACCGGCGTGTTTATGTGATTTAAGCAAGTGATAGGGACAGGAAATAAAAGGTTTATGGTGTATGTGAGAGTGTGAGCGCAGTGCCAGCTGATGAAAATCTACACTGGTGAGAACACATTGCTGATGGATGGCTGGGCAGCAGGAACACTCCCCTCTCCTCTTCTTGCCAGTTACATCTGTATTTCAAGACTCCCATCTCCCACAGATCTCCTCCAATATACCATTTAGGACTCCAACAGTAACAAGCTGTGACCTGCTCCTCAACTCCTCTTGGTGTAGCATCAGTCATCTTTCATTCGGAGAGCATGATTTTCCATGTCTTTGTTTATTGTGGTTTGGAAGTGGGACCCTGAAGCGATAGCAGGAGTCCAGAAGTTCATTCCAATCCTGAAATCTCATGGAGCACCTCCTCAACAAGCAAGTCGCTGTAATTTTAAGTAAAGGAATACATGTCTTTTAACACTTGATATCATATCATACATACAGTACACCTTTCAGCCGTGTAAATGGTTACAGAGAAAAACACTTTCATGTTCAAACTTATGTAGGAACATGCCTTGCTGATAAGAAACGCATGATAAATGAAAACAATGTGTTCTAAAATTGGCTCAAAATATGAAATCATAGTCTGAAGCTGCACTGAGTCTGTGCCCATTATACACTACTCAGTATTCTGTAAGTCTGTAACTGCTCAAAATCGTCTGACCGGTTCTGACGTTTAGCAACTAGCTCATCCTGAGTGCAAATCTACAAAAATCTGGGCAAAAGTCATGCAGTGTATTCTAGCCTTAGTCGTTTTATAGTTGATGTAGGATAGAAGGTTCTGATCTCTGTACCACTGAAGTCGACCATCTTGGAAAGGCAGCTTCCATTTCCACTTTGCTTTTAAGACCATGTCATGTTGTGTTTTGGGATGCTGGTGTTCCCACGTGGCTTTTAAACCTAAATAGTCCATCAGTATCCAGGAAGTACAAGCTGGGGTGCATTTCCCATACAACAACATAACTCACTGCTTAACTATCATAGTATAATGTACAGATGAAGAAATTAACTAGCTAGTCATGGCTATTTCCTGACACTGTAGTAACTTTGTCGCACATCTGTTGTTCGAACCACGTTGGTTCAGCAATAGAATGTGAATGATGCCACACGGTAATCATTTAATCTTTTTAAGGTCAGATTATTGTAGCGTATTTACATAAACAACAGAAAGCCAGTCATTTAAAAAGTTGTATCAGATTTTTATGTACTATGTAACTCAGTAAGCGGCTTTCTCCACAATGTAATTTCTCTGTGATGCTGCTGTAAATAACAAACACATCTGAGGACTACTTAACTGCTTTTGTTCTCTGTTTTTTTGTCTTTGTTCGATTACATTGGGGTTTCCCTTTTACGACCAACTCCTGGGTTCCACATGCGTGCTTTTCAAAAATGCTGCTTGCTGTAGTTTCAACCACACATTGTGAATGTTTGTTGGAACTATGGAACCATATGTGGCTTATGATGCTTTTGGGAAATACACCCCTGGGCAACTAGCTTCACCAGCTGAATTTTATGAATTTCTAGCTGGTTAGTGCTGGACCATGGTAGACCCAAAAATGCTTGTTGGCGAATGAATAAGAATAAGAATCATGTTAGGCACAATAGCACTTCCATCCCAAGGACCAGAATCCAAAACAAAATGGTCTTTTCAAAAAGTTGGTCTTTTCAAAAAAGATGTACACATGAACTCTCAAACGCCAGTTTGGACGTTTGGACTGTGTTTATGAAGGAGAATGTTTGGAAGGTAAGACTGTTTGGGTCCATTCTCATTCTCCCCCTCACTTGTTGGAGTTACTCGTCCCACTCGATCGGGCCGTGGGAAGATCCCCCAACCCCTATCCTGCCTCCCCCAAAACAGAACAAACTCAAAACAAACAGAGTAAGTCTCTGGATGAAAGCTTGTCGATTGGGCTATATTTAACTGCAGATGGTCAAGGGAGACATCACCCCTACTCTCTCTTTCCCTCCCTCCTTCTCTCACTTCTTTCTTCTCCCCTATTCCCCTATCAGGGAATCCAGCACACTATTACTACACCTAAACTTTGACACAAACTAGAATTAAAGGTATAGTACATGCAAAAAGGAAATTCTGTTCTACTCATCTTGTTGAGCTCCAAAAAGGACAGAAAGGTACCATTAAAATATTTTTGTAAATAAAAAGTACATAGCTACTACAGTACATACAGTGTGTAGCAGAACAGAAGAAACGTTTTGGGACATACTATCACTTCATAAAATTGCGTCTTTGACGGATACTCTGTTGCATGATTTACATGCGTCCTGTAACACGTTGATCCGCCAGTTGAGGATCTTTCATGCAGAGAACTCGCCTCATATTTTAGCATAATGATGTATTAATTGCCAAACAGATCTTTATAAAAGTTCACATTGTTGTTGCAGATAAAATATAACAAAGATGGCATTAAATAAACATTTTCATCAGTTTAAATGTTGATTATTAGTCACTTTTATCTAATGCTGGCTTCATGTGCTATGGGAAATTTCCTTTTTTTCTTCTTCCCACTTCTGAAGTCGTGATTAGGAGTTCCGAATCGAATCCCCCAATGGGTTTTTGGCAATATTAGCTATTATGGTGTGCACGGATCCACACTTCGAAAATCTACCGGAAATAGTAGACCATCCGGAGACTTTTGGCATATTCTTTTCAACATACTATGCTTTGGGACACACTCTTTCTAATCTCACATATTATTTGATGGATGGTATATGCACATTAAGACGCAGGGCTAGTCTTTCTAGGTTGGCCATATTGTGCGTGTACTATTGTGAACATAAAATTATGTATTTGACCAATTCCTTGCTGTATTTTGACTTTTAAAACCAGCACTGTTTTATCAACACCATATACTGAGGGTGCCTGAGAAGATTAGGGACAGTGCCATGTTGTGGCCTAATGACTGTCTTGGTTTCATTGAGAATGGACCAGTAGAGTTTGGGCTTCTTTTTTTTTATAAAACATAATTCAGGGATAGTGTACAGTCATAAATAATTACCAGCTAACCAATTAAATGTAATTAACACTAGCACAACTGTGTAGGATTTTTTTTTTTGCCACAATTAATTAGTTTAGCAGTCATACTAAAATATCTGACAACAAATTTCTCTAAATCAGAACGAAGTATTCCAGAGAATTGTGTGATTACAGTGAAATAAAATGTATTAATTTATGTATTTTCAGGAATAATGACATACATTCGACATCATTTTTTTTTTCTTAAAAAAAAAAGTAAATAATTACTGGGTAAAAACTAGGTGAATTTACTGTCAGTGTGTTGAAGACAAGAATAAATGATAGAGCTACAGAAAGGATAAAAACAGTGGCCCGGGGATGAAAGATGAAACAGGTCTGTTTCCAATTAGAAGTAGTAGAGACAGGAAATTGAAGAATGAAACGGATGAATCATCTACAGATTCTTCTGTATGTTCTCCATATCTTAAATTTTATCCCTCTGTGGACTTTGTGGAAGAAGTTGGAGGGATGCAGAGGAGGAAAAGACGATGTGTACCGAAGAGAGAAGGGGGGAAAAAGACAAAGTGGGTGGGTGGAATGTAGGCAGGCAGATATTCAAAAGTCCCTCATGCTTTATGGAAGAGGAATGAATCCCTTATGAAGGAAAGGAGGGGTGGAATAATACAGATAGAGGGAGAAGAGAAGAAACGGGTGGAGTGGACAAAGGAAAGTACCTGGCAGGGCCGTGTAGAGGCTGTCTACGCAGATCCATGTGGATTTAAATTATACTGTCAAGGTTTGTGTTGTGGAGTGTGTTGAACTGGTAGATTGCCAGAAGAAAGCGGGAGTGTGTGGGTGAGTAAGGGCCCAGATTGAGGGAAAATGTGTGTGTGGTTGCGATGGAAGAAAGGGAAATTCAGAAGTGCTCACAGGGCCCAAAGTGCATAACTCCACAGAAACCATACGCCTCTCTGAATCCTTCCATTCAACCCACTCATTACCCAGAAAAACATTTGAAGGGTCCAGAAACCATCCCAAATCACATTTAAGAACAGTTCACCCAAAAATGAAAGTTCATGTCATCATTGTGTCATTTCGAAACATGTATACCGTTTAAAATTACCCATGTCTTTATCAGGCATAATTCGTCATCCTCTCTGATAGGCCATTAACATCTGTCGCTCATCTGTGAAAATATTGACACTGTGTTCTGGCTTTCTAAACCAAGTTGGTTTTGTGTTTTCTGGGATTTAGAGTTGTGGACTATAGCTACACACACAAACGCAGTGACTCATACATATGCGCATGCAAACCACGAAAAAAAGCAAGGTCACCCAAAAATCCATTAACATGAAAACACGGGGGATTTCTCCTCATGTACAGATGGAAATTGAAGGGTGGAACTTTTAGCCTAAAATAACATGCATACTGTATATTATGTACTTGCACACCTTTCAAAAGTTTGGGGTCAATTTTTGAAAGACGTCACTTTTTCTCCCTAAGGTTATATTTATTTGATTGTAAAATGAACTAAAAACTGCGATATTATGAAATATTTCAAAAAGATTAAAATATTGTAATATAGGCCCTATTTAAAAATGAATATATTTTGAAATTACATATGATCCTTCAGAAATCATTCCAATATGATTTGCTGCCTGCAAGTAACCTTTCTTAAGATTATCAAACAGTTGTGCTGCTTAACATTTTTGTGAAAACCATTTAAAACAAAAATTCAGAATTCTTTGATAAAAAAAGAACAGCATTTATTTGAAACAGAAATATTCTGTAGCATTATTAATGTCTTTACTGTCACTTTTGATCAATTGAATGTGTGTGTCCTTCTTACTGATTGAACATATTAATTTCTCAAAAACAAAACGTACTGACCCCAAGTCTTTGAACGGTAATGTATATACTTTGTGATGCTAAAAACCATTAAAAAGATTAACGCATAGAGTCATGTACATTACATTTGAATTTGACTTAAAGGGTTAGTTCACCCTAAAATCAAAATCCTGTCATTATTTACTCACCCTCATCTCATTCTAAACCTGTATGACTTTTGTTCATCTTCAAATAGTTAAAGATAAACTTTGTCACTTGTTCGTAAAGAGATCTTACTAATCCACATGAATTGAGTGGTTTAGTCCAACTTTTCTAAAGAGACACGGTCGCTTTCTATAATGAACAGATTTAATTTAGGCTTTTATTCACATATAAACTTTCATCAGTGAACTTAACCATACTCGCAAGAACAAACCTCTTGAGGAAGCTGCGTGAACGTGCTGAAAGTCTAATGGGTTTGGAACAACAAGAGGGCGAGTAATTGATGACTAACCCTTTAATACATTGTAATATGGGAGGGAAAATTAGGCATTTAGTTAAACTCTAGCTTTTTAACTACGACTTAACTTTGAAGTTAGCTCCCCTTAGAGTAATTTTTAAACACCCATAATAAACCACATTGCTCAATCCAGTTGCAATGAAAAAGCAGGTGTGTAATGTTCTCATGGTTCTTCTATCACATCCTCACTCAGATTTTCTCAGGTCTGTTTGTGTGCACGGGGAGCCGTAAAGTCAAAATTATTCATACACTGTGAGACCACAACGTTTCTCCTTCCCCGTCATTTTGGTAAAAGTGTGCACACATGTTCAAATGAAGTAAATTGTTCATCTCCCTTTTGTGATCTGGCACAGGTTTGTGACTCGAGTTCACGTTTGGAGTTTTGAAACCCCATCCACCGCATACGGATATACTCAGAGGAGCAGCGGTGCAGCCGGGCTTGAAGCAATCTTGCTCTTGGCTGAGTGGGAAATAGAAAACAGCAAACGAAAGAAAGAAAGATAGAGTCAGTTTTCTTTCCCTCTGTGTTTAACGCTTTTGCCTGATTTTCTCATTTGTGGTGGAGTTATTTCTCAGGCGTAATGAGGCACAGTGGATTGCAGTTTTGAATGCAGAACAGAGTGTGTGCGTTGTGCCAGATCTTCAACACAAAGCAGCTTACGCAGTTCGTATACAGCCGCCTGAGTTTCACAATCATGTCAAGGATTTGGCCCACCCGATACTTCCCTCAGCATAAGCACCTTGGCAAGGGTGTATCTGAACAAAAACACCAGTAATAATGGATTGTGAAACATCTAAAGTCCTTATGGGCTCAGCAAGGATGCAAACCTTTGACACCAGAGACGTTGAGTTTGAAAGGGAAGGTTCATTGAAAAAGGAAACTTCTGTCATTGTTTATTCACCCTCATATCATTTAAAACCTGTTTGACTTTATTTCTTATGTTGAGATGTTTCACAGAATGTCCAAGCTGCTCTTTTCCAAGAACACAAAAAGGACATTTTAGAAAGTTGGTTTAAAGTGCCTCCAAATTCTTCTTGTTCTCACAAAACTCTGGAAGTTTTTCTTTATCCTCCCTGTTCTTGCCGCACTTGCCTAAAACGATATTCCTCACACGCTGGCGCTGCAGTTTCTCAGACAGTGTGGCTTTGTAGACGAAAAGTGAAGCAGATGGTTGTCAGATATTCCACTGATGAGCCTGTCAGCCGTTGCGGTCGTGTCGTGGTTCTGGGGTCATTGGCATGTCCCCAAACCCAAGCTTGACTTGAATCAAACTGAATTTTGTGGAAAAATGTACTCTGAAAGGGAAGATTTAGGGATTGTCCATGCACCCAAAAAATAAAATGCAATCATTATTCTTTCACACTCATGTTCCAAATCAGTTTGACTTTCTTCTGTGGGACACAAAAAGAAGATATTTTAAAGATTATAGTCAAAGATACTAAGGTTGTGGTAAGATTAGCGAAATTTCGGTGAAAGTTCGAGGGCAAATACTGTAGGTCCATTGTCTATACTGTCAATAGTGTAGCGATCGATATTAGGGATGCACAATATATCCCAGCAAGCAATTTTGCGTTTAAAAGACGTATAATAGCCGTCCACTCCAAACACAGCCCAGACGTAGGCTAAAACAAGGCACAATTTGGGCTATCAGTGAACATTTTATAGACGTCTAAACCATAGCCCAAGAATAGACTAGTCATCTATTAGATAACAATGAAATGAGTGAAGAAATGAAGCCAAACACCTTGTAATCACTGTTTACTTTGCTTACATGATGGAATATCATACATCTCGCAAGTTATTTTGGAAAAAACGACAATTCAAGGTTATTTTGGCTAGAAGTGGGTTACTCATAGCCGGACTATATTGGGTCTATAGTTAACTGAGGCGCTGAAATGACGGCTGTTGCTTGCTGGGATCGGGCACCATATTAGTATTAGCCGACAAATGTTCATTTTTAATGTTATCGTTATTGGCTCGATAAGGAAATTTGGCGTATATATTAAAGAATTGGATAATAATCTATAGTTTGAATGGATTATTTCCTTCAGCTGAGACACTTCAGATGCTTTAATTGCTTGAAATATGATTGGAATCATTTCAAAAAAAGAAAATTTAGGTGCAACATGTGCAGCCCAAGTCTGTCATATAATACATACAATTATAATGAGACCATTATACGTGTGTGCTTTGGACATGGCTTTTAATGATGAGACTTTCAGGCTCTCAAAAATTATATACAAATTTGGATTTTGATTTATCGGCCAATTTATCGGATATCGGCATCAGTCAAAATTTTCATATCGGAGCATCCCTAATCGATGTATGAAGCACAGCTCACCGGAAAAAGTCACTTTCAAACCAAAATCACATCAAATAAACTCTCCACTTCTTTAAGTACTTACAGAGTTTACATCAGGTGTCACGCGGGGATTTTCTCATGTCTCCAGACTCCAGAACCTCAGCTTGTTAGCGGTGGACTGGATTGGAGCACATGTGTCGGCTCTCAGATGCCAGCGGTTCTGTGGCGCCTCTCACAACTGATCAGAACCATTACAGATGCTTGCAAATGGATCATCAGTCTGACTGAGAACATTCTCACGCTTGATTGATGTGCATTTGGAGCCATGAATGCACAGATGACAGTGTGTGTTCTGTTTCTGCAAGGCAATGCATGTCTGACAGCCTCTGCCTCTTTCTCTCCCTTTGTCCCGCTGCTTACTTTACAGTTATAAGGTAAATCTTATATAAGTTAGAATGTGTGTGGTCTGTATGATGTCAGAGAGGTGCTTGACTCTTGCATTGTCAAGATCTTGACAAAAAAATGATGCACCTCTTGATGGAAATAATATCACAACAGCATCAATTTTTGGTCAGGATCTTGTATTGTCAATGCAAGAGTCCAGCACTCTGTAAAGTCTCCTCCAGCACATGCCAAAGACTTTCAATGACTCAGAGATGCCAATTCATGTGTGAAGATGATTCTTCATGCTCCCTCCCAACCGTTTTTGTGGTTCTCCCTTTGTAGAATTACATTTTAAAGTCATTATTGATGCCTTTCTGATTGAATAAGGTATTTAGCTTCATACACATTCCTAGACATCACCACGTAATATTTCGAAACAACAACTAAGTCTGGCTAGACTGATGTGACAAAACTAGATAGCTCCCATTATAATCAAGCAAGATTTGACCCGTGTCCCGTGTTGACCATGAGTTGGGCGCCACAGTGTACGTTCTCAGCTTTTACTATCTTTGTGGAGACATGTAGAGCTCATTCAGCTGGTGTGTTTAGACCATCTTCAAGGACACTTTATAAAGACGGACCCACGTGAGATGTTCAGAACAGCCCTAACAGTCTGTTGAATGGTAAACTGGTGCTGCGTGTCAGCTTGATGACGAAGGAGTTTTCAGTCTTTCTCCATCTGTCTTGCTCTCTCTTTCTCTAATGAAGTGTTAATCTTACAAGCCTGTCTTTAAAGATCTGAGGGTGTTGTGTTACGACTTCATAAATCCTGTTATTCTTTCGCTTTATCCCTCGCTTCAGTCCTGAGGTGGAGCAAACGCGAGGGGGCTGAGGGACAAGTTGTCCTTTTGCCTCAAGGACATGATGATTGTCTTTACTCTAAAGCCAAGCTCATTCAGACACATTCACTAAAACGGCTGATGTCAAAAACCGCATCTGCGTGTTCGCCAAAACAACAACACATTGATAGTTCTTCCACTAATTTGTAAGTTGTGACAAATGTATTTTTAAGTCACCTGTTCAAGTCTTAAATCTGAGACTTGTGTTTACATGAACAACATTTTCCGAATAAGGCCCATATTCTAGTTCCAAAAAAAGGAATAAAGGAATATTCCTGCAAATACAAATAAGCACACTTCTTTTTCACAAGGGACATATACACATTCTTTTCTTTTTATATGTAAATCTGATGTTGAAATGTAAATATTCAGTTACACAAATCCTGAATAAGATGTGTACATGACCCAAAAATTCAGATTTATGCAAGCATCTTAATAAATAATAATCAAAATATGACCAAATTCTAAAGGGTATCGGAATATTGTTGTGCATGTCATAGTAGAACTATATGGGAGAAACTTTTTTAGCATTGTGATTTATATCTAGCCTTGATTTAGCTCATATCATAACCGTTTATCATTAATGACCGGAACTTTCCTATCTCGAAGAGCTAAATCTTTCCAGCTTTCTCTACACATTCACGCAAGTTTGTTTTTTGAGATAAAAATAAACCCTCATTGTTGATACAACCCTTATTAGCATCCCGGTTGACTAAATATTTAGCCCGTTGTGCTCTGCTTTTCATTGTGCATGTATACGTTTTTTACGCTGCCCAACAGGTGCAAGTGATTTCAGTTTTATCTTTTATAACTTTTGGAGCTGAGTTTATTTGCTTTCAACAATGTTTCCCAATGGAGACATCAATGTGTTTATGTGAAGAGTGAAACAGGAACAAGAGCATACTGTATTCCTCAGCAGTGAAGACTTATGAAAATCTGTTCAGCAAGATTAAATCTGTTCATCCAAGCCCATTAACAGCTGATTTTTTTTTTTGATGTTTCCTGATGAATCTGTCCTAATAGAAAGACCAATTCATACATAGTTAAAACAAACAATGTTCCTCTCCAAGTGCTGATCACATCGCATGATTGCATGAGGAGCGTTACATTTTCCATGAGCAACGGCTCTCAAATTCAGAACAGATTGCATAAGTATCATTTAATCAGAAAAGGGAAGGAAATGTGATTTTATTATTTTTATTTTCTGGCTCTCAGCATGTGGGAAGGTGATATCATGCATATCAGTGCTCTAACAAATGTCGTTTTTCAACAGTTGGTTAGGAAGATAAATTGCGTTTTCTGCTCATTTGTTAAGTAAAGTTCTCATTTGTATAAAAACGTCTGCCAAATGAAAAAAAAAAATGTAAATGAAAAGCTGTTGAAGGCATAACTCATCCAGAAATGAACATTTAGTATGACTTTCTTTTTTTCCTCTGTGGAACACAAAATAAGATATTTTGAAGAAGTTTTCGAACGTAAAATCAATGGGGTCCAAAAAACAACATTGGACCCCATTGACTTGCATTGAATTTCATAGGAAAAAAAGTTTTAAATATATTATTTTGTGTTCCACAGAGGGAAAGAACAACGTGAGGGTGAATAAATGAACTGTTCTTTTAACAGAGGCATAAGATCGTGTTTTGGAGCAACGCTGTTACACACTTCGCCAGAACATTCTCCACTGTAGATGAAGCATGTCTCCAGTCCCAGCAGCCGTTTTGAATTTCATCATCCTAATTATTCACCCTCCGCCATTGCGAGAAGTCACTGCGATGTGTAACATGGCTCCACCGTGTGTGATGTGGTGGGCTATAGGCATGAACGCCTGTGGTGGTCCCTCACGATGCTTGTTTGGTTTAGGGTCAAAGGTCAGAGGCATCTGTTCACTGACCTCTGGGTTTGTGTGTATATGCGTCTCTGTCAGGTGTAATTGAACCTCATTTCATATAGAGTGCGATCAAACGCAGACATCTGGAGTTTCTCACTAACAATCTCTGGCACTGTGTATGACACATACGCCATGCCGCCTCCCATTCTCTTTGCTTTTCTCTCCTTCGCCCTTGTTTATCACCCGTCCGTCTCTCGCATTGAGGGCTGCAGTGCAATTCTGCTATGAAAGACAGATGGGAAGCTCTGCAGGCTGTTGAACTGAGTTTATGCTTGGCGTGTGGGGGAGAATCAAAGTGCACTTTTAGGTCAAAGTCAACTACGTGAAGTTTGGAGATATACAGTCTTAATTTTGACAATCAAAATGGGCAAGTCTCACGAAACGTGCAGAAAACATGTTAAAACATCAAAGAATATAGGAAATAACATCTTAAAGCTATTAAACTTTTCATGTTTATAATAGATTTTAGTCATAACTTGACACACCTAAATTTAAAGGAGCTATGACTGTAAATGGAAATAAATAGTTTTACAGAAATCCCCTTAAAGGGGTGTGGTATAATGCCCCTTTCACAATATGTAAAATAAGTATTTGATGTCCCCAGTGTGTATGTGAAGTTTTAGCTCAAAATGGACACAGATATTTTTAAATAGCAGTTGTCACTTTTAGAGGGTGAGCAAAAACGCACCGTTTTTGAGTCTGTCCCTGTAAATGCAAATGAGCTGCTGCTCCCGACACAGGGGGCGGAGCTTCAACAGCTTGTGTCCTTTTACCTCACACAGACATGCACTGAAAATTGTTCAAACCGAAGTCAGAAAGATGGAGAGACTCAAGAAAAAGTGACTGACAACATGTAGACAACATTTCTGAATGGTTAGTTGGTGAATTTATGTAGCTTATAGTTATCTTCTAGTCATTGATTAGCATATTCTGTCTTGATAATCTATAAATTGAGTTCCCTGGGGCGGGATTAATGTACATTTTAGGGTTGGTGATGTCACTAATTTGTTGTAGTCCTTGAAAGCAATTTCTTTCAAAGAAAATATCTCCCTTTGCTTTGAACTTTGAGCGTCGTAACTTTGCAGATGTTTTTTATGCTCAAACAGCAACATTACACACTAACTACAGTTAGAAAAGTGAAATAATATTAAACCACCCCTTTAAAGTTAAAATAAATTAGTGGATATTATTAATAACTTTTATTGTATTTGTTCACAACTTCATGATAAACTTAAAAATGAACTCTGTGCGGAAATATCTAGTTCAGTCATGGCACAGGCTGATACTTTACATGCAACCTGCAAGCAATCACATCATTACTGCATGAAACAAGGTGATTGGTCTCTGCTGATCCTGCTGCCAATGAGATTGCTTGCTCAACATTTAAATAGTCTGGTTCAGTGTTTGCTGTAAGCTGGTCCTGCAGTGCACTATCAGACTTCCTCTGAACCCCTCCACCTCCCCCAGCTCCACCTGTCTAGATCTGCTACAGGATTTATGTATCTATTTATGCAATTTCTATTTATTTGCAATTGCAAGTCCATACATACTCTGCAGCAGCGTAACAGATCTAGTCCACCAAGACAAAATACATTAATATTGCCATATATTTAATAACATACTAGAACTATTTCGAGAGTTGTCATGATTGAACTGAACTTTTGACAATCAAAATGGGCGAAGGTCACGAAACTCGCCAAAAACCTGCACGGGTCATGTTTCACTATTAAAACATTCAACTTTGTTTCATAAGTTTGTATCATTGATCATGATCTGTTTAGAATTGTGAAGCTGCTTTGAAACAATCTGTATTGTATGAAGCGCTTAAGAAATAAAGGTTGACTTGACTTGATTAAAACATCAATTAAAGTAGGTTTTTGCTTAAAAAAGTGAAACCATTAAAATTTGTTGCAGAGACAATTAAGTGCATTTCCCTTCCTTGTTTTCGTGAGATTTACCCAGGAACACCTTTCACTTTCAGGCCCCATGACTGATTTCATCCCTGGATTTAGTTAGTCTCTAATAAAACACTCCATCTGTGGCACAACCGTGAAAGGATTTATAGATCACGCAGGAGGAGTGTGTGAGCGAGAGAAAGAGAAGGGCTGAGTCTGTCTACATCTTGGCAAACCGGCCGGTTGCTCACATTCTCCCACTCTGGAAAGACTGTGGCTGTTGCCCTCATCCTCTTCCTTCCATCTTTCACTGTAAGGATGCTGTGGTGATCTTGTATTGACACTATTGGCATAAAGTCTGCATGCTTCTCTTTGCAGAATTTTCTGACCAAGACCTGCTCAGGAGGAAAAGAAAGTTTCACCAAACAGTTTGCCATTTTTATGTCATTTAGGCATGGACTGTACGCTTGTACAGACTGAGACACACTGCCTGGAAATATAATATGTGAATTTGTTACACCTAAAACGCCTCAGGTTGCTCTATTCAGTTCACTGACAGACACCGATACAGGATCTCGATCACATTCTTGTTTACTCAAGTTATTTGATCCTGACGCATGGCTAATCTTAGTCTACATGTCTGAATCTTTTTCACAACCATCGGAACTGCTTTACCAATCTGCGAGGTTCACCAAACATCTGTTTTAGGCTCAGTGATTGATTCTTATCCTTGGAAGGACGCGTGAGTCTGAGTTCACGGTGCAGAAACTCATTGAACTTCGATAGATAAAGAGCTTTTGTGTAAAGTCATTCTGGTCTTGAGTTCTGCGGTGGCTGCGAAAGTCATACGGATGGTTTTCATTACGACCCGTGTAGTGTGAGGTGCTCGTGAAGAGTTTGCACGTTTGGCAGCTTCCTCCTCATGTACTTGAGCTTTAATTCCCTGGAGAGAAAACCAAATTGTGGACTGCGGGATATGCCCAAGCATCTTTCCTTTTTTGCTTCTTTCTTCCAGAGATCCATGTGATTGTTCGACCAGAACTCTTTAAATTTCAATTTCGCAATGTGAGAACTCCGAATCAAACCCAGGCTTGACTTGATCACTCTATGCTCCTAAAAGAGTTAGTCAACATATAGGCTCACTTGCCTCTACCTACATTTTGTACCAAAAATGTACCAATACATCAAATTCACTGCAGTTTCCAGCTGAGATGAACACTAGTGGTGGTAAAACACCAACGTTTTCTTTTTACTTTTCAAATTCTTTCAATAATACTGTCCTTTGTCAGTGGTGCATTCATTCTAGTGTAGTATTAGTCCAGTACCAGTGGATACACACACACACACACACACACACACTACGCACACTCTACCTCTGTCTGAGGGAAAGGAGCCTTTGTGTTCAGCAGAGAACACTGTGGACAGATGGGTAATTGTGAGGATATCTGGCCCTTCATGTGATACAAAGAGATATGGACACTTTCAAGGCCATGGCGAGAGTTTGCATTGTGATTTTATTTGTGTTATGCACCTTGAAGTTGTGACTCCCAGCACCTGCACAAAAGGAGAGGACGGGGTATGTGGGAAATAGCTGACCTTGACCTGGAACTTACTTTAGGAATGAATGTCACTTGTAGAAATGAAATCAGGTTTTACAACAGGTGGACTGACAGACGTTTTAACAGTAAAACGACAGGAAAGTGAAAATACAGCAGAGAAAAGGGTTGATTCTGAGTTGTTTGGAAATATTTTTTTCTATCAGGCAGCCCTGGTGCTAATATAGCACATACAAATTCAAACTCTTAAACAAGACTCAGTTTAGAATTGTACTTGTCCTCCTAACATTTCACTGGCCCAACCACAAAAGAATGGTCAAATTTTATTTTTGCAATTATTCACTCACTCACTCACTCACTCACTCACTCACTCACTCACTCACTCACTCACTCACTCACTCACTCACTCACTCACTCACTCACTCATTCATTCACTCCTGCATTCATTCATTCACTCATTCACGCATGCAGTCATTTATTCATGTATTCACTCACTCACTCACTCACTCATTAATGAATGAATTTATTCACTCATGAATTCATGCGTTTGATCATTCATTTATTCATGCGTTTGATCATTCATTTATTCATGCATTCATTCACTCATTAATTAATGCATTTAATGCATGCATAATATATTTACATTTATTTCTTTTTTTCAAGTTTTATTATGTTACACAATATACATTTTTATATTTGTATTTATTAATTTCATGTATTAATAATATATTAATAAATAATAAATGTAATAAATAAATATGTCAGATAATACAATTTTAAATGTTTACATTTTAAAAAGTATTTACATTACTAAAACTCAAATAAAAATAAAAATACATTTAAAGCTAAACAGAAATATAAACAGAAAAAACAAACAAAGCAAGAAAGACAAAAGCTCATATAATTACTGAAACTTAGAGTAAAATATGAATAAATACTATAATAGTATATAAATAATACTAAAACACTGTCCAAAACCTAAAGACTTATATTTTACATGTACATTTTTTAAATGTTGTTTTCTTTTACCAATGCTTTTCTTCACTTTTTTTTCTTCAAAAAGCTGACAATACTGAATGAATGCTGTGTCATTTTCAACATATGTTTTACTGAAGCTTCCAAGACTATCACATGTCATTTTAGTAAGTTCAAGAAAATCTCCAGTCTGTTTCACATCTAGTAGCAGTTTCATCGTGTGGCAGGCATCTGCTTGTCAGTGAGTGTTTGTCATTGGCATACCGCGACACTAACAGCGCTCCACGCCCTCCCCTCACACACACGGCCCCGGGCATGTCTTAACCTGCGTTATATTGCTCATGACTAGCGCCCATAAAAGGGGGTTTATTTTGTGGGTGGCCATTTTGTAGCTAAATTGAAGCCCGTATAAAGAAGCCCAGAGGCCTATGGAGATACTATAGATGGAAAGTCTTGTGGTCCCACAAGAAGTCTTGTGATTAAAAACAGCACATTCCCCCGCTTGTGTGCACGCGAGCATGAGAAGGTCCCTGACATGCCTCAGCAGCGCACCTTATTCCATGAGGTCAAAGGTCAGACGTGGGCAGTAAAGGTGGGGGTACGAGCCCTGAGGCGGTAATGTGTGTTTCAGAGTCTTTGACCATTCCGGTCAGGGAGAGATGAGGTAGTGTGTGTATACAGAAATGTTTCTTGAGCAGCAATCAGCTTATTAGAATGATTTCTGAAGGATCATGTGACACTGAATTAGTAATATATTTCATTAAATCTAATCAACTTTGTGTGTTGAAGTCCTGGCCTGTTCAGAGCTGTCATCTCTTATAGAAGCGCCGCTGGACTAAGCTCTCTTAGCCTTTGTTATCTTAATCTATAACCATAACAGCTGCGCACAGCCCTGCTAGTTGAAACAGCTTGTCTAAATCATCCTTTTGGAGGTATGGCCGATTGCTAAGGTTTTTACTTTTTCTAATCTACAATAACTATAACGATAACTATAAAGTTTTAATAACAGTCTATTTCAATAAGAATAGGGAAACCCACACCACAACCAACACAGGCTCATTGGAAAAACAAGCCTATTGGGACATTTCTGCAAAATGATACTGCATTGCTTATTGCACGTTTCACGACACTTTCAGAGATGCTCTATCGCATTTGAAAATGATATATGTAAATTATAAATTTAGAAAGATATTCCAAGAAGTTACCACTTAATTTTAAAAAAAAGTTGCTGCCTTTCATTTTTAAGTACAATCAACTTGGATGTTTAAGTCATTTGAACTTAAATCTTTTAATTACATTAAACTGACTTAAAAAATGAGTGGAATCTTGTATAACTTATGAAAAAAAGTATAAAATTGCTTAACTTATTTTGATGAGTTAAAGCAATGTAAAAGCATACATTGTCATAACTTATTGATTATAATATTTTTTCTATTATATTGAGTGTTATTTTAGGGGGCGTTTACACGGCACCTTGAAAACGGGATTCAAAGTGCACGTTTTTGAAAATTATACCGCTATCGTTTCAGTGTAAACTACAAAAACATGAATTTGTGAAAACGGTAAGTACATTTCTTTAGTAATTTCTTTAATTTGATGTACTGGTATAGTATAGATTTTTTTTTCTAGTTTTTTTTTTTTAATTTTTTTTTTTTTTTCCCTATAGTCTATATATTTATGTCTGTATAGTTTTAAGTTTTGTTATTTTACTTAGTTAAACCTAAAAGACAATGAGACATTTAGCTGAAATAAATGTTTGTCTTTTTTTCATTTCATTTAGTGTTTATTTAATTTCAGTATAATTGATATATTATAGTATTTAACAATTTGAATTTAATTTAATTTTGTATATTTTCTTATATTTTCTTTACCATTTTTTTGTGATTTTGTCGTTTTGTAATTTTTATTAGTTTTTGTAAAAAAAAAAAAAAAAAAGATATCCCTATATAGTTTTTATTAAGTTTTTGTTAGTTATTTAAGTACTTCAACTTAAACCAAACAAAAATGAGAAAATTAGCTGAGATAAATGTTTATTTGTAAATAGCTGAATAATTTTTTTAATTTTGGTTAATGTTTATTTTATTTCATGTAATGAAATGTTTTTTTTTTATGGTTTTACTTTTAGTAAACGATAGTAATCATGAGCACATTTCCGAGATTGCATACTGTATAGTAGGTACTGCATTTGGTTTCAAACCAACATGGCTGCAACATCATTATCATGTGACCTACGTTGCGTCGCTTCACCTCCATTCGTAAATCCCCGTCCCGTGGCCTCATGGGATAGTAAAGTATCCATTGAATGCACACTTCAGAATCTCACCAGAAGTAGTTGGTCATTCTGAACTTTTCGCCTACTGTTCGGAAATACTACTCTGTTGGCGTATGTATTGTATTTTTTCTAGTAGGAAGTATTTCATTTCGAACGTAGTGACTACTCACAGAAATCTCCAGTTTATTGCTGGGGTGTTCTGTAAAGTTTGTTAGCAACAGTAACCAAGGTAGGCAGGGCTTAGCAAAGGATCAATTCCAAACTTTTACTTTCTTACATATTTAAACTTCAGCATTGCTGGTCTTTGGAAAAGCTTTGCTAAAGCTGTTCTTCATCTGCTGTTGTTGTGTCTGTAATAGTTGCTGGCAATTTAGCAATTAAGTCCACTTTATCTTATCTGTGTTTACAGTTAACGGTCCACGTAACCTGATTCATTCTCTTTTTATTTGCCGTTTTCATCTTCCTCACCGTTTCCCCCTCCAACCTCAGATCTGTTCTGAGAAGTGAGGAGTTTGATGTGGTGCTGTATATCTGCCAGCGCTGACCTGTGTATGAGTGCAGGAGGGGGCCGCTGACCGAGGGGCCCGTTTGAGCCATTATCAGACCCAACCATCAGTCTCAACTCAAGTTTCAGCCATCCCCCACCTCCCAATACCTCTTTACACTCCTTTTTTCTACCTTCCCTGCACGTTGTGAACCCCTGCAACCCTGACCCTGTATTATCAACGCCAGCTTTTTTTTTTTTAAATAAATAAAATTCCTCTTCGTCTTTTCCCGTTTCCCCCACTGAGCGCTCTATAATGGGAACCACATTAGACGTGCTGCTGCGTTTAGTTCTTAAGTGATTTAAGGCTCGCGTCCATTGGGACAGTTTCTGTGTTCTGTGACAGACATTCACACAAATGTGCTACGAATGAACTGCATGTTCAGCTCCAGAAACATTATTATCTTTGTCTTCATTTCATCTCAAACTCTTGCTTTTGGATTCGAGTAATTCTCTGGTGTTAGAGCTCTCGCTAAAGTCCTCATGTAAGCCTAGTCTAATGTCCTTCTGACACAAAATACAAATACTGCATTTCTGAAAGGAGCTCTAATCTGAAGGAGTGTCTATACAATTTCTCCATTCCTTCATTTTCAGGAATGAAGAAAACTATTTGCTTTTTGTCTCCTCTTGTTATGTAATCAGATCACTGTTTTCA
Source organism: Phoxinus phoxinus (assembly GCF_949152265.1). Lineage (NCBI taxonomy): Eukaryota > Metazoa > Chordata > Actinopteri > Cypriniformes > Leuciscidae > Phoxinus > Phoxinus phoxinus. The sequence goes on from NC_136895.1 coordinate 12,504,055, forward strand.
AGTAACTAATGTAACGCATTACTTTTAAATTTACAACAAAATATCTTAGTTACTTTTTTAGATAAGTAATGCAAGTTACTTTGTTTTCCCATTTATTGACTGACATCTCTCCTGTCCACATGTTGAGAGAAATTGTGAGTAAAGGGCCTTTTACACTTTAGCGATTAAGCGTCGTGAATGTACGTCTCTGCGATTCTCTTGAATCGAACTAATAGATCCCTATGGATCAATCGCAGCACGACAAAGCAACGTTTTTACATACAGTACATGATAAAAATGTATTCTCGGTCAGGGACACCTATCGTGCAGGCTTGAATTATTCGCAATTAATCGTTTTTCCATTTAGTGTGAAAGCCCAGCGGGGAATAAGTCACAGAAGAGTGTTTTTTTGTTTCATTTTATTTTCTCAACAGACGTCACATTTTTCTTCCAAAGAGTACACATTTTAACATCCAAAAAAAAACAAAAAACAGAAGACTTGGCTTTGCACACAACAAAAGATAGCAACAACAAGCATCCCAAAGTAAGCATGGGACTTGAAAGCGGTTTTGAAAATGTTTCAAATATTTGAAGCCCCTCATGCTGTGTAAAGCTGTTCCTCTTTCCAGTTCAAATGTTTGGATGGGCTAGACGCTGACATCTTCAGCGCACATACTGCATACGTTCACAAATATCTGAGGCGCAGGGCTAAAAAGAGGCTGCTGAGAGTGGGGAGAATTTGACAATTGACCTTTCCTCACTTTGGATTAGAGTACTGGCTCCAAATTCCCTTAACACAACTTTACTGCGCTGATAATGCTCATAAATATGCAATTCCACAATGACACATTTGGCTTGAACACTTTCATGCTTTCACAGAAAAAAAACAATCAATCTCCTAGCACATAGTTTTTTTAAAAAATATTTATTTCTAAATTAAAAGGTTATTGAAGATTCAGGTAAAAGCTGAAGCAACTCATTTTGCACAACAAATCAAAGTTTTTTGTTTTTGTTGTTTTTTTATTCAGTACCCTAGTATTCATCAAAGTACCATCGTATTACCACATGATACCATCACTGTAATATAGTACACTTTTGTAAGTTTTCATAGTCTGGAATAAACTGTGTTCAGCTCAGCAACATGTACAAAAAAACACCTGGCTTTGAAGCCTTGCCCTAGTTTGTCTGTGTTTGGGGCCCATGCAGTCTGAATTATGACTAGAGGACATTTTTAGAAAGCTGGCGCGTCAAAAAACAGCTTTGTTAAAAGCGTTTGTTATCCATCTCCTTATATAGTACTAGTCTATTTGTTAATGTGTGGAATTTGTTTGAGGTCAAAAATGGCTACGGGTGTTTATAGTCTTGCAAAGTGTTTCTTTGTCAAACGATTGCAGGACTGAGACTTCACGCATGTAAAGTGAATTTGTTTGAATTCAGATTTTAACTTGTTGCACTTAAGTGAGAGTAGAAATAAGGCTTGCTACAGTTTCATGTTTAAAAGTCAATACAAACACAACAACTAAACACAAAAAGGGACAGAAATGGCACTTAAAGGAAAAGGAAAATTCTGTCATTTACGAACCCTAATGTCTTTCAAAGCCTGTGTAACATTCTTTCTGCAAACGGTACTTTTGTCTTCCATGGAAGAAAATCACACAGGTTTGGAACGGCATATGGGTGAGTAAATAGCATAAAAGAATTTACAATTTTGGTGAAATATTCCTTTAAAAATACAAAAATATAATAACATAACTTTAACAATACAGCGTAAACTAGACAAAGTAAGAAAATGTCTCTTCATTATGTTTTTTTTCACAGCAAATCTCCTGTACAGGACAGATGGGGTAGAGGGACAGAGGGATGCTTTGATGCATCTTTTAAGAGGCTGATCACTTTCAGCTTCTTTAGGCACCTCACCTTTCTGATCAGTGCAATTTTTTTTCTGGACAAAAAAAAAAGTCCAGGCGTCCAGGCAAGATCTTTTGACTCCTGTCTACCACTTCCAGAGCCAGCGACACAATTATTGAGCTACCTCTAAGGCGACCTGTTTTCCAGCCTCGCAATACTGTGCTCATGCATGTCTGCCAGAGTGAAATTCTCATTAGAGGCTGATATTTATGGTTATAAAAGGCACTTAAATTGTATCTGTAAAAAAATGTAAATTGCATCTGTAAAAAAAATGTAAATTGCAAATGCACCTGGTTTAAATAATGGCAGTCAGTTTAAGTGTTTGGCTGGGATGCGCTAAAATGTTCACCAACCCACCAGAATCTATCTAGTGTCTGCATCGCACCTGCCTGCAGGAGTCATGGAGCACATTGCCCTCTGTGGGCTGGAGGTCTGAATCCTAATATGGCTTTTACACATACAAAGGTTTTGTACAAGCTACATTGTTGTTGGCTGGACACTGTCCTTGTATTAAAGGTGCCTCATATTCCAGGCTGTTTTGTATTAAAGATGGGCAAGGGGTGATGTCGGGTTGTTTTGGATGCGTCAGCCCATTCTCTGGACTGGTTTTCACTCCCTCCAACTCCAGAGGAGATGTCTCATGTAAGTCCATATCTACTGGAGCCTTGGATTTCCTCCTGCGGCGGGTGACCACAACAGTAGCTACGATGGCAGCAATCATCACCACTGCTACAGCTACTACAATGGGTATGAGAGAGGAAGAAGGTTCGGTCCTGTCAACGCTGGGCTCATGGGAAGAGGGCGGGATTCCTGCTGTGCGAGCCTCCAAGCAGGCACTAACTGAGACATGGACTTGCTCTCCCAGGGGGCTAGCACATACAGAATAGGTGCTATTTGGCTGTAGCCCTCTAAGCGTGTACTCTGGGTATGATGGAGGCACATTCAGCTGTAGTGGCCGCTGGTCAGGTCCTGACAAGTTTCGGTAAGTCAGACGAATTCCACGGATGTGTGGTCTTGTGTGGATGTAACGGTGAAGGTCTAATGAAATGGAAGTGCTGGTTATGTGAAGAGAGCTGATTGTATTGGGCTGGACTGTAGCAATGGTCTCAATAGAAACTCTAGGTGAAGACGGGGGAAGCAGAACTTCATTTTTAATCTCACAGTAGAGACCTGACATTGAAGGCGGACACAGGCAAACCACCCCATTTGAGTCAAATATGCATGTTCCCCCATTTAGACAGATAGTGGGGGGGCACATAATGTCCTCTTCTTCAGAATCTTCTATTATTCTTCTGGGCAAGGCAGTGGTCTGGGAAAGAGGAAAGCTGTCTATGTCTACTGACGGCATCTCACTTGGTGGTGCCGGGGGAATGGCATGTGTTGTGCCTAACGGTGTTGTGGAGTTTGTGGGCTTGCTCGTAGTACTACTTGTCCCTGCGCTTGTTAACTCAATAGTTGTTGTTGGACAGCCAAAATCTTTATGTTCCAACTTTGCCAAAACCTTTCCTGAGTTTATTAGTGGAAAGTGGCAACGCGTCTCCTCCATCCTCAACAGCTCTACATTTGAATCCTTTAGCCATACTGGGAACCAGGCCAGTGGGCAGAGGCAGTTGAAGGGGTTTTCAGCTGCGGTGAGCTTCTCAAGTTTGGGGAAAAAGTTGAAGAAGCCTTCGGGGAAGCCTTGCAAATAAAGGTTGCTCAAGTCAAGCTCTAGCAAGTTAACCATATTTTGGAAGTCTTCTTGTTTAAGGGATCCCAAGGGATTCCCAGTTAAATTGAGATTTCTTAGACCTCCCATTGCCTTCAGTGTAGGTTGTATCTCTACAAGCAGGTTCTGTGAAACATCCAGAACATGTAGGTTTGTCAGGCTCCTTAGCAGCTCCTCATCCAGACTGGTCAGCTTCAATCCAGCTATTTTAAGAGACTCAAGGTGTGGTGTCTGTAAATCTTCAGGTCCAAGGGGTGGGATACTATTATAACTAAGGTCCAAGTGGAGCAGCCCTGGCAGTCGCAGAGCTGGCAACACACTAATCTTATTGCCCTGAAGCTTCAGCTCCAGTAGGTTCTCCAGTCCCTCAAAAGCAGCTGGGTGAATGCTTTGGATGAGGTTGCTGTAGAGATACAGCCTTTCCAGGTTGACCAGTCCAGTGAAACTATCTTTGGAAATTTGAGTAATGCGGTTTGAGGAGAGATCCAGGTTGAGTAGAGAGGAGAGTGGGCTGAACACCCTATCAGGGATTTCACTGAGGGCATTCTGACTCAAGTCCAGCATTACAAGCTCGCTAAGCTCTACAAAGTCCTGCTGTTGTAATGTGTTGATGTTGTTCTGAAAGACATAAAGGTTCTTTGTGGAGGACGGGAGGCCACGAGGCATGTAGATCAAGTACTGCTGGACACAGAAGATGGCGCTAACGGAGATGCAAGAGCAGTTTTGAGGACAACTGCTGCTCAGAGATCCACACAGTAAGTTAAACAAAATGAGATGAGACAGGGGAGATAATGGCCGCATTTTCGGTCAGCGTCTGGCCTTTGTGATTGAAACCTGCAATAGAAAAAACAGAATGTCAAAACTATAGTCTTTGTACTGTATATACTGTGTGAGTTTGTACATTGTTGGGCCTTTCACAGGGGTGTCCGATCCTGCTCCTTGAGGGTCACTGTCCTGCAAAGTTTAGCTCCAACCCAAATAAACACATCTGAAACAGCAAAGTTTTCGCGACCTCTAAGGCAAACTTTCAGTCTGGTGTGTTGGAGCAGTCTGAAGCTAAACACTGCAAGACGTGGAGCAGGATTGGACATCCCATGGCCGGCATATGCAGTTTATTGTAATATTAATACATTTCATTGTTTGATGTTCAGTCTTTTAAATACATTTTTGTTCGCTTCTGTCTGCTATACCATGTTGGTTCTTTTGTTGGGGTTGTATAAAATTACAAATTTTGGTCCTCAAGCAAAACCAGTTTTTAACAATTGCTTTGCATGACTTATACAAACAGAAACAGGCATGTTTTAAGCTTTTGTCAAAGTCTTTGAAACTTCATCCCGACACAAAGAAAACAAGAACCACAGTAGGGCACAGTAATGTTGACTTAACTAATTGTTGTGATGACCAGAATTGATCCAATCCAATTTTGATAATTACATTGCACAATTATTGTAGGTAATAGAAAACAAGTTGGGTCTGAAATGCTGTGGCAGAAATCACCTATTTACTACATTATTGTATTGCTCATTAATAACTAGAAATATTCAGTAAACGTGTTCTGAATGAGTCAGAATGGACAGTCACTAGTGCCTTCTCAGTAAAAAATGAATAAAAGGGTACATGACTTTGTGCACTATACTGGAACCTTGTTTCGTGGTCTGGCTGATTAACTTTTATCATTATTTTCATGCATTTTCTGAGATCATCCTACAATGGCTGTGGTATATGGCCCAGATGACCGAATGTCTGTTGACCTGCCTTGCATTTAGTTTCACTCTTTCCACTGTTTGCTTAATGAGTTCATCCCAGAGAGTTTAGACCTCATCCCCGAATGTGTCCTTAGAGGAGCCCACCCAATTTCTCAAATCTTCACTGACACAACTAAGCATGTCTTAATATAAGTAGCTATTTAATAGTGAAAAAAATAAATAATTACTTGCTTAAGTGGCAGAAGGCCTTGTAGAGATTTTAAGCCTCTTAATTTTCAATAAAAGTCCTTGTGTAATTTTTTGTCTAATTGTTCAATAATCTCTCAGATGTCTTTGATTTGGTGAACAAAGGGATAACCAAGCCTCCCACCTTCTCCTCCGCTGAGGTAACAATGTGTATGTTTGTGAGTACAAAGAATAGTTTACTGTTCCAACAAGAGTCCTGATCACTAAAAGGGCCAGTCTATTGAGGGAGATGAACAACCATTCGTTTGCTAGGTACACTCACTCTTTTCATTCTTTTTTTCCCCTGTACGAGTTCCCTTTTGTGAGCCCCTTTTTCTCGCATCAACCATTTCTCTTTTTTCTCTGCCCTTTCTTTCTCTCTTCCCCTTGAAGGACAAAGTCTTCGCTATTAGAAAGGCTTGTGATTATATTTGCTCATAGTCTTGTGATTATATGCTCACTCTGTTTGTTTTAATCTAATCTGATAATGTTTCCGGTGAAGAAGACTGTTTGACTCAGTTGCGTCACTGTGGAACATGATACAGTATCTACTTATTAGCTGGTTCAAGCTATAGTCATTGGCTGGTCAGCCAGGCATCACTTTCCAAACATCAGCTTTCTGTAGCTGGTAAAATAAGTATCTACTAGTAAATTGACAACTGGGGCCAGCTAGAAACCAGCTACCATGTTTCTAAAAGTGAACACCTACTTTGCCTTGTGTTTAGCTGGCGTGGCATTCAAATTGGCTTAATTAGTTGAATCATAATTATTCAACCATTTCATCTTAGTCTGATAATCCTTTGATTTCCCTCTCCGTCTTATTTGATGTATATTTAGTTTTGATATTTTACCAACTGTGTTTTAGCTGGTGGTTTTCCACATTTATTGTATGTGTAGCTTTGTCCTTAACTTTTTTTCCTTTTTTTTTGGCTCTCCGTTCCATCTTCCCTCTTGCTAAACACCGTGTTTGGACTCTGTAGGTTGCTTGACATTTGACAGAAACTAGAGCTATTTCATTAAAGTGGGTTGATACCTTTCATTTTGCCCTCCTTCCATTCTCCCTTTTTTTCTCTGGGATATGCACAATCCCACCGGCACGGCAGGAATTTTGCAATAACCCTACAAATCCATCTTCATCACAGGGAGCTATGAGGCTTCCAGAGGGTTTGACATTTCTCTCTCTCACTCTCGCTTTATTTGTTTCAGGGTTCATGCACTTGTCTGCCAAACTTCTGTCACAACTGATTGCGTGAAAACAGGTTTGACGAGGGTGGCATGAGGAGCAGAAGGAGGTTACAGGTGAAGCCGAGCTGAATGCCACCAAAACACCTTTTGTTCCCTTCATTGCTCACACATCAAACTAAAGTGATTAAATCTTAATTATTGATTACCGGTAATAATAATTGGCTATAATTTACAGCATGCTTTTTATAAAGGGAGCGTTGGGGATGTGCACTTAAAAGAACAGTTCACCCAAAAATGAAAATTATGTCATCAGAATTTTCCCTTCACTTTTCTTCACAAAATGAAGAAATATTGAAAATAGTCAATGAAAATCGTTTTGGACCCCACTTAATTGCATTGTATAGACAAAACATTTCAAACCTTCTTGATGACATGAGGGTCAGTAAATGATAACTGGACTTTCATTTTTGGGTGAACTATCTCTTTAACAAAGTCATTCTGATTATGACACTCTTTTAATCTTACACAAAAACGGCATGCTTACACACACCCAAAAATGAACACACAGGTATGACTCCAACACACACAAACACACACTCCCTCTGGGTTTGGCTCAGCTTCATTTTATTTATAAGCCATGAATGATGAATAAATGCCAAGCCGAATGAGAAACCAAAAAAAACATCCGTTTGCATTATTATTAGATTTTTCATTACTTCTTCATTATGTATTTTTTAAATATTAGTCCGCGATGAAAGAGACTAGAGAGGGCTTGGAGAGGGGGATAAAACAAGATTTAGAAAGTGGAGAGACACAATGGGCCCTATTTTAACGATCTGAAACGCAAGTGTCAAAGTGCAAAGCGCAAGTAACTTTGTGGGCGGATCCCGGCGCTGTTGCTATTTTCCCAGCGGGATAAATGACTCTTGCGCCCGACGCAAATGTAAAAGGGGTTGGTCTGAAGTAGCTTCATTATTCATAGGTGTGGTTTGGGCGTAACGTGAAATAAACCAATCAGAGCGCCATCTCACATTCCCTTTAAGAGCAGGTGCGCTTGTTCCATGGCGGATTGCTATTATAACGGCGGATTTGCCAGCGCACGACAGGAGCAGTTCACAGCCGAGGAAACCGACGTTCTCGTCAGGGCTGTAAAACACAGAGAAGTGACATTGGGGATGATGGGAGAAACCCACCCAAATTAGGTTCGGTTAAACAGGCGTATAATTTGGGTAAATGTGTAGCCTAATCTAGATTTTTTTTTTTTTTTATCTAGATAGATCTTTTTCACATCTTCACGGACACAACAATGATTTCCCTCGTGTGTTAATATTTTTCCTTGTAATAATGTATGATTTGCAAAAATGAAAACTGCTGCATCTGTTTATATTAGAGAATCAAAGTGGATGCGCGTTAACATTATGGCCAAGCACGCGCCCTTAAAATACCATAACACTAACGCGCAACGCGCCACTGTCTTTAGACTGTTTTTTTCCTGATCAATGGCGCAATTGCTTTCTAAAACTGGAAAATAGCACCATGGAAGTTTTGCGCCGGAACACGCCTTCTCTTTGCGCTGAACCGCCCCCGCGAGCGCAAGTTCATTTCCTAATTTACCGACGTGCGTCTGTGGAGGGAAAAGTCCGCTGTGCGCGGGTGCAAAATAGGAATGATACATGCGTCGGTGTTCAAAGTCAATTGCGCTGGGTGCAAGATAGGGCCCAATATGAGACACCTTGAATGACCCCGTTTACGCAGAATTTTGTTTGGGTTTTGTTTTTCACTCATTCTTTTTTATCCTTTATCCTTCCTTTAAAAACTTCTTTTGAATGGCAAAGTACTCAATAAATACAGCCGAAACGGAAGGCTTTGCCTAAATCCTGCATAGAGACTGTTCAGCTGTTCATCAGGGTTTTTTTTTTAATTAATTGAAATTAGGTTTTGGTACTTTTATGACTTGTATTGATATATGTAGCCTCTTTGATTAAAACAGGAAAATAGTCAATATAGATAGTTATGTTTTCAAAGATATTGCCCCTTTTTAATTTTGTATGTATTTAGTAACTCATGTTCGTAGACTGTAGTGTAGACAACTAGTAATGTTAATAGATATTTATCTACACCAAAGGCTACATTTAGCAAAAGTTTTTGTTAGCTTGTAGTGTAGCTAACTATTATTGTTAGATAATTAGCTACACCACATGCTACTGATAAAAATATTTAGCTACAGCTTTTGATCTGTCTTTTAATTTTTGATAATAGCTTACAGTGTAGGTAATTATTTCAGTTATTCGATTGTAGTGTGGTTAAATAGTTGTGTTAATAGTGTAGGTAACTACTGTTAGTAGTCTGCAGTGTAATCAAATACTTAGTAGTTTGTAGTTTAGCTAACAGCTAATTTGAAGTGAAGCCAACTAATTGTTAATAGCTTAGTGTAGCTATTACTTCTTTTTAATATATTTTTGTTAACAGTGCAGCTAATTAAATTTTTCTAAATTGTAGCTTGACCGTTGCAGTTGACTTATTTTAAATGAGCTTTTCCTATGTGTGAAACACACGTAGTTTAACATTTACTAGTACAGACAGAGGTGTAAGTGTGTGTTTCTTTGAATAACAATAATACTGTCCTGAAATTACTCACAGCCACGCACACATATTGACACACACAGATAAATACACATTTCCGTCAGCAACTCCTGAGTACAGCTGGATTGTGTTACCCAGAATGCATTGGGCCGGTCTCTCCGGGTGACAGCGAGATCCCATTAAGTAACTGTTTTGCGATTAGGGTAGGGGGAGGATTTCAGAGAGGAAGCCAAAAGAGAAACAGGCATCTGCACTTAAATGTGGATTCAATGTGGAGTGTGTACATGCCCGTAAGCGACTGTTTGTGTTTACGCATGCTTGAATCAAGCTCATGAGCATGTGGCTGATTTAAAATATGAAACAGATTCATCTGGGTAACTGTGATTTACCTCATGCTTCACTTCAACCACAACAGAAGCTTTCAAAACAGAGCCAGAGCCAATTCGACTAGCACTAAAATCACAAATAAGACAGCTCCAGTATCTTCATTGTTTCTCCCTTGGACATCGGTCAGATTAAATGAGCAAATGGAGACTTTTTTGGAAAACACAATAGGAATTTCACCTCACCAAACAAACAATATCCCTGTGCTCAGATTAGTCAGGATTTCTGCAGAGATCTCAATATGAGTATTTCTATCCAGTTCTTCAGAGACTAAATTATCTGAGCGGTGCTATCCACATTCATGCTACATGCTATACTAACTGTGTGTACAATTTTCAGCATTTGCAACAAATTTTTTTTTGGTAAAGTTGCTGAAATCAGGAAATAAACTGTGACTCTTTTTTTCCTACTTCATAAATTACTCAATAAATGCTGTCATGTTATCTTGGCTCCCTGGTGTTTGTGAATGCAATCATGTGAATCGCTTCTGGAAGGGAATTAAACCAAATCATTCTGACGACAGACTTTTAAGAACAAACACACCCAACATTTGAGATGCTGTGTGATGAAATGAGTCCGCTGGTTATTCCAATTATCCAATCACATCCACTGTTGAGGCAAAAGCCACATGAGTTTTTGTTGCGCATCGAGGGATTTGTTCGGAAAATGTATTTCCATTGTAGTTTATGTGCATGTCTTCATATTGGATACAAATATATTTGCCTCAATTGAGCGCGTAGGTTTTTTAATACGCAAATTGTATGCACACTTTGGCATTCTATTTTTCTAATATCTCAGAGAAGCCATAAATCAATATGCCTAAATATGGTTTAAGAACCAACCCAAATACACTATACAGCTAGAAATGTTCCTTAAAAAGGAGAGGGTTAGAAGAGGGAAAACTTAAACTTCTGCAAAAAACAAGTAAATAAAAACAGAAAAGATCCTTCATTTTTCAAATAGTGTACTTAATCAATGCTACAATGACAAGAACCCACATTTTAGGTTCGGATTTCTTTGGATTATTATTAACCATAATTATGTCCTCCAGACAAACACACTCTCAAAAAGAACAGAAAAGACACTAAAAAGGTGGCGAATGTCTTAAACCAGACTAGGTGCAATAAAGGTATAACGTCCTCCCCCAGCTTTGCCCAGGGGCTCAGGCAGTTCAAGTTACAATCTACTCCGCGTGCGTGTGCACACCTGCTAGCCAAGCACATCGCTGGAGACACCGCATTTCTGTGTGAAACACGAGAAACTTAACAAGACAAAAGACCAAAGTAGACCAACTTACACATGCCTCTGACACACGCCAGCCTGTCATATACTGTTACAAATCTATCTATCTATCTATCTATCTATCTATCTATCTATCTATCTATCGATCTTTGGAACGAGAAGCATTTTACGATGGGTGTGTGTAAGACAGGCGTCATTTTGATGTTCTTAGCATCCTTTTGTGCAGGACATATTTTTCTGAAGGTCTGCATTTGAAACAAAAGTGTGTTTGTGACCGGATTAGCCGTAATATGCTGCTGCTATGACTAGTATGTTGCCAAGTGGCATAATCTGCAGCCATGGCATTGTGTGTGCATTATTCATTCACTTTTAAAGTGCATACGATTACAAAAAAATACAGTTGCCCAATAAAAAAATATCTAGACATCCATAAAACAAGATGAAGTGAATTCCAATACGTTAATAGATGGCATATTAGATCAGTAAATATCTGTTAAAGAGCGCAGCATTTGAGTCGCACGTAAGTGTAGAACACAAAACTGACGGTAGCAGTTCGGGTGGACAACAGTGACTGGATGTAAAACCTTCAGACGACGACACGCAGCTCTGTCGCCGTAAACGTTACATAAACTCGGTAGACGGCTCTCTCACACTGCATGACGTGACAGACAACTAATTGTGTCCGGTTACAGCGTTGGTTTTCTGAGAATGCGGTAGTGAGTCCTGAAAATTTACGGATGTGAGTTTGGTTTTAAAATACGGTTGTCAGTTACTGAACTATGTGTGAACGTAACCGTATTAAAGGGATACTTCAGGATTTAGCATTAAGCTTTGCATCAGTAGAAAACCTGTAGTATTTTCGAATTACCATGCTTTCCTCCCTCATATCCCCCTGAGACGCGCGATTAATGTATTTTTTTGTCTGGAAAAAATCCTCCATTGACGCAAAAATCGTCATTTTGAGTCATCTGAGGATTTTTTGGCCAGAGGCTAAAAACTACAGCCAGTAGAAGGCGCTAGATCCGCATATTTTCAACCCGCCAATAGAGGGTGGGATCTCACTCACAGAATGTACAAATAGTGTCAGCCATCTTATATTTGGAAGCTAAGCTAACGGGTTCTTATTCTGTGGAGAAAGCTGAATAATAGGGGTTACCATACATCTTTTTTCCGGACATGTCCGGCCGTCGAGATCGTCCAAAATGTCCGGGATTCGTCTTTTGCTTTCTGCAGTCGCCATTCATTGTTTACACGCACACCTTTTGTTTCAATCTAACTGAATTCATTCCGATTGGTGAATTTGAATGTAGTGTTTACATGAACGCTAAACAAGTGATCGGTTGATGTGCGTTTTAACATTGCTAAGAAAATTCCTGCTCCTCCGTGAGAGATACGAGACCGGTGCGTCTCACAGGTGTCGCTCATCAGTAATCACGTCACCGGCCTCGCACCGTTCTCCCGCGGCCCTCAGTCTCGTACTGCTCGCCACAGTAAACATAATGAATGGCGACTTAACGCAAAAGCCGAATCCTGGACATTTTGGGTGATCGCAAAATCCCGGGCAGACTTGTCACGGAGACTAGCTAGTAGCCTAGCCTTGTTGTTTAACTGCACTCTCTTACTGATAGGCGAGGCTTGGGAGTGGCCTCCTAGGGCAGCGAAGCAAGTGCATTCTGGGAGTTGTTGTCTTTCATCCACATAAGCCAAAAATACATTTTCTGGCTTTTCTCAGTCTAGAAGGCTCCAAACAAAAAAATATTTTCACATTTCTACTACATAAATGACCCATTTTAAATACACATTCATCTTTCCAGAGGTGAAGTATCCCTTCACTCAAATACAGAACTGACAACCGTATCCTGTTGCTATGTGAACGTTACCTTAGATTTCTCGCTAATTTTGTACCAATAAAATGTGCAATTAGTCATTTATCCGTTTACTATAAAGGGAAACTGCACTTGCATTGTTTTGTGATTAATGAAGAGAGAGGCAAAGAACTGTTTGCTCTTGTCTATACATGTCTCCCTCTCTGCAGGTTTAGTTGGTTCAGGTTCCTAGTATTTTAAGGTCTGTTTTTTTGGCTTACTTTCAGACCAAATCGGTGTGTAATAGAGTGAAACATAGCTAACAGCTTTCACGTCTATCAAAGAAAACAAACACACACACGCACACCATAACATATTCATCTGGCTATGGTGAACAGTCATACACCTGTTGAAGCAGCAAGTTATTCAAGTTAGCACGTTCTTTTGTTATTCGCTGTGCTACGTAACTCATAATGGGTGTCAAAAAATTGAAAAACGTTGTTGGCCTGATGCCATAGATCTTAATTCCATGACTCATACGCAAGTACACAGATTTTAGGCGCAAGTGTCAGTGTTTAAAACTGGTTTGCAGTCAAAAACTTCAGCAGACCTTATCACACGTTTACTCACACTTGCATATAGCAACAACCAAAAACTGATGATTGGAAAAACATACCATACTTTGCTAGCATACATCAAATTAATTTCAATCTAAATATGAATTGAATCTAAACCTGAAGTCAAACGTGAATTGAATTGAACCCATGGAGAGAAAAGCAAAAAAATAAATTAGAGTAAACCATAAAAAACAACTGCATGGAAATCATTTGAATATGAAACTTGATGTCAATGAGAAGTGAACTGAATTGAATTAATTGACGTGAAAAATTGCATGAAAACAATTAAATTAATTGGAATTTGAATATGAATTGAACTGAGTGAGAGAACTTGTTTGGAAAACTCTTGCATGGAAAACAGTCATGTCAATTAAATAAGTACATTTTAATTCATTTTAATTTGCATAAGAATTAAATGTGAATCAGAGTAAACCATAACAAATATTGCATGGAAAACATTCATTTGAATGTAAATGAGAAGTGGAATCGAACTGAATTAAGTGATTAAAAACTACTGCATTAAAAACACGAGGAAATTAAATTAATTTGAATTTGAATTGGATCTGAACATGAATTGAATGGAGCAAGTGGGAGAAAAAATATTTTCGATGAGCAATTGAGCGAAATTAAAGTGTTTTAATTAAAATATAATGAATGTAAATGACAAGTGAATTGAACGCTCTTAAAAATAAAGGTTCTTTATTGGGAAGGTTTTTTGGGAAACTGCAATGGCATCACTGCAAAAAACACCCATTTAGGAACCTTTATTTTTATGAGTGAGCTAAATTTAATGGAGTCAAAAAAGAGAAGCAAATTAGTCATGCAAAAGAAGTACATTTTGAATTAATCTGAATTTTAACATGAAATAAATATGCATGAAGTTTAAAGTGATTTAAATTGAATGGAGCGCGCGAGAGAGAGAACTCGCGGCTGGGACATGCTGGAACAACTCGCCCCGCCGCCCCCTTCTTGCCCCGCAGGGGGTGTCCTGTCTTCTGACCAGCTGTGTCAGCTTGAGTGTTTTCTGTGTCAGGAACTCTAAAGACTTCAGTCTGTCAGACCAGACCAAATCTCAAAGCACTTTTAGTGCAATTCCTTGCCCATTAATCAAATAATCACATTTGTGATACTGAGCATGTGATCTCCTTTGTTGAAAAGGTCAGATATTCATGCAACTCAAGCGAGGCTGTCTTTAAAGCAGACTAAAAATCGAAATACTCCAAAAACCGTGTGTGGAGCGCTGTTCAGAGCTCGACACCTCAGTCCTGAATAACGTAGCAGATCTATTTGCAACCGACAGCCCATTAAAACAAATAAACGAAAGTCGGTTCACCTCCAGTGATGACGAGGTATGCTGGAACAAGGCCAAATCGGTTTCTTCGCCTGCCTGTCCCGGCCTGTTTTGTACCGCGTTGACATTGAGGCCCTCTTGGAGTACGTTTACCTCCTCCGAGTGACGTAGCTCTTGTTTGTAATGTGTAGACATGGTTTAAGCGTGGCTGAAGTAACTAAATACTAGGGAAGTTCTCCATCAATCTCCAGCATACTACTCTGTTTGTGTACTGTTGCAGCTCACTGAAAAGCAATGAAAGACAGTGTGCACAATGTGTATGTGTGTGTGTGTGTTTTAGAGGCTTATCTGATCCCATCCGGCAGTCTGCTGATGAATTTGCTCCGAGACAGTTCAATTGTGTCACTGATTGATTTAAAGTGTGCGCAGCCAGAATTAATGTATTAGTGACCTCAGTGTAACTCTTTCAAGTTGCTTCTATTACTTTGCTGTGTGAATATGCACATCGATTAGCTAATCATCATAACAGATGTAATTTACATATTAAATGGATAGTTCACCCTAAAATTTACATTCTGTAATTTCTGTCAATCTAAAAAAACTAATTTTTATTTAATTTTTTCCATTCAATGAAAGTCAATGGGGTCCAATTTTGTTCGGACCTTATTGTCTTTTATCGTATGGATTAAAAATATATATTTTTGTGCTCCACAGATGACTGACATTCTTAAAAATAAGAACTGTCTCTTTAAAGCTAAAAACAGCCTGTTTATTTTAAGTGGAAACCAATATACAGTATGTATATATATACAAATGAAGTCTCTTATGCTCACAAAGGCTGCATTTATTTAAACAAAAATACAGTAAAAACAGTAATATTGTGAAATATTTATTACTATTAAAAGTAAATATTTTCGATTTAAATATAGTGTGAAATGTAATTTATTCCTGGGATCAAAGCTGAATTTTCAGCATCATTACTCCAGTCTTCAGTGTCACATGATCCTTCAGAAATCATTCTAATATGCTGATTTTCTGCTCAAGAAACATTTCTGTTTATTATCAGTGTTGAAAACAGTTGATATTTTCCTTAATCTTAAATATTAAACATAATATTTTTTGTGAAAAAACATAATACATTTTGTTTTCAGGATTCTTTGATGAAGTTCAAAAAGAAGTCCAAAAGAACAGTATTTATTTGTAATAGAAATCTTTTGTAACGTTGTAAGTGTTCGATTTAATGCATAATAAATCTTACTGACTTTTTGAATCTTTGAATAGTATAGTATGTATATATATATAGTTATTTAGCATAATAAGAGAATAACTGTAGGATAATGGCCTATATAAAAGATAAATTTTTCTGACCTGTCAGTGACATGTGCATGTTTTGTAAGAGCTTAAAGTTACAGCCTTAATATAACTCATGTATCAGCCAAAGTAATCAGAGAAGCAGATCCCTCAGATCAAACACTGCTCTCCTGAGCGCCTGCATTTGAAGGAAGGTAGACGGATGTTTGCTGTTCTTGACTTGTGAAAAACTGAACACCACCCAACAGACGCAGCCAAAGGACATAACTCTCTGTCCTCAAGCAAATATCATTAGGTTACAGCTCACATTCAGAAAAAAAGAGAAGATTTTAAAGAGAGTGGAAGAGATGCTCTAGTGATTTTCTTATGCAGTTTCTATCCTTAAAGTTGAAGAGTATAAGCTAAATAATGATTGTTTCCAAACAGGTTTCCTGAGCACATATCTACTCTTCTATTGGCTGGATAAACGGATAGCCCCGCCTCAAACTCACACTATTGGTTGAGCTAGTGTTGCTATGTGCTGCTGGTCGGATTAATGTTTTGAAAGCGCTCGAGTGTTTATACTTTTCAGGGGATTCAACCAACGAATGCCTTGCGTATAGTTGTCTCTGCTGCATATTAAGCTAGGATGGGAGTACGTTTTATGTTATTATGTATATTAGTGTAGCATACAATCTTCTTCTTGCTTATTTCTAACATTTTCTGACCTCTGTTATGATTTATATGCGTTTATATTTCTTTGTTGCTCTTGGCATTGGTTCTTGCCTTCACTCCGCTCATGATCATTCAAACAGCAGGGTTGCAATCTAAACTGTGTTTTTACAAGTGGACACCACAAAAGAACATACATAAAATAAATCCTAAAAGCCACAATATGAGATAATACAGTATTTGAGCTTTTCTTCACCAGCCTTCCTTATCTCTTGTCAGCAGTTTTGGGGAAAGCTATTTTGAAACTATAGCTCATAATTCAAAGTAGTTAAACTACACTCATAGTGATGTAGTTGCATTGTACTTACTCAAATAAGTAGGCTACTGTGTATTATTAATTAACAACATGTACTTGTACGTAGCATAGAGTTACGGCTAGGGTTTAGGGTTAGTTATTTGTAATTATGCATGATTTACTGTTATTTCAATAGTAAGTTCATGTAGTAAGTAATGTGTGTAACCACGTCACCTTAAAATAAAGTGTTAAAAGTAGTTAGCTAGCATTAAAGTACTTTTGGAATTACTTAAAAGGGGGCAGTATCTTTCAAAATATAATTACCTGATTATATAATTTATAATATTTGTATTAGGTTCAGGCACCCACATAAAAAAAATATAAATTAAACATCAAATCAAGGTTTGTAAATACATTTATACTAGATGCATACAACTAAAAAACAGAATACCTCAAAAACATAGTAATGAACAGCAACATTTAACTGAATGTTTTAGTATATTGCCTCTCTGACAAAAAGGTAGTTAGGTTAGTAGCATTGTTAGTTTTAGTTTTAGTTCATCCATTCAACTTCATAAGTCAATCCTAAAAAATATTACATTTTCATCCTACAGATTATGGAGATTCTCTCCCATATGGATTCCAACATGGACATTTAAACATTCCTGAACTGGATGTTTATATATAATTATTATTTTTCATTCCTGTTTCTGGTTGTGTTCCAGAAAAATGAATCATCCTATAGTTGTAATCAAAATTATTCAACCCCCATTGCAAATCAGGTTTATTGGCAAAATTAACTGACTTCCAGCAGTTTGCAATAAACAAAATCAAACAGAAGTAATTGAAATAGCTCAACACAACAAATGTTTCATGTCGTTTCCCCAAATTCGACTGAAAATGCCACTTTTAGTGACTTCTACAGTCTCAAAATGATTCAACCCCACTGGCCTGAATAGATTCCCTCACTACAGCACAACTCTTCAAAGCTTGTTGTCTCAAGCACACCTGATGCAATTATTCAAGGGCTTCATTAGTTGGACCAGGTGTGCTTGAGCTAGAACACATGAAATATCCGAACTCGCTGGGTTTGTTGAGTGTGACGTTTGACTGCATAAAAAAACAGATTTCTGGGAAGGCAGGTTCAGAAAAACCCTTGAGTGACTGCAAAAGACCTGCAGCAAGACTTGCTGGCAACAAGCACTGAGGTTTCAGCTTGCACAGTAAGAGCTTGAATAATTTCGATTACAACTGTAATTTTGATACGATTTTTTTAACATACATAAATATTTAAACTGATTTTTAGGGTAAAATTTGCTGAATTTATTTAAAACAGTAGCTGAAAGCATAATACAATTAGCCAAAATATTTGATAAAAGAACATAAGGTGCAGAAAATATCGTACTTTTGAATGACAGGCGTTTAAATTGTTCTGAGCTCTCTGACACTAATAAGGTTGCATGTTGTTTCATTGTGTCAACTTTAATGCTCCTGTATTGCAATCCTTTGTTTAGCCAACACTTCAAGGAGGAAGAAACCAAAAGAAAATCAAATCCCATCTTTTAGGAGAAGATGGCTCATGCTTTGGCAGTCACTCCAGCAACAGATTTTAGTGATTTTGAGTGATCAGTGTAATCCAAACAACAAGCAAAGCGTTTCTAGAGTTTCCATCTGACCTTTAACAACAGCCAGAGTCGTAGTCAAGACACAAAAGCCCCAATCTTTACAATCAAAGTGCTTCTAACTAAATAATCTTCAGATGTCAGACACTTGACTCTACCTCTCAGCCCATAAGGCTGTTCTTCACTCAGCATCTGCACACACTTATTCCTGCTCACTGTGTCTTAACGTCCATCATGCCGTTATTAACTGTGACTGGGAAGCTCTATCTGAGAGACTCCCCTATTTA
This sequence comes from Phoxinus phoxinus, assembly GCF_949152265.1. Classification (NCBI taxonomy): domain Eukaryota; kingdom Metazoa; phylum Chordata; class Actinopteri; order Cypriniformes; family Leuciscidae; genus Phoxinus; species Phoxinus phoxinus. Next base: position 12,522,854 of record NC_136895.1, read on the forward strand.
GTTGTCATGGTGGCATGACCCGAGCACTTATTAGCTGACCCTTGGGATTAGTCCAAGCCTGGCCAGGGGGGTTAAGCCTTCACCTCAGAATGCCCACTCTAACGTCCCACTAGTCCCTTTAATTAAATTGCTGAGACACCGCGTCAGGAATGTTTGCTTGTGCTTTTTGCTTTCTCTCCTTCTGTATCTCTGTCTTTGCTTTTCTCATACGCTCGAACCCTTGGTGCCCCCTCTGTATTTACCTCTCCTGAACGATGACTGGAAGACTTCCAGCTAATCTCTAACTCTGACCGAAACAAAGCGAGAAGAACGTGTTAACATGCTTACTACAGATATTATCTCAAACTATATAAGGAATGCGGCCCAGATTACTAATGACGGGTCGGATTTAACTCGCAGCTGGGTTCTTGGTCTGCTCTGACATCATTCATAAACAATATTTTACTAAACAAACAGATAACTTGGGTTTGCTGCTCAAAGGGTCAGTTGGGTGCAGAATGAATATGTGGTTGTGCAATCTGTTAAACTATTGAAACTTCATCATTACCAACAATAAAGTTTCTTTAAAGCGGTCTCAACCTCTCAGGTTCTCCTGAAGAGTATGGAGGGTTCATGAGATGCTTATATAGTTCTTTAAAGATTAAACATGATTAAACTTCAGAGCAGCATATTGATTTCTGGGTTCTTGCCAATATGGTTTCTAAAGGACTTACTGTAAAGAATGAAAAGCGAAAGTCCTGTACACTCTAAATAATTAAAGGTTATATATTGGTTTATGTGGTAAAACGTTTAAAATGAGTGACATGCTTGAAAGTGGTAGTTGCGTAGACTGTCAATGGAGGGATTTGTGTTTTAAAGATGATGAAAGTCTGACATGTTTGGAACAACAAGAAGGGGAGTAATTAATGACAGAATTTTCTTTTTCTTTTTTGGTGAACTATCTCTTTAACATCTCCGGAACCTTCCCATAGCACAATATTATGGAAAAAGGTTCTTCAGATAATTAAAATGTTCTTCACAATATGAAACAAAGTGGTTATTTTAAGAACTGTCCACTGAAAGGTTCTTTGAAGTACCCAAAATGTTCTTCTATGGAATCGCTACCTTATTTTTAAGAGTTTTAAAACCTGAATAACTTCACAGATGCTACACCACCTCATATGTTGTGATAATCTAGTGGGTATTTAAAGGTTGTGACCGTTTTAACATCTCTCTCAGACCTCTAACCAACCACTGAGCAAAGGATAGAGGCGTACAGCTGAGGAGGATTTGCAAACCTATTCAGAATCACTCAAACGAATGGCCAAAATCTCAGCATGTCACTCAACCCTTGATCCAAAGTACTTCTTAATAGAGTCCTCCACAAAAACGTTCTCCTCAACTCGTGAGATTGCTTTGAAGCAATGAAAATAATGGGTTTAAAAGCTGGAATAACTGGGCATAATCTTCTTTACACCCTGTGCAACTAAACTAATTACTACTCATCCGTTTAGATGCCAGCAGCTTGGGTGAGGAAGGGGATGGAGGTTTAATGGCATTGCAGGGACAATATTAGGAGCTTAATTAAACAGGCTTCACATTGACAGCATGTATGTTTATCACAAGCGAGTCACCATAATTTAGCAATAATGTTAATGTACAAACGATTTTTTTAACCCTCATATAGTTTAAATTAACCCTATACAACAGTGGTGGAAATTATCAACTTGCAATAATAACAAAAAAGGCGGTAGCCATAGGCCTACTTTTAAAAGAAAAGTAGCGTGCGTGTGTGTGTGTGTGTGTGTGTGTGTGTGTGTGTGTGTGTGTGTGTGTGTGTGTGTGTGTGTGTGTGTGTGTGTGTGAGAGAGAGAGAGAGAGAGAGAGAGAGAGAGAGAGAGAGAGAGAGAGAGAGAGAGAGAGAGAGAGAGAGAGAGGTTACGATACTGAAATCTCCTCAGGCGAACGCGACTAAGTTTTAATCTACCTTTGTGGTTAAAAGCACTCAGTGGTGGTTTTGACACATGCATATGATATGGGTAAAAAAATAACAACTTTAAAACCGTAATTAGTGATGTCAGCCCCACCAAAACCCACCACCATATTCGCACAGATAATGTAAAATAAAACAATATCTACGACTAATAATAATATAATAGAATAGCCTATAAACGTGTTATTGTGCTGTAAGATTCACATCCTAATATGAAACTCGCTGTTATGATGTATCTTATTCGTTACATTTTGTTTTGTGTGTTCTATTGTAGCCTACCGGCTGCCGCGGGATAGTGAGATAAACAGAATAATATTCACAACCAATCATCACCGACTTGCACGATGGTATTGACTTGGGTTGGCACCAGTAAAAAACTCATAAAAATAATTTATTGAATGTACTAGGCTCACGAGACCAGCAAAAAGCAAGTAGCCTAGATTAAAGTTCAGACATTTTAACAGCTCACTGGCAAAATTGTTTTCCTAGCAAAAGTAAACAAAAGTTCCAAAAATAAAACGAATTCCTAATTATTAATTTACTTGTCTTTAGACATGTAACGATTTTCAATGTGGCGATCTGAAACGTTTTGTGCAACCCACACTCCGTCTTTTAAAGTTTTTTTTTATATTTTTTTTTATATATATATATATGTTTACATTCTGGCACATTTAGCCAGTAGCAATCTACAAATCATTTATTGCACTGCTTACCTGTAAAACTTGGAAACGTGAAGCACGCGAGTGTTGTTTTATCCACAAGACCGCGGAATAAAAGAATGAAGCTCAAAACTCTTGTATGGTCATTCCCGTAAGCAGGAATAATTTCTCCTGAAGGCAAGCTTTGACACACACCATATGCAGCGATCCGTGCAGGTTGCGTCCGGCCAGACGTCTGAACTTTAGGAACACGGTGGTGTTTTTACTGAATGGCAGAAGCGCAACACCTCCAGAGTTTTAGGAAGGAGGAGCAAAACTCTTCAGGCTTGACACAACTCTCCGTCGCCGGGCTGTGGCAACAAGGGGTATGTATGTACCGACAACCCTACTCACAACAAATGTAGGCTAGTATGCAGTATGGTGCCATACAGTTTGAAATGGAATAGAATAAAATTAGAATATTCTATACGAAATACCATAGTTTAAGAGTTTCTTCACCCCAAAAATATCCCATAATTTACTCACCCTCAAGCCATATGACTTTCTTCTTCCAGCCAAACACATTTGGAGTTATATTAAAAGATATCCTGGCTTTTACAAGCTTTATGATCGGAGGGAATGGTACCTGAGATTTTGAAGCTCCCAAAAGTGTATCCATCTTAAAAATAATACATGTGCGGCTCCAGTGGATTAATAAAGGAATTCTGAAGAAAAGTGATGCGTTTTTGGTAGAAAAATATCCATATTTATAACTTTATAAACTATAATCATTGGCTGTACGTGGTGAGTCGAGTTCCTGTGAAAGAGTGACCTCTGACCTCTGGTACTAAATGTGGCTGCACCTTTAGTGCAGTTATTAATAGTGATTTTACAGCAGTTACTATATGTAGCAGAAACTATTGTTACCATGGTAAATTGTTCTCGCTTAGTAGGTTTTTCGAGTATCAGTTTGCTTAAAGGAATAGTTATTGAAAATTATATCATAATTTACTCTCCCTCAAGTTGTTTTAAACCTGTAAGAGTTTATTTTTTCTGCTGAACACAAAAGAAGATATTTAGAAGAATGTTGTTAAACAAACAGTTGATGGACCCCATTGACTTCCATATTTTTCATGAAGTGTTACGAAATGTGCTGTGTTGTAATGTTACAGTGACAGTGTGTTGTTATTGGCAGCGCTTCTGGAAATGTCATGCACCTCTATAATTGCGAGTTCTTCACTAAATATGAATAAGGATGGCGTCAATTTCAAACCAATTCAAGCCTGATTCAGACCCTGACAATGTTAACGAACAAGAGGATCGTGCAGAACGGATTTCATTCATGGACTTTACAAGCACAGATTTCATAGGACGTTTCAGAGTGGTATGTTTTTTTATTTTTTTTTATTTTCTTAAACATCATAGATACAATGTTATCAGGGGCGGTATTTTCCCGCTGGGCTGACGTGCTTTTTTGGCCGACACATCTTATCCTTTTTTTTTTTTATCTGAATGGCCCATAAAACTTGTACATAGGCGACCCATTTTTTGTTTTGTTTAAGTCCTGGTAATTTTTGGGTGAACTATTCCTTGTAAGCGGCAGATGACAGGACGTTATCCTGCGTAGAGTTGACGTTAATGTAGGCCTATCTTTATAGTTCTTGGTGTAAACGGGTCATTATACTTGGAGGTTTAGGGTATACTTTAAGCTTGAAGATCTGCCACTTAGATGTATTAAGGTGAAAACGGGCTATTTCGAGCCGCTGTCTTGTGAAATCATCAATGGTGTCACATTACACTTCCGACATTCACCTAAAGTAGCACTGACACACTATTTAGTTGCGCCAATGCCAAATGCTCACCCAGAACTTGAACTTGTCAAATATTTTTAAATGCAACATCACAATGCTATATTTAGCAAACAGTGATGTAAGATTGTATAGCATATGATTGGTCAACACAGCAAAACGTTTTTAAGTTACTTCAAAAGGTGAAGTTCATGCTTCCTTTAGAATTTCCCCCTAAACTGAGCACTAAACCGTGGTAATTGATGTGGACAGTTTGGGTTTGTGAGTTTTAGACTTTGTACATGAAGCTATTCTTAGAGGGGATTTTTAGCTTTAGCCCTTTGAGTCAACAGTATTGCTCACTCTGTTTGTACCTCTGAGATATTTATGAGATGAGATGACATCTCGACCAAACATGAAACTCGGCTCTTATTCCTAGAGCAAGATTAGCCCGTGTATGAGTGTATTGTTAAGTGTTAAAAGCGGGTCTCCTGCGTGTGACTTAGTGAATAAGTGTGGTGAACTTTTCAACTACCCTTTGGCAAAAGGATGCAGTGATTATACATTTTCCTCACAGTTTATGCGTGCGTCATGAACCCGCTCACATGCAAGCGTGGAACACTCGCACACTCCAAGATATCCAAATCCCAGTTATTTTGAGTTTAGTTAGTTGTGGCAGAGTGGGAATGGATTGCATTACTGAGAGGTATTCCAGTCCCTGCACGGCAACCAGCAATTATACAACCAAACCACAGAACAAAGATCGGGCCATCATACCCTTAATATGATTGAAATTATTCAGAAAAGGCAAGATAAATAAGGCTTTCAGTAAAAGATAAACAGCAAGATAAACCTATAAGAACCAGTAAGTACGCTGCATTGCTTACTTGGCTGCAGTTTTTTTTAAAGAAGTCTCTTTTTTCCTCTTTTTTTTTTTACCAAAGCTGCATTTATTTGATTAAAAATACAGCAAAAATAGTAATATAATAGTAATATTTGTATTTTAATATATATTTTAAAATGTAATTTATTCCTGTGAATTTTCAGCATCATTACTCCAGTCTGTCACATGATCCTTCAGAAATCATTCTGTATTTTCTGCTCTAGAAACGTGTATTATTATTATTAATTAATTATTATTATTATCAATGTTGCAAACATTTGTGCTGCTTAATATTTTTGTGGAATTCTTTTTTTTCAGAATAATTTTGATGAATAGAAAGTTCAAAAGAACATAATTTATTTGGGATAGCGTTATGAATCTCTTTACGCGTGATGAATATAATGTGTCTGTTCTGGAATAAAGTATTATATGTAGGAAAATTTTATTCACGGGATGCAGCCGTTTTTAAAACTGTGTTTTTGGCGCCATCAGCTGATCAGATCTGATACGTGTGAGTGTGTGTGTATGAATTCATGAAATGTCTCAAACTGAAAACGTGGCTGTTTTTAGACACAATCTGTCTCCCTCTTTCTCTCTCTTTAGTGTGACTGTGGTATTAAAAGTTCAGGAACAGTGTTGAAGTCTTTGACCTCCACAGACTTCTCAGTGTACGGACATAACTTTACTCTCTGTGTAATCCCTCGCTCTCTCCTTTCCTCCAAACCTGACTCATCCAGCTAACATTTTCTGTCATCTCTTTAACATTTACAGTGTCAGTCCATGATTTGAAACTAGTTCATATATTAGGACCAACAGGACAAAAACTTGTCTCGTTTTTAGTATTCTAGCCACTGTGGTAAACATCGGTCGCTAATGCTAGTTAGCAATGTGTAAAGCTGGATAGTGTCAGTTGCTCTTAAAGTTTTTTCGCTCCACCAGCTTTTGTTTGGTTCTACAATGTTTTTCCTCATGGAAGAAGTGAAATTGCTGAATGGAATCTGGCCTACAGCATCCAGCTCTCTCTGTGTGTGTGTGTGTTGGTTCATATTCCTCAGGGGAGCCTGTTAAACAGCATCTGGTCCTTAGCCAAATTCCGCTTGTTAGAAACCAACTAGTCAGCTCACACACTTCCCCTCTCGCTGTTTTATTCCTTATTCATTCAATCTGAATTTTTTTTTTTTTTTACCTTTTCTATTTTAAATCTCGTTTATTGCCTTCATTCCTTTCCCACAATTTTCTTCAGCACCCCACAGCTTCCTTTCCACGTTCTTCTACTTCTCCTTCTCCTTTACATTTACTTTATTTATCAGATAGAAGAGAAAGACAAACAAACAAACAGCAAAAATGATGCACACACACACACACACAAACACACACACACACACACACACACACATAGGGCCCTATTTTAACGACACACACACACACACATTGTGTTTTCTATGGGAATTTCCATAGACCTACTGCTTTTTATAATGTACAAACTGTATTCTATCCCTTAACCCAAAACCTACCCATCACAGAAAAATGTCTGCATTTTTACATTTTCAAAACACATAATTTAGTTTGATTTATAAGCGGTTTTCCTCTGGGACCAAAAAATGTCCCGACACGGAAAAGGATTTTGGATATTGCCATCTTTGTGGGGACATTTTGTCCTCATAACATGGTTTACCTAAACCACACACACACACACACACACACACACACACACACACACACACACACACACACACACACACACACACACACACACACACACACACATACATACACACACACACACACACACACACACACACATATACACACACACACACACACACACACACAGAAAAAGAGACAGAAAGAGACTTTCTGCTTGTGCGTGCGTGCGTGCGTGCGTGCGTGCGTGCGTGCGTGCGTGCGTGCGTGTGTGTGTGTGTGTGTGTGTGTGAATTAATTATTTTACTTAGCACTTACAAATTATTGGTTGCACTTTATTTAACAGTGTCATTGTTACATGTAGGTACTGAAGTAATTACTATAAATTATGCATAATTAACCCTAAACCAAGCCCTCATCCTAACCCTGTGGTATTTACATGTAGTTAATTACTATTACTAAATGCTTAAATGTATAATTACACTGTAATACTGACACCTTAAAATAAAGTGTAACCAAATGATTTAATTACATGCATGAACAAACTTGTACTGACCTGACAAGGCAGTAAATTAGCAAATGTGATAAGAAAATAAGAGAACAAAACTTTTGAACAATACAGCTTTATTAATTATTCATAATTAATTATTAATTATTCATGTGTGCAAAATGAGGCTGAAAAATCAGTGTATGCAAAAATGAACTGGTAACACTTTACAATAAGGTTCATTAGTTGATGTATTAACTAACATGAACTAACCATGAGCAATACATTTGTTACTGTTTTTGTTAATCTTTGTTAACGTTAGTTAATAGAAATACCGCTGTTCATTGTTAGTTCATGTTAGTTCACAGTGCATTAACCAATGTGCACAAGATTTTAATAAAGTATTACTAAATGTTGAAATGAACATTAACAAAGATTATTAAATGCTGTATATGTGCAATTCATTATTAGTTCATGTTAGCTAATGTAGTTAACTAATGTTAACTAGCGAACCTTATTGTAAAGTGTTACCAATGAACTAAAAAATGCTTTATAAAAAATATGTTTTTCAGGATTATATACTTTTATTATTATTATTATTGGGATCTTTGAAATATCTCAAATGTCTCCCATTCCTGTTCTCGAAGTCATTTTCACTCTATCTTTCTGTTTGTGAACCCGTCTCACTCTCTCTGTTTACCCGTCTGTCTGCGTTCAGTTTTAATACATGTAGCTGTCTGAATGCAAACGTCTTCCCTCTGCTGTATTAATAGAAGAGCATGTGTAATGATAGAACCACCTGGCTAAAACAGCAAACGGATCTAACACATTCACATACTCTCTCTCTCTCTCTCTCTCTCTCTCTCTCTCTCTCTCTCTCTCTCTCTCTCTCTCTCTCTCTCATTTTATCACACTCGCATGCTTCTCACAAACTACTCAGTGCCTTATCTTCACACAAACACATGCACACACTTTCCCACGCATCTAAACACAGCTAGTTACATCTCTGGAGAGTTTCCCCCATTCCTGTTTTAACACCCGACCCAACATAATAATATCTCGCATCAGGAGCACATAAACTTTTATATCTGATAACCTTTAATGAGCCGCCTCACTTATAAATTATTATATGCAATCATAGTAATTAGATCGATGTGTTTTGGAATTTGTAAAATGTGCCTGGAGTAAATATATGATAAAGATATTGACCTGCCTAATAATATGTAATAATAAGAAGAATTTTATTAGCTTTGCAATTTTGTTACTTTTGAAGTTTCTGATTGAAATAAAGCCTATATTTTATTTTATTGAGGACTATATGTGTATTATGTTATATGAACGTGTGTGTGTGTGTGTGTGTGTGTGTGTGTGTGTGTGTGTGTGTGTGTGTGTGTGTGTGTGGACTTTACTGAGGCATCAGAGAACAGCTGTGTTTGTTCACACTCCTTCAGGGCTTGTGAGAGAGGCGCAGATGATTATCAATACAGCATTGTGTGTGTGTGATCCTGCTAAATGACTGTACGCACTGTCCATGAGCACACAGCTGATGATGATGACACTGCCAGCAGTACTACGGACCCCCTCCCACCCCCCAGCCTGCGACCTCAGGGTTACCTTCGTTCCCACAGCCCCAATGTACACGTCCTCATGGCTTGCCATGGGAACCCACAGGCTTTATGGACATCTCCAGCCCCTCCTGCTGCCTGTCAGCGGAGAGTGAAAAGGCCTCTTGGGTAAATATTTCATTTTCAGGTCTAAGATCAGTTTAGTTCTCTTCAATTGGGCTGCTCGTTCTCCTTTGATCAAATTTCATGTGTTTATATATATACGTGACGTCAAATATATACCATCAGATTAGGCATAAAAAGCCCTGAATAGCTAAATCACAACTCTGTAAAGGTCTCAGCAGGAAAAACACACATGATGTACAGTATATGAAATAGGTTTTGCAGGGATTTCACATTCAACCAGTAAGAGCGGAGTGTGAAGGTTGAATTAGCAGAGCAATGGCACAGCTGTACATAAAATATAGCAATCCGCACAACATAATGGGAGATACCTGGGTTCAAAAGTGGACAAATTGTTGGTGCGCGTCTCGCTGGCTCATACTGTGACCAGGACAGCAAGTCTTTGTGGTGTTTCCAGAGCTATAGTATCCAGGGTAATGTTGGCGGATCAGCATGATAATGCACCAATACACACAGCGAGACATGTGACAGAATGGTTTGATGAACAAAAGTCTTCCTGCACAGTCACCACCCAGACAGCAACTTAGTGTCGGCCCAGATCTGGGCCACATCTGGTACATGTGGATTCAGTGCGTACCAGATGTGGGACGTAGCGATCATCAATAATCAATTATTGTGGTTTCAGTTTCACTTTCCATTGTTTCCAACCCCTGTTGATGTTTTACACACTTGAACTTCAGTGTGCTCTTCACACCTTCTTTGAAGTCAGTCAGCGTGTTGTTTATGAAATAATAAATCACAATGCCTTTGTCCCGCGTGTATAGATGTAAAATGAAAAGTGACACCGGATTTCATCGAACGATGCTTTCACAGCTTGATTATCTTTTCCAACAATTGTTCTTGAACTCTCATATAAAAATAATCAATATGGTTATCAATATGGTTATTAAACGAAATGTGCATTTCAGATGCCGTCACGTATCATGACCTCATCATCTGCAGAGAGAAACTGCCACTCAGAATACACGCATACGTATTCAGCTAACCTCTGTTGTAAGAGCACTGTCGTTTTTGTCAATAAAAATGAAAAGTACCCAATTGACACAACATGCTGTTTTTTTTCATGTAAAAACCAAAAAGGGGCAACAAGATATAAGACAATGGCATATAGAGGGCTAAAAAAACAAAAACAATATGAATAAATAATCTATAAAGAATAATAGTAATATTAATATTATGAAGATGCTAATATACTAATATTCATGAAAATATATATAATTGAAAATGTTATTTATAACACAATTAAGGTCCTATATAGCACTTTCAAAGCATGGTTCTTTATGGAACCTTATAAAAAGAGTTCTATTTAGCACCAAAAAGGGTTCTGCTGTTGTTACAAGCCAAAGACGATTTGGTACTGTTTAGAACCATTTTTTCTTAAGAGTGCAACTTGTCATGAAAATGTTTCCGTTAAAACAATTAAAAGCTTCATATAATCAGTGCTCTATCTATGGCCCATTCGTATAATTAATTACAAAAACATTTATACTGCCTATAAACAGCTCTGGGGATTCAATGATATGACTTGCAGTAGTCCTAATTCACAATGTCACCAGCAGGGTGCAGCATTTAAACATGTATGTCTAACGATTTAGCATGATGACATTTTCTGTACAAAAAGTAAACATCTTTCAAACGGAAGTCGCTTCCTTGTAAATACCAACATTTGTCATGTACGTTTTCACTAACTGAGTGTGCAGGACAAATTCCTGTGTTAAATAATTTATAAACCACGCTGAAAAATCGTTATGCTGTTTCATATGAGGCCCATTTCATGTTGTTTTATTAATGTTTGTGACCACTTGGTGGAGCTATGTCTTAAGAAAAGGCTTAGGTAATGTTGAGGCAGTCTGGAGGAAACAGTCCTAAAACCGGAAATGTTTTTAAACTTTTTACTTCTGGCAATTGTGTTTAGGCTTCAAAGTTCATGAAAGTTGTGTTGGTTTGTGAAGATTCTCTTGATAAACAAAATGTGTAAGAATCACAAACTTTTGTTGGCCACAGAGCTTCTGGAACCAGGATGATGCCTAAGGAAGCATGCCGTTAGTTTTTACTGTTGTGCTGATGATACTCAGCTCTATATTTCTTGCACCCAATCACAAAATTAACACAATTCATAGATGATATAACAAATTGGATGACTAATTTCCTACAATTTGGCTTAAGTTTCTAAGAACAAAAACCTAAGCACGTAGAAACCTAGAATACTGTCTTTGGGCCCTATTTTAACGATCTAAGCGAATTGTCTAAAGTGCAGTGCGCAAGTTCACTTAGGGCGTGTCTGAATCGACTTTTGCTAGTTTAACGACGGGAAAAATGCGCCAGGCGTATGGTCTAAAAGGGTCTCTGTTCTCTTAATGAGTAATGGGTGTGTTTTGGGATTTACGTGCGTTAAACCAATCAGATTCTCATCTCCCATTCCCTTTAAATGCCAGTTGCGCTCGCGCCATGGTGGATTTGCTATTTACACGATGGAATTTAATAGTGGAAAGATCTAACGCATCTCTAGAGCGCAAACGGAACTTCTCATGCGCGAAGTAAAAGTGTGCAAGCAGACCATATGGGACAAGCCGGATTCCACCATGGTCCATATCTTTATGTATACAATAATAATCTTTTACATTGTAATCCTTTTATTTTAAATATTTGGCATGTTTGTTTGCTGCTGTGTGTCCCTGTGTGTTTAATAAGCAGAGTGTACATGCGTTGGTGACCCGGCAATGGGCGCACATTACTATTGCGCTCTTTAAATAACAAAACAAAAATATTGTGCCATTGACTTTAGACCAGGTTTCAGTTGGTCAATGGCGCAGTCTATTTCTGTTGCTTTAAACTAGCAACGCGCCAACAATGTGCCTGAACACACCGCGGTTTCAGAACAGCGCGCCCAATGGGCACACAAATGGGCGCACATGCATTTGCTATTTAAACAACGTGACGCAGGACATGAAAATGATAACTGTATCGGACTGAAACTAGCAAAAAACACTTGCGTCGCGCTTGGTGCTGCATTGCGATGGGTGTAAGATAGGGCCCTAACACTTGATGGATGTTCTGTCAAGTCTTCGTCGTCAGTTCGCTTGCTCTTTTGATACAAATCTTTCATTTGAAACATATGCCGACATTACGACATATGCTCTCAGCTCCAGCTGGTCCAAAACGCAGCAGCTAGAGTTCTTACTAGAACCAGGAAGTATCACCATAGCCCCGGTCTGTCAAACTGCATTTGCTCCCTATTAAACGTTGCATACATTTTTAATATCTTTACATACAAAGCACTAAATGGTTTAGCTCTCCAGTACATTCTGACCAACATTCATACCTATCAAAATACAGTCTTCTAAGCATTGTTCGGGAAGCAGGCACACTGTCAGTTTCAAAAACATATCTTTTAACCTGGCATACATATAGCACATTATCAATTTCTATAATTCAAATCATGTAAAATGATTGTTAGGCTGCATTAACTGGGTTAGCTGATGATCAGGTGTTATGGAAAGTGTTCTCGTCCTGATGTACTTGTTATATCAAAAGAAGAATGGCAACTACGCTAATATTAGTCTCTCTGTTTATCCTGAGTTTACCGTAGTCAGCCGGTTCGTATCCAGATCAGATGGAGGACCTGCGTCTAGACACACGACCACAGCGCATGACGTAGTCAACCGGATCCGGTCCGTATCCAGATCAGATGGAGGACCTGCGTCTAGACACGATGTGTTGTGCAATTGTGCAATTGTGCAATTCTGCAATTGCTTGTTGTGTATTGCACAACTTGTGCGAAAAGGAGAGGCAAATATTTTTACAACCAGGCCCTGAGCAGTACCACCAAAACCTATACCACAACCACCTCATCAGTCATCACCCAAATAAAGGTCCACCAAACGCAGAGGCAGCAGCTATCCGCCAAGCTCTACTTAGATATGTGGCAATTAGAGTCTGCCAGTAGTACAACAGCAAGCTATATAGTCTCAGTAAAGAAATACTTGATATCAACTTTAGATTTGTATGATTATGTATTCCCTCCAAATAATTGTTTTGCCTATTTTCTTTCTTGGGGGCGCTCTCATTTTATAGGTTTTTTCAATTTGTATAGTGTAGTGATTGTGCTCTAGAATGCAGACAATTGTATTGTCATCTGTAAGTGGCCAGGCCAGTCTAAACCTCAAGCCATTTTCAGTACAGTGGGGTAAAGCTACAGCACATTTTCAAAAACAGTTTAGCGTAGGAGTTTGTGACAACAAATGATGCAAGGGAATCTCTTTGCTTACAAACTAGTCTTTCAGCTTTATTGCATGTTTCTTATCGGGAAGCTGGCACAGAATGGCCACAATTGGCTGACAACAAAATCTTCTCAGTGCATTTTCAGTACAGTATTTCCATTGAAAAAATAAACAAATATATAATGCAAACTGTTCCACATTGTACAATTCAAAAGAAACACGCAATGCTCGATTACCGGTAATTGTTCTGTATTGTAAAATACTAAACAAAGACAATAACTCTTCTCCTAAACTGTGTTTAAGGCTTCAAAGATATAGTGGATCTTTGTTTTCATGTAATAGATACCAAAGTACTTACAACATTCCCCTACCCTCCTGTACAAACACACTAAAAGTGCCATTTAAAAATACAACTGAATAAAACGTTCAGTTACAAATTCTGGAACTTTATTCCCCTCACCCAATGATTTGGCTCTTAAAAAGGTGGAGTCAGTTCTGGAGAAAGCTTAATGTCAAAATAACTTTTTGTCAAAATCAGTGAATATCACCTCAAGATCCACTGCCTGTCTGTACTGTGTGTGCGCTGAACAAAAGTTCAGTGTTAATACATAACCTAGGCTCTGTAAATCAGCATGTTAGCAACGATGGCCCCTTTGTTTACATACCAGTTTACAGAGCCTAGGGTGTGCATTAACACCAAGTTTTTTTGCGCAATAAGTTTGAACAGATAGCGGATCGTGAGGAGATATTTACTGATGTTGACCACAAGCATTCTCCAGAATCGCTGACTCCACCTTTAACAACTTACTCTACTGTAAGTTAAGATAAGCAGTAAATGTCAAGTTAGGTTTCATGTGAGGAGATGAGTGTGCAGCATCAGATGTGGGTGGTTGGGGAGTGGGTGGGAGCGTGGTGGTAGGTAAATTGGTGTTGGCCTTGAAATGTATTGTATTTGCCCCTACTTTGTTGTTGGCTCATACCAGCTATGACTTGAGTGGCTTCTGCATGCCTCTCGGCTGCATTGGCACACCGCTCAAGAAACTGAAATGACTGTGGTGATGGACTCCAATGATTTTTGATCTTGTGCTGCCTGCTCACGTTGTTGATCGAGAAAGGACATGTAGATGGATCTCATCTCCCCTGCATCATTCTTTCTTGGGTCTCTCTTTGATTGGCGTTGCCATAATCTTGGTGGGGTACTCGGTGTGGCCGATTCTCCAATGGGCAAGGATTTGTCTTGTGCTTCCATAGTTGCAGACACGTTGGCATCACTCAAGCTGCATGTTCCATCTCCTGACTCTTCTGTAAAAAGAATAATGTTCTTAGTCAGAGTGAAGTTATCACAAATTACCCTTTTACTTTGATGTAGGGGAAGGTTTCATGAAAATATGGTTGGTTGAATTAGTCATACAACACATTATATCTACACAAGTTGTTTATTTAAGTTTACTTAAAATGTTTTGGTTGATTTGTTGATGGTTGATGGTGTTATTTGCAGTGCTATATGTCCTCATGTAGTTTGTTTTATTGCGTTTTATTGACAGCTGAACAGTCACTGTTGTTTCTAACTCAAGTCAGACTTTGCCTTCCCCTGTTCAGGGATACATAATGTGCAGCTTATGCATTCATTTATATGGTAAAACAATTTGAGCAACCCTAACCATAACCATACACAATGTAAAGCCCCAGTGTTGATTTCTTTTTAAACGTATATATGTGGGGTTTATTCACTAACACTTGAAACTATAAAATAATCTTCATACCCGTAGACTCTGTAACGTCTCCCTCATCATTGCTCTGTTTCTCATCAGTAATTGAAGTCTTGGCTAAAATGAACAAGATACAAACGTGAAATGACGTACAGTCCGGATCAAAGCTTAACGCGTTCCTCAAAGTAAATGAGTTACCTGAGCCGTTAATATTAGAAGCCAAGGAAGCTACGATGGGCCTTTGGCCGAGGATCTGATCCATCTCATCAAAAAGGTCGAACTTGCCTTTAATTTGTTTTATTCGCGGTACCGCTGCGAGACAACTCTCTTTTTTGACTCATGTATCGCTGTTTGAGCACCTTCTATTTACTTCGGAGGACGTCCCACGGCTTGTCGTAACCTTTGTTGGCCATTTCCTTCGCGAGTTCCTGATAAATTATGGCATTTCTTAGATTTTTGCTATCTAAAATAGCCAATATATTTTTCTGGTAAATTAAATTCAACAATTATCTCGTCTCCTCGTTTGTCCACTTACAGTACATCTGTCTATGTTGACACCCGCCATGTGTGCGCAAAAAGAGCGGAAATACTGGGCGGAAATTAACTAAAACTTCTTCTTTTATGTTTTGTGGCGGGTTGCAACCATAAAATGACCTAAAACTTAATCGCAATTCATTATTTATTCGGCAAATAATGTTCCCATCAGCGTTTATCGCATAAGCCATATATCAATCAAGATAAAATCCGATGAGACCGAACGCATTTCATTTGAGTCGATATTCATGAAATTCAATCGAATTTTACTGTTTCCATAAGGCATTTATCATTCGATATCACTTAATTCGGATAAAAACATGTGGATGGAAACATAGCTAGAGGCTATCCACACGATTGCAACTGTGACATTGATTTTATATAACAGTTCAACAAACAAAATATTAATATTAAGTGATGTTCATTTTCAACACAGTTGTAAGTATTTTTTACAACAAAATTATGTCAAAATAACTTTTTGTCAAAATCAGTGAATATCACCTCACGATCCACTACCTGTCTGTACTGTGTGTGCGCTGAACAAAAGTTCAGTGTTAATACATAACCTAGGCTCTGTAAATCAGCATGTTGCTAGCTACGATGGCCCCTTTGTTTACATACCAGTTTACAGAGCCTAGGGTGTGCATTAACACCAAGTTTTTTTTGCGCAATAAGTTTGGACAGATAGCGGATCGTGAGGAGATATTTATAGCATTCTCCAGAATCGCTGACTCAACCTTTAACAACTTACTCTACTGTAAGTTAAGATAAGCAGTGAATGGCAAGTTAGGTTTCATGTGAGGAGATGAGTGTGCAGCATCAGATGTGGGTGGTTGGGGAGTGGGTGGGAGCGTGGTGGTAGGTAAATTGGTGTTGGCCTTGAAATGTATTGTAATTGCCCCTACTTTGTTGTTGGCTCATACCAGCTATGACTTGAGTGGCTTCTGCATGCCTCTCGGCTGCATTGGCACACCGCTCAAGAAACTGAAATGACTGTGGTGATGGACTCCAGTGATTTTTGATCTTGTGCTGCCTGCTCACGTTGTTGATCGAGAAAGGACATGTAGATGGATCTCATCTCCCCTGCATCATTCTTTCTTGGGTCTCTCTTTGATTGGCGTTGCCATAATCTTGGTGGGGTACTCGGTGTGGCCGATTCTCCAATGGGCAAGGATTTGTCTTGTGCTTCCATAGTTGCAGACACGTTGGCATCACTCAAGCTGCATGTTCCATCTCCTGACTCTTCTGTAAAAAGAATAATGTTCTTAGTCAGAGTGAAGTTATCACAAATTACCCTTTTACTTTGATGTAGGGGAAGGTTTCATGAAAATATGGTTGGTTGAATTAGTCATACAACACATTATATCTACACAAGTTGTTTATTTAAGTTTACTTAAAATGTTTTGGTTGATTTGTTGATGGTTGATGGTGTTATTTGCAGTGCTATATGTCCTCATGTAGTTTGTTTTATTGCGTTTTATTGACAGCTGAACAGTCACTGTTGTTTCTAACTCAAGTCAGACTTTGCCTTCCCCTGTTCAGGGATACATAATGTGCAGCTTATGCATTCATTTATATGGTAAAACAATTTGAGCAACCCTAACCATAACCATACACAATGTAAAGCCCCAGTGTTGATTTCTTTTTAAACGTATATATGTGGGGTTTATTCACTAACACTTGAAACTATAAAATAATCTTCATACCCGTAGACTCTGTAACGTCTCCCTCATCATTGCTCTGTTTCTCATCAGTAATTGAAGTCTTGGCTAAAATGAACAAGATACAAACGTGAAATGACGTACAGTCCGGATCAAAGCTTAACGCGTTCCTCAAAGTAAATGAGTTACCTGAGCCGTTAATATTAGAAGCCAAGGAAGCTACGATGGGCCTTTGGCCGAGGATCTGATCCATCTCATCAAAAAGGTCGAACTTGCCTTTAATTTGTTTTATTCGCGGTACCGCTGCGAGACAACTCTCTTTTTTGACTCATGTATCGCTGTTTGAGCACCTTCTATTTACTTCGGAGGACGTCCCACGGCTTGTCGTAACCTTTGTTGGCCATTTCCTTCGCGAGTTCCTGATAAATTATGGCATTTCTTAGATTTTTGCTATCTAAAATAGCCAATATATTTTTCTGGTAAATTAAATTCAACAATTATCTCGTCTCCTCGTTTGTCCACTTACAGTACATCTGTCTATGTTGACACCCGCCATGTGTGCGCAAAAAGAGCGGAAATACTGGGCGGAAATTAACTAAAACTTCTTCTTTTATGTTTTGTGGCGGGTTGCAACCATAAAATGACCTAAAACTTAATCGCAATTCATTATTTATTCGGCAAATAATGTTCCCATCAGCGTTTATCGCATAAGCCATATATCAATCAAGATAAAATCCGATGAGACCGAACGCATTTCATTTGAGTCGATATTCATGAAATTCAATCGAATTTTACTGTTTCCATAAGGCATTTATCATTCGATATCACTTAATTCGGATAAAAACATGTGGATGGAAACATAGCTAGAGGCTATCCACACGATTGCAACTGTGACATTGATTTTATATAACAGTTCAACAAACAAAATATTAATATTAAGTGATGTTCATTTTCAACACAGTTGTAAGTATTTTTTACAACAAAATTATGTCAAAATAACTTTTTGTCAAAATCAGTGAATATCACCTCACGATCCACTACCTGTCTGTACTGTGTGTGCGCTGAACAAAAGTTCAGTGTTAATACATAACCTAGGCTCTGTAAATCAGCATGTTGCTAGCTACGATGGCCCCTTTGTTTACATACCAGTTTACAGAGCCTAGGGTGTGCATTAACACCAAGTTTTTTTTGCGCAATAAGTTTGGACAGATAGCGGATCGTGAGGAGATATTTATAGCATTCTCCAGAATCGCTGACTCAACCTTTAACAACTTACTCTACTGTAAGTTAAGATAAGCAGTGAATGGCAAGTTAGGTTTCATGTGAGGAGATGAGTGTGCAGCATCAGATGTGGGTGGTTGGGGAGTGGGTGGGAGCGTGGTGGTAGGTAAATTGGTGTTGGCCTTGAAATGTATTGTAATTGCCCCTACTTTGTTGTTGGCTCATACCAGCTATGACTTGAGTGGCTTCTGCATGCCTCTCGGCTGCATTGGCACACCGCTCAAGAAACTGAAATGACTGTGGTGATGGACTCCAGTGATTTTTGATCTTGTGCTGCCTGCTCACGTTGTTGATCGAGAAAGGACATGTAGATGGATCTCATCTCCCCTGCATCATTCTTTCTTGGGTCTCTCTTTGACTGGCGTTGCCATAATCTTGGTGGGGTACTCGGTGTGGCCGATTCTCCAATGGGCAAGGATTTGTCTTGTGCTTCCATAGTTGCAGACACGTCGGCATCACTCAAGCTGCATGTACCATCTCCTGACTCTTCTGTAAAAAGAATAATGTTCTTAGTCAGAGTGAAGTTATCACAAATTACCCTTTTACTTTGATGTAGGGGAAGGTTTCATGAAAATATGGTTGGTTGAATTAGTCATACAACACACACAAGTTGTTTATTTAAGTTTGCATAAAATGTTTTGGTTGATTTGTTGATGGTTGATGGTGTTATTTGCAGCGCTATATTTCCTCATGTAGTTTGTTTTATTGCGTTTTATTGAAAAACAGCTGAACAGTCACTGTTGTTTCTAACTCAAGTCAGGCTTTGCCTTCCCCTGTTCAGGGATACATAATGTGCAGCTTATGCATTCATTTATATGGTAAAACAATTTGAGCAACCCTAACCATAACCATACACAATGTAAAGCCCCAGTATTGATTTCTTTTTAAACGTATATATGTGGGGTTTATTCACTAACACTTGAAACTATAAAATAATCTTCATACCCGTAGACTCTGTAACGTCTCCCTCATCATTGCTCTGTTTCTCATCAGTAATTGAAGTCTTGGCTAAAATGAACAAGATACAAACGTGAAATGACGTACAGTCCGGATCAAAGCTTAACGCGTTCCTCAAAGTAAATGAGTTACCTGAGCCGTTAATATTAGAAGCCAAGGAAGCTACGATGGGCCTTTGGCCGAGGATCTGATCCATCTCATCAAAAAGGTCGAACTTGCCTTTAATTTGTTTTATTCGCGGTACCGCTGCGAGACAACTCTCTTTTTTGACTCATGTATCGCTGTTTGAGCACCTTCTATTTACTTCGGAGGACGTCCCACGGCTTGTCGTAACCTTTGTTGGCCATTTCCTTCGCGAGTTCCTGATAAATTATGGCATTTCTTAGATTTTTGCTATCTAAAATAGCCATTATATTTTTCTGGTAAATTAAATTCAACAAGTATCTCGTCTCCTCATTTGTCCACTTACATCAGGTCTATGTTGACACCCGCCATGTGTGCGCAAAAAGAGCGGAAATACTGGGCGGAAATTAACTAAAACTTCTTCTTTTATGTTTTGTGGCGGGTTGCAACCATAAAATGACCTAAAACTTAATCGCAATTCATTATTTATTCGGCAAATATAGGGATGGCTGACGCGAAACAGTCGTTCCGAAGCTTTGCGAGATCCCGAAGCGCAGATGATTCGAAACACTGATTCGAAGCGTGATTCAAAACACCCATGTCACGTGACTATGGCCAAACGAAGCCTCGAAGTGTTTCACTAAGTGTTTCATCAGGTGTGATCCGCCGAATCAGCGTTTGATTGACACGGTCGGAAACAGACCACACAAGCGCACATCTGTATAAAAGTGAAATTAACGCATATTGACCTCGTGGGTTTTTGTGAGAGTAGTTTGATTTTGAGATAGCGGATTTTTGGTGATATAGTGACATTTATAGTGCGATTTGTTTAGTTATATTTAGGCTTACATTTAAATTTACACAACACATTGACTGATAGGCTAGAGACACAGAGTATACATATAGTGACACATTAATAGATACATAGATATAAATATAGACAGCTAGATTAATAGATAGATAGATAGATAGATAGATAGATAGATAGATATATAGATAGATTAAAATAGGCTACATATATAAATACATAGATAGATTGTAGATACATATTATATATCTAAATACATAGATAGATTGTAGATACATATTATATATCTAATTACATAGATAGATTGTAGATACATATCTAGATAGATTTGGATAGATAGATAAAATGGAGGCTCCCCAGAAGAGATGCCGTACATCTGTGGTGTGGGAGCATTTCCATTTAGAAACCCCAAATAAAGTGAGATGTGTGTATTGTGATCGGCAGCTTGCCTACTGCAACAATACATCATCCATGATGCGCCATTTGAGGAGCTGATGCCACAGTGGAAGTGAAAAAATACATCAACGATGCGTATTTGCCCAGAACTCATGATCCACTAACTTACTGGAAAGAGAGAGCAGTAATCTTTCCTCATTTGTTTGTCCTGGCTAAAAAATGTCTTTGTATACCAGCAACAAGTGTCTCTTGTGAGGATTTTTTCAAAGGCTGGAGAAATTATCTGTAAAAAAAGAAGTAGGCTAAGTCCTTCCACAGCAGAGAAATTAATATTTTTGAAATATCTAAAAAAGTGAGACATTGTGGCTTGATTTATTTTATTAATATTCATTTTGCAGGACCAAAATAGCATTATGCACAGTGAGGAGCCTAGGTTACAAGCTTCACATATTAGAAAAATACAATAATAAAAAAACAACACATTTTTTTTAATGGCTCGTCAAGGTTGTTTCAGGATCAACACCTGCAAGTGACCACTAGGTGTCACCGTGGAGACGGGTGTCGGATTGATTCGAAGCCTCGAAACAATATGAACCATTTGGTTCAACTGTTTCATTGCTTCACGAAGCCTCGATCTGCCCATCACTAGGCAAATAATGTTCCCATCAGCGTTTATCGCATAAGCCATATATCAATCAAGATAAAATCCGATGAGACCGAACGCATTTCATTTGAGTCGATATTCATGAAATTCAATCGAATTTTACTGTTTCCATAAGGCATTTATCATTCGATATCACTTAATTCGGATAAAAACATGTGGATGGAAACATAGCTAGAGGCTATCCACACGATTGCAACTGTGACATTGATTTTATATAACAGTTCAACAAACAAAATATTAATATTAAGTGATGTTAATTTTCAACACAGTTGTAAGTATTTTTTACAACAAAATAATATCTCCACCGAAAGCCACAGCAGTGTTTGTGAACGAATCTGCATCTGCGGCTTTGAACGAATCATTAGAGTCAACGATTCAATGATTAATTCATAAATACAGCCACTTGCATCGGTACTGAATGAATGACTTGATGACTCGCCACCTACTGGCGGTTTTAAATTAATATTTAAAAGCATGACTTCGTTTTTACCATCATTGCATATTTCTCTATTGAATTTTTTATTTATTTAAACCATTATTTATTTTATAAAGGTATTTGTAAAGGAAATGAACTGGAACAATCTATTTAAGGGGGCAAATATTGTCCCTTACTGAAAAGGGTGTGACTGAAGAGTGGTACGCAGAAGGATGTTAAAAGCCTTATGGGGTACAACTCTAAAAAGTTTGAGAACCACTGGGACTGGGTTAAGGAATAGAACAAAATAAACACAGCACAATAAACACCAGAAAGTAGGCATAGGCCTAATATACAGAGGTCACTTACAAAGTTAGGTTAAAGATACAAACAAAGAGGGTTTCAAACTATCTAAGCATATCAATAACAATATAGAATTTACAGACTGAGCTGAAGAGTAATATTCAGATAAAAAATGTGTTTTTGAAGGAGAGAAGGGTGGATGTTTGACGGATGTCTTGAGGAAGAGCATTCCACAACCTCAGAGCCACTACGGACTACGCTAAAAGACTCCCATGGTTACCAGACTATTGAAACTGACTGAATATGACACAGCCCCACCTAATATATTTTTCACCAGCCGCCATGCACTGCCCCCAACTGAGCCTGGTTTCTCCCAAGGTTTTTTTCTCCATTCTGTCACCTGATGGAGTTTGGGTTCCTTGTCACTGTGGGTTCTGGTTTGCTATGACTGGGACACTTTAATGTTCAACAATATTATTGATCTGCCTGCATTGTCAGTTTGTCACCATAGTATGAGAACTGAACCAAGCTTGACGATGGCATCACTGTTTGCAGAACTGCTGTAGGCTATAAATTAACTAAACTAAACCGTATGTTTTTCTTTATCATCTCTTCCTCTTTACTAGTTAATACTAAATAAACATTAATGAACATGAAAAGGTATGTTGAAAGATCCCTAACAACTTACTGAAATGTTGGGTGAATGCAGAAAGAGAGAAAGGGCGCGTTTCATTTCGTGCACAGGCATATGAACGCATGTTAACGCGTGACGCGGTTATCTTTTCCGAGCTGCAGTTTATAATCAAACACCGTCGCCCTTTGTCGTTTATCAAACGTTATAAATAGTTGTATTTCACTCTCACTTTTTTTGTCAGGCACAAAGTAACACACAGAACACAGCCCTGAAAGTGGCTGGCATTAGCAAGCCACAGAAAGACCCAAATATACACTGGGTTAGACATACAGACAGACTAGATGCACATCAAATTAAGTTTACTGTTGTTTGCTGACATCAAACTTGGAGAGGAGAGAACACATGTCTGCCTGACTGCTGTTCCCGCAATTCAAATAAACTTTGATCGACACGCTTTGACACGAGTGGGAGGCGGGGCCTTGTAGCCTAATTTGCGTGGCCCTTCTTATTTCTCTAAACTCATCTGTATCATCTCATTTTTGCATAGACATCATGGCCGGTTGAATTCTGAAAACAATTCACTCTCTGACATCTCTTCTGCTCAAAAAAAATTCAAAGAGAGAGTTGTGGTGGCGATTTTATGATATTCATTGATCTTTAGTAAAATATAGATGATTCAAAGAATGTCACATGTGTGTCTCTCACTTGAAGTGAGAGAAGATTCTGTTTATGTACCTGGGGAGGCAGAAGGGGGAGACACTCCAGAGAACAGACGAACGAGGACCTCTGACCTAGATGTCAGAAGGCCATTTGGTGAAGGGGGGCTTAAACTAGTGACGAATCTAAACTAGAGTTATGGCTTCTTTGTCTATGAAAAAACTACTGGATGGAAAACTACTGGGAGGAAGGCTCTGGCAGGAAGAAGGCCTTGAAACTGAGATAAAAGCTGGTTCAGTCTGGGGGGGTGTCACTCTTCTGCACAGGGTAACAACTGTGTATTAGACTGCTCCTATTCTTGCAAGAATAAATACTTCTATTTTATAATTTGACTGTCTTTGAGTGTCTCCTACGCAGTGATGTTTGTTTGATGAATTTTTGCCACAACAGACTTTAGCTAGAGACATAAAGACAGCCTCATTTCAACTATAAGTTCTCATACATTTCAACCCCTGTTTAATAGCTTTTAAACCCTAACTTTTAAATACTTATACTTAATAGTAATCTTATTTCATATATGTATATATTATATGTTTTACTTATCAGCAATGCGTTTTATTTCTTTAAATTCAGTTGTGCCGTTTCATTCTCAAACAGACATTATGGGCTTTTGCAGTGCAATCTGAAAACCACGCCTCTGACATATTTCCTCTGCTCAGAAAAATTCAAAGAGCTGTGGACTTTAATCAGTTAGAGACAATAAAGACAGCCTGAGAAAAAAACATTCACTTCCTGATCACACAGCAAGCTGCATAACCACACAAAACGAGATTAAACCAGTTTAAAACGAGGTCGTTGTTTAAGGCCATGAATAACTTTACAGCTATGATTACACAGGTTATACAGCTCAATTTAAGTACATTGTTAAATATATTTTATTTGTTTCAGGAAATGCTCTTTTTAGACTCCCAGTCTGTTTTCAACATTGAACCTTGATATAAATGTGAGTTCTCCCTCTTATGTTGTTTTTCCACCAACACTTTTTAAAGAATAAAGCATTAATGACATCCACAAAACAGTAAAAATAAAAATAATTTATGTACCAAAATATAAACCCTTCTTCCGGCTAACATACATTATAATTAATTAATTGTATAAAACTACAAAATACATATATGACTTAGCAACCTTCCCCCACACACATTTATGAAAAATACCTGTGCTTTGTGAAAACAGTTTTCAGTTTAAATAGATATTCCCTGTATTTCTATATACATAATTCCATATAGCTATAGATGTTGCAGACTTTTGACACCTTGTGCATTAGAGTTGTAATTTTGAAACCCACTTCCTCAAGACCTCAAGTTCCTATTCAAGAACGTTTTATGTGTCAACTGCTCCTCAAACGATCTCCTTGCACCATCAGAACGTATTTTTGTGACCAGCTTTAAAATAATTCTTAAATAAACATCCGCCATGTTTCATGTCTTTGTAAACATAAATCTTTGTTTCTCATTTTTGTTTGTTTGTGCTCCCGTACCAGACACGGGTTTTGGGATACTTTTATGTGGACCTCTTTACGTCCTTCCAGATGTCTATTAGCTGCTGTGGGGATCCCAGGATTGTTGTAATGACCCTGAGGAAATCCTCTCGATTATATTGTCCCAGATATGCTCTAAACTGTGAAGGGTCTGGGGGGGATGAGGGTGAAATGCCCACAAGTTTCACACAAGCGCCCACATATGCGTCTTCTATGTTGAAGGCCTTTATTTCCTTGGAGGCCTCAACAATTTTTTCTGGCAGGTCATTGGAGAAAACATATCCCATTCCCAGCAGGTATGTGGGGTATTTCGGTTCGGGGTACAGCTCCTCCGACACGTACCATTTTGAGTTTTTGTCTCTGATGACAGGCCGGTCCCACATCACCATTCCAGTGATGTAGTTCTGTCTGGGTGTGTTGGGTGCCAGTAGGAGCGTCATCAAGTTGTCCATGTTTAAGTACATGTCAGAATCGACCTTCATACTGAAATTGGCTTGAGGGCAACGAGTGGCCAACCAGTCCATGATCACCATCGTCTTTATGGTCAGGTTGAAGTACGAGTCCACAAAGTTGCTCTGCACTAAGTCTCTGTGTTGTCGGCTCTCTTCCTCCAGCTGCTGTTGAGCTTTTTCAGAGTCGGATCCTCCAGTCAATCCCACCAAGAACAGAGTCATCACTGCTTTTCCCTGGACTGTGCTCTCATTCCCCCACGTGCTCCGGATGGCGTTACGAGCTTCTAACTGATGGGGCGCCACAGGGACCATCAAGACCAGGAACGGATTCTGCTGACATTTATCGGGTTCATCCAGAATGTAATGATAGTTGCTTGGATGAGCTATATGATAATAAATAGATGAACCTCTTTGTTGTATTTGCTGATTGGGCAAATGCACTAATGTATCTTTTCGATTATGATCGGCCCAAATCCTGTCAATTACCTTATAATGAGTCTGATTCATGATTTTAGTAAACCATGTATGAGGGAACGTAATCCTGTCGAAAGTGACATCAGTGGCGTAAGCAACGGAAAACAATAAGAAGGTCAATGTAAGCAGCAGAAAAAATGCCGTTTTAAATTGTTGTATAAATAAACATCTATCCTGAGTCAAACTGCAGAGAAAAAAAAAAGAGAAACAGTCAAAATTAGTCTCACAGTGAAACACATTTTTAATAAAAAAATATGATATATATATCCCAAAAATAAGGGTTGCAAATTTTTAACTAAGTTTGCACGTTACATCAGTTAGTTATGATAGTGATTTAAGTTTCATGAACTTTATGTACACATGGACATCACTTAAAGATAGCTTGCAGTAAGTTTGCATTCTTTGACTGATTCAGAGAACTTATTAATTGAATGATTCATCAGTCTGATTCAAATGGCATAGGATTTCCGAATCACGGGCTGGAGGACGGAGGGGCGA
Source organism: Phoxinus phoxinus (assembly GCF_949152265.1). Lineage (NCBI taxonomy): Eukaryota > Metazoa > Chordata > Actinopteri > Cypriniformes > Leuciscidae > Phoxinus > Phoxinus phoxinus. The sequence goes on from NC_136895.1 coordinate 12,549,339, forward strand.
GAAAACGCAGAAGTGTAACGTGCGAAACAATTCTGAACGATTCAATAAACGAACTATCTCATAAGAGTCATTTGTTCATATTGTAGGCGAAAAACAATATGAGCCGTCTTGAGCCGTCTGTGCTCAAGACGGCTATAACGGCAGCCCTCGAGCACAGAGGTGCGCAAAAATGCACGTCAACTCGAAAGAAGTTCTCTCTTGGGCTATCCTAATTCTAATTTCATGACACAATTCAGTTATATTGGTCAGTGACACCTAGTCAATTGTTAATTTTACATACAGAAGGTTAAACTAAATCTTGATTTATATTGAAGTATTGTAAATTCTTTATTGTATGTAGTTGTACATATTTAGTTGTATGTATAACACGGCAGTTATTGAACACTGTTAATGTTAAATAAATCTGTTATTTAATTTTCAGTTTAATTTTTTTATTTTGTTCAAAATATCGTGATACATACTGTATCGTATCGTGAATCCAGTATCGTGATACGTGTCAAATCGTGAGCTGAGTGTATCGTTACTAAAAAGTACTTGTCCAAAAAAATACTTGAGAGTAAAAACGTAGTAGGCTACTCATAGCGAGTACTGAGCTGTGCATTCTACCCCCTTATAATAAACTCGAAAAAAAAACATTGTGCATACTGTAATTTACATTATCTTTTGTTCTTTTTCAGAAATATTGAATAATATCTATCACCCATCTTTTTAAATTGCATCAAAACAGTACACACATCACCATTTAAATAATATTGTTTGAAAAAAAAATGCATTTAAAATGAGGTGTAAGGCCACTGAGCCTGAGAAATAAATATTAATGTTCATAAATATAAAATATCAGTGTTCATAACTGTGCTAAGAATTCAAAACCTTTAGAAACTCACACGATAGTTCAGCATCACACACCATGAGATGGGTTAAATAGAGAGGTTCAAAAATACCCAATTTCTCTCCCAAAGGGTTTGTGGTTTGATAATGAGAATCACTAATATTATCAGTTTACCTCACCTAATAAACTGAAATAGGCTAAGACAGTGAGCTATAATTACACTGTAATTCCATGCCATTAAATATGTTACAATTTAAACGTAAATGCACATTGTTCAAGAAGGGTGGCATCCTACCTTACATTTTACACCGCTACATTTACTCACATTGTAATGCTGATAATATAGCCTAATGTGTAAGGAAAATTGAACATTATATAGGGAACTTTTACAAAAGAAACACACAAACAAATGCATGTATCTTTGTACTTTGTACACTGTTTTATATATACATGGAACAACAAAAGCAGAAGTGGCTGCCAAACTTACGAATGCTGTGGTTAAAATTAGTGAATGGTTAAACCACTGTAGCCTGCAGTTAAATCTTTCCAAAACAGTTGGTATGTTTTTTAGTAAAACCACCAACTCTGCAGTCGATCCGGACATTTTTATTACTGGTGAAAAAATTCAAATTGTCTCAGAATTTAAATATCTTGGCATTATCATTGACTCCAAACTTAAGTTTAATTCTCATATTTCAAATACTGTTAAGAAAATAAAATGTTCGATATATCAGGAATTCAATGTCTACCCAAGCGGCCAAAATGTTTATGCACTCTATGATATTTTCGCATTTGAATTATTGTCTAACTACTTGGTCTCAGGCCAACCACTCCGCCTTGCTCCCAATACAGACTATATATAAACAAACGCTAAAATTTTTTGATAAGAAACCACGTCATTTTCATCATTGTAAGATTTTATCAAAATATAATTTGTTGAGTTGGGAAAACTTTGTTAAGTTCTCAAATGGCTGTTTAGCATATAAAATTCTCAATGGCCTGGCTCCACCACCTCTTAGTGAGTTTCTGAGTTTAAGATCAGAAAACAGTCGTCTCACTAGAGGTACATTTAGAAGGGACTGTGTGATTCATTTCAGGAAAACTGCTTTTAGTCAGTCTGCTTTCTCCATTAAAGCCTCAAAAGAATGGAATGACATCCCAACGTCAGTTAGAGAAGTAAATAGTTATTATGGATTTCGTTCTTCTTTTAAAATTTGGCTTTTTAGTATGCAAATATGTCAACATTGAATGATTTTTCTCTCTTTCTTTTTTTCTCTTCTTCTCTCTGCTGATTTTAGAATTTGTAGGGTTTGTTGTATTTCTGTATAATCTATGTTTTGCTTAAATTGTTGTATTGACATTGTATTTTTAGGTTGCCTATTATACATCTGGCCTAGGACTGCAGATGAAAACTAGCCTTTTGGCTAACTCTGGCATATTTTGACTTGTCATGTTAATATGCATTGTCCTTGTAATAAACTAAACTAAACTAAAACTTTGTAGTTCAACAACAAATGTTGAACTTGGAAATAAAAATTGCGCAGGTGCACTTGCTAAATGAAGGCGGATTGTGTGAAAAGTATCAATCAAAAAACGTTGTTTATTAACTAGCTGTAGACACGCACTGACAGAAACGCAGTTCAAGTTAACGCCATGGTTTATGCTGCACTGCATACTGAATCTGCTCCTCCAATTGCAGCACAGAAGGTGCTTTCCCACCGTTTTAGAGTGTCCCCAACACACCTTCACAGCGCGCACCACGCGCAGAGCTGCCGACTTCTCCAAGTGATGCTGCATGTCGAGACGCAGCAGTGAACAGATCGCAACGCGCGTCTCTCTTTATGAAGTAAATGGGAGCACTTCCACAGCAGTCACGAGTAACAGTAAGTCTAGCGGATAAAGTTTTCTATGCAGAATTTGATTTGACGATAGTCACGAGACCGGTTACTCGATCCAATCACGATGATGGATAAAAAAATACAATTTTAAAACAAGCATGTAACGAGCAATGATCCACAAACGGAAGGAAAACGGAGTAAAAGTACCGATAGCCTACATTACTTAAAAATGTACTCAAGTAAAATTACACAAAACTACTCAAAAAAAGTTACATTAAAAAATAAAAATAATAATAAACCGACTTAATTACAGTAACGTGAGTATTTGTTATTAGTTACTTCACACTCCTGGATAGCCTACATGTTTTTGGTTTCTAAATAAAAATTCAAGCTAATGTTTAAATGTAAAATGAATTCATTTTATTTCAAGTCTCTGCTCTAGTTTATAAAAAGATGTTGTATGTAAACAACACAAATAACATTATAAAATATCTAATAAAACAAATAATAAAAGGATGGGTGAGCTTACCTGTGCCAAATATTCTTAATAGCCATTCTAGAGTGTTCAACTAGTAACCCTACTACTTCACGTATTCCTTCCTGTAAAGTCTAGACCTAATAAGTTAACAGAGGCGGGGATGAGGAAGCAGTTTTTCTCTCTTGCGTCTATGAACAAACCCACAACTGAAACGTGTCCATCTTCAATGAAAATGCTAATTTTTGAATGCATAGCCTATAGTTAATACATAGTTTTAGTGATATATATATATATATATATAGAGAGAGAGAGAGAGAGAAATATATATATATATATATATATATATATATATATATATATATATATGTATATGTATATATAGAGAGATACTGTATATGTATATATATATATATAGAGAGAGAGAGAGAGAGAGAGAGAGAGAGAGAGAGAGAGAGAAGCTACATGGGAACATCCTCTCTAAGGTATTGTTCTGATTATGGGATTAGGTTTGTTGCTGTGAGTAACATAATAGCTACACCTTTACCATGAGCATGTTATTGTCAGAATGAATTTGATTCTTAGAGGAAGTGAGGTGAAAAGTTGCTTTAAACTTTGAAGAGGAATAAATGCACTGGACGGAATAACACTTCCTTGCAAAATGTGCTTCAACAGACACTCCTAAATTTCTAGGAAATGTTGTATTTCCAATTTGTTTACCTGGATGATTAGGACCTTATTTACGGTTTTTGTTTGGTCATGTAGGCCTAACTGTCTACTTACAAATGGATGAGCAGCAACAAATGTGGTGTAACCAGTATTTCTGGTTTTTTTTTTTCTTTTGTTTTATTAATCTAGCCTACTGTTTGCAATAAAACCTTTTTTATACAGTTTCTGTGTTGCAGCAGCGCTGCTGACTAATGTCTCATACAGATAAAAAACAAGTAAAGTAAAACAAATGAAGTCAAATCCACTTAAGTAAGTTAAGTCCACTTGACTAAGGGAATGAGTACAGACTTTTTTATTTAAAAAATGTTTTTTAAGGCAAGCTTTTATTCAATATTAATTTATATCCCTGCTAGACCTGTTACTGTAATGACATTAGCACAAGTATGTTCTTGCATTAAACGCTGTAGTTTTAACCATCGTACACTCTCAGAAAAACAGGTAGCCTACAAAGGCTGTGACGGTACCATTTAAAGAGGTTCTAATATCTTTGATGTACAATTACACTCTCTTTAGGTACAAAGGTGTAGCTAATGAAAAGATACAACCCCAGTAATTGCTTTTGTACCTTTTTTTATGAGAGTGTACAACCATAAGTTACAGCATTAATATTATCAAGTTTATAAAAAAAAATATAAAAAAATTATGTTTACCAAAACATCACAATAACTCATGAACATTTGTCCATACTACTCTTTTTAATCATTTAACATTTTGTTTTTAGAAGTACAAATTACAAATCTTGACCTTTAGGAGACACTAGCTAAAAAAAAAAAAAAAAAGGTAACATCACCAAAGTCCATAGAATTAATCTCCTGGGGACCATTTGTATCTGTAGCATGGCAAAAACGTACACACACTGAAAAGCAAAACAGGCCTGAAAATAATAAAATACATTAAAAGTCAGTTTGTGTTGTTACATTTCAGTAATTTTGCCAGTCAAAGTTGACAAGCTCTCTGATGAGAAACACTGAGGGGTTCAGGCTAATGCTTTTCTTTGGAACTTTCCAGATTTCCATCTGATCTGTGCGTTTGGTGTTTGGTGCCATCAGGGTTGATTCTCAGGATGAACCTGCAAGCACACTTGTCTGCAGCTTCAAATTCAGAATACAGGTTTGTGACTATTGTCTGCGAGTGCAAATTTCAACATTCAACATTCAACTTCAGATTTTTATTTTACAGGTTTTCACATTGGAGCTGTGAGTGTAAATGTTCACGCACAAGTACGAATATTTATTGTAAAAGTTCTCAAATTCACATCTACGTGCTCTTGAGTTTGGCTACTCATTTACCTTCATGATAATCCATTACATTCAAATCATTAAAGCTTCATTCTTTTGCAATACATTCCTGTAGCTTAGATTTCCAGGGAATGGATAACTTATTAAAAATGAATTAAATAAATTAAACTTAAATACAATGTAAGTTACTTTGGATAAAAGTGTCTGCCAAATGCATGAATGTAAATGTAATGTAAAAAAATATATATATTTTGGTTTACCTAATTCTGCATTCGACAAAATGGACAGCTAATGCTGAAGAACTGGATGATGATACTGCCCTTTATAGTCAGCATCCATGTTTTTGCTTAGAGAACAGACTCTAAGTCTGTTCTAAAGTCACAGCAGCCTTTTAGTGTTTTACAGAAAAAACTCAAATACAATAACAGAACTTATTATTATAACAACAATGACATGAGGGGGTGAAGATGAGGTAAGGTATGATGTTGTATGTTGTATAACGTCAACCCGTTCTGTGTATTGGTGGAGAGCTGTTTAATATGGTGTTTAATATGGATACTGTAAATACAGGTTGATGTCCAATTACAGACAATGACTCCAAAACATGTGAGTTTCAAAAATATATACAACTGATATTTTATATTATTTCATTTCTGGCAAAGATGTCCTAAGCTGGGCTAGAGTTAAAAGACAGTATAATAAAACTTTGTTAAACGTTTTTGAAAATGCAGTGTACACGTCCTGAGTGCCTCTCGGCCCTATCATACACCCGGCGCAATGCGGCGCCAAGCAAGTGTTGTTTGCTAGTTTCAGCCCAACTGACTTATCATTTAATGTCCTGCGCCATGTTGTTTAAATTGCAAATGCATTTGGGCCTATCTGTGCGCCCATGGGCGTCCTGGTCTAAAACCGAGGTGTGTTCAGGCGCATTGTTGGTGCGTTACTATTTTGAGGCAACAGAAATAGACTGCGCCATTGACTAACTGAAACCTGGTCTAAAGTCAATGGCGCAGTATTTTTATTTTTTATTTAAAGGGCACATTAGTAATATGAGCCTATAGGCGGGTCAACAACACGCGTACACTCTGCTTATTACACACACAGGGACTCGCACCAGCACACAAACATGCCAAATATTAAAAATAAAAGGATTACAATGTAAAAGATTAATATTGTGTACATAAAGATATGGTGGAATCTGGCTTGTCCCGGTAGATGTTCTGCTTACGCTTTAACCTCGCGCACGAGCATATCCGGAAAATCCGCCATGGCTCGATCGCAACTTGCTTTTAAAGGGAATGGGAGATGAGACTCTGTTTGGTTTATTGCGCGTTACGTCCACAAACACACCCATTACTCATTAAGAGACCATGCGCTGGCCGTGACAACCATTTTTCCCGTCGTTAAACTAGTAAAAGTGGATTTGGACACGTCCTAAGTGAACTTGCGCCCTGCGCTTTAGACCATGCGGTTAGATCGTTAAAATAGGGCCCTCAGAGTCTCTCTCTCATTTAAAGTCAGCTAAAAGCTGCTATCTGAGCCTGTGTCATAAGTGATAATTCCTATTTATAGTAAAGCACAGTGTTTCGGTTGAAAATCATAGACACAGAGATGATGAAAGATTATTATATTTTTGATAGAAGAAATTACGGAACCAGATGTGGCCTCCATCATTGATGAATTAAATAATTCCAAAGCTAAGGATGAGTTTGGATCGGACACAAATTTCATTAAATTGCACAAAGAGTCTTTAATATGCCCTATTACACATATGATTAATCTATCAATTAAACAGTCTGTTGTTCCACCAGATTGGAAGGTGGACACAATTACACCAATTTTTAAATCGGGGAGGAGATTAGATATCAATAATTATAGACCAATCAGTATTCTGCCTGTTATATCTAAAATTATTGAAAAATGGATAGCAAAACAATTAATAAAGCATCTAAATATATGTATTAAAGGTAGGGTAGGTCAGAATTGTCTAAAAAAATGTTTTATTCAAATTTGTTTAAACTGTCTTTATATACCAATGCATAATTAAAATGCAAGTACTCTGAAATAGAGAGTAAAAAAAACGAGTGACTCTAGTGTATTTAATCTTCAATAAACACAGCTCATTAATTCCATTCACTCCCACCTAAAAACGGGTGCGCGACTGCGCGCACGTGGGCAGAGCCAGTAATAGCGGCGGTAGTCATGGCGACGGAGAGTGACAGTCGCGCAAGCCAATCCTGTGATTCGTCCCGAATGGAAATAATGAGCTGTGTTTAATGAAGATTAAACGGTCTAGAGTCACTCGATTTTTATACTCTTTTTATCAGAGTACTAACATTTTAATTATGCATTGATATATATAGAAAGTTTAATCAAATTTGGTAAAAAGTTTTTATATAAATCCTACCTACCCTACCTTTAATGTCTTTATTGAAAAGGTTAAACATTCGTTAGACACTCATTCTGTTGTTGGTGCTGTTTTCCTGGATCTGAAAAGGGCTTTTGATACGGTCAATCATCAAATACTCCTATCTAGATTATCAAACTTAAATTTTTCCGAACAAGCCATCAGCTGGATGAACTCGTACTTAACCAACCGAATGCACTGTGTCTCTGTTGACAATATTAAATCTCCTCCCCTCGAATGTCCAGTAGGAGTCCCTCAAGGCTCCATATTGCACCAATTCTATTCTCCTTATACATCAACGACCTGCCTACAGTATGCCAAAACATCAATATTTTAATGTATGCAGATGACGCAGTAATTTTTACACATGCAAAAACAAGAAGCGCCTCATTCGCTTACATTTGCATTGACTCGTGTACAGGAGTGGCTCACAAAATCATGTCTACTATTGAATCCTAAAAAACCTGTTTGTATAATGTTTTCTAAGCGGCCGATTGAAATGACACGCTCAAATATATTCTTAAAACAACAAGAACTACAGATTGTAAACAAATTCAAATATCTTGGCATTGTATTAGATCCCACACTGACTGTCCTTTTTCAAAATCATATCAAAAGCCTTTCAAAAACTGTTCAATTTAATCTTGCTATAACTTTAGATATATCAGACCATCACTTTCATGTAAAGCGGCCAGAATGTTTCTTCATTCTATGATCCTTTCTCATATTGAATACTGTTTTACAAACTGGTCACTCACAAACGCCACAACACTCAAGCCAATGGAGTCACTTTTCAAACGAGCTTTAAAAATCTTTGATAGAAAACTGCTCTCATATCATCACTGCTTAATACTACAGAAATATAATCTGCTAAGTTTTGAAAATTTTCTAAAGTTCAAATATGCCTGTGCTATATATAAGATCCTACATTAAAACTAAATTCACTGAGTATAATCTCAGCACTGATATTTTGCTGGTTTAACAGGTTTTAGTGATTAAATACTGTTGCTATTAACCTGTCAGGCAACCTGATGCCTCTGGTGTCTCTCAAATGGCCCTTCCTATATTCTCCAGAAAACGCTTGATTCTGTTGAAGAAAACTGTCAAAGGTGTCATAATGGAAAAGAGCGGTTACCAGTGTGCACAATGTGATTTCTCAATGACAAAAGCCAGCTGAGACCATGAGGGGATTGTCATTATTTGTTGTGGAGACAGTAACAGAACATATTAGTTTATATTAGGAATAATTTGTCTCTATCATAGTTTTCTTATTTCATTTGTAAATGATCAAAGGTTAAGAGGCTGTTGAAAAGATCATTTGTGTGTCTAGTGAGAGAGACTGTTTGAGTGGAGGCAGGGATGGTGTTATGACTGACTATTAATTGTTATCTCATATTCATGTGTGTCTGGTATGAGTGTGTGTGATAGTGACTATGTTCTCTATGTGTTTGTTTGGGGTACTATTTTTTCCCAAATTTGTGGATATTGTGTCAACCTCTGGAATGAGTGTTTTTATCATTACAGATGGGTTAAGTGCAACGTCAAACTTTGGCACATCATGTTCTTTTTACATTCCAGACTATAGTGACAACATAACCAATATCATTGAGCACATGCAGAATTGCTGTAAAAGAGAAGTGCCAACCCAGAAGTGCCAACTCATGGTCTGAAGCTGAAGGGTTCACCAACCTCTGGGGACCGACCTATTGAATATGTCATACAGTACCGCCATTGATAGCTTTATATTTCCATAATAGGCTGTTTTTTATTTATTTATAAAAGCACACTTAACGCCAACTGTAATTTCCTCCAATGCTGCTGCAGATAAAAAACAGGTCCAACAGGCCTGATAAGCAAGCTTTCATGTTAATGTTCAATAAAAGGTACAAAATTAAATGGCCAATCATGGAAGATTTCCTTGAGCGAGAAATGCAAGCAAGTTAATGTGCACAGGAATAACTTGACGGGACTCTTTGTTAACCAAACAATGGTCCAGGAAACACCCCACACCCCACAGGAATGCTCAGAACATTATGAACATTAAACTGTGAATTCTGTAAGACTGCAGAAACCAGAAAATGCCAGGCCGTTTGGTTGAGAAACGACTATTCTACGAGAAGACGTAGGACGTTTCTGGAAATTAACTTTTGAACTCTCTCTTGCGAAATTAGCATCCCCATCCGAGACGCAAGTCTCACCTCAGTGTCGCCTTAATCTACATCTCTTTCCCTTCACCCCCTCTTCCTCCATCTCTTCTCTCTCATGCTGAGATTACCTACAATTCACACAAAAATCTATATGATTTAATGTGAACAATTATCATACAACATACATGGTATCATATTAAATGTATTAGTGTGACAGGTACAAAGGTCTCGTCTCCACAGAAGTAAACCAAAAGCTAATAAAGGTTCTAAGAGTTTAGAGATATTTTGCTTACTGTGGTGGGCAGGTAATGCAAATTATCCTCTGTCCTCAGTAAGGTGTAAACTGCCCAGGACTGCGACTTTGATTAATGCAGATTCCCATTGTTAGCTCATGTTTCCATTTGAAACGCGGTCTGGGTCCATTTCTTGGTCTGAGTATTTAAAGAAATGTTTCAAGAGCCTCAGGGTGATTTGTAACCAAGTCAGCCCGTAAATAATGCTGACTGTCTTTCAAACACTCAGAATTATGTATACTATCAAGTCGGGTGCATCTTTTACTCTTTACTCTTTATGTATTGATTATATTTGAATTGATTCTGTAATTGGCATGAAACATTTACCTGACTAATAATAAATATTTACATTTGATTACAGTTACATTTGATTTTCTTCTGACTTACTCTGAAATTATTGATTGTAGTAGATTCCATTGTATCCATTGTTACCACAAATCTGCGTCAGGTTAGTATAGGACTGAAGTCCAGTTTTGAGTTGAGCATAGGGCACACCAACTGCGATTTTAGAGATCTGGCTAACACTTGGCACTAGGTCAAGTGTACTTAGACTGTAAAGGCTAACAAAGGGAATTTCCGTTTAGGACAACAAAATGTTGATCGACCAACCTAAATAGGGTCAGCCCAACTCTCCTGTGGAGTGATGCAGGGATCTATTCTTTTCTCGCACCCATTCTTTTTTCCCTGTATTTACTTCCTCTGGGCTCCATTTTCAGAAAGCATAGTGTATCATTTCACTGCTACGCAGGTGATAGCCTACACACATTTATTTGCCTTTGAAACGCAACAAAGGTACTGCTCTGAAATCAGTTTTTGCATGCCTAGCCCTTGTGCATTGTTCAAATTCACTACCCTTTCGCTATGTTCGAGGCAAATGACTTATTTTCAATATAAAATGTGATTGTCCATGTCAATGTTTTTGCCCCATTGACTTCCATTATAACCACATTTGTTTTATTGCAAAGCCATGACACCATATAATCAAGCATTTTTGATTGTTGGTTTTCCCTGTTGGGAAGAAGTACATTTTTTAATTTTTACTGTTGATAACCAGGTGGCACCATTAACCCTTTAGATAGGCCTGTGCAAAAAAAGCTTAGTTTCTGAACCTTTACAAAATGCATGATTATATGGTGTCATGGGTTTGCAATAAAAAAAAGTGGTTATAATGGAAGTCAATGGGGCAAAAACAGCCACGAACAGTAAATGAGGGAGAAAAAGTTCAAATCTCATGCTGCACAAAAACTAACAATGCATCAAAACCAATGTTGTTTCTAATCTTTGACATGTCCAGTCCACAATCACATTTTGTGTTTGTTTTTCCCCAAATCAGTGACATCATTTATGAATTTGGCAATTAAAGAGTTAAAATCCTGAATTTTTTAAAAACATTAAGTAGTTTTGATCAGGACTGAGGTTGATTAATAGATTTATGCAAAAAAAAAAAATAGAACAAAATGTTTTATCTGATAAATGTTTACAGCAGTTTAAAGTGGCTGTTTTCAGCCACGAACATAACGAAAGGGTAGTGAATTTGCCCACAGTGTACAGTTGAGTTTTTGAAAATTTTCAAAGCATTTTCCCAAAATGTGTGTAAAAATAAGATTTGTCACCAAAAATCATTCCATTTGCTGAAACACGGAGAAAGTTATGGCCAAATTAAGACTCAAAAATACCCCATAGTGGATGAAAACATCCCCAACAGCACATAAGGGCTTGAAGTAAAAATGTGGTTCTCAAAATGTCTTATTTTTGAATGAATCCAAAGCCGAGGTTATAGTCTTTGGCCCCCATGACAACTATAATTGCAGTGACATTGATCTGGATTATCTTTATCCAACTTCATCCTGCATTAAGAACTTCAGAACCTCAAATTTGAAAAACAAATAAATGTGGTGATTAGTTCTTGTTTTTCCAGCTACGTCTTCTCTCTAAGATCAAATCCTCCCTTTCTGAGAAAACCTTAAGATTGCTGTCCATGCGCTCATTACATCACGGTTGGATTATTGCAACTCTCTTTACTTTGGCATACCCAAACACTATATTGCTCGTCTCCAATTAGTTCAGAATGCTGCTGCAAAGTTCCTCAAAAGAAAACGTAAATTTGATCATGTTTCACCTATCTTAAAATCACTGCATTTCCTGTGCATTTTAGAATTGATTTTAATATTTTTCATTTTTGTTTTTAAATCAGTAAATAATCTGGCACCGAGCTATTTGTCTGAGCTACTCTGTCCACACAATCCCACACGAAACCTGAGGTCTGGTGATCAGAGACTTTTGGCTGTCCCCAGATCACGATTAAAGAATAGAGGGGACAGAGCCTTTGCGATTGCTGGGCCTGTGGAACAGCCTTCCGGTTTACATCAGAGCGTCTCAATCTCAAACTGTTTTTAAATCCTCTCTTAAAACCTATTTTTTTTCTTTAGCTTTTAATTCACTCTGAGTGTCTGTCATTGATTGTGTGGTTTGTCCTTGTTCTTTATTTTGTGTATTGTTCAGCACTTTGGTCAGCCCTGGTTGCTGTTCTTAAATGTGCTATATAAATAAATACAAACTTTGAAACTTGAAACTTCAAAGCTACTACCAGAGAAGTAACGTTGGTCTGCTTATATCTGTAGTAGTGGTCATGACCTCTGACCTCTTACTTTAATTCAAGTGTGTACAGATCTATGGGGACTAAACAAAACAAAAACAAAAAACGGAATGGACGGAACCGAATGAACGTGTACAATAAAAGTAAAGAGTTAAATAGAATAATCATATGTCTAGATAAATTATCATATAAATGGTCAATAATAAATTGGCATTCTAACCTAAATTCGAGGTTGAGATCAAAATTAAGTCAAACAAAAGTTTAATTAGAATTAAATTACTTAAAGACTGAACACGCAGAAACCTTCACCCACCATTAGAAACCATCGTTGGGCTATTTGGGTAGGCCTTACTATTCCAAATTCGATTTGATTACTGGGTGAGGGGTTACATTGGTGCCGTGACCCGGATGGGACTGAGGTTTAGGGAAGTGAGTGTAACGATGCCAGCAAATAGTCGCTGTGCGAGTAAAACCTCACGGCCCCGGGTCCATATTTATCAAGCATCTGAGAATTACTCTCACGAATTCTAAGAATTTACTTAAGAGTAAAACAATTCTTGGCTCAAAGCTGAGCTTAAAAGTTACTTATCAAGCATCTCAGTCGTAATTTAAGTGAAGTGTAAGACTAAATCTTAAGTGTCAGTCTTAGAGATGATTAACAACACTTTGCTGTGCCACAAACGGGATTTTGGATGACGACATATGGACCAATCACTGAATAGATTTCCTTATTTAAGGATATTCTCAGATAAATTCACATTGAATTGTGAAATTCCTAATGATTTGCGCATATCTCTGTCTCCTCAGTGCCATCACAAGGCCCTACGGGCAACTCCTAACCGCTTGAAAGACCTCTCGAGCTGTCTTAAATAACTAGGAGAGTACGAGTGATTCTTAGCTTCAAGAAATGTGATATCTTGCTTTTATACTAAAGTTCGAATGTAGGAGTAAATTTCATGAATTCTCAGCACTTAAAGGGCACCTATTATGGAATTTTGAAATTTACCTTTCATGTAGTGTGTAACATAGATCTAAGTGAACAAAAACATCCTGCAAAGTTTGAAATATGAAAGTGCACCGTATTTAAAGTTATTGTCTTTCAAAAGTAAGAGTCGACTCAGAGTCATTTTTATGAATCGTTAGAAGACCGAAGCTTTTTCTCTGACTAGATGACGTCAACTTGTCAAGTTATTTGAATACGATACGCCCACTTATTGCGCTCCAAGGCCAGCAGGGAAAACATCAGGGCGACGAGACGCTGTGTTCTGAAGTGCGACTCAAAAGCAAACTTTTTCCATCTGCCCAAGGAGGAGCATTTGAAGACTGAGTGGCTGCAATTCATATAACTATACCACAGAAGTAGTCCGAGCCTTGTGCTTTGTTCGCGCCATTTTGAAGACGATTGCTTTTTAAATGCAATCAAACTTGGATTCGCGAGCCGGCTGATATTGAAGGAAGGTTCAGTTCCAAGTGTATTTGCATCAGCTTCCTCCTCCGTATCACAACCTGTAAGTGTTATTAATAATTGTTGCTTTAATGTTTTATGTAGCATGCTTAATAATTATTTTGTTTGTTGTGTAAGCACCGTTTAGCTTCTAGGTCTTCAATGGCAATTGTATTGAGATGTGAAGTGTTTGTCGTTGTTTTCGGAGTTGTCTTAAAGAATAGAATATAATACCTCGTAGTAACGTAACTACATTTTTTTTTTTTTTTTTTTTTACGTTATGTTTATGCATCGGGCTAACGCAAACAAAGACTGATTGTGCTTTTACAATATGAACTCTGGGCTATGCTTGCTAACATAACATTAAATTCTTTATCTTATTTTTAGTTTTTTACTACAAACTACAAAGCAGTGGACTATAATCATTATTATAACACGATTTAATTGATAAAAGCATCATTGTTCTCCGTGTTAAACAATAAGTATTATCTCTGTAAATCGCAGATCTGATCATCTGACCAATCGCAGATTAGCGTCACGCAAAGGAGGGGTTTTGAAAAGTGAGTCGTTGAACGAATCATTTGGGAGTCGGTGAGCAAATCAGGAAAAAATAAATGCATATTATACGAAAACAAAAGTGTTTTTTTACATTGCATGCACGTAAAACTGCTGTTGGGGACTCCCTAAACAACATTAGGAACATTTTAAATGTCATAATAGGTGCCCTTCAAGACTAAAATGGCACTTTGAGAAGTTTGATAAATACAGGCCCTGATCTCAAAATGTGCATTACAGGTTGCAGTCTTCAGCCTCCTTGTTAGAGCGCCCGACTTCAATGCCGGAGACCAGCAAAGCCAAGTTCCCCTTTTCATTGTCTATTGAAATATAGTAGCCTCATACCGGACACTGATGCAAGATCAGATTTCTGTCTTTTGTGGTTTCGAGGCCCCTGGGGGGGAAGTACAGATTGCCACATTGTCTGGACTATATGTGACAGTAAATTGTTAGTCTTAATACATCTAAAAGTAGCTGTTATTATTCCCTTTCCTCTACATGCTATGTTTCTTCTGCAGACATGATATCGTCACCTTCCTAAAATAATTGCCTTAGTCATTTGAAAATTAAAATGACGTGGGCAATTATTTTAGGAAGGTGACGATATTTAAAGGGGTTATATAATGGTACATGCACTTTTACAAGTTGATTGTACTGAAATGTGTTGGCAGTGCCTGTACACAACCATCATATTATATAATGATAAGTTATACGTTTTTTGTTTAAATCTCCTTATATGTTTTCCCCTGTCTCAAATCGAGCTGTTCCCACGCCCCTCCCACGATTGTTAATAGACAGCAGCGTTTCAACACAGACCTGCCCTGAGCGAGCTGTCATCATAGTCCGCCATTGTTGATACGCTGGAGCAGAATGGCGTCTAAGCGATTGTGGTGTTCTGTTCTTGGTTCTGTCATTTTGATGTTCCTAAATCCGAACCGCTGAAGACGCAGTGGCTGAGTTTTGTTTTCGAAGGGAATATTCCCCACGATCAACGTCAATGCTTTCATGTTTGCGCGAATCATTTCTCACCAGACTGCTTTATAAGCGAGGGTCAGTTTAAAGGGCACCTATTATGACATTTAAAATGTTCCTAATGTTGTTTAGGGAGTCCCCAACAACAGTTTTACATGCATGCAATGACAAAAAAAACACTTTTGTTGTCGTGTAATATGCATTTATTTTTACCTGATTTGCTCACCGACTCCCAAATGAATCGTTCAATGACTCATTTTCCAAACCCCTCCTCTGCGCGACGCTAATCTGCGTTGATTGGTCAGATGACCCAGCAGTGTTTACATAGATAATACTTATTGTTTAACACGGAGTACAATATGAATTGTAGCCACTTAGTCTTCAAATGCTCCTCCTTGGGCAGATGAAAAAAGTTGGCTTTTGAGTCGCACTTCAGAACACAGCGTCTCGTCGCCATATTTTCCCTGGCCTTGGAGCGCAATAAGTGGGCGTATCGTATTCAAATAACTTGACAAGTTGACGTCATCTAGTCAGAGAAAAAGCTTCGGTCTTCTAACGATTCATAAAAATTACTCCGAGTCGACTCTTACTTTTGAAAGACAATAACTTTATATACGGTGCACTTTCATATTTCAAACTTTGCAGGATGTTTTTGTTCACTTAGATCTATGTTACACACTACATGAAAGGTAAATTTCAAAATTCCATAATAGGTGCCCTTTAAAGCTGGTTTTGCAAAGACGCTGCTCCTGAAAAAAGAATCGGTACCAACTATTCGTGTTCCTGCTGCACCTCCAGAAGAAGAGAGTGTAAAGTTTTATTCATCACTGACAAGCCTACATTTACCGGAAAAAAAAACTTTTTCATGACCATTAGCTGTAACATCAATCTGTCAATGAACTATACATCAGTAAACGCATAGCGTTCGTATCTCACTACTCTACCCTGCCTACATACAAAGATAGATCAAAGTGACATTACGTTAACCAACCATTCAGAAACGTCCTGTTCGAGCCTTAATTGACCGTTCGTAAAGACCCGCCCCCTGTAATTACTGTTGCTATGTCCGACAAGCTATGCCACTCTCACACACACACCATGTTCTCACGCAGTAAAAAATACATCGCGGAGCAGAGAGGAGACTGATAATACGCTGTTACTTTTGATATTAAACAAAGTCTCACCATTCAAATTTGGTCATTTTGTCAAAGAAATGTAAACAATAAATACCGTTTTGTGGCTCTTTAATGTGTCTGACAGATCACTGTAGAGCCTCAGTTAAAGCTGCTCGTGAACCGATCATCGCTTCCTTCTAGTTCATTTATAGCATCAAATAAACATGAATGAACATAAGAAGGAATGTTGTTTTAACCGCGGAAAGACGTCAGTACACTCTGTTTTTCAAGTTCAAATCCTCCCATGTTAATCTACTAACTCTCCTGACTGCTTTGTCGGACAAAATGGCAGATGGCGAAGTATGATTGGGCAGATCGCCTGTCAATCAAGCTCCTTGCGAAGGGTCAATTGTCGAACTTCTTCGGGGCCGTCATCTTGTTCTGGGTCCGACTCCGGTTCAAATTGATACGGTTGCACAGATGTGTCCTCAGAGACTCCCGCTGCCATTCTTTCTCCAAAATATACCCTAAACTATTGTCAAGGCAACACTCCACTTGTGTTGTTCACTCCACAGAACAGAGGGGCGGGGTGAGCAAAGCTCATTATCATTTAAAGACACATGCACTTAAATGGCGTGCTGAAAACAGAGTTGTTTTTGACCAGGTAAAATTAGTGTTTTCTTACAATACTAATGAGAATTTTTAATTTAAGTATATTACAAACTTTTAATTTAGACCTTAAAGAATCATAATACACTTTTACAAAAATTGCATTATATGACCCCTTTAAAATAAACATTTGTTCCACTGTGGTCTAAGACAACAACAAAAAACAGAAACCACAGAACACCTTCAGGTATTTTTGAAAAGAACTGGCTCATTTGTTTCAGGAATTATGATACATACACTGCATATTTTTGATACACCGAAAATAAATGCTTCATAACATTCATTTGTTTGAGAATCATATTGCTTTGTTTGAGTATCATCATCGGGTAGATTTCCATGTTTCCATGGCACTTCAGTACAAGGAAGCTTTGTACATAACTAACATATCAATCAACAATAGGGTTCCTAAGGTAACATTTCATGTGAGTTAAGTACAGCAGAACGCCGTGACTCATGAGTGCAACTGTATAACATATTTTTTAGACAGCCACTGACAACAAGTATGAAGTTAATTTGGGGATTTTAAGAATCGATATTCGGATCCTTTGAATAAGGTCATAAAGGATTGTTACTGTTCATTCTCTATTGACTCATCTATGACATGCTGTCATTTACCACAAAAATAACTAAACATTTTGACTTAACCCACAATTTATTAAAACAAACAAACATTTTTTTTTACAATAAATGCACTTTCAGTGGATGAAGCAGGCATTGCACCAGAACATTTTAATATCAAAAGTATAGCCACAAGACTTAAACATTGTACTTGTTTACAAGAGACAGATGTAAAAGATTTGGTTACCAACCATGGACATGACTTGAGTATCTGCAAACTAGAAAGTTCAACTATCTCAAACAGAAATTTGTTCAATGAACAAAAGATGACCAAAAAAAAAGAAGACCTTCACATTTCAGCTTTTAATCCCTTCACAATGGCTCGCCCTATTGATTTAGAATAGAATGAGGCATTTATATACCGCTTTCATACTACTGTACACCCAAAGCCCTTTACAATTATGTTGGGGTCTCTCCTCAACCACCACCAGTGTGAGCATCCACTTGGATAATGCGACGGCAGCCACAGTACAACGGCGCCAGTGTGCTCACCACACACCAGCTATAGGTGGAGAGGAGAGAGAGTGATAGAGCCAATTCAGTGGATGGGGATTATTAGGAGGTCATGATTAGTAAGGGCCAATGGGTGGAATGTGGCCAACAAGACGAACAGAAACTTGTGACTGCCTTTTTTTAAATAGCAGCTAATCGAGCTAATAGCAGCTCGATTGTAATCTCCGTCTATGCAAGTTAAGTCATGGTTCGCAAAGCCATGAGCACGCAACGACTGCCATTGTTGATGTAAGGCTTGTTTGAGATGCTTCGAAGCGGCACGGACCGATCGGAGCTGCGGGAGTGTTTGGAGAGCATACGACTCCTTGTGCTTTTGGATCACTTTCGCAGTGCTTTGATGTCATGCGTCGATCGGTCTGCGAGAAGCGGAATCATCTCGAACAAGCCTGGTGTGTTTGGGCAACATGAGATGTATACAGTGACGTAAGATCTGGCTCTGTTGTGACTCTCTAGCCTGTGGAAAGGCAAACCGGTTCTTAGAAGGCCCGTCAGTCGAACGAACTCCGAACCGGCTATAGCTCTAGCTCTGAACCAGCACCTGGTTCTTGCTGGCGGAAAAGGGGTAAGGGTGATATGGCTGCTGGCATTGTAAGTGCATTACTGTACATTTTTGGAACCGCAGGAAGGAATCAAAATAATTTTCTGTGGTAATCAACAGGAAAATGTAGACAATGAACTTTATTTTTATTTTTTTTGTCGAATCTGTATTTTTCATTTTTGTTTGTTTCTGGTCATATCCTTTTATCTGGAACTCTTTACGTCCTTCCAGACATCCATTATCTGCTGTGGGGATCCCACGACTGTTGAAATGATCCTAAGAAAAACTTTTCGATTATATTGTCCCTTATGCATTCTAAACTGTGAAGGGACTGGGGGGGATGAGGGTGCAATGCCCAAATGTTTCAGACAAGCGCCCACATATGCGTCTTCTATGTTGAAGGCCTTTATTACCTTGGAAATTTCCACAATTTTTTCTGGCAGGTCATTAGAGAAGACATATCCTGTTCCCAGCAGGTAAGTGGGGTATTTCGGTTCGGGGTACAGCTCCTCCGACACATACCATTTTGAGTTTTTGTTTCTGATAACGGATCGGTCCCGCATCACCACTCCAGTGATGTAGTTATCTCTGGGTGTGTTGGGTGCCAATAGGAGAGTCATCAGATTTCCCAGGTTTAGGTACATGTCAGTATCGATCTTCATAACATAAGTCGCTTGAGGGCAACGAGTGACCAACCAGTCCATGATCACCATCGTCTTTATGGTCAGGTTGAAGTACGAGTCCACAAAGTTGCTCTGCACTAAGTCTCTGTGTTGTCGGCTCTCTTCCTCCAGCTGCTGTTGAGCTTTTTCAGAGTCGGATCCTCCAGTCAATCCCACCAAGAACAGAGTCATCACTGCTTTTCCTTTGACTGTGATCTCATTCCCCCACGTGCTCCGGATGGCGTTACGAGCTTCTAACTGATGGGGCGCCACAGGGACCATCAAGACCAGGAACGGATCCCACTGACTACATTTATCGGGTTCGTCCAGGATGAAATGATAGTTGAGTGGATGAGCTACATGATAATGCAGTGAGATGCGTTTGGTCACAGTGGGTGCTGCAGTGGCTGTTGTTTGTTTAGCTGTATTTTGATTGCCATTGCCAGAATGACCACAAGCCGTTATATAATAGGAGCGCATCTGATTTACAACAGCATCAAACATGTTTTCAGGAGGCATAGAGGGTTTGAAAGAGAAATGGAAGATGTAAAGGATGGCAGAAAATAATAATGCCATTGTAAGCAGGAGAATGAGCTCTCTTTTAATCTGAGCCAGATTGTGTCTAAGAAAGAAAAAGAAACAGAAAATATTTTCAATGAAAGACCAAATCAGCATGGAATCATGTCACGATTATAATCATAATATGTACTTAATGTATTTATTTGGAAATTATAAAGTATAACTTCAGTCACACTTGTGTGTCATTCCGTGTCAAATCAACCAAACTTCAGAAACTTCCCCAGCTCAATATTTTGATTTTGTTCATATTTTTTTCTGTACTAAGACAAACATAAATAGTGATGAAAGCCAAAATATTAAAGGTCACAGATGTATATTTACTGTGTAATCCACTATATTCACTCAAGAAGTATTAAAGATATCTTAATATCCTTTTAGATTCTGATTCTTAAAGGGATACTCTACCGTTTTTTCATATTAAACTATGTTATTCCCTTAACTAAGACGAGTTGATACATACCTCTCTCGTCTCAGTGCGTGCACTTAATCGCTCTGGCGCGCCGCGAAACTTTGATAGCACAGTTCATTCAATATGGGCCAAGCAGAAAAGCTACCAAACACCTCCACGTTTTCCCTATTTAAATACAGTTACTCGAGTAGTGTAATTCGACCTAGGACGTTGACACAAAACAAAACGTTGTGCTTTTTTAAGCGTGTAAAGTGGATAACTATATTGTATGGCGGAATACCATAGCAAGTGCTTGGGAGCACTTCGACTCGGCGCAGTGAGGCCGGTGAGAGGATTTTTTCACGAGTGAAGATATTACTGCGTTTTGTTTTGCGTCACCGTCCTAGGTCGAATTACACTACTCGAGTAACTGTATTTAAATAGGGAAAACGTGGAGGTGTTTGGTAGCTTCTCTGCTTGGCCCCTATTACATGAACTGTGCTATCAAAGTTTCGCGGCGCGCCAGAGCGATTAAGTGCACGCACTGAGACGAGAGAGGTATGTATCAACTCGTCTTAGTTAAGGGAATAACATAGTTTAATATGAAAAAACGGTAGAGTATCCCTTTAACAAACTTCCCCTTTGGTATCTTCATTTTAAAGGCCCTCGTTGGTTCAATCCCAGAGATATGGAGATCTTAATGCGGTTTTGTGAGCAAATTAGTAAATTGTACACAATTTCAGTGGCCAAAAACCAATATCTTGGGTCACTTTGCATACAAACCAAGCTCTTTGTCAGCTACAACTTGCTTTTGATACTGTACAACGCACCTTGTTTGATTTAAAACTTGTTTTGAATGACAACAAAACAAAACTTATGTTGTTCTCCAGTGCAAAATCAAAGTCACGGAACCTTCTACCTATCACTACTTTTCAGGGCTCCGAGATTGAGTTTGTATCTCAATACAAGTATCTAGGTATCCTAATTGATGATTCGCTCTCTTTTAAACCTCACATTCAACAGTTGGTAAAAAAACTAAAGCTGAAATTGGGTTTTTACTTTAGAAACAAGTCATGTTTTTCCTTTGAGGCCAAAAGGAGGCTTGTTGCTGCCACTTTCTTGTCGGTGCTGGACTATGGCAATGTTATATACATGCATGCATCCAGCACAAGCTTGAAACTGTTGGATACTGTCTATCATGGAGCTCTTAGGTTTATCACAAACTTTAAAGCGCTTACTCATCACTGTTCCTTGTATGATCGGGTTGGTTGGTGTGCATTGTCCACTTAATCATTGGTACATTCTTATCTACAAGGCAATTCTTGGTCTGCTTCCCCCATACCTCCAATCTTACATCGAAAAGAAAAGTACAGGAAGATATTGTCTTCGTTCTGATGACTTATTATTATTATCTGTCCCTAAAGTCCGGACCGAATTGGGAAAAGGGGCGTTCAAGTATGCGGCCCCCTGCGCTCGGAATCAGCTGCAAAATGTCCTGAATCTTCAGGTGCCTGTTTCATTGATTGATTTTAAATTACTTTTAAAAAACATGGAGGCGACACAAGCTGGCTGTAGATGTTATGACTGATTATTCGGACGATCCTTGCTGTTGTTATTTCTTGTGATAATGTATATGAAACTGATTTTTTTATTTTTGTTATGATCTTATAACTATTTATTACTGGCACAAATTGTTATATGTTGATCTTATATGTTTTATGTCTGTAATCTTGTTAATTGTGCTGCTGCCTGTCTTGGCCAGGACGCTCTTGGAAAAGAGATTTTTAATCTCAATGAGTCTTTTCTGGTTAAATAAAGGTAATAATAATAATAATACAGCTGATAACTTTTTCTTTTGAAAAGTAACTGAAGAACAAATAATGTTGAAACTAGAAATGTATATCGTGTTTTTCTATCAGCTCAACTGCATATATAGAACATGGTGCCATAAATATTCCTTTTCCAAAGTTGTCAAGACTGTAACTCTAAAAGTATTCAAGATATCTTAAAATCCTTCTACATTCTCAAACGTTCCTTTTGTAATCTTCATTTTCAAGGTCCTTGAGTTGATTTGACACGGAATGACCCTTGTATTTCTATTATAATCTTGAATGTTTTATTTTGAGTTGTACTGCTGCTACAATCCATTTAAATACGTTTTACATTATAATTAATTGTCATAATAATATTACATCTGTATTAAAATCATATACATTCTGCTCTCAAAGAGCAATTTAAAGCAAGAATGCAATGTATGATATCGGTTCATTAAAAACGTCAAAACTTGAACTCGTTATCTTTACAAAATAAAATGTAATGGCAGTAATTTTAAAATGACTTCCAAAACCATTTTTTTAACTAAACTGAGCTAACTCAAAGCATTTTTCATGACAACTCCATCTAATGAAGGTGTGATTGTTCAACATTCAGTGTGGTTGCACCGATACTAAAGTAATAAATATATAAATATAAATAAATATTCTGCATTAAAAGCATAAAAATAATCATAGGAGTGAACTTACAGTATCTTCCATGCTGTTTTTCTCACCATGGTTATTTTATGAGCTACCATATTGTAAGCCCGACTCGGTCGGTCCAATGGAGGCATCCAATCAGCGAGTGAAGGAATGCGGGTGTTACTGTCTCTCCTCTTTGTGGCAAAATTTGATTAAAGGAAATACATTTCCTCATGTATTCAGTTGTTATTTCATCTGACTCCACAAATGAAAAAGGTTTTAATGATATCTGAGCAGGCTAAGTCAAATTAGCCTGTGATGCAGAGTCACATCATGTATTGTATAATGTCAGGTTCAGATCTTCTCTCCTTATAGCATTTGATGTTTTGAATTTATTATCTTTGAACTGATTATGAAATTGGCATGATACATTTACCTGACATAAAAAAAAGTTCTCACATTTAATTGTTGTTGCATTTCATTATATAGACAGAAACTTCTTTCACAAGGCTAACAATGGGAATTTGCATTCAGAGCTTACACCTTTTGAGAGCAGGAGGCCATTTGCCTGGAAGACACACCACCTGTGTGCAAGATATTTCTAAACTCTTAAGGACTTTATTACCTTTTGGTTTACTTCTATGGGAATGAGACATTTGTACCAGTCGCATTGAGACATTTCAAATGATACCAAACATGTATAAAACTGTATGATAATTGTTCACATTCAAACCAGATAGATGTTGGTGTGTATTTCAGATGATATTAGCATGAGAGAGAGGGAGTGGGGGAAGAGGGAAAGAGATCAAATGGTGATGCTTACTTCACGAGAGAGTTCAAATGTTAGTTTCAGGAAAGGTCCTTTGTCTTCTCAGGTAGTGGTCGCTCCTCAACCAGACTGCCCGGCGTTTTCTACTTTTCTCAAGTCTTACAATATTGTACCTGACAACTTTTCATGTAATACCTGATCAGACAGCTCCTCATTTAATATGGGTTTTTAGTGAACAAAATATTTGCATTTTGAGATGCAAAAATAACGCGGAGACATTGATCTAATCTAATTTACTTTAAAGGAGAACTCCGGTCAATTTTAACATTGAGCAAAATTTTTTGTAAATTTGGAGTGCTGTCAATACAGAGAACAACGACAAAAATCGGTGTTGCCTACACCGTGTTATCCTCTTTTTAAAATTTGCACCCTGTTGACTTCAATGGGGCAAGTTGTTTTAAACCTGCTTTTAGCCTCTTAACATCCTCAATGTTTCATTACAAGTGCCCAGCCATGTTAGATGATAACTTCAGAGTGAACACGAGTGAATCTGACTGCAGTAGATGTGAAAGATATGAATAAAAATGATGTTATTTCAGCCAGCGCACATATTTAGTTCCTGTTTTCGGTCGAAGTCCAAAGTAGTCGATTGTCGAGTTCACGCGCATAGGTTTAGTTACATATGATCACGCGCGTGAACTCGACAATCGACTACTTTGGACTTCGACCGAAAACAGGAACTAAATACAGGTCTGTGCGCTGGCTGAAATAACATCATTTTTATTCATATCTTTCACATCTACTGCAGTCAGATTCACTCGTGTTCACTCTGAAGTTATCATCTAACATGGCTGGGCACTTGTAATGAAACATTGAGGATGTTAAGAGGCTAAAAGCAGGTTTAAAACAACTTGCCCCATTGAAGTCAACAGGGTGCAAATTTTAAAAAGAGGATAACATGGTGTAGGCAACACCGATTTTTGTCGTTGTTCTCTGTATTGACAGCACTCAAAATTTACAAAAGAATTAGCTCAATGTTAAAATTGACCGGAGTTCTCCTTTAACAACATATCTTAAAGGAACCGTATGTAAGAAATGTATTTCAATTAATCATAAAATGGCCCTGATATGTCAGTAGACATTAAAAAATCATGTTCATTTCAAATACTTATATCACTGACAACAGTAATCCGGCCAGGATAGTGTCATTTAAAAGTGAAGTTGCAGCCCTCAACTGATGTTGATGTTGTCATGTTGTGTTTTGGCCGGATGTGCCACCCTCCACCTATCTACCAATCACGAAGTCAGTAGTGTTTCTTGTTGGGAGGTAGTACTTGTTGTTGGTTCCTGGAAAAAAATGTTCCATGGTACAAATTGTTCCAGGTAATCTCGGTGGAAACGCGGCTCAAGCTGCAGGCTCAACCATTCCATTCAAGCTCAAATTATTGTGAGAAACAAGAGTTCTTACATAATGGTATTTCAATATTTGTAAATGTAACAACCCATTTAGTTCCAAAACAGCTTGAAATAATTATTGAATAGAATTAAGCTCTTAAGTAAAATGAGCTAGGGCAGTTTTAATATTGACCATTAAGATTACGACCAATGGTTTCCTCTCCACGATCAACCAAATCAGAAACGCCCCCTCAGAAGTGACTGAATAACTTGACAAAAATAATACATTATCAACCAACAAATTACCCTCTCCCTTAACAAACTGGGCATGGTTCATGACTCACATTGTTCTTACTCAACCAGACCGTCCACTGCGCCCCGTCACACCCTCACTAGTATCCAGCTTTGTTCTCCTCAAACCCAGACTGTGGAAAAGATTGAGATCAGCAAAATCGCACCTATTCTTCAGGGACAATCTCAAAGGCATCAGATGTCACATAAACTACAATAACTCACGCAGAATTACACAATGGCTTTTAGGGGATCTACTGCACATTAACCGTATTATACCTGATTAAATCTACTTGAATATGCGTAGCCTATCTGTGGTGTTCAAATACCTTAATTTAACCAGTTACTTTAATCAATCACAATTCTAGACTGTTACAAATGAAAACATTTTCAAGCATTAACTAAAGCCATTTTTACACTGCGAAGAAGCTGCATCTGACATGGCATTTATGTGTATTTAAGAATAACAAATACAAAGAAGGTGTACACATCCCGAACACCCTGTGCACCTGAGCCCAGTTACAGTGTTTGGGAGGAATCTCTTGCATAAGGTAAATAGCCTAAACATGAAGTCATTATAGGAGTCATCATTAGAGTCATCATGAAATTGTAATGATGATTATTAAGTCGACAGTTTTTTGGGTGTGAAAAAAGGACATCACATTCAGGCTACATACAAAACAAGCTAAGACCTGTTCATTTATTTGTTTGTTTTACGGATTAGAAAAAAAACGTAACATTATAATGTTATTTTAGTAGCATGAAAAACAAAACGGTTATTCAAACTGGGAATAGAGCTATTACCCGCTTCGCGTTGGGGTCCTCGTCACCCTGTCGGGGCCCAGACAGCAACATAGTGTCGGCCCAGATCCGGCCCACTTCTGGAACGCATTGAATACACATGTCTGAATCGTTTGTTCATCTATTTAAAATTAAAGTCAAGGGGTCCTAACCATCATTAAAAGATGTACTTTGTTCTTAAAGGGGAGAGCGGGGTACAACGTGACGTGGGGTTAGTTGTAACACACTTGTTTTAAATACTTACACACTAGCATGACGAAACTAGTGTATTTACTTGCATGTTGTCACATTTCACTTCCATTCTTTCGGTGTATATCAAGAAAAAACATTGAAGTATACACTGTATTAATAAAACAAAACGACATAATTGTACTAGATGTGTGAAATGAATGTGGGGGGAAATAAATACTCTGAACCCTAAGTAGGTTTACACAAATTGAGAAAATCAAAAGGCGTCACGTTGTGCCCCGCTCACTCATCGTGCCATCGAACATTAAGTGCCAGATAGATTGCGAAATAGGGTTTCAGGTTATAACAGGGTGAAGCCACAACCAGTCAGGTGAAGTTTTTATAAAAGGAGAACGAAAGTATGTAAATCCAAAAATGATTCGTTGAAATAACACCCTGATAATGACTTTGGCAAGAAATAGGCGTAAAGGAGCTAGGCAGAAGAAGAACATCTGTGACGCAGGTAAAACAAAAGAAGAAGAAAAAAGTCCACAAACAAGGTTCAACCAGAGTCGTTAGAAATAAGATAGCCGACATTTCTAATCTGCTATTTACAAGATGTTATCAACATACAATGTATGTCATCATCATACATAAACTGGAACAAGGCGTCGGGATCCCGACACCAGGATATAGTCTAACAGTTTGTTTTAAACCTAATCTCTGAGTTGGTGTGTAATTCTAATGGTCTAGTTAGCATTACAAACAAGAGTAGAAATCGTGCGGCATATTGAGGAGGGGTGTGCTTTTATCTGTCTAAGCGATCAGAGAAGTAAACAATTGAATTGAGACATTTTCTATATTGTATTAAGGTCTTCAAACCTTTAAAGATTATGTTGGCATTAAAAACCTAGTTACGCTGAATGTTTAGTCACTTATTAAGAAAACTAAATGAAATGCTGCACAAAACAAACTCCCGTTCTAAATGGCACCAGTCACTCACATTTCCTGTTACTAATGGTAGGCCTGTATCGACAGTTACACACATGCCTCTCTCTAGTTGCTCAATGAATCTGGTAATGCTCTTAAAGTGACGACAGACAGATCATTGATACCTCTTATATACTGTCTATGATTGATACCAGCGTGCGGACAAAATGAACAGCGATTTATGAATTTCTTTAGAGGAAGAGGGACCAATGTAATTTGACAAAATTTGTATGAAAACCCTAACTGCAATCTATGACATGGTGTTGCCCTTTATCTTTTTTGACCTCACACACCGCCCCTTTAATTTTTTTAATATATATATTTTTTAAATATATAATATCACCTGACATGTCTGTTCATTGAAATGAGGGGCTGAAGTAAGTGTGAACTTTTGTGTAGCAGTCCTAAAAGTATTTTATAAATCTTACTTTATGATTATTAAAGAATGATACAATAATAAATATTTACCATGGGCGTACTAGCTTGAGACATGGGGAATAAGCCTCTCTCGGACTGTGATGGCCTTCGAACTCCACGCTGAGGTGTGAGAGAACACCTAGATCCTGAAAAAAAAAAAAAAAAAAAAAAACAGCGTTGAAGCTCATTGAAATCAAGGACTGCCAAGGATATTAATTCTCAATCTCGAACTTCACCAGCTAACAATGGGGCTTCGTGCTTGCTAGCTAGAAGAAAAAAACACAAAACGGACCACGTGGTGAATAACAGTTAAAATGTCTAAGCGCGATCAGATTAGTAAATTAAGACATCTTCTTTATTGTGTTACTTTCTTTCTTCAAACATTTAAAGATTATTTTGGCATTAAAAACCTAGTTACGCTGAATGTTTAGCCACTTACTTAGAAAACGAAAGGAAATGCTGCACAAAACAAACTCCCGTTCTAAATGGCACCAGTCACTCACATTTCTATCCTGTTACTAATGGTAGGCCTGTATCGACAGTTGGGCATTTCTCAGATTAAGGGCCAAATTGGGTTGCTGTAATTTTTTTACATAAAAAACAAAAACAAAAAAAACGTTATGAGCTTGGTTGAGACCATAAGATAAGGGAATTTATTTATTTTTTGCCATTATCTTAACTATGTCAAGTAAATGTGACATTACCATCACATCATCGAATATATGTAAAAAATAAAAACTTAAATGATAAATCAGTGCTTTTAAAACATTTTGTGGTTTCACATGGAATCTTTTTTATCTTGAACTTAATGGGATTGTTGATTTTTACTACGGTGATAGTATAAGTTTTGTATAAGTTATAGTATATAATTGTATAAGTTTTTAATACGGTGATCATTTAGACTGTCCAACATTGTCAGAACAATATAATTGTAGGATGTTTTTGTATTTTATACATCATTTATTGGCAAAAATATGTATGGTATGGTGATGATGATGGTGATGACGTTGCAGTTCTGGTAATGCATCATAACCTATTGTAATTTAAGAGCCTAAGTGACTTCAGACCAAAAAAAAAAAAAAAAAAAAAACACCAGCTAGTAATCTGTTCACTTATTCAACATAAATTCTTTAAAGAACAGTATGTTTAATGTATCTGCTGTCATCACCACCACAATGTCATTACCAGCACAAGCTGTAATGTGCTGGTAATGACTGTGTTGGTAATGACATTTTTGCCAAAAAAACTAGTCTTACTAGCAAAGATGATGACTAAGCAAGTGTAGCTAGCTTTCTACATGTAATGTACACCATTTTAACTATTAAAGTGATCAAAATAATCCCAAAATGTTTAAAAATACAGAAATACAACACGTGTGGTAATGACGCATAATAAGTGTAGATTTACTTCCTTTTCTGCACATCAAGGCATCAGTCTTGCAGCTTGAAATCCATGTGCTCCACTATGTTATTAGGTTACCATGGCTACCAAATAAACTTTTGATGAAAAAAAAAGTAGGAAAGTGCCTTTATGCAGAGCGTGTTGGTAATGATGGCTAAACCATGGGACAGGTAGAAATTAAGCAAAATAAAGTACAAAATTCATATATATGCTTAATCTTTGCATGTAGTTTATTAGTTCAGGTAACATTTAATTCATATGCATTTTTTTATTATTAATTTATGATACATAATGTTTGAGATATGGCACGACATGTGAAAACTCTGGTGGCGGACAACACCAAAACACAGATAGGCCTATTGTACCACAAAACACCAATAAAATGTGTTAAAATCATTAGTAAAAAAAGTATAGGCTTGTTTTTGTTTATACTAATTAGTGGTACTAAATGTATTAGATTGAATTCGTTTTTAATAGAATTACACCCTGTGGACAGAAATAGGCCCGAATTCTGGGAAAAACCCAGTTACACATGTGATGCCTCCCTCTAGTGGCTCAATCTGGTAATGCTCTTAAAGTGACGACAGCTCATTGATACCTCTTATACTGTCTATGATTGATACCAGCGTGCGGACAAAATGAACAGCGATTATGAATTTCTCTAGAGGAAGAGGGACCAATGTAATTTGACTAAATTTGCATGAAAACTCTAACTGCAATGACATGCTACTATGACATGGTGTTGCCATTTAACTTTTTTTTACCTCACACCGCCTCTTTAATTTTTTTAAATATATATTTTTAAATATATAATATCACCTGACATGTCTGTCAATGAAATGAGGGGCTGAAGTGAGTGTGACCTTTTGTAAGGATAGAGCAGTCCTTTCATGAAGCAAAGCCATGGGGTACGTTTGTTGCCTCAGGGCAACATTGTGCAGTTAGACCACTTTTGTTCAGGCAATATCATAGACCATATGGTGCATTCAAGTTCTCCGGGGAAGTTTGTTTGTACAAGTTCAGAAAACTCAAAGAATGTGCATTATATGTCATTTAGGTTTCATTATTATTGTTGTTTTTGTTTTCATTATTAGTATACTGCCACAGAGAATGACGAGAAATTGGTTCCTAAAATAAATCGTGAGGAGTCTGGGTGGTGGTGGAGGGGTGCAGGGACCTGTCGAGGTAGGCTAGTGAGTCGGCTGTTAGCAGAACACAGTTGTTTAATTAGTGACAGCCTTCATTTTAAGTCTTTATTTGAATTTGGCAATATAATACCTCGTTCTACAATATTTCTTTGATTAAAATCACTGACAGAGACCCTTTTCCACCATCAGCCACAGGTCCCAGACAGCAAAATGTATTTGGGCCAGATTTGGCCCAGGTCTTCATTAGCATTTGGCGCAGATCCGCTAAACGGACCTGGGCCGGGCTCATTCTTTCCAACGGCCCAATACCGGAACAGGTTGGAATTACGGATCAGAGACAGATCTGGGCCAGCACTGGCCCAGTACAGTTATTAATGCCATGAGGTGTGGTGCGGATCTGGCCCAGATCCGCGAGTCATATTTCACATCTGGGGCTCATCTGGCCCTGGTCTGTGATTCACTTAGGCTATCAGACAATTAAGGCTCAAAAACCACACAATTTGTAATTTTCAAAATAGTTTTTTTATTTAAAAAAGGCAAAAGAGAACACAGCATGAACAACCATCTGTAGACGTGAATCCAGATGCACAAAAACAAACAAACAATACATACCAATACAATCAAGTGAGATATGGTAATATGATAAATAATATGGTTAAAGATCAATGTTAACCAAGTAAAACCTAATGAGAACACTGCACATATTTACTGCTCATTAATTGGGTGCCACCCCGGCAGTCACAAGCCAGATTAAACCATCTGGGGCCGTATTCACAAAGAATTTTATCTTAACACTAGGAGTACTCCTAAATCGCACTAAAAGATTTTAGCTAGGAGTGTTCTCTTAAAAGTTATTCACAACGCCTTTCAGACCTACTCTTAGTAAGGAAAAATGACAACTCCTAAACTAAGAGTGAGTCTTCGTTGCTATGGATCACGTCAATTCTCATGCACGAGCTTCCTCGCAATGATCACGGTGATTGGCTGTTAGATGACAGGGCCATCATGCGAACCATAACACATTACGACATCTAAATATGTCTGTGTCCTACACAAAATAATAATAATAATGTCATCGAAATGCATGACATGTTTGTGCAGGCCCCAGTGAAGTGTAATTCTAAAAAGGCAGAGAGAGAGAGAGAAAAGTTGTGAATTCAATTAAATTAAATCTAGGTAGCCTAATGGTGCGTTCACACCGGACGCGAATAGCGCGTCAGGCGCGAGTGATTCCAATGTTAAGTCAATGCAAAGACGCGTTACGCGCGTAAAACGCGTGTTACGCGTCTTTGCATTGACTTAACATTGAAATCACTCGCGCCTGACGCGCTATTCGCGTCCGGTGTGAACGCACCATAATACCCTAATGAAAACCGCCACTTGCCTAATAATGAAAAACGACACTTGCATTAACACTTGCTTGGTTAATTGACATCCTATTAGCCTAAATAGACTACTTAAAGCAAGGAAATGTTGCTCCTATTGAAGTAATGTAATAGTTGAATGACGGTGGATTATGAACTCGCCAAAACGGAAAAGAAAGCCCAACTGGACGCAGGATCAGTCACTGCTGCTGGCCCAGTTGGTGCTGAAAAAAAAAAACGTAATAAAAGGGAAATTCGGCACTGGGATACGGATACAACATCGAGAATTGTGAAGTTTGCATCGAACACAATCTGGGTATTGAGTGGGTTTTCTTTCTATTCACAAACACGTCCTCATCCTGACGTGGTGCATTATTTTAATATGTGTCCCGTCTATAGCACCGACCACACCGGCAATATCCATAAAGCTGGCTTTGTTTCTTTGGAGTTGGCGAATGTCCAAAGGAAAACTTATGAACTGTCGAATAATATGGGGTCTACAGAGTGTATTACACAATTGCATTTTCCCCGTTGCCAGGTAGCGAAGTGTTATCATACATTTCAATTCGGCATTGATTGGGTTGTTGCGATTAGTTGGCGCTGTTATTGCATCCCTCACAAGATCCACAACAATCAGTATTCCCTCACGGTTAAGGCGGTATCTTTGTAATAACTCCGTGTCATTGAGTGTCTCCAACACACTGTGACGCGCGGCGATTTTAAGATCCTTTGTGAATAGGTCTTAGTGAGTTAGGAGTCCTCTCGACTTCTTTTAAGCTGTCCCAGACTTAGGTGCTACTTTTAGGGCTAAAATGCTTCGTGAATTACTCTTAGTGAAAAAAATTAGGAGTCCTAAAGTTAGGAGTGACACGCCCATTATTTTTAGGAGTTGCTCCTAAATTCTCCAGTTAGGAGCTACTTTTAGCCTTAAAATTCTTTGTGAATACGGCCCCTGATTGATTTAACAGCATCTCCGTCTCAGTGTCGGTGGCTTTGTCAGACATGCGATTCTTCCTCACTGCTCCTGTAAAACGTACAAAAAGCACACAAAGCAAAGAAACAAAGAGTAAAATATTAGATTTAATATTCAAAGATTACATTACTTTATTACATGACATAAAATGCTTCCACACATAAATAATAATAAATGTGATTATGTGACTAAAATGAATGAGAGAGTGGTGATATAGCCTAGGTAAAGACTGAGTGAGAGGCATACTTACGAGCCATTATGGCCTTGGTTGCCATCTCACTGAATTTTTTTATTATTTTTTTATTGTCCTTTATTGATTTGGCTATAGGCTACTGTCGGCAAAAAATCCAGCAATCAGGCGCTGTTTGACAGTGTGTCATGATCAGTGACAGTGATCACCGATTCAAACTTAAAGCCTCCTATTCACATTAGTTGTGGATGTTTAAAACTAAAAGAACATACTACCGGCTAACCGTAGCCTAACGTTAGCTAGCTTGTCTGACACGTTTTAGGTTGTCAGAATGTCAGTGTAAACTTTTGTCAACTTTTTGTTTAATATAAATATTTAACAGACTATAACATCAACACGAGTTTACTTTTATAATGCACTTACTACATTTTACTTGTAATAATAGACTTACCAATAATCACAAAGCCGGTGCAGCCTGCAGTCTTCCACTCGTATGCCTGTCAGATAGAGTTGCGGGTTTATGAAGGAAAAAAAGCGTTCCGTTAGTTGAGGCGCGTCCGGTCTGCGCAGCTCGCGCGAATCCGGCCCACACCCGCCGGACGGACTCAATTCAGATGTGGCGCGTCTGGTCTGCGCAGCTGCCCCGGATCGGCGCCGCACCCGCCGGACGGACTGTCACAGTCGAAGCTACAGACAAGTCTGGCGCAGAGTTGGTGCAGATCTGCATAGTGAGTGCGACTGCTACGCGAATCTGCTGATTCGAAAACGGATCTGGCACAGATGTAAATGCTGTCTGGGGTCCCTATAGCTGCACACCCAGATAGCAAACAGTCATTGAAACTATGTTAAATCAACATTCCGTTGTCAACGTTAAGTCATTGAATCAACGTCGAACTCTGATGGTGATTCTACATCATTTTGCACCCTGTTTTAATATTGAAACAACATTGAAATCCCATCCATATATCAACGTAATTTCAATGGTATTTCAATTATCAGGAATATTGAAACAATGTTGAAATTTCAACTGAACTAAGGATCAACGTGATTTCAATTGAATTTCAATCGTTATTAAGCCATAGAAAATGATTGCTATGCATACGAAATTAATGCCCTATATTAAATAGCCTATGAATATCCTGCTTTATCTACAACCAGGATGTTAAAAAGTGAGGAAACATTTGAAAGCTGCCTATAGCCTATAAAACACTGACCACACCACAACGTTTAAGGTAAAAACAAATTCATTTTATTAGCCTTATTTCATTATTTGTCCTCTTTAGCCAATTTACAGTTCATGGTCCTCTGACGTCTGAATGGTGTCGTCCACTCACTCCTGCTCGGTCTTGCGCTGAACAGCCACTTTTGCACAGCCAGTAAAGTTAAATTAGGTGACGCCGGCTGTCCCCATCTGCCGTAGAGCGTCTAAAACAGAAAATACAAGTACAATGCAAAAAATGAGCCTTTAAGTTAAACAGAGAACACCCACATATTTGCACACTTGGAAATAAATTCAGTTGCCGCTAGGCCTACGCGCTCAGAAAAAGTGCATGTCAGAACAAAACGCCAATTAAATGTATAACCGGCAAAGCTTTAAAGCACGAGCAAATAATACACTTTTGTGATTAAGTGCACGAATAAGTGCAGTGTTCTGTGAGTGTAACTGCCGCTGCGTTAACGTGTGATGTGAATGTATAGCTACGTCGATCGAGTTGTATGGTACGGAGGCGACAGAACTGAATGTGCGCTGTATATCATATTTCTTCAAAAGCAGATCGTGGAGACATTCTAATAAAATCTATTTCAATGTCTGCAGCACTGCGTCATGTTAACGAGTAAATAACCATGTTAACGAGTAACATTATTTGATTTAGTAGTACAATATCGAACATTAAGCAAGCTTACCTGATCGTCGTATCGGTCCGGGTCCAGAAATGAGCGGTGTCCGGAGCAGTTCGTTGGTCTACCACCCGTTGATCTCCCGGTCATCCAAAAATCGATGGATTTTCAATCATATTTCCCGGTCAACGATATGTCGATGACTTTTCAACCACAGGTCGTTTCCCGGTCAACTCTAAATCAATGACTTTTCAACACATTGGCAATCGCCCGGTAAACCAAATATCAATGCTTAATCAATCATAAAGATAACTATAGATCAATGTTGTTCCAATGTTGTTACCATCAACATTAATAACGTCAGGTTTCATCGATATATTAATGGTGATTCAACATTTATTTTGCATTGAAATTTCAATATCAACCATAATGATGATTCAGATGGAAAATCAATGTTTATTCAATGTTGGCTTGCTGTCTGGGCAATGAGTCCGAAATTTTTGTATGCGTTTTTTAGTTCAGAATGGTCAAAACACCTCTTAAAATGCATGCTAAGGAACAATGCAGACGCAAAAATTTCAGACAAGCATTTTGGCTTAAAAGGGCACACTGTCTGAAATTCTCGTCCAAAATGTTTGCACGGTAAAAAAAAAGAATTGCCTACGACTGTCAAAGCGGTCCTCCGAAACTTTCATCCGTCATAAAAAAAAAACGTATCGGGTTGAATTTTCTGCGTTTTTCGCATCCGTAGCAAGCATTTTGAGAGATGTTTTGACCATTCAGAGCCACAGTCAAAGCGAACGCCAAAATCCAGAACTGTTCAGGATCAATTGGTTCACGGAAATTGGTGGTCTTTTTAATATGTGGCTCTAGTATCGCTAGCAAAGCATCAAACTGAGCCACTGACATCCTGAAGTAAACTTTGAATCGCTTGGGAGGGACACAACATTCCACCCGGATTAATTAATAGGCATCGGACTCGGTGTGCAAGGTTTCTGTGCGTGACGAATTTTTAGGATGACGAATACGAAAAAACGCCCACGAAAATGTCGGACTCAGTGTGCAGGGCCCTTAGGGGTAAGATAAAATGTTTTGTAAATACGGCCCCTTTTGTGTACATTTATACAAAAATAAGTTGAAATTGCAACACATAATGATTTGAATTCACCACTTTAAATTGAGCATGTTTATAATTTGTAAATGAACATTTCTTAGGGGGTATCAAGACAAAAATGTCAGTGGGATATTTTTTGCAACACTTTGCCAGAACTCTATTATCTGCTTCGGTGACCTCGCAATTGTTGTAATGACCTTGGAAAGGTCGTGACTTTTAGAATCCTTCATAAAGGTCCGAAACTGAGAAGGATCTGGTGCGCGGGAGGGTTTAATGCCCAACCATTTCAGACAAGTGCCCACATATGCGTCCTCTATGTTAAAGGGCTTCACGTCCTTGGAAGCCTCAACTATTTTTTTGGGAAGGTCATTGGAGAAAACATATCCTACTCCCAGCACATATGTGGGGTATCTCGGTTCGGGGTACAGCTCCTCTGAGACGTAATATTTAGATATTTTGTTTCTGATGACATGCTGGTTCAACATCAAAAAACCAGTGATGTAGTTCTGTCTGGGTGTGTTGGGTGCCAGTAGGAGCGTCATCAAGTTGTCCATGTTTAAGTACATGTCAGAATCGACCTTCATACTGAAATTGGCTTGAGGGCAACGAGTGGCCAACCAGTCCATGATCACCATCGTCTTTATGGTCAGGTTGAAGTACGAGTCCACAAAGTTGCTCTGCACTAAGTCTCTGTGTTGTCGGCTCTCTTCCTCCAGCTGCTGTTGAGCTTTTTCAGAGTCGGATCCTCCAGTCAAACCCACCAAGAACAGAGTCATCACTGCTTTTCCCTGGACTGTGCTCTCATTCCCCCACGTGCTCCGGATGGCGTTACGAGCTTCTAACTGATGGGGCGCCACAGGGACCATCAAGACCAGGAACGGATTCTGCTGACATTTATCAGGTTCATCCAGAATGAAATGATAGTTGCTTGGATGAGCTACATGATAATGCACTGAAATGGGTTTGGTGATAACGGATAAAGTGGGTTTGTTCAGTGCTGTAGGTGTTTGCATGATTTTCCAGAACAAATGTTTGCCAGACAAGCCCTCAGTATAGGACTGAGTCTGATTTACAACATTAAACATTGTGTAATGGTGCGTAACTTGCTTGCAAGAGAAATAGATATAAGCCATGGTAGACAATGATAATGTAATTGTGAGCATCAGAACAAATCTTGTTTTAATGTGACGCATTAAAGCTCTATCCGGAGTCAAACCGCATCTGAAGAAGAAGGAGAAAGAGAAACATTCAAATATTCAATAATCTCCCTTGGATTAGTTTTTGCCACAATCAGTCCTAATTATTTCGAAAGATTGAGTAGCACTACTTTTTCCATGCAATGTTTTAGCGCCAGACAGACACACACAGCCAGTGACAATAACACCATTCTAATAAAATGTCAAATTGTTTGATATTGGAATTAATATCAAACACACACAAATTACCATTTGTCTGTGCAGTTTTTGTATGTATTTGACATTCAAATATGTTTTATGAAGCTGTACAAAAGTGAACATGCTGGTTTTCCCTGTCTGACCAGAGCCTCTTTCAGAATGTGTGCTGAATGTAATCGTAGTAATCTACATCATAACATACGTTTTAGAAATATGCATTTTTTGGGAAACATAGGTCATCTTTACCTTCATGCACTTTGGTCAGTTGTGTATAATTGATATAGACCCAGGCATCGTTTCCACTTGTTATTGTTAACTATGACTAAAACTATTAAAAATCATTTTTGTGATTGAATACTCATAATTGTTTTGGCTATTGGGACTAGTTACTGCATGTTGTTCATGAAAGTGTTGATTTTATAGCATGAATGAAAAGCACACAGCCAAAAAAAGCAGGCCATACCTCTTCCATGCTTCTAAATGTCATGACTGCATATAAATGAAGTACTGTAACATGCATCAGTTTTTTTTCTGCATAGTTCATCTTCTCATAGTGGAGCTGTGCATCGAAATGACTGCATTTGTGATGCAACACTCTGAATCTCCTTCCAATACTATGATAAGTGGAACTTTCCACAGATTCCATGTTTTTATGGTGACTATTTGCTGTTTGATTAACATAAAACTGCTAAATTACTCATACAGAATTGTTCTTTCATGCACTCAAACAATAGCTATTTGACTGAATATGATTCATTCATGGACAGTGGTTCCATGTGATTAAAACAAGTAATCTTAACAAAACAGGAACAAATGAAACCCAGTAAAATCAACCATGTAAAACCAACTACAACCAATGGTGTTCATTTAACTTGAAAGAATGGTTTTAGTTTAACTTGAATGGTTTTAGTTTAACTTGAATGTTTTTAGTTGGACTTGAATTAATGGGAAGACGATGGGGTTATTAAAATGTATGACTCATCACTAGAGCCAGACATTCTGCTTTAAAAAACAAAAGATCTGGAACCTGAACTATATTGATGGCAAAAACAAACAAACAAATGAAAAAAATGTTGCTCTGGCGCTATTCTTTCAACCAGTCTCTCCCTCACAGAGGTATGTGCTTCTAACTAAACTGCAAGATCAAGATTACACACGCACATACAACCCCAAATCAAGAATAAAAGTGCAATAACAAAAACTGTGATCTGTTCATTCTCTTTCAAGTTTATTTAACTGGCAGGAGTACAAAGAAAAGGATTCCAATGTTTTCACTGAACAACTTAATTTTATTTTGTATAAACACATTTTGATGGCTGCTACACACTAGTTTCACAGTTTACCACTGTCACATCACCTTTCCTTTTAATTGCATTTTATTTATTTTTATCATTTGGGAATTGAGGATAATTGTTGAAGTTTAGCAATTTCTGCCCAATCACGCCTATAAAAAATAGCCTATAACGTTTGCAATCGTGCTCATATTTGTGAAAACAGCTCCCTTGTGATATTGCTTAATTATATCTTGTTTTTATATAAAGTACTTTTTTGCAATCATTTCTTACATTTTGTGGGAATTAAGTAGCCTATTCATTTTGCTGGCATTTATCACACAATCCCCCGTTAATTTCTGATTTGACAAAAAAATAAATAAAAAAATAAGTTATTGATTTCATTTGAAGCAGTAAGTTTTACATCCAATCACATTATGGTAACAAATAAATCAGACAATGTCCAGACAGTCCTTAAGACTGAGACAATACCTTCAAAAATGGTTTTGAGTAGCCTATATGACAATTTACAACTATAGGCTATTTTGTGTCTAATATGCTATATAAAACGTACACAACCTTTTCTGAATACACATACCTCAGGTGGGTCATCTTGATGTTTTTCCAATTGGTAGAAACTAAAGACATTAAAATGTTAGTAGATAGGTAGCCCATAGGGTTGCCAACCGTTCCGTATAATACGGAATCGTCCCGTATTTGACACATAAAAGTCTTGTTCCGTATTGAACCGATACGGAACGCACTTTGTTCCGTATTTTTGAGAATCAATTCAGTGCAAATCCGTGACAGACACACACATAGCTTCTAATATATGTCAGACTATGAACGAAGACATTTGTAGGCTATGATAAGAAAAAAAACAGACGGTGCGTGCGGTAGATACTAATTTCTCCCCGTTTGTCTATGATCAGCGTCGCGTTTTTAACATCTTGGAACATCATCAGATAATGCCCTTTTAATTGGTCGTTTCCGTTTATATACTGTCTATGGTCGTTTCAGTCATTGTGAGTCATGTATCGTAGCAACGATGATGACAAGTGACAACAGCGGGAAATGTAAAAAATGACTAACGTTACTTCCAAGCAGCCGGCGAAAAAGAGCACAAAAATATAGAATTGAATGGGAAATAGCTGCACAATGTGCTTAGTCTGGAGGTTTATTTGTTTCTGTGAGATTTTCCTTGTGCATATATATATAATATTTGCTTCTCTTGAACCCTTCAACCTGCATAATTTCAACTTAATTGTGTTTAACAGCAGAATTTGTGGTGAAAAACTACATTAGCCATTTTCCTTGTGCATATACAGGTGTTGTATTGCTTGAATGCATTATTTGAGTGCAATATTTCCTTTCCAGTGCAAAACAATAATACATAAAAAAAAACAGGTAATATATATAAAATATATATTTTATATTTTCTTTATTAGCAGTTTTTTTATGTACTATTGTTTTGCACTGGAAAGAAAGTTAACTAAAAAGGAAGTATAATTATATAATATAAAGATATTTGCACTACACATCCTTAAAATGTTGTCAAATTAAATGTCACATGTCACCCCCCCCCCCATTATAATAATATAATTTATATTTATATTATATTAATATATTTATAAACTTTTCAAGTTTATATTGAAAATAAACTTTTATTTGGTTAACTATGTGTATATAGGCTATGTGTTTTTAATCATGGTCATATAATTGCATAGCGGTCTCGTGCGCCTTCCCGCGCACAGCCG
The DNA here is from genome assembly GCF_949152265.1 of Phoxinus phoxinus. Taxonomy (NCBI): domain Eukaryota; kingdom Metazoa; phylum Chordata; class Actinopteri; order Cypriniformes; family Leuciscidae; genus Phoxinus; species Phoxinus phoxinus. The sequence goes on from NC_136895.1 coordinate 12,589,682, forward strand.
TTCTGACTGGTGATGATGACGGTGGGACGCGCATTGCCGCGCAATGACAGTTGGGCGATCATCGCTCCACTTCATGTAAGCGATGTATCGATGTTCCCTTATTCCCTATGCCGTTCCCTTATTCTTACCTATGCCGTTCCCTTATTCTTACCTATGCCGTTCCCTTATTCTTCCCTATGCCGTGCGCAGTGCCCTTCGAACTGATGTTCGCTCCCTTCGGATTGGAATCTCATTTAAGCCGGAATACCCTGTGAAGTCCACTTCGCAGTCCACTTACGGTCGAATGGAACGCACCTGTTGTCTCTCGAGTTGTAAGTTAGTGCTGTTGTTTGTTAAACAAATGGTTGGCCTTGGGGAACCAATCAGAGCCGCAACCCATACTGTCTCTGACCGAAACACAACACGCCGCACACACAATCTCAGTAAATGGAATAACACCACATTCTTGAATAATTTCTAAATGATTACAAAGGAAAATGAATTAGCATTTTTGTGCATATAAATTCTTACGAAAATTAACCATGGTTTTAAATGGTTCTACAAATAATAATAAAAAAAATATTGTTTTTGTTGTAGTTAATAAATACAAATTAACCGTGGTTTTGCTACACTAACCAAAGTGTACTTGTAGTAAAACGGTGGTTATAAAAATGGCAATCAATCCGCAAAAAAAAAAAAAAAAAAAAAAAAAAACATAGGCCTACAACCAAAACATGGTTTCTACAGTTTTACTATAATAAAACTATGGTTAATTTCCGTAGGCTAAGTCATACACAGAATGAACATTAGATATAGCCTAGTCTCGCTCGTTCCGTGGGCGTGACGTCTGAGGCTGAGACTAGATATAGCTATCACACACGAGTCAATGAAAGCACAAGGGTAGAACCGGTAGAACTGCAAGCATCCGGGAAAACACTGACTGTCCACAAAGTGTAAGGAGACGGTTATTTCAAATAGGAATTTGAGGTAAGTTCAGTTTATTTCGACATCATTTTGTGGGTGAGTTCTTACAGTTTTTCTCAGTCGCTTTGGTGCATTTCTCACATCACTATTTACATTTGCACAACAGTTAGTTCAACCTCCACAACATTTAGTCATTTGTGCACATCATAGTAGCAGTTTCTCATTCCTTCCAACAAATTGCAAATGCTTTTGGACATGCATCAATTGCTTTCATACAACTCTGCTGTTTTCTAACATTATCATTTGCTTATGTCATGTCAGTCAAAATTAACTATACTTATAATGTGAATGCTGAATAGTCATTCCATATAAAACGAATAGTCCTCCTTTCATTGCTTGAGTCATTACATACAAAAATGTTGAACTAGTTGTCAAAATCTGTCAAGCAAATTTTACACATTTTTTTAAATCATTTTTGAAAATGTCTCCTAAATTGAACAATTTATCTTAGGTGAATCTCAACTTTCACTGATGCGAAGGGGTGTGTGAAGCATTAGTTGCAACCAATGATAAGCCACTTCTCTACAATCACTGTCAGAGCTGAATCCCATAAACCCCCACTTTACAAGCATATATGAACCAAGCAGGACATAGTGTGTACCATTTCTACAATACTGTGACACAGAAATGGAAGGCCAGCCTCGTGGAAGAGGGGTGAGGGTGAGGGTGAGGGTGAGGGTGCGGGTGAGGGTGCGGGTGCGGGTGCGGGTGAGGGTGAGGGTGAGGGTGCGGGTGAGGGTGAGGGTGCGGGTGAGGGTGCGGGTGAGGGTGCGGGTGAGGGTGAGGGTGAGGGTGCGAGTGCGGGTGCAGGACGGGGAAGGGGAAGGGGAAGGGGAAGAAGAGGCCAAGTACATAGGCGGATCCCTGATGAAATCAGGGGTACAATTGTGGATCAATTGTGGTACAAATGTTAGGGGTACAACAGGAGTAAAAAATGTTGTCAATCACGGCCTCACAACGGCTTAGGCTGGTCGAAGGGTGCAGCCAAATGTTGGGAGAACCACTGTAAATTCAATTATTCAAACATTTCATCGGGAGAACAGGTGTAAATGGCATATCCCCAGTCTTGCTCCATACAACACACAACATCTGCTGACTTTGTTAGACACTCTTTACAGGGACATAATCCCTGAGAATGAGAGGGGAATGAAATTATGTGGCCAGACAGAGAGGAACGTCTGGATGTGCATGAATGATTACAGTACTATGTATATTGTATGTTCAGTTCCAATATGTACTGCAATATTGTTTACAGTTGTGCAAAGCTCTACCCAAAGGGAGTTTATGTTTGTTGTAAATAAGGGTGTATTTTTTCTTTTGCAAAGAGCATATGCAGTAAAAATGTGAAACGTTCAGTGTCTTGTACTCAGTTACCTCACTAAATACAGTAATGTGTAACTTTACTGTATTTTTCAAATGGCTGTGCAAATAGTAATGCCGTCTTGAATATTTTCAGGTAGTGTCACCAATATCTGACTTTTTTGCATTAGAATACATTTACAGAGTAAACTGTCATAATGAAAACATGACACAGCCATTTGACTATCTTGTTCATAAGCAATGGTGTCAAGACTTTTCATCTTGATGACACTGACACTTTCATTGAAATGAATACTTGCTTTTGAGGAATGAGCTATCCGTTTTGAGCAAGTGACACGCTTTTGCAGGTTATCAACTAGGTTTTGCAGTTTGTACTAATTGTTTTGAGAACTGCATTAACTGTTGTGCAAATGTAAATAGTGATGTGAGAAATGCACCAAAGCGACTGAGAAAAACTGTAAAGCATTTTTTGTCTCCCTCTGGTGACTGAATACTGTGATTCTCAGACGAAGAATAATAGAAGATTCTAGCCAGCAGGGCGGCGCTCTAACACTAACACAGTGAACGATGCTTTTATCACATGCATTATTATATTACTGACACAACAATCAGACACATTAGATAAATTAATTATATATTCATTTTTTTGTATTTACAATTAAATATTTTACAGAGCAATGCCATTTCTTGAATTAAATTTTTTTTCTTGCACCAAACCTACTATACAAAGTGTACCCCAAAACAGAGGAATAACTTATTCAATATTAATCCGAATAATATACTTAATATCAAAACCAAACATATATAGTATATGCCCTACCCTTTTAAAACAAAGGAACGGGGTCATCAAAAAAAAGTACTAATTTTGAGGAAGCATGTCCATTGTGGTACGCTGGTACTGTGTTAATGATTATCCAAGATTAGTTTGTTCAGGATGCATTTCTGATTTTGTTGTGAGCAAATTCTTCAGCCAAATGCAGGACCTCTGTAACATCTGAGATTTTGGTTGCATTTCCCACACCTTTAGCAACCTCGTTTGAGCCATCTGCATTTCCTTCCAAGCGTGCGCACACATGAAGAGCCCATTCGATCGCTGAAACACTAGCAGTGCCCTAGGAAGACAGTATGAAAGCAATCTCACACCTGTGTGGTTATACTGTAGTTGTGTGATTTTTTGTGTGTGTGTGCTGTACCTTGGGTACTTGGCAGGCAAAAATCACCTTCCCTGACTGCTGCAGTTGAGCAAACAACATGACCAGGGAATCTGGACTGCTCTTGCTCAGCTTGAGCACAGTCTTCATCAGCACCTAAACATGATAACATGTATACCTATTATATACATTTGATACAAATATAGGGCCCTATGAAATCCGTTAAATTTTTTCCCAAATTCCGTTTTATTTTTTCCCAAATTCCGTTTTTTCCGTTTAAATTTTTGCCAATTCCATTCTTTCCGTTTAAATTTTTGGGAATTCATTTTTATTAACCCATTACTGTTATTTTAGTCGTCAAAAGTGTGCTTTTAATGTTAATGATTAAAATGTACACAAATAAAATAGGAATGACCTTAAATTTATTGAGGTAATTAGGGATGTCACTATACCAAAATTACAGTAGTCGGTACCGATACCTTTTACGGTTCTCGGTACCAATTTCGGTACCACAGCAAAATCTGTTGCAACTATTTTTCTATTTTATTTAACTATTTGAAAAAAACATTTTTTAATTCAATTCAATGACTTTATTATTTATGACGGTAATCATAAGTAAATAATAGATATAAGCATTGAAGGCTACATGCTGTTTAAACTTATATTGCTTATAAAAAGATCAAGTGAAAAATAAGCAACCTTCTCTATGCACACATTACTACTGTACAACATGCAGTAGCCTAATATTATTATTTCTGTCAAACTTTTATTTTGACGGGTTGCCGAGAATATCTTTGAGTTTCTGTTTCTGTGTCGGTGTATGATATGACGATAGTTTTTCTCGAATTAAACAGTAAAGTTTGCATGGTTACCGGTACTACAGAATTTCATTCCAAATATGTAAATTCTGCGAAATTCCGCGTTAACACTAGATTCCGCGCCAATTCCGCGATTCCGTCCGCAATTCTGTGATCGCGGAAATTATAGGGCCCTACAAATATAATCGTCAAAGTTCATCCCAAAACATACCGATATCGAGTCCGTCTGGATCAAGTCCACCAGCACAGTTGTATTAGAGTGTTTGTCCAGCAGCTCTTTGGCTTTCAAAGCAGCCTGAAGCAGAAGAAACAATAAGCCATATGCCTAAACAACATATAATATGAACAACTAGCAAGACAACCTGTAGACGTTTCTACCTCTGTGATCTCCAATTTTCTGATGGCGGTGTTGCTGCTCTTCTGCATCGCTTTCAAGCGAGTCTGCAACTCTCGTCTCTGCCATTGTGGGATTGGTGTGTTATCAACCACCTAAAACACATAACACGATATAGACGATTGAAATTCATACATCATTAACAGACTTTCCAATGAAGACGAGAGGTTATGGAGTTACGTACATTCATTAGGAGGCCGATCTCTTTGGAGAGTTTCTGAGCTGCTGGTATAGACGGGACGCTTGCAACCTCTACGCGTGCCACCAAAGACCCCAACTCCTCCTGCATGGCTTGGCCAGCCTCACGAGCCTGGGTCACAGGAACAGTTAGCATCACAGAAACTGAACTGCGGCCCAATGGTAGATTTCGTTTTTCGAACCTTTTTGGCTTCATCTCCAGTAACAGCAATGATACGGCTAATGCCTTTCACCATCTGTCGCTCAGACACAATGACGAAGTCTCCAATTGCTCCCGTCCTCAATAAATGCCTGATAAAAGCAACAACATATTGGTGAGCTTGGCTTAGGGGTGGGTGATATGGCAAAATATCATATCACAATTCTTTTCAGACTTTGTAGACACGATATTGTTGGATTCTAAGACCATTTTTTTCAAGTTACTTAGCAACAGTCAAACTAATTTCTGCATTTAAAACATTTAGCCCTACAAGATGAAAGAACATGACAGAATAAGATATATTACATAAAGGCCCAGTTCCCCAAACAGGGCTTAGATTAAGCCAGATATCAGATGTATAAGTGGTTCGCCCAAAGCAGCGATAACCAACCCTGATCCTGGAGGGCTATCCTGCAGAGTTTAGTGCCAATCCTAGACATCTGAACCAGCCAATCAAGGTGTTCAAGATTATTTAAAAAAATAACATGCAGGTGAAAAGTTGGAATTGAAGTCTGCAGGAAGTAGCAGCCCTCCAGGAGCAGGGATGTCTAGCCCTGGTCCAAATAGTTCCAGCAGTTTCAAAAGAACCTTACGTGCCACAGCAAAGCTCCACTGAAGCTTGTCCAGTGTTGTCTGAGGTAAGCAGATCCGAAATGGGCATAGCCACGGACACCACTCGCACTGGATCCGGATACACCTGAAACAAACAACATGGTCAATACCTTATGGCACTTTTCCACTGCATGGTACAGCTCGGTACGGCGCGGCGCGGCACGGCGCGGTCCGGCTCGCTTTTCCACTACGTGGTACGACATGGCACGGCACGGCTCAGTTCGCTTTAGCTCGGTTTGCTTTTCCACTGCAGTTAGTACCGCTTCAAAGTGGGTGGGATTATAGACTGATCGTTATAGTTTATCCGCTCCTCAGCAACCACCGTCTGCACTTCGTCCACTGACCATGATTCAGCCATTTCTTTTTTTGGAAGTTTTTTTTTCTTCAAGCAAGTAGTTTAAACACAGGTGCTACAGCGGTGGCTGTTACTGGCTATTTAAATCTAGCGGGTTTGGTGTCTCGTGTCGCGCAAATACAATGGCGCTGCTGGTAGTGACGATTCTGTCTGACCAATCAGTGATCTGCAGTGTTTTCACGTCACATTTTAGTACCAGTACGTTACGCTTTGAACCTCAACAGAGGTGGTACCATTTAAAGCGAGCCGTACCTTACCGTACCATGCAGTGGAAAAGCGCCAAAGCGTGACATACCTGCAAACTAGTCGCTTTTCGGCGAAAATCGCCGTTTTGAATGGGAAAATGTCATCCTCGTGAGCTTTCCCGCGGATGAATTCATGCTTTGGACACTGATTACTTTTGAGTTAAGTCCTGTTATCTGTCAACAATATAATTGTTTTCTCTAACGTTGTTGTTAGTTAACATGTTTAACATTAACGTTATATTGGTAAGTAAGTAAGCTTGTCGGCTAGTCAGCTAACGTGAGATCAGCAAATTGTGTTGTTACTGTTAGCCTACAATGTTAGTTCAATGTGAAGAATTGGCAAGGCTATCTCCTCCACTGCATTAGTGTTAATTTCGTTGACGAATAATTTTCATAATTTTCATCAACGACATTTTTCACAGACGAAAACGAGACGATGAAGTAAATTATAAAAACTAGTTTAGAATGACGAAAATCTATTGACATTTTCGGCAACAAATAAACTAGACGAAAATGTTAGATATTGACGATTTGGGAAGCGATCCATTCAGAACTGATGTCCTGCGTTGGTGGTAGATGCGCACAAACTGTAACGATGTCTCATCATCATGTCTCATCTTTTTATGCGCATGCACGCACACACCCGACCCGAAGCGTGCAGCCATAGACACCTATACAGCGCGCGAGTACTGAATTGAGCTCTGTTTCGTGTCTGAATGGACAAATACACACAACATTATGTCTAAATGTCGGTTTTGGAGAGTATTCAGGTAAATTATGTCGGTTATATCTTAAACAGTTGTGAGTGTGTAGGCCTGTCGGATGTGCAATTCTGGATCCGCATGTCATTGGAAATGATCCGATGTCTTAAAGTGACAGTGGGTAATACGTTAAACCTAATGCGGTCTGTGTCCTTACTATTGATCAAGCAACAAAAGAAAAAGAAAAGCATTCACTGCTCGTTAATAGCTTTAAGGATTAATTATATTTAATTCATTTAAATATGTCTGCTTGAAAGAATAAAAAATGATGTATGCAAGTAGTTATAAAGAATGCATATATCATTAATTGAAAAGAAGACTGTGTTCTACTTTAGGAAAAGTGGTTTTATTTATTTTAAGAATTTTTAAGTCACAGTAGTTAAATCTGTATCTGTACATATGTTCAAACTTTAAAATCAATATATTTACAGCCTACAGGTTAATAGATGTTTTATCCGGGACGGAGTATATGGGTTTGGAAATTTTAGAGACATTCTAAAGTAAAACGGGCCCTTGAAAGGCTTGCCCAGGCCAAAAGACAAAAAAAATTATATTATTAACACTAGATCAGCTTTATTAAGGTTGTTTTATGTTCAGTGAAGAAGTTTTTGAAGAAAATAATTCAAAAACACAACATTTTCTTGAGGTAAAACAACTATACATTTATTAACACAATAAATGTAATGTGTCACTTTTTTTCAGACCTTCTGAGTTTGCAGGTATGAGTGGAAAAGCGCCATTACATACACCCCCGTTTCCACCAACATGGTGTGGGGCCAAAGTTCTGGCCCCGTTCCCCCCAAAGAATAGGAAGTTCTGGGGTGGAAAGTCATAATCCTTTTATCTTACATCTGGGCTGTCCAATCCTGCTCCTAGAGGGCCACTATGCTTCGCCGTTTATCTCCAATCCTACTTAAACACACCTGAACCAGCTAATCAAGGTCTTCAGGATCACTAGGAGCCTCCAGACAAGTGTGTTGAGGCAGGATGTTGCTCTCCAGGAGCAGAATCAGACACCGCTGTCTTACACCTTCAAAATACATTTGTTACCTCTAGGGATGTGCTAATCTGTTACTTTGTCAGATAGGTTAAGGTCAAATGGGACTGGTTGAAATCTGATACTGTGCATTATGGTTGTTACTGTAAAGCTCGAAAAAAGTATTATGAAAGCACCATAAACATTTCCATGCACTATATTGGAGCAAAAATAGTTTTGCGCAATAAAATATAATTTTATACTGGTATTGGACTGACATCGGCATTGACTCAAGGTTCCAGTATCGGAAATAAAAAAGTGGGAATCAAGCCATCCTTATTTACCTCATCTATAGTTCTCAGACCTGGAATCTGTTTAGCTCTGGACAGAGGGACCTCTTCTATGTACACCTCTGCATTTCGACGGATGATGTCCTGGACCAACTCCTCAACTTGCTGTAGCTCAGATATACTCAGGGAGCCCTTTATACAAGCGCATAACACGTATTAGCCATTTTGGAAATCATTAAATCCCTGAAGGCAGCCACACAGCCATTGTACCTTCACACTGAAGTCGAATCGGAGGCGGCTGGCAGTGCAGTGTGACCCTCGCTGTCTAACAGAGGGACCTAGCAGCTCTCGCAGGGCGAAGTTCAACACGTGTGTGGCAGTGTGCTTCACCATGCAGCCCAGACGCCGAGCCTACAGTTGGAAATGCAACACTTACCAAAAGGTATCTGCATGATGCATAACATGACTGATGGTACTTTAATTCCTACTACTCCCACCTCATCCACATGAAGATGCACTTGGTCCCCAGTTCTCAAAGTCTCTGCTGCCGTGACTTGATGTACCACGTAACCCCCAGTCAGACGGACACAATTCACAGGGAACAGCACATCCTGAAAAGCATAACCGCAATTAGTTACTTAATCCTGTCTGCTTATCAAATACATAACAATAAGACGAGATGGGATGTGATCAATAACCTGTAATCCATCCTTGGTGAAGTAACCCTGGTCGTGCGCCTGCCCTCCCTGCTCTGCATAAAAGCTGGTCCGGTCCAGAATCACACCACAGCGCTGACCCTCTCGCACCTCTGAAACCAAAGACCCCTCACAGTAGAGCGCCAGGACTGACGCTCTATAAGGCTCAAACACTGAGAGAGGAGAAGAGTCAGAATCATTGTTCAGTCTTTTACCGTGTCCCCAACCTGGTGTGATGTAATAAAGCGACAGGCAATAAATCCAATTACTTCCATAATAACTCAAGTTTTTGTCCTAATCAACTGAAATGCATTGAAATGTTATACCAGCCAACACTGAAATCTCACTGGTAGCTATGCAGAGTGTATTCTAGCATGTTGCTATGTGGTTGATATTGTGTTCTGATTGTTTTTTAACATGTTGCTATGCAGTTGTTTAGGTGTTAAGTGATGCTCAAGTGTTTTTAGAATGTTGATATTCGGTTGTTAGTGTTCAGTATTCAAATGTGTGTTGTTTTTAGAATGTTGCTATGCAGTTGCTATGGTGTTTTAACAGTTTTTAGTGTTTTGCTGTGTGGTTATTGAAGTGTTCTTTGTTTAGAATGTTGCTATGCAGTTGCTGAGGTGTTCTGAGTGTTTTTTCAGAATGTTGCTATGCAGTTGCTGAGGTGTTCTGAGTGTTTTTTCAGAATGTTGGTATGCAGTTGCTGAGGTGTTCTGAGTGTTTTTAGAAAGTTGCTATGCAGTTGCTAAGGTATTTTAAGTGTTTTGCTCTGTGGTTATTGAGGTGATGTGTGTATTTTCTGTGTGTTGCTTTGCGGTTACTACGGTGTTCTGAGCGTGTTTTAGAATGTTGCTATGCAGTTGATATTCGGTCTTTTGACAGTTGTAGTGTGTTGTTGTGTGGTTACTGAGGTGTTCTGAGTGTTTTAAGAATGTTACTTTGGGGTTGCTAAGGTCTTTTAACCGATTTTAGTGGATGCTGTGTGGTTATTGGGGTGTTAAACATGTTACTATGCAGTTCTTAAGGTGTTTTGTGTGTTTTTGGTGTTCTGAGTGTTCTTTAGAATGTTGCTATGTGGTTGCTAATGTATTCTGAGTCATTTTTGTGTTCTTTAGTGTGTTGCTTTCTTCATGATATACATTTTTAGTGTCAAGTCTGGTCAGGACACAGTTTTAATGATTTAACTGCCTTACAAACTCCAATGATCTTTTCACTCAAGTACCATATTGTCCATCAGACCCCAGACTGTAACAGTATTTCATCGAGCCGTCTGTGTGAGGAACTCCTCGGCTTTGTAGCTCCGCCAGGCTATGAATATCCAGCTGGTCCGCCCTATCTCCATCATCCTCCTCCGATTGAAACCTCAACTGAGAACAAAAAACCCAAGTTAATCCATAAATCCACTATAACGGATAAATCAATAAATCAGATGCTGGATTAAAGAAAGCCACATGCTAATACAAGTACCTTCTCATATTCATCTTCAAGCACCTCCATTTCTTTTTTATCAACCATCTTGCCCCTCTCCTCCAGCATCAAACCAATGAGATCGAGAGGGAAGCCTAGGTTACGATGTAGCGACCAGGCAACCGAGGCTGGTTAATAGATACAACAACAAATCAAATACACAGAAATTAGAAAAGAAGAGTTTAAATCTTACAAGAGACATTGCAACTATCATTATGCCCTTGAACAAGTTGCTTGGGATAAAAGTGCCAATGAAATACACTAAATATTACAGAGCCTGCACAGATAATAAAGGGAATAAAGCGAATTACACCGCTTTGTGGGTTTACCTGGAAAAACAGCAGAGTCTTCGTTCATATTGCTGAGAGTCCTGTCAATCATCCTCCTGCCCTGCTTCAGCGACGACAGGAACTGGGCTTCATTTTGATTAATGAGATCCATGATCTACAGAGGAAGAACGTATGTTTTACAAATTTATCAAGGGTAGAAAACAAAATTCAGTTCCTGCACTTGGCACGGCAGGTTTTCTAGGTAAAAAAAAAAAATGCCACGATACACTGATATATATACATTAACCTCAGAATTACGGTTTCGCCAATATAAAAATGTAGGCTAATGCAGATAAACCATTAACTATTTTCATATTATGGCCGATAAATGATAATGGCTGATATTAAAATGATTGTTTCAAATGCTACAAATAAATGTAAGCATCATTTTGAGATTTGCTTAATATTACATTTAACAGTGTTATTAAAGCGGCACTCTGTAACTCTAGCCACCGCTTTGCTGATTTTCTCAACGAGCTCCCCCTACAGCTGCGGTGCATATATTTTTCACATCACTGTCGTAAAGTCACTTGCGGCGCGCCAGCACACTCCTCCCCATTTCTACCCCTGCTCATGTGCTTTTGTTATGGTCGGAGGCGGTGTGGTGAACAAATGAGTCCCAGACGCACCAACTTTATCGTGTGGAGCTATGTCTACCGAGGTGGGTAATACATCATACACAGAATCATTTAACATTGACATATACATTTTGTATTCCGTAAAGCAGTTTGTGTTTCTCGCTCGTTCTCGCTTCTCACGAGACTTCCTATTTTCAACTTACCGGGACGTTAGTCCCAATGTTGCAAGGCTGGTTTTCCACCTGGGAACGCTGGGGGGAGCGGGGAAAGAAACCATTCTCACCAGAACAGATTAACCATCCAAATGATTTCTAAACGGATTTATTAAGTTGAAAAAGTTACCAAGTGCACCTTTAAATTATTAGTGTTTTTAAAGATTCACTTGAATTGCTTTTTAGAACATGGTAATACCCTACCGTTCACCAAGGCTGCATTTATTTGATAAAAATACAGCAAAAACAGTAATATTGTGAAATATTATTACAGATACTGTCATAATATATTTTCATATATTTTAGAATGCAAGTTATTTTTGCGATGTAAAGCTAAATTTTCAGCATTATTCCAGTCTTCAGAGTCACATGATCTTTCAGAAATCAGTCTAATACGCGGATTTTGAAACATTTCTTATTTACATTTATGTTGGAAACAATTTTGTGGAAACTGTGATGCATTTTTTCAGGATAGAAAGTTATTTCTGTCAATTTTGAACAATTTAATTCATCCTTGCTAAAAAAAAACTAAAAAAAAGTATCACAGTAGTGTATCGTTTTGCAAGAAACGTAATACTAAGGTGTTTTGTAACATGCTTACCCTCTCAGACTCTGTGTTCAGCTCAGGATAAGCATCACCCTAAGAAAAAGAGAAGAGAGCGGGAATATAAAACTTAAGACACAATGCAGTGATGACCGTAATAAACTGACGGACATCTCACCAGTGTATGAGCTACAGTGGGCACCAGGCTTGCCAGCGTACCCTCGGGGGCCTGCAGCACTTCTGTAGAAAACCTTACGGCACGTCTCAAGATACGTCTTAACACCAGCCTTTCACAAAGACGGCATATTTCAGAAATTGCATGTTAAATTACCCTGCATACTTCGATGAAGTGAAACTCACTCAGCGCCCGTCATGCCTGGATAAACTCCGTCAGCGATACACACGCAGATCGTTCGAATGTGGTCCGCCACGACCCGATAGGCCATGTCCACCTGACCCGCATCGGCCTCTCCAGTCCTGCCCTGATATGCAGGAGCCTTAGAGCACTACATGCACAAACAATAGAGATAATGTGGCTTCATTTATACTGAACCTGGAATATTATTCTTTTAAAAGGTTCAATGAAGGTTAGAGACCTGGTGGATGGCGGACAATAGAGGCGTGAAAAGATCTGTGTCATAGTTGGAGCGTTTTCCCTGCAGTACGGTCACCAGTCGCTCTAAACCCATCCCAGTATCCACGCTGCACTGGGGCAGAGCTCGCAGGCTACCATTGCCCTCCCTGTAATATAAAGAGTGTCCATTTTCAAATCCTCACAATGTGTGTTAACTTACTAACACATTATTCCACAAATAAATGGAGACACCAGGATGGAACCAATGTTTTTATTGTTAACTAAATCTATTTAAAATATTCTTGTTAATTGAAATAGAGCTGAAATGAATGATAAATATTAGATGAAAACAATCCACTTGGAAATGTTGCCTTGGCAACTAACTAACTGAAATAACTTGACGCTGAAGGAAACACTAAAATTACTAACTGGAAGTAAATAAAAACTAAAACTGAAATAAAAATAAACTAAACCTATATTTTTTTTTAAAGTCTTTTTATTATAATTTTGATCATATCTTCAGAGTGAACCATCCTATCCCCACAGAACAAGCCTTCACTGCACATTTTTTATTATTATTATTAATATATATAAATAATTTTTTTTATATATATTTTGTAATTTAATTAAATATCATGTTCAGATATATATATATATATATATATATATATATGAACATGATATTTAATTAAATTACAAAATATATATAAAAAAAATTATATAGAAGTAAAAGCTAATTAAAAGTATTAATAAAAAATACAATTATATACAACTATAGCATATATATATATATATATATATATATATATATATATATATATATATATATATGTAAAATAACACTGGAAGTGAAATTCTAACCTGTTATACTGCATAAAAACTAGATTCCAGATTTCCACCACATCGGGACTGTCTGCATTGACCAGCGAGGCGGCGTTCCGATTCCCAACATGATCATAGTGAATCTCCGTGCAGGGGCCACACGGACCCGTCTCGCCCATTTCCCAGAAATTATCCTTCATTCCAAACGGCAACACGTGATCCGGCTGCACTCTGCACGGGAATGTCACAACAACCCAGTGAATCTCCAACAGAAAACTCGTCAGTTTTGCTTTGCACTGCTTTGAACGTACCCTATGCTGAGCCAGATTCGCCGTGTTTCCTCGTCGGCAGGGAGACCATTGGCCACGTCCCCAGAGAAGTACGAGACATACAAGCGCTCCGCAGGAATGCCGTACTCTTCCGTTAAAAGACGCCAGGCCATTGCACAGGCTTCCACCTGGATAGTGAATCATTAATTTATTCAAAAATACATGAAGATGCTACAGAGCCCATAACTGGATATAGTGATGGGGAAAAAATGGTGTGAGGGAAAAAATATCAGGCTTTTTCTTTTTCTCTGGGATTGTGATGCTTTTGAGAAAGAACACAACGTTTTTCAGGGGAACACAATATTTTTGCGCAAGAACGCAACGTTTTTTCAGGCACCAATACTTTTGCAAGAAAATGCAATTTTTTTGAGAGAGAATGCCAAGTTTTTCCCCTATCTCGTATTTTTTCCATCACTACTTCCCTTTGGGGCTCTGTAAAATGCAATTCACATAACATCTTAAATAAACCTCTTGCATAATAAACATATTCATGAAATATTCATGATTTTTTTTAGGGTTTATATATATATATATATATATATATATATATATATATATAAAAGCGAAATTATTGACCAAACCTTGAAGTAATCACCAAACGACCAGTTCCCCAGCATCTCGAAGAAGGTGTGATGGTACATGTCCTTCCCCACATCCTCCAGGTCGTTGTGTTTGCCTCCGGCGCGGACACACTTCTGACTGTTCACCACCCGGCTGTATGATGCCATCTCACTGCGGGGGTCCGCACAGCCCAGGAGAATTGGCTTGAACTATGGGACAACACAACAGTCACAGACCATGATAACCTCATATCAAAATGATTACAGAAGACAGGGCCCCCAAAAACACTTAAACACACTTTAAAAATCAAATGCACTTTAAAAAATATTATATAAAATAAATGAGAATATATAACTTTAAAGTTTATATTATTCATCTAGTTTTTTGCTTTATTTTTATTTTTTAAGGAGTAAGCTCTACATTTTCCAAAAAAACGTGTCAAAAAACATAGCCGTGCCATTGCAATTTGACATGGCTATTCGGTGTTATATTTTTAATATCTTGCATGAGTCACTATTGATTTTGAGTACCTGGTTCATTCCTGCATTGACGAACAGAAGACTCGGGTCTCCTCTCGGACGCACTGAGGAGGACGGCACCACTCGGTGTTCATAACCTTCCTTGAAAAAGTCGATAAACTTCCGCCGTACTCTTTTAGATGTGAATTCTTCATGAGCTCTTGAGTAGGAAAGGGCCGAGCATGTTCTTATTCCCGTCAATAAAGTGCATAATTTTGCATTTAAAAGTGCACAGTGGAGCTGTTTCCCCAACACCATGCGCGCAGCCATCTTGCCGAGTCACAGCGTCAAACAGCAGCGTCCAATCAGCGACGAGAATGAAACGAAACTGAAGCTAAACATGACAATAAAGAAATATATTCAAATTATATTTCTATATAAATATATTATTATTATAATTTGCAGAAAAATATCTACACAATATTCATCTTAACCATGAGATTTGTGTAATATGTTATACTTTAATACTTTAGCTGGAAAATAACATTATTCAAGAACCGCTATAAAAGCCAAAACACTGTTACCTTAAATTATACGTTTATCACTGTAAAGCAGCTTTGAAACAATCTACATTGTTAAAAAAAGCGCTATATAAATGAAGATGACTAATATTTTAAATGTATAAAACAAATATATTTACTAATTCAGTGTGTACAGATTATATACAGTCAAAACAAAAATGATTCAGACACTTTGACCTGACCATTGCTTAAGTTTTTTTTTTTCTTTAATTGTTCATGTGACATTTTTACACCACAGACTGAACAAAATTAAGCATTGCTTGCAATTGGTTGACCTAAATTGGTATTATCTAATTGTGAACTTAAATTGAACAGTTAAATGACAGCTATCAAACCTAATTCATTTGTGAGACAGTCCAACAGGAGGATGGCCAAAACCAGTGAAATATCAACTGTCATTTCTTAAACTATAGCAAATAAACTGTGATAATGTGAGAAATGTTGAAGGTGTCTGAATATATTTTGGTTTGACTGTAAATAACAGAAAACAGACGGGGATAATTTTAAATCAGACAAATAATGTATTCATAAACTCACATAGCAAAGTGTTTAAAGTCCCCCTGTGGTGAAAATCAAGCTTTTGAACAGTAGTCTACTTGATATTTTTATTTGTAAGTAAAGACCAACACACAACTTAAAGTACTGTATTTTATTTATCATCACATTTGTTAACAGCCATCTACAAAAGTGTAGTAGCTTGTTCTGCATTGCTGCAGCATGAAATGTTCCTTCCTATGACTCTCATGAGAACATGCAAACAAAAGATAAAAAGAGCAATTGCACAAATCTTCCTGTCCTGTATCTTTCACTCAAGCTCCTCCCTTTCAACACTGAGCGGTTTTGAAATAACTTTAGGAGGCGTTCAGTCACTTTAATAACAGCTCCAATAAAACAAATATATTATGCTTCCTCCCTTAACGATCCTCACTGGCTAATAACAGTCGGCACATTTAGCAGAGAATACAAAAGTAAATAATGCATAAGAATAATTAAGGCACAAGGTTGTTGGATTTGTTCTGTCAAACAGACGTTCCTTCTTTTGACTCTTCAGTTTCCTGTAGAGAAAATAAAACGAGTTAGACATCACAAAATCAACCTCCATTTAGTCACCATCAGATTAATAAAAAATAAAAAAAATTATAGAATCTTGCGGTATTTATTTATTATGAATAATTTATCCGTGCGCATTGTTTACTGGCGTGAGGGCGGGACAACCTGTCACTCGCATGAGATCGACCAATAGCAAACTACAACCATCCAATCGAATCCTGATGGACAAAAATCAAGCCCAGCCCTACATTTGTTCTTGTTCGACAAGCTGTTTCTCTCGGATATACGTCACAATAGGGAAGAACAGACTAATAGCAGCTCCCGTTTCATGCTGACTTTAAATGTTACTGGTATATTACATACAATATATAGGTTTAGCATAGATTGAAGGCCTTACATTTTGTGTGCTTTCCTCTTGTGAATGTATGGAGAGTGTTGATAATGTACCTGTTCCTGCAGGTTCTTCACGCTCTCGCTCTCTTTGTCCAGCTCTTCCTCAGAGCCCTTCAGGAGCTGGCCAAGGTCTTGAGTCAGCTTCTTCTCTTTCTCCAGTCTCTCCTGGCATAGACACACACAAAACACACACCATCAGAGAGCGGAGGTCTTCTAAATGCTGTCTACACCTGAGATTTTGAAGAGGTGTCGTAGGAACCTTTAGCTCTTCAGTTGGTCCTTCTCCAGCAGCTTTCAGCTCTTCTAACTGAGCCTCGAGATCCCTGACGCACTTCTGCGCCTGAGTGGGAATATACATGTGTGAACACACCAAGAATTTTAAATTCTATATAACAGTTTAAATAATATTCTAATTAAAACTTATTTAAAATAAATTGTATAAAATTAATATTAAATAAAAAAATATATATTAAATTAATAAAAATTAAATAAAAAATAACATAAAATTCAAATACTTGTAATTTAAAATAAAATGAGTCCCAAATAAATTGTATTTGTGTAAATGAAAGTCAAAAATATCAAAATAGAATTACAATAGTTCATTTAAATTAAAATAACTAAATGAATCAAACCAAATTAAAATGAAAAACAAACCCAAATAAAATCAACCCAAATGAAATTAATTAAATATTAAAACAAATTTTATTTAAAACAAAATCAATTCAAACTGAATTCAAACCAAATCTAAATAAATAAATAAAGTAAAAAATGTATAATTATAATTTATTAAAAGTAATTAAATTCATTTAAATAAAAAGCAAATCCATAATCAAACAATACAATACTAAATTTAAGTGTAATTAAGTGAATTAAGTGTAAATGGAAATTCAATTAATTTAAGAAAATCTCAAAACATTACAAACATTTACATAAAAAAAGTTAAAATGAAAATAAACCAAATAAAAAATATATTAAAAAACATGCAAAAACCAAATTGATTAAATTTAATTTAATTTGAATTTAAAATGAAATTAATAAATGCAAATCAATAAGAAAATAGTCAAAAGGGGCTAAATCTCAGTCCACAATACTAATTGAAATGTAGTTATAAACATAACATAGATAACAGATATAAACAACAACAACAACAACAAAAATATGAATATTTAATAATAATAAAAAAATACTATTTTAAAATCAAATTACAAAATATAAATTAAAATCATTTTAAATATTAAAACATTTAAAAAAAATGTATCAAATTTTATTCTCTAAATAACAATAATATATATATATATATTTTATATTAAATTATTTAATGTAAATAAAAAGCAAATCAATAGGAAGAAAAAAAAGTCAAAGAATCTAAATAGCCCTCTTAAGTGTCACCTGTTCATAGTTGTTCGCAACCTGCTGTCGAATGTCCTCTTCTGTCTGCAGTTCATTTGTTGCCTCCTCCAGCTGCGTTTTCACCTGTAATTAGACATTGAGGAGTAGAGATTCAAGTTTAGTCACAGTTACAATACCTACAGACAGCATATGTATACATGTACACATTATGTGCATGTACTTGAACTGCTAAACACAAAAAAGCATGCCAGAAAACGGACGTCAAGCTATGCAGAACAATACATAACAGACATGCTACACCCTCCTTCACCAAGAACCTTTTATCAATGACAAAGAACACAGGATGCACAAAAAACACAATGAAATGAAAAAAAGACTGACAGCCACTGCAGCAGATACAGTTAATACACACACACAAGCAGTATTGACCTGAGTGGACTGTGCGCTCTTCTCGTTCTCTGCCTGCCGACTCACTTCCTGTAGCTCCTGCTTGACCTGTAATGCACAGCCGTCACTCAAAGTAGAAAGCCGCATGTGCAACATAAGACAAACCGATGTTAAACATACCAATGAAAGTTCTGCTCTCTGTTCCTGAGCCTCTGCTTTGGCTGATACCAGCTGGACCTGAGTTTCTGATAACAATGCCTTCAGCTGAGAAGAATATAAAGAAGGATATGACATTTTTGGATATTTGACATATTCAAACATGTTAACTAAACGTCAGCGAGTCGTTTAGGGTACGATTACACGACAACGATGGACTAAAAACAGAAGAAGAAAAAAAATCCTTTGCATTTTTCACGTACAGACGACAATGTTATCAAAACGATCCCCGTTCACACATATGCGCAAAAACGACTAAAACGCGTTATTATTCATGCCAGGCCAGTAGATGGCAATGTCACTTTGTAAGAGACTGAACACGAAACACTTTCATGAATTCACATTTTGTCGTTTACACAGTGATGATAACAGTTTCCGCTTTTTAGTTGTCATGTAAACGGTCCCCTAGACATATCTTCTCTTTTTAAACTCATTTAAACTTAAAAACTATTATAAACACTGAAAAAAAAGATTTACACTTCCGTTCAAAATGGGAAAACTATACAGGAAGCTCAGAGTCGGCGAGTCGTTTCACCTGAGACATTTCTTCTGTGTACGTCTGACTGATGGTTATGGATTCCAGTTGTTTCTCCAGCTGGGCTTCCAAAAGCATCACCTGGCCCTTCAGCTACAGAGGACAGAGGAACAGTACGTTTCTACAAGAGCAGCGTGAACATACATCAAAGCTTCTCCTTTTGCATGTCACAGAAAGAAAACAAACTAATACGGGTTTAGAGCAATGCGAGACAGAAACCCAGTCCCCAAAACCAAAGAACAATGGCAAATGTAAGCATGAACCTGATTGGTCTCCTGTCTTTCCACATTTATCGTCTCCTCCAGGACCTTCACCTGATCCAGAGCCTGTGGGAGATCCAGACTTCAGCACAACTGAAGTGTAGCAAACAGTCACGTAAATCCGGGGTCAGTGAAGGATGTTCTTACCGTCTGCTTTTGCTGCTCAGCATCTGAAACCTTTGACTTCCACACGAGCTCGCCGTCCTCCACACTCCTCTGCAGAACTTTCAGCGTGCTCTCCTGTACAAAACACACAACGCTCAGCCAAAAACCTTTTTAAAAAGTCTTTTTAGGTCAAGACTGAAATCCGCAGACCGTAATGTTTTTTTTTTTTGCAATAATAAATGTAACATTTACAGACTTTGATATCATTATGGTTTCATTCTCCTTCCTAAAAATAAACATCATGACATTAATAATGTGAATAAAGAAGTGAAGTGAATAAAGAAATCAAATGTAAAATAACACTGGATACTCTTCACTGTATAAATGAAACAGATGAATCCTTATTCAATTTACAAAAGTTATTCAGTCAAGAGCAGTGAATGATTTTTCTTTGTCCTTTGTTGCTTGATTAACATTAAAAACACAGACGGCAGCAGGAATATTGGGCTGCCGTCACTTTAAGACCCAATATACACATCTAACTATGTTTACCAGGATACTGGCCAAAACGGCAATTTTTGGTGAATTTGTCCATTCAAGTGCACGAAGACCTGAAAGACAGCTCAATTCTGTGTTTGTCTCTGTCTGAGACGCAGATTTCTGGGCCCGTGCTTCGGAAACTTCCCACACAGTAACGAATTGAGTTCCCTTTTGCGTCTATTTGTGCTTGCATATTTAAATTGCCAATTCAGGCTTAAACCCTTGTGACCATGCAGCACTGGCGCGTCAACTGTCCCAAACGTCCTTCACGTTTGTTTACGTTCATGTTCTTACAACACTGAATAGAATTCATAAAAATATTACTGGCCAACTGGAGATTGACACAGTTTCATATAATCGCTTACATCATGAGGTTACTCATTTGGCGCTAGGTGAGTGTTAATTTTAGGCCCTGCTGACACCTACAGGCTTGGATGTATTAAGGTTTTGGTTTTAATTCCAACATGGCAGTATTGTAAATGTAAATTTCTTAGAAAAAGTCAGCTTTAAAATAAAGTGTGATCCATGATAAATGTGTGCGTGCCACTGTACCGTTTCACTGAGAGTTGATCTGTACTTCTCACACTCAGCCTGAAGTGACCTCTGTCTCTCTTCTGATTGGGCGAGTTTCTGCTGCAGATCCTGACACATAATCAGATGAACATGAGACACGAGAAGAGAACAAGCGTGCATTGCAGGTGTGTGTCCATAGAGATGATCTCTCACCGTGACATCTGAGCTGGACATTATGTGCTGCTGTTCTGCTGGACTCTGCTGATTTTCTGTCAGGTTCTTCTGTGCTTCATGCGTGAATGCTTCCAGCCAGTTTGTCTACAACATACATACATGTTCATTGCAAATGAAAATACTATTTAATATTAAATTACATGTGCTTTAAACATTTTCACATATTTAATAAATGTATTCACAGGTTGACTTTACATTAAAAAAAGGAATTCGAACCTGATCCATTTCTATGCTGATGTGAGGGAAGAGCGTCTGGAAAGCGTTGCTGGTGTCTTTCTGGAATGAGCTCAGTTGCTGCTCAACTTCACTCTACACACACATAAGCCTTTGATCACTAAATTAAATTACACCACACACAATGTTTAATAGTTATAGCCAAATACAGCCTTTTGATGATAATGAACACCTCATCCATCATGGTTTGTGTGTATTGTGTAGATATACAAGTGCGCGCATGTTTATACTGTACGTGTTTATATCAGGGTTACCTGTGCGGCCTTGACTTGGCTCAGTCTTTCTTCACTCAGACTCTCAGCAGCAGATAGGGCTTCCACCGCGGCATAGTTTTTATCTCGCAGTTCCTGAACACACACAGATGGATGGGTAATTAGAGATTGATAAATGAACAGTTAAGAGATGATGAGGGAGGGATAGATAGACAGGTATTAAACATGAACTGAGAGGTAATCAATATGGACGGACGAGCAGGTTAGATATGGACAAATGGGAAAGGCAGATATACATGGATGGGCAAGTAGGCATGGATGAATGAGTGGGGGTATATATGGACAGATGGGTTGAGTAGATAGTAGTTAGATAAGGATGGATGGATAGATAAATGCAGGTGTACCAGTAGGTATATATGGACAGGTTGGGTAGATGGACATAAAGGTAGGCTAGATTTGGTCAGACAGGGTGTGGGTATGGATGGACAAGTAGGAATATTTGAATGGGTTGGGTAGATATGGTCAGACAAGCTGGGTAGATATGTAGGTAGGCATGGACAGACAGGTAGATATAGACAGACGATATGGATGGATATGCTGGGTAGATATGATGGACAAACATGTAGGCATAAATGAACAGGTTGGGTAGATATGGACACAGCTTGGGTTAGCTATGGTCAGACAGGCTTGGTAGATATGGACGGACACATAGGAAGATCTGGACCAATGGGTTAGGTAGATATGAAAAGGTAGTTAAATATAGATGGATAGATATATTTCGACAAGTTTGGTAAATATGGATAGACGGTAGGTATAAACGGACACATATTTAGGTAGATATAGATGGACGAGTTGGTATATAGGAAGAGGTGGGGTAGATATGGACACAGCTTGGGTTAGCTATGGTCAGACAGGCTGGGTAGATATGGACACAGCTTGGGTTAGCTATGGTCAGACAGGCTGGGTAGATACGGACGGACACATAGGAAGACCTGGACCAATGGGTTAGGTAGATATGAAAAGGTAGTTAAATATAGATGGATAGATCGTTATAGACATATGAGTAGGGTAGATATCGACAAGTTTGGTAAATATGGATGGACGGTAGGTATATATATATATATATATGAACAAGTTGGGTAGATATGGTCAGACAGGCTGGGTAGATATGAAAGAACCGATAGGAAAGCGTGGACCAACAGTTTGGCTAGATATGAACAGATGTAGATAGACAGGTATGTAGATACAGTGTGGACAGGTTGAATACATATGGATGGACGTGTAGGGTAAAGATGAACTCACATTGCTCTTGGCCTTCACTCGCTCCATCTCTTCTTTAAGCTGTTGAAGTTCCTCCTCCAGCGAGATCATGCGTGCGTCCTTCTCCAGACTGACAGACACAAAAACAAAAGTCAGTAATTATCAGAAGCATCCAGGAAAGAAAAAAAGAAGACAAATATCTGGAGGAATTGACTAAAGAAATTGCTTACTTCTCAAATGGCGGTTCAGCTTCAACAGTATCAGCCTGTGGATATAAAATTATATACCAATTCACATGTATTACACACATGCAAATATTAACAAATTATCATATGCTCAACTCACGCTTTCCATCTTCTCCAGCTGAGCCTGTAGAGATGCCACAGAATCTTCCTTTTCTTTCAGACTGAGGGATAGTGAGAAAGAAATGTATTTAATCCATATTGTCCACAAAATATAATTGAAGAAAGCATCAGCTGTATTGTATACCTAGCTTTCAGTTGGTCGATCTCAGCTGTGTATTCCCTTCGTTCCGTGTCCGCCTCATTAACCCTGAAAAACGAGTCCATGTTTAGATCAGACCAGAGAGTAGCACATTCACTGAGGTCTTAGAAACTACTGGTGTCAATGAAGATAAATGAAATTCATCAAGTTTAAATAACAAAGACAGTACCTATTCTGAGTCTCCTCAGACTGAGCTCTTTTTAATTTGTCAAGCTCCTCCCTCATCTGATTAAGCTCCGCCTCCATTGATGTCAGCTTTTCTTCCCTCTCTTTCAGACTATACACAATATATCAAAACATGGTGAATGTGATTTCATATATGATATTTCATAAATAAGTTCCTGGATCAACATCTTTGTTGATCCTAGAACAACATTACACTTAGCCAATCAGATTTGAGGGACAAGTTTACAGTTTATGTCAAGTTTAGTCTTACAACCAGGGTAAGGTGTTTCTACATCAGTGTTATTCACCTATCATTTCCCTTTGATTTTAGGGATAACTTATGGGTAGGGTAAGGGTTAGGGAAAAAATGTTCGGGCAGCAAAATGTGTAAATGTAGTGACTCAAATGAATTGTGAACAGTTCACAATACCTGCTCCTCAACTGTTCAACCTCCTCACAGTTGATCTTCTAAACAGAATCAAAATAGGAATGAGAATAGTATTATCCCAAAAATGACATGCAGTCCCGTACCTGATATTAAAATCTCAATGATCATGTCAAAAACCTGGTTTTGCTGCATTGCATTGGCAACTAGATCACAGTGCCAAATATTTGTACCTGGATCTCAGCCTGTACTGGTGCTTCTGTTTCCACAGAGGGCTTTTCCTCAGTAACCTGTGGTGCCTGAGACAGCTGTGCTCTCAATATCTCCAGCTCTTCACATCTGTCTTTCAGCTCTTTTTCTGTAACACGCATACGCTCCTGGAGTTCTGTAGACAAAAGTTATTTCCATCTTTAAAGGTACAAAAACATAAAACCCTACAACTAGAATATGCCCCCTTTAAACGTGTTTTTTTTTTTTTTTTTTTTTTTTACTCACTGTTTCCATTTGGAAACAGAGCCAAGGGAATGTATAATAAGTGAAACAAGATGTGTTTGAGTGTACTGACCGGTAAGGGCTTTGGTTTGCTCTTTTGATGCATCTACTTGAGTCTGTAGGGTGGTGCTTCCGTGCTGAGCCTCATGGAGTTCTTTACAGACTCGATCCAACTTCTGCTGCAAAGCCATCTCTGCCTCCACACGGGACGCCTAACACAGACACAGAGGATTGTCAAAGGAAGGGTTCACCCCAAAAACAGCAACCAATATAGCCATACAAAACTTTGTGTAAGAAACCAAAATTGAAGTCAATTGCAAAGCTATTGTACAGATTTAGATTTGGAACCTGATAGCCTCTGTTCACCATCTACTTTCATTGCATATGGTTTGGAACAACAAATGTAAATAAACGGAGCGATTCCAATAGGGTCCTCACGCCATCAGTGCTCGGGCCCTAATGATGACTTTTGGCGAACTGTCTCTTTAGTATCAAAGAATGTATTATTGCTAAACATCCAACATTGGAGACTTAGCAATAGGGGTTTACATTTCTTGCACAGCTAAGCTGGGCGAAAAAAACTCAAATAAATACCCACCCACACACACATGAACAGACAAAATGTCCTGAAAGAAATACAAGTCATCACAAAGACAGATATGAATTGCTTTTAAAGTTAATGTATATGGTGAAATTCCTACCTAGGGGAACATAATTGTCATGGTACAAAGACCACAATCACCTAAGAGAGATGAGATAAAAGGAAAAAAGGTCAGGGGTCAGGGCTCACTTGTGTTTGTGCTAGCTGTTCTTCAGCAGTGGACATCTTGGTTTCAAGAGTCTTCCTGCGCTCTTCCTCAGCATGCTGAGCAGCCGTGCGCTCATTCAGCTCTCGGTTTAGACGCACACAATCCTGACGCAGCTTTGCCAACTCTGCATTCTGCCTGTGCATGTGAAAGAGTCACACATTTACAAAAAGGAAATGGTTAGATAATACATTTTATAGCTGAAGGCAGGTTTAGTGTTTGCTTGCGTTGTGTAGCTTTTATTTTATGGCTTTTGCCAGGAAATTACAAGGGGAGAAAGAGGGGGAATGGGATCAGTACATGACAGGTTAGATTTGAACCTGCGTCTTCAAAAATGAGCTCTAAGGATAATAAATGGGCTTTCTGTGCCAATTAAATGAATTTGCACAATTCGATTGTTATATTTTCTAAAGAAAAACCTGTGATGCTTGCCTTGCTTGGGCAAAATGATGGGGCATGGTTTGCCAATGCGTTGCTATGTGATTGCTAAGGTCTTCTGAGTGTGTTTTAGCAATATGGATGTTATAAGGTGATCTGGGCAATTGCTTACTGGCCCAAAAAAAAAAAACATGCTCAAATCTCTGGTCTCTAGAAATGGATGAGGTCCCTTCCACCCGTTTTGGTTAATAATAGTTCTTATTCTATGAGAATAGGGAAGCACACACCACAGCTATAAACGATATAATGACACAGAGGAACTGTGACTCAGATATAATGACTCAATAAGAATTCTCTCTAATTTAAAGATCTCAAGCATTTAAAGCATCATAAGTGTGCGCTTATAATAAACAACGTTATCATCCATTGGTGTTGTGTTGGTATTCATGTCCGTAGAGAGGCGTAAAGAATTACCCCAACATTTTTATACTTCATCGGTAACACTGTCAGGGTTTATAAAGCGACTGTGTTCAATACCTGCTTTCAGCCTGGCTAGTGGCTTGATTCAGGGCATCTCTGAGAATAGAGTTCTCTTGCTGCAGACGGGCCAGCTGAGCATTCGGTCCATTCTCTAACTGCTCTTGCAGGCTTTGGATCTGTGAAAACACACATAAACAACGCATTTAATAATCTAACAACACACTACACAGCATAGCGAGAGGGAAAGAAGCATGAGAGGCTGTTGACTTGTGACCTTGCCGTTGAGCTGTTGTGTCTCGTTGGTGTGCTCCTGGTAGGAAGTCTGCATGCGAGCCTGTAGAGCTGCGATCTCCTGGCCACGGGCGCTCAGCTCAGAGCTCATACGGGTCTCTACGGATGTCATCTTGCCCTTTGCAGAACTCAGCTCCTATTGGCCAGAGCAATGAGAGTCAGAGATACGGTTAATGACCAAGACCCTCAGGGTTAATATCCCTGATCAACGTATTTATCCATCAATCACATTTTTGAGATCAGGGAAAAGGTTAGAATTAGGTGCTTAGGGTGGTATGTTATCAACCAATCATATTTCTGATTTTAAGGTAGTAAATGGTTATGGTTGGGGCACAGACAGGGATTTGGTTAAGACTAGTTTTCAACAGGAATTATACAGGAACAGGAACATTGCTCCATCCATTCTCCAAACTGCTTGTTCTTTGTAGCTTCGCAGGGATGCTGGAGTGCATCTCAGCATCTCAGGCGTATGCAGGGAAATACCATGGATGGATTACCTTGGTAAGCTCTCGAACACGGTTTTTGGCTGCAGCTACGTTGCCCTGCTCAGCGGTCAACTGCTTTTCCTTCTCCTCCAGCTGCTTCTTCAATGGGGCCAAGGGGTCACCCTTCTGAGATGCCTGCCAATGAGAGAAGGAAAGAGACATGAGTGCTAATAGAAGGACACAAGTAATGGCAGTTTGAAGAAGGATTTATTAGGTGTTGACTTAGTACCAGTTGGCAGGAGTCCTTTCCTGCCTTCTTGCTGATGATCTCAAAGAGTTTCTGGGTCTCGGATTCACTGAACGATGCACTATTCAGACTGGAGACCAGAGTTTTATATGGTGACGGCTGGGGGACATCAACCGTTTCCACAGAAACCACTTTAAAAAAAAATCTAAATTAGTATAGACTGATGCGAGCACTGCAAGTTTAAACCCCCACCATTACATCCGTCCTAGATGGATATGACCAACGAGACTCACCTGGCTCAGCCTTCTTCTTAGACTTCTTCTTGGTTGGAGCTTCAGTTTTGGGTTCTTCAGCTTTAGGGGGAGTAGCAACCTCAGGAGCAACTATTTCTTTCACCACCACCTCTGCAACCACTGGTTCCACCTTAACTACAACTTCAGGAACCTCCACAGGCTTGACGGGGGCCGGTTCCACCTTGGCCACCTTCTTCTTTTTCTTCTCTTTTGGGGAAGGAGCAAGTGGGGGCACCACAGCACTTACAGTAGGAGGGGCAGCACACTCAACAATCTTAGGAGCTGGATCAGGTACAACTGGCTTGGGCTTAACTTCAGGTTCAGGCTTGGGAACAAGCACAGGTTCAGGTTGGGGTTCTGCTTCAACTTGGGGTAATGCGTTGGGTTCACTGTTTTCTACCACAGGTTCAGGGATGGACTCGGGCTCAGATTCTGGAAGGTTCCCATTTGGCTTCTCCTCCTTCTTCTTGGTCTTGTTTTTCTTTTCAGACACCTTTTTCTTCTTGTCAGAGCGCTGGGGTTGGATCTTGCCTGAGTCTTGCCGTTGTTTGGCCAGGGCTTCTTCGTAAGATGTCTCCTTCATGGAAAAAGTTGAAACGAGCGTAATGCCAATGGCGGAGAACACCATGAAGCCACCAAACACCACAATTCCCAGAGTTTGAGGGTCGTACACATCCATCTTTGCTCAGTCCTGTCACTCCTAATCCTACAAAAAGTACAAAAGCCATCAGCACCTTCTAAGAAAAAGGCTATGTTCTGTTGACACACTCAAATGTACAAACAAGGACTACTTAATGTTAATGGACAACAACATCCTCGGAGCATTTCACACAAGAAGTCGTAGAACAGACAAAAGAACCACAAAGTATATACTGTAAAGTAATATTTTGAAAAATTTCTCACAGATAAATGCCCCAATAAATAACTCTTGTCCAGTTGTAGATGTCTTTAATAAAAGTTTTGGAAGATTTTCTTTTTTAGAATGTTTTCACTAAAGTTTTGTTAATGTTTCGTTGGCTAATACGACTGTGGTCTATGACTTCATACTGCCACCTATATGCGTGGCTGCATCATTGAGAAAAAGCAAAAGCTTTCGGTTAAAGTTTCTTTAACTAGCATTTCTGTTACCTACAAGTCATTTATACTGCTTGGTCACGTATTTGGCTTCCACGTGGGGGCAAAAAACGATAAATAAATAATAAAAAGACCCTTCATTGCAGAGTACTGAGTGGATGTTAGATTTAGTTTTTTGCCTGGAGACAATGTGAAAAATCTCTCCCTCTTGCAAAGTTTGAAAAAAAAGAAAAAAGTTATTTTCACTGAAAACAGCACCTCCATATCTTTTGCCCACTAGAGTTCATGTTATGCAACACCCCGCTGAGACCACACTCTTCAACATTCCCTCACACAAACAGAGAGGGGCATACAAACAGTTTCCAGGGGACAGGTCTGTGTGCAGCAGACCACAATATCCTTCCCCCAACCTCACGTTTTAACTAGCATCCAGTGCAACTCTTGCGTGGAAGTTCTAGAGAGGGGTCTCTAAATATCTGACTCAGGCACTCTGGTAAGGGGGAGAATACTGACTGGTCTTGACTCTTGAATGAAATAGGCTACTCTTAACAGCATATAACTTATGCATTATAATCTATTCACTGCTTTGCTTTTATTACAAAAAAAAGCAATGTGGCTGTAGTGATTCCACACTACTTCTACGGAACTATTACCATGCTATTTATGAAGTACTATAATGGTGCATGTTCAAAATCATAGTAACGTTCCAGGTGATCATGAAAGCCTCAGATCTAGCTGGCATCAAAAACAAGCAAATACTTCTTATTTTTTACCATTTTATATGTCTTGTTTTAATCACATAAGCCTATTTCTTGCAATTATTTTCCTAGAATAATTGATGTGGGCATATGGCTATCCTAAAATGGATCCATGTGACTCAGAAGAGAGAGGACTCAGACACAGGAAATGCAAAGTTCCTACATGCAGGACACATACTCCTCATCTCAGTGAAAGGGGGCTGCTTTCATATGTCGGACATTAACCCTTTCAGCAACATTGCTGAGTCGCTGACGTTACATAATAATGGCTGAAAGAATTTGGATTTAAAAAAGCAGGCCTATTTATGGGAACTTTGCCATAGGGTTATTTCCCCCCAATTGTCCTCCTAATGATACTTATTTGCTTTGACCAAGTTTTTTTTTTTTTTTTTTTTACAAATTTTCATGATGATTTAAAAAAAAGAGCAAATGTAAAGTTTGTAAAAAAGAAAGAAAGAAAGAAAATAGAAATGTTTGATAATTATTAACATGATTCATTCATTAGAATTTTAAGAAGATACAATTAACTTTTGGCTAATTTTACAATTGTTAAATCCTAAAAATGAACTTGCTCTTATGCTTGATGAAATACCTCCAAACTCGAATAGCATGTTAAATCAAATGTAAAAGACACACAAAAAACAAAACCGCTACTCAGAACGGTACAAAGCCAGTAAGCGCAGCAAGACATTATATAAAGAAAGACTAAAACTATAAAGTGACCAAGTGAATGAAAGCATCAGTAAGGACACGTACGCTCGAGCAGAAGAAAGATGCTTTGAATTAGATTATCACAATGCACAAGTTCGAACTATCTGAGAATACAAATTACTTTCAAATACAACCTAAACATCAATATCAAAACCGTTTGTCAGACTGACAAACTTTAGCTTTTTCACTGGTAGTGAAAAAACACATAAGGGTGATAAAAAAAAAAAGCATGCGCTTACCTGCGTCCAAATTTACAGTGATAAAGAATCGCCGCTGACTTTTGGAGTCGTGGCACTTTTTGCGAGTTGGCGCAGCGCCCGCCTCTGAACCTAATAACTGACATCGGATTGGATTAACGCCTGTCAATCAACGCCCTTTAAACCAACCGCGTCACGCGTAGTATCCAAAAGCGTACGGTGGGAAGCGCAGAGGGCTGTGAGTATTCAGTGGCACGTCGAATGATAGCCTGAAAGTTTTTAAAATATAAACATAAAACAGAGAATGTAATAATTTAAAAGTATTACTTATGCATTAACGTAATCAATTTTATAATACCACCCTTACAAATGTACTTTAGTGGTATCATAGTACAGTTACAGCTTTGATGTCAGGAAGACCACGGTTATGTCACACTTGAGACTCTTTATTTGCAGATATAAACACACACTTACTTAAAAAAGTGAAGTGCCTAAGTTTAATACTTAATGTTGGAGGTTTGTTTAAATTCTTTCCTTAAAAACAACATTGTCAGTCTTGACTGAACAAGAAGGGGAGAAAAGTGTGAGCTAGCAATTGCAAAACCCATTATATTTTCCCTATCAGCTTGAATAAAGCTTAAATGACAATATGTCCCCCTCAAACATGTGTAGGTAATGTAATTATTAGCTCTGGAAAGACTTCCAGTAATCTGAGATAAAGTTTACACTGAGTGCAAAGAGATGTCACAGAGTAACTGAAAATCAATAGGCTGCTACTATTATATTATACTAACGTTAAGTATTACGGTGTTGTGCTACTGTTTGTTAAGATGTAGGTTGTGTAGGCCTTGATATTAAGATGATAAATAATTGACTGAAACTCTTCCCAAAAAGCATGTTTTACCCCAGTCATTCATTACATAAACAAGCATAGGGCCCTTGGCTGCCGTCTGTTTGCTAAGGATTAAAGTCTTTGCTAACAAACTTCTACTGTAGTTGTAATGTTTGTATGATTATTATAAGTGGTGTTTTCTAAAGTGCCACTATTATTCCACGTATACCGGTACTTAAGGTTAAAGATCTGAACAATTCGGCAAGATTGAGTTTTAAACTTAAGTGCGCAGCTCTGTGTGTGCTAGTGTAAATGACACCAACATGCTTGCTTATGAGACGTGCAATTACTTTTTAAGTGGTCAGACTTACAAGGCAAGTTTGGAACAGGAAAGAAAGAAAATGTTGCTTCAGAAAAGGTGAAAATCTAATTTTGTCATCTAAAGCACGTTTTCGCCTTATAGATACTGTGAGATATAAATGCAAATGCGAAATTTACGCAAAATAGTTGCAAAATAAAGTCACACTTATGGGAAGTAAAAACACAATTGTTTGAGATATATTTGTACTTGTGAGATTTAAAGCCACATTATGAGAAAAAATTTCGCAATTGCAAGATATAAATTCTCATTGTGAGAAATAAAGTTGCAATTATGAGAAATAAAGTTGCAATTATGAGAAATAAAGGCACAATTGTTTGAGATAAATTTGCCATCACAGAATATAGTCACACTTTGAGAAATAAAGTAACATTTGCAAGATATAAAGTCACATTCACTGTAAAAAGTGATCAGTTGACTTAGCTTTAAAAAAGTGAGGAAACCCGTGGCTTTAAAATTAAGTAAGAAAACAATGCGTAATTGAAAAAAAAATAAGTCATGTGCAATTGTCAATTTTACATAACTTATTTTTTCCAATACATTAAGTTTATATACTTAATATTTTTAATGCAACGGGTCTCCTCACTTTTTTAAGTTAAGTCAACTAATCAGTTTTTACAGTGAACGAGATATAAAGTCACAATTACAAGAAACAATGCAAAGTCTCATTGTGAGATATAAAGTAGCGATTATGAGAAACAGTCAAATTTCAAAATATAAATTCAGAGATATAAAGTCACATTGTGAGACAATTTGTTTTCCCTCACAATTATGAGATATAAAATTGCAATGACCTTCTATTTTACTAATAAAATAGTGTTCATGTTCACCCAAAGCATTGCTCCAAAGTTCATTGAATGTTTGAAGATATAAATCTAAAACACTGCTAACACATCCACCCACCCGCACTAAAACACAGAATGTTTCTTTTTCTCAGAAACGGGTTAAAGTGAGGCAAGGTAAAACACCGTAGCTCATGGAGGGAGGCGGTTCACATCATTTCCAGACCTGATAAAGAAAAGGATAGTCTACAGATCAACAAACAGCCAGCGAATCTGTTTACTTAGTACCAAGACATCCATTCCCATGCTGATTTCTTACAGGATGCAGCTGAGTAGCACCCTGCTGATAAGTCTATTCACTTTAAAGGTGGTGTTCTTGTTGTTGGCAGCACATCAGACGGACCGAAAAAAATGCGGAGTCACTTATTATCGTGTTTCTGTGTGGCAAAAGACACAACAACAGCATTTCCGAGATAAAATTCCCTATGTTCAACACAAAAAAAATCGACAAAATTTAAAGTGTCGAGGCAACATATTTGCTCAGGGTTCCCTACTTCCAAAATCAAGGCAGTTTACGGCCTTTGGGAACAACCAAGCTCACAATTACAGCCGTGGAGGTGAGGGGGTGGAGTGGTGTTTGGGAAAGCTGATGTTTGCTTTAGCTGTCACTGAGGGCTTTATGGCAGATACAGCTGAGGAACTCTGAGCACCAGATGTGCATGTTCATCCTTCTGACTCAGGCTTTGACTCGCAGATGCATATATATTTTACACATGCAGTGAAACGATTACACTCTTAATATAAAATAAAGGTTCTTTATTGGCATCTGTGGTTCCACGAAGAACCTTTGGCATCCATGGGACATTTCAACTGCAAAAGATTCTTTGTGATGGTTTGTTAAGATTTTAAATATATTCTTCAAAGTAAGAAAATTATTAATTGGGGAACCAAATATGGTTATTTTATGGCACTTTATGGGCATGTCTTCATATCGAATAAAAAAAATGATGCGGCTCAATTGGGTGCATACGTTTTTTATGTGCATTTTTAGAATTTATGCACATCTTTGCGTTTCCAAACAGCGTGTTTTAATGTGATATCCCAAAATGTGCATAAAAATAGGTGGATGGAAACTGCTGTGGTCGGGCATGTGAAATGTACTTAATTATTTTGCAACAAAAAGATTGCAACGAATTTCGAGTAATTATTTATTTCCTATTTATTTCCAGTAAAATACATGTTTTCTCAAAGTATTACACATATTTCTATAAACTGAGTTTAATTAACAATACTGTTAATGTCAAAATAATAAACTCATCCACCAGATTTTAACTACACATCAATATTGTTTTCAGAAAAAGGTTTTGGTTTTTAAAATTTAGTGTAAGTTAACATTTGAATATTGATTTTGAATACAAACTGATGTTTTGAAATCCATTTTTAAGACATTTAAAGTGGTAAATAAAAGCATAAGATGTTTCTTTACACCCTGATTATATAAAATATATACATTAGTGCTATCAAACCAATTAATCACATAACATTTTGTCTATATTGTCTATATACATATATATATATATATATATATACCGGTACATATATATAGCATACATTTATGCTAGAAACGGATTAAAAACTGATTATTAGTATCTGAAAATAGCTCATACATGTTGTCTATGATACACTGTAAAATAATAAAGGTGTCAAAATACCATAAATGAACCATTTTGGGTTCCACAAAGAACCTTTTATAGTGAACAGTTCTTAAAATAACCATTTTTTCTTAGTGTGAAGAACATTTGAATAATCTAAAGAACCTTTTTCCACTATAAAGAATCTTTCAATAGAAACGGTTTCATGGATGTTAAAGGTTCATTTTGTTTTATTTATACTTCCTTGAATTCACATTTGAATTACAAATCTGCATTCTGTTTTCTCCCGCATTTCAAAAGGGATTCTCCACTCGGTTTGGAATGGTCAGACAAAATCCCGGGATGGTGTGCAGAATACATTATGACTCTTAACATGTGGATTCAGACTTTGGACAAGAAAAAAAGAGAGGAAGTGAAGAATGAGTGGAGGAACTAAAGATGTTATTCCACAAAACAACTCTCTTGCATTTCTACATTAGCGAAGACCTTCAGTGTAACCCGCTGCCCTTTTATTGATTTTTGGTGACAGATCAATATATAACCAGTCTTAGTTTGCACCAGACATGGGACTTTTGATAAAAACATGTTGGACTATAGATTGTAAGTAGTACTAAAGATAAACAGTTAAATACAATCACTAGAATAAACCTTTTGCTTGGAACAGCATTATTTCTGCATATTATACATGCAGCATGTATAGTATACATATTATGCAAATTGTATATACATTTGCCAAAATGTGCAGTATACAACAGACTTCATATGTGGGATATATCGCAAAAATGCGAAACACTTGATTTTCAATTTACTATCAAATAATTATTTAATCAAATAATTCCATAACATATTTGGTTATGTTGGATTGGTATACACTGGAAATTATTTCAACAAGCATAATATTCAATACTCAATTAAATTCAATACTGTGCAAAATATCCTAACAATTTGGCAGTCCGTCAAAAAATCAAATACGAGATTATGTGAATACTGCGCATGCGCAGTGGGCGTATTGCCGCTCCTGATCGTTAGGCGGCAGTAAAGAGCCTGATGTCCTATTGAAACCAAACCACCACAAAGGATTCAGCTCCATTCTGTTATCAAAGTGCTCTTGCCATCTATTATCCTACTGTAGTTGTATTCACAGTAATGCTTCATAACTATGTCTACGGTCTCTAGGCTTGTTTTGGGATTATCGGTAGTGATCACTATCAGTACCGTTGCAGGCGTTCATCTCAAGCAGAACTGGGACAGACAGGTAACGTTAACGTTAAAAACACTCTTGTCCTACTAGCCAAATGAGCACCATGGCTTTATGAGGCACTGTTAAGTATCTATTCTGTTTAACCTTTAGTGTATTCTACATTATGCGTGCAGTATAAACAAGTAACGTTACAGATGTGCAAGACAGTCGGTTTTGTACCGTTTTGTCTAATGCCAAACATACAATTTTACTAACGTTATAGTCACTGAACTGTATCTACTCGGGTATCTTGGCTGACATGTTCTGTTAAGAGGGAATCTTTTTATTCTCTGGCAGTTGTGTCAGTTTATACGTGTGTTTAAGCTACTGCTTCATTTCAAATACATTTATATAGAAACTTGACACAGATATCTTACCATTGTAATGAGGAGCTATCTGTTGTTTTACCTGTGATTATTATCAGGGGGTTACTTCAAATGTCGCATCTTACATGCCGTGTTTATATGTGAAATGGTCATGTGTTCGCAGAGGCTGCACGACGGAGTGCTGCGCGACCTGGAGCGCGTGGAGCGGAAGCGCGAGAACCTGCGCGTGCTCGAGGAACAGATACAACTGACAAGAGAGCTCGTGGCCGCGCGAGACCGACAAGAGGCTGACACGCCGGGGACACACAGTTCATAAACCGACTGGTACACAACATATTACTATTTATAATTAATTTACAGTTGTACAACTATTACTCGTGTTTCTCTCACGAAATACCTCGGTTTCTATAGTTTCTACAATAGTAAATTGTGGTAACTAACTCATCACCTTTTACAGTCTATGATTGACACACACACACACACACACACACACACACACACACACACACACACACACACACACACAATTTAAAACATTCTTTTGATAAATAATAATGGTAGCACTTTGTTTTAAGGCATAGTCACACGTTAATAAATGTATTTCCTATAGCCTAATAATTACAGTTACTTATGCATAATTACACAAGTAACTAACCCTAACCGTAACTCTATAGTAAGTACATGTAGTTAATTAAGTGGAAATTCGAAACAATTCCGTCAACTGTCCCGAGCGTCTTTCATATCCAGGTCCATCGGGCTGCCCTTATTGTCGAGCCTAGTACCTACCGGTAATCGCTTCCTCTTATCTGTTAGGTGGAAAAATGGACAGTGGGGACCAGAGGGGTCTCACGGCACAGGACGAGGAGACCATGTGCACGTCAGCCTCTGAGGGTCTGGAGGAAGGCGAGGTGGAGGGAGAAACTCTCCTCATTGTGGAATCGGAGGACCAGGCGTCTGTGGATCTGTCTCATGACCAGAGCGGAGACTCTCTGAACAGCGACGTCGGTGAGGACGGAGAGGGGAGCTGGAACGAGGACATGTCGTTCTACTGCGACAAGTGCCACAAATGGATCCCGGCCGGTGAGAAGACCATTAACAAGGGACGACATGTCTGATACACCCATATGTGACCTGTTTAAGATGTGCTGTTCAACTTGATAAAACAATAAAGACTGATCTGAAAAAAGTGTGCTTGGTCTCAGAGCTGTCTTTTCCTTGTTTTTGTTTTTTTTCCCCTTGCATGGTTCAGCTCAGCTACGTGGAGAGCAGCCCAGCTACCTGAAAGGAGACAACTTCTTCAAGTTCACCTGCTCGGATTGTGCGGAAGACGGGAAGGAGAGTTTTGAGAGGATGAGGCTGACCTGGCAGCAGGTACGCACTCGGGAGCAATTGAAATGAACAAAAAACTTTAGTTAGCTTGACAAAAGTATCTGAAAACACATTTCAGGACTTGTCCTGAAAGGAAGTCTGTGTTTATATACCTAAAATAGCATTACAACAATGGATAATCTCATAATAAATTCTTCAAATAAAGACTTGAAAATATAGATGTGTAGATATAGATGATTTGATTCTGGTAAAAAACAAAGGTCTCTGAATTTGATTTTATGTTTATAGGTGGTTATGTTGGCCATGTATAACCTGTCTTTAGAGGGCACCGGACGACAAGGTTACTTCAGATGGAAGGAAGATATTTGTGCATTTATTAGTCGGCACTGGACGTTCCTACTTGGTTCTAGGTGAGACTGAGTATCAAAACTGTTATATTTAGTTTTAAAGTTACTTGATTTTTGAACGCGAGTACGTTTATATTTTATGATTATACGTGCTCAGAAAGAAGACGTCTACGTGGTGGAGCACCGTGGCAGGGTGTCTGTCCGTCGGCAGCCCGACATTTTTCCGCTCCGGTGCGCAGGAATTCGGAGAACCCGGCTGGTGGAAGCTAGTCCAGAACCGGCCACCGACTCTTCGGCCCGAGGGGGAGAAAAGCTCTGCGGCCTCAATAAAGGCCAAAGGTAGTAGTAGTTTGGTGAACGTGATTTTACCAAGTACAACATGTTGTTTGATCAACATCTTTGTAGATCCTGGAACAACATTTCAATCCATTTCCAATCTAAGCATTTCCCTCTAGCATTTTGAGCACTGTTGAATGGATTCTTAAACACCTCTGATTGGCCATTGTGTTGACACGCTCAACATATATGTCTGTGATTGGTACAATGACATCTTTGACGCTCTTCCGCGAGTGCTTGCATAGATACACAAGCGTCTATTACAATACGTCTGCTTTCAAGCGCTCGATGAAGAGCGTCAAAGACATGTTTTTGAAGCGTTGATCATTTTAGCCAATCAGAGACATATATGTTGAGCATGTCAACACAATGGCTAATCAGAGGTGTTTAAGGGTGCTTTCACACCTGCCTCATTTAGTTCGGTTGAATCGCTCTAGAGTTCGTTGTCCCCCTAGGTGCGGTTAATTTGGGCAGGTGTGAATGCAGCAATTTTCCCACACGTTAATTCTGACCAATCCAAGTGCAGTTATGGAAATACGTTCAAGACACATCTGACCAACGAGTCACGTGACTGCATTTTGGTTCGTTTCATCAACTCATCAACTGATTCGGACCAAAGCAATCAGTGTGGTGTGAAAAGAAACCAAAACGCCTGAAAAATGCTACAAAGTATCAGTTTTCTCCCTTAGTCCGGACCAAATGAACCGAACTACAGATGTGAAAGCACCCTAATAATCCATTCAACAGCGCTCAAAATACTAGAGGGAAATGCTGGTATCATCACATTTTTTTAATTTCAGTGCCAACTTGGTACCGAAGTCGGTACTTTTGACAACTCTAGTAATGCAGTATATTTTCCTTCATTTTAAATGTAAATGTAACATTTTGGGGTCCGTGTGTTGTTGTTCCAGCTGTGTCGAAGCCGTCCCTCGACCCCATAATCACTGTGGAGGGTTTGAGGAAGCGTGGAAGTCGGAACCCAGTGGAGAGCGCCATGCAACTGAAAGAAAAGCGTTCCCGAACACAGGAGGCAAAAGAGATCCGGCGTGCACAGAAGGAGGCGGCCGGGTTCCTTGACCGCAGTGCCTCGTCCACACCTGTAAAACTGGGCAACCGTGGGCGGCGCTCGGATCCGTATCTGGAGAAGGGTGAAGTCATTGACTTTTCCTCTCTCAGCTCATCGGACAGGACCCCGCTCACCTCTCCCTCCCCCTCCCCCTCGCCCGACTTCTCCGCCCCTGGAACGCCCGCCTCACACTCCGCTACGCCCAGTCTGCTGTCAGAGGCCGATCTCATCCCGGATGTCATGCCCCCTCAAGCTCTGTTCCACGGTGAGTTGATGCTCATGCTTACTGACCAAACACTAGTTACTTTTCTAAACAAACTTAGGCCGCATGTCCAACAGTTGAAAACGCTTAGCTGTGGGCGCCTGTGAGCGTTTTCGCAGCGCAGCGTTTTGTTCAGTTGATACGGTATATTAGCGAAAGTGTGTTTTTTTTTTTTATATATAAAAATGTAGATACATTGTAAAGTATTTGCTCTTACTCTTGTTTTAAATTGTTTTGTTCCGTTATTATGCTTGTTGTTGTCATCTGTTGACGTTGTACAAGCAGAATGTGACGGTTGGTCGGTGTGGTATTTGTCCCGCCCCTCCTCCTCTGTGATTGGACGTTTGGGTAAAAAGTGACCGTGATTAGCGCTGCGTTTTACCCAAAGTTGAACATTCTTCAACTCTTGGCGACCGGTAAAAAAGCGTGAAAAAGACGCTCAGTGCCTCATTACGCTCCTGCTGTTTTAAAAACCTGACACTCCCATTGAAAACTATTGGAAAAATACGCCAGCCGCGTGAAAAAAACGCTTTGGTGGACACAGGGCCTTATAGTTTCCACCTGATAGATGTTAAGATGGGCGAAAAGATGGCTTAGAATTACCGTGAGGGGTCTTTACCTTGATACCAGGTAGCACTCGCATAGTAACATCAGGAACCACTCATAACACTCTTGCAACCACATGGCAAGAGTACCACCCTGAGCACCCTAGTGTCCAACCAGAACACCTTTGCAACACCCTAGTTGTCCTACCAACCACTCCTTGTTTTATAGCTCATATTAAAATATATTAATATTTTAAACATATGTTTGGTAAAAACACACCTTCATTCACTTCATCTCTAATCACTGTATGACTTTCCATCAGACGATGAAGAATTGGATGCTGAGGGTGTTATCGACCCCGGGATGGAGTATATACCCCCTCCCAGCATGCCTTTGGCCACTGGCACCATCATGGTCAGGAAAAAGCTACGTCCGGCCGAGCTGATCAAACAAGAACTGGAGAGTGAAGACGAGGAGCGGGGCAGAGATGACGAGGAAGACGAGGGCCAGGATGAAGGCTTGTTGCCGACGGGACGGGGGTGCGGTGTAGAGCGGAGGAAGGTTCTCCAGGATAAGGGTGATGGTTGCGTGTCTTTGCCCGCCCCTCGTTACACGTTCATCAGCCTTTACGAGGAGCGCATGCTGCTCCACAAGCTAGAGGCCTGTCCGCAAGCGCTGGCCGTCACGCCACAGGCCAAAAGGCTGCATCGCAAGCTACTCGTGCGCCAGGCGAAGAGAGAGCGAGGGCTTCCCCTGCTGGATGTGGATCAGGCCGTGAGTGCTACACTCAGCCTGGTGGGGGGCGTGTACGGGGCACAAGGGGGTTTGGCCAGCCACAGGATGAGCAGAGAGGAGAAATACAGAACCACCAGCCAGGACCTTCGTATACTCGATCGCTTTCAGGTAAGCCATAAGAAAACCGGTACATAATTAAACTTCAACTAAGAAACTTGTTTAGATGTCTTGTGTTTTGTTTTTTTCAGTCAACAGTGTCCATAAGGAAAGGGTTCTATCAGCCCACAGTGTCCTTCTGGCACAGGCTAATGGGTTCTGATGCCTGCATGGATCAGACCATCAAGAGTCCCTACACATCCAGAGTGCTCAAGCCATACATCAGGTACACACACACGGACACATCTGAGCATTTACTCAATGTTCATTTCTTCTTATTAGAGGCTGTTTGAATTTTTCATATTTTCTTGCTCTTTTGAATGAGATCAAAGGATTATATGTCAAAAACGTGGCAAGTCCGTCTTGAAATTTAGCAAATGGTTTATTCTTGAGGTTTGTGAAAATTGTCTAGCATTTATTTAGATTTTTTTTCTGTTCTATTTTCCTATTGAACAGGAACGAAACTTTGGAAATGGCTTTCAATATACAAATTTTTAATTTATTTTTTCCCTCAGATTTTTTGAGTATTTTTTTTATATATATATACCGGTATACCGTTTAAATAGTTTAGATATAACCATTTAAATTGTTTTTTTTTTTAATAGCTTGTTGTTGTTTTTATCTTTAAAGTTGTTATTTATAAGTATACACAGTGAGATTTTTTTTACAATTTGTTTTTAAATGAGTCTCTTCTTCTCACCAAGGCTG
The DNA here is from genome assembly GCF_949152265.1 of Phoxinus phoxinus. NCBI lineage: Eukaryota > Metazoa > Chordata > Actinopteri > Cypriniformes > Leuciscidae > Phoxinus > Phoxinus phoxinus. Next base: position 12,630,308 of record NC_136895.1, read on the forward strand.
CATTTATTTGACCAAAAATACACTAAAACAGTAATATTGTGAACAATTTAAATTACAATTTAAAAGGACTGTTTTCTCTTTTAAAATTTAAGATCCAATTTATTTATATGATGTAAAGCTGAATTTGCAGCATCATTACCAGTCGTCAGTGTCACATGATCCTTCAGAAATCATTCTAATATGCTGATTTGCTCCCCAAGAAACATTTATTATTATCAGTGTTAAATAATTTATGGAAACTAAGCTTGCAAAACTGAGTCACATTTATGAGCCTTGAGGACATTAACACATGACTCAACCATGTTAGAGAATCCTGCTCAGTAGCTTTGTGCGTTTATGTGTAGGAGAGACTACGAGAGTCGGCCGCTGAAGATGCGTTTACTCTCAGAGATCCGTGCGTATCATCACAAGAAGGACCCGACTTGGGTAGCTGAACCTGACGCACCCGTAGACTACTGCTACGTACGGCCCAATCACATCCCTTCTGTCAACTCCATGTGCCAAGAAATCTTCTGGCCTGGTAATCATCATTTCAAATACAGATATTTGGATGAAACTAGTTCCTGAAGGAATAAAAATGGGGTCTTTTGTCCATCAGGTATCGACCTATCAGAGTGCCTCCAGTACCCAGACTTCAGCGTGGTGGTGCTTTACAAGAAAATTGTGATCGGTTTTGGTTTCATGGTGCCAGATGTGAAGTACAACGAGGCCTATATCTCCTTCCTGCTGGTGCATCCGGAATGGAGGCGAGCTGGTATCGCCACGTTCATGATTTACCATCTCATTCAGGTGAGAAACTGAAATCGTGATATGGTTTAGGCATAATTTTTAGTGCATTTTAAATCGCACTTAGATCCCCCCCCCCCCAAATCGTGCAGCCCTAGTTCATGCCGGGATCTCTTTCCTGTCTCGTCTCTGTAGACATGTATGGGAAAGGATGTGACCCTTCACGTATCGGCGAGCAACCCTGCCATGCTGCTCTACCAGAAGTTCGGCTTCAAGACAGAGGAGTACATCCTGGACTTCTATGATAAATATTACCCGGTGGACAGCAAAGAGTGCAGACACGCATTCTTCCTGCGCTTGCGCCGCTGAGGACGTCACATGATGCACAACACAAACTGGAAACGGTCTGAAATGTAAGTCAGGGAGTGTTTGTTGGTGTTTTCACAGTCCTATGTTGTGTTATTCCCGTTTGAGGCTTAGTTTGACATGCTTTGAGGCTTAGTTTGACATGCTATTTCATTTTATATGTGGTTCGATGTTTAAAACAAAGCGAAGGATATTTTGTTTCTCTGTTATACACACACCGTGATGATAACTCTTCCTCCTTTACATCATGTCTTTTTTTGTAGTTAAAACAATTGGTGTTTATTTTTAACACTCGTGTTTTTGTATGCACACACAATTATAAAAATGTTGCCACCTGTTAATTAAATATTGAAATGTTCAATATTGTGTTGTTTTTTTATTTTTCTAAAAGCCGCATTCAGTAATTTGGCGCTAATATTAAAAGTTCTACACATTTAGAAATTAATTGCATTTTTGTGATGAGTCCTCTGAATGGTGTTCACTCACATGACTACTCGTAATAGATTTTTTTCTATGATTAGTGAGTACAGTAAGTGTTATAATTATACAGTATATGGTGCAGGTTAGAGAAAATCCTCGCACTCGTTGGCTGTCGCCTCTAGATACGCCAATAGTGCAGTGTAGTCTGCGAAAATTAGACAACAGAACACAATTGACCCTTCGCAGGGAGCTTGATTGACAGGTGATCTGACCAATCATACTTCGCCATCCGCCATTTTGTCCGACATAGCAGTCAGGCGAGTTAGTAGATTAACATGGGAGGATTTGAACTTGAAAAATGTATAAAGACAGACAAGACAAAAAAACGTGTGTAATTAACGGTACGGCATACACACAATGAAACAAAATCCTTTTATTCACATAAACATTCATTAACACATCAGTTGTGTTAAACGGAAGCTCAAGCATGTTCGCTTGACGTGCGAGAACCAATGAGGTTCATTCTTGTCACGCAGCACGGTTGAGCTATTTATGTTCGCTGAGCAAAGTATGTGTGAATAAAATCATCATTTCAATCTGTTCATCATATAAAGTGATCTGTTTCTTCAGAAAATTTGGACTAAACCGCTCAATTCATATGGATTAGGCCCAGGGGTGGAATGTAACGAAGTATTTGTACTTCGTTACTGTACTTAAGTAAATTTTTACGTATCTATACTTTACTTAAGTAAAAAAAATAATGCATACTTTTACTTTTACTCAAGTAGATTTTTCAGCAATTATCTGTACTTTGTACTCCACTACATTATTAAAATGCGTGTCGTTACATCCTTCCGAATCTCTTGCATAAAATGTTTTTGGTCGACTGACGTTTTGGCGTTGCTGGCCAATGCACGTTGAAACAGATCGGAGATCTGATTGGTCAAAGAACTCACGCGCTCAGCGCGCGTTTTGAAACAACACAACACATTGCTTGCATGTTTTAAGAGAAGCACTCACCTCACCCTTGTCAAATTTAGTTTGGTGCTTATTTTTGTCTCATTCTAATGTGTTATACATTAGGGGTGTAACGGTATGTATTCGTACCGGACCGTTTCGGTATAGGACTTTCGGTGCGGTGCACATGAATGCAATCTTTCACGTGAATTAGGCTAGTTGTGTGCGGAACATATTCCGAGTTTCCACACGAACATTAAGTGTCGGAAGTCTCCGCGTTGCACTTGAGCGCGCACTGTACAACTGTACGGGCCGGGTTCGGACAAATATCAGCTTCGGCTCGGGCTCGGTCACATCAGCGCGATAAGGCATTAAACATTTTACACTTAAAACAGCTTATTATGTTGGTAGCCAATGTGCCTGATGCTTTCACTTGATGCAAACGTTCGTTTTTGTGATTAAAATACATGCAAAATATGACCATAACATCTGTCTTCCTGTGTGCGGAAATTTGTTTATGTTGCTGTGACAACGAAACACGCGCCTGTGTTAAAAGCGCTTGTTGCTCCGTGCGCGCTGATGCGATCATCTGTTGACATTTCCAAATGCCTTTCAGTTGCTTAATAAAAGCAGGCTTTCCACACAAACAAACGTACGTGTGTCATTAGTATGAGGGGGAAAAAATGGGATTTTAACTGTCGGTTTCGGGTCGGGCTCGGACATAAATATCTTTATGCCTGTCGGGCATTTTTTTCTCTCTCTCCTCTCGCTAGCTAGTGTCATGGTCAATATTGGTTTGAGTATTTTATTTAGTGGAGAACTTTGCAGCAGTGTTTTATTTATTATTCTTTTTTATTTATTATATTTAATTAAAAAGTGTGTTTAAAAAAATGTAAACAAATTGTTAAAAAAAAAAGTTTATAGTAAACAACCAGCAGTTTAATGTTTTGCATTTCTTTCCCTTACTGTACCGAAAATGAACCGAACCGTGACTTTAAAACCGAGGTACGTACCGAACCGTGATTTTTGCATACCGTTACACCCCTATTATACATTATTAGCCTAATGCTTTTGGATTTTCTGTAATCAATGGAGTATAAGCCTCAAATGCAGTTTTAGCTACATTTTCCCCATGCAGGCCAAGGTACAGGACTAAAGCAACTGTTGTTGAGCAGAATAAACTGGTCATACAAATTTGATTAAAGTGTTCAGAATAACACTCACCTGTGTGCTTTTAAAGTTTTTTTTTTTTTACTGCTCTTAATAGTATAGTCAAAATAAAATAAATTGTATGTCATAATTGGCTTAGCTTAATTAATATTTAATGAGTAATAAGTAAATAACCAGATTTTTACAGTGTGTCAGTATTGCAGAGAGCTTGCACAACAACCCTTTCCAGTACACAATAGAAATTGTTTGTGATTATTACAATTGAACAGCCCAGACATCGAGACAACTGATTGTACTTTTACTTAAAAAAAATACTTTAAAGTAAATTTAAAAGTATGTACTTATGACTTTTACTTAAGTAAGATGTTGATGTAGTAATTGTACTTTTACTTAAGTATATATTTTGCAGGGTAATTGTACTTTTACTTAAGTACTAAACTTGAGTACTTCCTCCACCACTGATTAGGCCTAGTTTTATGATCTCTGAACTTTTTGAGTAGTCTAGTTGCGTAGCTGTGGAGGGACAGGAAGCTCTCGGATTTCATTAAAAAGATCTTTATTTGTGTTCTGAAGATGAACAAAAGTTTTACAGGTTTGGAACGACATGAGGGGTGAATATTAGAATTTTTGGGTGAAAAACCCTTTAACCAACAGAAAGCTGTGTGTGCTTCATTTATCGCTACACTAATGCCAATAGACCTTTTTTGCCTGCAAAATTTAGCTAATGTGACCCCAAACTAACACCGTTGTGGTGTCGCTTGAAGAAGAGTACATGAAGAGGACAAATATTAATGCTAGAAGTTAGAACTACTGAATAATGCTTCTATTTAATCACTGTATTTCTTGTAAACAGTGACAATCAGGAAATCACACTTTTACTCAAAATGATCAAATCACATCAAATAAATTCAGAAATAAGAATTTTGCATCTATATGGTCAATGATAAATGTTTGATCCATATGGCTGTAATAACCAATAATTTGTCAATTTTGCTGGTGAGATGTGTCTTGACTTATATTGGTTCAGGTGGAAATTTTAAAAGGAGGACTTAAACAAATCTCCAAGTACTGTAATGAGGTTTGAGTGAGATGTGGATTGTCTCATGAGAACGTATCCAGTCCAGACACACTCCTGGCCTTGGTGTGGCGCTGTAGCAGACCCTGTCCCATGTGAGCTGCCATCAGAGAGACCACAGAACTGCTCCCGGCGGCCACGGCAACATCATACGCCGTCTGGCCCCGATCATTCTGCTTTCTGATACTTGCGTTACACCTATACAAGACCAAGACATTTATTTTTAAATCAAGCCTTTGTAACTTCACCACCATTTGTGTTTGTGAATCTCACCCCAGGAGTATCTCAACGCTCTTCAGACCTTCATTTCCCAGAGCTGCAGCCTCATGCAGGGCCGTGTTGTTCAACCTGCGACCAACACAGATGATACAAATAGCAGTTTAGCTCAGATTATTACTGGACATATCAAAATGAGCTTGCCGCTTGTTTTCGAACTCACGGTCCAGATGCTTTGTTAACGTCAGCTTCTCTCTGCACCAGCACAGGAATGACATCATGATGCCCGTTTAGCACTGCAGCAACCAGAGCAGGACGCCCATCACTTCCCAAACATGCTGGATCAGCACCCTGCAGAGACGCATTTAAAACACACCTTTTACAAGTGTATACAGCTACACAATTAACCCTATGAAAGCTTGATTCAATCACGAAAAAAAAGTAACTGACTTATATAACTCGCAATTCTTGACTTTTTTTCTTTTTTTCACAATTGGTAGATATAGTCTATTTGAGTTATACAGTTAGAATTGCGAGATATAAACTCGCAATTGTAAGAAAAAAAGTAAACACTTTTTGACTGTATAACTCACATACAATTGCAAGTTTACATGACTTTATTTCTCGCAATTGCAAGTTTATTTCGAGATTTCCCGATTCTTCTTGAAGTTGCCGACAAACATTGTGACCGCACCTTAAGTCATCTGAAGCTATGAATTTTGCTGATGTTTGGAGTGCTGTGATTGGCTCTTTAGCCTCACCTCATCCAATAGCTGCTGCACCACTGAGATCCGGCCCCGCCCCTCAGGCCCCACCTCCTTAAGGAGAACACTGTCTTTAGACTCCTGAGAAAGACATTAACATTCTATTATTTTTCTTATAAATGAAAAGGGTTAGTGTGTGTGTGTGTGTGTGTGTGTGTGTGTGTGTGTGTGTGTGTGTGTGAGTGTGTGTGTGAGTGTGAGTGTGAGTGTGAGTGTGAGTGTGAGTGTGAGTGTGAGTGTGAGTGTGTGTGTGAGTGTGAGTGTGTGTGTGAGTGTGAGTGTGAGTGTGAGTGTGAGTGTGAGTGTGAGTGTGAGTGTGAGTGTGAGTGTGAGTGTGAGTGTGAGTGTGAGTGTGTGATGCTGACCGACTGCTTTTCTGTAGCGTCTGAGGTCCAGATCTTTTTCTGCTTCTTTCTTTTGGCCGACAATCCTGCTGTATTAATGTTACTCTCTGTACAAACAACATATGATATATATATATATAAAAAGTCATAATTATCACTTTGATCATTTTCTATTACTGAATTAATAATACATAGATGTATTTAAAAAAGTAGCGAGAGAAACAAATGCAAATGAAAAATAAATATTATTTTAATAATTAAAATGGCATTAATAATTGAAAATATGAATAATGAAAACAATTAAGTTCTAACGTAACATTGGTCAGTCAACTGTCCTACTGGGAAAATGGCTTAATAAACATTAAAGTACTATTAAATATTACAAGGGCTAATATTTTATTATTCATGTATATTTTTCTATAGTTACATTTGAATAATAATCATATTTTTTATATTTCTCTTGCATGATTAAGTTAATAAATGGGGCCAGTCAAAGGGGCCTCACCATGAAAATGGCTTAATAAGCATACTAAATAATACAATGACTTAGTGAACATTTACACCACAATGATGTCACTTTGTCAAGAAACACTATAATACACACCTATAGACTGAACATGTAATACGCATGCGCATGACGTCACAGTTTTCACAAATTCACGTTTGTGTAGTTTACACAAACACGATATCGGTATCGCTTTAAAAAACGTGCACTTTGAAACCCGTCTGTATTTTCAGGCCCCCAAAACGCCAATGTAATTTAAAGGGTTACTGTCGTCAATTTAACCTAGGCTCTTTTTGTTAATCTACCTGAGTCAAACATTCGTGTAAAAGCATAATTAGAATGGAAACGCCACTTTTAAGATTGACCGTATTTTCGTTTTAGCTCAAAATGCCTTTTGAATGGGAGTGCATGGGACACTTCTATGATAGCATCAAAATCAAATCAAATCGCTATTTTTAAAACACTAAGAAAGCCTCGACACAACATGAAACTGTGCTTGAAGTATCACCAGGGGCTCTACACATGAACTCGAGCATTGACTACATTGTTTGTGTACACAAAGTTTACTAAAAAGAAAGGTTTTTTACGACTCACTTTATCAGTTAGTGTTTCCGGTGGCTGGCATTTTGTCAGTCAAAAGTAGTCAATCTCCGAAACGTAATGAACTGACTCCATATGAGGAAATGTCATGAACTTGTAATTCCAATGAAAAGCATGATAACTTAGACACTTAGAATTTATATGGAAACAAGCTTTAGGAGCTTTCCATCTTTACTCTCGTCATGTTACGTTGCATTCGGAGATTGACTACTTTTGACTGACAAAATTTCAGCCACTGGAAACACTAAATGATAAAGTGAGTTGTACAAACCTTTCCTTTTAGTTAACTTTGTGTACACAAACAATGTAGTCAATGCTCGAGTTCATGTGTAGAGCCCCTGGTGATACTTCCAGCACAGTTTATGTTGTGTCGAGCCTTCTTAGTGTTTTAAAAACAGTGATTTTGATGCTATCATAGAAGTGCCCCATGCACTCCCATTCAAAAGGCATTTTGAGCTAAAACGAAAATACAGTCAATCTTAAAAGTGGCGTTTCCATTCGAATTGTGCTTTTACATGAAAGTTTGGTTATAGATTAACAGAAATAGCCTAAGTTTAATTTTGGCGACAGTTACCCTTTAAATGAATGGCCAAAACACATAAACAAGATTTCTGTTTTTAGTTGAAAACTGAGTCGTGTAAACGGCCTCTTAATGACATTTGTTTGAAGCTTAGTAGGCAATAGAAAATATAATTAGTTAGTTCAGTATACCAGCAGTAGAAGTCAATGTACTGTAAAGGCCCCATCATGACAGAAAACCAATCATGTGTTTTCTTACCCGGACTGGCAGAATTCCTGCCTTCTGTCACAGCACTGAGGTTCAGACTCTCTGATGCCACAGATCGGCTCTGCTGTCCTGCAGAAGACTGGAAAAAGACAACACACACGCTGAAAAACATGCAATGCTCAAGAGACTCTCTTCAGACTCAATATACAAGCTCTCAGGAGTGTTTCTTGCCCTGGATCCCTCCGGTGAGGCACAGATGAAATTGATGCGCAGACTGACTTCATAGCTGTCCTCCTGAATGACAGCAGAGATCATCTGGAGAGCAAAAACATGTTCAGGATATGCAAATACCCACTAATGATAAGAAAAATAAAAAATACAGGAATAAAATAAAAAAGTATATAAAATTAATAACAATAACAGTAGTGCAGCAAGTGAATAAATACATTTCAGGAATAAAAAATAGATCAATTTTAGTGGTCGTACTCTGCCCAGCCGAGGTTCTCCAATCAGAGCTCTGAACTCATTATTATTCTGAGTGTAACTGCGCAGATGAGCGCAGATGTGGTCCACCTGCTTCCTCCAGAACCCTGAATTATACATACAATAAAAGCAAATACAAAAAGTCATGCATATTTATTTGTAAAACAAAAAACAAAAAAGAAGTTAGGTATCGTACAGTAGCCTACCTCGGCCTGGACTAATGGCAGTGAGGAGGGGCTTCCTGTCACTCATCTGTTCCTGTCTGCTAAGCTCCGCCTCCCTCTGTTGGCTCTGTTTTTTCAGCTCAGTGCTGGATGGGAAAAACAGACCGACTGTCTGCGTCTGTGCATCTGCACACATGCGCAAACCCACAGCGTGAGGCACGGTTGTAGATTCAGAAGCAGGAACTGCCTGCCAGGTGGCTGAGGACTATATGAGAAAGAGTGAGAGAGAGAATGATAGAACACACTGTAGGTTTTTTTATGAGCACCAAACAGTCTGTGTGCTGTACCTGATCAGCTTCCGGTGCGTCCTGCTGTCCCTGGTTTACTTGTGAGGGCGTCCTGGATGGGCCGTCCAGGAAGACACCACAGACGCCACAGTGATTAGCATACGGGTGGCTGCTAGCTCCACACTGAGAACACGTCACAGCGCTGGCTTTGTGGCCCGGCTGCATGTATCAACACAAAACCACACAGCATTTCGTTTATATAGTACAAACTTTGTTAAATATACACAATGATATTTTGATTAAAAAAATCTCCATATTATAATTTACACCAAATATCTAGTCGGTCTAAAACGTTCTGTGAGAAAACAGATTGAAAATAACATAAAGAGCCCATGAAATTACTTCATGATGCAGTTACTGTACATCCCAACGTATTTCCTATTGAAACAGGAAGTTGAGGCGGCACATATCGAAAGGCTCAAGTCGGTTCCTGATTAAAAATAATAGTAAATCCCTTTAACTGTTTTTGTAGTTTTAAGCGAGGGACACAGCAAGCCAACGGTCAGCCGTCGGGCAACGTCAGGTTGTTTTTGAGCGTCGTCCGACAACAACGCCGTTGTTTTTTTGGGGGGCGATTCGACAACTTTCCGTTGGCTAACACAACAAATCCTTGTGACCAACTTGAGCCCGTTGCGAAATCTGCATGGGAAAATCTTCCTTCAAATGTCAAAATTTTGCCGAACAATGGTAAATGTCACCGAACCTCTAAAGTCCCCATGAAATCAAAATTGAAGTTTTTTGTCACCTTTGCACCACACCAGTCGCAGAATCGAGCATCCGAGTGGTTGACTCTATTGCACTTGGTGCAGGAGACCACTCTGCCCTGTGAACTGGGTACAGGTGCAGCTCTCTGTCCACTTAAAATGGGCTGTGGAATGATAAAGCACCATTATAACCACTGCAGTGTCCTATCACAACGCTAGTAATGATTCCGCAGACTTCTGATTGGCTAAGGAGACTATGCTGATTTCTGGAAGGCGGGGCTCTTACTGTGGTTTCCTGAAGCAGCTGGGATTCACAAGTGACACAATGTGTGATGTGAGAGGGGTTTCCTGTCCCACACGAGCCACAGATTAACTTATCCTAGAATAATAGCGATACAATATACTGATTCGGTTGAATTAATCAATTTAATTGACTCAGGATTGATCCTCTACAGATAGACATGTACCTGTAGTCTCAGACTAGCCTGCGGCTGCAGTTGTTGAGCCATTGGAGACTCGCACACCACACATGTGGCGGTATTGAGAGGCACCATGGTTTTACAGTGCACGCATAGACCCATCTGTGAAAAAGCACAGCAAATACTCATATTATTGGGAAATGATTACAGATGATCTGAATATGACGGTATTGTGTAGTAACAAAGTATGTATTACCTGTCCTCCTTCAGTAGGGGGCAGTCTTTGACCAGGTATAGGGGGTACTGGTGATCCACAGTGCAGACAGAATCGGGCAAAGGGGTCTGAAGGGCGATGATTCAGGCACTTTGGACATCTTCAGAAAGATATTTGCACACACACACACACACACACACACACACACACACAATTTGAAACTGTTGAAAACAGTTGTGCTGATTCATATTTTTGTGGAAACTGTGATACACTACCATTCAAAAGTTTGGGGTGAGTACGATTTTTGGTTACTGGAACGCAATATGTTTTATGGTCCTACGCCCTCCACAGATGAGATATATACATGCATATAAATACATTTAGATCACTTAACTTAGAGATTGCTATCAGGATGTGAAGAGACTTTCAATCAGCATAACAAAAAATAATCATAATTCTGGAACAAATCACCACCCTGCCTTTAAATTGATCAAAAGGGTCAGTAATGGCATTCATATTGTTACATAAGATTTGTAAATTTGTATTTCAAATAAAATGCTGTTCGTTTTAACTTTCTATTCCTCAGAGAATCCTGAAAAAAATGTATGACAGATTGATAAAAATATGAAACATTATTAGTAATTGAGCACCTTTGATATTTTCTAATAATTGAGCAGCAAATCAGCACACTAGAATGATTTCTGTAGGATCATGTGACTCTGAAGGCTGGAGTAATGATGATGAAATTATAGCTTTGCATCACAGGAATAGTTAAATTGTAATAATATTTCACGATATACGTTTTTACTGTAACTTTTATCAAATAAATACAGCTTTTGGACACTTCAAAGAGACACTTCAGAAACAAAAAAACTTAAGCAGATGTTATTTCGAGCATGAAATTATTCAATTGTTAATATGTACTATGTACGTAACTGTGGCTAGTAAAAGTTGTGCATGTAAACCTCACTCCCCTCAAGAGGCGCACTAGCACTAGGTTACATTGGTGCCGTGACCCGGATGGGAGTACGGTTTAGGGGGTGAGTGTAACAGGGGCCAACTATAAGAGCTGTGGGTGTTAACCTCACTTCTCTGGCCACAAGAGGTGCACTAGAGACTGCAGACTTTTGCGTCCTTGTTAGTGGACCTGCATCCCATGCCGGAAACGCCGGTTCAAATCCCGCTCGAAGCAGTCCGAGTAGAAACCGAGGAGTTACATATATTATCAATTAGATAATTTCATGCTCAAAATAACATCTCTCGCTCACCTAAGGAAATCTGTCTCTCTCTGAATCCGTGATGTCTGAGTGCTTGTCAAGCTTCTTAAGGGACTTTCCACAGCATCTGCACTCTGGTTCTGGTGGGGTTGAGAATGTTGACGTTAAACAGGAAGTGTTCTGTTTCAGTTTTCTGCTTGAGATGACACTGATCATCATAGAGGTTTGTTGGAGAGTGTTTTGTGTATGTTGTAAACCTTTACTTGGTTTTCAACCGTCAGCCGTGCAGATGAACCGGGGCCGAGACGCTGTGAGAGGAACCGAGGACCTTTCAGAGCTCTTCGAGATTCACTACTGGGAATATCTGACATAAAAGAATGCAAAAAAAGGCACAAGAAAGTCAAAGGACATGTAACTGAGCATGAATTCTGAGATTAACAATTATTTTTAAATCATGGATTATAATTTTTTTTTTTTTTTACTCTCAAGCAATGTTCAGGTCTTATTTCCTCCCAGAATCAAGACAAAAGTAAATAATTTTTCACATAAAGAAAATATAGAAGCCTATGTTTAAGTTTTTTTATTTTTTATTGTTACATTGTTTTCATCTCAATTCATGACATGGCACATTAAAACTCCCTTGCCCAAAATGTGAATAATATTATTCTCATTACCGTAATGCAGGACAAAATTATTAGTATTTTTTAAATAATAACGCATAATAATTTGTGACAAATGCACAATGACTAATAAAACCAAATGATTTACCTAAAAATGTAATAGAGGAAATGCCAGCTCCACTTTCGCTCCCCTTCAAATTCTTTGATGAATCCTGTTCAAAATAAAGTTTATAATATGTTTATAATACATATTCTTAAATCCATACAATGTTATAACGGGGGGGAAAAATCCATAATAGGTTTAAAACTGACATCCTTGCCAATGATCGGTCTGCCATTCTTCAAAGAGTCATCCTCATGATCCGTAGTCTGATCCTCATCTGAAGCCGGATCTACTATGAAAACCTTGGTGACGACAGCACTCTGTCGGCCATCGCTGCGTTACATTACAAATGATCTTTATTTGGGTCAATCTGAAGTCAAATTTGTTGCTGGGTGTTTCCCCATCTGGGAATTTTTTACTTTTAGAAAATAAACTCTCTCACGCATCAAATGAGAATTCTGTGGTTTTTATTTAATTTTTCTGACCAATTCCAGCCCATTTTAAATAATGTATTTTGACAAAAATGACATTTAACACATTTTTGGAATAAAATTCAAAACTCTTTTGTCTTGCATGTCTCCATATAGAAGGAAAAATATGAGGTGGAAGGAAAAAATAATATTTCAATGCTTTTTATTCTTTCACAAAAGTTTTGTGTTCCCCCGAGAAAGTTTGTCTTTGTTGGCAGACAACAAATTTTTTTTTTTTTAAAGTTTTGCGAGCGAGCGCAAAGTTTCTCGAGGGAATGCAAAACATTTGCGAGAGAATGCCAAAGCATTGACATTTTCTTCCAATGCTTTTCCCATCACCATGTCCCTAGGGGCTTCATACTGTATAGGGACTGAGGTTAGTACAAACAATTGATGGGAAGAATTTTTTTTTTAATGCTTTTGCATTTCGGAGATAAACTTTGTGTTCACTCGCAAAACTTTTGAGATGAGGTGGAAAGAAAAACGAAATTCAGTGCTTTAGGAGAACGCAACGTTTCTCTGAGGGACGCAAATGTGTTGCAAGCGAACCAATTTTGCGACCAAATGCCAAGTTTGTTAGGGAAAAGAAAAACTTTTGCTATAGAATGCAAAGTTTCTTTAGTGAACACAATACTTTTGTGAGGTAACGCAAACGTTTTGCAAGGGAACACAACACTTTTGAAAGAGAACAAATTTTGGGAGCAAACACCAAGTTTGTCAGGGAAACAATAGTTTTGCTTGAGAATGCAATACTTTTGTGAGGTAACGCAAATGTTTTGTAAGAGAACACAAAATTTTCCGAGGGAACTTTTCTAGTGTAAGGTTTACCAGCTGGAGTGCCCTTGAGAGCCACCAGGGAAACGCAATACTTTTCTAGAATAAAGTGGTATTCTATTCTATTCTAGACGAAAGTTTCCTTTTTAGATTACGCAATATTTTTGTGAGGTAATGCAGTTTGTCAGGGGAACGCAATACTTTTGAAAGGGAACTCAACAAATATTTTCTGACCGAACGCAAAGTTTGTCGGGTTAAAGCAACACTTTTAAAAGAGAATGCACATATTTTTGCAATCGAAGGCAGTTTCTCTGGGGGACGCAATACTTTTGTGAGAGAGCTAGGTGATAATCTTAGGTGCTCTGTAGGGTTTTGGAATAAATACATTCAAGGCAAAAGTAGTAAAAATAAAGATTTAATACATTGTAGAAACATAAAAAAAAGAAGTTCCAAGAAATCTCTTCGTTTTAATAAAAAACAACCCCTGGGCTGGCCCTGGGACATAGGCTAGTACCCATAGTTGAAGAAACACCCAGCCACGTTATAAACCACACACTATAAAATGTACCCACGTGGTGACAGCCATGGCTCTCACGGACACTTTCCCCACAGGTAAGCGAATAGGTTCAGTGAACTTCATAGTGCTGTTGCCACCAGAGCCCAGTCTCTTCATCTCCTCAGGCTTACTGCCATCCAGCGTGTACAGCAGCACACTCACATCAGAGGATTCTGGGATACATGTGATGTGCCATATCAATCACGTGACGAGCATCGACAGTATATAAAGTGACGAGAAACAGCAAGCGTGTGTTAAACCCGCAGACTCACCTGATTTGATCTCTACAGGAGTGCAGGAATCAATCTCATGCTTGGCTTTACCTGGAGGAGGCATGCGAATGGGAATTATTTGAGGTGCTGCCACTGAACCTGCTGTCATGTTTGCACTCTTCAACCTGCAATATAGGGAAAATAACGTCACATACAGATGCGTTTAATTCAGTACATGCATTAAAAGGTGAAGTACATTAGGCTATAGAAAATATGAGCTAATATCCTGACTATTTTTGTGTTTTAAGTAGCTCTAACCTGTAAAAAAAATAATATGAACGTTTCGGAAATACTCGCAGTGCAACGCTGTATCCAACGACGCTGCAAAGATACACCAAACGCTGTTGAGTCGTCACGTATCCCATAGCAACTGAGTAGCCTGGTACGCATGCGCAATCCCTCCCCCACTTAAAGGGATAAAAAAATAAAAAAATCTGAGATAATGCGTTTTTGACAAAGCACATGAAATATTAGATGGTATGAAATATTAAACTTACACTGTATGATTGTCTCACTGTGTTGTTGCTTGGATTTAAACACTTCAATACAATTCAAATATTTTTTTGTAACTTGTGAACAGTCCGACTCCGTTACATATCCGTTACAGACTGTCGGATTCATATTGCATAGAAAAATGGAAACACTTGTCAAAATAATGATTTACTCCTCCTACTGACCTTCTTGAGTTATGTCTGCGAAATAACCAGTGTTTCATAATTTTGGACAGAGATTAATTCTGATCAGACAGTTTACATGCATTTCTTCAGTGTTTCATAATGTCGATATACATATATATATACTGTATGTAGTGCAAATTACTTACTCGAAAATGTTGTGGAAAAAATATATATATTTAAGCAAAACTTATACAAAAATTACCAACATTTTATTAAAATCTAATGACATCATCATGGGAACAGAGGAGTTACAAGCAGAAATGTGAGAGACTATTTACCTAAACTGTACACATGCATTATCATAAATTCTACATTAAAAAAAATACTACAAAAAAGTGTCAAAGATTTTTGTGTATTTTGTGTAAGCCAATGCTCCCCCCTACAGGCCAGTTATGCATTTCTCAGTAATGCACATGAGACGATACATTATAATACAGAACAAATTGTATATAGGCCCTATGAGATATGCCCCTCAATGGCAAAGTAAACACACTGATGCTTTGTTTTATTTTCTTTCCACAAACTCAACCTTTTTAACTGAAATGGCTGTGCAGGTTTATTTAATTATTCTAATAAAAGAAGATAAGCGTAATTAGGAATCTGCAAAAAAAAAAAAAAAAAATGCAGTGCGTAGAGGTTAGAGATGCACAAACACACAGTCCTCCAATACAGACAATATCAAATGTGAAAAAAAAATATTTATTGATAATGGTCCGTTCAGGTATAGGATAATGGTCCTATATAATATTTTAAAATCCATATCAGTATATGAGAAGTAATAAGGATTACCAAACAAACAGGAAAGAAATAAGAAACAACAACAACAAAATATTTCTATGATGATGCCGAATGTCATTGAACACATAACAACACCCGTTGTTTTATATGAAGTCTTCTCGTACTCCAGCACAGTAGGTGGCGGTATGAACCTTTTACTTGGTTCGCACTCTGCCTGTCTGTGTTGCCATGTCTTCCTTTTATTCGAGATTTTGCGCTTGTTTTGGTTATACATAATTGTAAGTCGCGTTTGTGGTATTTATCGGTATACTTCCATATTAAAGTCGGTGTTAAAGACAAAATAGAGTATTGTCACTTATTCAGAAGAAGGAAGGCGCTCATTTCTGCTAGTGTTTGAATCCCCGTTTGCACGTTTATTTGGGGCGATCTGGCAACCCTGTAAACTCTCCCCGCCTACCTCGAGACTTGATGAGTGCAGACTGACTACAGCGTTTCACTTCAACTTCAAATGGATATATGAATGTATTATTGCTATTATTGTTGGCATTTGACTTTCTCCTCAAGCAATTCCTTTCTCGTGAACAATGACAGAAGTTAAAGTCAAAAAAGAGTCAACGGATCCTGTAGATATCGAGAATCGGTGAGTTCAGTGCAGTTTTAACATGCGAGTCTTGGCCTGTAAACACAACAACGCGTGGATGGATTTTTAGAAGCAATTCAAGTTAACAGCACAACTATTTTGTAGACTTTGTGTATTGTAAGTACTTTAGTTAATGGCAAAACGAACCAAGCTTAGTTCCAGAAGATGAGCGTCGTGGTAGTAATGATATGTGAATGCTTTTAATGTTGAGAAAGTTTAAAGGGATAGTACACCCAAAAACGAAAATTCTGTCATCATTTACTCATGTTGTTCAAACCCTGTATGAGTGTCTTTCTTCTGCTGTACACAAAATAAGTTATTTTGAAGAATGTGGATAACCAAACAAACAGTTGATGGACCACACTGACTTTCATAATCTTCTCATAGTTTGGAGAAGAAGAAAAAAATACCATTGAAGTCAATGGGATCCATCAACTGTTTGATTCTTTAAAATATCTTCTTTTGTGTTCAGCTGAAGAAAGAAACTCATACAGGTTTGGAATAACTTGAGGGTGAGTAATTGATGACACGATTTTCATTTTTGGGTGAACTATCCCTTTAAGTGTTGTTGTTCGGAATGAAATGTTCAATTTTTATCTTTCTTTTTGTACTAACTGAAACAGGAAGATTTGTTTCGACCTTTTATCATAGCAAAGAGCAAAGGAATGTATTTTTTTGTCGTGCTGCGCCGATCATTTTGGAAAATCTAGTTGATATTGCTCAAGGACCTTATTATTTCCCCTCCATTAAAGGATAAAAGAGCTGTGTCAGCAGTTTCCACAAGGGATCACAGACCAGGTCATCCAGAATGACATGCCGCACGTTGAGGCGCAGCAGCGAGCGTCGGCCATCAACAGACTGCTGTCTGTGGTGAGATGTTCAACTCCAGCGGACAGTGCATGAAACATGTGTCTCTGCTCTTCATACTCATGTGTGATTCTTCATTTCTGTTCTCAGGGTCAGTTAGACTTGCTCAAGAACAGCAATGGCCTTTTATACAGGCTTAAAGATGTTCAGTCTGCAAGGTTTGTCTCTTTAAAATGCAAGCACACCATTTTAATTTGCTATATATAAGTGTGTGTGTGTATTTTATTTGTATATATATAGTGAATATGTTTGCAAATATGTGCACATACATTTAAATGTAATAAAAAAAGGCATTCAAATTTATTTAAAAATGTTATAATGTATAATTTCTGCATTTATTTTTTCACAGTAAAGTAAAAGGCTCTGATAACCAAGAAAAACTAGTTTACCAAATCATAGAGGATGCTGGGAATAAAGGTAAAATAAATGTTTTATTGATTGCGTTTAGCTTTGTTTTATTAAGCGAATGATCTTAATTGATAAAGAGTTTATTTTAATTGCTTTTTCTGTTTTCTAAAGGAATTTGGAGCAGAGACATCAGATATAAGAGTAACCTTCCACTCACAGAAATCAATAAAATCCTCAAGAATATGGAGAGTAAGAAACTCATCAAAGCGGTGAAGTCTGTTGCAGTGAGTTGATCTCCAAAACATTTAGACATTTAAAATGTTTAATTTGCCTTAGACCAACTGAAAAGTCACGGATTTCCCCCATCCAGGCCTCTAAGAAGAAGGTCTACATGCTGTACAACCTGCAGCCGGACCGATCTGTGACAGGAGGCGCCTGGTATAGCGATCAAGATTTCGAGTCCGAGTTTGTCGAGGTTCTCAACCAACAGTGCTTTAAGTTCCTGCAAAGTAAGGTTAGATTGTAATATTTCATATTCCTCTTAATCTTTGTGATCTTGATTTTTTTTTTATCATTTTGAAATCTGCTCTTTCCTCGTTAGCATAAAAAAAAAAAAAAAGTTACCAGTCAGCGCCAACATTTAATAATTTTCACAAAAATTTCATGGCCCCCAGAATATTTTTTTGTATGAATATCGGAACATACAATATATTCAAATAAATAACAGAGCCTGTGCTTTAAAAAAATTAAAATAAAATTATGTTAGCTTCATGCTTAATTTTTTTAAGCAACACTTGAATGTTGGTAAGTTTCTTTAAAGATGAACTGAACTGAAAATAATCAACGTTGATAACGTGTTGTTTATGACAGTTAAAAGTAAATTGCACAAAAAAAAATTATTATAAATATCAATATAGCTTTTTTTAAGCTACACAAAAACTGTTATAAGAACGCTGGCAATTTCGATGACGTCACTGGCATGGTAGGACCTGCGGTCCTTTATATTCGCTAGGTGCACAGAGCGAATACACAGGAAAATTAGTCATTTTAATGGCATGGGTTACGCATTTGTGCCTGAGGGACAGGCCAGTAGTATGACTAGTACACATTTACGAACTAATCAGTGGCGTAACTTTTTTTAAAAAGTGGGTGGGACAGGGGTTGTTAATACAATGCTAAATCAGATGTATGTATAATAACATGACGATGTCCAGCAATCATTCTAAATAGTACATGGGGTTTGTCGTTAAATGAGATGTAATATATGTTGTCAGTGCCGAGAACTTTCGCGTTAATAAATACACAGATCCGCCTATTTAACATGTGCCGTAATGGTCCAGTGGTAGATCTTTCGCCACGCGTGTCAGAGGTTTTGAGATCAAATCCGCAGTCCCATAGTTTTCTTTTTCTTTTTTTCTTTCATCAAAACCGAATATGTTCATCAGTGGTTGTATATCAAGCAGGGACACGTTTGTGTGCATTATGTTTTCTAATTTCACCGGAACGAATAGAGTCTCCGCGCGTCCGAGTGAAGACCGAGGTGTGTGCGCGAGCCACTGTATCCACGCCACTGATCGCAGCAGCAATGAGCACTTTGATCACTTGATTTAATATTATTATGTACCAATTAATTTAGTCTCAAAATATTGCATACAATACAAAGTTTTGTCTAAAATATGCATTAGATTGTATTTGCAATGTACATTGTCAATTATGAATGGAGCAATAGTGGTTCACGGTGTTATAAGAGGGAAATGCGGTTGGAGTGCTATAGCCTGTCATGCACTCTTATTTATTGTATCCACGCACATTATGCATTTTAGGAAATAGAAACTGCTTATATATGTCGTGTGCATTTAGAGAAAATACAAAAACAAGCTTGAGGTCCTGTGCGTTTTAGAAAATCGAGGCAGATAAATGGAAATTTTATATATTTTTAAGATGGAAATTTGATTGGATGAATTCATCCAATGGGATCGCTTGTCAAGTTAGCTGCACGCAAAGTGTTAAAACCAAAATAAATAAAGTTGGGGCAGGCAAAAAAGTTAGCTGCACGCAGGAGTTTCAGTCAACCCTCACCAGTGAACGGAGTAGCTACCATGCCAGTGACGTAGTCGAATGTTGAAATCCAATATGGCGGCGCCCGTGCAACAACAACAACATTTTCAATGTACCATTTTATCCCTTTTAACAAATTCTGCCATTTTAATAATTGTACCAATGAGAATAAATAAAATATATCTGTTATATCACCTTTACTCAAATTCCAGTTCAGTTCATCTTTAAAAAACAACAACATTTTGAACAAAAAAACGGAGAAAAAACGGCATCTGGATCTGATTCCGAATCTGATCGCATTAGCTTACATATGCGTAAGCAATGCCTTTATCGCTTGTTTCTTCTGCTTTGCCTGTGTTTTGGTCAGGAGATTCTGTACTATTTCAGAAGAGGTGTAATAGCGCCCCTTACTGTATAATAGTGAAAACATGAATTACTGGAAATTCGTGGTGAAGCCTTATGTCATAAATTGACAATTCCGTCAATGGCGGGGAAGTGTTGTATCGTCAATTACCTTTTTTTTTTAAATGGCGGTTGTAAATTATTGTAAATTGTGGACAATTCCATCAGCGTTGTGTTGTAAATGAAGGAAAAAATCTGTCTATGGCGGGAAAGCGTTGTGTCATAAATGACGGAAAATTCCATCACTGACCAGGAAAGAGTTAATAGAATTGTTTGTTTTTAGGCCGAAGCAGCGAGAGACAGTAAGCAGAGCCCCATGGTGCAAAGAAACAGCTCATTTGCCACGTCTCATGAAGTGTGGAAGTACATCTGTGAGCTCGGCATCAGCAAAGTGAGTGGGGATAATATCTCAGTACTGCAGAGTTATTAAACGTGAACTGGATAGGTTTATTACATGGTAATGTTCCTGTGCGCAGGTAGATCTGTCCATGGAGGACATCGAGACCATCCTAAACACACTGATCTTTGATGGGAAGGTAGAGATGACCATAATCGCTGCTAAAGAGGGGACGGTGGGGAGTGTCGATGGACAGATGAAGCTCTACAGGGGAGTGAATCCCATAATTCAACCCACAGGCCTGGTCAAAACACCATGTGGACTGTGTCCGGTAATGTTTATATATTTAGAATAAATAATCAAAAGTCCGAATTGGCTGTAACTTAACTCTTTGTCTTCTAGGTGTTTGATGACTGTCATGAAGGGGGCGAAATCTCTCCATCTAACTGTGTTTACATGGTCGAGTGGCTGGACTTCTGACTAGCCAAGCGGATGTCTTTGTTTTTCTCTGTGGAGAAAGTATTTATCATGCAGCGATTCGATGCAGCTGAAGATTTATTTTATTTATATCGAACATTAATGGCTTTAATGATACAAGCAGAACTACACTGAGCGACCGTTAGATATTTGGAGTCATAAAAAGACTGATGCATTTTTTTCTTTTGGTAATTGTTTTTATTCTTTTTTTCACCCATAGATATGTCTTTAAAGATATACCTCAACCATTTCAATAAATAAAGGTTTGATCATTTGTTGATTGGTAGTCTATATATTGGATTGTGTTTGTGCACCTCTATCATTTCAATGCACTGCATCCATACTTTAGCGGATTGTTAATGACACGTGTGTGTGTTTTTTTAAATAAGACAAATTCAATAAATCAGCACTGACCTTAAAAAGTTAAAAAAAAAAGACTTACATCTGCATTTATGATTTCAAAAAATTGCTAAATAAAAATATATTTACAGACAAAGCAACTGTGGAGACAACTGTTGTCATGACGGGGCATATTTTATAATTCAGCATTTTATGTCATATTACATAATTTCACATTTTAGGTCATTTAAAAAAAATCTGCCATATAATCGCATGGTTAACATGATGCTTCAAATGTTATTAAACTCCTTTCAAAAAATCGTCAAAGCTTTTATATATATATATATATATATGCTTTGACGATTGTGGTCGTTTTTTATTAGTTTTTTTTTCTTAAATGCTGGCCTTTTTCGAGTGAGTAATTTGGGCTATGATTGTATTTAGTGCATACAAAACGTAGTCACGACTCCAAGACAGAGAAGCAACTTTACCCCCGTAAAGTTGGTTATATAGTCTATTTTCAGTGTATTTTTCATGAGCTGGGAAGAGGTTCATCGGGGAGGGAAGCCGGTTTAGGGCAGTTTAAGCCCTACAGCCAACAGTTTGATGTGAAGTGGTCACTGATAGACTCACTCACTTCCACTTTCCACAGTTATAAATCTATATCTGGAGTTTAAGTCGATTCGACAGTAGATGGCGACGACTGACTGGTCTTTATGAGAGAGTCATCAATTATCCAGCAGATTCGATCAATATAAATTCATTCAGGAATGAAACAAGAGGCGGTGAGTTACCGAATCAACTATTCACTGTCTCAGAATAGAGAAATGCTTTGGCTTTGTTTGGTACTATTGTCGTTGATGGAGCAAAAATAGACAAAATAATTGACATTGTTGTGTCTAAAACATACTCTAGTCTATACAGTATCATATTTATATTATATATAAATACCTGATAAATACACACACATAGCCTACACTACTGTTTTTTGAAGAAAAAAACGCATTAAATTGATCAAGTGACTAAACATTTACATTGTTGACATTTCTTTTTCAAATAAACGCTCTTCTTTTGACCTTTCTTTTATTCAAAGAACCCTAAAAAGTTGAATTACGGTTTCCACAACAATATCAATCAGCACAACTGATTTCAACATTAATGATAATCATCAGAAAAGTTTATTGATCATAAAATCACCATAGATTGATTTTTAAAGGATCATGTGACACTGAAGTCTGGAGTGATTATGCTGAAAATAGGCTACAGCTTTGATCACAGGAATAAATTACATTTTAAAATATATTAAAATCGAAGATGTTTATTTTAAAAAGTAATAATATTTCACAATATTGCTGTTTGTACTGTATTTTTGATCACATAAATGTGGTTTTGGTAAGCATAAGATAGTTATTCAAAAACATTTAAAGATCTTACGAACCACAAACCATTAAATTGTGTATTATTGGGTAAACTTAAAAGGTATAAATAAATTGTGTCCTACAATCATGCTTGTGTTCAAAATGGAATCACTACATTTTGGTATAACATTTCTATTCACTCATTATGTTCTAATAGGCTATGCATTTTCTTTTCAGCATCGCAGTCTGTTCGCATG
Source organism: Phoxinus phoxinus (assembly GCF_949152265.1). Lineage (NCBI taxonomy): Eukaryota > Metazoa > Chordata > Actinopteri > Cypriniformes > Leuciscidae > Phoxinus > Phoxinus phoxinus. The sequence continues at coordinate 12,653,019 of NC_136895.1, forward strand.
TTCTGCCAAGCATTCATAGATGATGAATATACCAAAGGGTGTTTATTACTTCTATAATGTGACACATCACGCATTTTTATCACAGTCTCGCGCGCAGTAGCCATAGTAACGGACCAGAGGGGCGCTTAGCAACACGAGAGGAGGAGGCACAGCATCATCTACTGAGAGCAGTTGAAAAACAACCGATGCATCGACCTTCATTTCATCCACACCTGCTTCTGATGGAGAAAACTGAACGTGATATCGTTTAGTAATTATTAAACACCCTTAAAACTACATTCAGCGCTTTTATTGTAAATCTCAATTGGCGCGATGAAGTTCGTCGTGGTTTTGGTGTCCGCCGGCCTCCTGGCTTTTCTTGGCGCGGTCATCTGCATCATCGCCAGCGTGTATTCGCGATCATCCGCCGCCGCGCCCCAGGCTCTCTCCGACAACCGCTCGCTCTCACTGCTGGAGCCGCTGCCGGGATCCGTGGCGCGCGCCGGGCCGCTCGGAGCTCTCCATGGTGCTGAATCATATGAAGGAGGCGGGTTGAACATCGGCCTGGAGATACCGTCGCTCAATGAATTGAGCACTGGGGACGTGACTGGGCCGAGTCCCAAACAGTTCACCCTCGATCGACTCATTTGTACCCCTGTTCCTATCAGTGATTGCAAATCAAGGGATTTGAGGCAACAAGCCGATGACCCGTTTGCCGACGAGGAGGACTGGAGCCTCCGCCCCACTGCTGAGGAGCTCCGACAGATCGTCATGCAACAAAACGACCAGATCCTCATGGACCAGAGGACCATCACGGAGCTAACCGGAAAGCTCACGGAGTGTGAGAACGGACTGGAGGAGAGGACTCTGCACGAGCGGAGTATGGGAGTGTGGGCGAGCAACCGGCGCCACATGGCCGGGGATGATGTGAGCAGCTCGGTTGCAGTGCAGCTGCAGACGGCGCGGGCTGTGGAGGAACTGGAGAGAGCGATTCTTCAACTTAAAGATCGCATTGAGAAGTTGGAGGTTGGTAATAATAATAAACACTTTAAGACTTGGAAGTTGAATTGTCTGTCTAAAAGGGAATTTGGTGCCATAGAGGGCAGGGGAAACAGTTTTGTTAGGCAAAGATGCATCAAAATGCTTGGGGATTTTGGGGAGAAGTGTCCCTGTTCATAGATATTGTAGTGTGTCTTTCTCACCTTGACAGTGATTCCTTCCCCCTCCATCTTGTTCATCTCCTGAAAGGCATATACATAAATCATGAGGGAGGAGAGAATAGTACAGGTTCTCAGCTGCTGTAGTTGCACCTCATCCCCAGTCACACCTGATTTGTAGATGTTGTGATGTAGATTTATGGATCAGAGTTGTTTTTGTTAACTAAAACTAAAAAAACTAGTTAAATATAATAAAATATAAATGTTATATGGAAAAACTGGTCAACTAACTGAAGTAAATAAGTTGAAGTACTAAAATTACTAAAATTATAAATTAAATTAAATACATTTAAAGCTAAATAGAAATATAAAAAACTAAAACTGCATGTAAAAATGACAAAAAGTAAAATTTAAAATATAAGCTATATTTAAAATAACAAAATACATACAACTAAAATAACAATGTTACGGATTAGTAGAGTCAATAATAAAATTCTGTCATAATTGAAAGAGGTTAAAGGAAATATCTTGATTTTATGCAAGATTTCCTGTTCATTAGGGCAAAATTGCATTATAATTGAAACATGCATTTTCTGCTAAGTTGCTTTGAAAGTATATGTATTGTGAAAAGTGCTATACAAATAAATGTAAATTGAATTTACTCAACCTTATGTCGTTCCAAAGCCATGTGACTCTTTATTCTGAGGAACAATACGATTTGAAGAATGTAGTGTCCAAGCCTTCAAAAGGATGTAAAAGCAACATATAAGAATAAAAAAAGTAGTTTGTATAACTCATGCACATATTCCAAGTCTTCTAAAAACATATAATACGTGTTTGAGGATCAGAAATAATACTAACTTTCTTTGAATGCGAAAAGGTTTTCTAATTCAACAGCACATCATTTTTTAAGTTCTTGTAATGCAAATTAATCTAATATAATCAGATAAACATGCTAAACAGGATACATTTTGCAATAATGACCTCTTGCATAATTCTCTCTCAGTTGGAAATCGGCCCGGCAGCGTTGAACCACACTGAGCACACTGTGAGCACGTTGGGGAGCGTAGTGGTGGGCGAGCCTGGCAGGCCTGTGGAGGATCTGGAGGGAGAGCTGGAAAAGAAGATTAGACTGCTGGAGAAGGAGAGGAAGAACCTCCGCAAAGAGACCCAGAGCCACCATCAGCACATCGACCAGGGACTCAACACCCTGCAAGAGCGTATTGCAGAGCTGGAACAGAGTAAGGAGGAGGGTTGGGTCCAACTCAGGAGAAAGGGGGTGAAATTGTCTCTCGATTTTAAACTCACTCTCTTAATCTTTTCTCCTCAGGTCTTACAGATTACAGTTACCCCCAAGGGTATAAACTTTCCTTCCCCGTGCGGACTAACTACATGTATGGGCTTGTCAGGCGGAATATTCCAGAGATGTACGCCTTCACGGCATGTCTGTGGCTCAAGCCTGCCGAGAGTGGAATTGGGACACCGTTTTCCTATGCTGTACCGGAACAACCCAATGAAATTGTCCTGTTGCAGGGAATTCATAATCCTGCAGAACTACTCATCAATGATAAGGTAAGACTCGCCACACCTTCCATCCACAGCAACCTTGCAGAATACAGTTGATGGACTCAACCGTTCCCTCCATTTACAGGTGGCACAGCTGCCTCTATCTTTGCCGCAGGGCATCTGGCAGCACATATGTGTGAGTTGGACCCTACGGGATGGAGTTTGGAAAGCATATCAAAGCGGAAAGTTGAGAGGACGGGGTGAAGGGTTATCCGCATGGCACCCAATCAAATCCGGGGGAGTCTTGGTATTGGGACAGGAACAGGTGAGCAAGACAGGGAGTTCTGGAAGAGTCTGACTGCACCCTCGAAAGTACACCTTCACTCTGAAAAAATGCAAAAATTGTAACCTTTAGGAGTGCAACAGCTTGCCAATGGGGCAGTACCCTTCACACCCCTAAAAGTGTCAAAGTAGTACCCTAAATGGTACATTTTTCAACTCTAAGCTACTAACATGCACCTTTTAGGGGTAGATAAGGTACAAAGTTGTCCTTTTCTGCACCAGTGACAAGCTGTTTTACCCCTTAAGGTAAAACATTTTCTCATTTTTTTCACTGACAACTTTGCATCCTTCAGGAGTCGTTAAGGTACAAAGGTGTACCTTTGAGGGTACTACCCCTTTGACAAGGTGTTGTTCCTTGAAGGTACCATTTTTGCACATTATTTTTGATGCAACATTGTGTTTATCGATGTGTAACCCTTCGGCTCTCCTCGGCTTCACTGCAGGACACCCTTGGTGGGCGGTTTGACGCATCCCAGGCTCTTGTTGGGGAGCTTTCATTATTTAACCTTTGGGACCGGGTGTTGTCGCCAACAGAAGTTGCCACTCTGGCGGCTTGCCCAGAATCGCCACGGCTGGGGAACGTGGTGCCCTGGACGGACCGAGATGTGGACGTGTTTGGTGGGGCTGTCAAGGACCACGTGGACCCCTGTGTTCAGAGCTCCCATCCCCGGCAATGAACGGGTTCATACCTTTCTTTTTTAAGGAGGTGGCAAATAAGAAAAAAAAGGCTTGAAATGTATGACAATTGTGCTGTGGTCTCGGTCTATGTAAAGAATGTATTTACCGTAGAGCTACACTCTCTCCGAGTGTTCGATTCTGCAGGGAAGGGATTTGTCAGTGTGTGTGATTGTGTTCGTTCGGATAGAGCTGCTGCCGATGGCGTTTAAAGGCCTGTTTGTGTCTCGTGTTGCTTGTGTTATTTTATGCCCTTCTTCTCAAAGCATTACCGCACAGTGGTCCCTTCAGATTTAGAGAATGTTTTCCTAATAAGACGGATGTGGCTCATTATCACAGCACTTGTCTTGCTCTTGTTTCATTATTTGTGTAAAGTGGAGCTTTCGCTTCTTTCCCAGAGCAGCCTTTTGCTTTATTGTTTTTATTACCATTTCCTTAGAGTAACTTCCCTCGTAATACACTGTTTTTTTTTTTTTTTCAGTCCGGCAGCACCTAAAGGTGTACAACGTCTTATCTTTATCAGAACATGTCTTAAATTTTTGGTATTTTTGCATCTGGGGAAATTGGTCCTTACTCTGCAATGTATTTTCTCTCACAGGTTCAGCGAGATCCAAAAATATTTTAACCAAAATGTGTTATTTGAAGCTTAGTATCTTAAACGTCACACTAAATTTTGAAGATCTGATGTGCAGCCCACTCACTATGAAAATATGAATGTAAAACAGTATTTAGCATCTTGTCGTGTCACCTTTGCATTGTACCTATAGCCCTCCTTGCCCCACCACAGAGAAAAGCTTAGGGAAGTGCCTGTCTGTTTATTTGACTCTTGCTATTGGTTGATGATCAGCTGTAATCTCAGTGTAGTGCTTCTTCATATTTGCACCACCACGGATCTACAATAATATTGTGACAAATGTGGATGAAAATATTAAAAAGGTGAAGAAAATAAATATGAAAGTGCATTGTCTTGTTAACCTGTATATATTTACTTTTTAAATGTCATGAAACTTAGTCAGCATAATTATTTTTATCTATCTATCTATCTATCTATCTATCTATCTATCTATCTATCTATCTATCTATCTATCTATCTATCTATCTATCTATCTATCTATCTATCTATCTATCTATCTATATATCTATATATCTATCTATCTATCTATCTATCTATCTATCATAATCTATCTATCGGATGTATTATTCACTACTCAGACCAATTCAAAGCAAAACATAAAATATATACACGAAGTAACACTGTACATGTCATGCACAATGAGATTATAATTGCCTCAATGTTTAGAAGGAAAATTTATGCAAATCCTGGTTATTCTCATTCTCATCCTCTCATTCACTCTCTTCATGCTGCTGCTGAATTATAGATGTGTGTTAATCACCCCCTCCATCACACTCACTGACCCCTGAAGCTTCTCTCTCTCTCTCTCTCTCTCTCTCTCTCTCTCTCTCTCTCTCTCTCTCTCTCTCTCTCTCTCTCTCTCTCTCTCTCTCTCTCTCTCTCTCTCTCTCTCTCTCTCTCTCTCTTTAACAATCACAAACAAGCAGCTGGGCAAGAAATCACAAACACATAAAAAATAATACCATAACAAGGTGTACAAAAGCTACCTTGATTCCCTGCAGCATCTGATTGACACATTCATAAAGTGACTCAATTAGTAACGCTCTGTGAGTGTCACTGTGTTCAATGCGCAGCCAGACTCAATCTGTTGCAAGCCTCTTCTCTTCTTCTCATAAGGTACCATTCTTAACCTCCTTTTATATTCTTGCTAACATCAGAGTGTAGATTATCCCCTCCCCCTGCTTTTATTTGTAAATCTATCTAGTAACTGAAAATCCCCTATAATCCACAAATCAAAGCATGGTCTGTCTGGGAAACTCACGGAAAGCTTTTAGATGATCAAACGCTGCGCCGCAAAATCCGAATGCATTTAAATACTGTATCCTAACCTACAAATGGCTGCTTAACGCTGTCCCTGAATACTAAATTGGGATATAGGAGAAAGTATTTAAAATCAGCTTTATTGCACTGTTGTAAAAGTGTTAACTTTTAACCGCAGAGCATATCTATAATTCATGCCTTTTATTGGACTGAAATGGGGAACGTAAAAGGTTTTTATTAGGTCAAGTAAGTGATTATAAAAATAAAAAAATAAAAAATAAATGACAGTATACTGCAGTAGTGTAAATTATAATGTAATATAACTATAAACTCTTGCTGACAGCAGGTCTCAGATCAGTGTGACAGTTATCTGGGCCATACTCAGCAGCTGTGCACAGATGTAGAGCTTAATGCAGGTCAGTAAAAAGTGAGAGAAAACAACAAAGATGAATAGTGGGACGGAGGGCAGTTTTCATCATGCAGTGCAGGGGTTGAGTGGGGACGTGACACAGATGCTGTCTGTGCTCATACAATACTGAGCTTACAGTAAATGGACAGAAATCTGTTTTCATTTACTTGTTGTGTGTATAAAAGACGCGTGTTAATATGCAGCTTAAAGTTTTGGAATGACATGAAGGCAAGTCAATTATAACATAGCTAATGGGTGAATTATTTTAAAAAGAAGACTTTTTGCAATTAATAATGTTTATTGTATATTTTAAAGTCACTGAAAGTTGACAATTCTTTTTTTTTTATGGAATATTGCAGTATTTATTAAATGATTTGTCTGTGCACATCATGTTATTAAAATCCATATGCCCTTCTTTTCTTTGATGATGCGTTTACTGACACGAGGGCGGGGCAACCTGTCACTCACATGAGATCGACCAATAGCAAACCAGCCATCCAAACAATTTGCAATGGACAAAAAGTCCCGCCATACATTTGTTCTTGTTTGAGAAGCCATTTCACTCGAATATACGTCACATTCGGGAAGTAAAGACTATCATAACTTTCTGATTTATTCTGACTTTATACATACAGTCATGGCCAAAATTGTTGGCACCCCTGGTAAATATGATCAAAACTGGCAGTAAAAAATAAATCTGCATTGTTTATCCTTTTGATCTTTCATTCAAATTGCCAAAATTCTAACCTTTCATTGAAGCAAGAGAATTGAAAGTGCATGGGGCTAAATCACATTATGAAATAAATGTTTTTTCTCCAAAACACGTTGGCCACAATTATTGGCACCCTTTTATTAAATACTTTTTGCAACCTCCTTTTGCCAAGATAACAGCTCTGAGTTTTCTCCTATAATGCCTGATGAGTTTGGAGAACACCTGACAAGAGATCAGAGACCCTTCCTCCATACAGAATCTCTCCAGATCCTGCAGATTCCCAGATCCATGTTGGTGCTTCTGTTCTTCAGTTCAGTCCACTCATTTTCTATAGGGTTTAGGGACTGGGATGGCCATTGCAGATCTTGGTTTTGTGCTCAGTGTCCCATTTTTGTTTTGATTTTGATTTGTTTTTGGATCACTGTCCTGTTGGAAGATCCAAACATGGCCCGTTATAAGATTTCTAGCCCCGGCTGTTAGGTTTCGATTTTTTATCTGTTGGTATTTGATCCAATCCATGATGTCATGTATCTGAACAAGATGTCCAGGACCTCTGGCAGAAAATTAGGCCCACAGCAGTAAAGATACAGCAGAGTATTTCATTTTACACATGGGGTACTTTTTTATCCCTGTGTGCACCAAACCCATCTTAAGTGTTTGCTGCCAAAAAAGCTATTTTTTTGGTTCCTCTGTCCATAGAACGTTTGAAAAGTACCTGACACGACTGGAACTTCAAACGGGACAGGTTCTATGGTCAGATGAAACAAAAAAATAGCTTTTTTGGCAGCAAACACTTAAGATGGGTTTGGTGCACACAGGGATAAAAAAGTACCCCATGTGTAAAATGAAATACTCTGCTGTATATTTAATGCTGTGGGCCTAATTTTCTGCCAGAGGTCCTGGACATCTTGTTCAGATACATGGCATCATGGATTGGATCAAATACCAACAGATAAAAAATCGAAACCTAACAGCCGGGGCTAGAAATCTTATAACGGGCCATGTTTGGATCTTCCAACAGGACAGTGATCCAAAAACAAATATCAAAATCAAAACAAAAATGGGACACTGAGCACAAAACCAAGATCTGCAATGGCCATCCCAGTCCCTAAACCCTATAGAAAATGAGTGGACTGAACTGAAGAACAGAAGCACCAACATGGATCTGGGAATCTGCAGGATCTGGAGAGATTCTGTGTCGAGAAATGGTCTCTGATCTCTTGTCAGGTGTTCTCCAAACTCATCAGGCATTATAGGAGAAAACTCAGAGCTGTTATCTTGGCAAAAGGAGGTTGCAAAAAGTATTTAATAAAAGGGTGCCAATAATTGTGGCCAACGTGTTTTGGAGAAAAACATTTATTTCATAATGTGATTTAGCCCCACTTTCAATTCTCTTGCTTCAATGAAAGGTTAGAATTTTGGCAATTGTTTGAATGAAAGATCAAAAGGATAAACAATGCAGATTTATTTTTTACAGCCAGTTTTGATCATATTTACCAGGGGTGCCAACAATTTTGGCCATGACTGAAACAGATGTGATCCGTTGAATGTTTAAAGTAACCTTTTCCAGAATACACCAGTGAAATTACCATTATTTATTACTCAACGCCGCAAGAAGGTATTAAAGGTTAAAAGTTACATAACATTCCAGTGCTTTTAAAACATTGCATGTTTTCGGTGCTTTTGTTTTTGTTTGTTCCAAAAGTTTTATTTATAATTTAAAATGTATAAAACGTATAAACTTTATTTTTGTATTTTACTGGGTCAATTATCTACTGTATCAGTTGTTTCTTTTTTTGCCTGCAAAGCACGTTGAACTGCAGATTGGTTTGGAAAAAGTGCTATATAAATAAAATTTGCTTGCTATAAAATGTAAGAAATGTGGATTGCAAAGAGTGAACTTCTTGTGAATTCGGTATTTTCTTAATAAAAAAATAAAAAAGCATAATTTATAGGCTATTAATCTTTACATTCCATATCATACACCCCAGTTTTCTTTCAAAATAATCCTTCCAAAATAATCTTGAGTAAATAATAAAACAAATTCAAAATTGTTTGGTTTGGCCCAAAACATTCTTAACTGTATAAATCCTCTGTAGTGTTCTCAGATACGTCTTTAATGTGCATTTTCCAAGCTCCGTACTACGAAATAAAGAAAATCTCGCCAAATGACAAAATACAGGTGCATGACGTGTCCTCAAACTCCTTGACCGACACGCCAAAGGACCAATCAAGATGAGCTTAATTTTGCGAGAGGCGGGGCTACGCTCTCAGCTGACGCGCAGGAGTGGTTGCTATGGTGGACATGTCTCCTTAGCGACGTCGGTTTAAGCTCATATAACTTGAGTTTTCTTTCACTACGGTACGTAAATGTCTCTTCACACCTTCCGCGTTCATTTATATGCAACGTTAAATGCTTAGGTAGTGAAAAGACTTATAGAAATAAAAGCTAGAGACCGAGCCATTCAAGTGAGCTAACAATGCTAACAAGCTAGCAGGTCCTAATATTATACTGTTTGCTTTCCAAAGCAAAGCTAGCTTCATAATCATGCAGAACTATCAGTAACCACCTTAAAATATGCTTTTATATTACATTTATATTATCAAAAAAGTACTATATTAACGTTTGTTTGTTTGGATAATGTACCATGGATAGATCATGTAACAACCCTTATAACTTAGGCTAATAGAAATGTCATTGTATTCTTTGAAGTACGTTTGTTGTACTATGGTATATATCAAAATACCATGGTATTAAGGTTTCCCATACCCATCTTAGATTTATTTGATATGATATCTGGTATCTTATCTGTTAATATTTCCTCATCTAGAGCTTAACATCATGGCAGAGACAGTTGATGGCAAGAAGGACGAGGCAGACTATAAGAGACTACACAGCTTTCCTCTCATACGGGTAAAAACTGTTGCCTGAATGGATTTGAATTTTCCTGGATCTCATTGTATTAGGTTCAAATTCTGGGTGTGATTTTTATGGTTCTTGTCAAATACAATTCACCAAAAAAAATCACACTTTGGAAACCAGCAAAAAATCTGGTAAAAAAACATGAACATTTAAAACTTCACACACTACAAAAACACTTTACATACAATAAGGTCTCATTGGTTAAAATTAGTTTGTATTTGTATTTGTACATAAACTAACAATGAGCAATACATTTGTTACAACCTTATTGTGAAGTTTTTACGAAATAAAAAATAAAATAAACATGAGAACATTTGACGTATAAAATCATTATAATTTTTTTTTTTCAATTTTATGAATATTATAAACTATAGTAGCTTCTTTCCGCCACAGAATAAAAAAAGATATTTCTCACAATTCCACCTTTTTTCCTCACAATTGCAATTTTATATCTCACATCTCTGATTTTGTTTCTCTCTTTATAGCTCTCTAAAATAATATCTCACGATTCTGAGAAAAAAAGTGGACAAAAAAAGCCAGAATGAGCTTTTTTATTTTTCAGAATTGTGAGATAAACTTGCTATTGTGAGGAAAAAGTCACAATTCAGATTTTCAATCTCAGAGTTGTGAGATATAAACTCGCAGTTGAGTGTTATAAAGTTTGAATGGCAAGATATAGAAAATTCTGTGAGGAAAAAAAGTCTGAATTGTGAGGTAAAAAGTTGCTATTATCTTTTTTATTTCCTGTCAGATACAAGCTTCCCTGAACTCAAACAGTAGATCATAGCACTTGCAACGCCAAGGTCATAGGTTCGATTCCCGGTGAACTGAATGTGCATTACCTGATAAAAATGTACGCCGTTCACTCAGTGTACGTTTCTTCGGATACAAGCGTCTGTCAAATGCATAAATGTCAACTAGAACTGCACGATTAATAGTTAAAAGATTACAATCTCGATTGAAACACACATTCGATCATATTCCTTAATGACAACAATTCTCATGTGTCTATTAAACCTTTGACAAAATCTCTCCAGAACATTCAGATCTGCGTTTGCGCTGCCGCTGACCCGTAGAAAGCAGTTGCCATGTATGTATGAAACAGCTTCACAGTATCATTATTTCTGTGCTACAAATATTCATAATATCATAGAAGTACTGGGATAAAAGTTTATAGTGCAGATATAAACAGTGATGTCTACGGTAGTGATTAAAACAACCCGGTCTCACCCCAAAACGTCATATACTGACGGGTCTTGACCATACGTCAACATACGACGAAAAGGGTACCCTTTAACGTTAATATGAGATGCAGACATAAGCGCACCAGCAGCGCCTCCTAGCGGTACCCTAACGCATACCTAAACCCAACCATACCCGAATCGTCACACATGGACGTTAAAGGGTACCCTTTTCGTTGTATGTTGCCGTATGGTCAAGACCCGTCAGTATGTGACGTTTTGGGGAGAGACTGTGTTAATTAAAACAGAGCAAATATTTACATGTTAAATAACGATTGTATCGATTACATAGTTAGGCCAGTAGGTGGCGACAAGTGACTGTTAAAATTGTCATTGAATCATTCACTCAAGAGATTCGTTCAAAAAAACGCTGATTCATCCAGTAATGAAACGAGTGAGTCATTGAATCATTCATTCAAACCAATTTTGATTAAATATGCGGTGTCGAAACATCATAATTATAATATACGTTTTGTACACACATTCCACAAGACGTCAGAGTGTCGACACTCTGCAGGAATGTTCATGACCCTAAATGAGAGGAAAAAAGTCACAAAACTTCAAGAAAAACATCAAACCAGCAAAAATCGCTATGGGTCAAATTGAGCCGCTACATGTGTTTCCTCCACAGCACACGGATATGCCTGAGGAGATGCGGGTGGAAACCATGGAGCTCTGCGTTACGGCGTGCGAGAAGTTTGCCTCTAATAATGAGGTTAGTTCACAGTCCCATCTATAGGAGAAGTAGTTGAGATATTAATAAGATCTCCTCGGTGATTCCAAACGTTATTTCCTTCTCAACAGAGCGCGGCTAAAATGATTAAGGAGTCGATGGATAAGAAGTTTGGGAACTCTTGGCATGTGGTGATTGGCGAGGGCTTTGGTTTCGAAATTACACACGAAATGAAGAATCTTCTTTACATGTTCTTCGGGGGAAGTCTGGCGGTGTGCGTATGGAAGTGTTCCTAACTCTAACTTTTCAGTCAGTCTTTCTGACTTTATAATGGATGTGCCACAAGTATGTATATATGTTTCTTTATTGTTTGATTATATGTCCTGTACTGAACAGGGCGCATCATTTTGTACATTTTATTTTGAATGTAGCATTTTATGTTTTCATCTTCGTGTTAACAGTTGGCTGGCAGGCCATCTGTGGGTTTTATTGTCCATCTCTGCCACTCTTTTTCTCCATCTGTCTCCTTTCTGTCCGTCCTGTTTATCATTTCTATTCCTTCCACTTTTTTTTTCTGAATGGATAAAGTATTTTTATAAGACAAAATGTTATTTTTTTAATTAATATGTGAATACGTATGATCTGTTTTTAATACTTCCGATATTTTATAAGAGTTGTAAATTTTGCACAACTGCAATGTGTTTTTGTTTTTATTAATGACTATTATGTCATTGTCTTGTGTAATAAAACCCCAATAGAAGTGAAACTATTTTGTACCTTTTTATCTTACACTCTTAAAAATAGTAACTAAAGGGAGTTATTTTTTGCACCATATGCCATTAAATAACTATTTTTGGTTCCCCAAAGAACCTTTCAGTGAACAAAAAAAATAAATAAAAATAATTATTATTATTATTTGAATGAAAAACATCTTAAAAATTGAAAGAACCTTTTTCCACTATAAAGAACCTTTTCATAGAATGGAAATATTCCATGGATGTTAAAGTGATGTTATTTTTACTTTATTTGGAAGAGTGTACTTAACTTGAAATGACAGAAAAGTGACTTTTAAAAATATATGATTTTAGAGCCAGCCCTGAACAAAACATCTGTATGGAAATATTAGCAATTTCTACTACCCTCCCCCACCCCACCCACACACACACACTTAGCTAAATGTTTTCATATTATCTTGTACCTTTTACAAGTTTACTAATCTCACTTGCACAAAAAATAAACTCAGTATTCCTCAATTTGAATAAAAAAAGTGCGCCCTCTACTGTACAAATGTGCATTTATTTTAGCCTGTGGCTTATTCGTTTCACTTTGGTTGTGAAGAGGCCTTTAACATAAGAAACAAACAAGCCAGCCCAGGTGAGAAAAAATAATGCAAAAGTTACAGCGCATTACTATCCATAAAAAGTAACTAAGTAACTCAATTAGTTACTTTTTTTAGGGAGTAATACAATATTGTTTCTTGGGATGCGATCGAAGCCTGAATCCGAATTCAGAAAGGCACGGAAAATGAGTAACACGTTCTACGGAGCCCCTAAAGGGACATGGTTAGATTACGGGAGTCGGTTACATTACAGCACATCAGATTTCACTTCTCACTTGAAGATAGCGCATTCAAAAAGCGGTTTCAATACCACGCATATTGATAGCAGCCCTGATACCCACAAACTATATACAAAATAATTACCTATGTAATTGTGAGAGAATGCAAAAGCATTGAAAATGTTTTTTTTCCTTTCATCTCGTATTCCCCCGTCAACCGTAGAATGCGCCATTAGCTTTCCGAACATATTCGTGCACATCCCTAATTGTAACATTAGCCTACTTTTAAAAGTAACTTTCCCCAACACTGCTTTTAAATGGTTGTCAGTGGAGAAAAAAATACCATGATCCTTTGGTCTAAACCACATCCTGTGTCGAGAAGTTGATTTATTTAGTTTAGCCAATATGTATGTGTTGAGTGGATATAAGTGGTTTTAAAGAGCATGGGTTCAAATGTTGAGTTGTTGAGGCTCATTTTATTGACACATTATTGCACAAGCGAGTGTAGAAATCTGGCTCTGAGCATTTATTGACACACACACACACACACACACACACACACACACACACACACACACACACACACACACACACACACACACACACACACACACACACACACACACACACACACACACACACTGACCTGCTGTCAGGTTACTGTGCCCTCCTTCCCATATACACACAGTAACCTTTCTTTGCTCACCTTTTTCATACCTACAGCAAAAGTACATCCACTTGTGCATCAGGCGTTGCACATTATGCTTAAGTAACAATTTACAAAATGTTGTCATTATTTACTAACGTCATTCTATTCAAAACACTTTTTTTCTTCTTCTGTGGAGCACAAAAAACAGATATTTAGCAGAATGTTCATGCTGCTCTTTTACTTACATACTGGGCACAAGTGCTGTCAAGCTAAAAAAAAAAAAGAAAAAGTTTAATAAAAGTTGTTCAGAAGCTGTGCACTATATTTCGAGCACCGAAATCTCCTCTGTTGCAGTTTTCAAATCTTATTTGCATTCATGTAAATTCAAATATGAATGAAATTGTATCACCAGACTGTAATAAGTCAAAATTCTACACTAAAACTAAAAAAAAAAATGTTACCTGTAACTGTGGAGTGAAAACTAAATTAACATAATATTGCCAAATCAGTTTTTTTGCAAGTAAAATCTATACATTACTGAATAATATATGATGAAAACAGTAAAAGGAAGTCTCGCGTGAAAGATTTTGATAGCCAAAGATTGGTATATCAACATTATGTCACTTAATGATATGGTTATTTGTACAATTGCAGGCACCAATATCATCCCGTAATACCGGAAAAAAATATTTGGGTTTGCACGAATTTTTTGTGTGAGCTTGAAATGGTGAAATGCATCTTCCTGGCTGGCATATTATCAAACCACAGTCAATCTTTTGGTCTGCAGCACTTCATGAAAACAACATCCCACTCTCTAAACAACTTTGCTTTAATCGTTTGGCCTTCTGGCGTCTCTCTTTTGATCAGCTTCATTTCCAAACTGTTACTTAGCAACCCAGAAAAATACATAATAGACCATCCACTTATACAGGGTGGTGAATGATAACTAATTCTATATGTGTACATATGCATGCACTTCTGTGTATTTATCTATCTATATATGTATCACCATTGGCTTAAAGTAACGCCATACACTTCGCCTTCTGCTGTGTATCTGATTTCTGATTGCATGCCATGATGCAAGATTAGCAAATGTGCAGATTTGATCACAAAAGCACCGGGCGGTGTGAGGTGTTCTCCGGGTTATTCATCTGCTGGGGCACGATTAGATGGGAATGTAGATGTGCTTGAGAGATGCACATGCCAATCTGTCTCAGAGTTACCATGGTGAGGAGGTCCCCCATCAGATATACAGGGTGAGATTGAGACGCAAAAGAGCATTTGTGCACCCGTCTGGTAGACTTTGGATTGTACTCTACAAGGCAGTTATATTTATTTTTATGTGAACGCATTTAACAGGGAATACTGAGGGAAATAAGACTTTAATGAAGGAGCAACATTTCATAATTTGTTTTGTTCAGTCCAAGCAAGGATTTTTTTTGCCTGCTTTTTTATTATAAAGAATGTATTTATTTATTAAATACATTATTTAATATTATTAAATAATTATTTATTTATAAATATATACATGTATATATTTATCAATACATTTATAAAAATGTTATATACATTTATTTATAAATATATACATGTATTCATATATTTTTATAACATTTTAAAAGTTTTATTTTAATTTCAATATAAATATTTTGTTATAATTATAATTTTCTCATTTTATTTTAATAATTTTTGATAATTATTAATTAAATTATTTTCATCAATATTAATAGCGTTGTCTTGGCTGATTTGATATACTGTAGATGGAACTGGATAATTTGTTATTAAATTGTTTCTTGTATAATCTTGTCTTTGCCTTTTTGCTTCTTGGCACACAGGGGAAAAAAATCCTTCCCACATCATTATATTTTTGCATTGGATGAATTATTGAGTGCATGAAACATGGCAAAAATCTATAAATAATGAATAAATAATATCAAATGAAGAAATAATAAGAAATAATTCAGTTTGAATGTCAGCTATTTTTTTGTAAGTAATTTTTTTATTTAAGTTTTATTTAAGTTTTCATGGCCAAACCCCAAACATTTGGAATCACTGTAAAACTTTTGTAAGATACTCCTGGACTAAAAATGTGGCACATATCGTCTTCATAAATTCCCATAAAAAATCATTTAAAAAAGTGAGAAAAAAATGTCCTGGGTCGCAAGAGGCTAGAGGTCACCTTTGGTAAAAAGTGGCACAGTTTACCCCACTCCCCCCTAACAGTCAATTCAGGTTCTTTTGAGTAGAAAATACGCTACAACTCTGACGTGTGCTAGACGTTGCAGGGGGGAAAGTAAACACATCCATTCAGATCAGCCTAACCTGGCACCTCTCCTCTGTAATGTTTGAGAGAAACAGGGAGCAAACAGGGGAATGAAGGTCTAAAGGACAAACTGAGCTTCCTTTTAGTCCAGGCGGACGGAGACGAAAACACCTTAATCTGGAAGCCGGGTATGTTTTGCTCTATATTCTTTAATACAGACGACTGGAGAGTTGAAATTAATTACCTTTGCCATCTCATTTCAGTACAATGCGAGTATGCACACGTCGACGTTCACAGACATTGCGCATGTGGCTATTAATTGTCTTCCTGAGTCTGCATTTGCTTGTGGTTTCACTTGTCCTGTCCACATACCACACTACTTGTGCGCCCCGCTCGCACCCTGGCATCCAGACCTCCATCAGCTTCTTCATTCACAATACATCTACTTCAACAAACACAATGGCTCCTGGAGGAAGTGACACCCTGGAGGTGGCAATAGACGGCGTAGCAGGTGACCTTGCCAAACTGGAGGCTCTGTACTCCCATCCGCTGTATCATATGCCCACCCCACCTGTGCCTGATGGTGATTGGTTGCTGAAAGTTCGAACGAAAAAAAAAGAGGAAGGGAGCAGCGTACAACAGTGGTGAGGACTTTATTACATCATTTATTTTTTATTTTTTTGGCTACATGTGAATTTGCTTGTTCTTCCAATCCAGGTGCGTTGGTAAAACCTACTTGTAAATCATAGTGATGATTCATTTGTGAGTGAATTTCGAGTGAGATCTTTTCAATGGTCCTGTTTACACCTGGTATTAAGATGTGTTTTGTTCGATCAGATCACAAGTAGATGATGGAGACACATTCCCGTTTAGACCTTGTGTTTTGATCTGTCTATTTGTCCACTTTCGTCCACTTCTG
This sequence comes from Phoxinus phoxinus, assembly GCF_949152265.1. Classification (NCBI taxonomy): domain Eukaryota; kingdom Metazoa; phylum Chordata; class Actinopteri; order Cypriniformes; family Leuciscidae; genus Phoxinus; species Phoxinus phoxinus. The sequence continues at coordinate 12,669,918 of NC_136895.1, forward strand.
TCCTGATTTCTTCGGGGAGAGGGTCTATGGGCGGGTAAATGTATGGGCTTTTTCAGATCTTTCATTCTAATGGACGAAATAAGCTTGTGCAATTTACATATGAACGCTCTGACAGCCGCAAGACCATGCCGGACGCTGTGAGTGTGTTAAAAATCAGGAATGAGGAGAGAACTTTGTGCTTGGGACGTTTTTCGTCATCAAACCAAAATTGGGTCTTCATCCGGTAAAGTTTAAATCCTGTCTGGCTAGCGCGCTTCCCATAATGTTTACCATTAGGTCAGTAGGCGGAGAGTAGACTTTTTTTCTCTAGCTGTTCGAAACGAATTCGACCACATGACTGTTTACTCTACGAATACAATCCGGCCTAATGCGTTTTCACTTCCTCTGGAATTGGTAAAAAGTGGACAAGCTCAAAACTTTTTAATCCCCGTTTAGTTAAGCGTCGTCCACTAATCCAATCGACCAAAATGCTTCTTAATACCAGCTGTAAACAGGGCCAATGATTCAGTATAACTTGTTTACAAATCAGTCTGCATCAAGATAATTACGACCGAAAAAAAAAAAAATTTGTGTGATGCAGCATCCTGGCCTCTAGATGTCAGTATAAGGTTCTTGGTGCACCTTTAATTATGATTGCTGTACAGTCAAAAACACACAAGTGATTCTAATTCTTAGGATGAGTGCTAATGAGGACGGCTATGATCCTATCCTCTGGAACGCCAGTGTTGAGACACATCCGCCTTGGCTCCGGTTTCACCTTGGTATATCTCGCTGGCAGATGTATCAGCACAAAGATCCCAATCTGTCAGCGCTGACTCAGCAACTGGCCTCCCGTCGCATCGTCAGTGCAGGTAGGTGACCTTAAATATTGCAAGGCAAGGCCTTTATATGATCAAGAAAGAGGGAGGAGGATTAGAGGTGTATAGACGTTTCCATCTTCCAGTAGCCTAATGTAATAAGTAAATTGTGAGACAAAGTTTAAGGTAAAATCAGGTAAAATTTAAAAAACAGTTCAACCATGCATGAGTGTAGATAGAATTGATCTTGGAGGACTCGATCTGCTACACTGCTGCTGGACATGAGCACATGTTTTCTGAGATGATATTTTCGGCTGAAACGTTCTAAAAATGACAGGGATTAGGAAGGTAAAGTAGGAAAAAGCTCTGTAGAAGATCTTGACAGGTGGTGCTGGGGAGGAGGAGGAGTAGCAAAATAAAATGATCTTGGCTCAGTACTGAACTGGACCAAGTTGAGACGAAAATAAATAAGATTGTGTATAGATAGGAAAGAGAGATGAATTGATTTAACTTTGCATTTCTAAAAAAACAAGTCAAAATTATGAGGTCAACTGTGAGACATTAAATTATGAGAAATAAACATATGCAATTGTGTATAAAAATGTATATTACATTGAGAAATAAAGATGCAAATATGAAAAAATAAAGTTGTAATTGTGAGATATTAGTCTAATTTACAGGTTTGTATGGTACTTTTCAGTGCAAAAATCAGGTGGGACGCAGCTGAAGTTGGTGATGTCATTTCGTAATTATGGACAGGCACTCTTCAAACCCATGAAGTAAGACCCAAGCATGTGCCTCTTAGTACAAGTCATCATATTTGTCTATTTGTGTATGTATATATGAGTATAGTTTAAGTCACTGTTTGATAGAGACATTTTCTATTTACATATTAATAATTAAAAGCATTCAGTGCTATATAATGAGCTAGATATTCTGATTTAAACCACAGACTTTTAAAAACTTAGGGGCTATTTATACTGTACATAATCCGTTTTTGCATTGCACTACACTGCTTTTCAATTGTTTTTTAACATAAACACGTGCTAGACATACATTGTGCTTGTTCTTTTGCAGCATCTCACGCATGACACGGTGATCTAAAATTGTAGCGCTCAGGTTAAAATAAATTTGCACTTTTTCAATTTGACTGCCCTGTGTCTCACAATTTTAAATGCAAAAATGGGTTCTGTGTGAACCGGCCCCAACCAGGATTTAAAAACATGAACCACAGGACAGTGGAATGGAAAAAAAGCCATAAGGTATAGAGACAATAAAAAAAAATATATATTTTTTAACTTAAACTGCACTTTTTTTTAAAAATGTTGTGTCAAGTGCAACAGTCAAACACTTGAAAATGCAATGAAAAACAATGGCAATGCAGTGCAGTGGAATGCAAAATTGTGCAATGGTTGTTCTATTGAACTATTGAACCACCCCTAAGACATTGTAAGTAGTAAAGTAGCAGATGTAACAGTAAAGTAGCACAGATATGTTAATGTATTTTAAGATCATTCTCGTTCAACTGAAGACAGGAACGGCAGGAGGAGACCAATGTGAATCTGTATTATTTCTCCGACTTTGAGAGGCACAATGCTGAGATCGCAGCCTTCCACCTGGACAGGTAAGAGAGACTGTATATTACATGTACAGCCATATAATTATAATTCACAAATCACTCTGAATGATTAATTAGCTAATCACTCAAAATTATTAGACGTCCAAAAGTTAATTATCTAAAATTGGTCATGTAATATGTTGTGTTTGGGAAAGTTATTTTTTTAGAAGTAATGCATAAAAAATTGGGATCTATGTCTCCGTTCCCTCCTCGGGGAATGAGGGTTACCATACATAACCGAGACGTTCCCCTTCATCAGTCACTCTCTACGTACGTAAGAGATGCTGATGAATTGTGGATATCTACCAACTCGACACTGCTGCTGGCCCTTCCAGCTCTCCGCTTGAGTCTCCTGGCCTGACCGCCGTGTTGGGCAGAAGTAGAAGCGACTCTGATCTGACATCTTCAGGGATCTTCCCGGTGGGAAGAACACCACTCAACGAACAGGTTCCACTTCCGTGCATAGAGGCACCTCGTTGAGGGGGCTCTAGCAGAAGTGATGGTGTCTATCCCCGCCTGGGGTTGGCTACCTAGACCCAGGGAGTTTCCAGAGGTCTGGACGCGGGTGCCCTTCCTGAGAGGAAGGGGACAAAGAGGGGCTGTCGTGAGGAGCATGAGTTCTGGGAACCAGGTCCGGTTGGGCCAGTACGGCGCAACTAACAAGACCTGCTCCTTGTCCTCCCTGACTTTGCACCGAGTCTGTCTCACTGGGGGAAACGCATACTTGTGTAGGCCCCTGGATCAGCTGTGCACCAGTGCATCCATGCCGAGGGTCCACTTGGACAGGGAGAAAAACAACTGGCAATGGGTTGAGTCTGGAGAGGCAACAGATCTACCTGTGCGGCTCTGAAGAAGTCCCATATCAGCTGTACCGCCTGGGGATGGAGACGCCATTCTCCCGGAAGCATAGGCTGTCGTGAGAGCTTGTCGGCTGCACGATTGAGCACGCCAGGGATGTGAATGGCATGAAGCGACCTTAGATGCTTCTGACTCCATAGGAGGAGATGGCCGGCGGGTTTCGACATGCGGTGGGAGCGTAGATCAACTTGTGGGTTGATTTATGCAACGGTCGCAGTGCTGTCCGTACGTACCAGTACATGCTTGCCATGTAGTGGCCCTTGAGGCGGCCCAGCGCAAGGTGTACTGTAAACAACTCGAGGCAATTGATATGCCAATGCAGTTGAGGTCCTGTCCACAGACCTGAGACTGCATGCCCGTTGTATGTGGCTCCCCAGCCGGTAGTTGAAGATAGTGAGATAGTTGAAAATAGTCCTTCAGGTCAATCGCTGCTAACCAATCTCGGGGACGGATGCATTTGAAAATGCGTTTCTGCATTAACATCTTGAAAGGGAGTTTGTGCAGGGCCCAACTCAAGAAACGCAAGTCCAAGATTGGCCATAAGCCACCGCCTTTCTTGGGTACAATGAAGTAGGAGCTGTAGAACCCTGTCTTCATATCGGCTGGAGGGACCTTCTCTATCACGTCCTTCGCCAGTAGGACAGATCTCTGCCCGCAAGACAGGGACATTGCTGCTCCACATGCAGGTGAAGTGAAGGCCCCTAAACTTGGGAGGGCGGCGGGCGAACTGAATCGCATAGCCGATTCTGATGGTACGGATGAGCCAGCGAGATGGGCTGGGGTCTTTAGCCAGGCTTCCAGACACCGTGCAAGCGAGTCCATGGGTGGAGCAGCGAGGTGCAACACAGGGACTCGACTCAGGAAACACTGAGGCGGCCCGAATTGGGGTCTGAGTGTGCTGTGCAACACTACCTGGTTCCAGGGTGGGGCAGAGGATGCATGGGAAGGCCTGGTGCGGTCCCCGAAACGCACATTGCTGCCCGCTGGCGATAGAGGGGGACGGGAGTGTTAAGGAATGGAAGCGTCACTCACTGCCATCCGCGCCCTCTTGAGACCCAGAGATGGAGAAGCTGCTCTTACTGAGAATTTGGGTACCGCTGACTGAGACGCTGTGGAATTGACTGAGATGCCAGCGGCGGAACGGAATTTGATTAAACAAAAGATTCTCCGCCTGGCCCTCCACCATGGAAGAGCAGCTGACTATTGACTCTCAGTCAATAAACAAGAAAACAACATTTTATTTGAAAATGGATTAGAAAAATATATTTTGTTGTAAATTTAAAAGTAATGCGTTACTTTACTAGTTACTTAGCAAGTTACTTAGCAAGTTACATAATCAGATTCGTTGTTAAAGTAATCTGATTATGATTATGTAACTTGATGATACCCCCATAATGGAAATAAGATCACGTGACAATAAAATTACAGTTATTTAAAACTGTTTACCTTTGAATATTTTCTGCTATTTTATTAAAAAAAATGTTTATAGTAGACATTATACTGCACATTCTGTATTCAATTCTGAACATAACTCTTTTTCTTTCACATTAAGGATACTGGGTTTCAGGAGGATGCCTCCAGCGGTTGGGAGGCTTATTAATGTAATAAAAGAAATCAAAGATATCACCACTGACCATAGACTGGTCAAAACATTTTTCACATCCCCAGGTTCGTCCCACTTGACTCTTCTCCACCACTTCCTCTGAAGTATGGTCTATTTGTAAGTCACCATCTGTCTTTCTCTTTCTACAGTGGGGAATGTGTGTTTTTACGGCCAGTGTTCCTATTACTGCTCCACGGAGCATGCTATCTGTGGGCGTCCCGTCATGATTGAGGGGTCTTTGGCTGCTATGCTGCCAGACCTGTCGTTGGCACAGCGCCGCTCGTGGAAGAGCCCCTGGAAGCGGTCTTACAGCCGAAGCAATCTGGCTCTGTAGGTGGAGTGTGTGGGGATAGTTATTTAAAGGGATAGTTCACCCAAAAATAAAAACTTTGTCATCATTTACTCACCCTCATGACATTCTAAGTCTGTATTCTTCTTCTGTTGAACACAAAATAAGACATATTGGATTTTTTTGTTGTCTTTTTCTTTTTTCTAATACAATGAAAGTGAATGGGGTCCAAAGTTGTTTTCTGGACCCCATTGACTTTCAAAGTTTATTTTTTACGTTCGTCTTTGTTGTGTGTTTGTAAATATTTAGTGTGATTCGCAATTGAGAAACCACAGTAGCTAACCAATGATTATTTCTGTAACAGATGGGAGACAGATACCAACTACTGTGACTCAGTAAAAACGTCTCCTCCCTACGACCGAGGCACTCGATTGGTGGATCTGATTGACATGAGCATTCTCGACTTTCTCATGAGTGAGTAATGGATCAGTTAAGATAACTCAAGGGGGAACACTTACAAAAAAGTACTATAGTTTTCTATGTATATCACAGAAATACCATGTTTGCTTTCATTGAGCTGATGTAAGCCATCATACTACTCTCTTTTTTAAAATCTAAATGTTTTCCTGATACTTTCCATCTACCATCTTCAGGTAACATGGATAGGCACCACTATGAAACATTTGAGAAGTTTGGCAATGACACATTTCTCATACACTTAGACAATGGAAGAGCGTGAGTATTCAAAATCAAGAGTCCAAGAGGTTTTCTGACGAAGTTTTGTTTGGCTCAGTTTGATTGGGCGTGATGCTTCTGTGTGCAACTTATGTGTGTGTTGTAGATTTGGACGTCACTCCAAAGATGAACCTTCTATTTTGGCTCCTCTTGTGCAGTGCTGCAGGTGGAGTGAACAGAAGTAACAATTTTAAGGGCGTTGTGTTTTTTATCAGCTTCTTATTTCCTCATTCTTTCCCTCAGGATCCGTCGTTCCACGTTGCTTCGTTTACGTCTGCTCTCTCTCCCGATGTATCGGTTGAGCGATGTCATGCGTGCATCTTTGTCTCAGGATCCCCTTGCAGCAGTGGCACCCCTCCTTACTGAGCCACATCTTTTGGCTCTTGACCGTCGCCTGGCAACAGTCATTCAAACCATCCAGGACTGTCTGGAGCAGCATCAACATCACAGTGATGTCATATATGATGACATCACTGATTACCCTGGGGCTTGATGTGATATTGTTTAGATCTATGTTGTGTTGTATAACCAATCAATGACACAATATATGGTTGTAAATGAATGTTGAATAAAGTGGATTATTACCATCTGTGACCAGTTACTTGTTGCATGATGGGATGCACCGAATCCAGATTTTTGGGGTTCGACCGAATACCAAATCCACTGGTTAAGATTCTGCCGAATCCGAAACAGAATACCGAATCCTACTCCCATCCTCAGTCCATTAACACAGCAAACACATCAATGAAGTAAACAACGTCCACAGCAGCTGGATTTTTCATTTTATTTTATTTTAACTGTAAAAAAAAGAAAAGAAAAAAAAGAATAAGCAACATTATGCATTTTAACAGTGGTGATATTGTATATTGTTTAGGGTCCTTGCCACCACGAGACAATTATTGTCATTGCAAATTGAACATGTAGCTCGACTTGAATTGCCTTCTTTTGACTGAAAGTACTGCCGAACACTTTTTCTGCTCATGAGTTCCATTTTCACTTTCTCACAGCCTACGTCATTCGAACGGTTCACCTAACGAGTGGAAATAAGGTGTGGCCCCTTTAAGAGCTGCGCGCTCCCTGTTGACCCTTGTGAAAAAAAAGTGCACTTTAGTGTACTTTTATAAAGTGTACTTATTACACAAATAATATACTTTAAAAGTATACACTTAAGTGTGAATTAAATGCAATCTTTTGGGCGCACTTAATGCACATTAAGTATAATTAATTTCAAATTTATTACATATTAAGTTGAAATAAAATGCAATAAGTTGCCATTAAGAGTGATTTTTTGGAACAACTTAAGTGGGACTTTAATACAACTTTATATCTACTTTCATAATTGCTTCTAGTGTCTTTAAAATATACTTAAAGTGCACTACACAATATACTGACACGCAATTAATGTGAACTAAAATATACTTTAATGTCAGTTAAAAATACACTTAATTGTGAATTAAATGTATTGTTTTGGGCGCACTCAATGCACATTAAGTGTAATTAATTTCAAATGTATCACATATTAAGTTGAAATAAAATGCAATGAGTTGCCATTAAGAGTGATTTTTTGGAACAACTTAAGTGGGACTTTAATACAACTTTATATCTACTTTCATTACAGCTTTAAGTGCACTACACAATATACTGACACGCAATTAATGTGAACTAAAATATACTTTAATGTCAGTTAAAAATACACTTAAGTGTGAATTAAATGTATTGTTTTGGGCGCACTCAATGCACATTAAGTGTAATTAATTTCAAATGTATCACATATTAAGTTGAAATAAAATGCAATAAGTTGCCATTAAGAGTGATTTTTTGGAACAACTTAAGTGGGACTTTAATACAACTTTATATCTACTTTCATTACAGCTTCTAGTGTCTTTAAAATATACTTTAAGTGCACTACACAATATACTGACACGCAATTAATGTGAACTAAAATATACTTTAATGTAATATACATGTACATCGTTCGTTATATAATTAAATACATTTATAATTAAAAAAAATTATAATAAAGTTGTAATTTAGTACATTTCAAATTTTAATAAAAAAAAATCTCTTAATAACCTAGTTACAATCAAAAGAAACACTATACATAAACACAAACAGTTACAACACTTTAACTCCTTTAGAAAGAGTCTGGAGGACAATGAAGCTTATATGCACAATCATTTTCTTCCTCAAATACCCTAAACATCACAGAAAACATTATGCATTTTTACATTTTCAGAAAACATTCTGTATGATATATAATATTGTTTTTGTTTCCATGTAATTTACTAGTACTACTACTTTTGGGGTAATTTGGTCCCCATAAAAAAAACACATACACATACACACACACACACACACGCACGCACACACACACACCTAATATTAACAAAGATGAATAAATACAGTAAATAAATTCTTCATTGTTAGTTCATTTTGGCTAATGTATAAACTAATGTTAGCAAATGAGACTTAATATTAAAGTAAAAATATTAAAGCTCTTAAACCTTTACTAGCACCAACAGAACCAAATGGTTTCTTCTAAAATCTTACTCAATTACAGTGAATGTAAGTTTGTCTAAAAACAAAAAACAAAACAAAATCTGAAGAACTCCAACGGCATAAAAACAAGAAAACCAAAATCGTTTGTCACCAAATGTTTTGAAGTTGTTGGAAAGTGCTGTTTATGTCTATGTCCCAGAAGCTCTCCAGAGTATATGTGAATGGAAATGTTCCAGAGAAGCAGGAAAGTCAGAAAAAATACCTTGAAGAAAGAAAACAAAAACAGAAGGAAAACAATTGTTTATAAAAACAGATCCAGTCCATTATTATATTTGGCTCAATTGAATGAAAGTGATAGATATACAGTTGCGCTTTAAAGTTATACACCTTGCAGTATCTGCAAAATGTTAATAATTATAGTAATAAGAGGGATAACAAAAAATTGTGTTCTCTTTTTATTTAGTACTGCCCTGATGAAGCAGTTTATTCATTCCCCAATCAAATGTCAAAACATTTTCGTCATAGTTGTCGTCATTTAAAACTGGTTTTTATTTAGTTATCCTCTGGTTTTCGTCTGTGAAAAAATGTCGGTGACGAAAATAATGATACAAATTATTCGTCATTAGTAACATTGCAAGATGGCTGTGGATGAACACCAGTTGTTTGAAACAGCTTTGGCCGCTACAATGAACGAGTTAGACTTTTATCTAAAAGAGGAACCGAAGACGGTGCTCGAAACGTTCCTTTGCAAGAAGGATGTTTTTACTGTTTTGCCGGCAAAGACATTGCTGGCAAGAGTCTAATCTACCAGTTAGCTCCGCTGGTAGCCAGGCGTATGGGGCTTAGTTGTGATTGGTCGTACTAGTATTATCCAATTGCGTGCAGTGAGATTTTCAAATCCATGCTTGGTGCCGCCCCTCGAGTTGGGTGATTTATATTACTCAATGCCAGACCCTTAATCTTTCGGATTTGGGTCTGGATTTCCAGGCTAGCAGTTCCTGGATGTTAAAGTTGAATTTACTGTCCAATTCGAACCACTGAATTTGCGAAGCGGAAACATTTTTTTGACCGAAAATCACCTGTTAAATATTATAGGTTGCATTTTTAAACCATTTTAATATTTTTGAAGTAAAATATTAAAGGTGAATATGGATTATTGGATTTTTAATAATGAAAATGGGTTTGAAATGTTTTTAATCGAAATATTCACAGCTTAAATTTCAACCCAATGCAATCCCTAAAAATACAATGCATTAAAATGCAAGCATAGTTAATGCAATGCATTTTTTTTTTCAAGTAGTGCAATTCAACAGGCTTTTTTGTTTCAAAAACATTTGCCATTATTTTACTTCCATACCCAAGACCCATGCAAACGTTTCCTCATCTTGGCTTGTAAGTTTCAGCTTACCGTGCAAATCTTCATGAAGGATGTTCCTGTATTTACTGGTACCACGGTTGACACAGCAATTCTGCGGCCCTCTTCCTTTGGTTTGATACCTGTAAAATATATGATGATTATAGGGGCATCTGTAAATGCACAGGTGGGAATTTATTACTTACAAATGGAGAAGATTTAAAGTATTTAAAAGCTAAAGGGATAGTAAGTGACTTGATAGCAGTGTTTCAGCTTGATCAGGGTGTGCTGTCTGTGCAACAATTCATGACAAATTATGTAACGTTAACATCACCTCATCAATAAAGGCCTGTGATTCCACACCGCTTGCACTGTATCTCCAATCACAAATGAACTGATCCTGCAAAATGAACGTGTAACTCCAGATAAGCACAAAAAAATAACATATTCCAAAACAAATAGTAACTGAACAACTCACTCTTCAAATGCAAAAATAAAAAAATAATGCTACATTACAAGCATTATTTCTAGAGTGATATATTAAATATTTATGGTGGTTATAACATTGATTATATGTATTAAATGTATATAAATGTCTTCGAGTGTTACAATATTGGATCTGTATTTAGCAAATTTGTCATTTAGTAATGTTTAAATGATTTAAAAAGTCGGTTTAATTAAATTATATATTTTTTCAGCAGCCAAATTCGTCGAACACACCCACACGCGAAAATATTATGATGTAAGAAATTATTAGAATGCAATCATAGATAAATTATTGAAAAACTGATTAATTCACCTCCCGAGTCTATTGCGTCTGTCTGCGATGAAAATAATGTAATGTGTTACACTCTCGCAATAACAACTGCCATGTTACGGTGAAAATGTTAAAATAAAGAAAGCATCAAGATATACTTACTTGACTCATTATTGCAGTATAACGTCTCATCTGTAATCAAACGTGGCGTTCTCTTCCTGATTGCGCAGCTTCAGTTCCCTTTCGTAGTCACTTCGAGTTACGTCGAAATGACGACGAATGGGGTTCGCTTAGAAGCCTATCCTCTTCGAATATTAATAAAACGAGCCAATGGCAAGCAAATGCCATGGGTCTGCTGAATTTGCATAGCGTAACTCCGCCCCACAGTGTGGGTATATAAGGAAGTGAGCCGGCAACATGCAGATATGTTTTCGCTTTCGGAGCCAAGTTTATCCTTCACTCCACAAGCCATCCTGAGTATCATCTCTATTCCTCTTCGAGACGAGCTTCCCTCCAGGTGTTGGTGTGACAGCGAGTTCCAGCGAGTGCACATTCCCTGCGATCTGAGCAGTGATCTGCCAGTGTGTGTGTGTTCTCTCCCTGGTCGCTTCAGCATCTGCGGGGATTTCTCCTTCTCTCTAAAAGAGCAAAGCGCGTGGCACGTCTTTTTAAAGATGCATCGCCCGTGCCCTTCTGGTTGTGGTCACTGGCTGTCTGATTTAGATGGGCACAATCGCTGTTTTGCGTGTTTGGGCTTAGAGCACGCCAAAGCAGCGCTTGTGGATGACTCATGTTTTCATTGCGGAAACATGACCATCGCGACACTACGGTCGAGACTCAGTGATCTCGAAAGAGTGAGAGTCCCCTCATCCACACCCCGATCTACCCCCTCTAGTAATAGAGCTGGTACTTCGGCTGGTGGCCAGGGTGACCTGAGGGTGACGGTGTGGCAACAACAACCGACGATTCGTCCTCGGGCCACATCCCCCTCTCAAGTGCCGCAACCCGCGAGCCGACCAGATGATGCGCTCGATCAGTCCCGGCCAACGGTCGGCGGCGGACCGAGTGCGCCGTCTGGCGCTCCTAATGACGATGCTATGTCGATCACAGCATCACAAGGTGGGCAGGAGTCCTCGGGAGATGAGGGGTCGGCTGTGCTGCCGCCTCCGGGCGCGTCAGCATTGCCCGATCCTGATCCCGAGCTGACGGCCATGCTTTCCCGGGCAGCCGCGAGCATCGGGTTAGAGTGCAATCCGCCACCCTGCCCCGAGCGCTCGCGTCTGGACGATTGGTTTTTGGGCGCGGCCGCCGATTCACGTCGGCGTCCAACCCCAATGCCTTTCTTCCCGGATGTGCATGAGGAGGTCTCGAGGTCCTGGAAGACACCCTTGTCTTCCCGTGATCGCTCGGCGACCTCCTCCGCCTTTCCTCCTCTCGATCAGGCGGCTGTTTACGGGTACACTGGGGTGCCTATGGTTGAACGCTCTGTTGCGATGCAACTGTGTCCACAGAGTGCTTCTTCCCGTGGTGATCCTAAGCACCCCTCCAAGGCCTGTAGGTTTTCGTCGACCCTGGTGGCGAAGACCTATAGAGCTGCGGGGCAGGCAGCCGCCTCATTGCATGCCATGGCCACTCTGCAGGTCTACCAGGCCCAGATGCTCAGGGACATGCACGAGGGGAGGACTGACCCAGGGCTCTTCAATGAGCTGCGTGCCGCCACTGACCTCGCTCTCCGGGCGACGAAAGTGACCGCACGCTCCCTGGGCCAGGTGATGTCCACTAGTGTGGTCCAGGAGAGACACCTCTGGCTCAACCTGGCCGATATGAGGGACGCTGAGCGGACTCGTCTGCTTGACGCCCCCATATCCCAGGCTGGCCTCTTCGGCGGAGCGGTTGAAGATTTTGCCCAACAGTTTTCAACCGCCCAGAAGCAGACTGAGGCTATTCGTCATATTCTGCCCCGACGGCCCGCTGCTGCCTCCACCCAGCCGTCGGTTCAGACGCCTCAGCCTGCTCGCCGCCGAGGGCGCCCTCCCGCGGCTCCCGCCCCTCCCGCACGGCCCCAGCAGCAGCCTTCACCCGGGCCGCGTCGTGGAGGACGCCGCAGGCAGGCGCCCCAGCCCTCTCCAGCCCCGCGCCCCGCTAAACGCCAGGCCAAGCGGCGCTCCTGAGACGGGCTGCTCAGAGATGGCCATCAGTTCTTCTCAGGAGATGGTAGCAGGACCACTCCTTCCCCCGGTGGAGGGCCGGGGGAGAATCCTTTGTTCTCCACTCCCCGCTGCTCACCCACGGGTGGGCAGCACCCTAATGTGGTTAAAGAAAGAACTGATATCCCCATCTCTGAGCCCCCAGAAGGGAATGACAGTGCGCGCCGCCCACGGGCCCCGCCGCTCTCATCCCCTTCTGTCGCCAGACCCCTGCCAGAGCACGCCCCCGTGGAACGCTGGTCCTTCCCTGGCTCCCTCTGGCAGGACGCGGCTAATGACCGTGCCCCCACACCGGGCCGCTATGCCACCCACGTCCGGGCCGGTCATTCCGCTTCGCTGCACCCCCGCGGGGACGTCTGTCGTCCGCATGACCCCGCTGGCACAGTCCTTGGGAGCCTGGTTAGAGCTTCCCAACCTGTCCCGCTGGCTCGCGCGGACCATCAGGCTCGGCTATGCGATTCAGTTCGCGCGGTCTCCTCCCCGCTTCAGGGGAGTCCGCTTCACTATGGTCGGTGGCAATGCCCCTGTCATGAGAGCGGAGGTCGCCACCCTGCTGGCGAAGGGTGCGATCGAGACTGTCCCTCCAGCCGCAATGAGGTCCGGCTTCTACAGCCCCTACTTCATTGTCCCCAAGAAAACCGGTGGGTTACGACCAATCCTGGATCTGCGCGTCTTGAACCGTTCCCTTCACAGGCTTCCGTTCAAGATGCTCACGGCCAAGCGCATTTTCGAATGTGTGCAGCCACAGGATTGGGTTGCAGCGATCGACCTGAAGGACGCCTACTTTCATGTCTCCATTCTTCCTCGACACAGGCCGTTTCTACGGTTTGCTTTCGAGGGGCAGGCATACCAGTACGCGGTCCTCCCATTCGGGCTGGCCCTGTCTCCTCGCGTCTTCACGAAGGTCGTCGAGGCAGCCCTTGTGCCGCTACGGCAACACGGGGTTCGCATCCTGAATTATCTCGACGACTGGCTAATCCTAGCTCACTCTCGGGACCAGGTTTGCGAACACAGGGACCTAGTGCTCCGGCACCTAGTCCGTCTGGGCCTTCGGGTCAACTGGGAGAAGAGCAAACTTTGCCCCGTGCAGAGGATCTCTTTTCTCGGTATGGAAATCGACTCGGTCGCCATGTGCGCGCAGCTTACGAGCGAGCGCGCGCAGTCACTGCTGACTTGCCTGAGACAAATCCAGAGCAAGAGTGCGGTTCCACTGAAACTTTTTCAGAGGCTCCTGGGGCATATGGCATCTGCAGCCGCGGTAACGCCGCTCGGATTGCTTCATATGAGACCGCTTCAGCACTGGCTTCACGATCGAGTCCCGAGGTGGGCATGGCACCAGGGCAAGCTCCGAGTACCAGTTACTCCGACCTGCCGTCAGACCTTCTCCCCGTGGACGAACCTCAGCTTTCTACGGGCCGGAGTGCCCTTAGAACGAGTTTCCAGGCATGTTGTTGTGTCAACGGATGCCTCCTCCACGGGCTGGGGTGCCATGTGCAATGGACATGCTGCCGCGGGCTCCTGGACAGGACCCCACCGCCTATGGCATGTCAATTGCCTCGAGTTGCTGGCAGTACGTCTCGCTCTGCACCGCTTCCGGGCGCTGCTCAAGAACCAGCACGTACTAGTCCGATCAGACAATACCGCGACAGTAGCGTACATCAACCGACAAGGTGGTCTACGCTCCCGCCGTATGTCGCAACTCGCCCGCCACCTCCTCTTATGGAGTCAGAAGCATCTGAGGTCGCTTCGAGCCATTTATATTCCGGGAGACCTGAACTGTGCAGCCGACGAGCTCTCACGGCTTCAGCCTCTTCCTGGAGAATGGAGACTCCATCCCCAGGCGGTCCAGCTGATTTGGGATCAGTTCGGGGACGCACAGGTAGACCTGTTTGCCTCCCACGACTCGTCCCACTGCGCCCAGTTTTACTCCCTGACCGAGGGCACGCTCGGCACGGACGCTCTGGCGCACAGCTGGCCCCGGGGCCTCCGCAAATATGCGTTTCCCCCAGTGAGCCTTCTTGCACAGACCCTGTGCAAGATCAGGGAGGACGAGGAGCAGGTCATATTGGTTGCGCCGCACTGGCCCACCCGAACCTGGTTCTCCGAACTTGTACTCCTCGCGACAGCACCTCCCTGGCCAATTCCTCTGAGGAAGGACCTCCTTTCTCAGGGACGGGGCACCCTTTGGCACCCTCGTCCCGATCTCTGGAACCTCCACGTGTGGCTCCTGGACGGGACGAGGCAGGTTTGAGTACCCTACCACCAGCGGTGGTGGCTACCATCACTTCCGCTAGAGCGTCGTCCACTAGACATGCCTACGCGTTGAAGTGGAACCTCTTCGTCTCTTGGTGCTCTTCTCACTCAGAAGACCCCAGATCATGCCCGATCAGTGTCGTGCTTTCCTTCCTGCAGGATGGGTTGGAGCGAAGGCTGTCTCCCTCCACCCTGAAAGTATATGTTGCCGCTATCGCCGCACATCACGACGCAGTTGATGGTAAGTCCGTGGGAAAGCACGACCTGGTCATCAGGTTCCTGAGAGGAGCGAGGAGACTACAGCCTCCTCGCCCTCCTCTCGTTCCCTCTTGGGACCTCTCAGTGGTACTAACTGCCCTGCAGAGTGCTCCCTTTGAGCCTCTGCAATCAGTGGAGCTTAAGTTCCTGTCAATTAAGACAGCGCTCCTGGTTGCTCTGGCCTCCATCAAGAGGGTAGGGGACCTGCACGCATTTTCTGTAGACGAAGCGTGCCTGGAATTCGGGCCGGCCTTTTCTCACGTGATCCTGAGACCCCGGCCTGGATATGTGCCCAAGGTTCCCACCACTCCCTTCCGGGACCAGGTGGTGAACCTGCAAGCGCTGCCCCTGGAGGAGGCAGACCCAGCCTTGGCATTGCTCTGTCCAGTACGCGCCCTCCGTGCTTACGTAGACAGAACGCAATGTTTCAGGACCTCAGACCAGCTCTTTGTCTGTTATGGTGGGAAGCTGAAGGGAAGGGCTCTCTCCAAGCAAAGGTTGTCTCACTGGATAGTGGACGCCATTGCTTTGGCTTACCAGCAGCAAGGTCGACCGTGCCCCCTTGGTGTGACGGCCCACTCCACCCGGAGTGTGGCCTCCTCTTGGGCTCTAGCGCATGGCGCCTCGCTAACAGACATCTGCAGAGCTGCAGGCTGGGCGACACCCAACACATTCGCCAGATTCTACAATCTCCGAGTGGAGCCAGTGTCCTCCCGAGTACTCGCTTCAACCAGCCGGTGCTAGGACCCGCTCAGGTGTCTTCGCTTGCTCGCCATTCCACTCCACGGACTGGATACGTGCGATATTCTCCTCAGGTGAGCCTGATAAGCCCTGAGTTCCTCCAGCGCTGTTGACGTCAACGCCAGAGTTATGCCTCCGGCAGCTTTCGCGTTGGCTAGGTGCCACCATGTGCATGGTTCCCCCGCTGGGCGACCCCCACGTGTGTATTTCCACTGTAAGCCTCCTTCGAGCATGTGTCTTTCCCTTGGCAAGCCAGTCTGCCACCCCTGGGGTTGAAATACTCCACCCTACGGGCTGGACACCCCAGTGTTATCCGTATGCACCCCCCTCCGGGTCATATGTGTTTTCTTAAGTCCCCCCCTTCGGGCGGGCACTGATTGCATATTTCCACTGTGATATGCTTCCCAGTGTACCTTGGTATTCCTGTGTTAAGTAGGAGTCCTTCGTCCGTGCTAGTCTCACGACAGGGAGCTCAGACTTACGCAGGGCACTGGAAGACAGCCGAGGTGGCGTGATTGGACTGGGAACCCCATTCGTCGTCATTTCGACGTAACTCGAAGTGACTACGAAAGGGAACGTCTCGGTTACGGATGTAACCCTCGTTCCCTGAGTAGGGAACGGAGACGTTACGTCTTCCTGCCACTTCCGCTGTACCGCTGGAACAGCCTGAGTTCAGCTTGGCTCCTTCAGCGAAGAAACATATCTGCATGTTGCCGGCTCACTTCCTTATATACCCACACTGTGGGGCGGAGTTACGCTATGCAAATTCAGCAGACCCATGGCATTTGCTTGCCATTGGCTCGTTTTATTAATATTCGAAGAGGATAGGCTTCTAAGCGAACCCCATTCGTCGTCATTTCGACGTAACGTCTCCGTTCCCTACTCAGGGAACGAGGGTTACATCCGTAACCGAGACGTTTCCTTTCCTCACGAATCGCGATTACAGAAACATAACAGTGCATTTTTCAAACTCTAGTGAAGTAGCGCGTCATCGTGACGTAGTATTTCTGGCGCATGCGCATTAAATAAAGTTAATATATTTCATGCATGGTTATATTTCAGCTTTTTAATTTCTGTTCAAACTCATTGTGTTGTTAGACTCTGTAAGTTCACAAAACTTGATTCATTCACCTAACTAAAAGTCAATCATTTTTATAGTGTAGTGTAGTCTAATTTAAATTAAATGTATTTTAACTGAATTTAAATGCAATTTAATTTTGTTTAGATTTGTTTAACTTTGCTCACAACTAAATGTGTTTAATTTACTTAGATCAACATAATGATATTAAAAGTATTCTCTACACAGATGTAAAGTACAATACATTAATATTACATTAAGAACTCCTCTCATAAATTACATTTTATTGTCAAA
The DNA here is from genome assembly GCF_949152265.1 of Phoxinus phoxinus. Taxonomy (NCBI): domain Eukaryota; kingdom Metazoa; phylum Chordata; class Actinopteri; order Cypriniformes; family Leuciscidae; genus Phoxinus; species Phoxinus phoxinus. Next base: position 12,687,259 of record NC_136895.1, read on the forward strand.
TATTATGTAGAAAACTGACACTTTTAATTGAGTTCATAGAGCAGAAGCTGGTGATAAAAATGTCAACAATAAGTTGTACTGGAGTATACTGTATAAACAAATGTATTGCAGTTTAGAGGAAAAATACATTTCAAGTGCATTAATGCACACAATATATTATAGACTAAACACATTTAAAATACATCAACAAAATAATTAGTAAACACACTTGAGTTGAAATTAAAAACAATTATTTTTTTCATATTTTCCATTAAAATTATTCTTTTATTTAGTATATTAGTCAATACATCAAAATAACTGTTTAAGTAAAACTTAATTAGACATTATTACAACGTGCCTTTTTAAAACATGCACTTACGTGTGTTTAGAAATATTGTCATGAAAGTGTACTTACTTTAAGTTAAACTTAATTAGACATTATAACAAAGTGCATTTGTGAAAAGTGCACTTAAGTGTGTTAAGAAATATTGTGATGAAAGTGTACTTACTTTAAGTTAAACTTAATTAGACATTATTACAAAGTGCATTTGTAAAAAGTGCACTTAAGTGTGTTAAGAAATATTGTGATGAAAGTGTACTTACTTTAAGTTAAACTTAATTAGACATTATTACAAAGTGCATTTGTAAAAAGTGCACTTAAGTGTGTTAAGAAATATTGTGATGAAAGTGTACTTACTTTAAGTTACACTTAATTAGACATTATTACAAAGTGCATTTGTAAAAAGTGCACTTAAGTGTGTTAAGAAATATTGTGATGAAAGTGTACTTACTCTAAGTTAAACTTAATTAGACATTATTACAAAGTGCATTTGTAAAAAGTGCACTTAAGTGTGTTAAGAAATATTGTGATGAAAGTGTACTTACTTTAAGTTACACTTAATTAGACATTATTACAAAGTGCATTTGTAAAAAATGCACTTAAGTGTGTTAAGAAATATTGTGATGAAAGTGTACTTACTTTAAGTTAAACTTAATTAGACATTATTACAAAGTGCATTTGTAAAAAGTGCACTTAAGTGTGTTAAGAAATATTGTGATGAAAGTGTACTTACTTTAAGTTAAGCTTAATTAGACATTATTACAAAGTGCATTTGTAAAAAGTGCACTTAAGTGTGTTAAGAAATATTGTGATGAAAGTGTACTTACTTTAAGTTAAACTTAATTAGACATTATTACAAAGTGCATTTGTAAAAAGTGCACTTAAGTGTGTTAAGAAATATTGTCATTAAAGTGCATTCCCTTTAAGTACACTTAAGTGGTATTTCATTTGAACTATATTATATTATCTGCAAGTGCACTTTTCAAAAAGTATACTTTTATGATATTAAGCACAAAAAAAGTACGCTTTCAATACAATTAAGCACACTTCTTTTTCACAAGGGGAACTGACTGCAGTCTGTATGTATGCGCCTCGATACCCCATGCGGGTTATTTCAGTTTGAAGCTAATTTGTATCTTATTTTATTATGTAATGCTGTGAATGGTAGAACGTGTGACAGACAGTTACATGAGTTCGATTGGGGAATAAAGTGCGAGTTGTGAGATGCCAATCGCCTCCATGAGTCTGTCTGGCCTCTGCAATAATAACTTTAGCTGTGAGCTACCGGTATCCCAATTTTCTTCCTGACACAACGCGTTACACTACGATGTAAACACCTTCCCGTAATCAACGGCGGCGTGACGTCGACCATCGTAGCGCGCGTATTATATTGCAAGGGTTCGGTTTGGTGGAAAAAAATTATAAGGTTCGGCAGAAACCGAACCCCTTTAAAAACCCCAATATTCGACCGAATCCTGGATTCGGTGCATCCCTTTGAAACAAAATTGAAGACATCATGTTTGCAACATATAAATCATTATATAAGTAGGCTACCAAATTCTCAGTCAACAAAGTCACTATTGAAATAAATAAATATTTTTGTCCAACTGTCCAATATTCCAATTAATACAGTTTCATCACAATGTTGCAAAAAACATATAATTAACTTGTATTGAGAACGGTGTAGGTTTTCAAAACCGTATGAAATCAACAAACTCTTTTCTGTAAATTTGAAACGTGTTTTGTCAATTTGTCATTGGCTCAACTGTTTTGGGAAATGTAAAGCATAAAAGTGAACTTGAAGCTATAAAACATTAGATGCTCATGTAGTGGATAGTTAACTGGCTGACCAACAACAAGTGGGTAAAGAGTTATTTTCAGCTTCAGAATAAGGAAGGAAATAACATCATATTTTTGCCTGGTCAACTTCAGACGTTGACATCACTTTTGCAACAGAACACAACTTTTTCAAGCTGGAGAAATCTGCAACATGTAAGTAGGCCTATGTGAATCAATCATTTAAACTTGTTTTAAGGAAATTGTCTTAATGTTCAACAAATACAATTCGTTATTGAAATAAATTATTTGGAATTAATGTGTGCCTCTCTTTTTTTCATTCTGGACAAACAAGTGAATCATTTTCAAAGTTTAAGCATGGACTTCAGACTCATATCACTGATACACATCTCGGGTAAGATTATTGTGTTAATGGATTGTAGTATATCAAAGTCTTATCAAAATTAATTCCAATATACTTTAGACTATGCATCATGCACCGAATCCAGGATTCGGTTTCGGATTCGGCCGAATATTGGGGGTTTTAAAGGGGTTCGGTTTCTGCCGAACTTTAGAATTTTTTTTCCACCGAACCGAACCCTATAAGCTTGCAATATAATACGCGCGCTGGATTGAGGGAAGGTGTTTACGTAACTTAGTAAACGCGTTGTGTCAGGAAGAAAAATAGTAGCTCAATTGCAGAGGCCAGACATAGCCATGGAGGCAATTGGCATCTCACAACAACACAACTCGCACTTTATTCCCCAATCGAGCTCATGTAACTGTCTGTCACACGTTCTACCATCCACAGCGTTACTTAATAAGATAAAAATGAGCATCAAACTGAAATAACCCGCATACATGGGGTATCGAGGCGCATACAATACAATACTACTACCGACAGTTCAACAGGGAGCGCGCAGCTCTTAAAGGGGCCACACCTTATTTTCACTCGTTACAGTAGTGGACCGTTCGAATGACGTAGGCTGTGAGAAAGTGAAAATGGAACTCATGAGCAGAAAAAGTGTTGTTTGATTTTCAGTCAAAAGAAGCATTTCAAGTCGAGCTACATGTTCAATTTGCAATGATGATTTATCATGTGGTGGCAAGGACCCTAAACAATATACAAAATCACCGCTGTTAAAATGCATAATGTTGCTTATTCTTTTTTCTTTTTTTTTTACAGTTAAAATAAAATAAAATGAAAAAAATCCCCCAAAAATCTGGATTCGGTGCATCCCTACTTTAGACATTTTATACATGAAAGAGAGTTGCCTCACTGATGTCATGTGGTTTGTCATATGAGGGTCTTTCCTTCATCAATGCACATTTTTTGGTCTAAGTGTTACCCTTTTCATCAGGTTCTCTAACCGTGGACTTCCTCTCTGTGACCTGTGAAGATGTTTGTGCTCTGAGCGAAAGCCCTGTGCAGCTGAGATGTTCTTATTCCAACATCAACATCAAAACTGTGTTCTGGTTCAGCCAGAAACAGAGTTCACACTGGAGAGACAGTGATGAACCTGAAGATTTGACTTTAGACTCGGACTACTCAGGACGGGTGAAGCAGGAGTTCTCATACAGCCGTTCAACACTCACAATATCAGACCTGAGAGAGAGAGACTCTGGAGAATATCAGCTCATGTTCATCATGAAGGATGGAGTTAAACGTCTCAGCTCAGCCGCCGTCAATCTAACAGTCACAGGTGAAACTGAGTCTCATTTGAGTTTTCATTTGTAATGGGATCAATTATATTGTCATTTTTTATTGCAGACCTGCAAGTGAGGATAAATCCTGCAACTACAGACCCGAAAAAGGAGACAGTAAATTTGACCTGTTATTCTTCCTGTGATTTGACGGCCAGACCGCAGAATTACTTCTGGAAAAAAAATGGACAAAATATAGAAGATAGTAATTTCAGAAGCATTACCTTTACACCCAACGAAGCTGATGGCAGTTACTCCTGTTCTCTTACTGTAGATCTTAAGAATCCCTCTTCCCCTGTGTGTGAGTGTGATACTTGATATGATATGTTTATTAATAAGCACTTAGTTGTTCATACACAAGTATTTGTGTTTAAAGTTTTTTTCATATAAAGATGTATGTTCACTATGAAAATTCTTTGCGATTTTCTCATGCAATTTGTCTGTTCAAATCAAAGTGTGCATTTGAGACACGGTGTCTGTCCCAATACCCACACTTGCGGACTTTGCACTTGACCCCTCATCTGTTTGCGTGACGTTTTTCCTGAATTTGTGACAAACATTCATCTTGGTGTGATCAATCCTTAATAAGGCCTTAATTATGACTTACACAGCAGGATTCTGTGTCTCTTTCAGGTATTTCTAAGAGTGGCTGCTGGGATGTGTCTTACTCCTCTAGAAGAGTCTGTGTTTTGATGGGCTCAACAGTAGATATTTCCAGCACATACTCACATCCCTCTGGTTATACTGTAAATAATACATTCTGGCATTACGGTCAGCCTGGTGACTTCAATGATCTGCGTGAGAAGCATCAGTTCGCTGGTCGTGTGGAGTATGAGGGAAACACACTTTTGAGAATCAAAGAGCTCAAGATGAACGACTCTGGAGGATATAGATTCAGGATCATCAGTGACAGGACAGGAGGACCGATAAACTACTCTGGATCACCTGGAGTCATTCTTACTGTCACAGGTAACTAATCATGATGGATTTGATAACATTTTAATTATACGATTCACAGACAATTTACAGCCATCAAGAATACTACTACATTTTATAGAGATTTTGTTCTCAAAATCAATGTTAGCTAGGCCCAACTCCAAGTGCTTCAACTCTGTTTTTCAGATACGCAGGTGATAAGAAGCCCAAACATTATATCAGAGGGACAGGAAGTGATATTAAGCTGTTCAACTAAATGCACTCTGAACAACAAACATACTTACATCTGGTACAAGAACGGACGGCAGGTAACGGATGGATTCACTAAAGCCAACAAGCTGTACCTGAACTCAGTCAGCAATGAAGAGCTTCACGAGTATTCCTGTGCTGTAGAAGGTGACACATCTCTCACGATACATGTGCTTTAGTGTGAAATGATTTCTGCATTAAGATGATGTACTTGATATGTTATTAGTGTTTTTTTAATGTTATAAGTGTATTTTTAATTGTTGTGTATCTGTAACTTGTGTCTTATGCTAAAAAGTCCAGAGACGAACACAGCTTTACGGAACGTCGTAATCATACTGTCCGTGTTTCTGATTCTTGCACTCATAGGTGTCCTGTGGTATAGGTAAAACATTGTTTCTATTATCCGTCCTTATTGCTTTACCATACATTTTTGGGCCAAGTTGCTGAGCTTCGGAAAGTCATCGCTGTTGTGTAAATGTGTGTGGTGATGGTTAATGTGTCATGGTTTTGAAACAAAATGTTTTTGCAGCTTAGTTTCAGTAGGTCTGTTTGGATTGGGAGGACGTTTTGAATTTTAAAAAGTATAGGTTGTTTTCATAGTACATTGAACTCATTGAATCTTAAGATCCATTAAAAAAATATTTTTCTTTTGACACGATGCAGTTTATACAGGAGAAGGAATAATTCATCTCAACAGCAGGACGACACAAATGATGTTGTGCAGGTGAGAGCATCTGACCAGGTTATTTGACACAGACTATGCTTGAATATATGTTGTGTTCTGTCACTGATATTTTGTATTCTGCTCTCTTTTCTCCCTTATCTCTCATTCGGGTTCTGCTACACTGTATTATAATGATGAACCCTTGTCTACGGTCTGCACGCAGCAAGTTAACATCAAGGATCAGGACGTTCATTATTCAACTATTAATTTCAATCAACCTCACAAGAAGAACACATCTTTGGCACCTACTGCTGTACATTCAACCTCAGATGATGTTCATTATGAATCTGTGAAGTTCAGTAGACCCTCAGTTTAGACCCACCATTAAAAAAAACTACTAACTCGACTATAGCCATATTGTGAACAAGCTACCCTTGTCAAATGTCTGGTTGTTCTGTATATTTGTGTAGTTTAAAACATTTTTACTTAAATTTTGTTATGAGTGACTCAGTGGGTGTTCAAAGATGTGTTTCTCCTGAATTGTAATCTTTGTAGTGTGTTTTTTTCAAATACTTTTAAACATTGCCTGCTTAAATTGTGTGTATGTGTCTTTAGATGAAACAAATAAATGATCTCAGATCTCAAAAGATTTTTATTTAAAATAAATGCTGTTCCTCAACATTTGTTCATCAAAAAGAAAAAGAGACCATTACGGTTTCGACTGAATTTTGCTTCAAATGAATGCAGCCTTGGTACATGTAATCTTTTCAATATAAAATCTTTCTGGAGCCGAACTTTTTAGTAGTAGTGCATATTTGTTATGACGCAAGTCTGCAAGTTGTTTTTGGGTTGTGATTTTTATTTCTATAAAAAGAAAAAGGGAAGGAAATGAAATTGCTAAACATATTCCATTTGCAAAACTGTAATGGGCGTGTATCTGTAGTTTTTTGGGTATATTATACATTTACATTATGCAACCTGATTATTTACAAGCAGCAAATACAAAAACAACAACAAAAAAAAAAAAAACAGGGCAAATTAAAAAACGTTAAAATAATTATAAAAGACGAATGCTGGTCCTCATAATGTTCTCTTGGATTATCTTGAGCCTTACCCTGTCTACTAGTAAGATATGTGGTAGTCAAATGCACTGGTTTGTCATATCCCTAAATATAAAATGTGATTTAACAACTTTAAAATCTATGGGTTACTGATTACCAATGAGTCGACACAAGGGAGGAGTGTAGTGGAATGTTTTCAAGAGTTTTACTCTAGAAATTATGAGCTACTGTTGCTCAACAATTAGAGTGTAAAACGGGAAGAGTTATTTTCACATTTACATTTAGTCATTTAGCAGACGCTTTTATCCAAAGCGACTTACAACTGAGGACTTACAGGAAGCGAGTCATCATGAAGAGGCAAAAATAACGCAAGAAGTGCTCAAAATACAAAGTTCAGTCATTGCTCAGAGTAGCATAAGCCAAACAAGGGAGGATTAAAGGAAAAGTTTATAAAAAATAAAAAAAATTGTCAAGTGCTCACGGAAGAGATGAGTTTTCAGTTGTCTTTTGAATGTGGTCAGGGATTCTGCATTCCGGACGAGGGTAGGGAGATCATTCCTCCAGCATGGAACCGTGAATGAGAATGTTCTGGAGAGTGATTTTGTGGCTCTCTGTGATGGTAACACGAGCCGTCGCTCATTGACTGATCGCAGGCTTCTGGTAGGGATGTAGACTCGTAGGAGCTAACACAGTCTCACCCCAAAACGTCACATACTGACGGGTCTTGACCATACGTCAACATACGACGAAAAGGGTACCCCTATAACGTCCATGTGTGACGATTCGGGTATGGTTGGGTTTAGGTATGCGTTAGGGTACCGCTAGGAGGCGCTGCTGGTGCGCTTATGTCTGCGTCTCATATTGACGTTATAGGGGAACCCTTTTCGTCGCATGTTGACGTATGGTCAAGACCCGTCAGTATATGACGTTTTGGGGTGAGAGCGAGTGAAAGTAGGAGGGAGCTGAGCCTGTGGTCGATCTGTAAGCGAGCGTCAATGCCTTGAACTTGATGCGAGCAGCGAGTGGTAGCCAGTGCAGAGAGATGAACAGAGGAGTGACGTGGGCCCTTTTGGGCTCATTGAAGACAAGACGGGCTGCAGCATTCTGGATCATTTGTAGCAGTTTAGTTGCACATGATGGAAGACCAGCCAGAAGAGCATTGCAGTAATCAAGCCTAGAGATAACCAAGGCCTGGGCGAGAGGTTGTGTTGCATGCTCAGTTAGGAAAGGTCGGATCTTCCTGATGTTGTGCAGTGCAAACCTGCATGATCAAGCTGTCTTTGTGATGTGGTCTGTGAAGGTCAGATGCTCATCAAATGTTACTCCAAGGTTTCTGACCGACCTTGATGGGGTGTTTAAAGTTGAATCTAGCTGGATAGTGAAGTCGTGCTGTAGAGACGGATTGGCAGGGAGGACGAGAAGCTCAGTCTTTGCCAGGTTGAGCTGCAGGTGATGTTGAGCTGCAGGTGATGTTCCTTCATCCATGCCGAGATGTCCGCCAGACAGCTTGAGATACGTTCAGCTACTGTGGGATCAGCAGGTTGAAATGAGAGGTAGAGCTGGGTGTCATCAGCATAGCAATGGTAAGAGAAGCCATGCGCCATCGTATGTGTGTTTCCCTGCGTCCAAGTCCAAGTCCTCGGGGTAGTTGTTGTTGTTGTCTGTTTTGTTTTATTTTATTATCATTAAAAGCCCATAAACTTTGCACCTGAGTCCTCGCTTCTTTCACCACCCCCACTCCTGACACCGAGCCCGTATGTTAATCCGGCCCTGAGTACCATGTCCTGAGCGTATTACAGTTTGGAGACGTCAAAATCTAATATACAGTATATATAGACTTATCTCTTTGGCAGCAAGTATAGCTGAATGTGGTTCAATGTGTAAAGCTCTTGGTCATTAAAGGTCTTGTTTTGATCTTAAATTGTATTTTCTGTTGACATTTGATATCTTGTGCTGCTAAAATATAATACATTCTTATCAATGTTTAGCTTTTTATATTTAGGCCAGAGAAAAACATCATAATGTAACTTTCTGTCTTTCTAAGATTCATGCTGTTGGTTATTGAATGCATCATAAATGTATCTTTGTATGATTTCCCATAAACCTGTGCCTATAAATAAAAAAATTAAAAAACGGCATCTGATGATTGAAATGAATATGTGTGTTTCATTAAACTTATGATTCACTGAGTTAATTCAGGAAAAATTATCAAATAATATTTGCCTGTAATTGATACTGTTCTTTTGTCTGTTTAGATTTGTATTTAGTGTTTCTTAAAAATAGGAAATGACAAAACTCAAGGTTTAATTAATTTAAACTGATTAATTTAAACAGCTTGTGTAACATAAAAGCTAAAACTGACTTCATGAGTTGAGTTTGACTGATCATTTATTTGTGTGTTAGTCAGAAAAGGGAAGGAAATAAGATGTTAAAAACAACTTCTAAATCTGACAGTAGAAACTACAACTAACATCAGAGAACAACAGCGACATGTAATGTAGGTAAATCTAATCTTTCATTGCATTTAAACATTACATTAAATGTCATTTTAAGCATGATTTTCTGAAGCGTGTTACTTTATTTATGATTCTGACTGTAAAGACCTTGAGTGTCTCAGTCAAACACAACGAGTGTGTCTGTTTTTTTTCTCAGGACGAGCAGCTCTGAATTCGTATGAATTTTACGAGGTGGCTAATTCGTACCAATTCATACGACCTCACTCGTACGAATTTGTACGTTTTTTGCTAAATCGTACATATTTTACGAGTTGCCAAAATCGTATGAATTCATACGAATGATCTACCCCTGACCCCGCCCCTAAACCTACCCCTCACGTGGGTTTAGACAAATCGTACAAATTCGTACGAATTAGCCACCTTTTAATCACTCGTACAAATTCGTACGAATTGGTCGTGAGATTGAATCTGAATGTACAGAAAGTGAAGAACATGAACTCCAGACTGTTACTTCTGATCCTGCTGCTGCTGCACAATACAGGTTTGAGAATTACTGTCTTATTCTCGTCAGGTTTTAATGTAAATGTGGCTCTAATTATATTTCACATGTTCCAAAAGTGATTGCTTTGATTTTAACTTAATGTCCAGTGAGTCTGAATGTTGGTATAGTTTAACTTTACTCTCTGTTCTACAATATCAGTGTATTTAAAAAAAATACTTTTTTGACAATATGTAAATTTGAACTAAATTGATCATCATGGTTGTGTGTGTGTGTGTGTGTGTGTGAAGCAGATTGGTGAGTCTGGATTGTAACAATTGAGGATCTCTCCTCTGTCTGTATGTAAACTTCATCTCAGTAATGAAATGTTTTCTTGTTCAGGCTTCGTAACATTGGACTTTCAAGAGAATATTTGTGCTGTGAAGGGGCATGAAGTGACACTGAGGTACTCTTACTATAACATCAACACCAAAACTGTGTTCTGGTTCAGCCAGAAACAGAGTTCAAACTGGAGAAAGAGTGATGAACCTGAAGATTTGACTTTAGACTCGGACTACTCAGGACGGGTGAAGCAGGAGTTCTCATACAGCCCTTTAACACTCACAATATCAGACCTGAGAGAGAGAGACTCTGGAGAATATCAGCTCATGTTCATCATGAAGGATGGAGTTAAACGTCTCAGCTCAGCCGCCTTCAATCTAACAGTCACAGGTGAAACTGAGTCCAGATTCTGGTCACTTCAGAGTTTTCCATTTGTCATGTTTCCATTTGTCATGTGATGAAGTATTTCTTATTTTTTACTTTAATTTAGAGCTGCAAGTGAGAATGAATCCTACAGGCTCGACAGATCAGAGAGTGAAACTGACCTGTGATTCTTCCTGCATCACTGGAGATTGGTATTACTGGATGAAGGATGGACAGTATGTCAGATATACAGAGTCTCGCGACATGTTTGTGTCACTCAGCACTGATGCTGGCAGATATTCCTGTGATCTTGATAACCGTAAACATCCCTCCTCTTCTGTGTGTGAGTGTCAAATAATACACTCAAAGATGGTACTGTTTAAACATGTTTTAAAGTAAGTGTGAGTTTTACATGTTAATCTGTGTCTCTTTCAGGTATTTCTAAGAGTGGCTGCTGGGATGTGTCTTACTCCTCTAGAAGAGTCTGTGTTTTGATGGGCTCAACAGTAGATATTTCCAGCACATACTCACATCCCTCTGGTTATACTGTAAATAATACATTCTGGCATTACGGTCAGCCTGGTGACTTCAATGATCTGCGTGAGAAGCATCAGTTCGCTGGTCGTGTGGAGTATGAGGGAAACACACTGAGAATCAAAGAGCTCAAGATGAACGACTCTGGAGAATATAAATTCAAGATCATCACTGACAGGACAGGAGGAAAAATCTCTGGATCACCTGGAGTCATTCTTACTGTCACAGGTAACTGATCATGATGGATTTGATAACATTTTAATTAGAAGATTCACAGAAAATTACTGCCATCAAGAATACTACTACATTATATAGAGATTTTGTTTTCCAATGTTAAAATCAATGTTAAGCTCAACTTGAAATACTTCAACTCTGTTTTTCAGATACGCAGGTGATAAGAAGCCCAAACATTATATCTGAGGGACAGGAAGTGATATTAAGCTGTTCAACTAAATGCACTCTGAACGACAAACATACTTACATCTGGTACAAGAACGGACGGCAGGTAACGGATGGATTCACTAAAGCCAACAAGCTGTACCTGAACTCAGTCAGCAATGAAGAGCTTCACGAGTATTCCTGTGCTGTAGAAGGTGACACATCTCTCACGATACATGTGCTTTAGTGTGAAATATTATTTGTCTGATAGTCATGATTCACTTCTTTGTGTTGTGAAGATCCAGTGGACAGCACAGCGGTCAGCCATTATACAGTCATTCTGCTGGCGTTTTTACCTCAGTTTCTCATAATAGCGGCTCTGTGGATGTGGTGAGTAAAACATCCTGTGAAATTCACAATTGCATGATGTACAGTGAATATAATGAAATTAATTCAGATTATAAGATTGTGAATTATGATTCAACAGCTTTTTCATCAGAATGCATCTAATCTCAAAACCAAACGGAAGACAAAAGTGAAGGTGAGAAATTATGTATAGAGAATCTGCTCAACACATGCAATGATGAACATTGTGAATGTATTTAATGTCTTTCTATTAGTCTGTCTCAGAATCTGATGTTCCACATCTGTCCATCTGCTGTCTGGCCATCGATCTGGTGGAGTGATGATGTCATTGTGTTCTTCCATTGTGAGATCATCACCTAGCAACAGTCAGAACTGTCAGCAGCAACATCAGTGATGTCATATATAGTGACCTATCAATGACTGTGCAGTTTTTATAGGTTTTAGTCCATTTCTTTCTTCCTTTTGCTAAATGTAAGAAGTGCTTTCAAATAAAAATAAATAAATAAAAACAATTCTATAAAGGCTGTATTTATTGATTTCATCCTAATGATGGGGCATAGCGTTTGTGCTCTGTTTATTTTTATCTTATGATTTCGTTATTCTTGTATTAGTGTGCACTTTCATTTTATATTTCAATAGAAGAACTGTAACCACAGTAATGATGCTGGTTATTGTGGGAAATAATTGAACAAGTAATCTAAAGCTGGTGATGAGGATTAAGAACAATGCAGCTTATAGACTTCATTGCCTCCATGATCAACTTTGCTGAACTGTGAAGACATTGCCACTTTTTTCTGGTCGAGTTCATTTGGCCTGTAAAGTCATAGGTTTGTGAGGCAGTTTTAATGTTTCCATAAACTGCGTTACCTCTGCGGTGCTTTATAGTGTATTGAAACATTTACTGTATAAGTATCATGAATTGGCTACCGTGTTCTTAGAGTATCTTAGCAGTTTGGAGACACCAACATCTAATGAACTGCTTTTATGAGCTTTATGTTTCAGTTCTTCAGAACATGTCTGTCACTCTCATCTTGGTCTGTCTGGGGTCCATCAACTGTTTGATATCCAACATTCTTCAAAATATCTTCTTTTGTCTTCAGAAACTGATATAAGTTTGGAACAATATAAAGGCGAGTAAAGGATGATATGATATTGAAGAATGCACAAAACGTGCAAACTAATAAAAACATTATAAACTCTATGAAACGATAAACAATTGTAGTTTAAGTTTGCGCAGAAACTATATTGACCTTTTTTGAAATAATCCATGAAACCTGCTGAGAAACGAGGAGCGTGAACTAAAATGAGCAGTTCGACACGCGCATGCCCGGGAAACTTATGAATATTAATGTAGGCTCCGCCCACTGCCTCTACAGACGCACAACACACTTTTGCTCCATATTTCACACAGACCAATGGTGCAAAACTTGTCACTTGAAAGCGAAAACAGTGTTTGAGACTCGTGGCAGCATTCAAGCAGTTGTAGTTTCGTAATTGTTTTTTTGCTAGAAAAATATACAAAACATTTGTGAGAAAATATTCTGCAAGTGTGCAACTCTCATTGGATGAATCCACATACTGATTTGCGGATGAGCCACATTTCTCTGTGACTTCACATTTTTTGAAGTGAATGTGTTTTGCACCATATTCACTGCAGCAACTGTAGCAAAAATGCGAGCGTATGAGTTTCTTAATTTGTGATTTGTAGATTAGGATTTGTGCACCTGCAATGAAGAATTTGAGAAGGTGTAACTGTTGTGTTGTGTTTGTGGAAGAGAAAAAAAAATCTACACGTTTAGAACTCTTAAAACATTTCTCTCTGTGACTTCAAATTCACTGATACACATGTGTGGCTATTCTCCACAACTACAAATTCCACTGTCACAGGCGCTCAGTTGATCTGCACCAAATATAACTTCATATCATATTGCATCGAAGCAGACACACAAGACAAACATATCTAGTGTTCATGTTTTCCACACTCTGAGGTGTTAGCTCGTACACTGCAAGATGTTTAGCTAAGATAACACTCATTTACCACTTTATTCTGAGACATTCGAGCATGTGGTCTGTCTCTTGGAAACGTATAGACTTTTGCCCTCATCTAAACAACAAGTACACAAGTTCACCCTAAGTCAATCAGCTATATTTGAGGCATAAAGATTAATAAAAGAAATGCATTAAACATACATTTCAAATGATGATAATGGTAAACAAATCAAAATGATAGTAATGAGAAATACATCAACATGATAATAATGATTTCTTAAAACATGATTGACTTCATTTGATTAAATTATACTTAAGATCTATAATGATTAAATGATAAAACATAAGCAAATGATAAAACATAAGCAAATTATATAAGCTTTTTTTCTTAACATAACATAATTTTTTTCTTCTTTTCCTGATTCATCACTAAGATTCGTGCTGTTGGTTATTGAATGCAGCATAAATTTATCTTTGTATGATTTCCCATAATCACGTGCCTATAAAAAGTACTGAAAAGGGCCTCTGATGAAGCAATTGAAATTAATATCTAAATGTGAGTTTCCTTAAACTTAAGATTCCCAAACTGATTTCAGGAGAAATAATTACATAATATGTGCCTTTAATTTATGCGGTTCTGGAATATTTATAAATACTTGTTTATTTTTTTTTATTTTTGTCTTTTTAGATTTTTATTTAATTTTACTTAAAAATAGAAAATAATAAAATTCAAGGTTTAATTAATTTAAACTGATTAATAAGATAATGTATTATAATGGCTAATACTGACTTCCTGAGCTGAGTTTGACAGTAAACATTTTCTGAAGCGTAAGCGTCTCATTTTTTGTGTGTTAGTAAGAAAAGGGAAGGAAATAAGATCAGCAGAAAGTCTGAACAGCTTCTAAATCTGACAGTAGAAACTACAACTAACATCAGAGAACAACAGCGACATGTAATGTAGGTAAATCTAATCTTTCATTGCATTTAAACATTACATTAAATGTCATTTTAAGCATGATTTTCTGAAGCGTGTTACTTTATTTATGATTCTGACTGTAAAGACCCTTCAAGTGTTTCAGTCAAACTCAACCAGTGTGTCTTTTTTCTCTCAGGACGAGCAGCTCTGTGTGTTTCATTGAATCTGAATGTACAGAAAGTGAAGAACATGAACTCCAGACTGTTACCTCTGATCCTGCTGCTACTGCACAATACAGGTTTGAGAATTACTGTCTTATTCTCGTCAGGTTTTAATGTAAATGTGGCTCTAATTATATTTCACATGTTCCAAAAGTGATTGCTTTGATTTTAACTTAATGTCCAGTGAGTCTGAATGTTGGTATAGTTTAACTTTACTCTCTGTTCTACAATGTCAGTGTATTTAAAAAAAAATACTTTTTTGACAATATGTAAATTTGAACTAAATTGATCATCATGGTTGTGTGTGTGTGTGTGTGTGTGTGTGTGTGTGTGTGTGTGTGTGTGTGTGTGTGTGTGTGTGTGTGTGTGTGTGTGTGTGTGTGTGTGTGAGAAGCAGATTGGTGAGTCTGGATTGTAACAATTGAGGATCTCTCCTCTGTCTGTATGTAAACTTCATCTCAGTAATGAAATGTTTTCTTGTTCAGGCTTCGTAACATTGGACCGCCTCTCTGTGTCCTGTAGTCAAGAGAATATTTGTGCTGTGAAGGGGTATGAAGTGACACTGAGTTGCTCTTACTACAACATCATCAACATCAAAACTGTGTTCTGGTTCAGCCAGAAACAGAGTTCAAACTGGAGAAAGAGTGATGAACCTGAAGATTTGACTTTAGACTCGGACTACTCAGGACGGGTGAAGCAGGAGTTCTCATACAGCCCTTTAACACTCACAATATCAGACCTGAGAGAGAGAGACTCTGGAGAATATCAGCTCATGTTCATCATGAAGGATGGAGTTAAACATCTCAGCTCAACTGTCAATCTAACAGTCACAGGTGAAACTGAGTCGAGATTCTGGTCACTTCAGAGTTTTCCATTTGTCATGTGATGAAGTATTACTTATTTTTTACTTTAATTCAGAGCTGCAAGTGAGAATGAATCCTACAGGCTCGACAGATCAGAGAGTGAAACTGACCTGTGATTCTTCCTGCACCCCTGGAGATTGGTACTGGATGAAGGATGGAAAGTATTACACATATACAGAGTCTCGCGACATGCTTGTGTCACTCAGCACTGATGCTGGCAGATATTCCTGTTATCTTGATTGGGACCGTAAACATCCCTCCTCCTCTGTGTGTGAGTGTCAAATAATACACTCAATGATGCTACTGTTTAAACATGTTTTAAAGTAAGTGTGAGTTTTACATGTTAATCTGTGTCTCTTTCAGGTATTTCTAAGAGTGGCTGCTGGGATGTGTCTTACTCCTCTAGAAGAGTCTGTGTTTTGATGGGCTCAACAGTAGATATTTCCAGCACATACTCGCATCCCTCTGGTTATACTGTAAATAAAACATTCTGGCATTACGGTGAGCCTGGTGACATGGATCTGCGTGAGAAGCATCAGTTCGCTGGTCGTGTGGAGTATGAGGGAAACACACTGAGAATCAAAGAGCTCAAGATGAACGACTCTGGAGAATATAAATTCAGGATCATCACTGACAGGACAGAAGGAAAATACTCTGGATCACCTGGAGTCATTCTTACTGTCACAGGTAACTGATCATGATGGATTTGATAACATTTTAATTAGAAGATTCACAGAAAATTACTGCCATCAAGAATACTACTACATTTTATAGAGATTTTGTTTTCCATGTCAACATCAATGTTAGCTAGGCCCAACTCCAAGTGCTTCAACTCTGTTTTTCAGATACGCAGGTGATAAGAAGCCCAAACATTATATCAGAGGGACAGGAAGTGATATTAAGCTGTTCAACTAAATGCACTCTGAACGACAAACATACTTACATCTGGTACAAGAACGGACGGCAGGTAACAGATGGATTTACTAAAGCCAACAAGCTGTACCTGAACTCAGTCAGCAATGAAGCGCTTCAAAAGTATTCCTGTGCTGTAGAAGGTGACACATCTCTCACGATACATGTGCTTTAGTCTGAAATGAGTGCAGAAGTCTGAGTGTTTCTTATATAAGTAATTTCTGCTTACAGACCGAGAGAAGAGCACAGCACTACGAAACACTGCAGTCGTACTGTGTGTGTTTTTGACTCTTGCGTTCATAGGAGTCATGTGGTATAGGTCAGTCAATTTTGTTTTAAGTTGAAGGATTTTGAAAAAAACTAAAACCTAAAATTATGAGCTAAAGTAAATAGATCAGATTCTGTACTATTTTGTCACAAATGAAATTAAATCTGTTTAAAATGTAGACTCAAATTGTAAAATAATTTAATGCAATTTGATAACATATAAATATAATTATAATTAATTATAAAATAATTAATTATATATATAATTATAAATATAATTGGTAACACTTTCTATAAAGTATTTATAATTAATTACTGTATAAGGGTATTCCTAATGGGTAATAATATATGCATTATAACAACCTTATAATATGTTGTATCATCTTATAAATAATCATAACAGCAGGTACAATACATTATAATACTTATCTATGTGTGGTTGTAACTTTTAAGAGTACAATGCAGTAGAACACCTGATGAAGACTGCATTTATAATGCATCATAGGGTATTCTTAATGCATTATAATACACACATAATCTAAAACTATTGAGTATGATAATTTATAACACACAATGGACGTAATTGTATCCACTTAAGTTATAATGGATTATATATCCCATATTTTACTTTCCTAAGTCTCATGTCTTGACATTGTTTACTTAGATCTGCACAGTATCACACTTCATCTGGTCTTTCACTTTTTGGTAAAGTGACAAAAACTAAGTTTTCTTTTAAACATCTAAAAAGCTTTATAATGTGGTCATAATATTTCAAAGTTAAGTCTTCTTTTAAACAGCCATAGGATATCATGAAGTGGTTATAAGTCATTTCCCATAACCACTTCATGGTATCGTAAGGCTGTTTAAAAGAAGACTTAACTTGTATTATTACTTAACTTAAAGCAGACAAAGAACACTTATAAATATTATGACCACACTATAAAACTTTTTAGATGTTTAAAATAAGACTTTGTTTTTGTCACTTTACTTTAAATATCACTCATAAGATGAAGTGTGATACTTTGCAGATCTAAGTAAACAATGTCAAGATATGAGACTTGAGAAAGTAAAAGACATGAAACTATGGGATTTATAACATACGATTATAATCATTGTGTGTTGTAAATTATGATTATCATACCTGTAGTAGCTTTTTCCAGTTTAACCTTTGTTCCTTATGGCTACTACTGTTGGCTGAGCTGGATATAGCTTGACGCGTGCAGTTGTAAAGATGAGTAGTAGAAGTTGATACAGTCGGTCCAATAACCATTTATTATTGATGTAGATAGAATGTTACATAAACTTGAGGTAAATAAAACAAACAATTCAACTAAAGCAGTCTCTTATATGGTAGCAAACGGCTTGTCACGTCATGGAACCATACAGCACACCATCCTTTAGGTGGCGGTAGATAGACCTGTGGCCATATATATCACTCACTCATTCATACACACTATTCACAAGAAAGAAACATGAAATCAACTCAAAGCTCAATTTGGCTCCTACAATACCCTTGATAGTTATAACCACAAATAGGTAGCCTAAGTATTATTACTGTTGTTACAATTATTTATGAAATGATTCAACACATAATAAGGATGTTTCTAAGGCAATTATGTGTGTATTATAATGCATTACGACCCTTATGATGCATTATAAATGTCATGTTTGGGGTTGAGGAGATGAGGCAAGGACTTAAATGCAGGAGTTGAAATGCTTTTAAGTAAACATAACAAAACAACAGAAATTACCCTGGGGGGAAATATAAATTGACTCACCTAGATCACAGGAAAAACACACAAGGGTAACATACCAGGGGCCTAATTTATAAAACTGTGCGTAGGATCCTTACCAAAAGTGTACGTGCGCCCGAAAGCCAAAAATGGCGTGCGCAAAAAATATTCAGACTTATAAAACCGTGCGTACGCCAGAACCTGTGCAGGATTCACTTTATAAATCGCACTCAGCGGAAGATTGTGCGCACATGTGTCTCCTCCCCGAAATAACCATATATGGAGCTTACAACGCCTAGTTTTACTATGCATATCCTCATCTGCATATCATTTGCATATTATTATTCATCCACGTGATAACATGTTTAACGGTACAAGACATTAGGAAAATATGAAATACGGATGTGCCGTCACATTACATTAATAAAAATGATTTAGTAGCCTATCCTTGCCTTGTTTTTGAATAAATAAATCAAATAGTGTAAAATACATTTCAGAGAAAGTTTTTCTCAATCTTTTCCACTGGCCAAATAGTATTTTTAATTGATTTATATTTTAAATGGAAACAGATAGACCTTGTTGTGCATTATATTTGCACAATCTGCTATTATCATGATAAGCAATTATCTCTGTATGTTAAAACATTAAAACACAGCATGCCAAAGGAAAAGTGTTCAAAAGCATTGCATCCACAACAAATATTTATAGGCTATTTATTGAATATATTTGAAATTTTCAGTAAATGTCATGTAGTTTAAGTGTTTGACTCCATTAATGAGAATGGCATATTTAATCTAAATGTTTATATCAGAAAAATAAAACATAGTTTAAATCATTATTTTATTTAAACTGTTATTGTGAACATGCATGCCACTGTAGCCTATTTATGATTTGGACTCATAATGAAGATTTACAGTTTAACTTCATCTGCCGTTCTGTAAACTATATACACCTGGCTTGACATATCCGCGCGTTCTCATCCTGGCTCAGCAAACGTGCAACGGATTAAGCCAGGATGCACTGATTAAACTAGGTCAAGCCGCGACTGTTCTGTTATCCTGGCTTTCTTAATTCTACTTTTGTGCAATACCCCTCAGGACTGCAAACACAGGGACAATAAATAAGTGAGAGCAAACAAAGCAGGTAATGAGGGAGGACAGGTGGGGCAAATTAATCAATAATCAGGTAACAAGGTGGGAGGGGCAAGAGACGAGAGCACATGGCACAAGGAAACACATGACAAGATGTGCTCACAACAAACAGGACTAGAACACAAGCACAGGGCCAGTAAAACCAATCACCAGCCATGTGCCAACAGCCAACAGCTTCCACGCTCCGAACCGTAGTTGGGAGCGAGCTAGTCTCAACATAATAACTTGGCTCGTGGCAGGTAACTTGCGTCTAGTGGTCCGGGCTAACAGAGCCGAAGCACAAAACAGTGAGGTGAAAACATAATGAAAACACTCAAGCCACGTGTTCACACAAAACATGACAACATGAAAGCACACAGACAGTGTAGAACACAAGATGTGTGCTACACACCACAAGACAAAACACACGCAGACGGAAGAGCGCGCGGCTCGAGCGAACTCGAAACCGTGCGCTCACGTGACAAGACAGAGCGCACGAGAACGAGCGAATGATCAAACCGCGCACTCAGACAAAGACGAGACAAAACCGCGGAGTGTCAGAGCTCTGTCACAAAACCAAGAAATGAACTAGACCGAAGTGACAGAACCCTGACAATAAATGCAGTCTTCATCTAGTGTTATAATGCATTGTACTCTTAAAAGTTATAACCAAAAATAGGTAGCCTAAGTATTTTAATGTATTTTACCTGATTATTCATAAGAAGATATTAAATATTATTTAGTAAGGCATTATGCATGTATTATTATATAATGCATTGAGACTACCCCTGTAATACATTATAATGCAGGCTTCAAAGACAGTGTTACCATATAATATTTTAATATAATTTGTAATTTAAAAAAAAATGAATTTGGACCCCACTGTGTAGGCTATTTTATAAATGGTTGTGTTTCTTTAAGGTGGAGAAGGCGTGCCTTGACTAAACCCCACAGGGTTAAAAAGGAGGAGGTGCTGGTGAGAATGGATGACACTAAATTTAGTTTTACGCACATTTATTTAAAAAAGTTAACTTTTCTTATTTATTATTGTGTTTCCCTCACCAGTATGACTCGGTGCATAACACTGCATCCTCTGACCTCACGCAGAAAGCAGATGCCGACAATCAAGACATTCATTATTCCAGCATTAGTTTTAAAACAAAAGATGCATCTTCAATCCCTACAGCCTTATGTGAAACAGACACCACAGAAACAGAGGATGTCCAATATTCCACAGTCATGTTTAAATAACACACTGTTACCCTAGTGAGCTAATCATATTATTGCATTTGGGATATATAACTTGCGTAATTCACTGTTGTCCACACCCCAGCAACTGATTCCTCCTTTGTATTCTCATGTATCACTCCACACTCTCTCTCTAATCGCATAATAAAATAATTACAGCTTAAATCAATTTTTCATGTCAATTTATTTGTTGGTAAGTAGTAGAATAATGTACATAATAGGCAGAATAATGTAGGCCTATATTCAGCTGGTCATCACTTCAGGATGATACCTCTGCTTCATGTAAGAAATCTTTTTGCAATAGTTCGACTGTACATGAGAGATATTATGCCTTTCTTAACCACATGATTGCTCACAAGACTAAATAAAATAAAAATAATTATTTACTGTAATTATTTAGCAGTAATATATAACAAATATAACATGCTTTCTATATATATATATATATATATATATATATATATATATATATATATATATATATATATATATATATATAGCCTATATATATACAGTATATACTACATATACAGGATTAAGCACTAAAGTCCAGGTTACACTGGATTGCCAAATTAGACCAATGATCTGTCACGAGTAGAAACACAACCGGTTGGTTCTGCAAAAAAACTGGTTAATCATATATTTTGAGATCAGAATTTGGCCAGCAAAAGCTTGACTTTAATGCTTTGGGAAGGAAGTCTTGGTGTGTTCTCCTGTACATTTATTAGTCTTTTTAAAATGTAGGAACCATACGAATTGAACAGAAAGGACTGTAAAGGTATCGCTCTCTATGCACCAGTGCCATGTTCTTCAAGAGGTCTGTTATTCCACTGACCGGTGAAAGGTAAGACATAATTTGACAGACCAGAAAATGTGCTCATTTTAAACATTCAATCAGACATTTAAAGCTTCAGTAGGTAACATTTGAAAAAATATATTTTTTACATATTTGTTAAAACTGTCATTATGTCCTGACAGTAGAATATGAGACAGATAATCTGCGAAAAAAGCAAGCTCCTCTGGCTCCTCCCAGTGGTCCTATTGCCATTTGCAGAAATGCACCGCTCCCTTCAGAAACAACCAATCAGAGCCAGGAGGAATGTCTTAGCAGTGTCAATCAAGCTTGTGTACGCGCTGATCACACCCCTCTCTTGCACAGCGCGTACCGTTCAAAATCAAGATTGCTGGTGTGCCGCAGCTGTGCCAATGTTGGACAAACAACCAAAACTGGCACTTTCTCGAGTGGCACCTGCTCATACAACAAAGACGAGTAAACGGAAAAAGACCGATGATGCTAAACAAGCGAAAAAGAAAGAATTAGACAGAGCCGAAATAAAACGAAGGTAAACATCGGAGCGGCTTTTCAGAGGTGGAGGGAGCTAACGTTATCGCGGGTCTCGCGGGCGCGCTCGCTCTAGATTCCGGAGATTTTAACTAATTTGCGGGCATCAGTGAGCCGCTATCAATATGCGGGAGACTCCCGGAACTTCCGGGAGGCTATTTTTTTTGGTGCCTCCTCAGCTCTCTTGGTGCCCTACGCACTGCGCGTGGTGCGAGCGGCGGCACTGAGTGAATGTGCCATAACTATTTATTCGCCGTCATCGGTCCTGCTTACTAGCCTGCGCGTTCACGGAGGAGCTGTGGAGGGAGGGCTGTAGCGCAGCAGAGAGCAAGGGAGAGTGACCTGTAAGTTGTGCTTGTTCAAATTTTCAGGCTAAGTCAACGTTTTCTAAAAAACTCCCTACTGCAGCTTTAAGATCTTGTCTTGTGTTCCCATGTGTTGTGTTTTAGGACTTTTACGGGGGGTTTTTTTCTGTTCTCATTGTTTCTGTGTTATATACTGTATATCTCTGCCTATATTCAGTTCCTGTGTTAGGTTTTTTTTTATCCTTTGTAGTCCTTTTGTTGATTAGTTGTTCCCCTGTTCATTAGTCTTGAATTGTTCCCAGGTGAGTCTTGTTATTTTGTTAACCCATGTGTATTTATATCCATGTGTTTCCCAATGTTCTTTGTTAGGTCTTGTCCAGTGTTGGCTGTTTCATTGATGTGCTCAGTTTTGTTCCTTGTTGCTCTGAGATTTTATTTCTGCTCCGGATTGTTCCGTGTTTTGCTGATAGTTTGAGTTTGTGCCTTATTTTTGTAAATATATAACACACTGCATTTGGATGCGGCACTTTGTTTCTGAGTCTGCTCAACATTACAGAGGGAAGCGCTCCGACATTGTCACAAGTTGGTTGCAATAATAATGAATGCAGGACCTAAACGCAGCAGTTTAACTTTTATTTACACAGAACCCAGAAACCAACAAGGGCGGCGCCGGCAGTTCAGGGAGTCAAAGAGACCTGTTAGCTCGGCTCGGCCACTGTGGCCAGGGACATAGAGCCACCACCCCCCAAAAACAATTATTGGGAGGAGCTATGGGGTTATGAGGCGGACTATTATCGGACTCTGGAATGAGCTCTTGAGCTGGAGCAGACTCTGGAGTGGGTTCAGGGGCTGGAGTGGACTCTGGAGTGGGTTCAGGGGCTGGAGTGGACTCTGGAGTGGGTTCAGGGGCTGGAGTGGACTCTGGAGCGGATTCAGGGACTGTAGTGGACTCTGGACTCTGGTCTGGGGCTGGAGTGGACTCTGGACAGGGGCTGGAGTGGGTTCAGGGACTGGAGTGGGTTCAGGGGCTGGAGTGGACTCTGGACTCTGTTCAGGGGCTGGAGTGGGTTCAGGGGCTGGAGTGGACTCTGGAGTGGGTTCAGGGGCTAGAGTGGACTCTGGAGCGGGTTCAGGGACTGGAGTGGACTCTGGACTCTGTTCAGGGGCTGGAGTGGACTTTGGACTCTGGTTAGGGGCTGTAGCCAAGGTGTGTGTGGCCCAAACACACATAACAGCATACATAAACGGAAAGGACCACCTCTTCGATCCCACCAGGGCAGACAGGAAGGGCAGGCTCTGGAATTTCTCTCACTGGAACGGACTCGGGAACATCTCTCACTGGAACAGACTTAGAATTTTTTTCCACTGGAACGGTGACTGTGGCTGGCACGATGGTTCTCTCTTCGCTCTCGCCGATGGTTAAAGGGGAACCATTGCAGAAGAGTGCCCAGTCCAAGTACTCCCTAAATGTCCCTCGAGCTCCGTCTCCGGAGACTGACACAGACTGGTGTTGTCATAGTGGACGAGATGTTGTAAATCCAGGAACGCCTGTGTGTGTCTCTCTTTGAGGGACTGGTTCCCCTGCGAGAGGAGGATAATTTTCACTGCTGATAGATCCAAAGTTTGGTCAGCTCACAGACATTTCGCGATCCCGCCCCCCTCTCTCTCCCACTTCGCATCCTGTCCACTTAATAGTATCCTATCCCAGTAAAAACGCCTAAATCACACATTGTAAACTAAACTCCAAAACTAATTTTCAAAATACAATAATACATTAACACAATACAGTGTATACACTAACAAGTGTTCTCTTCCAACAGGAACATTTAGTTAATCGTAGCACAATGTCATAAAACACTAGCATCAGATGGAATTACAGAAACTGCATTATTGTATATGTTTCAGGTCTGCCCTTATACAATAGGCAATATATTGTGTTGATCATAATAATTCATTACATTTATATAGCGCTTTTTCTGAGACCTCAAAGCGCTTTACATAGAAGGGGGGAATCTCCTCAACCACCACCAATGTGCAGCATCCACTTGGATGATGCGACAGCAGCCATATTGCGCCAGAACGCCCACCACACACCAGCTTACTGGTGGAGAGAAGACAGTGATGAAGCCAATCAGTATATGGGTATGATTAGGAGGCCATGGTGGAGAGAGGCCAAGGGGCAATTTTGGCCATTTTGGGATTTTTAATGACCACGGAGAGTCAGGACCTCGGTTTAGCGTCTCATCCGAAGGACGGTGCTCTTTGGCAGTATACTGGGGCGTTTGGACCCACACCACAGGGTGAGCGCTCCCTGCTGGCCTCACTAACACCTCTACCAGCAGCAACCTGGATTTCCCAGGAGTCTCCCATCCAGGTACTAACCAGGCTCAGCCCTGCTTAGCTTCAGTGGGCAACCGGTCTTGGGCTAAAGGGTGATATGGCTGCTGGCTAATCATAGATTGTGTTTTGCATTGCAATTTCTTTTGAAGTCTCTCTACATTTTTGTTTTGTTTGGGTTTAGTAAATGTGTGCATTTTGTTTCTTTTGCTGCAGAAATTCAATACAAAAACGACCCTGAATGATCCTTCTCAGAGTTGGTTTTTAGAATGTACGGTTTATGAAAAAAAGAAGACAGAGACAGAATTGCTGCAGTAAAGGCTGGGCATTTCTGCAAGATAACAAAAATATGCAATATAGCTGCCATTTACAGTATTACTGTATTTGAAAATACAAAAAGATACGAATAGAAAAAGCCATCTTCTATTCTGCCCGGTCTCCTGCATTTGACCACATGTAATCCACATCACACCCGATATTTTCTCTGGCAAGGCATCTTGGGAAGAATATTTTTGCATGCCTTATCCACCCCTGGCAATGTTCAGCTCTGTGATGTCTTGGTATGCAGCTTCCATTGCATCCAGGAGGGACATTTGGTCCTGTGGATAATGGTAAAAAACCTTCCATCTCTAGGCTGAGAAAAACTCCTTAATGGGGTTGAGGAAAGGGGAGTTAGGGGCAAGGAAAAGAGACATCATCCTCTGATGGGCTTCAAACCAGGCCGTGACTGCACGGGAATGGTGGAATGCCATATTGTCCTATATTTGCATAACTTCAATCAGCTGTTTCTCTGTAGCAATGGAATAAAATACAGGGGATATATTTGTGTTTCAGTTCACAATATTAGTAACAGCTGTTCAGTTTGACTTTAGCCTTTAAGTTAGGTTTAGAACATGATCTGTTCTGAAAAACAGTGTGAAAACATTTGTAAATTTGGCAGTACACTTGGTTGAGCTAGTATGTAAAAGAAGTTCAAGCATTTTAAATTTGTGTTAACTATATGCATTTTGTGTCAAATAGAAAACAAGAAATGTGTAAATTGTATAGTCTACACAGACGGATGTTGTGCTAACTGTGTTAAGAGTTTAGAAAAATTGTAAAAAGTGTTGAAAAAATTGTCATAGCAATCGTTAAAAAAAAAAACTGTAATACACAATGCCACCTGAAATATAAATATGATACAAATTATTTATTGTAACAGACAGATGGTTATTATTACCATCCATTGTATGATAAATAGAGGTCTCCCCGATATTGCAGATTTATGTTGCAGACTGGATAAAAGGGACAGACATGTGGACTCTGTGGAAAGGCTGATGGAGAGATCAGACAGGAGTATCGCACACCCAGTGGATACCTGACCAAGTGCTCAGTCAGCTTTGCTCACTCACGGGTGCTTCCTGCTGAGAGCTGCCGTGATGCCAGCCGTAAGTGTTTTACTGCTTATTCTGTGACAACAATTTACTCCAATAAAATGCTTTTATTGTAAACCATCTTCCCCAGAGTGTCACATGAAGCATGGAAATGTGGAACTGGAGAAGCAGAGGTCAAATAGGCAAGAATCCAAATGCTACTCTGTTGAGCCTGTGTTGCGTTGCCTGCCTGGCTGTCTGCCAATTAGGACTGCCATATCACTGTTGTATACTACTGCCTGTCTTCTAGTAAGACAATCCACCAAATTTTCATACAGTATTTCAGGGATTTTTTTCAGTAGCTAGTTTCATGTGATGCTTTTGTTTCAGACCTCAAATCCAACCTTTCTGCAAATTTGAGCAGCATTGGGAAGACTGAAGATCTGAGAGAAACTGCAGAATTCCACATGGCCTGTTACTGTACAGAGGAGTGTGTTTAACTGCTGAAGCAAAATTGCAACGTTTAAAAAAAACTGTTAAATAAATAAAATATATTCATAAGCTAAATATTGGCTAAAGATCTAAAACATGTATCTCAATTGCTAGTTTGGCAGGTAAATTTGTACCCCCCCCCCCATTTTAATAAACATTGTTTTTAGTAACAATTGTGATATTTCTTTTCATATAACAATATCTGACATGCATCTATGCAATCATACACATAACTGCATGTGTTAACATGAAATAACAATGAAGAATATTTTACATTAAGATTAATAAATGCTGTGAAGGTTATTGTTCATTGTTAAATGCAATACCTAATGCATTAACTAATGTTAACCTAATGTGCTCAATTGTAAAGTGTTGTAAATATTGCTCTGCAATGCATAAAAGACACTGCCAAAACACCACACATTTTTGACTTTGCGTTATTTATTTATTTTTCTCTGAAGCATAGCTATAAGCAAATCTATGAAACTGTACATCTTGGTATCATGTGTACTAAACACTACACCATGGGTCCCACAACTGTTCTTTTAATACTTTTGCTCAGGTACAAATAACATATAATAGTTATATAATGTCTACAGAAGTTCACTTTTGATGTTTTGTGAATTCTTATTAAATATTGCCATATGCATAAATAGATGACAACCATATGTGATTTGGATGGCTATCAATATTAGAATCAATGACCATGACTTGATTTGTTTGCTCTGTTCCAAGTCAAAATTGCATGATGCAAATGACATGACATTGCCCTTTCACCTATTCTGAAAGTATCTATTCATGGCTTCCTTTGATTGATGTACTACTAAAAATGTTAAGTTTGTTATATTGCATTGTTATATTTAAGAAAAAGTGAAAGAATTCCAAACATGTTATGTATTACATCCAAGTATAAATAATTAAATATATAATGACAATAAGCATTTCACTGTGGACTTTGGCCTATGAATGAGAGGCCAGGGTAACCTAAACTCTAATTGATATCTACTTATCAATCATCTCACCAGCCAAAGCATTTGTTAATCATTATTTTAGAATTAACATTTGGTCAGCAAAAATAAAAACTATAAAAGTCTGTTATTTTCTTAAAATCTTCACAAACCACCAGCCATGAGAGCTGTTGTGCTTGCCTTGACTCTGGCCTTTGTGGGTAAGAAATTTCATTGTTAGAAAAACCATTTTAGATGCAAAAACTTTATTTTTAGAGTTTTGTCTCATTGTCTATATTGTTTCTTTTAGCGAGTCAACAGATTAACCTTGGTAAGTGTTCATTTAAAAGTAAAATTTTCTTTTAAGTGACAAATTCATTGTACAATATATATAATATAAAGACTAAAATATATATAATTATGTTTCAGTTCCTGAATTTGCCCCTGGTAAGACCTATGTGTACAAGTATGAGGGTCTGCTCTTGGGTGGTCTTCCTCAAGAAGGTCTGGCCAGAGCAGGAATCAAAGTCAGCAGCAAGGTTCACCTTAGTGCCGTGACAGGGAACACCTTCCTGATGAAGGTAATGACTATTAAAAAATTATATACAATTTCAAGGTAAAACACAACAACAACAAAAAAGTCCCAGCCCCCACTGTTACAAGCAATGTTACAAACAATTTAAAGTGAAATGTTCCTTTTCAGCTCATGGATCCTCAACTCTACGAGTATGCTGGCTTTTGGCCCAAGGATCCATTTGTTCCTGCCACTAAGCTCACCTCAGCTCTGGCTACTCAGCTTCAGATTCCCATCAAGTTTGAGTATGCTAATGGTGTAGTTGGAAAGGTATTCGCCCCTGCAGAAGTCTCCCCTACAGTACTGAACCTGCACAGAGGAATCCTCAACATCCTTCAGCTCAACCTCAAGAAGAACCAGAACATCTATGAGCTGCAAGAGGTAAAAAAAGTGATCCTAGTATGTTTTTGATCAATTTTGAGATCTGCAATCTAATTTTTTTGCTTGTCGTCAAGGCTGGAGTTCAGGGAGTGTGCAGGACCCACTACGTCATCAGTGAAGATCCAAAGGCCAACAACATTACTATCACCAAGTCTAAGGATCTGAACCACTGCCAAGACAGAATTATAAGGCACACTGGCTTGGCATACACTGAGAAGTGTGCTGAATGCACAGAGGTAATGAAAAAGACAACACAGAATTGAGAAATGTACCTATAATATTGTTATCTATTGATAATGCTAAATTGTTTAGCTTTTAGTCCATATATGTTGGCTTTGAGGCAATCTATATACTAGTGTACTCCTAAATATTTACAAAATTAACTTCAAGCAGCTATGTGCTTAAATATGTAAAGTCTTTCTCTTCTGAGAAAATGGACCAAAAATGTTACCTTGCACTCACAAAACATTCTCTAGAGTGAAAAAAGGACACATACTGTACCTGTCTCTCAACAGAGGGTCAAGAGTCTGATTGAAACGGCATCTTACAACTACATCGTGAAACCATCTGCCGCCGGTGTACTGATCTCTGAAGCAACAGTTGAGGAAGTGCATCAGTTTTCACCCTTCAATGAGATCCATGGTGCTGTCCAGATGGAAGCAAAGTATGATTGATCCTCTGCAAGATTTCTCTTAAAAATATGAAGTAATACTTCACATATTTCAATATTTTTCAAAAAGTGAAGGTACAGAAATATATATATATATATATATTTTGTTACAGACAAACCTTGGCATTTGAAGAGATTCAGAAAACCCCTGTTGTTCCAAGCAACACTGATTACTTGGCTCGTGGATCCCTGCAGTATGAGTTTGCAACTGAGATTCTTCAGACCCCCATTCAACTCATTAAGATCAGTGATGCACAAGCGCAGGTAAAGGTGTAGATTAATTTACCTTTATTGCATCAAAGCTCTAAATTATAACAAAATACACCCACAATGAACTGTCAAGACTTGATGCATGAACATTGCCTTTACTCTAACTAGATTGTCGAGGTCCTGAAGCATGTGGTTGAAAATAATGTGGCCATGGTCCATGATGATGCTCCACTAAGGTTTGTTGAGCTCGTCCAGCTCCTGCGTGCTGCCACCTTGGAGAATATTGAGGCCATCTGGGCTCAGTTCAAGGACAAACCAGTTTACAGGTACAATATTTGAGCAATATGTTCATCGGAATATAGTTCAAAGACAATTTTTATTATGAATATATTTTAAAACCATGAATCTGTTAGGCGCTGGCTTCTGGATGCTCTTCCTGCTGTTGGCACACCAGTCATTGTAAAATTCATCAAGGAGAAGTTCCTGGCTGGTGAAATTACCATTCCTGAGTTCATTCAGGCTGTTGTGGTTGCTCTGCAAATGGTCACTGCTGATTTGGAGACCATCCAATTGACAGCTGTGGGTAAATCTTACTATACTCAAAGTGCTGTTCTTCAAATCGTACCTAAATCAAATTAATCACTTCTGTATGTTGCTGAATAGAGTTTGGCTACGCACGAGAAAATCGCCACAATCCCAGCTCTGCGTGAAGTCGTCATGCTTGGATATGGTTCCATGATTTCCAAACACTGCGTTGCAGTTCCCAATTGCCCCTCCGAGCTCCTCAGGGTAAAGACATCAAGCCGTCCATAAATTTCTGCATTGGACATAATATAATATTTTTATATTTGTCTAATTTTGCGTGCCTCAACCCATCAGCCCATCCACGATATTGCTGCAGAGGCCATTTCCAAGAATGACATTCCTGAAATCACTTTGGCTCTGAAAGTTATGGGCAATGCAGGTCACCCTGCTAGTCTTAAAACCATCATGAAGCTCCTTCCTGTACTAAAAAATACAGCTGCTGCTGTGCCCATTAGAGTCCAGGTTGATGCCCTTTTGGCCCTGAGGAACATTGCCAAGAAAGAGCACAAACTGGTAAGTGCCAGACATTGTAGGAATGAACTGCTGTAAAAGATGATTGTGATGATTGTGTATATTTTCTTCCAATAATATACTAATCTCATTTCCTGCTTCAGGTTCAGCCAGTGGCCCTGCAGCTTGTATTGGACAGGGCTCTCCACCCTGAAGTGCGTATGGTTGCTTGTATTGTGTTGTTTGAGTCCAAGCCCTCAGTGGCTCTCGTCTCCAATCTTGCTGGTGCCTTGAAGACTGAGACTAACATGCAGGTTGCAAGCTTTGCCTATTCCCACATCAAGTCCTTGACCAAAATCACTGCACCTGATATGGCAGCTGTGTAAGAATAACAAATCATTTTTCATATATTTTAATTTATCACACCATTTGACCACAAGCTACAAGTAATCATGGTTGTCTATTTCAGTGCGGGTGCAGCTAATGTTGCCATCAAGCTCATGAGTCGCAAACTGGACAGGCTTAGCTTCCGTTTCAGCAGAGCCATTCAGCGGGACTTCTATCATAGTGAGTCTAGCCATTTTTATAAGAGAGCTTAAAAACAAACGGTGTCTTGGGTGTTTCTTAAAATGTGTCAACAATTATTCTGACACATTAAATGTATTCTTACCTCTGTCCCGGTGCAGCTCCTCTTATGATTGGAGCTGCTGGTAGTGCCTACATGATCAATGATGCCGCCACTATCCTGCCAAGAGCTGTTGTAGCTAAAGCACGTGCTTACCTGGCTGGAGCTGCTGCTGATGTTCTTGAGGTGGGACAACCAAGACAACTTCTTCTTTTTATAAATCTGATTCATGGTTGTAAAATGTTTTCAGTCTTCACTCAGTTGATTCTCTCAAACAGATTGGTGTGAGAACTGAAGGAATCCAGGAGGCTCTTCTGAAATCTCCTGCTGCAGATGAAAGTGTTGACCGTATCACAAAGATAAAGCGCACCCTGAGAGCCGTAAGTTATTTGTATTTTATTGTATGCTATTATACTTAAGACGGGACATATGTATATATATATATATATATATATATATATATATATATAAACGTGATTTCTGTTGTTTACATTTTCAGCTCATAAACTGGAAGGCTCTGCCAACCAATCAGCCATTGGCTTCAGCATATGTTAAAGTGTTTGGACAGGAATTGGCTTTCGCCAGTATTGACAGGACCATCATTGAACAAGCAATACCGGTATTGGGTTCAAGTTCATGTATCCTGTTTTGACGTATTATTTGACACATTTCCGTAATTATTGTTAGATTTATTTTGCCTTTTCATAAAATCCCCAGCTTGCCACTGGACCCAAACCACGTGAACTGTTGAAGGTTGCCCTTAAAGCTTTGCAGGAAGGAATTGTATGGCAGCGTGCCAAACCCCTACTTGTAGCTGAAGTGCGTCGTATCTTTCCAACAGCAGTTGGTGTGCCCATGGAGCTCAGTTTGTACTCAGCTGTTGTTGCAGCTGCAAGTCTCAATGGTAAAAGAAATTCTCTCTTCATATTTTTAGTATTCTTTCCTTTGAAATGAGATCACTTCTTGGTTTTATATTCCTTTGTTCATCCTTCTAGTTAAAGCCACCATAACACCTCCTCTCCCTGAGGAGATTGAGACTATGACTCTTGAGCAGCTCAAGAAGACTGATGTTCAACTCCAAGCTGAAGCTAGACCAAGGTACACTTTTAAAAACACATGAAGCTAAGAAGTAACATATACAACAATGCCTTTAAAAATATAACCTCCCTTATTCTTGTTTCAGTATTGCGTTGCAGAAATTTGCTGTAATGGGAGTGAACACTGCCTTGATCCAAGCTGCTGTTATGGCAAAAGGAGAAATCCGTATAATTGCCCCTGGAAAAGTGTCCGCAAGAGCAGACATTCTCAAGGGCAACTACAAGGTGGAGGTTCTGCCTGTTGATCTTCCTGAACACATTGCTGATATGAGGTATTGAAATCTTAGTCTTGTTTAATGAATGTTTAATGTGTACATTTTTTTTAATGAAATTCCCCAAAAAAGGAACAACATTTTCTTCCAACTTTTTCTTGTTCTGACAGCTTTGAGACTCTTGCTGTGGCAAGAAACATTGAAGATCCTACTGCTGAGAGAATTGTTCCATTGGTACCTGAGTCCCTGCAAAACTACCAGACATCTGTAAGCAACACATGAATATGTGGAGGCATGCTTTAAAATCAAAGAGGCGAGATTTGTTGCAGTACTTGTTAATTTTCTGTTTCAGTCTTCTGAGATCCTTGATCCTGATATGCCAGATGAGACTCGTGCGAGATCTGCTGCTCCATACCACAAGACTCTCTGTCTTGCTGTCCCATATATTGAAATCAAGGGGTGCGTTGAGGTGCACTCTCACAATGCTGCTTTTATCAGAAATTCTCCTCTCTTCAACATAATTGGACAGCACTCAGCCCGTGCTGCACTGGCAAGAGGTATTTTCAAAACAAAATTACTTTAGTAAGCTTGATGTATATTCACATAAAATTGTAATTCATAATTGTCATTTTGGCTTTAGCTGAAGGTCCTGCAGTTGAAAGACTGGAGCTTGAAGTCCAGGTTGGTCCTAGAGCTGCTCAGAGGCTCCTTAAGCAAATCAGCCTCATTGATGAGGAGACTCCAGAAGGAAAGGCCTTCCTGTTGAAACTGAGGGAAATCCTGGAGACTGAACACAAAAATGCGACCAGCTCTTCTGAAAGCAGCAGTAGCAGCCGCAGGAGCCGCAGGAGCCGCAGGAGCAGCAGCAGCAGAAGCAGCAGCAGTTCAAGCTCATCCATGTCCAACTCTCGCATGAGTAAGGTGAGGACGTGGGATCTTGTTTGATGGCTTGGTACCTAACATTTATATAATCAATCTCTCATATTTTGATTCATTCTCATTTCTTTCTTATGGGTTTTCAGACTGCCAATCACATGGAGCCCTTCAAGAAATTCCACAAAGATCAGGTAATTACTAAGGAATACTTTTTGCTCATTGCTTTCTAAAGGTTTTATATTAACATGTTCTTGTATATCTCTATTTGGAGAGATTGAGTTCCATCCAGTACAGTTAGTACTATACAAAAACTTTGCTTGCAGTTCATGGCACACCATGGTGCCTCAAAGGCAGTAAGCAGTGGAAGCACCGCATCTAGCTTTGAGACTCTCCAGAAACAGGTGAATCAATTTCTGTGATTTGATTTGTCTATAACAAAACCTACAAAGGAATTTCACACATCTTGAATGAATTGCTTAAATGCTTGTTCATTCTTTCAGGCTAAATATCTTGGGGATGCTGTTCCACCTGTTTTTGCTGCCATTGCCCGTGTTGTTAGAGTGGACCACAAGTTCTTGGGTTACCAGCTTGCTGCTTTCTTTGACAAACCAACAGCAAGAGTGCAGCTCGTTGTTTCTTCCATTGCTGAGAATGACAACTGGAAGTTGTGTGCTGATGGTGTCCTGTTGAGCAAGCACAAAGTCACTGTAAGATCGGAGCTGAGGCTGAAGTTCGCCAAAATGTCACAATTGTCTAATTCTGTCCTTGGTTTTCTACTGGTCTGAATTGTACTTACATTTTCTTCTTCAGAGCAAGGTTGCTTGGGGTGCAGAGTGTCAACAATATGCAGTCACTACTAAAGCTGAGGCTGGAATACTTGGAGAATTCCCTGCTGTCCGTCTAGAGTGGGAATTTGAAAGGCTTCCAGTTATTGCCATCACCTATGCCAAAAAGTAAACACAATGATCATGAACTGTTTTGTTGTAACTGTAGAAATGTTATGTTTTGAATACTTTTTCCTTATGTATCACTTTTCAAACAGGCTGTCTAAACACATCCCTATGGCAGCTTTGCAGGCAGGATTCAGGTTTGAAAGAGCCACGAACAGCGAGAAAGAGATTGAACTGACTGTGGCCTTGTCAACTAAGAGGACCTTGAATGTCATTGCTAGGATTCCAGAGGTGAGTGGCCAGTAATATTTAAACTATGACTCACTCAGAGATAAAAGAAAGAAAAGGCAAGTACTGTAACTTTTTTTCTGCACTAGACGACTCTGTCAAGGATGGCTATTCCACTCCCTATC
Source organism: Phoxinus phoxinus (assembly GCF_949152265.1). Lineage (NCBI taxonomy): Eukaryota > Metazoa > Chordata > Actinopteri > Cypriniformes > Leuciscidae > Phoxinus > Phoxinus phoxinus. The sequence goes on from NC_136895.1 coordinate 12,721,922, forward strand.
ACTGTTCCCATCAATCCAGATGGAACTCTTTCTATTCATATTGATCAGGACAGTCTGTTCAGAGCCCAGAACTATATCTATGATTACACCACAGGTACAAATCAGTTATATGACATACAGGAATTAAATGAAATATAATCAGAAACCACACAGTTGCTTGATTTTTATTTTATTTTTACTTTTTAGCTCAGTGCAGCATGATGCAGGACACAATCACCACCTTCAACAACAGGAAGTACAAGGTGGAAATGCCCATTTCCTGCAACCAAGTCGTAGCCCAGGATTGTACACCTGAGTTGAAATTCGTTGTTCTGTTGAAGAAGGATGAACAGTCTGAAAAAAAACGCCTGAACGTTAAACTTGCTGATATGTAAGTTCACTTTGTTGTGAACCATCCATTTAATCTGCAGGTTTATTTACTGTGATTATAATTTTACTACCACTGTACTGAGTTGATCACCTGTCTTTAACAGTGATGTAGAGTTGTATTCTTTGGGCACCGATGCAAAGGTTAAAGTTAATGGAATGGAAGTTCCTATCAGCAGTCTTCCCTATCAGCATCCCTCAGGTAGGTTCTTAGGTCCACGAGGTCTCTTCGACTTAATTCACATAACATGTTTAGCTAATATAAATTAAAATGCACTTCTGGTTTAGGCTCCATCCAGATCAGGAAGCAGGCTGATGGTTTGTCACTTTATGCTCCTAGTCATGGGCTTCAGGAAGTCTACTTTGCCAGTGGTCAATGGAAGGTGACTGCAAATTAAAGAGTATTTATCAGCTACTGAAGTTCCGCAGCAAAAACGCATCATCTAGAGTTCGATTAATTCCTGAAATACATTTTCATTTATAGATTCAAGTTGCAGACTGGATGAAGGGACAGACATGTGGCCTCTGTGGAAAGGCTGATGGAGAGATCAAACAGGAGTACACTACGCCCAGTGGATACCTGACCAAGAGCTCAGTCAGCTTTGCTCACTCATGGGTGCTTCCTGCTGAGAGCTGCCGTGATGCCAGCCGTAAGATTTGTCTGATGCTGTGTATTACAACAATATCATGTTTGAAAGATGTTTTAAAAATATATAATTGTTTCCTATTATTTGTTATATATTATATTCACATGATATATTATATTAATATATTTATCAGAATGCCACTTGAAACTTGAATCTGTGAAGTTGGAGAAGCAAGTGATTTTGAAGGGACAGGAATCTAAATGCTACTCTGTTGAGCCTGTGCTGCGCTGTCTGTCAGGCTGTACACCAATCAGAACCATCCCTGTCACTATTGGATTCCACTGCCTGTCCACTGGTAAGTGATTGTATTACTTGTATGAAGATTGATATGACCCAATCCAGGAATTCTCATATGGTTTTGCTTGAGAAAGCAGATTTTACATCTTAAAATCAAACACTGACATTAAATAATATTACCATGAACTACATAGGCCGAACAATATACAAGTGATTAACGTAACATTGTCTGAATGGAAAAATATAACATTTTGGTTTCTAAATGTCACTTACATTTTCATATCCTGTTACAGACTCCAACCTCAACCTGTTGGATGGAATCTATGAGAAGAGTGTAGACGTGAGAGAGACTACATATGCTCATCTGGCCTGTCGCTGCACTGAGCAGTGTGCTTAAACCCAATTCGCAAAGCAGAACTTAATTTCTCAACATTTTTTGAAGCTACTGTAAATTAATGCCTTAATTTCAATAAATCTGAATGAGCATTCTCAAAATTTGTCCGCTGACTATTTTTTTCCTTTATTTAACAACTGGAGCACTACTTCCTATTGTTGTCTACTTCTGCTGTAACAGCCATAGGTACTGGGTGTAGGGTTTGATACAACCAAATGTTTTTTCAATGACAGATAGTTATGATATTATAAGATGAATGAAAATAAAACATAAGCCTGACAATGCAGCTCTAGGCAGGACAAGGGCACACAGTGAAATGACTGTTGGCCAACTAAAGGGAAGATTTAAGTGTTTGAATAGTCTGAGGGTTGCACTTGCACCTGACAGGACATTGTTGCATGTGCTGTATTACACAACATTGCCAGCATCAGGCTCTGGCTCTCCATTTGTGGTGGGCTCTGGCTTCATGTCCATGCAGCGGGTGATGGCTGGCTGGGCTTTGGGTCCAGAGTGGGGCAGGGAATGTCATCCGCTGGGCAGATGGTAAACATTGATCCATTGTTTACCAGCAGCACCCACTGCTCAATCCTCTCAAATACTGTTCCTTGGGAGACGTGCCTTAGTTCACATGCAAAACAAAGAAGTGATGAGTCGTTCATGAACGATCCATTAATTGCGTCTGTCGCGTGACAAATTATTTTCCCTGTGAATTATTTTTGGACTGCATTATAATGATTTCCTAATTCAGAATATGATCACGATTGCGTAGGTGGATGTGTTCGGGGAATTTGCCAGTTAAAAGTACAACATTTAAAGCCCCTTAAATGAACGAAATGACTCGAAAAAAGATTTGTTCATTTTGATGAACGAGATGGAACAAGAAAGTCAGTAAAGTGATCCGAACTTCCCATCACTAAAACAAAGTAGTATCCGAAATCAGAGTTCATGTGAGGAAGAACTTCAACCACAAACCACTTAGGCATGAACACTACCAAGCAGAGGTAACTGAAATAACTCAGGGCTTAAATACATGGGAGAGGTAATCAGTGTGAACAGACACAGGTGTATGGAACTATTCAACAAACAAGGAAACTAAGGGAACACAGGCGTTGCACAGGGAAAACAGAACGTAACCGAATATAGGCCCTACATGTTACACAAACATCATACTGTATTATGCATTAGGTGTTGCTTATAAAAAAAATATGTTGTTGCAAGATGAAGTCATATCTTTCAAAGTTGTATCTTAGCAGATGCTTAACTATTGTGAAAGATCCATCTACAAACAGTTATGAATTTGGAAAGTTATTGGCAAATCTTCATGCTTAAATAATGCTAAATAAAATATTCATATTCATGCTTAGAATAGTTTGACTACTTTAAAATCAGCCAATTAGCATATTTAATATTCTTGAGGGGGGCGTGGTTCAGTGAAGTCTTCGGAGCAAGCCAGGAGACGAGCTCGGAGCAAGTACAGATCACGTTCAGAGTGTTTAACACCTGCTTCTCGATTCAGTAATTCCCGGGAGAGACAGGGTATAAGCTGCTTGAGGATTGAAATGAATGAGAGACTCTGTGAACTCAAGGCTGTTTTGGGAAATCCTGTGCAGAAAGATTGTTGTTACACTGATTTTTGCATCATTTTGCTGTTTATTCACATAAATAATTTGTTCAAACAAAATAATTTGTACAAACAAATGTGACCGGCCTGGTACTTTTTAATATCACTTGATCAAGATAGCACTGACTACGCCACCTTGGGAATTGCACCCAAGGAAATATGAAAGGAACTCAGGTTCGGTGGTGCAATGAAAAGACAGATAATCACAGCGTCTTCCAATAAATAAATATTTTTTAAAAAAAGGAAAAATATTCCACTGGCATCATTTAATCATGGTATAAATCACTGGCAAGTTTATTATAACAATTCTAAGAATATCACAATGTTAAAAGAACATTCCTCTAGACACGCCTGATTCTGACACTGAATCACATCAAACCAAACACCACAAAAGGAAAATACTGTACCGTTCCCACCAAAAAAAAAAAAGAAAAAAAAAGAAAAGAAAAATGAATAACAAAAATAATAGAAACTGCAAGGCTAAAGCTTACCTTAGGGGTGACAAACTAGCTGTAAGAAATTTTGCTCTCAACCACTTGCAAACAAAATAGGAAGAGGTGCTCAACCCTGTGTTTCAAATGTGTTTCACCCAGGTGAATAGCCTCCCCCTCGGCGCGCACAGCCTTGACACAAACCAAAAGAAACAAAAGGAGAAATTAGTGAGTGCGGTACAAATACAAAATCGTCACAACAATCACATCAGACACAAATATGATGATTGAGCAAATCAGTTGGTGCACGGATAACCCGTCCTACCTCGTCGGCATTGAGGACCCCAAAGTACTCAACGGGTGACCGTTAGATGGACACACTACACGCTGCTAGATAATTACACCACACGGCCACTACGGCCCAAATCACACTTGTCAAACCAACTTCAATATTCAGAAATAATAAAATAACCCAAACCATAAAAATGAAAAACAAAACACAGAGACTAATTAAGTTATGAAAACCTGAGAAAAATATCTGTTCACGAAAGACAAAGAAAATAACCTAGAAAAACAGCAGCGTGACCTGAGTTAACCATCATGTGGTACGCGAGTGACACGAGAATCACACATATCACGATGTCAGGATGCACTCGCGAATGTTTCGCTTAAAGCTTTCAATGAGAGCTTGACGCAACTCCCTGGGCACGCCGCCGAGACGGCTCGACTGACACCGGTAACCGGAAGAGAGGCGGGTATGACTAAGGGTGTTTCTCAAAACCAAGAATGCAAAAAACAGACTTGTGTTCTTGGGGAGAACGCTCTTGCTAGTTGTTCTTGGAAGAATGAACTCACAAGGTGACGAGCACACAGAACACTGCTGACAGTTTGAGACGATGTGTTCTTGCTGGTTTTGCGCAATAATACCCCCGCACAGACGCCATCTGCAGTACCCAAAAATAACGAGAATTATTGACTATAACAGCCAGGCTTTATCGCCCAAGCCTACCCTCAGCTCAAGGGATTACTCTACAACTGTACACTACAATGTAATGTATATTCATAACAATAAAGCAACGCCTGTCTCCTTTAATTCTGCTTCTGTTGTTTGTTTTTGTACATCACTAGCCAACGGCGGGAAAAAAACGCCAAGGCAATGGTCTGACTGTGGGGTAAAACGAGTCTGTGAGCAGACTGGCCGGTTGGCTCGCTAGCTAACTTAACACCCGCAGGTGCTTATGGAGATTCTCACTTCAGAAAACGGGATCACTTCCGGGATTTTTAACCGTTCTTGCCAAAATGCAAACTTGTGTATTGGGACAGTACTTGAGCTACAAAAGATGACGTTTCACAAGAACACAAGTACAGACAAGAACACAGATTGAGAAAGGCCCAAAGCCTACCTTCTAGGGCTTCCTGTCTACACACTTAAATACGCCGGCCTAATTACCTCATCCACCCATTCCCATATAATGGTAACAAACGCAAAAAGGGAAAGGAAAATCCCCTACTACTACACAAACAAACAAATAAATAAATATGGGCCAGCATGAATTTGCATGACTTCACAGTAACGTTGAGTAATTTGTAGAATAATGCTCTTTAATCCTGTACATTTCTGGCAACTTCTGATGGCGACTGACACAAAGGTTACACAAGCATTTCATATTCACAGCCCCTTTCACAATGTGAGAGTTAGATCTTATGGGTTATTGACATGTGGTTAGTTTACGTGATGACCACGACCATGCATCAAATTCATTTATTAGCTAATTTTGATCAGTGGCCAATTAATCAGAGCATCCCTAGCTGGCACAGGATTTAAATTTGAGTTACAAATCTGCCATCTTTACTCATAGTGGTTCATTGCGTAAGATGTTGTTATTTAACTAACAGCGCTAGAGCTACAAAAAAGGTGCCATAAGTCGATCATATCATGACAATGCTGATTGGCTGATAGAGCCACCAAAACATGCACAGTCCTAAATATTTCACTAGCAATCAGCCGGAGCTACTGAAAATTACTTTGATTAGGAGTAAAACATTTTAAAATGAACAATTATAAAATATTTCAAGTGAAACTGACATGGTCCTCAAACTAATATTAACTTTAACAAGTGTGGATGACATTAGCCAGGGTGACCTAACCTAAACCTGATAGTCTTATGCCAAATCTGTCTATATTGTGTATTTTGAGAGCAAAAGCTACAAAAAAGCAGAGCAAAGTGTATCAAATGATACTGGGATATCCAATAGAACTGAGCAACCCACAGGACAGTGGATCCCTTTACCTCAGTGACCCTATGAAAACAAAGCAATTTCTGATGGTCTTTTCCAATAAATTAATCCACTCTGTTATGAGTGATCACTGTAGATGGCTAAAAGTTTGGCATTTATAGGCATTAGGCCAATATCAAAACATGGTTCAAATGGAATATAGGCCTACAGCTGCATTCAAAAATGAGTAAAGATAAATGATGAGGTATTAAAATAATACCAGCGATTAATTGCAACATTTATAAAATAATATGTTTTTATCCTTTCCACATTTTACCTTCATAATTTAACAGCGACACAGGGGCTGAGCTGCCTGTACCGCCATGTCACGGGTTGTGTGTGTTTTGATTCATGTTTATATTTCAGTTCTAATTTTTTTCTGTCAGATGGTTAATTAGTTCAGTTCCCTCCCTGTTTGTCTCTATGGTAACTGATCGAGTTAGTTATATTCAGGTGTATCTCATTAATTAGTTCCTGTGTTTGCTGTGTATTTAAAACCTGCGTGTCATTCAGTTCATTGTCAGCTCTACATTGTCACATGTTTGTTCTGCTTGTTTTCCTTTTTCCAGATATTCTGTTTTGTAAAGATTTGAGTTTGTTCTTGTAATTAAAATTACTGCACTTAGACCTTGCTTCATCTTTGCTTAAACCAGCCTGCGACTAAAATGTTGAAAGTTCATATTATTGTAATATATTTTCTATATTTTTCAAAAAGTATTTTTTTGTTTCAGCTTTTGACCAAGCGCATCCAGAATTTTAATTTCAATACATATTTGATAAATATGGGCCATTTTACAGAATTGCTGCAAACTGCTGTCCCACAACCAAAAAAACACATTTCAAGTATTTAAATTTTAAATGCTAACTAAGATCCTTCTACTATCCTATGAATCCCACAAATATATTTAAAATATCAGTGAGCTTAATATATATAAATCATAATTGTATATATATATATACACATATACGAGTTGGGGAACATTTTTAGAGCTGATCGGCCTGATTCTGATCTTCTCTGATGAGTCTTTGCCCAACACCTCTAATAGACAGAGACCTGGAGAGGCCTACAACCCACAGTCTCTCACTATGTCATTTGGTGGAGGATTGGTGATGATCTGGTGGTTCGTCAGTAAGGCTAGAATTGGGCATATATGTATTGGCGAAGGATTTGTAACTCAAGCCACATACAAGATTATCCTGAAAGAAAAATTGCTTCCTTCTACTCTGACAATGTTCCCCACCTCGAAGGACTGGGTTTTTTTTTTTTTTTTGTGCAGGACAATGCTCCAATCCACACAGCTAGGCCAAGCAAGGTGTGTTTGGAGGACCACCAGATCAAGACCCTGTCATGGCCATCACAATCTCCAGACCTGAAACCTACTGAAAACCTCTGAAATGTAAGCAAGAGGGTCACCAGCCATCAAATATAGCCAAGCTGCTTTAATTTCTTCACCAGGAGTGGAATAAAGTCACCCAACAGCAATGTGACCGACTGATAGGGAGCATGCCAAGACGTATGAAAGCTGTGATTGGTAATCAGGCTTATTCCAGCAAATATTTATTTCTGAACTCTTCCTAAGTTAAAACAGTATTGTGTTGTTTAAAAGTGAATATAAACTTGTTTTCTTTGCATTATTCAGGTCTAAAAACAGAACATCTTTTTTCGTTATTTTGACCAGTTGTAATTTTCTTCAAATAAATGTTTTAAATTACTATATTTCCATTTGACCTTTGCAAGAAATGTTGTCAGTAGTTAGTAGAATAAATAAAAAACATACATTTTACTCATACAGATACATAAATAATAAATCCAGAGACACTGCTAATTTTGCAGTGGACTCATAATATTTTCCATAATTACATATACTGTGTACATATGTGTATATATATATATATATAAGAATTAGGCTTAGGCTTAGATAGGCTTAGATCAACCTTCTGGCAAATAAAGACGAATACAAAATTGATGTTGGTCATTGCTCTTGAGGGTGACATGACAGTGCAGGGTAACCTAACCTCTAATTGATATTGATGTTCAGAGGTTGACCCAACAGTCTTTTTTATGTTTAAAGACATCTGTTAATAAATAATTTAAAAATGATTACTGGGTCAGCAGTAAAATAATATAAAAGATCTGATTCTCTGAGAAGCTCTTCACAAACCATCAGCCATGAGAGCTGTTGTGCTTGCCCTGACTGTAGCCCTTGTGGGTAAGTTTTATGTTTTGAACTTAAGAAGTTCCTGTATCTCTTTTCTTAATATATTTATCTTTAAGAAAGTCAATTAGAACCTCTTAAATGTAAAATTAAGTTTTTTTTAAAGCATATTTTCTCATGTGTTTCTTTTAGCATGTCAACAGATCAACCTTGGTAAGTAACAAAATTGTAATTTGGTAATTTGTAAATGGGTACCTACCTTACAACTATTGCATACTTTCTTTAACTCAACCAAATAAATAATCTACCATTTTCAGTTCCTGAGTTTGCCCCTGATAAGACCTACGTGTACAAGTATGAGGGTCTGCTCTTGGGTGGTCTTCCTCAAGAAGGTCTGGCCAGAGCAGGAATAAAAGTCAGCAGCAAGGTTCACCTTAGTGCTGTGTCACAGAACACCTTCATGATGCAGGTAATGACCATTATGAACTGTAAACTTTGTAGGTGTTCAACACTTTGGAAAAACAAAAAATGCGTTAGCAAGCATTGACTGCTAAAAGCAACCATTCCCTTGTTTTAAGAGAAAATATTCCTTTTCAGCTCATGGATCCTCAACTCCACGAGTATGCTGGCATTTGGCCCAAGGATCCATTTGTTCCTGCCACTAAGCTCAACTCAGCTCTTGCTGCTCAGCTTCAGATTCCCATCAAGTTTGAGTATGCTAATGGTGTAGTTGGAAAGGTATTCGCCCCTGCAGAAGTCTCCCCTACAGTACTGAACCTGCACAGAGGAATCCTCAACATCCTTCAGCTCAACCTCAAGAAGACCCAGAACATCTATGAGCTGCAAGAGGTGAGAAAGTGATCCTAGTACACTTGATCCATTTTGAGTTCTGCAATCTAATTTTTTTACTTGTTCTTCAAGGATGGAGTTCAGGGAGTGTGCAGGACCCACTACGTCATCAGTGAAGATCCAAAGGCCAACCACATTATTGTCACCAAGTCTAAGGATCTGAACCACTGTCAGGAGAGAATCATGAAGGACGTCGGTTTGGCGTACACTGAGAGGTGTTCTGAATGCACAAAGGTATAATGAAGAAGACTGGATTTAATTAAAACATTTACTCAATATAATGAAAATGCCATGAATCAAATGCTCAAATACCTTTTTCCCAACAGAGGGTCAAGAGTCTGATTGAAACGGCATCTTACAACTACATCATGAAACCATCTGCCGCCGGTGTACTGATTGCTGAAGCAACAGTTCAGGAAGTGCATCAGTTTTCACCCTTCAATGAGATCCATGGTGCTGCCCAGATGGAAGCAAAGTAAGATTGATCCTCTGTGAGATTTCTCTTTAAAATATGAAGTAACAATATTACTAAGAAATAAATAAAACATTTTTTTCAGTCAAACCTTGACTTTTGTTGAGATGGAGAAGACGCCTGTTGTTCCAAACAAAGCTGATTACTTGGCCCGTGGATCTTTGCAGTATGAGTTTTCAACTGAAATTCTTCAGACCCCCATTCAACTTCTGAAGATCAGTGATGCGCCAGCCCAGGTATAATTCATTACTTAACATCTTTAACAGTCTCCAAGTCAAAGCCTTTGATCCATGAAAACGTTATCTGAGTGTTGCCCTTACTCTTTCTAGATTACTGAGGTCTTAAAGCACCTTGTTGAAAACAATGTGGCTATGGTCCATGATGATGCTCCCCTTAAGTTTCTTGAGCTTATCCAGCTCCTGCGAGCTGCCACCTTGGAGAATATTGAAGCCATATGGGCTCAGTTCAAGGACAAACCAGTTTACAGGTACAATATTTGAGCAATATGTTCATCGGAATATAGTTCAAAGACAAATTTTTTTTTATGAATATATTTTAAAACAATTAATCTGTTAGGCGCTGGCTTCTGGATGCTCTTCCTGCTGTTGGCACACCAGTCATTGTAAAATTCATCAAGGAGAAGTTCCTGGCTGGTGAACTTACCATTCCTGAGTTCATTCAGGCTGTTGTGGTTGCTCTGCAAATGGTCACTGCTGATTTGGAGACCATCCAGTTGACAGCTGTGGGTAAATCTTACTATAATCAAAGTGCTCTTCTTCAAATCTTACCAAAATCAAATGAATCACTTCTGTATGTTGCTGAATAGAGTTTGGCTATGCACGAGAAAATCGCCACAATCCCAGCTCTGCGTGAAGTCGTCATGCTTGGATATGGTTCCATGATTGCCAAACACTGTGTTGCAGTTCCCACTTGCCCCGCCGAGCTCCTCAAGGTAAACATCTCAAGACCTCCATACATTTGGATATACTATAATATTTTATATTTCTAACTGTATGTGCCTCAAACTCCTCAGCCCATCCATGATATTGCCGCAGAGGCCATTTCAAAGAAAGACATTCCTGAAATCACTTTGGCTCTGAAAGTTATGGGCAATGCTGGTCACCCTGCTAGTCTTAAAACCATCATGAAGCACCTACCTGGACTGAGAACTGCAGATACTTCTCTGCCTCTTAGAGTCCAGGTTGATGCCGTCTTGGCCATGAGGAACATTGCCAAGAAAGAGCACAAACTGGTAAGTGCCAGACACTGTTTGAATAAATTACAAAGATTACACACATTGTCTTCCAATAATTTACTAAACTTGTTTCATGCCTCAGGTTCAGCCAGTGGCCCTGCAGCTTGTATTGGACAGGACTCTCCACCCTGAAGTGCGTATGGTTGCTTGTATTGTGTTGTTTGAGTCCCAGCCCTCAGTGGCTCTCGTCTCCAATCTTGCTGGTGCCTTGAAGACTGAGACTAACATGCATGTTGCAAGCTTTGCCTATTCCCACATCAAGTCCTTGACCAGAATCACTGCTCCGGATATGGCATCTGTGTAAGAACAAATAATTTCTCACAGATTTTACTTCATCACATAAAATAAGCACAAGCCAGAGGTAATCATGGTTGTCCATTTCAGTGCGGGTGCAGCTAATGTTGCCATCAAGCTCATGAGTCGCAAACTGGAAAGGCTTAGCTTCCGTTTCAGCAGAGCCATTCAGCGGGACTTCTATCATAGTGAGTCTAGCCATTTTTATAAGAGAGCTAAAATCAGTGTCTTGGGTATTTCTTAAAATGTGTAAAACATTCTCCTGACATAAACAAATCACATTATTTGGATTCTTACCTCTGTCCCGGTGCAGCTCCTCTCATGATTGGAGCTGCTGGTAGTGCCTACATGATCAATGATGCTGCCACCATCCTGCCCAGAGCTGTTGTAGCTAAAGCACGTGCTTACCTGGCTGGAGCTGCTGCAGATGTTCTTGAGGTGGGACAAGCAAGAGTTATTAAAAAACATGTTCATGGTTCTAAATGTTTAAATGTCAGTCTTCACTCAGTTGATTCTCTTGTACAGATCGGTGTGAGAACTGAAGGAATCCAGGAGGCTCTTCTGAAATCTCCCGCTGCAGATGAAAGTGTTGACCGTATCACACAGATCAAGCGCACTCTAGGAGCTGTAAGTTTTCATGTCCAGTGTACAGTATAATTGTGTACTTTTAAGTAATATTATAAGCATGACATAGGCATATGTGTATGACTTCTCTTTTTTAACTTCTCAAGCTCGTAAACTGGAAGACCTTGCCAACAAATCAGCCATGGGCTTCAGCCTATATCAAATTACTTGGACAAGAAGTGGCTTATTTCAACATTGACAAGACCCTCATTGAAGAAGCAATACCGGTACTGTGTTGTACTTTATGTCTTCTCCTATATTATTACCATATTTTTTGTTATCTGTCTCAAAAATAGATCTCACAATTAGAATAAACTTCTTATAAACACTATCCCCAGATTGTCACTGGACCCAAACCACGTGAACAGTTGAAGCGTGCCCTTAAAGCTTTGCAGGAAGGAGTTGCCTTCCAGTATGCCAAACCCCTGCTTGCATCTGAAGTGCGTCGTATCTTGCCAACAGCAGTTGGTATGCCCATGGAGCTCAGTTTGTACACTTCTGCTGTTGCTGCTGCAAGTCTCAATGGTATGTTTTTTTCGTAATATTTTTTATCCTTTCCTTGGATATCAGGGTGTCACTTTGAAGTTTGATGTTGCTCTGTTCATCCTTCTAGTTAAGGCCACCATTACACCTCCTCTCCCTGAGCAGATTGAGACTATGACTCTTGAGCAGCTCAAGAAGACTGATGTTCAACTCCAAGCTGAAGCTAGACCAAGGTAGACCTTTGCAGCTACATTCATGAAGATGAGATATAATGTACATGACAACCTTTTTTTCAAACAATCTCCCTTATTCTTATTTCAGTGTTGCACTTCAGACCTTTGCTGTGATGGGAGTGAACACTGCCTTGATCCAAGCCTCTGTTATGGCAAGAGGAAAGATTCGTACAATTGTCCCTGGAAAAATGGTCGCAAGAGCAGACATTCTCAAGGGCAACTACAAGGTGGAGGCTCTGCCTGTTGAGCTTCCTGAACACATCGCTGATGTGAGGTAATGAAATCAGACCAGTGTAGCAAACATTCTGAAAAATTATTAAACAATTACAAAAGATTTCTGGAAGTGAGATGTGACCCAGCTTTTTTTTGTTCCAACAGCTTTGAGACTCATGCTGTGGTCAGAAACATTGAAGAGCCCAACGCTGAGAGGACTGTTCCCTTAGTACCCGAGTCGGCCATGCAAAATGCCCAGAATCCTTCTGATTCTTCGGTAAATTTTGAACACACACATGATAGATATTTGTTTGTATGCAGAGCATTCATTTGCTTAAAGTTTTCAAATTGCAAGGCTTGTTATAATATTTAATTTTTCTTTTCAGTCCTCTGAAATACCAGATGAGACTCGTGCGAGATCTGCTGCTCCATATCACAAGACTCTCTGTCTTGCTGTCCCATACATTGAAATCAAGGGGTGCGTTGAGGTGCACTCTCACAATGCTGCTTTTATCAGAAATTCTCCTCTCTTCTACATAATTGGACAGCACTCAGCCCGTGCTGCACTGACAAGAGGTATTCATTCAGAGAAGATGATTAATTACAGAGAAAATAACTAAAAATATTGCAGACAAAATAATAATTGTCATTTTGGCTTTAGCTGAAGGTCCTGCAGTTGAAAGACTGGAGCTTGAAGTCCAAGTTGGTCCAAGAGCTGCTCAGAGGCTCCTTAAGCAAATCAGCCTCATTGATGAGGAGACTCCAGAAGGAAAGGCCTTCCTGTTGAAACTGAGGGAAATCCTGGAGACTGAAGACAAAAATGCAGCCAGTTCTTCTGAAAGCAGCAGTAGCAGCCGCAGGAGCCGGAGGAGCAGGAGCAGCAGCAGCAGCAGCAGCAGTTCAAGCTCATCCATGTCCAACTCTCGTATGAGTAAGGTGAGGACGTGGAATGTAGCATGTTGGTTAGGTAGCCAATATTTGTGTCATAAATATATGTTTTCACTGAATCATTTTATATGGATTTTTAGACTGTCACTGTCATGGAGCCCTTCAAGAAATTCCACAAAGATCGGGTAAGTACTAAACCGACTATTTGTTTATATTATTACTTTAGATTATATCGATTATTTATTACAAAACTTTTCTTTGCTTGCAGTTCTTGGCACCCCATGGCGCTTCAAAGGCAGTAAGCAGTGGAAGCACTGCATCTAGCTTTGAGACTCTCCAGAAACAGGTGAATCAATTAGTGTCATTAATAACATATACCACAAAGGAGACATTTTGTACTAAAATCCACTTAAATTGATTATGGTTTATGCTTTCAGGCTAAGTTCCTCGGAAATAATCTTCCACCTGTTTTTGCTGTCATTGCCCGTGCTGTGAGAGTTGACCACAAGCTGCTGGGCTACCAACTTGCTGCTTACTTTGACAAGCCAACAGCAAGAGTGCAGCTCGTTGTTTCCTCCATCGCTGAAAATGACAACATGAAGATCTGTGCTGATGGTGCCCTGCTGAGCAAGCACAAAGTCACTGTAAGACTGGAACTTTTTTGAATAAAAAAAGAGACAAGATTTAGAACAATTATTGAAATTAATTTCTCAAGATGATATTTTATTAACAAAGTTTGGGAGGAGCACGTTCAGATAATCTACGCAATCAGCGTGAGAAGAGGCATGCATATATATATATATATATAGCCGATTTACCTCAGTTCCATGACAGTTTTCCAGTATCCTTCCTCCACCCCAACTACGTACTCTTGATTATTTCTATCCTAGCCAGGGTTGGGGGGGAGTACTCTGGGTTCGTTGCAAATTCCGAGCCCAGAGCCCTCTCCTCGGACAGGCCAAATACGCATATTTGCGAACTTTGAATTAATGAATTAAATCATTGACATCAATACCATTTTCTAACACAAATGTCCTTTTTCAGGCCAAGGTTGCTTGGGGTCAAGAATGCCAACAGTATGCAGTCACTGCTAAAGCTGAAGCCGGTGTCCTGGGTGAATTCCCTGCTGCACGTCTAGAGCTGGAATGGGAGAGGCTGCCAATAATTGTCTCCACATACGCCAAAAAGTAATGTTCAGTATTGTACAAATGTTTTGTATAGTTTAGAAAATGGCACTGGTTTAATCTGCTCTTCTTTGTGCATCCCTTCACAATTAGGCTGTCTAAGTACATCTATATGGCAGCTTTCCAGACGGGCTTTAGACTTGAAGGAGCAAAGAACAGTGAGAAAGAGATTGAACTGACTGCAGCCTTGCCAAATCAGAGATCCTTGAATGTCATTGCTAGGATTCCAGAGGTGAAATATATTTCAGTTAAATCATGACTCTCACAGAGATATAAAAAGAAAATTCAACAAATTCTTTTTGTTCCTGCTGCTCTAGATGACACTGTCAAGGATGAATGTTCGTCTCCCTGTCGCTGTTCCCATCAATCCAGATGGAACTCTTTCCGTTCATATCGATGAGGACATTCTCTCCTGGATCCAGAAACATTTCAAGGAACAATAAGAAATTAATTACTTTTTACTAATTTTAACATTCTGTTTGTACATTGCCACTCTTGTGATATATGTAATGTAATGCAACCAAATTCTAATAAATACCCTGCAAGTGTCAGAATTGTGTGAACTGCTTTTATTTTCTAATAATAGTCAGTTCTCATAAAATTTTAGGTTTTTTTATACTTGACAATAAGATTCAAAATGTATAATTTATTTATAAAAGATATATCAAATACGGTGACTGAGAGGGGACATGTTCGGTTTGCATAGTTTTGTTGTGGTCGCGAGTCACGACATATTAATTTGTGGGAACGTGATATGTCATGGCCAAAAGATCATTTTGTTGAGGTAACAACAACATTTTTATGTTGTGGCCTCGTGATGTGAAGTCGTGGCTTCAAGATCCTATTTTGAGGGAATGACATATTTTTCTTATGGCCATGAATTCTTATTTTGAGGGAACCACATCAACTGTGGCCATGAGTTTTATGTTAACAAACCTGCATGACCGCAATATCAGAAATGCACATATAATATTATATATAATAATATAAAATATTTTATTTTATAGTAAGAATGCGCCTCACCACGGCGCGTCTCAGGTGCTGCGGTTATCACTCCGCCCAAGTAGCAGTGCTTCGCCTTCAGAGAATATAGTTCCCAGTATTTATACGGTTAAAATATGTCTGTCTCTCATCTGACTTTGTGTTTTGTACACTCTGTGACTATACAAATCACAACATGTAAATAGGAAAATGTTTGCGTTATTTTGTCACTTATTTGGATTAGTATGCTAGCTGCAACCATTTACATCCAGTCTTTGTGCTAAGCTAGGCTAGCGGTGGGTGCGTCAAACAGACTTATAGCACGCACGGAGATGAAAAAGGTATGTATGGACTTATCTAACTCTGGGGGATAAGGTGAATAGGCTAAAGTCCCAAAAAGTCTGAGTGTTCCTTTAAAGCTTTTACTCTTTGACACAAAATGCATGTCCAATTTAATAAAAAAAGAATATTTATTAAACAAACCAGATCAAGAGCATAAACGAAATAAAGTGCATAACTAAAAAATAAAGCATATCAAAACTAATACAAACAGTGGGCACAGCGCATTGCGCATTAGGCTCCAATCATTTTTTCCCATTTTCTATACAAAAAAAAAATGCTGCCACACTGCCGATGTCTTTGTTGACAGGGTAGAAGAGGACTGACTATGAATTAAACGCTCTCAAATAATATTCAGCAAACCTTCTAGTAGCCTACTTTCTTCAATCTGTCTCTCTTCTCCGGTGGGTTGGGCTAATCCAAAAGAAGTGAAACCAAAGGGGGTTACCTGTGAAACAGGGGTGCTCTAAAAACACCCCCATTAGCAATTAGTGCTTTCCACCTGATGAAATAAACGAGGCAAAACTGATGAAATGAACGCGCAAAAAATCGACCAATCAGAATTTTTGGTCATGCCAGAACGTATCGACCAACAATCGACTGGGAGATTACAGCCCTACTGTTTTGAATCTCTTTTTACTATCATTCACTGTTGTTTAAGCTAAATATAACTTACTCAACATCATTCACATATTAACCTGTGATTGTAGCTTCAATCTAATTAATTGCTAGCACAAAACACTAGTATTTCGCTAGCCTGTAAGCGTGCCTTCCGTGCGCTCTTTATTTATTTAATTTGCTCGCGCCAGTCAACAAACACGGTAAGTCATGTCTTCTCCTCTTATAGTCACTTGCACTTCATGTAACATGCATAGCATAGCTTTCTCTGTCAGCATAGGATTTACATTTGATAAATGCAGGGAGATAGTCAGGCTGACGGAGAAGATTTCAGAACTAGAGACACGCATCCAAACTTTAATTGAGGATAGTAAGAGTGCAAGGGCTTTAGATACTGCTTTGGATGCGACTAGTTTAGTGAACACTGTACATTGTTCGAGTTCCGGCTGAAGTAGAGCCCGTGCAGCAGGGCAATTGGGTGACGGTGCGATGCTATAGTCGCGGGACAAAACACCGCTCTTCCGTTCCAATTACAACATTAAACAGGTTCTCCCCACTCAGTGAAACACCCACTGAGAATCCTGTTGAATGTGCCCTAGTTATTGGCGATTCTATAACACAGAAGGTGAAAATAGAGACACCAGCCACCATAGTCACATGTTTGCCGGGAGCCAGAGCGCCTGACATCAAAGCAAATTTAAAAGTGCTGGCTAATGCTAAACGTAAATTCTCTAAGATTATTATTCACGTCGGCACTAATGATGTTCGACTCCATCAGTCGGAGATCACTAAAATTAGATCACTAAAATGAACGTTAAAGAGGTGTGTGAACTCGCAAGTACGATGTCAGGCACTGTAATTTGCTCTACCCCCCTTCCTGTTCACAGGAGTGATGAGATAGTTAGCAGATTATCATCACTCAATGGCTGGCTGTCTAATTGGTGTCCGCAAAAATAATATAAAATTCATAGACAATTGGAAAAGTTTTTGGAGCAGACCTGACCTGTTGAAAAGAGATGGTATTCATCCCTCCTGGGATGGTGCTGCTCTTCTCTCTAGTAATATGGCATATAGTCTCAAACATGAATTGGGGCTCAGGTCAGGAAGCAGACAGACTGGCTTAACCGACCGTCTGCTAGCTGTCTAACGTCAGGTCAGATAAATACCATCATATAGAGACTCTTTCACCTAGATATCATCATATAGAGACGGTGTCTGTTCCTCGAATTAGGAAATACAAAAAATTTCCAAACCCATCTAAGGGTACAAATGTAATTGATGTTCCACAAATAAAAAACAGATATAATACAAATGAACAAATGATAAAACTCGGGTTGCTGAATATTCGAGCTCTCACATCAAAAGCACTTATTGTTAATGATATGATTACAGACCATAACCTAGATGTGCTCTGTTTGACAGAAACCTGGTTAAAACCAAACAATTACATTACTTTAAATGAGTCCATCCCCCAAGATTACTGTTATAAACATGAACCTCGTCTGAAAGGCAAAGGGGGAGGTGTTGTTGTACAGTAATTTATAGTAATATTTTCAGAATTACTAATAAGTCTAGTTTAAAATATCATTCTTTTGAAGTGTTGGTGCTTAATATAACAATATCTAGTGTTGAAAATGATAAATCATGTTTGAGATTTGTGCTGGCTACTGTATACAGGCCACCATACAGACTTCATCAAAGAATCTGTGGATTTTCTATCAGAATTAATATTGGCTGCAGATAAAGTACTAATTGTTGGTGATTTTAATATACACATAGATAATGAAAAATATGCATTGGGATTGGCATTTAAAGACATTGTAAACTCAATTGGAGTTAGTCCCATACCACACTGTGATACAGCCAGTCAGTGTGTTCTCAATTGTACATCTATAGAAGTTATGAGGATGACTGGGTCCATGCCAAACTTCTTCAGTCTCCTCAAGAAGAATAGGCGTTTCCGGGCCGCTTTGACCACCTTGTCTGTGTGAGCAGACCAGGTAAGGTCATTGCTGATGTTGACCCCGAGTAACTTAAAACAGCTGACCTTTTCCACTACAGATCCATTGATGTGCAGGGGTACATGCTCCTCCCTCGGTCTCCTCCTAAAGTCCACAATCATCTCCTTAGTTTTGCTGACATTGAGAGAGAGGTTGTTGTCATGGCACCATGTCACCAGAGTATCGACCTGACTTCTTAGGAACTATGTCCTCAATGAAGTGATGGATAAAGCTGTTAAAGTTATTGTTATTTAACTAACAGCGCTAGAGCTACAAAAAAGTGCCATAAGTCGATCATATCATGACAATGCTGATTGGCTGATAGAGCCACCAAAACATGCACAGTCCTAAATATTTCACTAGCAATCAGCCGGAGCTACTGAAAATTACTTTGATTAGGAGTAAAACATTTTAAAATGAACAATTATAAAATATTTCAAGTGAAACTGACATGGTCCTCAAACTAATATTAACTTTAACAAGTGTGGATGACATTAGCCAGGGTGACCTAACCTAAACCTGATAGTCTTATGCCAAATCTGTCTATATTGTGTATTTTGAGAGCAAAAAGCTACAAAAAAGCAGAGCAAAGTGTATCAAATGATACTGGGATATCCAATAGAACTGAGCAACCCACAGGACAGTGGATCCCTTTACCTCAGTGACCCTATGAAATCAAAGCAATTTCTGATGGTCTTTTCCAATAAATTAATCCACTCTGTTATGAGTGATCACTGTAGATGGCTAAAAGTTTGGCATTTATAGGCATTAGGCCAATATCAAAACATGGTTCAAATGGAATATACAGCTGCATTCAAAAATGAGTAAAGATAAATGATGAGGTATTAAAATAATACCAGCGATTAATTGCAACATTTATAAAATAATATGTTTTTATCCTTTCCACATTTTACCTTCATAATTTAACAGCGACACAGGGGCTGAGCTGCCTGTACCGCCATGTCACGGGTTGTGTGTGTTTTGATTCATGTTTATATTTCAGTTCAAATTTTTTTCTGTCAGATGGTTAATTAATTCAGTTCCCTCCCTGTTTGTCTCTATGGTAACTGATCGAGTTAGTTATATTCAGGTGTATCTCATTAATTAGTTCCTGTGTTTGCTGTGTATTTAAAACCTGCGTGTCATTCAGTTCATTGTCAGCTCTACATTGTCACATGTTTGTTCTGCTTGTTTTCCTTTTTCCAGATATTCTATTTTGTAAAGATTTGAGTTTGTTCTTGTAATTCAAATTACTGCACTTAGACCTTGCTTCATCTTTGCTTAAACCAGCCTGCGACTAATATGTTGAAAGTTCATATTATTATAATATATTTTCTATATTTTTCAAAAAGTATTTTTTTGTTTCAGCTTTTGACCAAGCGCATCCAGAATTTTAATTTCAATACATATTTGATAAATATGGGCCATTTTACAGAATTGCTGCAAACTGCTGTCCCACAACCAAAAAAACACATTTCAAGTATTTAAATTTTAAATGCTAACTAAGATCCTTCTACTATCCTATGAATCCCACAAATATATTTAAAATATCAGTGAGCTTAATATATATAAATCATAATTTTATATATATATACACATATACGAGTTGGGGAACATTTTTAGAGCTGATCGGCCTGATTCTGATCTTCTCTGATGAGTCTTTGCCCAACACCTCTAATAGACAGAGACCTGGAGAGGCCTACAACCCACAGTCTCTCACTATGTCATTTGGTGGAGGATTGGTGATGATCTGGTGGTTCGTCAGTAAGGCTAGAATTGGGCATATATGTATTGGCGAAGGATTTGTAACTCAAGCCACATACAAGATTATCCTGAAAGAAAAATTGCTTCCTTCTACTCTGACAATGTTCCCCACCTCGAAGGACTGGGTTTTTTTTTTTTTTTTTTGTGCAGGACAATGCTCCAATCCACACAGCTAGGCCAAGCAAGGTGTGTTTGGAGGACCACCAGATCAAGACCCTGTCATGGCCATCACAATCTCCAGACCTGAAACCTACTGAAAACCTCTGGAATGTAAGCAAGAGGGTCACCAGCCATCAAATATAGCCAAGCTGCTTTAATTTCTTCACCAGGAGTGGAATAAAGTCACCCAACAGCAATGTGACCGACTGATAGGGAGCATGCCAAGACGTATGAAAGCTGTGATTGGTAATCAGGCTTATTCCAGCAAATATTTATTTCTGAACTCTTCCTAAGTTAAAACAGTGTTGTGTTGTTTAAAAGTGAATATAAACTTGTTTTCTTTGCATTATTCAGGTCTAAAAGCAGAACATCTTTTTTCGTTATTTTGACCAGATGTAATTTTCTTCAAATAAATGTTTTAAATTACTATATTTCCATTTGACCTTTGCAAGAAATGTTGTCAGTAGTTAGTAGAATAAATAAAAAACATACATTTTACTCATACAGATACATAAATAATAAATCCAGAGACACTGCTAATTTTGCAGTGGACTCATAATATTTTCCATAATTACATATACTGTGTACATATGTGTATATATATATATAAGAATTAGGCTTAGATACATTTTCCTGATCAACCTTCTGGCAAATAAAGACGAATACAAAATTGATGTTGGTCATTGCTCTTGAGGGTGACATGACAGTGCAGGGTAACCTAACCTCTAATTGATATTGATGTTCAGAGGTTGACCCAACAGTCTTTTTTATGTTTAAAGACATCTGTTAATAAATAATTTAAAAATGATTACTGGGTCAGCAGTAAAATAATATAAAAGATCTGATTCTCTGAGAAGCTCTTCACAAACCATCAGCCATGAGAGCTGTTGTGCTTGCCCTGACTGTAGCCCTTGTGGGTAAGTTTTATGTTTTGAACTTAAGAAGTTCCTGTATCTCTTTTCTTAATATATTTATCTTTAAGAAAGTCAATTAGAACCTCTTAAATGTAAAATTAAGTTTTTTTTAAAGCATATTTTCTCATGTGTTTCTTTTAGCATGTCAACAGATCAACCTTGGTAAGTAACAAAATTGTAATTTGGTAATTTGTAAATGGGTACCTACCTTACAACTATTGCATACTTTCTTTAACTCAACCAAATAAATAATCTACCATTTTCAGTTCCTGAGTTTGCCCCTGATAAGACCTACGTGTACAAGTATGAGGGTCTGCTCTTGGGTGGTCTTCCTCAAGAAGGTCTGGCCAGAGCAGGAATAAAAGTCAGCAGCAAGGTTCACCTTAGTGCCGTGTCACAGAACACCTTCATGATGCAGGTAATGACCATTATGAACTGTAAACTTTGTAGGTGTTCAACACTTTGGAAAAACAAAAAAATGCGTTAGCAAGCATTGACTGCTAAAAGCAACCATTCCCTTGTTTTAAGAGAAAATATTCCTTTTCAGCTCATGGATCCTCAACTCCACGAGTATGCTGGTATTTGGCCCAAGGATCCATTTGTTCCTGCCACTAAGCTCACCTCAGCTCTTGCTGCTCAGCTTCAGATTCCCATCAAGTTTGAGTATGCTAATGGTGTAGTTGGAAAGGTATTCGCCCCTGCAGAAGTCTCCCCTACAGTACTGAACCTGCACAGAGGAATCCTCAACATCCTTCAGCTCAACCTCAAGAAGACCCAGAACATCTATGAGCTGCAAGAGGTGAGAAAGTGATCCTAGTACACTTGATCCATTTTGAGTTCTGCAATCTAATTTTTTTACTTGTTCTTCAAGGATGGAGTTCAGGGAGTGTGCAGGACCCACTACGTCATCAGTGAAGATCCAAAGGCCAACCACATTATTGTCACCAAGTCTAAGGATCTGAACCACTGTCAGGAGAGAATCATGAAGGACGTCGGTTTGGCGTACACTGAGAGATGTTCTGAATGCACAAAGGTATAATGAAGAAGACTGGATTTAATTAAAATATTTACTCAATATAATGAAAATGCCATGAATCAAATGCTCACATACCTTTTTCCCAACAGAGGGTCAAGAGTCTGATTGAAACGGCATCTTACAACTACATCATGAAACCATCTGCCGCCGGTGTACTGATTGCTGAAGCAACAGTTCAGGAAGTGCATCAGTTTTCACCCTTCAATGAGATCCATGGTGCTGCCCAGATGGAAGCAAAGTAAGATTGATCCTCTGTGAGATTTCTCTTTAAAATATGAAGTAACAATATTACTAAGAAATAAATAAAACATTTTTTTCAGTCAAACCTTGACTTTTGTTGAGATGGAGAAGACGCCTGTTGTTCCAAACAAAGCTGATTACTTGGCCCGTGGATCTTTGCAGTATGAGTTTTCAACTGAAATTCTTCAGACCCCCATTCAACTTCTGAAGATCAGTGATGCGCCAGCCCAGGTATAATTCATTACTTAACATCTTTAACAGTCTCCAAGTCAAAGCCTTTGATCCATGAAAACGTTATCTGAGTGTTGCCCTTACTCTTTCTAGATTACTGAGGTCTTAAAGCACCTTGTTGAAAACAATGTGGCCATGGTCCATGATGATGCTCCACTTAAGTTTCTTGAGCTTATCCAGCTCCTGCGTGCTGCCACCTTGGAGAATATTGAAGCCATATGGGCTCAGTTCAAGGACAAACCAGTTTACAGGTACAATATTTGAGCAATATGTTCATCGGAATATAGTTCAAAGACACATTTTTTTTATGAATATATTTTAAAACAATTAATCTGTTAGGCGCTGGCTTCTGGATGCTCTTCCTGCTGTTGGCACACCAGTCATTGTAAAATTCATCAAGGAGAAGTTCCTGGCTGGTGAACTTACCATTCCTGAGTTCATTCAGGCTCTTGTGGTTGCTCTGCAAATGGTCACTGCTGATTTGGAGACCATCCAGTTGACAGCTGTGGGTAAATCTTACTATAATCAAAGTGCTCTTCTTCAAATCTTACCAAAATCAAATGAATCATTTCTGTATGTTGCTGAATAGAGTTTGGCTATGCACGAGAAAATCGCCACAATCCCAGCTCTGCGTGAAGTCGTCATGCTTGGATATGGTTCCATGATTGCCAAACACTGTGTTGCAGTTCCCACTTGCCCCGCCGAGCTCCTCAAGGTAAACATCTCAAGACCTCCATACATTTGGACATACTATAATATTTTATATTTCTAACTGTATGTACCTCAAACTCCTCAGCCCATCCATGATATTGCCGCAGAGGCCATTTCAAAGAAAGACATTCCTGAAATCACTTTGGCTCTGAAAGTTATGGGCAATGCTGGTCACCCTGCTAGTCTTAAAACCATCATGAAGCACCTACCTGGACTGAGAACTGCAGATACTTCTCTGCCTCTTAGAGTCCAGGTTGATGCCGTCTTGGCCATGAGGAACATTGCCAAGAAAGAGCACAAACTGGTAAGTGCCAGACACTGTTTGAATAAATTACAAAGATTACACACATTGTCTTCCAATAATTTACTAAACTTGTTTCATGCCTCAGGTTCAGCCAGTGGCCCTGCAGCTTGTATTGGACAGGACTCTCCACCCTGAAGTGCGTATGGTTGCTTGTATTGTGTTGTTTGAGTCCCAGCCCTCAGTGGCTCTCGTCTCCAATCTTGCTGGTGCCTTGAAGACTGAGACTAACATGCATGTTGCAAGCTTTGCCTATTCCCACATCAAGTCCTTGACCAGAATCACTGCTCCGGATATGGCATCTGTGTAAGAACAAATAATTTCTCACAGATTTTACTTCATCACATAAAATAAGCACAAGCCAGAGGTAATCATGGTTGTCCATTTCAGTGCGGGTGCAGCTAATGTTGCCATCAAGCTCATGAGTCGCAAACTGGAAAGGCTTAGCTTCCGTTTCAGCAGAGCCATTCAGCGGGACTTCTATCATAGTGAGTCTAGCCATTTTTATAAGAGAGCTAAAATCAGTGTCTTGGGTATTTCTTAAAATGTGTAAAACATTCTCCTGACATAAACAAATCACATTATTTGGATTCTTACCTCTGTCCCGGTGCAGCTCCTCTCATGATTGGAGCTGCTGGTAGTGCCTACATGATCAATGATGCTGCCACCATCCTGCCCAGAGCTGTTGTAGCTAAAGCACGTGCTTACCTGGCTGGAGCTGCTGCAGATGTTCTTGAGGTGGGACAAGCAAGAGTTATTAAAAAACATGTTCATGGTTCTAAATGTTTAAATGTCAGTCTTCACTCAGTTGATTCTCTTGTACAGATCGGTGTGAGAACTGAAGGAATCCAGGAGGCTCTTCTGAAATCTCCCGCTGCAGATGAAAGTGTTGACCGTATCACACAGATCAAGCGCACTCTAGGAGCTGTAAGTTTTCATGTCCAGTGTACAGTATAATTGTGTACTTTTAAGTAATATTATAAGCATGACATAGGCATATGTGTATGACTTCTCTTTTTTAACTTCTCAAGCTCGTAAACTGGAAGACCTTGCCAACAAATCAGCCATGGGCTTCAGCCTATATCAAATTACTTGGACAAGAAGTGGCTTATTTCAACATTGACAAGACCCTCATTGAAGAAGCAATACCGGTACTGTGTTGTACTTTATGTCTTCTCCTATATTATTACCATATTTTTTGTTATCTGTCTCAAAAATAGATCTCACAATTAGAATAAACTTCTTATAAACACTATCCCCAGATTGTCACTGGACCCAAACCACGTGAACAGTTGAAGCGTGCCCTTAAAGCTTTGCAGGAAGGAGTTGCCTTCCAGTATGCCAAACCCCTGCTTGCATCTGAAGTGCGTCGTATCTTGCCAACAGCAGTTGGTATGCCCATGGAGCTCAGTTTGTACACTTCTGCTGTTGCTGCTGCAAGTCTCAATGGTATGTTTTTTTCGTAATATTTTTTATCCTTTCCTTGGATATCAGGGTGTCACTTTGAAGTTTGATGTTGCTCTGTTCATCCTTCTAGTTAAGGCCACCATTACACCTCCTCTCCCTGAGCAGATTGAGACTATGACTCTTGAGCAGCTCAAGAAGACTGATGTTCAACTCCAAGCTGAAGCTAGACCAAGGTAGACCTTTGCAGCTACATTCATGAAGATGAGATATAATGTACATGACAACCTTTTTTTCAAACAATCTCCCTTATTCTTATTTCAGTGTTGCACTTCAGACCTTTGCTGTGATGGGAGTGAACACTGCCTTGATCCAAGCCTCTGTTATGGCAAGAGGAAAGATTCGTACAATTGTCCCTGGAAAAATGGTCGCAAGAGCAGACATTCTCAAGGGCAACTACAAGGTGGAGGCTCTGCCTGTTGAGCTTCCTGAACACATCGCTGATGTGAGGTAATGAAATCAGACCAGTGTAGCAAACATTCTGAAAAATTCTTAAACAATTACAAAAGATTTCTGGAAGTGAGATGTGACCCAGCTTTTTTTTGTTCCAACAGCTTTGAGACTCATGCTGTGGTCAGAAACATTGAAGAGCCCAACGCTGAGAGGACTGTTCCCTTAGTACCCGAGTCGGCCATGCAAAATGCCCAGAATCCTTCTGATTCTTCGGTAAATTTTGAACACACGCATGATAGATATTTGTTTGTATGCAGAGCATTCATTTGCTTAAAGTTTTCAAATTGCAAGGCTTGTTATAATATTTAATTTTTCTTTTCAGTCCTCTGAAATACCAGATGAGACTCGTGCGAGATCTGCTGCTCCATATCACAAGACTCTCTGTCTTGCTGTCCCATACATTGAAATCAAGGGGTGCGTTGAGGTGCACTCTCACAATGCTGCTTTTATCAGAAATTCTCCTCTCTTCTACATAATTGGACAGCACTCAGCCCGTGCTGCACTGACAAGAGGTATTCATTCAGAGAAGATGATTAATTACAGAGAAAATAACTACAAATATTGCAGACAAAATAATAATTGTCATTTTGGCTTTAGCTGAAGGTCCTGCAGTTGAAAGACTGGAGCTTGAAGTCCAAGTTGGTCCTAGAGCTGCTCAGAGGCTCCTTAAGCAAATCAGCCTCATTGATGAGGAGACTCCAGAAGGAAAGGCCTTCCTGTTGAAACTGAGGGAAATCCTGGAGACTGAAGACAAAAATGCAGCCAGTTCTTCTGAAAGCAGCAGTAGCAGCCGCAGGAGCCGCAGGAGCAGGAGCAGCAGCAGCAGCAGCAGCAGCAGTTCAAGCTCATCCATGTCCAACTCTCGTATGAGTAAGGTGAGGACGTGGAATGTAGCATGTTGGTTAGGTAGCCAATATTTGTGTCATAAATATATGTTTTCACTGAATCATTTTATATGGATTTTTAGACTGTCACTGTCATGGAGCCCTTCAAGAAATTCCACAAAGATCGGGTAAGTACTAAACCGACTATTTGTTTATATTATTACTTTAGATTATATCGATTATTTATTACAAAACTTTTCTTTGCTTGCAGTTCTTGGCACCCCATGGCGCTTCAAAGGCAGTAAGCAGTGGAAGCACTGCATCTAGCTTTGAGACTCTCCAGAAACAGGTGAATCAATTAGTGTCATTAATAACATATACCACAAAGGAGACATTTTGTACTAAAATCCACTTAAATTGATTATGGTTTATGCTTTCAGGCTAAGTTCCTCGGAAATAATCTTCCACCTGTTTTTGCTGTCATTGCCCGTGCTGTGAGAGTTGACCACAAGCTGCTGGGCTACCAACTTGCTGCTTACTTTGACAAGCCAACAGCAAGAGTGCAGCTCGTTGTTTCCTCCATCGCTGAAAATGACAACATGAAGATCTGTGCTGATGGTGCCCTGCTGAGCAAGCACAAAGTCACTGTAAGACTGGAACTTTTTTGAATAAAAAAAGAGACAAGATTTAGAACAATTATTGAAATTAATTTCTCAAGATGATATTTTATTAACAAAGTTTGGGAGGAGCACGTTCAGATAATCTACGCAATCAGCGTGAGAAGAGGCATGCATATATATATATATATAGCCGATTTACCTCAGTTCCATGACAGTTTTCCAGTATCCTTCCTCCACCCCAACTACGTACTCTTGATTATTTCTATCCTAGCCAGGGTTGGGGGGAGTACTCTGGGTTCGTTGCAAATTCCGAGCCCAGAGCCCTCTCCTCGGACAGGCCAAATACGCATATTTGCGAACTTTGAATTAATGAATTAAATCATTGACATCAATACCATTTTCTAACACAAATGTCCTTTTTCAGGCCAAGGTTGCTTGGGGTCAAGAATGCCAACAGTATGCAGTCACTGCTAAAGCTGAAGCCGGTGTCCTGGGTGAATTCCCTGCTGCACGTCTAGAGCTGGAATGGGAGAGGCTGCCAATAATTGTCTCCACATACGCCAAAAAGTAATGTTCAGTATTGTACAAATGTTTTGTATAGTTTAGAAAATGGCACTGGTTTAATCTGCTCTTCTTTGTGCATCCCTTCACAATTAGGCTGTCTAAGTACATCTATATGGCAGCTTTCCAGACGGGCTTTAGACTTGAAGGAGCAAAGAACAGTGAGAAAGAGATTGAACTGACTGCAGCCTTGCCAAATCAGAGATCCTTGAATGTCATTGCTAGGATTCCAGAGGTGAAATATATTTCAGTTAAATCATGACTCTCACAGAGATATAAAAAGAAAATTCAACAAATTCTTTTTGTTCCTGCTGCTCTAGATGACACTGTCAAGGATGAATGTTCGTCTCCCTGTCGCTGTTCCCATCAATCCAGATGGAACTCTTTCCGTTCATATCGATGAGGATATTCTCTCCTGGATCCAGAAACATTTCAAGGAACAATAAGAAATTAATTACTTTTTACTAATTTTAACATTCTGTTTGTACATTGCCACTCTTGTGATATATGTAATGTAATGCAACCAAATTCTAATAAATACCCTGCAAGTGTCAGAATTGTGTGAACTGCTTTTATTTTCTAATAATAGTCAGTTCTCATAAAATTTTAGTTTTTTTTATAATTGACAATAAGATTCAAAATGTATAATTTATTTATAAAAGATATATCAAATACGGTGACTGAGAGGGGACATGTTCGGTTTGCATAGTTTTGTTGTGGTCGCGAGTCACGACATATTAATTTGTGGGAACGTGATATGTCATGGCCAAAAGATCATTTTGTTGAGGTAACAACAACATTTTTATGTTGTGGCCTCGTGATGTGAAGTCGTGGCTTCAAGATCCTATTTTGAGGGAATGACATATTTTTCTTATGGCCATGAATTCTTATTTTGAGGGAACCACATCAACTGTGGCCATGAGTTTTATGTTAACAAACCTGCATGACCGCAATATCAGAAATGCACATATAATATTATATATAATAATATAAAATATTTTATTTTATAGTAAGAATGCGCCTCACCACGGCGCGTCTCAGGTGCTGCGGTTATCACTCCGCCCAAGTAGCAGTGCTTCGCCTTCAGAGAATATAGTTCCCAGTATTTATACGGTTAAAATATGTCTGTCTCTCATCTGACTTTGTGTTTTGTACACTCTGTGACTATACAAATCACAACATGTAAATAGGAAAATGTTTGCGTTATTTTGTCACTTATTTGGATTAGTATGCTAGCTGCAACCATTTACAACCAGTCTTTGTGCTAAGCTAGGCTAGCGGTGGGTGCGTCAAACAGACTTATAGCACGCACGGAGATGAAAAAGGTATGTATGGACTTATCTAACTCTGGGGGATAAGGTGAATAGGCTAAAGTCCCAAAAAGTCTGAGTGTTCCTTTAAAGCTTTTACTCTTTGACACAAAATGCATGTCCAATTTAATAAAAAAAGAATATTTATTAAACAAACCAGATCAAGAGCATAAACGAAATAAAGTGCATAACTAAAAAATAAAGCATATCAAAACTAATACAAACAGTGGGCACAGCGCATTGCGCATTAGGCTCCAATCATTTTTTCCCATTTTCTATACAAAAAAAAAATGCTGCCACACTGCCGATGTCTTTGTTGACAGGGTAGAAGAGGACTGACTATGAATTAAACGCTCTCAAATAATATTCAGCAAACCTTCTAGTAGCCTACTTTCTTCAATCTGTCTCTCTTCTCCGGTGGGTTGGGCTAATCCAAAAGAAGTGAAACCAAAGGGGGTTACCTGTGAAACAGGGGTGCTCTAAAAACACCCCCATTAGCAATTAGTGCTTTCCACCTGATGAAATAAACGAGGCAAAACTGATGAAATGAACGCGCAAAAAATCGACCAATCAGAATTTTTGGTCATGCCAGAACGTATCGACCAACAATCGACTGGGAGATTACAGCCCTACTGTTTTGAATCTCTTTTTACTATCATTCACTGTTGTTTAAGCTAAATATAACTTACTCAACATCATTCACATATTAACCTGTGATTGTAGCTTCAATCTAATTAATTGCTAGCACAAAACACTAGTATTTCGCTAGCCTGTAAGCGTGCCTTCCGTGCGCTCTTTATTTATTTAATTTGCTCGCGCCAGTCAACAAACACGGTAAGTCATGTCTTCTCCTCTTATAGTCACTTGCACTTCATGTAACATGCATAGCATAGCTTTCTCTGTCAGCATAGGATTTACATTTGATAAATGCAGGGAGATAGTCAGGCTGACGGAGAAGATTTCAGAACTAGAGACACGCATCCAAACTTTAATTGAGGATAGTAAGAGTGCAAGGGCTTTAGATACTGCTTTGGATGCGACTAGTTTAGTGAACACTGTACATTGTTCGAGTTCCGGCTGAAGTAGAGCCCGTGCAGCAGGGCAATTGGGTGACGGTGCGATGCTATAGTCACGGGACAAAACACCGCTCTTCCGTTCCAATTACAACATTAAACAGGTTCTCCCCACTCAGTGAAACACCCACTGAGAATCATGTTGAATGTGCCCTAGTTATTGGCGATTCTATAACACAGAAGGTGAAAATAGAGACACCAGCCACCATAGTCACATGTTTGCCGGGAGCCAGAGCGCCTGACATCAAAGCAAATTTAAAAGTGCTGGCTAATGCTAAACGTAAATTCTCTAAGATTATTATTCACGTCGGCACTAATGATGTTCGACTCCATCAGTCGGAGATCACTAAAATTAGATCACTAAAATGAACGTTAAAGAGGTGTGTGAACTCGCAAGTACGATGTCAGGCACTGTAATTTGCTCTACCCCCCTTCCTGTTCACAGGAGTGATGAGATAGTTAGCAGATTATCATCACTCAATGGCTGGCTGTCTAATTGGTGTCCGCAAAAATAATATAAAATTCATAGACAATTGGAAAAGTTTTTGGAGCAGACCTGACCTGTTGAAAAGAGATGGTATTCATCCCTCCTGGGATGGTGCTGCTCTTCTCTCTAGTAATATGGCATATAGTCTCAAACATGAATTGGGGCTCAGGTCAGGAAGCAGACAGACTGGCTTAACCGACCGTCTGCTAGCTGTCTAACGTCAGGTCAGATAAATACCATCATATAGAGACTCTTTCACCTAGATATCATCATATAGAGACGGTGTCTGTTCCTTGAATTAGGAAATACAAAAAATTTCCAAACCCATCTAAGGGTACAAATGTAATTGATGTTCCACAAATAAAAAACAGATATAATACAAATGAACAAATGATAAAACTCGGGTTGCTGAATATTCGAGCTCTCACATCAAAAGCACTTATTGTTAATGATATGATTACAGACCATAACCTAGATGTGCTCTGTTTGACAGAAACCTGGTTAAAACCAAACAATTACATTACTTTAAATGAGTCCATCCCCCAAGATTACTGTTATAAACATGAACCTCGTCTGAAAGGCAAAGGGGGAGGTGTTGTTGTACAGTAATTTATAGTAATATTTTCAGAATTACTAATAAGTCTAGTTTAAAATATCATTCTTTTGAAGTGTTGGTGCTTAATATAACAATATCTAGTGTTGAAAATGATAAATCATGTTTGAGATTTGTGCTGGCTACTGTATACAGGCCACCATACAGACTTCATCAAAGAATCTGTGGATTTTCTATCAGAATTAATATTGGCTGCAGATAAAGTACTAATTGTTGGTGATTTTAATATACACATAGATAATGAAAAATATGCATTGGGATTGGCATTTAAAGACATTGTAAACTCAATTGGAGTTAGTCCCATACCACACTGTGATACAGCCAGTCAGTGTGTTCTCAATTGTACATCTATAGAAGTTATGAGGATGACTGGGTCCATGCCAAACTTCTTCAGTCTCCTCAAGAAGAATAGGCGTTTCCGGGCCGCTTTGACCACCTTGTCTGTGTGAGCAGACCAGGTAAGGTCATTGCTGATGTTGACCCCGAGTAACTTAAAACAGCTGACCTTTTCCACTACAGATCCATTGATGTGCAGGGGTACATGCTCCTCCCTCGGTCTCCTCCTAAAGTCCACAATCATCTCCTTAGTTTTGCTGACATTGAGAGAGAGGTTGTTGTCATGGCACCATGTCACCAGAGTATCGACCTGACTTCTTAGGAACTATGTCCTCAATGAAGTGATGGATAAAGCTGTTAAAGTTATTGTTATTTAACTAACAGCGCTAGAGCTACAAAAAAGTGCCATAAGTCGATCATATCATGACAATGCTGATTGGCTGATAGAGCCACCAAAACATGCACAGTCCTAAATATTTCACTAGCAATCAGCCGGAGCTACTGAAAATTACTTTGATTAGGAGTAAAACATTTTAAAATGAACAATTATAAAATATTTCAAGTGAAACTGACATGGTCCTCAAACTAATATTAACTTTAACAAGTGTGGATGACATTAGCCAGGGTGACCTAACCTAAACCTGATAGTCTTATGCCAAATCTGTCTATATTGTGTATTTTGAGAGCAAAAAGCTACAAAAAAGCAGAGCAAAGTGTATCAAATGATACTGGGATATCCAATAGAACTGAGCAACCCACAGGACAGTGGATCCCTTTACCTCAGTGACCCTATGAAATCAAAGCAATTTCTGATGGTCTTTTCCAATAAATTAATCCACTCTGTTATGAGTGATCACTGTAGATGGCTAAAAGTTTGGCATTTATAGGCATTAGGCCAATATCAAAACATGGTTCAAATGGAATATACAGCTGCATTCAAAAATGAGTAAAGATAAATGATGAGGTATTAAAATAATACCAGCGATTAATTGCAACATTTATAAAATAATATGTTTTTATCCTTTCCACATTTTACCTTCATAATTTAACAGCGACACAGGGGCTGAGCTGCCTGTACCGCCATGTCACGGGTTGTGTGTGTTTTGATTCATGTTTATATTTCAGTTCAAATTTTTTTCTGTCAGATGGTTAATTAATTCAGTTCCCTCCCTGTTTGTCTCTATGGTAACTGATCGAGTTAGTTATATTCAGGTGTATCTCATTAATTAGTTCCTGTGTTTGCTGTGTATTTAAAACCTGCGTGTCATTCAGTTCATTGTCAGCTCTACATTGTCACATGTTTGTTCTGCTTGTTTTCCTTTTTCCAGATATTCTATTTTGTAAAGATTTGAGTTTGTTCTTGTAATTCAAATTACTGCACTTAGACCTTGCTTCATCTTTGCTTAAACCAGCCTGCGACTAATATGTTGAAAGTTCATATTATTATAATATATTTTCTATATTTTTCAAAAAGTATTTTTTTGTTTCAGCTTTTGACCAAGCGCATCCAGAATTTTAATTTCAATACATATTTGATAAATATGGGCCATTTTACAGAATTGCTGCAAACTGCTGTCCCACAACCAAAAAAACACATTTCAAGTATTTAAATTTTAAATGCTAATTAAGATCCTTCTACTATCCTATGAATCCCACAAATATATTTAAAATATCAGTGAGCTTAATATATATAAATCATAATTTTATATATATATATATACACATATACGAGTTGGGGAACATTTTTAGAGCTGATCGGCCTGATTCTGATCTTCTCTGATGAGTCTTTGCCCAACACCTCTAATAGACAGAGACCTGGAGAGGCCTACAACCCACAGTCTCTCACTATGTCATTTGGTGGAGGATTGGTGATGATCTGGTGGTTCGTCAGTAAGGCTAGAATTGGGCATATATGTATTGGCGAAGGATTTGTAACTCAAGCCACATACAAGATTATCCTGAAAGAAAAATTGCTTCCTTCTACTCTGACAATGTTCCCCACCTCGAAGGACTGGGTTTTTTTTTTTTTTTTTTGTGCAGGACAATGCTCCAATCCACACAGCTAGGCCAAGCAAGGTGTGTTTGGAGGACCACCAGATCAAGACCCTGTCATGGCCATCACAATCTCCAGACCTGAAACCTACTGAAAACCTCTGGAATGTAAGCAAGAGGGTCACCAGCCATCAAATATAGCCAAGCTGCTTTAATTTCTTCACCAGGAGTGGAATAAAGTCACCCAACAGCAATGTGACCGACTGATAGGGAGCATGCCAAGACGTATGAAAGCTGTGATTGGTAATCAGGCTTATTCCAGCAAATATTTATTTCTGAACTCTTCCTAAGTTAAAACAGTGTTGTGTTGTTTAAAAGTGAATATAAACTTGTTTTCTTTGCATTATTCAGGTCTAAAAGCAGAACATCTTTTTTCGTTATTTTGACCAGATGTAATTTTCTTCAAATAAATGTTTTAAATTACTATATTTCCATTTGACCTTTGCAAGAAATGTTGTCAGTAGTTAGTAGAATAAATAAAAAACATACATTTTACTCATACAGATACATAAATAATAAATCCAGAGACACTGCTAATTTTGCAGTGGACTCATAATATTTTCCATAATTACATATACTGTGTACATATGTGTATATATATATATAAGAATTAGGCTTAGATACATTTTCCTGATCAACCTTCTGGCAAATAAAGACGAATACAAAATTGATGTTGGTCATTGCTCTTGAGGGTGACATGACAGTGCAGGGTAACCTAACCTCTAATTGATATTGATGTTCAGAGGTTGACCCAACAGTCTTTTTTATGTTTAAAGACATCTGTTAATAAATAATTTAAAAATGATTACTGGGTCAGCAGTAAAATAATATAAAAGATCTGATTCTCTGAGAAGCTCTTCACAAACCATCAGCCATGAGAGCTGTTGTGCTTGCCCTGACTGTAGCCCTTGTGGGTAAGTTTTATGTTTTGAACTTAAGAAGTTCCTGTATCTCTTTTCTTAATATATTTATCTTTAAGAAAGTCAATTAGAACCTCTTAAATGTAAAATTAAGTTTTTTTTAAAGCATATTTTCTCATGTGTTTCTTTTAGCATGTCAACAGATCAACCTTGGTAAGTAACAAAATTGTAATTTGGTAATTTGTAAATGGGTACCTACCTTACAACTATTGCATACTTTCTTTAACTCAACCAAATAAATAATCTACCATTTTCAGTTCCTGAGTTTGCCCCTGATAAGACCTACGTGTACAAGTATGAGGGTCTGCTCTTGGGTGGTCTTCCTCAAGAAGGTCTGGCCAGAGCAGGAATAAAAGTCAGCAGCAAGGTTCACCTTAGTGCCGTGTCACAGAACACCTTCATGATGCAGGTAATGACCATTATGAACTGTAAACTTTGTAGGTGTTCAACACCTTGGAAAAACAAAAAAATGCGTTAGCAAGCATTGACTGCTAAAAGCAACCATTCCCTTGTTTTAAGAGAAAATATTCCTTTTCAGCTCATGGATCCTCAACTCCACGAGTATGCTGGTATTTGGCCCAAGGATCCATTTGTTCCTGCCACTAAGCTCACCTCAGCTCTTGCTGCTCAGCTTCAGATTCCCATCAAGTTTGAGTATGCTAATGGTGTAGTTGGAAAGGTATTCGCCCCTGCAGAAGTCTCCCCTACAGTACTGAACCTGCACAGAGGAATCCTCAACATCCTTCAGCTCAACCTCAAGAAGACCCAGAACATCTATGAGCTGCAAGAGGTGAGAAAGTGATCCTAGTACACTTCATCCATTTTGAGTTCTGTAATCCAATTTTTTTACTTGTTCTTCAAGGATGGAGTTCAGGGAGTGTGCAGGACCCACTACGTCATCAGTGAAGATCCAAAGGCCAACCACATTATTGTCACCAAGTCTAAGGATCTGAACCACTGTCAGGAGAGAATCATGAAGGACGTCGGTTTGGCGTACACTGAGAGATGTTCTGAATGCACAAAGGTATAATGAAGAAGACTGGATTTAATTAAAATATTTACTCAATATAATGAAAATGCCATGAATCAAATGCTCACATACCTTTTTCCCAACAGAGGGTCAAGAGTCTGATTGAAACGGCATCTTACAACTACATCATGAAACCATCTGCCGCCGGTGTACTGATTGCTGAAGCAACAGTTCAGGAAGTGCATCAGTTTTCACCCTTCAATGAGATCCATGGTGCTGCCCAGATGGAAGCAAAGTAAGATTGATCCTCTGTGAGATTTCTCTTTAAAATATGAAGTAACAATATTACTAAGAAATAAATAAAACATTTTTTTCAGTCAAACCTTGACTTTTGTTGAGATGGAGAAGACGCCTGTTGTTCCAAACAAAGCTGATTACTTGGCCCGTGGATCTTTGCAGTATGAGTTTTCAACTGAAATTCTTCAGACCCCCATTCAACTTCTGAAGATCAGTGATGCGCCAGCCCAGGTATAATTCATTACTTAACATCTTTAACAGTCTCCAAGTCAAAGCCTTTGATCCATGAAAACGTTATCTGAGTGTTGCCCTTACTCTTTCTAGATTACTGAGGTCTTAAAGCACCTTGTTGAAAACAATGTGGCCATGGTCCATGATGATGCTCCACTTAAGTTTCTTGAGCTTATCCAGCTCCTGCGTGCTGCCACCTTGGAGAATATTGAAGCCATATGGGCTCAGTTCAAGGACAAACCAGTTTACAGGTACAATATTTGAGCAATATGTTCATCGGAATATAGTTCAAAGACACATTTTTTTTATGAATATATTTTAAAACAATTAATCTGTTAGGCGCTGGCTTCTGGATGCTCTTCCTGCTGTTGGCACACCAGTCATTGTAAAATTCATCAAGGAGAAGTTCCTGGCTGGTGAACTTACCATTCCTGAGTTCATTCAGGCTGTTGTGGTTGCTCTGCAAATGGTCACTGCTGATTTGGAGACCATCCAGTTGACAGCTGTGGGTAAATCTTACTATAATCAAAGTGCTCTTCTTCAAATCTTACCAAAATCAAATGAATCATTTCTGTATGTTGCTGAATAGAGTTTGGCTATGCACGAGAAAATCGCCACAATCCCAGCTCTGCGTGAAGTCGTCATGCTTGGATATGGTTCCATGATTGCCAAACACTGTGTTGCAGTTCCCACTTGCCCCGCCGAGCTCCTCAAGGTAAACATCTCAAGACCTCCATACATTTGGACATACTATATTATTTTATATTTCTAACTGTATGTACCTCAAACTCCTCAGCCCATCCATGATATTGCCGCAGAGGCCATTTCAAAGAAAGACATTCCTGAAATCACTTTGGCTCTGAAAGTTATGGGCAATGCTGGTCACCCTGCTAGTCTTAAAACCATCATGAAGCACCTACCTGGACTGAGAACTGCAGATACTTCTCTGCCTCTTAGAGTCCAGGTTGATGCCGTCTTGGCCATGAGGAACATTGCCAAGAAAGAGCACAAACTGGTAAGTGCCAGACACTGTTTGAATAAATTACAAAGATTACACACATTGTCTTCCAATAATTTACTAAACTTGTTTCATGCCTCAGGTTCAGCCAGTGGCCCTGCAGCTTGTATTGGACAGGACTCTCCACCCTGAAGTGCGTATGGTTGCTTGTATTGTGTTGTTTGAGTCCCAGCCCTCAGTGGCTCTCGTCTCCAATCTTGCTGGTGCCTTGAAGACTGAGACTAACATGCATGTTGCAAGCTTTGCCTATTCCCACATCAAGTCCTTGACCAGAATCACTGCTCCGGATATGGCATCTGTGTAAGAACAAATCATTTCTCACAGATTTTACTTCATCACATAAAATAAGCACAAGCCAGAGGTAATCATGGTTGTCCATTTCAGTGCGGGTGCAGCTAATGTTGCCATCAAGCTCATGAGTCGCAAACTGGAAAGGCTTAGCTTCCGTTTCAGCAGAGCCATTCAGCGGGACTTCTATCATAGTGAGTCTAGCCATTTTTATAAGAGAGCTAAAATCAGTGTCTTGGGTATTTCTTAAAATGTGTAAAACATTCTCCTGACATAAACAAATCACATTATTTGGATTCTTACCTCTGTCCCGGTGCAGCTCCTCTCATGATTGGAGCTGCTGGTAGTGCCTACATGATCAATGATGCTGCCACCATCCTGCCCAGAGCTGTTGTAGCTAAAGCACGTGCTTACCTGGCTGGAGCTGCTGCAGATGTTCTTGAGGTGGGACAAGCAAGAGTTATTAAAAAACATGTTCATGGTTCTAAATGTTTAAATGTCAGTCTTCACTCAGTTGATTCTCTTGTACAGATCGGTGTGAGAACTGAAGGAATCCAGGAGGCTCT
This sequence comes from Phoxinus phoxinus, assembly GCF_949152265.1. Lineage (NCBI taxonomy): Eukaryota > Metazoa > Chordata > Actinopteri > Cypriniformes > Leuciscidae > Phoxinus > Phoxinus phoxinus. Next base: position 12,759,923 of record NC_136895.1, read on the forward strand.
TCTGAAATCTCCCGCTGCAGATGAAAGTGTTGACCGTATCACACAGATCAAGCGCACTCTAGGAGCTGTAAGTTTTCATGTCCAGTGTACAGTATAATTGTGTACTTTTAAGTAATATTATAAGCATGACATAGGCATATGTGTATGACTTCTCTTTTTTAACTTCTCAAGCTCGTAAACTGGAAGACCTTGCCAACAAATCAGCCATGGGCTTCAGCCTATATCAAATTACTTGGACAAGAAGTGGCTTATTTCAACATTGACAAGACCCTCATTGAAGAAGCAATACCGGTACTGTGTTGTACTTTATGTCTTCTCCTATATTATTACCATATTTTTTGTTATCTGTCTCAAAAATAGATCTCACAATTAGAATAAACTTCTTATAAACACTATCCCCAGATTGTCACTGGACCCAAACCACGTGAACAGTTGAAGCGTGCCCTTAAAGCTTTGCAGGAAGGAGTTGCCTTCCAGTATGCCAAACCCCTGCTTGCATCTGAAGTGCGTCGTATCTTGCCAACAGCAGTTGGTATGCCCATGGAGCTCAGTTTGTACACTTCTGCTGTTGCTGCTGCAAGTCTCAATGGTATGTTTTTTTCGTAATATTTTTTATCCTTTCCTTGGATATCAGGGTGTCACTTTGAAGTTTGATGTTGCTCTGTTCATCCTTCTAGTTAAGGCCACCATTACACCTCCTCTCCCTGAGCAGATTGAGACTATGACTCTTGAGCAGCTCAAGAAGACTGATGTTCAACTCCAAGCTGAAGCTAGACCAAGGTAGACCTTTGCAGCTACATTCATGAAGATGAGATATAATGTACATGACAACCTTTTTTTCAAACAATCTCCCTTATTCTTATTTCAGTGTTGCACTTCAGACCTTTGCTGTGATGGGAGTGAACACTGCCTTGATCCAAGCCTCTGTTATGGCAAGAGGAAAGATTCGTACAATTGTCCCTGGAAAAATGGTCGCAAGAGCAGACATTCTCAAGGGCAACTACAAGGTGGAGGCTCTGCCTGTTGAGCTTCCTGAACACATCGCTGATGTGAGGTAATGAAATCAGACCAGTGTAGCAAACATTCTGAAAAATTATTAAACAATTACAAAAGATTTCTGGAAGTGAGATGTGACCCAGCTTTTTTTTGTTCCAACAGCTTTGAGACTCATGCTGTGGTCAGAAACATTGAAGAGCCCAACGCTGAGAGGACTGTTCCCTTAGTACCCGAGTCGGCCATGCAAAATGCCCAGAATCCTTCTGATTCTTCGGTAAATTTTGAACACACGCATGATAGATATTTGTTTGTATGCAGAGCATTCATTTGCTTAAAGTTTTCAAATTGCAAGGCTTGTTATAATATTTAATTTTTCTTTTCAGTCCTCTGAAATACCAGATGAGACTCGTGCGAGATCTGCTGCTCCATATCACAAGACTCTCTGTCTTGCTGTCCCATACATTGAAATCAAGGGGTGCGTTGAGGTGCACTCTCACAATGCTGCTTTTATCAGAAATTCTCCTCTCTTCTACATAATTGGACAGCACTCAGCCCGTGCTGCACTGACAAGAGGTATTCATTCAGAGAAGATGATTAATTACAGAGAAAATAACTACAAATATTGCAGACAAAATAATAATTGTCATTTTGGCTTTAGCTGAAGGTCCTGCAGTTGAAAGATTGGAGCTTGAAGTCCAAGTTGGTCCTAGAGCTGCTCAGAGGCTCCTTAAGCAAATCAGCCTCATTGATGAGGAGACTCCAGAAGGAAAGGCCTTCCTGTTGAAACTGAGGGAAATCCTGGAGACTGAAGACAAAAATGCAGCCAGTTCTTCTGAAAGCAGCAGTAGCAGCCGCAGGAGCCGCAGGAGCAGGAGCAGCAGCAGCAGCAGCAGCAGCAGTTCAAGCTCATCCATGTCCAACTCTCGTATGAGTAAGGTGAGGACGTGGAATGTAGCATGTTGGTTAGGTAGCCAATATTTGTGTCATAAATATATGTTTTCACTGAATCATTTTATATGGATTTTTAGACTGTCACTGTCATGGAGCCCTTCAAGAAATTCCACAAAGATCGGGTAAGTACTAAACCGACTATTTGTTTATATTATTACTTTAGATTATATCGATTATTTATTACAAAACTTTTCTTTGCTTGCAGTTCTTGGCACCCCATGGCGCTTCAAAGGCAGTAAGCAGTGGAAGCACTGCATCTAGCTTTGAGACTCTCCAGAAACAGGTGAATCAATTAGTGTCATTAATAACATATACCACAAAGGAGACATTTTGTACTAAAATCCACTTAAATTGATTATGGTTTATGCTTTCAGGCTAAGTTCCTCGGAAATAATCTTCCACCTGTTTTTGCTGTCATTGCCCGTGCTGTGAGAGTTGACCACAAGCTGCTGGGCTACCAACTTGCTGCTTACTTTGACAAGCCAACAGCAAGAGTGCAGCTCGTTGTTTCCTCCATCGCTGAAAATGACAACATGAAGATCTGTGCTGATGGTGCCCTGCTGAGCAAGCACAAAGTCACTGTAAGACTGGAACTTTTTTGAATAAAAAAAGAGACAAGATTTAGAACAATTATTGAAATTAATTTCTCAAGATGATATTTTATTAACAAAGATTGGGAGGAGCACGTTCAGATAATCTACCCAATCAGCATGAGAAGAGGCATGCATATATATATATATATATATATATATATATATATATATATATATATATATATATATATAGCCGATTTACCTCAGTTCCATGACAGTTTTCCAGCATCCCTCCTCCACCCCAACTACGTACTCTCGATTATTTCTATCCCAGCCAGGGATGGGGGGAGTACTCTGGGTTCGTTGCAAATTCCGAGCCCAGAGCCCTCTCCTCGGACAGGCCAAATACGCATATTTGCGAACTTTGAATTAATGAATTAAATCATTGACATCAATACCATTTTCTAACACAAATGTCCTTTTTCAGGCCAAGGTTGCTTGGGGTCAAGAATGCCAACAGTATGCAGTCACTGCTAAAGCTGAAGCCGGTGTCCTGGGTGAATTCCCTGCTGCACGTCTAGAGCTGGAATGGGAGAGGCTGCCAATAATTGTCTCCACATACGCCAAAAAGTAATGTTCAGTATTGTACAAATGTTTTGTATAGTTTAGAAAATGGCACTGGTTTAATCTGCTCTTCTTTGTGCATCCCTTCACAATTAGGCTGTCTAAGTACATCTATATGGCAGCTTTCCAGACGGGCTTTAGACTTGAAGGAGCAAAGAACAGTGAGAAAGAGATTGAACTGACTGCAGCCTTGCCAAATCAGAGATCCTTGAATGTCATTGCTAGGATTCCAGAGGTGAAATATATTTCAGTTAAATCATGACTCTCACAGAGATATAAAAAGAAAATTCAACAAATTCTTTTTGTTCCTGCTGCTCTAGATGACACTGTCAAGGATGAATGTTCGTCTCCCTGTCGCTGTTCCCATCAATCCAGATGGAACTCTTTCCGTTCATATCGATGAGGACATTCTCTCCTGGATCCAGAAACATTTCAAGGAACAATAAGAAATTAATTACTTTTTACTAATTTTAACATTCTGTTTGTACATTGCCACTCTTGTGATATATGTAATGTAATGCAACCAAATTCTAATAAATACCCTGCAAGTGTCAGAATTGTGTGAACTGCTTTTATTTTCTAATAATAGTCAGTTCTCATAAAATTTTAGGTTTTTTTATACTTGACAATAAGATTAAAAATGTATAATTTATTTATAAAAGATATATCAAATACGGTGACTGAGAGGGGACATGTTCGGTTTGCATAGTTTTGTTGTGGTCGCGAGTCACGACATATTAATTTGTGGGAACGTGATATGTCATGGCCAAAATATCATTTTGTTGAGGTAACAACAACATTTTTATGTTGTGGCCTCGTGATGTGAAGTCGTGGCTTCAAGATCCTATTTTGAGGGAATGACATATTTTTCTTATGGCCATGAATTCTTATTTTGAGGGAACCACATCAACTGTGGCCATGAGTTTTATGTTAACAAACCTGCATGACCGCAATATCAGAAATGCACATATAATATTATATATAATAATATAAAATATTTTATTTTATAGTAAGAATGCGCCTCACCACGGCGCGTCTCAGGTGCTGCGGTTATCACTCCGCCCAAGTAGCAGTGCTTCGCCTTCAGAGAATATAGTTCCCAGTATTTATACGGTTAAAATATGTCTGTCTCTCATCTGACTTTGTGTTTTGTAGACTCTGTGACTATACAAATCACAACATGTAAATAGGAAAATGTTAGCGTTATTTTGTCATTTATTTGGATTAGTATGCTAGCTGCAACCATTTACATCCAGTCTTTGTGCTAAGCTAGGCTAGCGGTGGGTGCGTCAAACAGACTTATAGCACGCACGGAGATGAAAAAGGTATGTATGGACTTATCTAACTCTGGGGGATAAGGTGAATAGGCTAAAGTCCCAAAAAGTCTGAGTGTTCCTTTAAAGCTTTTACTCTTTGACACAAAATGCATGTCCAATTTAATAAAAAAAGAATATTTATTAAACAAACCAGATCAAGAGCATAAACGAAATAAAGTGCATAACTAAAAAATAAAGCATATCAAAACTAATACAAACAGTGGGCACAGCGCATTGCGCATTAGGCTCCAATCATTTTTTCCCATTTTCTATACAAAAAAAAAATGCTGCCACACTGCCGATGTCTTTGTTGACAGGGTAGAAGAGGACTGACTATGAATTAAACGCTCTCAAATAATATTCAGCAAACCTTCTAGTAGCCTACTTTCTTCAATCTGTCTCTCTTCTCCGATGGTTGGGCTAATCCAAAAGAAGTGAAACCAAAGGGGGTTACCTGTGAAACAGGGGTGCTCTAAAAACACCCCCATTAGCAATTAGTGCTTTCCACCTGATGAAATAAACGAGGCAAAACTGATGAAATGAACGCGCAAAAAATCGACCAATCAGAATTTTTGGTCATGCCAGAACGTATCGACCAACAAGCGACTGGGAGATTACAGCCCTACTGTTTTGAATCTCTTTTTACTATCATTCACTGTTGTTTAAGCTAAATATAACTTACTCAACATCATTCACATATTAACCTGTGATTGTAGCTTCAATCTAATTAATTGCTAGCACAAAACACTAGTATTTCGCTAGCCTGTAAGCGTGCCTTCCGTGCGCTCTTTATTTATTTAATTTGCTCACGCCAGTCAACAAACACGGTAAGTCATGTCTTCTCCTCTTATTGTCACTTGCACTTCATGTAACATGCATAGCATAGCTTTCTCTGTCAGCATAGGATTTACATTTGATAAATGCAGGGAGATAGTCAGGCTGACGGAGAAGATTTCAGAACTAGAGACACGCATCCAAACTTTAATTGAGGATAGTAAGAGTGCAAGGGCTTTAGATACTGCTTTGGATGCGACTAGTTTAGTGAACACTGTACATTGTTCGAGTTCCGGCGGAAGTAGAGCCCGTGCAGCAGGGCAATTGGGTGACGGTGCGATGATAGTCGCGGGACAAAACACCGCTCTTCCGTTCCAATTACAACATTAAACAGGTTCTCCCCACTCAGTGAAACACCCACTGAGAATCCTGTTGAATGTGCCCTAGTTATTGGCGATTCTATAACACAGAACGTGAAAATAGAGACACCAGCCACCATAGTCACATGTTTGCCGGGAGCCAGAGCGCCTGACATCAAAGCAAATTTAAAAGTGCTGGCTAATGCTAAACGTAAATTCTCTAAGATTATTATTCACGTCGGCACTAATGATGTTCGACTCCATCAGTCGGAGATCACTAAAATTAGATCACTAAAATGAACGTTAAAGAGGTGTGTGAACTCGCAAGTACGATGTCAGGCACTGTAATTTGCTCTGCCCCCCTTCCTGTTCACAGGAGTGATGAGATAGTTAGCAGATTATCATCACTCAATGGCTGGCTGTCTAATTGGTGTCCGCAAAAATAATATAAAATTCATAGACAATTGGAAAAGTTTTTGGAGCAGACCTGACCTGTTGAAAAGAGATGGTATTCATCCCTCCTGGGATGGTGCTGCTCTTCTCTCTAGTAATATGGCATATAGTCTCAAACATGAATTGGGGCTCAGGTCAGGAAGCAGACAGACTGGCTTAACCGACCGTCTGCTAGCTGTCTAACATCAGGTCAGATAAATCCCATCATATAGAGACTCTTTCACCTAGATATCATCATATAGAGACGGTGTCTGTTCCTCGAATTAGGAAATACAAAAAATTTCCAAACCCATCTAAGGGTACAAATGTAATTGATGTTCCACAAATAAAAAACAGATATAATACAAATGAACAAATGATAAAACTCGGGTTGCTGAATATTCGAGCTCTCACATCAAAATCACTTATTGTTAATGATATGATTACAGACCATAACCTAGATGTGCTCTGTTTGACAGAAACCTGGTTAAAACCAAACAATTACATTACTTTAAATGAGTCCATCCCCCAAGATTACTGTTATAAACATGAACCTCGTCTGAAAGGCAAAGGGGGAGGTGTTGTTGTACAGTAATTTATAGTAATATTTTCAGAATTACTAATAAGTCTAGTTTAAAATATCATTCTTTTGAAGTGTTGGTGCTTAATATAACAATATCTAGTGTTGAAAATGATAAATCATGTTTGAGATTTGTGCTGGCTACTGTATACAGGCCACCATACAGACTTCATCAAAGAATCTGTGGATTTTCTATCAGAATTAATATTGGCTGCAGATAAAGTACTAATTGTTGGTGATTTTAATATACACATAGATAATGAAAAATATGCATTGGGATTGGCATTTAAAGACATTGTTAACTCAATTGGAGTTAGTCCCATACCACACTGTGATACAGCCAGTCAGTGTGTTCTCAATTGTACATCTATAGAAGTTATGAGGATGACTGGGTCCATGCCAAACTTCTTCAGTCTCCTCAAGAAGAATAGGCGTTTCCGGGCCGCTTTGACCACCTTGTCTGTGTGAGCAGACCAGGTAAGGTCATTGCTGATGTTGACCCCGAGTAACTTAAAACAGCTGACCTTTTCCACTACAGATCCATTGATGTGCAGGGGTACATGCTCCTCCCTCGGTCTCCTCCTAAAGTCCACAATCATCTCCTTAGTTTTGCTGACATTGAGAGAGAGGTTGTTGTCATGGCACCATGTCACCAGAGTATCGACCTGACTTCTTAGGAACTATGTCCTCAATGAAGTGATGGATAAAGCTGTTAAAGTTATTGTTATTTAACTAACAGCGCTAGAGCTACAAAAAAGTGCCATAAGTCGATCATATCATGACAATGCTGATTGGCTGATAGAGCCACCAAAACATGCACAGTCCTAAATATTTCACTAGCAATCAGCCGGAGCTACTGAAAATTACTTTGATTAGGAGTAAAACATTTTAAAATGAACAATTATAAAATATTTCAAGTGAAACTGACATGGTCCTCAAACTAATATTAACTTTAACAAGTGTGGATGACATTAGCCAGGGTGACCTAACCTAAACCTGATAGTCTTATGCCAAATCTGTCTATATTGTGTATTTTGAGAGCAAAAAGCTACAAAAAAGCAGAGCAAAGTGTATCAAATGATACTGGGATATCCAATAGAACTGAGCAACCCACAGGACAGTGGATCCCTTTACCTCAGTGACCCTATGAAAACAAAGCAATTTCTGATGGTCTTTTCCAATAAATTAATCCACTCTGTTATGAGTGATCACTGTAGATGGCTAAAAGTTTGGCATTTATAGGCATTAGGCCAATATCAAAACATGGTTCAAATGGAATATACAGCTGCATTCAAAAATGAGTAAAGACAAATGATGAGGTATTAAAATAATACCAGCGATTAATTGCAACATTTATAAAATAATATGTTTTTATCCTTTCCACATTTTACCTTCATAATTTAACAGCGACACAGGGGCTGAGCTGCCTGTACCGCCATGTCACGGGTTGTGTGTGTTTCGATTCATGTTTATATTTCAGTTCAAATTTTTTTCTGTCAGATGGTTAATTAATTCAGTTCCCTCCCTGTTTGTCTCTATGGTAACTGATCGAGTTAGTTATATTCAGGTGTATCTCATTAATTAGTTCCTGTGTTTGCTGTGTATTTAAAACCTGCGTGTCATTCAGTTCATTGTCAGCTCTACATTGTCACATGTTTGTTCTGCTTGTTTTCCTTTTTCCAGATATTCTATTTTGTAAAGATTTGAGTTTGTTCTTGTAATTAAAATTACTGCACTTAGACCTTGCTTCATCTTTGCTTAAACCAGCCTGCTGCGACTAATATGTTGAAAGTTCATATTATTGTAATATATTTTCTATATTTTTCAAAAAGTATTTTTTTGTTTCAGCTTTTGACCAAGCGCATCCAGAATTTTAATTTCAATACATATTTGATAAATATGGGCCATTTTACAGAATTGCTGCAAACTGCTGTCCCACAACCAAAAAAACACATTTCAAGTATTTAAATTTTAAATGCTAACTAAGATCCTTCTACTATCCTATGAATCCCACAAATATATTTAAAATATCAGTGAGCTTAATATATATAAATCATAATTGTATATATATATATACACATATACGAGTTGGGGAACATTTTTAGAGCTGATCGGCCTGATTCTGATCTTCTCTGATGAGTCTTTGCCCAACACCTCTAATAGACAGAGACCTGGAGAGGCCTACAACCCACAGTCTCGCACTATGTCATTTGGTGGAGGATTGGTGATGATCTGGTGGTTCGTCAGTAAGGCAATTGGGCATATATGTATTGGTGAAGGATTTGTAACTCAAGCCACATACAAGATTATCCTGAAAGAAAAATTGCTTCCTTCTACTCTGACAATGTTCCCCACCTCGAAGGACTGGTTTTTTTTTTTTTTTTTTTTGTGCAGGACAATGCTCCAATCCACACAGCTAGGCCAAGCAAGGTGTGTTTGGAGGACCACCAGATCAAGACCCTGTCATGGCCATCACAATCTCCAGACCTGAAACCTACTGAAAACCTCTGGAATGTAAGCAAGAGGGTCACCAGCCATCAAATATAGCCAAGCTGCTTTAATTTCTTCACCAGGAGTGGAATAAAGTCACCCAACAGCAATGTGACCGACTGATAGGGAGCATGCCAAGACGTATGAAAGCTGTGATTGGTAATCAGGCTTATTCCAGCAAATATTTATTTCTGAACTCTTCCTAAGTTAAAACAGTGTTGTGTTGTTTAAAAGTGAATATAAACTTGTTTTCTTTGCATTATTCAGGTCTAAAAGCAGAACATCTTTTTTCGTTATTTTGACCAGTTGTAATTTTCTTCAAATAAATGTTTTAAATTACTATATTTCCATTTGACCTTTGCAAGAAATGTTGTCAGTAGGTAGTAGAATAAATAAAAAACATACATTTTACTCATACAGATACATAAATAATAAATCCAGAGACACTGCTAATTTTGCAGTGGACTCATAATATTTTCCATTATTACATATACTGTGTACATATATATATATATATAAGAATTAGGCTTAGATACATTTTCCTGATCAACCTTCTGGCAAATAAAGACGAATACAAAATTGATGTTGGTCATTGCTCTTGAGGGTGACATGACAGTGCAGGGTAACCTAACCTCTAATTGATATTGATGTTCAGAGGTTGACCCAACAGTCTTTTTTATGTTTAAAGACATCTGTTAATAAATAATTTAAAAATGATTACTGGGTCAGCAGTAAAATAATATAAAAGATCTGATTCTCTGAGAAGCTCTTCACAAACCATCAGCCATGAGAGCTGTTGTGCTTGCCCTGACTGTAGCCCTTGTGGGTAAGTTTTATGTTTTGAACTTAAGAAGTTCCTGTATCTCTTTTCTTAATATATTTATCTTTAAGAAAGTCAATTAGAACCTCTTAAATGTAAAATTAAGTTTTTTTTAAAGCATATTTTCTCATGTGTTTCTTTTAGCATGTCAACAGATCAACCTTGGTAAGTAACAAAATTGTAATTTGGTAATTTGTAAATGGGTACCTACCTTACAACTATTGCATACTTTCTTTAACTCAACCAAATAAATAATCTACCATTTTCAGTTCCTGAGTTTGCCCCTGATAAGACCTACGTGTACAAGTATGAGGGTCTGCTCTTGGGTGGTCTTCCTCAAGAAGGTCTGGCCAGAGCAGGAATAAAAGTCAGCAGCAAGGTTCACCTTAGTGCCGTGTCACAGAACACCTTCATGATGCAGGTAATGACCATTATGAACTGTAAACTTTGTAGGTGTTCAACACTTTGGAAAAACAAAAAAATGCGTTAGCAAGCATTGACTGCTAAAAGCAACCATTCCCTTGTTTTAAGAGAAAATATTCCTTTTCAGCTCATGGATCCTCAACTCCACGAGTATGCTGGTATTTGGCCCAAGGATCCATTTGTTCCTGCCACTAAGCTCACCTCAGCTCTTGCTGCTCAGCTTCAGATTCCCATCAAGTTTGAGTATGCTAATGGTGTAGTTGGAAAGGTATTCGCCCCTGCAGAAGTCTCCCCTACAGTACTGAACCTGCACAGAGGAATCCTCAACATCCTTCAGCTCAACCTCAAGAAGACCCAGAACATCTATGAGCTGCAAGAGGTGAGAAAGTGATCCTAGTACACTTGATCCATTTTGAGTTCTGCAATCTAATTTTTTTACTTGTTCTTCAAGGATGGAGTTCAGGGAGTGTGCAGGACCCACTACGTCATCAGTGAAGATCCAAAGGCCAACCACATTATTGTCACCAAGTCTAAGGATCTGAACCACTGTCAGGAGAGAATCATGAAGGACGTCGGTTTGGCGTACACTGAGAGATGTTCTGAATGCACAAAGGTATAATGAAGAAGACTGGATTTAATTAAAATATTTACTCAATATAATGAAAATGCCATGAATCAAATGCTCACATACCTTTTTCCCAACAGAGGGTCAAGAGTCTGATTGAAACGGCATCTTACAACTACATCATGAAACCATCTGCCGCCGGTGTACTGATTGCTGAAGCAACAGTTCAGGAAGTGCATCAGTTTTCACCCTTCAATGAGATCCATGGTGCTGCCCAGATGGAAGCAAAGTAAGATTGATCCTCTGTGAGATTTCTCTTTAAAATATGAAGTAACAATATTACTAAGAAATAAATAAAACATTTTTTTCAGTCAAACCTTGACTTTTGTTGAGATGGAGAAGACGCCTGTTGTTCCAAACAAAGCTGATTACTTGGCCCGTGGATCTTTGCAGTATGAGTTTTCAACTGAAATTCTTCAGACCCCCATTCAACTTCTGAAGATCAGTGATGCGCCAGCCCAGGTATAATTCATTACTTAACATCTTTAACAGTCTCCAAGTCAAAGCCTTTGATCCATGAAAACGTTATCTGAGTGTTGCCCTTACTCTTTCTAGATTACTGAGGTCTTAAAGCACCTTGTTGAAAACAATGTGGCTATGGTCCATGATGATGCTCCACTTAAGTTTCTTGAGCTTATCCAGCTCCTGCGTGCTGCCACCTTGGAGAATATTGAAGCCATATGGGCTCAGTTCAAGGACAAACCAGTTTACAGGTACAATATTTGAGCAATATGTTCATCGGAATATAGTTCAAAGACACATTTTTTTTATGAATATATTTTAAAACAATTCATCTGTTAGGCGCTGGCTTCTGGATGCTCTTCCTGCTGTTGGCACACCAGCCATTGTAAAATTCATCAAGGAGAAGTTCCTGGCTGGTGAACTTACCATTCCTGAGTTCATTCAGGCTGTTGTGGTTGCTCTGCAAATGGTCACTGCTGATTTGGAGACCATCCAGTTGACAGCTGTGGGTAAATCTTACTATAATCAAAGTGCTCTTCTTCAAATCTTACCAAAATCAAATGAATCATTTCTGTATGTTGCTGAATAGAGTTTGGCTATGCACGAGAAAATCGCCACAATCCCAGCTCTGCGTGAAGTCGTCATGCTTGGATATGGTTCCATGATTGCCAAACACTGTGTTGCAGTTCCCACTTGCCCCGCCGAGCTCCTCAAGGTAAACATCTCAAGACCTCCATACATTTGGACATACTATAATATTTTATATTTCTAACTGTATGTACCTCAAACTCCTCAGCCCATCCATGATATTGCCGCAGAGGCCATTTCAAAGAAAGACATTCCTGAAATCACTTTGGCTCTGAAAGTTATGGGCAATGCTGGTCACCCTGCTAGTCTTAAAACCATCATGAAGCACCTACCTGGACTGAGAACTGCAGATACTTCTCTGCCTCTTAGAGTCCAGGTTGATGCCGTCTTGGCCATGAGGAACATTGCCAAGAAAGAGCACAAACTGGTAAGTGCCAGACACTGTTTGAATAAATTACAAAGAGTACACACATTGTCTTCCAATAATTTACTAAACTTGTTTCATGCCTCAGGTTCAGCCAGTGGCCCTGCAGCTTGTATTGGACAGGACTCTCCACCCTGAAGTGCGTATGGTTGCTTGTATTGTGTTGTTTGAGTCCAAGCCCTCAGTGGCTCTCGTCTCCAATCTTGCTGGTGCCTTGAAGACTGAGACTAACATGCATGTTGCAAGCTTTGCTTATTCCCACATCAAGTCCTTGACCAGAATCACTGCTCCGGATATGGCATCTGTGTAAGAACAAATAATTTCTCACAGATTTTACTTCATCACATAAAATAAGCACAAGCCAGAGGTAATCATGGTTGTCCATTTCAGTGCGGGTGCAGCTAATGTTGCCATCAAGCTCATGAGTCGCAAACTGGAAAGGCTTAGCTTCCGTTTCAGCAGAGCCATTCAGCGGGACTTTTATCATAGTGAGTCTAGCCATTTTTATAAGAGAGCTAAAATCAGTGTCTTGGGTATTTCTTAAAATGTGTAAAACATTCTCCTGACATAAACAAATCACATTATTTGGATTCTTACCTCTGTCCCGGTGCAGCTCCTCTCATGATTGGAGCTGCTGGTAGTGCCTACATGATCAATGATGCTGCCACCATCCTGCCCAGAGCTGTTGTAGCTAAAGCACGTGCTTACCTGGCTGGAGCTGCTGCAGATGTTCTTGAGGTGGGACAAGCAAGAGTTATTAAAAAACATGTTCATGGTTCTAAATGTTTAAATGTCAGTCTTCACTCAGTTGATTCTCTTGTACAGATCGGTGTGAGAACTGAAGGAATCCAGGAGGCTCTTCTGAAATCTCCCGCTGCAGATGAAAGTGTTGACCGTATCACACAGATCAAGCGCACTCTAGGAGCTGTAAGTTTTCATGTCTAGTGTACAGTATAATTGTGTACTTTTAAGTAATATTATAAGCATGACATAGGCATATGTGTATGACTTCTCTTTTTTAACTTCTCAAGCTCGTAAACTGGAAGACCTTGCCAACAAATCAGCCATGGGCTTCAGCCTATATCAAATTACTTGGACAAGAAGTGGCTTATTTCAACATTGACAAGACCCTCATTGAAGAAGCAATACCGGTACTGTGTTGTACTTTATGTCTTCTCTTTAATATTACCATATTTTTTGTTATCTGTCTCAAAAATAGATCTCACAATTAGAATAAACTTCTTATAAACACTATCCCCAGATGGTCACTGGACCCAAACCACGTGAACAGTTGAAGCGTGCCCTTAAAGCTTTGCAGGAAGGAGTTGCCTTCCAGTATGCCAAACCCCTGCTTGCATCTGAAGTGCGTCGTATCTTGCCAACAGCAGTTGGTATGCCCATGGAGCTCAGTTTGTACACTTCTGCTGTTGCTGCTGCAAGTCTCAATGGTATGTTTTTTTCGTAATATTTTTTATCCTTTCCTTGGATATCAGGGTGTCACTTTGAAGTTTGATGTTGCTCTGTTCATCCTTCTAGTTAAGGCCACCATTACACCTCCTCTCCCTGAGCAGATTGAGACTATGACTCTTGAGCAGCTCAAGAAGACTGATGTTCAACTCCAAGCTGAAGCTAGACCAAGGTAGACCTTTGCAGCTACATTCATGAAGATGAGATATAATGTACATGACAACCGTTTTACAAACAATCTCCCTTATTCTTATTTCAGTGTTGCACTTCAGACCTTTGCTGTGATGGGAGTGAACACTGCCTTGATCCAAGCCTCTGTTATGGCAAGAGGAAAGATTCGTACAATTGTCCCTGGAAAAATGGTCGCAAGAGCAGACATTCTCAAGGGCAACTACAAGGTGGAGGCTCTGCCTGTTGAGCTTCCTGAACACATCGCTGATGTGAGGTAATGAAATCAGACCAGTGTAGCAAACATTCTGAAAAATTCTTAAACAATTACAAAAGATTTCTGGAAGTGAGATGTGACCCAGCTTTTTTTTGTTCCAACAGCTTTGAGACTCATGCTGTGGTCAGAAACATTGAAGAGCCCAACGCTGAGAGGACTGTTCCCTTAGTACCCGAGTCGGCCATGCAAAATGCCCAGAATCCTTCTGATTCTTCGGTAAATTTTGAACACACACATGATAGATATTTGTTTGTATGCAGAGCATTCATTTGCTTAAAGTTTTCAAATTGCAAGGCTTGTTATAATATTTAATTTTCTTTTCAGTCCTCTGAAATACCAGATGAGACTGGTGCGAGATCTGCTGCTCCATATCACAAGACTCTCTGTCTTGCTGTCCCATACATTGAAATCAAGGGGTGCGTTGAGGTGCACTCTCACAATGCTGCTTTTATCAGAAATTCTCCTCTCTTCTACATAATTGGACAGCACTCAGCCCGTGCTGCACTGACAAGAGGTATTCATTCAGAGAAGATGATTAATTACAGAGAAAATAACTAAAAATATTGCAGACAAAATAATAATTGTCATTTTGGCTTTAGCTGAAGGTCCTGCAGTTGAAAGACTGGAGCTTGAAGTCCAAGTTGGTCCAAGAGCTGCTCAGAGGCTCCTTAAGCAAATCAGCCTCATTGATGAGGAGACTCCAGAAGGAAAGGCCTTCCTGTTGAAACTGAGGGAAATCCTGGAGACTGAAGACAAAAATGCAGCCAGTTCTTCTGAAAGCAGCAGTAGCAGCCGCAGGAGCCGCAGGAGCAGGAGCAGGAGCAGCAGCAGCAGCAGCAGCAGCAGCAGCAGTTCAAGCTCATCCATGTCCAACTCTCGTATGAGTAAGGTGAGGACGTGGAATGTAGCATGTTGGTTAGGTAGCCAATATTTGTGTCATAAATATATGTTTTCACTGAATCATTTTATATGGATTTTTAGACTGTCACTGTCATGGAGCCCTTCAAGAAATTCCACAAAGATCGGGTAAGTACTAAACCGACTATTTGTTTATATTATTACTTTAGATTATATCGATTATTTATTACAAAACTTTTCTTTGCTTGCAGTTCTTGGCACCCCATGGCGCTTCAAAGGCAGTAAGCAGTGGAAGCACTGCATCTAGCTTTGAGACTCTCCAGAAACAGGTGAATCAATTAGTGTCATTAATAACATATACCACAAAGGAGACATTTTGTACTAAAATCCACTTAAATTGATTATGGTTTATGCTTTCAGGCTAAGTTCCTCGGAAATAATCTTCCACCTGTTTTTGCTGTCATTGCCCGTGCTGTGAGAGTTGACCACAAGCTGCTGGGCTACCAACTTGCTGCTTACTTTGACAAGCCAACAGCAAGAGTGCAGCTCGTTGTTTCCTCCATCGCTGAAAATGACAACATGAAGATCTGTGCTGATGGTGCCCTGCTGAGCAAGCACAAAGTCACTGTAAGACTGGAACTTTTTTGAATAAAAAAAGAGACAAGATTTAGAACAATTATTGAAATTAATTTCTCAAGATGATATTTTATTAACAAAGTTTGGGAGGAGCACGTTCAGATAATCTACGCAATCAGCGTGAGAAGATGCATGCATATATATATATAGCCGATTTACCTCAGTTCCATGACAATTTTCCAGTATCCTTCCTCCACCCCAACTACGTACTCTTGATTATTTCTATCCTAGCCAGGGTTGGGGGGAGTACTCTGGGTTCGTTGCAAATTCCGAGCCCAGAGCCCTCTCCTCGGACAGGCCAAATACGCATATTTGCGAACTTTGAATTAATGAATTAAATCATTGACATCAATACAATTTTTCTAACACAAATGTCCTTTTTCAGGCCAAGGTTGCTTGGGGTCAAGAATGCCAACAGTATGCAGTCACTGCTAAAGCTGAAGCCGGTGTCCTGGGTGAATTCCCTGCTGCACGTCTAGAGCTGGAATGGGAGAGGCTGCCAATAATTGTCTCCACATACGCCAAAAAGTAATGTTCAGTATTGTACAAATGTTTTGTATAGTTTAGAAAATGGCACTGGTTTAATCTGCTCTTCTTTGTGCATCCCTTCACAATTAGGCTGTCTAAGCACATCTATATGGCAGCTTTCCAGACGGGCTTTAGACTTGAAGGAGCAAAGAACAGTGAGAAAGAGATTGAACTGACTGCAGCCTTGCCAAATCAGAGATCATTGAATGTCATTGCTAGGATTCCAGAGGTGAAATATATTTCAGTTAAATCATGACTCTCACAGAGATATAAAAAGAAAATTCAACAAATTCTTTTTGTTCCTGCTGCTCTAGATGACACTGTCAAGGATGAATGTTCGTCTCCCTGTCGCTGTTCCCATCAATCCAGATGGAACTCTTTCCATTCATATCGATGAGGACATTCTCTCCTGGATCCAGAAACATTTCAAGGAACAATAAGAAATTAATTACTTTTTACTAATTTTAACATTCTGTTTGTACATTGCCACTCTTGTGATATATGTAATGTAATGCAACCAAATTCTAATAAATACCCTGCAAGTGTCAGAATTGTGTGAACTGCTTTTATTTTCTAATAATACTCAGTTCTCCTAAAATTTTAGTTTTTTTTATACTTGACAATAAGATTCAAAATGTATTATTTATTTATGAAAGATATATCAAATACGGTGACTGAGTGGGGACATGTTCGGTTTGCGAAGTCAAAGTACCTTTATTGTCCCACAAGGGGAAATTGGATTTGCAGCAAATGCTCCACATAAAACACATACAGTAAACATACAACAACACTCACCAACAAAACCAACCAGCAGAGAAGGAATTCTCTATATTAACGCCCAATGTACATAATGTGTAATAAATAAATAAATAAATAAAGTACAGGACACAATCAAGTGCAAAAATGCAAGTTGTGCAAGTTAATATAAAGTGCTAAGTGCCATTAAGGTGCCTCACAGCTGACGGAATAAAAGATATGTACTTCTTTGTTCTGCTGCTAGGAACTCGATACCGCCGCTCAGAGGGCAAAAGCTCAAACTCTGTTCTAAGGGGATGATCCTGTGAATGAGCTATATCTCTAACTTTCCTCTGGACCTGTTTTATGTATAACTCCCCTGGTTGAGCCTGACTTCTCCTGGAAATCTTGCTCGCCACTTTGACCAGACTACCAAGTCTGTTTTTATTTGTCAGGGAGAGGCTTCCAAACCAAGCAGCAATGCAGAAAGATAAAACCGATTCAATAAAAGCACGATAAAACAGAGTCATCATGTCTGAAGAAACATTAAAAGTATTCATTTTCCTAAGGAAGTACATTTTTTGTTCTATTTTCTTTGAGACAGCGTCAACCAACGGTTCAAAACACAGTTTGTTGTCTAAAATGACAACAAAGATATTTGTATGTCTCCACGGGCTCCATGTCCGTGCCTTTAATGACCGTGACTGTAGGGGGAGGTGGTGTCCTGCGAAAGTCAATGACCATATCCTTAGTTTTAGATGCATTCAGCTGTAAAAAGGAACTATCACACCACTCTACAAAGTCACTAAGGACTGGCCCATGGTCCCGCTCATTCCCTGATAGCAGGCTGACAAAAACAGAATCATCAGCAAACTTAAGTATGTATCTATCTTGGTACAAACTGCGACACTGGTTTGTGTACAGGATGTACAAGAGAGGAGACAGACAGCAACCTTGGGGGGAACCAGTGGATGTAAAAGTGACTTCAGATAGGGTGCTGTTTGCCCTCACACGCTGGGATCTATCTGTTAAAAAATCCAATAACCAGCCCACCAAATTCAAATCAAGGTTAAAATCCGCAATCAGTCTCTCAGCGAGCAGAAAGGGCTGAATGGTGTTAAAAGCAGAAGTAAAATCAACAAATAAAAGTCTGACATGAGTCTTTGCTCTATCCAGATGGCTAAAAATAAAGTTCAGAAGTGTGATCACAGCATCCTCTACACCCCTGCCAGACCTGTATGCAAACTGCAGTGGATATAACTGATCTCCAACCTGCAGTAAGACAGCCTCTTTGATCATTTTCTCAAAGCTTTTCATAACCAATGAGGTCAAGGCTACAGGTCTAAAATCATTCAAGGATTTTGGGGAGCTGCACTTGGCTATAGGCACAATAATAGAATGCTTCCAACTTCTAGGGACTCTTTGTTGTGTTAAGGACAAATTAAAAATGCACTGAAAGATATGACAGAGTTGATCTGCACATGTTCTTAATAATTGCCCACAAATATCATCTGGCCCCGGACTTTTTGATCTGGTGCGCCTGAATATGTTAGCCACAGTACTACTGTCAGTAATTGATGGAGCTGCCTGTGTGATAGCCTTGAAACCCTCCATTTCATCATCAAAACCCAAATTGTTAAAGTCTCCTCCTAAAGTCCACAATCATCTCCTTAGTTTTGCTGACATTGAGAGAGAGGTTGTTGTCATGGCACCATGTCAACAGAGTATCGACCTCCTCTCTGTAGGCTGACTCATCTCCAGCAGAAATGCAGCCCACAATGGTTGTATTGTCAGCAAACTTCACGATGAGGTTGGAACTGTGGTTTACTTCACAGTCATGTGTGAACAGGGAGAACAATAGAGGGCTGAGCACACAGCCCTGGGGCGTGCCTGTGTTGGTGATCAGTGTGGATGAGGTGCGGTCACCAATTCTCACCACCTGTGGCCTCCCCGTCAGGAAGTTGTGGATCCACTTACATATGGAGATGTTTAGTCCCAGGTCCACGAGCTTGGAGACGAGTCTGGAGGGGATGATGGTGCTGAATGCAGAGCTGTAATCAATGAACAGCATTCTCACATACGTATTCACCTTGTCCAGGTGGGAGAGAGCGGTGTGCATGGTCAGGGCGATAGCATCATCTGAAGACCTATTGGACCGATATGCAAACTGCATAGGGTCCAGGGTGGGCGGCAACGAGGAGCAAATTAATGGTTTGACCAGCCGCTCAAAACACTTCATGGTGATAGAGGTCAGTGCTATTGGGCGATAGTCCTGTCGGTGGCTTTGGTTTTCTTGGGCACAGGGGCGATGGTAGTCCTCTTGAAGCAGGTAGGGAGTACGGACAAACTTAGAGAGAGATTGAACAGGTCACTGAAGACCCCAGCTAACTGGACAGCACAGCCCCCCTACCTGATATACCATCCGGACCAGGTGCCTTGCGGGGGTTGATCTTTTTGAAGCATAGCCTCACCTCAGCTTCAGTTAACATAGGCACGTCACTCTGGTAGTATGACAGATGCCTGGGTCTCGCTACAACCTCTCCCTTTGTAGTCTGTAATGGGTTTAAGTCCGCACCACATACGCCTAGGGTCAGAGCCATGATAACTGGACTCCATCCTGGTTCTGTAAGACCTTTTCGCTGTTTTGATGGCCTTCCGAAGGTCGTATCTGGCCTTCCTGTACAAATCAGGGACCCCGGAGTTAAAGGCGGCAGCCCGGGTTATTATGGACCCCAGCATCAACCCAGGGATTCTGATTGGGAAAGGACCGAACAGACTTCTTAGGAACTATGTCCTCAATGCAGTGATGGATAAAGCTGTTAAAGTTATTGTTATTTAACTAACAGCTCTAGAGCTACAAAAAGTGCCATAAGTCGATCATATCATGACAATGCTGATTGGCTGATGGAGCCACCAAAACATGCAGTCTTAAATATTTCACTTGCAATCAGCCGGAGCTACTGAAAATGACTTGTATTAGGAGTAAAACATTTTAAAATGAACAATTATAAAATATTTCAAGTGAAACTGACATGGTCCTCAAAATCATAATTTATTGGGTACTTTCAATTGGGAGATGGCTGTCCCGAACCCTAACCCTTAATTTTTATGAAAATTATATTGAAATAATTTTTGCAGTTTTTTCCATTGTTGTTTTTAAAAATGTCTTCATAATATCTTATCTAATTTAATATATAAACATTTTTATTATATTTTCTTTTTATATCACGAAACAGTGTGTCCCGTATTTTCATGTCACTACCGAAGTAGTGTATGTTTTAGTCCATTGGCTTTATCAGGAAATATTCCTGTGTCCCTCTGTCTTAAAGCTACATGGTAGGTGGGGCCCATCATTTTGAGGTAAATGTGTTGAAAAGTCTTAAAATCTGTGTGTAACTACCAAAAACTTTTTTGGGTGTTATAAATTTTTTGTTTTTGTATGTTCCCTCAAAACAATTCTGTATCATTCATATTAGGGCCGGGACTTTAACGCGTTAATTAAGTTTAATTAATTACACAAAAAATAACGCGTTAAACATTTTTAACGCATTTTAATCGCACTTATTTTTGCACCGCGGAACGTTTCTCACTGGATGAGTTTAGGCGGACCGATTATACTGGAGCACCAACTAGCGTTCACAACTTCCATAGACAGTATTTAAACTTCTAGCGTTGCCACCCGTCCCGGTTTTCCAGGGATTGTTCCAGGGATTGTTCTCTTTTTTGAGCGACAGTCCCGGAAAATGTATATTATAAACCGTTTCCGTCTACTGTTACTTTGTTTTCTTCATGGTTGTGTACATCCAATCCTGTGTCCGTAAACGGGTAAAACGGGTAAAGATTGGCCAATGCCAGGCGTTTACTTTTATTTGATTGGAAGCTCAACTTATCGCCTAGCAACTGCCTGCGCTGTCGGTCGGTCGGTCGCGCGGGCGCGCGCGCATCAACACACATCCAGGACTAAACAGCGTGAGCAGTTGCTAGCTAGCTTTAAAAAACGTTCTATTTACATCTATTGTGTGAAATTGGGGGAGAGATGGACGAGGAGGATAACACAACAAAATCGGATGAGCCACCAATGTCAAAGAAAAAACTATTTACAACCTATAAGAGCATGGTTGTGTGCAAGCTGTGCAACAAGGAATTCGGAACGGCTATTGCTAACGTTACACTTAAAGGACAAGTTCGGTATTTTACACTTAAAGCCCTGTTTACAGATCGTATCTGATGAAATAGAACGGTTAAGATTAAACTTTGGACACATGCTCCTGTCCCGAGAATTTTAGGTTTATTTAGCTTCCCCCCCCCCACCCCCCACCCCCACAATGGTTGTCTATGTGCACTGGCAGATTCCTTCCTAAAACACATTAAACTTTCGTTTACAAAGACGTGAAACTCACCGAGTGGTCAGGCCCAGACAGCAAGCCAACATTGAATAAACATTGATTTTCCATCTGAATCATCATTATGGTTGATATTGAAATTTCAATGCAAAATAAATGTTGAATCACCATTAATATATCGATGAAACCTGACGTTATTAATGTTGATGGTAACAACATTGGAACAACATTGATCTATAGTTATCTTTATGATTGATTAAGCATTGATATTTGGTTTACCGGGCGATTGCCAATGTGTTGAAAAGTCATTGATTTAGAGTTGACCGGGAAACGACCTGTGGTTGAAAAGTCATCGACATATCGTTGACCGGGAAATATGATTGAAAATCCATCGATTTTTGGATGACAGGGAGATCAACGGGTGGTAGACCAACGTACTGCTACGGACAGCGCTCATTTCTGGACCCGGACCGATATGATCAGGTAAGCTTGCTTAATGTTCGATATTGTACTAAATCAAATAATGTTACTCGTTAACATGGTTATTTACTCGTTAACATGACGCAGTGCTGCAGACATTGAAATAGATTTTATTAAAATGTCTCCACGATCTGCTTTTGAAGAAATATGATATCGTACAGCGCACATTCAGTTCTGTCGGCTCCGTTCCAACACTGTAGCTACAACTCGACGCATACATTCACATCACACGTTAACGCAGCGGCAGTTACACTCACAGAACACTGCACTTATTCGTGCACTTAATCACAAAAGTTTATTATTTGCTCGTGCTTTAAAGCTTTGCCGGTTATACATTTAATTGGCGTTTTGTTCTGACATGCACTTTTTCTGAGCGCGTAGGCCTAGCGTCAACTGAATTTATTTCCAAGTGTGCAAATATGTGGGTGTTCTCTGTTTAACTTAAAGGCTCATTTTTTGCATTGTACTTGTATTTTCTGTTTTAGACGCTCTTACGGCAGATGGGGACAGCCGGCGTCACCTAATTTAACTTTACTGGCTGTGCAAAAGTGGCTGTGCTGCGCAAGACCGAGCAGGAGGGACTGGACGACACCATTCAGACGTCAGAGGACCATGAACTGTAAATTGGCTAAAGAGGACAAATAATGAAATAAGGCTAATAAAATGAATTTGTTTTTACCTTAAACGTTGTGGTGTGGTCAGTGTTTTATAGGCTATAGGCAGCTTTCAAATGTTTCCTCACTTTTTAACATCCTGGTTGTAGATAAAGCAGGATATTCATAGGCTATTTAATATAGGGCATTAATTTCGTATGCATAGCAATCATTTTCTATGGCTTAATAACGATTGAAATTCAATTGAAATCACGTTGATCCTTAGTTCAGTTGAAATTTCAACATTGTTTCAATATTCCTGATAATTGAAATACCATTGAAATTACGTTGATATATGGATGGGATTTCAATGTTGTTTCAATATTAAAACAGGGTGCAAAATGATGTAGAATCAACATCAGAGTTCGACGTTGATTCAATGACTTAACGTTGACAACGGAATGTTGATTTAACATAGTTTCAATGACTGTTTGCTATCTGGGGGGTGTTCACTGATATGATCCCAAAAAAAATCGCTGAAAAAGATGCTTTCCAACAGGTTTTATCGTTGTGTTTGTCCACCTCCATTGACTTGTATTGAATGTGCTGTGTGAGGTACGATATTCCTCCGCCGCTTCTTCTTCTGCTTCTTCTGTGTATTCAATGAAATGCCAGCGGTTTGCTTGCAATCGGCAAAGGTGCATTATCGCCACCAACTGGTGTCTATTATTCAAGCTCTCAACGGAAGAATCTGGGTGTGAGGCGTTTGGCAAAATAGGTCCACAAAAGCTAAATAAACCTAAAATTCTCGGGACAGGAGCATGTGTCCAAATTTTAATCTTAACCGTTCTATTTCATCAGATACGGTCTGTAAACAGGGCTTTAAGTGTAAAATACCGAACTTGTCCTTTAATGGCAAAAATAGCACTGGTCTGCTGGACTTGGTTAAACAAAAATAAACAATATTTTGTTGCTTAAGCTTATGTATTCAGTCATTATTCAATGGTATACTAAAAATCCATGTGAAAAAAATTACTTCTCACTGTTCTCAGGTCAAATATTTATATGCGATTAAAATGCGATTAATTTCGATTAATTAATTACAAAGCCTCTAATTAATTAGATTAATTTTTTTAATCGAGTCCCGGCCCTAATTCATATATATATATATATATATATATATATATATATATATATATATATACTATTATATATACACATATACGAGTTAGGGAACATTGTCAGAGCTGATCGGCCTGATTCTGATCTTCTCGGATGAGTCCAGTTTTCAGCTTTGTCCAACACCTCAATAGACTATGTGCACGTTACTTCCGGCTGCAAAACTGATAGGGGGTGTCTAGTTTCCGGTAGCCTGATGGACGACGTAGAGGATGTATATTTCTCCAGATGTCTTGGACATTTGCCGAATATTACAGTCGATGATGCTCATCGACTGGTTAGTGATTTTTCTCCAGCTCCCCAGAGCAAGAGAGAAAAGGGGTTTAAATATTACATCTCTCAGTATTTGCATAATTTTGAAGGTAAGTCACAACAACATCCATGCTACGTGCTCAAGCTATGCTATCTGGTAACTGTTATCTCTCTATACATTATAAAAGTCGAAATCATGCGTTAGATAGTGCATTTTCCCGAACAGTTTGTGTTAGCCATTGTTTTGTTTATGATGTTCGGAGGCTATGTTGTTGACAACCACTCCTACACATGTCATACAGGGAGTAAAGGTATCCGACGTTGGTTCGTTCGTTATCAAGTTAGGCTGTTTTCACACATATTTCTAGACAGGTCTCCCTTGCAAAATAGGTTCTAACCCCAGGGCTTCTCCTGGTTAAAGGGTATAATATAATAATAATAATAATAATAAAAATAATAATAATAATAATAAATAATTAGTAGCCTAAAAACTTCCGTCTAGTTGTCATGGATACGCAACGCTCCACTCTGTAAAGCGACTGCTTGGGTGCGGTGACAAAAAGCAGATGTGAAACATTGTTTACTTTTCACGATGCAGCAGCGCCTGGCTCCACCCAAATGTGTGAAAACTGTGTTGATTGACTTGAATATGAACAAACGAACATAGTTTTAGATAAATGTATTTAGATAGCTAAGCTATAGATAGCGTGACAAAAATATGTTCCTATTACAGTTGCTAATTATTATACTTACCAACTAACTTGCATGCTATTCTATTGCTAACTTGCTAATATTGTTATTTTTCTGCAGTGTCTGAGAAAGATCAGGGCTCAGGAGAGGGTTGTCAGGGCAGAGTGCTTCAGGTCCATGAGGAAAGCTGAGAAACCTCATAAGCTCAGAGTATGGTTACAGTCAGCAGCAGTGTGAAATTGTGTTCAGTGTACAAATACTAGTAGGCCTAATGTTGGGTAGGGTATTGTTAGGCTGTAGGGTATTGATGGACATAGGGTATTGCTATTTTTTCTAGGATCATGTCAGGCTGTCATCATGTCAAGGGGGTGTTCAGACAGGCTTTTTTAAAAGAAATTAGTAATACTGTCAAGGGATATGCATTGATTACATGAAATACATTGATATGTTTTACTTAATAGGTTGTCCTAAAAGATTTGCAGCCTGTGCAACTTCTGCACTTCTGCTGCACCTGCAAGGCTGGGAAATTTTTATGCAACCATTGTGTAGCTCTTCTGTTTCAATCTGCACACTATTCGCAATTGAAACCCCAAGTTGTTCCCCCAATATTAAGCTGCACTGAAGGTGAACAACAGTGGCATAAGTCTAGAGTTATGGTGAGTTCAATCAATCAAACTTTATTTATAAAGTGCTTTTCATAAATACATTGTACCTGATTTACAGTGGATTTAAAAAATCCTACTTGCCTACATTCTCTATTTATTTTTCACTATATTGACATAGGGGATAAAGCCGGGCCCTGTTGACAAGATGGCTGTGATCTCAGCCAAACCGAAAACAAGAAAGACCGCAGAGGGAGTGCGGTAAGTGCTCCATTTATGGGATTTCAGAAAACAACATTCCATTGGACAATAGCATTTAAAACCAGTGGGGGAAACTGAAATTATTATTGTTACAAGGTAGATTCTATGTGTTTTACATCTAGTGAGTTATAGGTCCAACCAATTTCATAAACGAATGATACCACTTAAAATGTGTCAAATCCTTCTGCAGGTGTCTTTCAAGTTGGCCAAAGCAGGCACACCTTAAATCATGAAATTAAATTGTATTATTAATTCTGATGACCTGTCACTGTACTGGTTATTGTATTCTATTTCCAGAATGCTCTTCCCCTCAAGCAAAATGTATTACTCTGTTGCAGATTTTTAGCGTGTGTGTGTGTGTGTGTGTGTGTGTGTGTGTGTGTGTGTGTGCGTGTGTGTGCGTGTGTGTGTGTGTGTGTGTGTGTGTGTGTGTGTTTTCTAACAAACAGGAGTAAGTAAACTGTACAAAGGCCTTCATGGGGAACTTCCTGACCTCTCAGTTCTTCGGGTGTCTGAGGTGTTCAAAGATCTTGCTGATGCTGACCGCCCTATGATCTGCAGCATGGGAATAAGTGAGGATATCCCACTTGTGGACTCACTGTTCGGCAAGGTGCAACATGGAAGTCCCCTTTCTTATCAGCAACCTGCCAAAGAGAAAGCAAAGACTCTCCATGATGCTCCACCTCCTCCATCATTGCCACTGCAAGGCTACAGACTTGAACCATCTGAGTGCATGTTTGTCTGTTCCAGGAAGCAACAGCTGCACATGAAAAGTCTCGAGGTTACCCTGGAATTGGCCCAGAAGATTGAATGTGCTACACGAGAGCAGAGTTTGTGTGCCGATTGGTACAATGTACGGAAACCATGGGTGACTGCATCTCGTTTTAGAGAGATCTGCCATGTGGGCAAGGCCTCTGAAGAGGGACTTGCTGAACGCATTTTAAGAGGTACTCATCAGACAGGGCCTATGAAGAGGGGTTTGGAGTTGGAGGCAGATGCGATCTGGGAATATTGCCAGATAAAACGTGGGAACCACTACAAATGTGGGTTTGTGGTACAACCGGATGCACCATGGATTGGTGCCTCACCAGATGGGGTTGTTTTTGACCCCTTGGAGCAGCCTCAGTTTGGCCTCGTGGAAATAAAATGTCCAAACATTCCAAATTATGTAGACGCACCTTATCTCAAGGTCGTCAATGGCTCATTGCAGCTCAAACCAACTCATGCCTATTATTGGCAAGTTCAGGGCCAACTACTTGTCACCGGTATGAGTTGGTGCGATTATGTCGTCTCCGCTCAAGATGATGTTTTCATACAAAGAATACAGAGGGATGAGAGTGTGATGGAAAACATGAAGCGTGGGATAGATAAGTTCTACTTTCACGTGTACATGGACAAATACCTGGCAGTGGTGTAAATTGGTTGCTTGTCATTCCTGAGTTTTGGGCACATTTTTACAGAAGACTCCTTTAAATATGTTATTATCTTGCATAATTACCTTGATCATTTCTCATATTATAAATGTTCATTTGTGCTTTGTATGCATTGTTATTGAAGGGCAGTGACACTTTCATGTTAACCATTTATGAAATTGAAGTTTGTCAAATACAGTTCACTTGAAATCTATTATGTGTTTTTGCTTTCTGAAGAACAGAGAAATGGTCTTTGCATTTTTACAAAATCTATCAAATCAAATCAAAATTTATTTATAAAGCACCGTATAACAACGCTCAGGTTGACCAAAGTGCTTTACAAGAGTGAAACCCACAAAAACAGATAATACAGAACAATACAGAGCAAGAATCACATGTGTATATATATAGATAAAAAGACGTCAAAAATATAAAACACCTTAAAGGTGCATTAAGCAACTTTTCATGTTAAAAATACCCGTTTTCTAACCCATACATGCTTAAACAATTGCCTGATGGGCTGAATGAGCCCTTCTCTGATCACTGAGATTGTCTCTATAATCCTGTAAAGTAAAATAAATAAGAGGGATTCGGGCCGGAATTTGAGACTGGGTGTGACGTCATGCGCGTTCACGACACGCTCACATAGCTATGTCTGGCAGGTTTGTGTATTCGCCGGCATTCTCTGTAGAAGATGGATTGTAAGAGACCTGCTTGTAGTTCATTTCAAACACCAACGCAAACTCCACGTAATATCTACTAAATAAATCTGCACTACATGTAGTTTAATGATTTGCTATTCGATTAAAACAGTTCAAATATCTTAAGTGTGATATAAAATGCTGATATATAGCCTAAGTTAGATTAGACACAAATTTTGAGCAAATTACTGCTTAATTAGGATGTATTGCTATTGGAATATCCCAGCTAACAGGGAACGTTCCCAGAACATTCACTAACGTTCTTTAAAAGTTGTGTAAATGTTAGTACAAAACGTTATTAAAATAATGTTTTCGGAACGTTCATATAACGTTATTAACGTTCTTGTAACGTTGAGAGAAAACGTTCTTAGAACAACGTTCTTGGAACGTCTTTTTGACGTTATTTGTGATTGATGAACGTTCTCATAACGTTGATTGAAAACGTTCTCAGAACAACGTTCTTAGAACGTCTTTTTGACGTTATTTGTGATTGATCAAAGTTCTCATAATGTTGATATAAAACGTTCTTGGAACAACGTTCTTGGAACGTCTTTTTGACGTTATTTTTGATTGATGAACGTTCTCATAACGTTGATTGAAAACGTTCTTGGAACAACGTTCTTGGAACGTCTTTTTGACGTTATTTGTGATTGATGAAAGTTCTCATAACGTTGATATAAAACGTTCTTGGAACAACGTTCTTGGAACGTCTTTTTGACGTTATTTCGTGATTGATGAACGTTCTCATAACGTTGATAGAAAACGTTCTTAGAACAACGTTCTTGGAACGTCTTTTTGACGTTATTTCGTGATTGATGAACGTTCTCATAACGTTGATAGAAAACGTTCTAAAACCAAAGTTCTCGGAACGTCTTTTTGACGTTATTTCGTGATTG
Organism: Phoxinus phoxinus; assembly: GCF_949152265.1. Lineage (NCBI taxonomy): Eukaryota > Metazoa > Chordata > Actinopteri > Cypriniformes > Leuciscidae > Phoxinus > Phoxinus phoxinus. Next base: position 12,788,398 of record NC_136895.1, read on the forward strand.
ATGAACGTTCTCATAACGTTGATATAAAACGTTCTTGGAAAAACGTTCTTGGAACGTCTTTTTGACGTTATTTCGTGATTGATGAACGTTCTCATAACGTTGATAGAAAACGTTCTAAAACCAAAGTTCTTGGAACGTCTTTTTGACGTTATTTGTGATTGATGAACGTTCTCATAACGTTGATAGAAAACGTTCTAAAACCAAAGTTCTTGGAATGTCTTTTTGACGTTATTTGTGATTGATGAAAGTTCTCATAACGTTGATATAAAACGTTCTTGGAACAACGTTCTTGGAACGTCTTTTTGACGTTATTTCGTGATTGATAAACGTTCTCATAACGTTGATACAAAACGTTCTTGGAACAACGTTCTTGGAACATCTTTTTGACGTTATCTGTGATTGATGAACGTTCTAATAACGTTGATATAAAACGTTCTTGGAACAACGTTCTTGGAACGTCTTTTTGACGTTATTTCGTGATTGATGAACGTTCTCATAACGTTGATAGAAAACGTTCTAAAACCAAAGTTCTTGGAACGTCTTTTTGACGTTATTTGTGATTGATGAACGTTCTCATAACGTTGATAGAAAACGTTCTAAAACCAAAGTTCTTGGAATGTCTTTTTGACGTTATTTGTGATTGATGAAAGTTCTCATAACGTTGATATAAAACGTTCTTGGAACAACGTTCTTGGAACGTCTTTTTGACGTTATTTTGTGATTGATGAACGTTCTCATAACGTTGATACAAAACGTTCTTGGAACAACGTTCTTGGAACATCTTTTTGACGTTATCTGTGATTGATGAACGTTCTCATAACGTTGATATAAAACGTTCTTGGAACAACGTTCTTGGAACGTCTTTTTGACGTTGTTTCGTGATTGATGAACGTTCTCATAACGTTGATAGAAAACGTTCTAAAACCAAAGTTCTTGGAACGTCTTTTTGACGTTATTTGTGATTGATGAAAGTTCTCATAACGTTGATATAAAACGTTCTTGGAACAACGTTCTTGGAACGTCTTTTTGACGTTATTTCGTGATTGATGAACGTTCTCATAACGTTGATAGAAAACGTTCTTAGAACAACGTTCTTGGAACGTCTTTTTGACGTTATTTGTGATTGATGAAAGTTCTCATAACGTTGATAGAAAACGTTCTTAGAACAACGTTCTCCGAACGTCCTTATAATGTTATTAGTATTTTATGAATGTTATATTTAGGCTATCATACAACGTTCTGGGAACATGTTATTTGCTGAACATTCTCATAATGTTAAGTAGGCTACACTTAACAAATGTGTGCTTCTTAACATTAGTTTACAATCACTAGATTTGTATGACTATATATCCATATAAACATTTTAAACATCACAGTAGTTTATAACACCACCCCAATAAACCAGCACTTATAGCCTATAAATAATTTTTTATTAACCAGTGCAAAATGCCTGTGCAAAATAAATTTTTGTGTGTGTTTTTAGTAATTGTTGTTTTGGTGTGTTTGAGTGCTCATTGTTACAATTACACAGCAAAAGTTCTGTGACATTTTTATTTGTGTATGGTAGAAAGCAAATACTGATCCTGAAATAATTACATAAAATAAATGTGGAAAATTGAACTATACGATTGAGGGAGCAGGCTACACAGTGAACTCAGAGAAAACGCTATACGCTTGAGCAAAAACAGTTTGTGTATAGGCTACAAATGATGCCTGTGAAAGAGATTGTGAACGCATTGAATATGATATGTTTTGTTGGTTAATAGCATAAGCTACTATTACACAGTAGCGATAACATTAAGCGCACCAGAAGTACATATAATATTCAGATGTAAACAGCATAGCTGACTTACAGATTCAGTTAACATCCACAAATGAATAAGCGTGATGAATCAGGCAGCAGGCTACACAGTAACTCAGAGAAAACACTACGCTTGAGCAAACAGTGTGTGAATAGGTAATTGATGGCAAAGTGCCTGTTAGGGTTAGGGTTAGGGTTGGGTTAGGCTCATTACAATCACACAGCAAAAGTTCAGTGACATTTTTATTTGTGCATGAAAGCAAATACTGATACTGACATAATGACATACAATAAATATGGAAAATTTTACTACACGATTCAGGGAGCAGGCTACACAGTGAACTCCGAGAAAAGCTGTGAATAAATACAAGTAAACAGTGTAGCTGACTAAATGTTTAGCTGACAGAGTGTTTATGTCAGAATGTTTATTTTTAAACAATTACCTTCTTTTGCCGATATATTTAGCGATATCTTTTGCATTTCTAATCCAAACAACGTCAAACTTGACACTGCACTTACTCGTGCCCGTAGCAATAAACATGTCAAGTTTGAAATCCATTGGACTAACGGTTCGAGAGATATGTGGTTAACAGTATACAGACAGACAGACAGACAGACAGACAGACAGACAGACAGACCTTCCTGTAATTTATATATAGATATGCTATTCACATTATGTGAAGCTCTGTTAAATATATTGAAATACATTTTGAACATATATTATTTAAAAAATACATTGAACATAAACCATTTAAATTGTTCCTCATGTTACATCTGTAAATTGTGTACATATTGTGTATATTTCATAAAATATATCCATGCCTTATCATGTTTAGTTTTTAATAAATGTTTAGCAATTTTATTTATACACCACGTTAACCATTTATATAAAGCTATATAATATTATAGACTATATTACATTATATTATAGCCTATTATAACCTATTATAAATGACTTTGTAAACATTGTTTTACACTCAATGCTTCATATTCTTATTCCATTTACAGTTTGGTGATGGCCACGAGTCTATACACTTAATGTTAACCTCACATTTCAGGATATTTTATCTGATTATCAAATAATTCCCTCCATTTCTTCTCTCATGTAAATGCTGCGTGACTCCTACGTATTTTAATTTGCGCGCGCACTGAACATTCGAGTTGCTTTTGAACCAGATTTGAACTGGAGTTACCATGGAAACGGGCGGGGAGCTCAACTGACGACAAGCAGCAACTCTGTCTCTCACTGTTGGTTTCGCTAATTTCAGGTAAGTTTAGTCCCCAAAATTACACAAATAGTACATAAAAATGTTTCTGACACATTCTTTCATGTAAATAACACGCTTCCGTTGAATATTTACTTTATAGAAATGGTTTAGTGTCTTCGGGAAAAGTCCGTTAGCATCTCAACTGTTAGACTTTAGCTGTAAGTTTAGGCTTTAGGCTTGTAATCTTGATTAGCGATTTTGTAAAGGTTTTGGTGGCAATTTTTTCAATGTGAATGGAAGTAAACTAAATTATCTTAAAATTAATTAACTTAAAAGTATTCACTGGACGGTTATTTCGTAGTTTTCACATGACGGAATGCCGTTTTTATAATGCCATTTATGCCTAGTATTAACATGAATGTGAATACTAACATTCATAAACCGCTTAATTCACAGGTAAGTTAACGTTAATTCCAAGTCAGTTGAATCACCGTTTTCATATTAATGTGCTCTTTTAATTTAACGTTAAGCATACAGCGCGCGCGCGCACACACACACACACACACGTTACACACAGATGAATAACCTTACTTCAAAAAATGTATATATTACTTGACAAGCTACTTTTTTGTTTTTTTACAAGTGAATGAACGATTTATTTGTCCAAAGGACAAGTACAAGACCAGGGTTAACGTTAATGCCAAGCCCTGGTTTATACATTTTTATAATTTTATTATAATAGCTTCAAAGAAGACCTTTCTCAATGCTGCTATTGTCATACAATGAAAGTATTATATTACTACTTCCATAGTATGGCAAATTAGTACAAATTAGAAAAGTTTAGCAGGTACACAGAATTTTGATGCACATTATCTTATTTTCCCCTCAATGATGGAAGTTCATTCATTTTCAGGTGTAGCTAATCCTTTACAATGTGTTATTGAACCTTTCCATTGTATAACATTTGTAAGCTACATTTTAATCTTGTGTGGTTTACAGTTTTTTCCCCACAGAGACTTCCAATGGGATTGGCGTCTGAACTGGCGGATGCGGAGCATCAAGCTTCTACTAGTTCTTCCCCCTCAAGGCCAAAGCATACCAAACAGACATCATCCCATTACAGGACAACCGTTGGATGCATTGACCTCTGAATTGGAGCTCTAAGGTGAGAGAAACTATCCCCGTACTATGCTCGAAGACGAAAAAAAATTTTTCAGCGTGCCAGCATGTTGTTGTGGAATGTACTGTTGCATGAGAAAAAAAACACTCCTCACATGTGAAAACACTTATTGCTTTACTGATCACTAACCAATCACATATAGGTCAAAGGTCAGATTACCTGTTTTGAACTATTGATGCCATCAATGGACAGAGACCCCACACACACAATTGTGTTCTTTACTGTATTCTAAAGAATATACTTTTGGTTTACATATGTTTATGGTTGTGTTGTATGCTACTGTATACAACAGTAATGTTTGGCCTAATAAACATGTTATGTTTCTACATTGCATTGGTGTTTAGTGTACTTGTTCCCGCTCTCAGCAGATTACTGTCACTGTAGAACATTGTATTGAAGTGTAGATATAAGCCTATGAAAGACCAGAGTGCTTTAGATATAGAACAACAGTGTTTACATGGTATATCCAAAAATGTACTATTATGAAAGAAGTGTTTGCCATTTGATGCAAATGCTTCATTCTGTCATGTGTTTATGGCATTTTGAATGCAGTGTTACATTTTGAAGGAGATTTTGTGTGTGCAGTTTTGGGAATTGTGTGTAGAGTTTTGAAAAAGGGTGACATCGTTTTGAAAACATGTGTTTGCAGTTGGAAAAAAAACTAATATAAATTTATAGTACTCAAAGCACAGTCTAAATAACTTTAGGGTTAACATTTATGGAGTAGCCACACTGTTATTATCAAATGTTTATGAAATAATAATTCACCAATTTTTAGTAACATCAGTCAATCTGTTTTTTATCCACAGACGGGGCATGAAGAGACTGGACCACAGACTGGACCACAGTGCTAGTTTGGCACACCCACACTACTTATATTTAAGGGATAGTTCACCCAAAAATGAATATTCTGTCAGTAATTACTCACCCTCATGTTGTTCCAACCCCGTAAGACTTTCGTGAAATCTGACAGCTGTCTCACTCCTCCATAGGTCACACGCATCACACACATGACCAGCGTCGGCCAATGGTGAGCCTACGTGGTGATGTGCAACACAGATATACTATGTGCAGTTATACTACGTAAACACACTTAGGCCCACGGAGAACATAATGAATAGTGGAATAAAGTCATTAGTTTTGTTTGTTTTTTGCGCACAAAAAGTATTCTCGTCGCTTGATAAACATATGGTTGAGCCACTGTAGTCACTTGGACTGTTTTAACGATGTCTTTAAAGGTGCAGTGTGTAATTTTTAGAGGCATCTAGTGGTGAGGTTTGCGAATTGCAAACAGCCAGTCACTTACGGCCTATCCCTCCCTTCTCAAACTGGAAGGAGAAGCTACGGTGGCCGACGTAACCAGCACATTTCTCCCCACATAGCAAACCCACAACACAGCGAGGGAGAAGAACCACATGAAACTAGCCAACTACAAAATTTATCTAACAGATTAGTTTAGCTGGCTATTATGAACTGTTATGCTGTAGGCTAATGTTAGTGTTTTACAGTCAATAGTACTAATCAGCTGATTGTCTCACGAACGTAACAGCACATTTATCCCCACATAGAAAAGCCATAACACAGGGAGGGAGAATAACTAAGTTACATGAAACAATATACCTACATATTTTACACCACTGACAAGGGAAAAGTCACTTCACACGGTGTCTATGGCTAGCTTCTAGGTAATGCTAACATTATGAAACAACAGTTTTCATTTGCAATGTTAAAGTTGGAATACCTTACCCATCCAGCAGAAAATAGGCAACTTCGGCGTCGCTTTGAAAGCCTTTTTCCCTCAGTGAAAGGGAAAGCTTTTCCCTTCCATCAGTGAAAAGCCACACCGATGTTGACCCGTGATTTTTAGATTTACCCTCCGTCGGCTCTTGTCCTAAACAATATGTGTTTTCTGCAGCTTCTCATTCAAGTTAGTGACGAAACGCTCTGTAGCGCTGTTTGTTCGCTGTCGGCTACGGTAGAAACATGACGTCACAATATGTCGAGCTTCATAGAAGGGGGTGCCTGCGGTTATGTAGATATAAATGACTCAAAACATAACGGTTCATTAAGTAAGGTCTTTATACACCTCTGAAAACATAGTTATGGATCTTATATTGCATTTCTGTCAATAGATTTTCAGAAATATTACACATTGCACCTTTAATAACTATTCTGGGCCGGCAAGTTTCAATCCCTCAAGAAGCCTATGGAGGAGTGAGACAGCGCTCAGATTTCATCAAAAATATCTTAATTTGTGTTCCGAAGATGAAGGAAAGTCTTACGGGGTTGAAACAACATGAGGGTGAGTAATTACTGACAGAGTTTTCATTTTTGTGTGAACTATCCCTTTAAGACTTCGGTTCATCTTCAGAACACAAATTAAGATATTTTTGATGAAATATGCGAGCTGGCTCACTCCTCCATAGGCTTCTAGGCAATTTCATTCTGCCGGCCCAGACAGTTAGTAAAGACATGTTAAAATAGTCCAAGTGACTACAGTGGCTCAACCTTAAGTTTATCAAGCAACGACAATCATTTTTGTGGGCCTCTTGAGTGAGTTCACAAAAGTGGCGCACTACATCGAGACCCATCTGCGTCATCTTCTCAGTTCTCGCTGATCTCGTGAACTCTAGGGCTGGGACCACTCTAGGGGTGGTCGACCGATATATCGCCCAGGCTGATATATCGGCCGATATAAGGCATTTTTCAAATATCGGCGTTGGCCGATTAGTTTTTCTGATTGGCCGACGTTTTGGAAGCGGGACTTTTATTTTGACGGGCGGCGCTGAGAACACGAGCGCCTGAGAAGAGAACAGCAAACGCCTTTCTGACTTATTTCAAAAGCATCATACTACTACATTCTCTTTAATAAATGATTCAATAACAAATACATTTTGTCACTTGTTGCCACCTTGTGGCGAAACAATGTAATCGATAAATGCGTTATTTTAAGCTGATTTAGGGGCCGATCACACCTAATGCGATTTTGGCAGTGAGAGGTGCCTTTTTTCAATTGATTTCTATGGCAGTGCGCGTTCTGCGCGCTGTTTATGCACCTCAGGCGCCTCGCGTTTTTGGAGTTTAAAAAAATCAACTCCGAGCGGTAAAAGTGTTTTTTCCACTGTCCAATTGAATGAATGGAGAGGCGGGTCTTCCGTTGTAGTGATGAAAGCTACAGTTGCTTTGAACGCCGGAGAGTGTGATGATGGAGGATAAACTTGTGGTGCTCTCGCGGGTTACCAGGAGCTTAACGACTTCAGGAATCGTAATGTTAACAGAAAGTAAACAAAGTTAATAAAAGGCTGATTTGACGTTTACTTGACTGACAGGACAGGACAGCTGTTTCTGTGTTTGCCTAGCAGCCAACATAAAACGCAGATCACTGCTCGTTCTGTGTGATTGGAACGATCACTGGTGCTGTTCTCTCAGGTTTCATAGAAAATATCTTAATTTGTGTTCTGAAGATGAACGGAAGTCTTACGGGGTTGGAATAACATGAGTAATTACTGACATAATTTTTTGGTGAACTAACCCTTAAACAGTTTTCATTTCATTTAAATGTTTACATGAAAATATTTGTAGTTGTTTTTTTAAGCTATTATGTAGCGTTTAAAATGTATGATAATCATATGAAATGTTCTACTTTTTGATGTGATGTAAAAGTGCGCTTATAATTCACATGGTTGTTTTAATAAAAAAATTAAGTTGAACGAATGGTGCAGAATTGTTTTTCTAACCTTAAAATAACATTTTCACATGAAAGACAGTGGACATTTTAATGTTCTTTGAATGTTGTATTGTTAATAACATTTTGGGGAAAACGTTGCAGGAACATTATGCTTACCTTAAGATAATGTTCCAGCAACGTTATGCCAATGTTCCAGTAATGTTATGCGAACGTTCCGACAACATTATGCTAACCTTAAGATAACGTTCCATGAACGTTATGCTAACCTTAAAATAACGTTCCATGAACGTTATGCTAACCTTAAGAATGTTCCAGCAACGTTATGCTAACATTCTAGCAACGTTATGCTAACCTTAATATAACATTCCAGCAACGTTATGCTAACCTTAAGATAATGTTCCAGCAACATTATGCTAACATTACAGCAACGTTATGCTAACATTCCAGCAATGTTATGCTAACCTTAATATAACGTTCCAGCAACGTTATGCTAACCTTAAGATAATGTTCCAGCAACGTTATGCTAATGTTCCAGCAACGTTATGCTAACCTTAAGATAATGTTCCAGCAACGTTATGCTAATGTTCCAGCAACGTTATGCTAATGTTCCAGCAACGTTATACTAACGTTCCAGCAACGTTATGCTAACGTTCCAGCAACGTTATGCTAACGTTCCAGCAACGTTATGCTAACCTTAAGATAACGTTCCAGCAACGTTATGCTAACGTTCCAGCAACGTTATGCTAATGTTCCAGCAACGTTATGCTAACCTTAAGATAACGTTCCAGCAACATTATGCTAACGTTCCAGCAATGTTATGCTAATGTTCCAGCAACGTTATGCTAACCTTAAGATAACGTTCCAGCAACATTATGCTAACGTTCCAGCAATGTTTTGCTAACATTAAGAAACCATTCCAGCAACGTTAAGCAAACTGGACATTTCAACGTTTTTAGAACATTCCAAATCAACGTTCCCACAACGTTCTCAGAACATAATTTTGTTAGCTGGGATGCTACTTAGCAGATCAATAAAACAGGCTAAAATCCCGCAAATCTTCGGCGGATTAGCCTGTTTGGCTTTTATGGTAACGTCATAGTGCCATTTAATTGTTTATTACCTTGAGACAATTGAGTGTACTTTTTTGACCGACTGTGTAGCTTTGAGCTTTTACAAAGTAACAACTTATATTGTTCATGAACGTGTTTCTATAATAATACAATCATAAGTGGATACAGTAAACACATAACACAGTTCAACATGGAGATAGATGGAAATAAAAGTTTTCTACTACTCCCGTTTTTCCCTCACACATAAGTGTGTAATTTACTCAATTGCCTTTCCTTTCACATATTTAAAATGACTTGCAGATTTATAACTTTATTACCTCTGAAGACATTATGGTTGTAAACAAAAGATTTGCGGCTGATGCTCCTTTGGTTATGAACAGCTCGTGCTCGTGCAAGCGTGCGTGTGCGTGTGGTCCATGAGCGTGCACATCTCTGGCTACAGTTTCGCTTGCCGCCAGAGGTGGCATAGTTCTGCAAAAACTCAGAATCGTGCGCTATGCACCTTTAAGATAAAATATGAAAGTGCTAAAAAAATTAAAAAAGGCAGTTTAAATAAACTGGGTCTTCTAAAAAAAATCTATCACAGTCAACAGGAAGCACACAGAACAAAGTTGTAGACAACACTGTAAAAGTAAAGCAGTTTTATTCGCAGAGTAACAGCAAATCATTTCCAAAACTGTATGAGTATTGTTAAACATCCTGTGATGTGTTATTGACCTTTATTTTGCCAGGAGAGTGTGGTGTCAAAGTTCATTATAGAATGGATTAGGAAATCCGGCCACCAGAAAATCAGACCATACATTTCTTGACCAGGGGTCCGGACTGATAATTAGTGAGGAGACATGCAACAGTAAAAAGTTGGTTTATATTCCCACAAATGGAGAGAGGGATGACCGTGTCAAAAAGTTTGTTCTCTTTGACCCTCCTAATGAGCCTCTCGACGTGGACTCTCAGACGTGCAGTGGCCTGGGTTTTAAGGACGTCCACCTCTGACATTTGATCCTGTTTGGACATAAAAGCTGGGCGATGCACTTTCCCGGAAACTAGCTCATCTATCAGAAATCCCTTGTCTACCATAACTTCCATGTCGGGTGTTAGGAGGGAGGTGATGCCGGAGTGACGAAAAATCTCCTCGTCACTGATGGAGCCTTCAAAAAGTGCAGACACAAATGTCAATGCTCCATGGGGGCACATGCCAATAAGCGCTTTGAATGTACAGTGCGACTTGTATGTGGAAAATACCTCACTTTGGAGCAGAAGGGACGTAGGGGTTTGGCACCTCATTTCTGTGCTGTCAAGGATGACCTGGGTGTTTTCATAAGTCCCATGGAAATCTGTGGGGCAGTTTGCTCTCACTGATCCGCTTGTCATCCATATCGAGAGAGATCCAAGTAAAGTATATAGAAAGTTGGACCACGTCACAACTATTCGACTCACTGTAGCTCTGTGGATGTTGAACTTGTGAGCAAGTTCCCTTTGTGTACAGCCGGTTGATAGATAGTTAAGGAAGAGTACTGCCAGTAAGGTTCGACCAAGAAAAAGTAAATTACCTTGGATTGATTCTGAAATACTTAAACTCCTTAAATTGAAGGCCTCTCTCCTTAAATTGTATAGGTCAAGCCGAACATCTGAGAGTAAGAATAATTTTATACAAATTAGAAATAAATGTACTTCTGGACTGCGTAAGGCTAAAGCGGAATATTTCCAACAGCAGATTACCCAATCCACTAACAACCCAAAGTTACTATGGCAGACCCTTAAGGTCATTACCGGTAAAAATGAGAAGAAAAATAATGTTAATACTCAAATTTCCATACAGGGTACTCTTATCTCAGATTCTGAAAAGATTGCAAGTGCTTTTAATGATTATTTTGTATCATCTGTTAAAGAACTGGCTATGCATTTTGCCGTTCCTTTCCTGTCATCACCCGTTCTCTCTTCTACATCTGATCAGTTCTCATTTTCTGAGATCTCACAGAACGAGGTGACACAAATATTACATATGCTAAAAAAGTCTCATGCCCGTGATATTTATGGTTTAAATACCGTATTTTTAAAGACTCACGCTGATAGCCTCATACCTCTCTTTCTGCATTTAACCAATCTTTGTATCAGGCTTTCTATATTTCCTACTGACTGGAAAACAGCACAAATTACTCCAATTTTTAAATCTGATGATCACACTCTTGTTTCAAACTACAGACCTATTGCAATACTTCCAGCAATGTCTAAGTTGCTGGAAAAAGTCTTGCATAACCAGCTAAGTTCTTACCTTGAAACTAATAACTGTCTCAGTGACTGTCAACACGGTTTTCGTGCTAAGAGATCAACCATGTCGGCGTTACTACTCTTCACTGAACAATTACGTGACTCTCTTAACAAAGGTCACATCACTGGAGCTATTTTTATTGATTTTCGTAAAGCCTTTGATACTGTGAACCACCAGATCCTGCTAAACAAACTTCACTCATTTAAACTATCTTCATCTGTGATAGAAATGCTCTCTTCTTATTTGACGAACAGGCTACAGACAGTCAAAATTAATCATGTCATATCCCAACCTTTAGTTTGTGACATGGGTGTTCCACAAGGCAGCATTCTTGGACCCTTACTTTTTCTTTTATACATCAATGATTTCCCTCGAGTGTGTAAACACTCAAAATGCTTATTGTATGCTGATGATACTGTGATTTTTCTTTCTGATGCAAACCCTAATGTCATCAATTCCAAATTATCATTTGATCTTCACCTTTTACATGATTGGTTGAAAAAGAACCATCTGACCATTAATGTAAAGAAAACGGAATGTATGTATTTTCATTCACCCAGAAAAAAATCTTTCTTTTGATTTTATTACTTTTGCAAACCAAGATCTTGTTGTCACAAAGACATACAACTACCTTGGTGTGATACTTGATTCACACCTTACATATCAGGAACATATTTCTAAATTAACAAAAAAGCTGAATCAGAAACTATATGTATATAACAAGATTAGATTATATTTATCTTTCTCGGTTTCTGAAACATACCTACACGCCATTGTGTTTTCAACAATGGCTTACTGTCTTCCAATCTGGTCTCTAACCACTAAGGCCATTACTGAACCGATTGCACGCCTATACTATCGAGCACTTAAGATCCACAGTAATCTTCCAAAGTGGTCTCATCACTGTAGTGCGCTCACACGCACAAATGCTTTGACCTATCAGAATTATGTAAACAGTCATGCTATTGCATTTTATTTTCAGATTCAAAAAACCTCTTCACCAGCACTCACAGTTCTTCTTCCGACAAATAATATGAGACCACTACGCTTCACTAGGTCAGTCTCACAGGCACTTATCCCAGTTCCCCCATACAAAAATAACTATGGTCAGAAATCTTTTTTTTATATTTACACTAAAATCTGGAATGACATTCCCCATCACATTCGAACATTATCATCCATTGCATATTTTAAAAAGTCATATAAACTGTTTCTACTTGATAGTCATACTTGCACACATTGACTGTTTATGTATTGTTCTTAGTATTTAATGTTTTATTTGTTGTATCTGTCTAGTTGATAATAACGTCCTGTATAAATGTGCTGAAGATGTGATTGTGATTATGATTGTGATCATTGTTCTATGTTGCTGCAGAACAGGAACCTGCTGTAAACCAGTTTTTAAACTGAGTCAGGCCCGTTTTATTGTAACTAAACTGTTGCTCTTAAAATTTTCCTGTATAATAAATGAAATGAAATGAAGAGGAAGAGGAAGAGCTCGTCAATTGGCAGCAATTTCTGGGGAAAATAGTTACCGTATTATTATTAGATAGAAACACTATACAACAAAGATAAAATACACAAACTAAGGTGATTAAAATATGCAGTGCATGTGGGGGTGTATGTAATCTAAAAATTGGAAACTTTAGTCGCTTGCACAGACAACAAGAGTGCCAGAGCAAGCAAAAAACAAAACACAGCTAACAGTGCAAAATGTGTAATTCACATGGACCAAGCTGGTAGTATATGTTTATTGTAGAACTTACTGTTGATCTGTTCATAGGGCTCTCAGTGGATGTACTGGTGGAAAGGTTCTTCTGACCACTGGTGACTCTCACCATTCTGCTCGTTGCCTCTTGGATTAGATTCCAAAAGGCCATGCAATGCTCATATGATGGAAATCTGCATACAAACAGCACATATCATATAGTTTTTCTATTGATGGCATTCAGATTACATCAAAACATTCTCAAGTTGTGAACATGGAATCTAGCGTTGTTTTCTCTAGATCTGTTCATTATATTTCCTTCGTTATATTTTATTCTTCTTTACTGAAACACACAGTCCCAATCCACACACATCAGACACTCACCACACACGCATTGTATGGAACCGCAAAAATACATACTAGCCAAACTATTTTACAGCTATCGTGAAACTTTAAAGCTAATCACATCACCGGCTGCTGATGATAAGTTTTTTATTGCCTCGTCAGCGGAGATGAGGCTGACTTTGTTGGAAGGGATAGATCTGTACCGTGACATGTATTATTTACAGAACAAAGAAAAGAAAATACACCAAATGTGATGGTGTGAAATCTCTGATTTCTTACCTGGTATTGTACCGAAAGTCATCAGGTGATGTGGCAAAACGCTGCAACCCAAATCTCTCCAAATGATTTGACTTGAGCTGCCTTGTGAGCCCCTCGATCTGCCTTGACATGTTCTCAAATTTCATCCGGTTGACCACGATGAAAGAGCTGCCTGTGTAATCGTGGTCTTGCATCAGGGGTGTCGGAGCCAACTCAGCACAACCAGAGACAGGTGTGTTTTCATCCACCTCAGACACCATGTCCACGGTGGAGTCATCCTCTGGAGCGCGGTCCAAAGCCTGGATTGCTCGAGGGCGGCGCTCCCAAACTCCGGGTCGCTGGGGTTTTTTAGTGTAATTATTCCAACCGAACAAGGATGGAACTGCCTTAGGTCGAAGACAACGCTTTCCAGAAGAAGATATTACTATCTCTTCTTGCTCAAAGTGCCGACTGCACACTCTGGAGTTGGTGGTGGGGGTGAAACCTTCCCTTCTGATTTTAACAAGCCACTGGGTGTGTAAATGAAGTTCCTTAGGGAAACTATGAAAGCTCAAGGTTGTGTTGAATCTCCCCCCGGCGGTACATAGTGGCACCCAGCAATGGTGGTTATTACCACCGACTGCCCTTTGAAAAGTGAATCGGGTTTTTTTATGTTTTAGGTCCATTGCGAACGATTAAACTAACTTAAAGCCGGTCCACTGATGTAAACAAGACGGCAACCGAAAAATAAGTACCCAATTTCCACCCTCAAGCCGGAAGTTAGCATTTTTCTCGTGCACAGAGCGAATTAGACAGAGACCTGGAGAGGCCTACAACCCACAGTCTCTCACTATGTCATTTGGTGGAGGATTGGTGATGATCTGGCGGTTCGTCAGTAAGGCTAGAATTGGGCATATATGTATTTGCGAAGGATTTGTAACTCAAGCCACATACAAGATTATCCTGAAAGAAAAATAGCTTCCTTCTACTCTGACAATGTTCCCCACCTCGAAGGCCAGGGGTTTTTTTGTGTGCAGGACAATGCTCCAATCCAAACAGCTAGGCCAAGCAAGGTGTGTTTGGAGGACCACCAGATCAAGACCCTGTCATGACCATCACAATCTCCAGACCTGAAACCAACTGAAAACCTCTGGAATGTAAGCAAGAGGGTCACCAGCCATCAAATATAGCCAAGCTGCTTTCATTTTTTCACCCAACAGCAATGTGTATATATATATACATTTTCCTGATCAACCCTCAGGCAAATAAAGACGAATACAAAATTGATGTTGGTCATTGCTCTTGAGGGTGACATGACAGTGCAGGGTAACCTAACCTCTAATTGATATTGATGTTCAGAGGTTGACCCAACAGTCTTTTTATGTTTAAAGACATCTGTTAATAAATAATTAAAAAATTAATACTGGGTCAGCAGTAAAATAATATAAAAGATCTGATTCTCTGAGAAGCTCTTCACAAACCATCAGCCATGAGAGCTGTTGTGCTTGCCCTGACTGTAGCCCTTGTGGGTAAGTTTTATGTTTTGAACTTAGGAAGTTCCTGTATCTCTTTTCTTAATATATTTATCTTTAAGAAAGTAAATTAGAACCTCTTAAAAGTAAAATTAAATCATTTTTAAAGCATATTTTCTCATGTGTTTCTTTTAGCATGTCAACAGATCAACCTTGGTAAGTAACAAAATTGTAATTTGTTAATTTGTAAATAGGTACCTACCTTACAACAATTGCATACTTGCTTTAACTCAACCAAAGAAATAATCTACCATTTTCAGTTCCTGAGTTTGCCCCTGATAAGACCTACGTGTACAAGTATGAGGGTCTGCTCTTGGGTGGTCTTCCTCAAGAAGGTCTGGCCAGAGCAGGAATAAAAGTCACCAGCAAGGTTCACCTTAGTGCCGTGTCACAGAACACCTTCATGATGCAGGTAATGACCATTATGAACTGTAAACTTTGTAGGTGTTCAACACTTTGGAAAAACTAAAAATGCGTTAGCAAGCATTGACTGCTAAAAGCAACAATTCCCTTGTTTTAAGAGAAAATATTCCTTTTCAGCTCATGGATCCTCAACTCCACGAGTATGCTGGTATTTGGCCCAAGGATCCATTTGTTCCTGCCACTAAGCTCACCTCAGCTCTGGCTGCTCAGCTTCAGATTCCCATCAAGTTTGAGTATGCTAATGGTGTAGTTGGAAAGGTATTCGCCCCTGCAGAAGTCTCCCCTACAGTACTGAACCTGCACAGAGGAATCCTCAACATCCTTCAGCTCAACCTCAAGAAGACCCAGAACATCTATGAGCTGCAAGAGGTGAGAAAGTGATCCTAGTACACTTGATCCATTTTGAGTTCTGCAATCTTATTTTTTTACTTGTTCTTTAAGGATGGAGTTCAGGGAGTGTGCAGGACCCACTACGTCATCAGTGAAGATCCAAAGGCCAACCACATTATTGTCACCAAGTCTAAGGATCTGAACCACTGTCAGGAGAGAATCATGAAGGACGTCGGTTTGGCGTACACTGAGAGGTGTTCTGAATGCACAAAGGTATAATGAAAAAGACTGGAAAGAATAAAAATATTTACTCAATATAATGAAAATGCCATGAATCAAATGGTCACATACCTTTTTCCCAACAGAGGGTCAAGAGTCTGATTGAAACGGCATCTTACAACTACATCATGAAACCATCTGCCGCCGGTGTACTGATTGCTGAAGCAACAGTTGAGGAAGTGCATCAGTTTTCACCCTTCAATGAGATCCATGGTGCTGCCCAGATGGAAGCAAAGTAAGAGTGATCCTCTGTGAGATTTCTCTTTAAAATGTGAAGTAACAATATTACTAAGAAATAAATAAAACATTTTTTTCAGTCAAACCTTGACTTTTGTTGAGATGGAGAAGACGCCTGTTGTTCCAAACAAAGCTGATTACTTGGCCCGTGGATCTTTGCAGTATGAGTTTTCAACTGAAATTCTTCAGACCCCCATTCAACTTCTGAAGATCAGTGATGCGCCAGCCCAGGTATAATTCATTACTTAACATCTTTAACAGTCTCCAAGTCAAAGCCTTTGATCCATGAAAACGTTATCTGAAAGTTGCCCTTGATCTTTCTAGATTACTGAGGTCTTAAAGCACCTTGTTGAAAACAATGTGGCTATGGTCCATGATGATGCTCCACTTAAGTTTCTTGAGCTTATCCAGCTCCTGCGTGCTGCCACCTTGGAGAATATTGAGGCCATATGGTCTCAGTTCAAGGACAAACCAGTTTACAGGTACAACATTTGAGCAATATGTTCATCGGAATATAGTTCAAAGACAATTTTTTTTAATGAATATATTTTAAAACAATTAATCTCTTAGGCGCTGGCTTCTGGATGCTCTTCCTGCTGTTGGCACACCAGTCATTGTAAAATTTATCAAGGAGAAGTTCCTGGCTGGTGAACTTACCATTCCTGAGTTCATTCAGGCTGTTGTGGTTGCTCTGCAAATGGTCACTGCTGATTTGGAGACCATCCAGTTGACAGCTGTGGGTAAATCTTACTATAATCAAAGTGCTCTTCTTCAAATCTTACCAAAATCAAATGAATCATTTCTGTATGTTGCTGAATAGAGTTTGGCTACGCACGAGAAAATCGCCACAATCCCAGCTCTGCGTGAAGTCGTCATGCTTGGATATGGTTCCATGATTGCCAAACACTGTGTTGCAGTTCCCACTTGCCCCGCCGAGCTCCTCAAGGTAAACATCTCAAGACCTCCATACATTTCTGTCATGGACATACTGTCATATTTTATATTTGTCTAACTGTATGAGCCTCAAACTCCTCAGCCCATCCATGATATTGCTGCAGAGGCCATTTCAAAGAAAGACATTCCTGAAATCACTTTGGCTCTGAAAGTTATGGGCAATGCTGGTCACCCTGCTAGTCTTAAAACCATCATGAAGCACCTACCTTTACTGAGAACTGCAGATACTTCTCTGCCTCTTAGAGTCCAGGTTGATGCCGTCTTGGCCATGAGGAACATTGCCAAGAAAGAGCACAAACTGGTAAGTGCCAGACACTGTTGGAATAAATTACAAAGATTACGCACATTTTCTTCCAATAATTTACGAACCTTGTTTCTTGCCTCAGGTTCAGCCAGTGGCCCTGCAGCTTGTATTGGACAGGGCTCTCCACCCTGAAGTGCGTATGGTTGCTTGTATTGTGTTGTTTGAGTCCAAGCCCTCAGTGGCTCTCGTCTCCAATCTTGCTGGTGCCTTGAAGACTGAGACTAACATGCATGTTGCAAGCTTTGCCTATTCCCACATCAAGTCCTTGACCAGAATCACTGCTCCGGATATGGCATCTGTGTAAGAACAAATCATTTCTCACATATTTTACTTCGTCACATAAAATGAGCACAAGCCAGAGGTAATCATGGTTGTCCATTTCAGTGCGGGTGCAGCTAATGTTGCCATCAAGCTCATGAGTCGCAAACTGGAAAGGCTTAGCTTCCGTTTCAGCAGAGCCATTCAGCGGGACTTCTATCATAGTGAGTCTAGCCATTTTTATAAGAGAGCTAAAATCAGTGTCTTGGGTATTTCTTAAAATGTGTAAAACATTCTCCTGGCATAAACAAATCACATTATTTGGATTCTTACCTCTGTCCCGGTGCAGCTCCTCTCATGATTGGAGCTGCTGGTAGTGCCTACATGATCAATGATGCTGCCACCATCCTGCCCAGAGCTGTTGTAGCTAAAGCACGTGCTTACCTGGCTGGAGCTGCTGCTGATGTTCTTGAGGTGGGACAAGCAAGAGTTTTTAAAAAATATGTTCATGGTTTAAAATGTTTAAATGTCAGTCTTCACTCAGTTGATTCTCTTATACAGATCGGTGTGAGAACTGAAGGAATCCAGGAGGCTCTTCTGAAATCTCCCGCTGCAGATGAAAGTGTTGACCGTATCACACAGATCAAGCGCACTCTAGGAGCTGTAAGTTTTCAAGTCCAGTGTACAGTATAATTGTGTACTTTTAAGTAATATTATTAGCATGACATAGGCATATGTGTATGACTTCTCTTTTTTAACTTCTCAAGCTCGTAAACTGGAAGACCTTGCCAACAAATCAGCCATGGGCTTCAGCCTATATCAAATTACTTGGACAAGAAGTGGCTTATTTCAACATTGACAAGACCCTCATTGAAGAAGCAATACCGGTACTGTGTTGTACTTTATATCTTCTCTCTAATATTACCATATTTTTTTTATATCTGTCTCAAAAATAGATCTCACAATTAGAATAAAGTTCTAATAAACACTATCCCCAGATGGTCACTGGACCCAAACCACGTGAACAGTTGAAGCGTGCCCTTAAAGCTTTGCAGGAAGGAGTTGCCTTCCAGTATGCCAAACCCCTGCTTGCATCTGAAGTGCGTCGTATCTTGCCAACAGCAGTTGGTATGCCCATGGAGCTCAGTTTGTACACTTCTGCTGTTGCTGCTGCAAGTCTCAATGGTATGTTTTTTTCTTAATATTTTTTATCCTTTCCTTCAGGGACGTGCAGAGAGTTCCTCAGGGGCAGGGGCTCAAATATAAAAAGGGGCATATATATATATATATATATATATATATATATATATATATATATATATATATATATATATGTGTGTGTGTGTGTGTGTGTGTGTGTGTGTGTGCTTTGCATCACAGAAATAAATTATATTTTTTAAGTATATTAAAATAGAAAACCATTATTTTAAATTGTAGTTTTTTTTGTATTTTTGATCAAATAAATGCAGGCTTAAAGCGCATAAGGGACTTCTTTAAAAAAAAATAGTAATGTGTGTGTGCAAAAATAAAGTCACCATTTCGCGTGTTGTTGTCAGGCACTGCAGCCTACACTTCACATAATAGGCCTGCAGTAGGCCTGGGCTTCATTTAACAAACTATATGATAGTGGTAAACGGTGTATCAATATAGACTAAATAAAAGTGACTTGAATACTATACTTACCATTAATGCTACTTTTGGTGCTGGTTTGTAGTCAATTAACATCCATTAGGTCAACGACGGAGATTCAGATCACTTCAATGTAAATTCGTCTGTCCATGTAATTTTCAAATGATTTATTTATAAATGACCGTCCAATGATATTTGAACTTCTTGTGCCAGATGACGATTGGTCGGTGTATTATGCATGACAAACAGGCTTCAGCGAATTAAGTAATATTTTAAAATATGTGTTATGTGGATTTTTAATTGAATCGACACGCAACCTTTTATTATAAAAAATAATAATAAAAAAAAATTAAAAAAGCTTTTTTTTTTTTTTTCTGCCGTGGAGCCATACTCACTGAAAGACGCTCGAGAGCATCGGTTCCCAAGCAGACTGTGTGGGATACCTACCTGTACACTAGTACATTTTAATTTTAAAACGCATAACTTTTGCTACTGTTATGCCTGCCGCCCACTCATTACTCCGGAGTTTTAGACCCTCGAAAATGGAGACCGTCAGTCAAGACCTATTTTTTTACAGTCTATGGTCAAGACCGAGCACGACACGCACAACTTGACGCAAGTGCCGCAACCCATAGCAACGCGTTATAGCAACGACACCTCAGACTGACAGAAACGTAAAAAATAAACGTGAATTTAGGCTACTTTAGTCTTGTACACATTGTCATGTAAATTATAAGCAAATGCATTTTGTTTTATTGACCACAATATTATCAATGATATTTGTTTGAGAAGGGCACTTTTGATTAATTTTGAAAAAGGGCAGGGGCTCGAGCACCCAAAGCCCCCCCCCTCTGCACGTGCCTGCTTTCCTTGGATATGAGGGTGTCACTTTGAAGTTTGATGTTGCTCTGTTCATCCTTCTAGTTAAGGCCACCATTACACCTCCTCTCCCTGAGCAGATTGAGACTATGACTCTTGAGCAGCTCAAGAAGACTGATGTTCAACTCCAAGCTGAAGCTAGACCAAGGTAGACATTTGCAGCTACATTCATGAAGATGAGATATAATGTACATGACAACCGTTTTACAAACAATCTCCCTTATTCTTATTTCAGTGTTGCACTTCAGACCTTTGCTGTGATGGGAGTGAACACTGCCTTGTTCCAAGCCTCTGTTATGGCAAGAGGAAATATTCGTACAATTGTCCCTGGAAAAATGGTCGCAAGAGCAGACATTCTCAAGGGCAACTACAAGGTGGAGGCTCTGCCTGTTGAGCTTCCTGAACACATCGCTGATGTGAGGTAATGAAATCAGACCATTGTAGCAAACATTCTGAAAAATTCTTAAACAATTACAAAAGATTTCTGGAAGTGAGATGTGACCCACCTTTTTTTTGTTTCAACAGCTTTGAGACTCATGCTGTGGTCAGAAACATTGAAGAGCCCAACGCTGAGAGGACTGTTCCCTTAGTACCCGAGTCGGCCATGCAAAATGCCCAGAATCCTTCTGATTCTTCGGTAAATTTTGAACACACACATAATAGATATTTGTTTGTATACAGAGCATTCATTTGCTTAAAGTTTTAAAATTGCAAGGCTTGTTCTAATGTTTAATTATTCTTTTCAGTCCTCTGAAATACCAGATGAGACTCGTGCGAGATCTGCTGCTCCATACCACAAGACTCTCTGTCTTGCTGTCCCATACATTGAAATCAAGGGGTGCGTTGAGGTGCACTCTCACAATGCTGCTTTTATCAGAAATTCTCCTCTCTTCTACATAATTGGACAGCACTCAGCCCGTGCTGCACTGACAAGAGGTATTCATTCAGAGAAGATGATTGATTACAGAGAAAATAACTATAAATATTGCAGACAAAATAATAATTGTCATTTTGGCTTTAGCTGAAGGTCCTGCAGTTGAAAGACTGGAGCTTGAAGTCCAAGTTGGTCCTAGAGCTGCTCAGAGGCTCCTTAAGCAAATCAGCTTCATTGATGAGGAGACTCCAGAAGGAAAGGCCTTCCTGTTGAAACTGAGGGAAATCCTGGAGACTGAAGACAAAAATGCGGCCAGCTCTTCTGAAAGCAGCAGTAGCAGCCGCAGGAGCCGGAGGAGCAGGAGCAGCAGCAGCAGCAGCAGCAGTTCAAGCTCCTCCATGTCCAACTCTCGTATGAGTAAGGTGAGGACGTGGAATCTAGCATGTTGGTTAGGTAGCCAATATTTGTGTCATAAATATATTTTTTCACTGAATCATTTTATATGGATTTTTAGACTGTCACTGTCATGGAGCCCTTCAAGAAATTCCACAAAGATCGGGTAACTACTAAAAAGACAATTTGTTTATATTATAACTTTAGATTATATTGATTACTTATTACAAAACTTTTCTTTGCTTGCAGTTCTTGGCACCCCATGGCGCTTCAAAGGCAGTAAGCAGTGGAAGCACTGCATCTAGCTTTGAGACTCTCCAGAAACAGGTGAATCAATTAGTGTCATTAATAACATATACCACAAAGGAGATATTTTGTACTAAAATCCACTTAAATTGATTATGGTTTATGCTTTCAGGCTAAGTTCCTCGGAAATAATCTTCCACCTGTTTTTGCTGTCATTGCCCGTGCTGTGAGAGTTGACCACAAGCTGCTGGGCTACCAACTTGCTGCTTACTTTGACAAGCCAACAGCAAGAGTGCAGCTCGTTGTTTCCTCCATCGCTGAAAATGACAACATGAAGATCTGTGCTGATGGTGCCCTGCTGAGCAAGCACAAAGTCACTGTAAGACTGGAACTTTTTGGAATAAAAAAAGAGACAATATTTAGAACAATTATTGAAATTAATTTCTCAAGATGATATTTTATTAACAAAGTTTGGGAGGAGCACGTTCAGATAATCTACCCAATCAGCGTGAGAAGAGGCATGCATATATATATATATAGCCGATTTACCTCAGTTCCATGACAGTTTTCCAGCATCCCTCCTCCACCCCAACTACGTACTCTTGATTATTTTTTTCCCAGCCAGGGATGGGGGGAGTACTCTGGGTTCGTTGCAAATTCCGAGCCCAGAGCCCTCTCCTCGGACAGGCCAAATACGCATATTTGCGAACTTTGAATTAATGAATTAAATCATTAACATCAATACCATTTTTCTAACACAAATGTCCTTTTTCAG
The DNA here is from genome assembly GCF_949152265.1 of Phoxinus phoxinus. Classification (NCBI taxonomy): domain Eukaryota; kingdom Metazoa; phylum Chordata; class Actinopteri; order Cypriniformes; family Leuciscidae; genus Phoxinus; species Phoxinus phoxinus. The sequence continues at coordinate 12,811,017 of NC_136895.1, forward strand.
GCCAAGGTTGCTTGGGGTCAAGAATGCCAACAGTATGCAGTCACTGCTAAAGCTGAAGCCGGTGTCCTGGGTGAATTCCCTGCTGCACGTCTAGAGCTGGAATGGGAGAGGCTGCCAATAATTGTCTCCACATACGCCAAAAAGTAATGTTCAGTATTGTACAAATGTTCTGTATAGTTTAGAAAATGGCACTGGTTTAATCTGCTCTTCTTTGTGCATCCCTTCACAATTAGGCTGTCTAAGCACATCTATATGGCAGCTTTCCAGACGGGCTTTAGACTTGAAGGAGCAAAGAACAGTGAGAAAGAGATTGAACTGACTGCAGCCTTGCCAAATCAAAGATCCTTGAATGTCATTGCTAGGATTCCAGAGGTGAAATATATTTCAGTTAAATCATGACTCTCACAGAGATATAAAAAGAAAATTCAACAAATTCTTTTTGTTCCTGCTGCTCTAGATGACACTGTCAAGGATGAATGTTCGTCTCCCTGTCGCTGTTCCCATCAATCCAGATGGAACTCTTTCCATTCATATCGATGAGGACATTCTCTCCTGGATCCAGAAACATTTCAAGGAACAATAAGAAATTAATTACTTTTTACTAATTTTAACATTCTGTTTGTACATTGCCACTCTTGTGATATATGTAATGTAATGCAACCAAATTCTAATAAATACCCTGCAAGTGTCAGAATTGTGTGAACTGCTTTTATTTTACAATAATACTCAGTTCTCATAAAATTGTAGTTATTTTATACTTTTTTAGTTTTTTTAATATCTTTATTTATAAAAGATATATAAAATACGGTGACTGAGAAGGGACATGTTCGGTTTGCATAGTTTTGTCGTGGTCACGAGTCACGACATATTCATTTGTGGGAACGTGATGGCTTCAAGATCCTATTTTGAGGGAATGACATATTTTTCTTATTGTCATGAATTCTTATTTTGAGGGAACAACATCAACTGTATATCTTGTGGCCATGAGTTTAATGTGTAAACAAACCTGCATGACCGCAATATCAGAAATGGATATATAATATTATATATAAAAATATTAAATAATATTTTATTTTAAAGTAAGAATGGAAAAAGTGCAGAAGAAATTATCATATTAACCTATATTATACTATAATATCATATTTTATTGTGCGCTAGATAGCATTAAAATTAAGTTAATTTGTATCGATTCATATTTGTATTTCAGATATTGTATTTCCTCCCCCTCGGCGCACTCAGCCTTGACTCAAACCAAAAGAAACAAAAAGAGAAATTAGTGAGTGCGGTACAAATACAAAATCGTCACACCACATCAGACACAAATATGATGATTGACCAAATCAGTTGGTCCTAACCCGTCCTACCTCGTCGGCATTGAGGACCCCAAGTACTCAACGGGTGACGGTTAGATGGACTCACTACACGCTGACACAGTTTTCGGTGACCCTGATCGATTGCTCCTGTCTGCCCTGCTGATAGTTGCTAGGTTTGCGTCTGTAAGCCTCGTATATATTTCTGTAGTTTTGTAGGGCTGTAATCAACCAAAGAAAATCTTGGTCGACTGAAGTCCTGAAATTTTCGGCTAAAAATGACGTTAGGAAAAAATTAATTAAATAGTTAAATTAATTAGCTGCGCACTGTGCGCAGTACTTGGTATCCTTGTTGTGGTAGGCTACTCAGGGAGATGGGAGTGCGAGGGAAGGCCCATCGGCAGGCAGTCAAAGACCTCTCCAGGGTTGCTGAAAAGGGGAGCCAGTGGCTGTGGATGAAGAGAAGAGACTCCGTCTGGGCCTTCAAGTAAGTTGATGGCACCTAGGGAGTGAACCTGGGACGCTGGGATTCACTGCTGAACCCTCTGGAGGTGTCGTGGGCCTATCAGCGAAACACTGAAGAAGGAGGGCGCCCACTTGATAACCCAAAGGGTGCCATCACTCATTTGACCATCTCACGGAGTCCCATCGTTGCCTCAAGTATGCAGTTATAGAGGGATATCAACATCTAGTCCTATACAACAGACCTTGTCCGCCTAAATGAATTATAAATAAACATAAAAAAATAGTAGGCTATTTGCAGTATATTAAATCGTTTTTGACCTAATTATTTTGCACTGAAATGAGTCTGACACACGAGTCTGTCGGCTCTGACAGCATTGCATCACGTGCACCTTCGCAATATCATATAGCCTATGATTTCCGAAAATGGTACTATGTTGTCAACTAGTGATATCATCACAAGAACTTTTGAGGAAAATGCGACATAATTTAGACAATTGTTTTTGTCATATGTATTATAATAACTGACAGACACTATAATTTCAGCCGCTCTGTGCAGCTCGCACAGAGCGAGGCTGAACACAGGAGCGCAGCTTCGCGGCTGAGACACGAATAGACTATTATTAACATAAAGCTTTTACTCTTTAACACAAAAGGCACGTCCATTTTCATAAAAAAATTATATTTATTAAACAAACCAGATCAAGAGCAAAAATGAAATAAAGTGCATAACTGAAAAATAAAGCATAGGCTCAAAACTAATACAAACAGTGGGCACAGCGCATTGCGCATTAGGCTCCAATCATTTCCCCCCGTTTTCAATTTTTTTTTAAATGCTGCCACACTGCCGATGTCTTTGTTGACAGGGTAGAAGAGGACTGACTATGAATTAAACGCTCTCACAATTAAATAAATAATATTCAGCTAACTCTAGTAGCCTACTTTCCTCAATCTGTCTCTCTTCTCCGGTGGGTTGGGCTAATCCAAAAGAAGTGAAACCAAGGTGGGTGTTCTGAAGACAGACTGTACCTGTGAAACGGGGGTGTTCTGAAAACACCCCCATTAGCAATTAGTGCTTTCCACCTGATGAAATGAACGCGGCAAAACTAATGAAATGAACGCGCAAAAAATCGGCCGATCAGAATTTTGGTCGAGCCAGAACGTATCGACCAACAATCGACTAATCGACTGGGAGATTACTGTTTTGAATCTCTGTTTACTATCCTTCACTGTTGTTTAAGCTAAATATAACTTACTCAAAATCATTCACATATTAAGCTGTGATCGCTAGCTTCAATCTACAAAACGCTAGTATTTCGCTAGCCTGTTAGCATGCCTTAGCGTGCCTTCCGTCTCATTATTTATTTAATTTGCTCACGCCAGTCAACAAACACGGTAAGTCATGTCTTCTCCTCCTTTTATTGTCACTTGCACTTCATGTAACATGTATAGCATAGCTTTCTCTGTCAGCATAGGATTTACATGTGATAAATGCAGGGAGATAGTCAGGCTGACGGAGAAGATTTCAGAACTAGAGACACGCATCCAAACTTTCATTGAGGATAGTAAGAGTGCAAGGGCTTTAGATACTGCTTTGGATGCGACTAGTTTAGTGAACACTGTACATTGTTCGAGTTCCAGCTGAAGTAGAGCCCGTGCAGCAGGGAAATTGGGTGACGGTACGACGCTATAGTCGCGGGACAAAACACCGCTCTTCCGTTCCAATTACAACATTAAACAGGTTCTCCCCACTCAGTGAAACCAGGCGCTCAGATGGCACTGGGGACGAGGGGGACATGACCCCCCCCCCCAGATTCATAGTGACCCGATCCGTCTCCCGCCCTCACTATCCCTACGAAAGGCGACAAAAATCGGTAAAACAGAGGATTAACCAGTGTTTGTGCTATGCACATTAGCCAAAGCAGTGCCCCGGCCCGCCGCTGCACTTCAGAATCGGGTCGGGGCAGACGCAGGCTGACACACAATAATAATCTACACTGGTCACCATTACTTTGTACCCACGTTCTCACTACACGCTGTTCTGTTGTCAATAAACACACGATGACACCGACGTTTACACACTCTCTCTTTGTGTGTGTGTGTGTGCTACGACTCCCGAGTGACGCCGGGGTCCTATGAGGAGCTGGTAGCTGCCTCAATTGTGCCTGTAGGAGCGGACGAGCGGTAACCATAGTGATCATATACCATCTATGACTGAGCTGAGTCAGTGATTTTCTGAACTGAAAAAAAATCGACTGTAAATACCACATAAAAGCAATGAAGAAACAAAAAAACAATCACCTCGTTTTTTCAAAAACCAAACAATGTAAGTATCCTATGCCTGTTGTTGACTTTCCCAGATGTGGCAGATTAGATTTGTTAAGGGGAATAGCTAGTCTTTTGCACTTAACAAACACAGCAAAATGTGGAGACCATAACTATGCATTTAGGTGAGTGGACAGAGGCAAATAATGAATGAACACAAAAAGAATGGTTGGATAAATCAAACAATTTATCGTCGTCAGGAAATAATGTTTTATCTTATAATTTAACCCATTGTACTGTATAAATTGACTGAGGTATGTTCACTGTCGTGTAAGCCACTATAAAAATAATTATAATAAGTAAATTTGTGTGGTGCAAGGTTTATGCAAACAACAAATAAAGGCCTACATAAACTTTTGACATCCTCTTATAGCAGGAAATCATGTTTTTTTATTGTACGTACAGAGCAATGAACGGAGGATATAGATTCTTAAATTATGGGCTATGAAAAACATTTCTTAATATGTCATACATCATTTGAAAGATATTTCTAATATATAAATTGCAAACAAACTTGTAATTAACTCTTAAATTAAAAATTTTGAGTTATTCTTTGATATTTGAAGTTTTAGCCATTCATTCTCAGGAATATGTTGTATTTCACATTGTTGTGAAATTATATAGAGGAATAGAGGGTTAACTGAAATTATGAGATTTGGGTGGGTGATTGGTATACTAGTCAAATACCAGTCTGATCATGCATTGCTAGTGGTGATCAGGTAGGCCTTTGTTTACCTTTGTTCATTCATTGTTGTTTATCCATGATTTCAAATAAGAATCCCCCAATGGCTTTTTAGTGCAAATCATTAGCCCAAATTACGCAAAGTAGCCTAACTATTTGAGCACTATTAAAGCCCAAATTACGCAAAATAACGAATTGAGTTTAAATCATTTGCTGACAGCTAGGGCTTCCTGTCTACACAAAATACACCAGCCCTAATTACCTCATCCACCCATTCCCATATAAGGATAACCAATGCAAAAAGGGAAAGAAAAATCCCCTACTACTACACAAACAAACAAATAAATAAATATGGGCCAGCATGAATTTGCATGATTTCACAGTAACTTTCTGAGTAACTTGTAGAATAATACTCTTTAATCCTGTACATTTCTGGCAACTTCTGATGGCGACTGACACAAAGGTTACACAAGCATTTCATATTCACAGCCCCTTTCACAATGTGAGTGTTAGATCTTATGTGTTATTGACATGTGGTTAGTTCACGTGATGGGCAAGTTCAGAGAAGTTCAGAGACCATGCATCAAATTCATTTATCAGCTAATTTTGATCAGTGGCCAATTAATCAGAGCATCCCTAGCTGGCACAGGATTTGAATTTGAGTTAAAAATCTGCCATCTTTACTCGTAGTGGTTCATTGCGTAAGGTGTTATTGTTATTTAAACTTCTCTGGTGTTCTCTCGGATTGTTTCAGCGACCATTCTATCATATATTGCACTTGGAAAATTTCAACTCCCCATCTTACTCCGAAATATATTAGGATCCATGACATGAAATTATTTAACAGTGATTTATTTATAAATGATGTGAGAAGGATAAATTGGATAAATCCTGATGCGGAAGCTGCCTGGAATTTCTTTTACACATAATGTATGCAAGTCATTGATAAGCATGCCCCATGGACAATTATTAAGGTCAAAGGTCATCATCTACCTTGGGTAAATGGGGATCTTATCAGTCTGTTTAAGCAGCGGGATAGGGCGTGGAATAAACACAAATATACAAAACTTCCTAGTGATTGGGAGGAATACAAACGGCTACGAAACACGTGCACCACCCAAACAAGAAATGCTAAAGCCAATTACTACAGAAATAGTTTGTCAAATGACTTAAGTGATCCTAAAAAAATTTGGGAAAAAATTAATACCTTACTTGGTAAGTCTAAGAGTACCACGGGTAACATGACAATCAATAATGAAATTGTTAATGATCCAGCAGAAATCTCCAACGCATTTAGTTTGCATTTCTCCCAAATACCGCAGGTACAGTCATCGCTCTTTCACCCAGAGCCGACTGTTAATTCTCAGCCCTACGATAGTTCTTTCACATTCCGACAGTCTAGCTCAGCTGATGTCCAGCTGGCCATTAGCAAGCTATCCTCTAGCAGTGGACCGTGACCTGACGGCATTGAGGGTAAGTTTATCAAACTTTCTTCACATGTCCTATCCTCTCCATGGCTGAGCTCTTTAATCTGTCACTTTTAACCCATGACGTGCCTCTGGCATGGAAGTGTACCAAAGTCATTCCATTGTATAAAGGAGGGGACACCCAAAACATGAACAATTACAGACCTATCTCAATAATTAATAGTATTTTGAAAGTTTTTGAGAAAATTATCTTCGATCAATTTTCTAACTATCTCTCTCATAACAGTTTAATATCTCAATGTCAGTCAGGTTTCAGGAAACACTTCTCAACTACCACTGCTCTTTTCAAATTTACAAATGATATTTTTTCTAGTTTTGACAACAGTATGTGTACTGGTGCCATCTTCTTAGATCTTACAAAAGCATTTGAATTAGTTGATCATTATCTGCTCCTGGATAAATGATATTCAATTTTGGCCTTTCCCGTTCATCTCTTCTGTGGTTTAACTCATATTTCCATCACCGTGTGAGTCCTTCAGGGCCAGTCAATCGAATTGTATAGGTGTAGATAAAGGCATACCCCAGGGTTCTTCGCTTGGGCCTTTGTTATTTTCCATTTTTATTAATGACTTGCCACTCTTTTGTTCAGAATGTGACATATATCTTTATGCAGATTATATAATTATATATTGCTCCAAACCAAATATTCCCGACATAAATTATTCTTTACAACATGACTTTGATTCTGTACAGCAGTGGCTTTCATTTAATAAACTCCTGCTGAATAAATCAAAATCTTACTGTATGCTTTTCCAGAAGAAAGAAAAAATAATCTTAATTGCATTTTCTGGATTCTTCTCCTCTAGAGCCAATCGAAAAATTTAAATATCTCGGTGTGTGGTTAGAAACTGATATTTCATTCAAAGCTCATGTACAAGCGCTTAACAACAAACTTAGCTTTCGTCTTAAAACATTATATCAATCGATAGACTGCTTTAACTTTCAGGTTAGGAGAAGAATATTCTCTCAGTTGTTGTTACCTATTCTGGATTATGCAGATATTATATGCTAACACTACTGCCACTTGTCTTCATTCTCTTCTTGTGGTATACAACATCCTGTGCCGATTCGTCCTTCGCTGCCCCTATAGGACACATCGTTGTGTGATGTATGAACAGCTGTCCTGGCTTGCACCCTCAGCCAGAAGACAATATCATTGGCTTCAGCTCATTTTTAAATGTATTTACTTTCAATATCCATATTATTTATCACAATATTTAGTGCCTTAAAGTTCACAATATAGCCTTCGTCACAACGAACAGATCTTCCTACTGTCCCTAGAGTTAAGAGAGAAATTGGGAAATATGCTTTCTGTGTTGGAGCCCCTCGTGACTCGAACAGTCTTCCTGCATCCATTCGCTCGCTTACGTCTTTTCCTCTGTTCCGAACTGCTTTGTTAACACATCTTCAGAATACTTGTCTATGTTTCTAGCATTTCAGATTTAGCATCGATATGTGTCATGTTATGTATGTGTGTATGTATGTTATGTACACTTTGTCAGTTATATTTGGGATTATTATGTTATATGCAATATGTTACACCAGTTGTTCTCAAACATCTCCCACCAAATACCCCTCTTAAAACGCTTGACTTCCAAAGCACCTTCATGCTGAGTCATGGATTAAAAAGGGTATACAATAAAATGTGTTTAGTGGTATACACAGTTTGGGAACCACTGTGGCTCACTTTACTCTATCTGTGATGGGTGGGGATAGTGAGAGCTTGTGTGTGTGTGTGCGTGCTTGTGTGTCCGTATGATGCGTGTGAATGTGTGTATTTTTTTTTTTTTTTTGTATCTACTCTGTTGTTTTGCTGTTCTAAGTTGTTTGGACATGATCCTGAGGACCCCCATGAAAACGAGATGTTTGATCTATGGGGTTGATCCTCTAATAAATGTTCATTAATAAATTTAACGAACAGCTCTAGAGCTACAAAAAAAGGTGCCATAAGTCGATCATATCATGACAATGCTGATTGGCTGATGGAGCCACCAAAACATGCACAGTCCTAAATATTTCACTAGCAATCAGCCGGAGCTACTGAAAATGACTTGTATTAGGAGTAAAACATTTTAAAATGAACAATTATAAAATATTTCAAGTGAAACTGACATGGTCCTCAAACTAATATTGACTTTAACAAGTGTGGATGACATTAGCCAGGGTGACCTAACCTAAACCTGATATGTCTATGCCAAATATGTCTATATTGTGTATTTTGAGAGCAAAAATCTACAAAAAAGCAGAGCAAAGTGTATCAAATGATACTGGGATATCCAATAGAACTGAGCAACCCACAGGACAGTGGATCCCTTTACCTCAGTGACCCTATGAAAACAAAGCAATTTCTGATGGTCTTTTCCAATAAATTAATCCACTCTGTTATGAGTGATCACTGTAGATGGCTAAAAGTTTGGCATTTATAGGCATTAGGCCAATATCAAAACATGGTTCAAATGGAATATACAGCTGCATTCAAAAATGAGTAAAGATAAATGATGAGGTATTAAAATAATACCAGCGATTAATTGCAACATTTATAAAATAATATGTTTTTATCCTTTCCACATTTTACCTTCATAATTTAACAGCGACACAGGGGCTGAGCTGCCTGTACTGCCATGTCACGTGTTGTGTGTGTTTTGATTCATGTTTATATTTCAGTTCTAATGTTTTTCTGTCAGATGGTTAATTAGTTCAGTTCCCTCCCTGTTTGTCTCTATGGTAACTGATTGAGTTAGTTATATTCAGGTGTATCTCGTTAATTAGTCTCCTGTAGTTCCTGTGTTTGCTGTGTATTTAAAACCTGCGTGTCATTCAGTTCATTGTCAGCTCTACATTGTCACATGTTTGTTCTGCTTGTTTTCCTTTTTCCAGATATTCTGTTTTGTAAAGATTTGAGTTTGTTCTTGTAATTCAAATTACTGCACTTAGACCTTGCTTCATCTTTGCTTAAACCAGCCTGCGTCTAATATGTTGAAATTTTTATATTATTTTAATATATTTTCTATATTTTTCAAAAAGTATTTTTTTTGTTTCAGCTTTTGGCCAAGCGCATCCAGAATTTTAATTTCAATACATATTTAATAAATATGGGCCATTCTACAGAATTGCTGCAAACTGCTATCCCACAACCAAAAAACACATTTCAAGTATTCAAATTTTAAATGCTAACTAAGATCCTTCTACTATATGAATCCCACAAATATATTTAAAATATCAGTGAGCTTAATATATATAAAATCGTAATTTATTGGGTAGGCTACTTTCAATTGGGAGATGGCTGTCCCGAACCCTAACCATTAAATTTTATGAAAATTATATTGAAATAACTTTTGCAGTTTTTCCCATTGTTGTTTTTAAAAATGTTTTCATAATATCTTCTCTAAGTTAATATATAAATATTTTTATTATATTTTCTTTTTATATCACGAAACAGTGTGTCCCGTATTTTCATGTCACTACTGAAGTAGTGTATGTTTTAGTCCATTGGCTTTATCAGGAAATATTCCTGTGTCCCTCTGTCTTAAAGCTACATGGTAGGTGGGGCCCATCATTTTGAGGTAAATGTGTTGAAAAGTCTTAAAATCTGTGTGTAACTACCAAAAACTTTTTTGGGTGTTATAAAATTTTGTTTTTGTATGTTCTTTAAACCAATTCTGTAGAATTCTGTAGGCCCATATATATATAAATATTCCCCAACTCGTATATGTGTATATGTGTATATATATATATATATATATATATATATATATATATATATATATATATATATATATATATATATATATATATACTATTATATACACATATACGAGTTGGGGAACATTGTCAGAGCTGATCGACCTGATTCTGATCTTCTCTGATGAGTCCAGTTTTCAGCTTTGCCCAACACCTCTAATAGACAGAGACCTGGAGAGGCCTACAACCCACAGTCTCTCACTATGTCATTTGGTGGAGGATTGGTGATGATCTGGTGGTTCATCAGTAAGGCTAGAATTGGGCATATATGTATTTGCGAAGGATGTGTAACTCAAGCCACATACAAGATTATCCTGAAAGAAAAATAGCTTCCTTCTGCTCTGATGTTCCCCAACTCGAAGGATTGTTTGTTTTTTGTTTTTTTGTGCAGGACAATGCTCCAATCCACACAGCTAGGCCAAGCAAGGTGTGTTTGGAGGACCACCAGATCAAGACCCTGTCATGGCCATCACAATCTCCAGACCTGAAACCAACTGAAAACCAGTCACTCATTTTTTCACCAGGAGTGGCATAAAGTCACCCAACAGCAATGTAACCGACTGATAGGGAGCATGCCAAGACGTATGAAAGGTGTGAAATCAGGCTTATTCCAGCAAATATTAATTTCTGAACTCTTCCTAAATTAAAACCATTTGTTATTTTGACCAGTTGTCGTTTTCTTCAGATAAATGTTTTAGATTATTTCCATTTGAACTTTGCAAGATATGTTGTCAGTAGTTAGTAGATAAATAAATAAATAAAAATAAAAAAAAGATACATTTTACTCATTCAGATACATATAAATAATAAATCCAGAGATACTGCTACTTTTGCAGTGGAGTGGACTCATAATATTTTCCATAATTTTTTTATATATATATATATATATATATATATATATATATATATATATATAAGAATTAGGCTAAGATACATTTTCCTGATCAACCTTCTGGCAAATGAAGACAAATACAAAATTGATGTTGGTCATTGCTCTTGAGGTGACATGACAGGACAGGGTAACCTAACCTCTAATTGATATTGATGTTCAGAGGTTGACCCAACAGTCTTTTTTATGTTTAAAGACATCTGTTAATAAATAATTAAAAAATGATTACTGGGTCAGCAGTAAAATAATATAAAAGATCTGATTCTCTGAGAAGCTCTTCACAAACCATCAGCCATGAGAGCTGTTGTGCTTGCCCTGACTGTAGCCCTTGTGGGTAAGTTTTATGTTTTGAACTTAAGAAGTTCCTGTATCTCTTTTCTTAATATATTTATCTTTAAGAAAGTCAATTAGAACCTCTTAAAAGTAAAATTAAGTCATTTTAAAGCATATTTTCTCATGTGTTTCTTTTAGCATGTCAACAGATCAACCTTGGTAAGTAACAAAATTGTAATTTGATCATTTGTAAATAGGTACCTACCTTACAACTATTGCATACTTTCTTTAACTCAACCAAATAAATAATCTACCATTTTCAGTTCCTGAGTTTGCCCCTGATAAGACCTACGTGTACAAGTATGAGGGTCTGCTCTTGGGTGGTCTTCCTCAAGAAGGTCTGGCCAGAGCAGGAATAAAAGTCACCAGCAAGGTTCACCTTAGTGCCGTGTCACAGAACACCTTCATGATGCAGGTAATGACCATTATGAACTGTAAACTTTGTAGGTGTTCAACACTTTGGAAAAACTAAAAATGCGTTAGCAAGCATTGACCGCTAAAAGCAACCATTCCCTTGTTTTAAGTGAAGATATTCCTTTTCAGCTCATGGATCCTCAACTCCACGAGTATGCTGGCTTTTGGCCCAAGGATTCATTTGTTCCTGCCACTAAGCTCACCTCAGCTCTGGCTGCTCAGCTTCAGATTCCCATCAAGTTTGAGTATGCTAATGGTGTAGTTGGAAAGGTATTCGCCCCTACAGAAGTCTCCCCTACAGTACTGAACCTGCACAGAGGAATCCTCAACATCCTTCAGCTCAACCTCAAGAAGACCCAGAACATCTATGAGCTGCAAGAGGTGATAAAGTGATCCTAGTACACTTGATCCATTTTGAGTTCTGCAATCTAATTTTTTTACGTTTTACTTTTCTTCAAGGATGGAGTTCAGGGAGTGTGCAGGACCCACTACGTCATCAGTGAAGATCCAAAGGCCAACCACATTATTGTCACCAAGTCTAAGGATCTGAACCACTGTCAGGAGAGAATCATGAAGGACGTCGGTTTGGCGTACACTGAGAGGTGTTCTGAATGCACAAAGGTATAATGAAGAAGACTGGAAAGAATTAAAATATTTACTCAATATAATGAAAATGCCATGAATCAAATGGTCACATACCTTTTTCCCAACAGAGGGTCAAGAGTCTGATTGAAACGGCATCTTACAACTACATCATGAAACCATCTGCCGCCGGTGTACTGATCTCTGAAGCAACAGTTGAGGAAGTGCATCAGTTTTCACCCTTCAATGAGATCCATGGTGCTGCCCAGATGGAAGCAAAGTAAGTTTGATCATCTGTGAGATTTCGCTTTAAAATATGAAGTAACAATATTACTAAGAAATAAAGAAATATTTATTTTTCAGTCAAACCTTGACTTTTGTTGAGATGGAGAAGACGCCTGTTGTTCCAAACAAATCTAATTACTTGGCTCGTGGATCTTTGCAGTATGAGTTTTCAACTGAAATTCTTCAGACCCCCATTCAACTTCTGAAGATCAGTGATGCGCCAGCCCAGGTATAATTCATTACTTAACATATTTTACAGTCTCCAAGATAAAGCCTTTGATCCATGAAAACGTTATCTGAGTGTTGCCCTTACTCTTTCTAGATTACTGAGGTCTTAAAGCACCTTGTTGAAAACAATGTGGCTATGGTCCATGATGATGCTCCACTTAAGTTTCTTGAGCTTATCCAGCTCCTGCGTGCTGCCACCTTGGAGAATATTGAGGCCATATGGTCTCAGTTCAAGGACAAACCAGTTTACAGGTACAATATTTGAGCAATATGTTAATCGGAATATAGTTCAAAGACGAAAAAAAATTGTATGAATATATTTTAAAACAATTAATCTGTTAGGCGCTGGCTTCTGGATGCTCTTCCTGCTGTTGGCACACCAGTCATTGTAAAATTCATCAAGGAGAAGTTCCTGGCTGGTGAACTTACCATTCCTGAGTTCATTCAGGCTCTTGTGGTTGCTCTGCAAATGGTCACTGCTGATTTGGAGACCATCCAGTTGACAGCTGTGGGTAAATCTTACTATAATCAAAGTGCTCTTCTTCAAATCTTACCAAAATCAAATGAATCATTTCTGTATGTTGCTGAATAGAGTTTGGCTATGCACGAGAAAATCGCCACAATCCCAGCTCTGCGTGAAGTCGTCATGCTTGGATATGGTTCCATGATTGCCAAACACTGTGTTGCAGTTCCCACTTGCCCCGCCGAGCTCCTCAAGGTAAACATCTCAAGACCTCCATACATTTGGACATACTATAATATTTTATATTTCTAACTGTATGTGCCTCAAACTCCTCAGCCCATCCATGATATTGCCGCAGAGGCCATTTCAAAGAAAGACATTCCTGAAATCACTTTGGCTCTGAAAGTTATGGGCAATGCTGGTCACCCTGCTAGTCTTAAAACCATCATGAAGCACCTACCTGGACTGAGAACTGCAGATACTTCTCTGCCTCTTAGAGTCCAGGTTGATGCCGTCTTGGCCATGAGGAACATTGCCAAGAAAGAGCACAAACTGGTAAGTGCCAGACACTTGTTGGAATAAATTACAAAGATTACTCACATTTTCTTCCAATAATTTACTAAACTTGTTTCTTGCCTCAGGTTCAGCCAGTGGCCCTGCAGCTTGTATTGGACAGGACTCTCCACCCTGAAGTGCGTATGGTTGCTTGTATTGTGTTGTTTGAGTCCTATCCCTCAGTGGCTCTCGTCTCCAATCTTGCTGGTGCCTTGAAGACTGAGACTAACATGCATGTTGCAAGCTTTGCCTATTCCCACATCAAGTCCTTGACCAGAATCACTGCTCCGGATATGGCATCTGTGTAAGAACAAATAATTTCTCACATATTTTACTTCATCACATAAAATGAGCAAAAGCCAGTGGTAATCATGGTTGTCCATTTCAGTGCGGGTGCAGCTAATGTTGCCATCAAGCTCATGAGTCGCAAACTGGAAAGGCTTAGCTTCCGTTTCAGCAGAGCCATTCAGCGGGACTTCTATCATAGTGAGTCTAGCCATTTTTATAAGAGAGCTAAAATCAGTGTCTTAAGTATTTCTTAAAATGTGTCAAACATTCTCCTGACATAAACAAATCACATTATTTGGATTCTTACCTCTGTCCCGGTGCAGCTCCTCTCATGATTGGAGCTGCTGGTAGTGCCTACATGATCAATGATGCTGCCACCATCCTGCCCAGAGCTGTTGTAGCTAAAGCACGTGCTTACCTGGCTGGAGCTGCTGCTGATGTTCTTGAGGTGGGACAAGCAAGAGTTATTAAAAAACATGTTCATGGTTCTAAATGTTTAAATGTCAGTCTTCACTCAGTTGATTCTCTTGTACAGATCGGTGTGAGAACTGAAGGAATCCAGGAGGCTCTTCTGAAATCTCCCGCTGCAGATGAAAGTGTTGACCGTATCACACAGATCAAGCGCACTCTAGGAGCTGTAAGTTTTCATGTCCAGTGTACAGTATAATTGTGTACTTTTAAGTAATATTATAAGCATGACATAGGCATATGTGTATGACTTCTCTTTTTTAACTTCTCAAGCTCGTAAACTGGAAGACCTTGCCAACAAATCAGCCATGGGCTTCAGCCTATATCAAATTACTTGGACAAGAAGTGGCTTATTTCAACATTGACAAGACCCTCATTGAAGAAGCAATACCGGTACTGTGTTGTACTTTATGTCTTCTCTCTAATATTACCATATTTTTTTGTTATCTGTCTCAAAAATAAATCTAACAATTAGAATAAAGTTCTTATAAACACTATCCCCAGATGGTCACTGGACCCAAACCACGTGAACAGTTGAAGCGTGCCCTTAAAGCTTTGCAGGAAGGAGTTGCCTTCCAGTATGCCAAACCCCTGCTTGCATCTGAAGTGCGTCGTATCTTGCCAACAGCAGTTGGTATGCCCATGGAGCTCAGTTTGTACACTTCTGCTGTTGCTGCTGCAAGTCTCAATGGTATGTTTTTTTCTTAATATTTTGTATCCTTTCCTTGGATATGAGGCTGTCACTTTGAAGTTTGATGTTGCTCTGTTCATCCTTCTAGTTAAGGCCACCATTACACCTCCTCTCCCTGAGCAGATTGAGACTATGACTCTTGAGCAGCTCAAGAAGACTGATGTTCAACTCCAAGCTGAAGCTAGACCAAGGTAGACCTTTGCAGCTACATTCATGAAGATGAGATATAATGTACATGACAACCGTTTTACAAACAATCTCCCTTATTCTTATTTCAGTGTTGCACTTCAGACCTTTGCTGTGATGGGAGTGAACACTGCCTTGTTCCAAGCCTCTGTTATGGCAAGAGGAAAGATTCGTACAATTGTCCCTGGAAAAATGGTCGCAAGAGCAGACATTCTCAAGGGCAACTACAAGGTGGAGGCTCTGCCTGTTGAGCTTCCTGAACACATCGCTGATGTGAGGTAATGAAATCAGACCAGTGTAGCAAACATTCTGAAAAATTCTTAAACAATTACAAAAGATTTCTGGATGTGAGATGTGACCCACCTTTTTTTTGTTCCAACAGCTTTGAGACTCATGCTGTGGTCAGAAACATTGAAGAGCCCAACGCTGAGAGGACTGTTCCCTTAGTACCCGAGTCGGCCATGCAAAATGCCCAGAATCCTTCTGATTCTTCGGTAAATTTTGAACACACACATGATAGATATTTGTTTGTATGCAGAGCATTCATTTGCTTAAAGTTTTCAAATGGCAAGGCTTGTTATAATGTTTAATTTTTCTTTTCAGTCCTCTGAAATACCAGATGAGACTCGTGCGAGATCTGCTGCTCCATACCACAAGACTCTCTGTCTTGCTGTCCCATACATTGAAATCAAGGGGTGCGTTGAGGTGCACTCTCACAATGCTGCTTTTATCAGAAATTCTCCTCTCTTCTACATAATTGGACAGCACTCAGCCCGTGCTGCACTGACAAGAGGTATTCATTCAGAGAAGATTATTAATTACAGAGAAAATGACAAAAAAAATTGCAGACAAAATAATAATTGTCATTTTGGCTTTAGCTGAAGGTCCTGCAGTTGAAAGACTGGAGCTTGAAGTCCAAGTTGGTCCTAGAGCTGCTCAGAGGCTCCTTAAGCAAATCAGCTTCATTGATGAGGAGACTCCAGAAGGAAAGGCCTTCCTGTTGAAACTGAGGGAAATCCTGGAGACTGAAGACAAAAATGCGGCCAGCTCTTCTGAAAGCAGCAGTAGCAGCCGCAGGAGCCGCAGAAGCAGGAGCAGCAGCAGCAGCAGCAGCAGTTCAAGCTCATCCATGTCCAACTCTCGTATGAGTAAGGTGAGGACGTGGAATGTAGCGTGTTGCTTAGGTAGCCAATATTTGTGTCATAAATATATGTTTTCACTGAATAATTTTATATGGATTTTTAGACTGTCACTGTCATGGAGCCCTTCAAGAAATTCCACAAAGATCGGGTAAGTACTAAACCGACTATTTTTTTATATTATTACTTTAGATATCGATTATTTATTACAAAACTTTTCTTTGCTTGCAGTTCTTGGCACCCCATGGCGCTTCAAAGGCAGTAAGCAGTGGAAGCACTGCATCTAGCTTTGAGACTCTCCAGAAACAGGTGAATCAATTAGTGTCATTAATAACATATACCACAAAGGAGACATTTTGTACTAAAATCCACTTAAATTGATTATGGTTTATGCTTTCAGGCTAAGTTCCTCGGAAATAATCTTCCACCTGTTTTTGCTGTCATTGCCCGTGCTGTGAGAGTTGACCACAAGCTGCTGGGCTACCAACTTGCTGCTTACTTTGACAAGCCAACAGCAAGAGTGCAGCTTGTTGTTTCCTCCATCGCTGAAAATGACAACATGAAGATCTGTGCTGATGGTGCCCTGCTGAGCAAGCACAAAGTCACTGTAAGACTGGAACTTTTTTGAATAAAAAAAGAGACAAGATTTAGAACAATTATTGAAATTAATTTCTCAAGATGATATTTTATTAACAAAGTTTGGGAGGAGCACGTTCAGATAATCTACGCAATCAGCGTGAGAAGAGGTATGCATATATATATATATATATATATATATATGCATGCCTCTTCTCACTATATATATATATATATATATATATATATATATATATATATATATATAGCCGATTTACCTCAGTTCCATGACAGTTTTCCAGCATCCCTCCTCCACCCCAACTACGTACTCTCGATTATTTCTATCCCAGCCAGGGATGGGGGGAGTACTCTGGGTTCGTTGCAAATTCCCGAGCCCAGAGCCCTCTCCTCGGACAGGCCAAAGACGCATATTTCCATACCCTATCTGATTATATGAAAGTGCAAACTTTGAATTAATGAATTAAATCATTGACATCAATACCATTTTTCTAACACAAATGTCCTTTTTCAGGCCAAGGTTGCTTGGGGTCAAGAATGCCAACAGTATGCAGTCACTGCTAAAGCTGAAGCCGGTGTCCTGGGTGAATTCCCTGCTGCACGTCTAGAGCTGGAATGGGAGAGGCTGCCAATAATTGTCTCCACATACGCCAAAAAGTAATGTTCAGTATTGTACAAATGTTTTGTATAGTTTAGAAAATGGCACTGGTTTAATCTGCTCTTCTTTGTGCATCCCTTCACAATTAGGCTGTCTAAGTACATCTATATGGCAGCTTTCCAGACGGGCTTTAGACTTGAAGGAGCAAAGAACAGTGAGAAAGAGATTGAACTGACTGCAGCCTTGCCAAATCAGAGATCCTTGAATGTCATTGCTAGGATTCCAGAGGTGAAATATATTTCAGTTAAATCATGACTCTCACAGAGATATAAAAAGAAAATTCAACAAATTATTTTTGTTCCTGCTGCTCTAGATGACACTGTCAAGGATGAATGTTCGTCTCCCTGTCGCTGTTCCCATCAATCCAGATGGAACTCTTTCCATTCATATCGATGAGGACATTCTCTCCTGGATCCAGAAACATTTCAAGGAACAATAAGAAATTAATTACTTTTTACTAATTTTAACATTCTGTTTGTACATTGCCACTCTTGTGATATATGTAATGTAATGCAACCAAATTCTAATAAATACCCTGCAAGTGTCAGAATTGTGTGAACTGCTTTTATTTTCTAATAATACTCAGTTCTCATAAAATTGTAGTTTTTTATACTTTTTTTATATTTATTTATGAAAGATATAAAAAATACGGTGACTGAGAGGGGACATGTTCGGTTTGCATAGTATTGTCGTGGTCACGAGTCACGACATATTAATTTGTGGGAACGTGATGGCTTCAAGATCCTATTTTGAGGGAATGACATATTTTTCTTATGGCCATGAATTCTTATTTTGAGGGAACAACATCAACTGTATATCTTGTGGCCATGAGTTTAATGTGTAAACAAACCTGCATGACCGCAATATCAGAAATGGATATATAATATTATATATAATAATATAAAATAATATTTTATTTTAAAGTAAGAACGGAAAAAGTGCAGAAGAAATGATCATATTATCCTATATTATACTATAATATCATATTTTATTGTGCGCTAGATAGCATTAAAATTAAGTTTATTTGTATCGATTCATATTTGTATTTCAGATATTGTATTTCCTCCCCCTCGGCTCACTCAGCCTTGACTCAAACCAAAAGAGCAAAGTGCGGTACAAATACAAAATCGTCACAACAATCACATCAGACACAAATATGATGATTGACCAAATCAGTTGGTCCACGGATAACCCGTCCTACTTTGTCGGCATTGAGAACCCCAAGTACTCAACGGGTGACGGTTAGATGGACTCACTACACGCTGACACAGTTTTCAGTGATCCTGATCGATTGCTCCTGTCTGCCCTGCTGATACTGCTGCGTTGCTGAGCTGCTAAGTTGGTTTGCGTCTGTAAGCCTCGTATATATTTCTGTTTTGTAGGGCTGTAATCAACCAAAGAAAATCTTGGTCGACTGAAGTCTAAAAATGACTAAGACTAAAAATGACGTTAGGAAAAAAAAAACGTTATTACAGTTATTAAATTACAGTTTTTTCCAACTGCTTACACACAAAATCTTTTCATGTCACACAATTTTTGAAACCTCTCACTCAAAGTGCAAAACTACACACCAAATCTTCAAAACCATAAGCTATTTCTCAGCCTTTGACTCAGTTTTCAATTGCATAAAACACTTTTTTCAAAACACTACACACAATTCTCGACCTAAAACACAAAAAAATCTAACGGGAAGTGACTTGCTTTCCTTTTCCAAACATAACCAATCAAAATGCTACACTTATTCACCAGGCCACACACACACACACTCCTCACATACAAACACTACAGTAATTGCTGATCACACAATCACTGCTTTACTGTAGTATAGGCCTATGAATACAGTAGCTCACAGGTCAGATTACCTGTTTTGAACAATGTATTCTTGGGACCCCCCAGGACCCCACACACACAACAATTGTGTTCTTTATTGTATTCTAAAGAACATTTTTTTGGTTTACATATGTTTGTTTTTTGTATGCTACTGTAAACAACAGTAATGTTAAATATTTTCTGTTTCTACATTGCATTGGTGTTTCCACTGTAGATAATTCATAAGGTTTACAGTGTACTTGTTACTCCTCTCAGCAGATTACTGTCACTGTAGAACATTACATTGAAATGTAGATGTAAGCCTATGAAAGACAAAAGAGCTTTAGATTTAGAACAACAGTGTTTGCATTATATATCCAAAAATTTACTATTATGAAAGAATTGTTTGCCATTTGATGCAAATGCTTCATTCTGACTTGTGTTTATGGCATTTTGAATGCAGTGTTACATTTTGAAGGAGATGTGAGGCAATTTGCATTTTGTGTGTGCAGTTTTGGGAATTGTGTGTAGAGTTTTGAAAAAAGGAGACATAGTTTTGAAAACGTGTGTAAGCAGTTGGGAAAAACTGTAACTGATCACTAACCAATCACTGCTTTACTGTAGTATAGCTCAAAGGTCAGATTACCTGTTTTGAACAATGGACGCCAACAATTGACAGATACCTCACACACACAATTGTGTTCTTTACTGTATTCTAAAGAATATACGTTTGGTTTACATATGTTTATGGTTTTGTTGTATGCTACTGTATACAACAGTAATGTTTGGCCTAATTAATATTTTCTGTCTACATTGCATTGGTGTTGTGTGTGCAGTTTTGGGAATTGTGTGTAGAGTTTTGAAAAAAAGGTGACATAGTTTTGAAAATGTGTGTAAGCAGTTGGAAAAAAACTGTAAAACATATTTACTCTTCTTGCTGACAATGACAGGTCACTGGAGTCACTCAGGCTTGTCTCCTACGTGACCAATTCACAATTATTTACTTTATTTTATCTTCAGTCAATAGAGAATAATGACGAATATTGTCTGAACTTCGCTCTGAGAGAAAATGCATTTAATCAGTATGTTTTGGGAAAGTTTCCTAATCCGATCTAGAGCTTGACCAACTCTTACCTTGAAGTGTGTGTGTGTGTGTGTGTGTGTGTGCGTGCGTGCGTGCGTGCGTGCGTGCGTGCGTGCGTGCGTGCGTGCGTGTGTGTGTGTGTGTGTGTGTGTGTGTGTGTGTGTGTGTGTGTGTGTGTGTGTGTGTGTGTGTGTGTGTGTGTGTGTGTGTGTGTGTTTGTGTGTGACAGGTCCTGACTTTTGTGTGTTTTAACCAGTCAGAATCATTCAACATGACGTAGTTTAGTGACCTGTGTAATTGCTGCTGTATTGAGTGAGTACTGAAAGTGGCCTACAAACTCCTTGCTGAGTGTTGAAGATGATTTCTGCTGATGAAACTGCCAACTATTCTTCAGTAAAATGTTCTTGAATTGATTGCATCTTTGACACCTGGTCTTCAATCATCATATCTGGTCCTTGGGTCTTAAATGTGAATTCCCCTACAGTAGTAAAGTAGTCACACATTGCCGTCTACAGACATTTGTAAATGAATAGACTCCCCCATTGATTCTGCAGTAACATCTAAGTACTCATCTGTTTTCAAATTCATTCTTCACTTGTTGGAAACAAAATGTCCCTGCCATTCATTTGTTTTAAGATTCTTCAATAATGTGTATTTCCTCAATATTATGACCAAATTTAAAAGTATCTCCTCCTTCACCCTGCCTTCATATGATATCAGACTTCACTGATAATTTCTGATAATCAGAAACTAAACATACAAGTTTCCAACTGGAAAACTGCAAGTAGGCTAAATGTAAAGTAAATGGGTTTAAAATGACAGTTTAAATTGTAAAAATTACAAGGTGGTCAGTAAACAAGTTAACTTTTTTTTTTTTTTTTGTGGGGCCTTTGCTTTATTGTAATAGACAATGTGGAGCATTCAAATAAAAAAGGGTTGAGAGCCATGGCACAAGGAGCTAGTTACTAACAATAGTTTGTATATCGTTGCACATAATTTGCTTATATAGTTCAGTTTATTTTTTGGCGAACCACTGTGAAGTTGAGTTTACATGTCAACATCATCAGATATGTCTAAAGTCTATCAAGTAAAACATCAAATTTCATCAAATGTAGTCTAATTGATCTTCCATTTTATTTATTTAGTAGTTATTTATTCTGTAGACTGGTTAAAAATATGAATCTAATATCATTGCCTTATCAGAACATGTGGAAAAATGGCACTTTTTGTTTTCATTAATCTTGGCAAAGTTTAATTTTTGCTGAAGTACTTCCACCAGCTTAATTTGTTTAGACAAAGCCAAACGCTGCTGTTTTGATTGACACATCAAGATATCGTCCTTATGAGCAATTTCTGTTACTATTTATTCAAACAAGCTAAAAATATCAGTCATTTATATAAATCATATTCAAAGATGAAAGCCATAATATTAATGTTGTCCACTAGAGGGAGCCAAAGGATAGCAAATCATTTTAAGATCTCAGTTTAAAGGGGTCATGACATGGTTTTTTTTATTTCATTATTATGTTCCCTTAGGTGCAAATATAGTATTACTATAGTTTTTTTTACCAAAAACTTTAAAAATTTTGTGATTTATGACCTTTTCCCACCCGGTTTCTCATCCTCTGATTCAAACAGTCTGTTTTGGGGGTGTTTCCCCTTTAAGAGTTCAGTGTTAACGCCCACTGTTATGATTGGCTAACGTCAGTGCCTATGCATCAATTATTAACGCCCCCAGCCAGAACGTTTGCGGATTCGGCGTAACTGTTTAATAGCGGGTGATGCATGAGAAGCGATGGCTCTTGCAATGATAAAACCTTATTATGTTTGAGCCAGAATCAGAGGAAAATGAACGATCACCACAACAACGAAGACTGGATCAGCCCGTGTCCACATGGAAAGTGAAACTATTCAGCCCGTGTCCACATGGAAAGTGAAACTATTTTGAATTAATAAAAAAAAATTAACCCGAGACACTTGAAAACAGATTATTGTTGCATAATTATCATATAGCCTAATTTGCTAACAGTTTAACATTATTTAACTAATTCCAATGAAATGATAGGGTGTACCACGGACAAAAATGCATGCACAGGCCATATTTGAAGATGCAGCATTGATAAAGGCAACATTTTTAATTTTCTATCACATGTAGGCCTACTAGAAAGGCGACATATTTTCAAGATTCTCTTATACAAATGTGTTTATATTAGCCATGGTAAAAAGTAAGTTTGCGTCGCCGTTATTGAGCCCATAGTCGGCACGGACTTATCTTTGAGCAACAGTTTTCTGGCAAAGCCAAGCATCATATTGGGATTTTTTCCTCAAAACAGTCATCCTTAAATGTATAGAACAAACGCTTAAACTAACACTGCCGTGACTGAGACGTCCGCAAAAAATAAAGTGCATCCATTTTTTTCCCCTGACGACTGGATCTTTCAGCGTATTTAAAAAGTAGTTTAAAGTTTTAAATACATTACTTACAGTTTGCGTCGTCGATGTTGAGCCCAGAACAGTCGGCACGGACTTATCTTTGAGCAACAGTTTTCTGGCAAAGCTCAAAACAGTCATCCTTCACATGTATAGAACACACGCTTAAACTAACACTGCCGTGACTGAGACGTCTGCAAAAAATAAAGTGCATCCATTTTCCCTGACGACTGGATCTTTCGCAGCGTATTCAAAGATGTTGTTTGTCCACAGCCAGGAACAGCACATCTGCGGCATCGTAATTTCCCTGTACACAGACCCACTCGCTGTCCGTCGACTGAACACTAGTGAGGCGCGCGACAATGATACGAAATGAGCGTAGTTGCCTTGCGCTTTAAGCGTAGTTGTCTTGTGCCGGAGGCGGTCTATATGCAAACGCTGGTACGTCACTTCGTACCGTGACGTCACTTCTTACCATGGATCCAGAACGAGCTGTATTTAGAGCTTGATTAAATAAATGATTCGTTTATAATGGGGAGGAAGTCTTAAGCTATGAAACTTGCAGGACGTTTTAATGGTACAAAGACCTCTTATATACCAAAAGATCAAGGCAAATTTGGTTTCTCATGTCATGACCCCTTTAAAGACAATTTGTTCAATACATTTACTTGTAGTAAAAAAATGCATATCAATTTATTATAGTTTTATAAAGTTTATTAAAGCCCAATATAACTTTGTAAAAACTGTGATCTCAAAAAGACCATTAACTTAATCCTAATGATATTGACAACATATTTGTCAAGTTGCAGACATGACTGAATGTATGTCCAATTAAAGAAGAGACACTAGATTATTTGTCTAATTTAATAGAGTATATATAATAATCCTTGCACAAAGAGTTAAAGATAAGACGTATATTTTATTTGAAAAGAGACATGTCCATTGAATAACTATACCACCTACACAAGCCATTGTGCTTGGACCCCGATGATTGTCTCAAGTTAAACTGCATTGTTTGATTTACCTTCTGTGTCGTTGCCCACAACACTTCGGTGACAGGACTTTGAAATAGCAAACAGGGAAAACAATAAAAATGTATTTGCAAGCTAGCCAACTTCGTCCAATCTCCATGATCCTTGTTTTTTTCTTCTTCATTTGAATGCCTTGTGAAAGGACTTTTTGTAATATAAAAGACTGGTGCTGACCCACCAAAGGCTGTCTGATTAGAGACGAAACGAAGACGCAGCTACTTGTTTTCTCGGAATAAGTAACCCATCTATTGTCACCACTCAACATACTGATTTGTATGGTTGAGGTTGTGTTTGTGAATTATACTTTTTGGTCCCACTTTATATTAAGTGGCTTTAAGTACTATGTACTTACATAGAAAAATAAGTACAATGTACTTATTGTGTTCAAGTTTTATTGTAAAACACTTTGGCTGATATTGTGGTGTGATACGGGTAAGGTTAGGGACAGGTGTGCTGGTATGGTTAAGTTTAAGGGTGGGTTAAGGTGTAAGGGAAGGGTCAACTGTGTAATTACAAATGTAATTACATACATTAATTACAGCTGTAATTACATTCAGGTATTTTAAAAATATAAGTACAATGTAAAAACATGTATGTACACAATAAGTCCATTGTATCAAATTATTAATTTCAATGTAAGTACATAGTACTTAAAGCCACTTAATATTGCATTTACGCACAGCACTCCAAAATGCGATCTATAAACAGTTTATACTGCAGTAACTGCACCGTCTGTCTCCATGTCCCGCTGCAATGAACCAGGTAAGTTAGCTGATTACCATAGATATCGACATCAGTCCATACTGCTGTTAAAGGAACACTCCGCTTTTTTTGGAAATAGGCTCATTTTCCAACTCCCCTAGAGTTAAACAGTTTTACCATTTTCGAATCCATTCAGCCGATCTCCGGGTCTGGCGGTAGCACTTTTAGCATAGCTTAGCATAGATCATTGAATCTGATTAGATCGTTAATTAGCATCTCTCAAAAAAATGACCAAAGAGTTACGATATTTTTCCTATTTAAAACTTGACTCCTCTGTAGTTACATTATGTACTAAGACCGACAGAAAATGAAAAGTTGCGATTTTCTAGGCCAATATGACTAGGAACTATACTCTCATTCCTGCGTAATAATCAAGGAACTTGAAATGTTCACCTGAAATGTTTGTCTTTTCATCCTGAAATGCGAGGCAAATGTTGGATCACAATGATTAGGAACCACAGTTTCCACAAATCCCTTCACTCGAAGGGGATGTTCTCTTTTATTCTGGACGGCAAGGGCAGTTACTGTAACATCGACCGTATTTTGCAGTATTACACGTAAATTTATACCGATTTCATCAGGTTCCAAAATTCTTCAAAATGAACACAAAGAATGTCCTTTTCAGCTGCCATAGTTGCAACTCTTGCGTCATCAGAACAGGGTGTTCAACGCACAACCGTTTCAGTTTAAAAAACGTTTTGCAACTAGTATTCCGGTTTGGTCATGAGATGCGCTCTGTGCCCCGAGGGCAATCTGAAACAAGGCAATCAGAGCTCAGAGTCAAGTCACAAGATTTTCAAAAGTTTGTTGACAACAATTTGTCCGGCGCCCCACACACACAAAACAAACAGAATACAATAAAAAAAAAATTAAGAGGTGCTATGATTACCAGTCGAATATTATGACTATTATGACTATAAATAATGTTATTTCATTATTATTTAGCAATATAAAGTTATCTTATTTTTAACATGTTGAAGTAGCCTTCTTCTCTGGCTAACTTGAAGGGGACGGCACCCCAGCACCCTCTACTGACCGGGCCGCCACTGGTTCTTTCACTTTTTAATACGAGGTGCCAAGCTCATATGCAGTGTTCTGCTGTTGAATACTTTGCAGTTTTTCTTTGTAGGTTGCACTAATAGTTTTTCTTAATTTGTTTAACAAATATTACTTGCATTAACAATTATAATACTGTCCACAGTTCACTCCACGTCTAGTTCCAAAGTTCATCCAATGTTATTTCACCAGTCTTTACATAAAATGTATAAATATGGACTTTAACAAGTTTTTAGATTAAAGGCCAGGGTAACCTAACCCAAAACTGATAGCTAAGATTTGCCTTCAATCCAAGGCTGTTAACCACAATTATTATTTGTATAAAAATGTACAATAATATAAAAAAATAAAATTGTAATATACCCCTGTAAAATATTTTTGTTGCTTCAGCATTATTTTATATGATAGAAAAAAAATCACCTTTTTGAACATAAAAGAGAAATGATCAGCATGATTTCACATGTGGACATTGGCTGATGAATGATGGCAGGCCAGGGTAACCTAACCTTTACTGATATTTATATTCAAAGAAGTTGACATAAGTCTTGTCTTGTGTACAATTTGATATTCCTTTAAAGACATCGCTAATAATTAATTTAAGAATTAGTACTAGGTCAGCAAGAAAATGCTATAAAAGGTCTGTTTCTCTGAGAAAATCTTCACACACCATTAGCCATGAGAGCTGTTGTGCTTGCCCTGACTGTAGCCCTTGTGGGTAAGTAAAAAATATATTTATATATTTTCCCTTCTATCTCTTTTTAGCTCTATAGAAGAACTTGTTTGGAAAATTAAAAACCTCTTGAAAACCAAATTTAAAAAAAAGATTTTCATAGAATGTTCTATCTGTTTCTTTCAGTGAGTCAACAGATCAACCTTGGTAAGTAATAAGATATGGCAAATTATTTTTAAGTGGTAATTTAGACTGCATTATTGCTTAAAAATAATTACCCTAACAATTGACTAAGATCACAAATACTGTACATTTTTCAGTTCCTGAGTTTGCCCCTGATAAGACCTACGTGTACAAGTATGAGGGTCTGCTCTTGGGTGGTCTTCCTCAAGAAGGTCTGGCCAGAGCAGGAATAAAAGTCAGCAGCAAGGTTCACCTTAGTGCCGTGTCACAGAACACCTTCATGATGCAGGTAATGACCATTATGAACTGTAAACTTTGTAGGTTTAACACTATGGAAAAACTAAAACTGCGTTAGCAAGCATTGACTGTTAATAGCAACAATTCCCTTGTTTTAAGAGAAAATATTCCTTTACAGCTCATGGATCCTCAACTCCACGAGTATGCTGGTATTTGGCCCAAGGATCCATTTGTTCCTGCCACTAAGCTCACCTCAGCTCTGGCTACTCAGCTTCAAATTCCCATCAAGTTTGAGTATGCTAATGGTGTGGTCGGAAAGGTATTCGCCCCTGCAGAAGTCTCCCCTACAGTACTGAACCTGCACAGAGGAATCCTCAACATCCTTCAGCTCAACCTCAAGAAGACCCAGAACATCTATGAGCTGCAAGAGGTGAGAAAGTGATCCTAGTACGTTTTTTTTTTTATCTATTTTGAGTTCTGTCAGGACCACTATCGTCAAATACGTTTGACAATTAGCATATAGTTTGGATTGGCGGTATGGTTCCGTTCTGGGCGAGAACTCCCTGCGTATCCATGCAGCCTAGCATGGATAAGAGCAGGGAGAGCAGCAATAACCCCCCTTGGGGTAAACAGAACAGAACCAACATGAATGTATGCAAATATAATTAATTCAAGATTTTAAAGTACAACATAATTCGAGAATTTATTCTGATTCAAGGGGAGTCAGAATGCTAAATCCTGATTGGATGAGAGGTGGAGCTGGGGATGGAGGAGGGTAATTAAATAAAAAATAAATGGACTGCATTTATATAGCGCTTTCACAGACCCAATGGCCACCAAAGCGCTTTACAATATTGCCTCACATTCACCCATTCTCTCACTCATTCATACACCGACGGCGGTGTCAGCCATGCAAGGCGATCCAGCTCGTCGGGAGCAGCTGGGGTTAGGTGTCTTGCTCAAGGACACCTCGACACTTCAGGTGGAACCAGGGATTGAACCACCAACCTTCCAGTTTGTAGACAATCTACATGAACCACTGAGCCACTGCCGCCCCTGAGAATTAGCTCCTGAGAAACGTGATAGCTGCTGATAATACTGAAGGAGCTTATACAGTGATAGGTGTCATATTCCTATAGGTAGATGTGGATCAGCTGAGAGTCAGCTGATGCGAGCTGATGTCAGCTGACTAACGTGACCTGCCAGAACTACGCTACGCTTGATTTCTGCAATCTAATTTTTTTTATTTATCCTTCAAGGATGGAGTTCAGGGAGTTTGCAGGACCCACTACGTCATCAGTGAGGATCCAAAGGCCAACCACATTATTGTCACCAAGTCTAAGGATCTGAACCACTGTCAGGAGAGAATCATGAAGGACGTTGGTTTGGCGTACACTGAGAGTTGTTCTGAATGCACAAAGGTATGATGAAGAAGAATGGAAAGAATTGAAATATTTACTCAATATAATGAAAATGCCATGAATCAAATGCTCACATACCTTTCTCCCAACAGAGGGTCAAGAGTCTGATTGAAACGGCATCTTACAACTACATCATGAAACCATCTGCCGCCGGTGTACTGATCTCTGAAGCAACAGTTCAGGAAGTGCATCAGTTTTCACCCTTCAATGAGATCCATGGTGCTGCCCAGATGGAAGCAAAGTAAGATTGATCCTCTGTGAGATTTCTCTTTAAAATATGAAGTAACAATATTACTAATAAATAAATAAAAATATTTTTTCAGTCAAACCTTGACTTTTGTTGAGATGGAGAAGACGCCTGTTGTTCCAATCAAATCTAATTACTTGGCCCGTGGATCTTTGCAGTATGAGTTTTCAACTGAAATTCTTCAGACCCCCATTCAACTCCTAAAGATCAGTGATGCACCAGCCCAGGTATAATTCATTACTTAACATCTTTAACAGTCTCCTCAAAGCCTTTGATCCATGAAGACGTCATCTGAGTGTTGCCCCCACTCTCTCTAGATTACCGAGGTCTTAAAGCACCTTGTTGAAAACAATGTGGCCATGGTCCATGATGATGCTCCACTTAAGTTTCTTGAGCTTATCCAGCTCCTGCGTGCTGCCACCTTGGAGAATATTGAGGCCATCTGGGCTCAGTTCAAAGACAAACCAGTTTACAGGTACAAGTTCATAGGAATATAGTTCAAGGGCAATTTTTTATTATGAATATATTTTGAAAACCATGAATCTGTTAGGCGCTGGCTTCTGGATGCTCTTCCTGCTGTTGGCACACCAGTCATTGTCAAATTCATCAAGGAGAAGTTTCTGGCTGGTGAACTTACCATTCCTGAGTTCATTCAGGCTCTTGTGGTTGCTCTGCAAATGGTCACTGCTGATTTGGACACCATCCAGTTGACAGCTGTGGGTACATCTTACTATACTCAAAGTGCTGTTCTTCAAATCTTACCTAAATCAAATGAATAATTTCTGAATGTCACTGAACAGAGTTTGGCTATGCACGAGAAAATCGCCACAATCCCTGCTCTTCGTGAAGTCGTCATGCTTGGATATGGTTCCATGATTGCCAAACACTGTGTTGCAGTTCCCACTTGCCCCGCCGAGCTCCTCAAGGTAAACACCTTAAGACCCACATTTCTGTCATCTACCTGAAACGTTTTAATATTTGTCTAAATGTATGCCTAAAACTCCTCAGCCCATCCATGATATTGCTGCAGAGGCTATTTCCAAGAATGACATTCCTGAAATAACTTTGGCTCTGAAAGTTATGGGCAATGCTGGTCACCCTGCTAGTCTTAAAACCATCATGAAGCACCTACCTGGACTGAGCACTGCAGCTACTTCTCTGCCTCTTAGAGTCCAGGTTGATGCCGTCTTGGCCCTGAGGAACATTGCCAAGAAAGAGCACAAACTGGTAAGTGTCAGACATTGTAGAAATAAAATGCTGTAAAAGATTATACACATTTTCTTCCAATAATTTACTAAACTTGTTTCATGCCTCAGGTTCAGCCAGTGGCCCTGCAGCTTGTATTGGACAGGGCTCTCCACCCTGAAGTGCGTATGGTTGCTTGTATTGTGTTGTTTGAGTCCAAGCCCTCAGTGGCTCTCGTCTCCAATCTTGCTGGTGCCTTGAAGACTGAGACTAACATGCATGTTGCGAGCTTTGCCTATTCTCATATGAAGTCCCTGACCAGAATCACTGCTCCAGATATGGCATCTGTGTAAGAACAAATAATTTCTCACATATTTTACTTCATCACATAAAATGAGCACAAGCCAGAGCTAATCATGGTTGTCCATTTCAGTGCGGGTGCAGCTAATGTTGCCATCAAGCTCATGAGTCGCAAACTGAACAGGCTTAGCTTCCGTTTCAGCAGAGCAATTCAGCTGGACTTCTATCATAGTAAGTCTAGACATTTTTTATAATAGAGCTAAACAAATGGTGTCTTTGGGTGTTTCTTAAAATGTAGAAATTTATAAAAAAAAATCTCCTGACATAAAATATAACATTATTTGGATTCTTACCTCTGTCCCGGTGCAGCTCCTCTTATGATTGGAGCTGCTGGTAGTGCCTACATGATCAATGATGCCGCAACTATCCTGCCGAGAGCTGTTGTAGCTAAAGCACGTGCTTACCTGGCTGGAGCTGCTGCTGATGTTCTTGAGGTGGGACAACCAAGACTTAAAAAAAAAATCCGATTCATGGTTTTGAAATGTCTTGATTCATTTTATTTTGATGGTCCCTTTAACACATACTGTTGACTATAAGTAATGTTGCACCTACATATAAACTATCTCTCATCACAATAAAGAGTTAGCAGATATTAAGCAGACAGTCTACTAATACTCTACTGAGAGTAAGTTGACATGTAGTTGCAAAGTTACTTATAGTGAACAGAATGTTCAAAAGTAACCATCAAAATAAAGTGTTACCAAATGTTTTCAGTCTTCACTCAGTTGATTCTCTTATACAGATCGGTGTGAGAACTGAAGGAATCCAGGAGGCTCTTCTGAAATCTCCTGCTGCAGACGAAAGTGTTGACCGTATCACACAGATCAAGCGCACTCTAGGAGCTGTAAGTTTTCATGTCCAGTGTATTATAAAATGGTGTTTTTCTAAGTAATATTATAAGCATGACATAGGCACATGTATATGACTTTTCTGTTTTAACTCCTCAAGCTCGCAAACTGGAAGAACTTGCCAACAAATCAGCCATGGGCTTCAGCCTATATCAAATTACTTGGACAAGAAGTGGCTTATTTCAACATTGACAAGACCCTCATTGAAGAAGCAATACCGGTACTGTGTTGTACTTGATGTCTTCTTTCTCATTAACATATTTGTTTGTGATCTGTCTCAAAAATAGTTCTCACAATTAGAATAAAGTTCTCACAAACACTATCCCCAGATGGTCACTGGACCCAAACCACGTGAACAGTTGAAGCGTGCCCTTAAAGCTTTGCAGGAAGGAGTTGCCTTCCAGTATGCCAAACCTCTGCTTGCATCTGAAGTGCGTCGTATCTTGCCAACAGCAGTTGGTATGCCCATGGAGCTCAGTTTGTACACTTCTGCAGTTGCTGCTGCAAGTCTCAATGGTATGTTTTTTTCTTAGAATTGTTTATCTTTTCTTGGATATGAGGGTGTCACTTCGAAGTTTGATGTTGCTCTGTTCATCCTTCTAGTTAAGGCCACCATTACACCTCCTCTCCCTGAGCAGATTGAGACTATGACATTTGAGCAGCTCAAGAAGACTGATGTTCAACTCCAAGCTGAAGCTAGACCAAGGTAGACCTTTGCAGCTACATTCATGAAGATGAGATATAAATGTACATGACAACTATTTAAAAAAATGTATATTCTTATTTCAGTGTTGCTCTCCAGACCTTTGCTGTGATGGGAGTGAACACTGCCTTGATCCAAGCCTCTGTTATCGCAAGAGGAAAGGTCCGTACAATTGTCCCTGGAAAAGTGGTCGCAAGAGCAGACATTCTCAAGGGCAACTACAAGGTGGAGGCTCTGCCTGTTGAGCTTCCTGAACACATCGCTGATGTGAGGTAATGAAATCAGACCATTGTAGCAAACATTCTGAATTAATTCATAAACAATTCAAAAGGTTTCTGAAAGTGAGATGTGACCCACCTTTTTCTTGTTCCAACAGCTTTGAGACTTTTGCTGTGGTCAGAAACATTGAAGAGCCCAACGCTGAGAGGACTGTTCCCTTAGTACCCGAGTCGGCCATGCAAAATGCCCAGAATCCTTCTGATTCTTCGGTAAATTTTGAACACACATGATAGATATTTGTTTGTATGCAGAGCATTCATTTGCTTAAAGTTTTCAAATTGCAAGGCTTGTTCTAATATTTAATTTTTCTTTTCAGTCCTCTGAAATACCAGATGAGACTCGTGCGAGATCTGCTGCTCCATACCACAAGACTCTCTGTCTTGCTGTCCCATACATTGAAATCAAGGGGTGCGTTGAGGTGCACTCTCACAATGCTGCTTTTATCAGAAATTCTCCTCTCTTCTACATAATTGGACAACACTCAGCCCGTGCTGCACTGACAAGAGGTATTCATTCAGAGAAGATTATTAATTACAGAGAAAATAACTACAAATATTGCAGACAAAATAATAATTGTCATTTTGGCTTTAGCTGAAGGTCCTGCAGTTGAAAGACTGGAGCTTGAAGTCCAAGTTGGTCCTAGAGCTGCTCAGAGGCTCCTTAAGCAAATCAGCCTCATTGATGAGGAGACTCCAGAAGGAAAGGCCTTCCTGTTGAAACTGAGGGAAATCCTGGAGACTGAACACAAAAATGCGACCAGCTCTTCTGAAAGCAGCAGTAGCAGCCGCAGGAGCCGCAGAAGCAGGAGCAGCAGCAGCAGCAGCAGCAGCAGTTCAAGCTCATCCATGTCCAACTCTCGTATGAGTAAGGTGAGGACGTGGAATCTAGTGTGTTGGTTAGGTAGCCAATATTTTTGTCATTAATATTAATTTACACTTAGTCATTTTATATGGATTTTTAGACTGCCACCATCATGGAGCCCTTCAGGAAGTTCCACAAAGACCGGGTAACTATACTAAAAAATAATATTGTTAAAAATCTTGATTCTTTGGATCATCAATTATCATGTCTATAATGCATTTTGCTTGCAGTTCTTGGCACCCCATGGCGCCTCAAAGGCAGTAAGCAGTGGAAGCACTGCATCTAGCTTTGAGACTCTCCAGAAACAGGTGAATCAATTAGTGTCATTAATAACATATAACCCAAGGGTGACATTTTGTAATAAAATCCACTTAAATTGATTATGGTTTATGCTTTCAGGCTAAGTTCCTCGGAAATAATCTTCCACCTGTTTTTGCTGTCATTGCCCGTGCTGTGAGAGTTGACCACAAGCTGCTGGGCTACCAACTTGCTGCTTACTTTGACAAGCCAACAGCAAGAGTGCAGCTCGTTGTTTCCTCCATCGCTGAAAATGACAACATGAAGATCTGTGCTGATGGTGCCCTGCTGAGCAAGCACAAAGTCACTGTAAGACTGGAACTATTATCAAAATTAATTTCTCAAGTGAAATAATTTACATCAATACCATCCTTTGAACACAAATGTCCTTCAGGCCAAGGTTGCTTGGGGTCAAGAATGCCAACAGTATGCAGTCACTGCTAAAGCTGAAGCCGGTGTCCTGGGTGAATTCCCTGCTGCACGTCTAGAGCTGGAATGGGAGAGGCTGCCAATAATTGTCTCCACATACGCCAAAAAGTAATGTTCAGCAACACCGAATGACAAATGTATGGTGTAATGTATTTTTAAAAAGTCAATGATTTAATGGTTATTATTTGTGTATCACGTCCCAATTAGGCTGTCTAAGCACATCCCTATGGCAGCTTTCCAGACGGGCTTTAGACTTGAAGGAGCAAAGAACAGTGAGAAAGAGATTGAACTGACTGCAGCCTTGCCAAATCAGAGATCCTTTAATGTCATTGCTAGGATTCCAGAGGTGAAATATATTTCAGTTAAATCATGACTCTCACAGAGATATAAAAAGAAAACTCAACAAATTATTTTTGTTCCTGCTGCTCTAGATGACACTGTCAAGGATGAATATTCGTCTCCCTGTCGCTGTTCCCATCAATCCAGACGGAACTCTTTCCATTCATATCGATGAGGACATTCTCTCCTGGATCCAGAAACATTTCAAAGAACAATAAGACATGAAGAATTACATTTCACATTTTCTTAAGAAAATGTGAGCAGTGTGGAATTGATCATGTGGATTTGATTGTTCTTAGACAATTTATTTCATTTGAATTTTACCGCTGTTGTAATGCAAGTAACACTAATAAACTGCCTGCAAGTTACTGATGTGTGGATTGTTTTATCCTATAATAATGCCCTTTAACGGGGTCCTATAATAATGCCCTTTTACGAAGTCTTGGTTTTGTTTTTGGGGTGTACTAAAATATGCTTTCATGCTTGATTGTTCAAAAGACACATTATTTTTTCACATATTTTACATTATTGCAGCACCTCTCCCCCTAGTCTGGCTAGAACACACTGTTTATTTCCTGTTTCGATGAAGCCCCTCCTTCCGAAATACAAAATATGCTGTGATTGTTTAGCTGGCCCTGTGTTGTAACTGGCACCACAGACATAATAAATACATAGACGTATTGTATTGGCTGTTTGATCGTACATCAACGGCGCAGCCATATTTCTCCAGGCAACTTGCCGAAACTCTCATAAGTGAACTGAAGAAATGGTGCCTGACTATTTTGAGGTTTTACCAACTGTCGTACGATCCAAACCAGATCTCGGCGAATTACCTTTCACCAGACTGAACAGTTGTTTTTGGTCGTATTTGTTCATTATAACATTATGTTGACAGCTAGGTGGCCACCAAAGTCAAACTATTAGCCTAATAGCTATTAGCCTAAATTTCTGCATTTCCAAGAGACTGTACCTCTTCTGTCTATTATTACTGTACGACTTTTACTTTTATATTATTGTACTATTCATATATACTCAATTGCATTGTGCTCCTCACATGTTACAACACCTATGGGGCATGTTGTCACATTCCAAGTATACACTGTATTAATGAAACAAAACCACCTAACTGTACTAGATGTGTGAAATTAATGTAGGAAAAAATATATACTCGGAAGCCCAAGTGGATTTACACAAGCTGAGAAAGTCAAAAAGTGTTCCCTGCTCTCCCTTACTATGTACAATTACAATAAAGTCTCAATCTAAATTTTTAGACCCCAATAAAACACATTTTTAAATCTTTCTTTAAAACAGGAGACACTTTTATTTATTTTTCACTATATTATACAATTTTTATGAACACATTTATTGTGTACATATGAATAATAAAACAAACTCTTGTGTGTTAAATACTCAACATACTCTTGTTGTGATGGTTCTGAGGGTCTAGGCACATACCCTGGCCTAGGGGGTTGTTCCTTGCTGGGTCACTGTACTGGGTGTGAATGTGCTCCTGTAGTTCTTCTTTGGAGATATCCAGGGTTCCACTTGTTTTCTCCAGAAGGAGCCCGCATGCGTGCCGAAATGGATTCCTGAAGAAGCTTGATCTTTCCTTCTCCTTCCTTTTTCTCCGTCTTCTAATGCGTTCTGCCCTACGGAGGTTAGCAAGGCGTCTTCTGATCTCATCCCAGAGAGCTTTCAGGCCCTCCTTCTCAGACTCATCTGCCTTCCTCCAACGCTTGCGAACCAGCCTTCTGCTTGCTACCAGGTCATCAATCTCTTTCTCCCTCCTTACCTTTGATCTTATTGCGGCTTCTCTGATGGTCACCTCGCCATACCTGTTGCTGCATTCTTCATACAGGATTTCCCCGACCAGATTTAGCTTGGCTACCACTGACCCGCGCAGAGCTTTTTGCAGCAGCCCGCTCAGGCGTTCGTCCAACTTTCTCCACTCCTCAGCTTCGTTGGCCTTTGGCCACTTGATCTTATTCCTTCGGAATGGGTTCTTCAGGTTCCTGGCCCTTTGGCTCGACTCCGTTCTTGAGTCACTCGGGGGTGCTACTGGGTTCACCTCTTGGGGTTCATCAACATCCCCTTCTTCCTCCTCCCTTTCCACCTGCTCTACCTCTGCAACATTGGGCCCGTTGGCACTGTGGTTGTCAACCCAGCCTTGGATCCCATTTGTCTGACCTGCCCTTACCAGGGCAGTGCAAGGTTGCATCAGGCTACCACCACCACACTTCTTCTTTCCCATGTGGATGTGAAGTCCCCTCAAAGTTGTTGTTTTTTCCCAACCGCACCCACACTTCCTTGGGATCTTCTCTTTTGCCGATATCATTGCGTTCGTTACCGTGTGGTCCATCCTTTTTGGCCCTTCTTTCATCCCGCCTCTCGAAGGGCCGTCGGGTTGTTTTCTTTGTTTCTTCGTAGTAGTAGGCTTTGGGTGTCTTGCTCTTGGAAAACTAGAGGGTAGGGTCACTAGCCCGCTGCTCCCGGAGCAGTCTATCCTGCTGCCACCAGTCTCTCCTGGTTGTCCTCCAGTTTTCCCTGGACTCCAACTGCTCTATTCACAATAGCCACTGTCTCCAGAAATACATTCTTCATTACAGCGAGATGGTCTTTCTGCTGGGCCTTAGGCCTGTCGCACCTCCAATGGTGCCTTTGGTGGACTATGCATGGCAGAGGCGTCCTTTTCTCTGAGGCAGGCCTAAACCTGACCGCATACCACACGATTTTGCTGCAGGGTCTTCAGCTGGGAACCACCGCTCATTGACGTTTCGCCCCTTAACCCAGAACGTCTCATGCTCAAACTTCTAATTGGAACTGTTAATAGAAAACACAGCTTCAAATAATAAGACAAACTTACAAGTTGTTGTCCACAAACAGTGGGAACTGCTCCATTTCAGGAGAAGCTTTTCTGCGTAGCCTGCATTATACATTCTTAGGTTCTGGAAGCTGTTCTCCGTAAAAAATGTTCAGGAACAGTGTTCTCTAAGCTCATCAGCCTTAGGAAGGGTCAAACAAATGAGTTTTGGGAACGGGGTGGAAAAAACAATGTCTCTTCGATATAGCGACAACACTTCTTCTCTAATGCAGCTCAACCAGACCTCGCACCTTTTTTCCCCGTATTTCATGGGCGTGGATTATTTAAATGAGTAACACAGTGTCACAAGCACAATTTGTGCTGCTGTTTACATTCCACCAACTGCAAACCCAGAGGCAGCGTGTGACGTCATACATGCTGTTACGGCCAAACTTCAAACAAATCAGCCAAATGCCTTCATAATAATTTCTGGAGATTTTAATTATGTTTCTCTCTCATTAATACTGCCAACCTACCATCAATTTGTGAAGTGTTCAACAAGATATAACAGAACACTAGATCTATTATATGCCAATGTTAAAGAGGCTTATAATTCCACTACCCTCCCCCACTTGGCAGATCTGACCACAGCCTTGTCCTGCTTACACCACATTACAGGCCTATTGTTCAACATCAGCCTGTGACCATAAGGATAGTGAGGAGATGGACTCAGGAGGGGGTGGAGGATCTGCGCGGTGCACTGGATATGGGATGTGCTGTGTGAGTCATATGGGGATGACATCGACAGTATGGTGGTTTGTGTCACTGATTACAAAAAAAACTCGTAAAACTTTGACTAATTGTAAAAACTCGCTGTAGTCCAAACTAGCCGTTCTTGCAGTTCTGTTTAATAAAATTTCTCCATTTGGATTGGACTTTGAGCTTCATAACCTTGCAAAAGTCATCAGACAATGATTTGACTTAACCGGATAACCTCATAATAATGTCGATTAAGAAATAATTTGATGGTAGGAACAGCAATAATACTCTATGCCAAGAATAACCACTTTCAACACATATTAGTTTTTTTAATTGCTTACAATTTTCTTTGCATAGTAACTCTACACACAAACCATCAAATTATTATATATACGTCAAACTACATAAGAATATTAAATGTGTAAAAACCTACATACATCAGGTGACTTGACTTCAGTATTTACAAAATGAACAGAAATGCAAAAGTGAAAAAATTATTGTTATTTATTGTTTCTCAAAATATTACATTTTGATTTCTAAGTGAACAAATTATGTAGCCTAAGCGTTTTAAAATATTGGGTTTATATAATAGGTAAATGATAGTGTGGCATTTAAATGGCAGATTTTAAAAAAAGCTGAAGAACTATGAGAGCCATAAATCGTAACCTACGTTTACCTTACCAAAAAATCAGAAACTCTATAGACTCCTTCGCGAGTTTGCACCATTATCAAATTACTCCATTACAAGTTTTGCACCAACGCACGGTAATTCGATTCAAATGAATCCTTGGCATCAAAGGAAAGGTATTACTTCATCCTTTCATTTTGAAAATGAAAACATAAAATGTAAAAAACATTTAACCAAAAGTAAATTTAAATCCCAACTGACAAGTTACATTTAAATGCTTCAAAACGTGATGTAGGCTAATTTTATTTTTAACATGTTCCATTGCATTGAGACAACAGGAGGTGCAGACCACTTTTGTAGACTATGAATTTGTAATTATTCCACGTTTTTCCACAAGTTACTTTCTTTATTTGAATAAATATTAATTAAAGTATTATGAAACACTGTCTACAGTATTATTCCAGTTTGCCATTTTATATAAACAAAGCATATTCCTTAGTTAATAGCCCATTTAATATCTATACATTAATTTAAGGATCAGCCCCTATTTGTTAGTATGATATATTAAGCACTTTATCCATATGAAACAGGAAAACAAAACTTTGTGGTTTTGGAGGTAATGTAAACAATAATGGTGGTTCACTGATTAACTATAAAAAGTCTAAAAGATCAAATAAATGCAAATGCACAATAAATACAATGGACATAATAAACTACTTGATCTAGATAAGTCAAAATACTTTTTCCTTACAACTTAGATTGAAGGGAATTCACACCATATTCAGTAAAAAAAAGGTTAAAAAAAAGGTGTAACAACACTGTTTAAAATTATGCATAAGATTATCCAAGTACCTACAGGTAAACCATAAAAAAACTATAACTAATACAATTAATTTCTACTAGCAAACCCCAATATGAATAAAATTCTATATGGATTTTCTAAATGAAAATGCAAATTGTTTCAAAAAGTCAACATGGCCATATTTAAAACATTGCTTAATTTTTTCAAAACGTACACAATTCAGAGGCTTATAAGATTCAGCAGGCTTAAGTCTCTGACAATATTATCCAAAATTGACACAATTATGTTAAATACTCATGTCTGGTTGTTGTAAATTCTTCATAAAGATATTGGTGGACTTTAATCACATTCAAACTCATTCATATAGGCTCCGAGTATCTCCTCTGATGTTGGAAGAAAATGTAGCTCCATCTGCAAGCATTTCCATAGGTGGACAGACTAAAGATGAGATTTACTGACTTTACCAGAAATTGAAATGAGTTTCTCCTCATGAGCGGAGTCTGCAAAATCAGAAAACAAATTTCAAGTTTTATTTTGAAGATAAATTAAACTAGTAAAAATAATCACTCACGCTTTGAAAATTCTTCCGCCGTGCGACTTTGTGGTTTCATCTGGTCTGCAAATGATGTGTTCAGAAACTGATGTTTGAGCCACGTTGCACGATCATCCTCAAAAGACTTCCTCTGAAAGAAGAGAACAATGTGGTGAAATCAAGATGAATTAAGAACTGAATTTAGAAGTCCATAAAAAACTGTTCACAGGTCAGAACCTCATGGCCCAATCTGATGGCAGCCTCTGTGAAATTTCTCCTTTCCATTTCAAAGTTTTTCCTCTGTTCTTCAAACACTCTCCACTCTTCTTTCAAGCGTTCCTTCTCTTCCAGCATGTAGGAATCATTCAGAACAGCTGCAGTCTCCTCATCACAGGGTGTGTTGAGCTGTTGCTGTAAAAAAAAAAAAAAAAGCTAGGAAAGCAGCTGTGTTTACAAAAAATACAGTGATCGGGTTGATGGGCACAATTATATGTCACAATCGTTTATTTTTTGACTGTGCCTCTACTTACTTGCAGAAGTTGTTGTTGAGTCTGAATAAACTCTTTGCACTGCTGAATTTCTTGTTTGAGCCTCTCTATCTCCTCTTCATGGAGTTGTTTGGCGATCATCTCTTCACTGTCTCCAGCTTGCACCATTGATGTTGCATAACAAAATATAATAACAGCATCTGTATATTTATTTTACAATAGCTTTGTGTGTCTAAGTCGTGTGTATTGGCTGATAAAGCCACAAAAGAAATAAATCAGAAAAGGCGGTTATGAACAAAAAGGTTCAGACTTAGGGTGTGTTTTGCACTTGTAGTTCTTGGTTCTTTTGGTCCGGACCAAAACGTGAGGCTGATGAAAATGTAATGGAAATGATAAAGATATAGTTCTAAAAATCATTCTAAACTTAAAGTAAAATAATAGCAGAGTCCACACTTCAATATCGTTCAATTCGATATTGTTGGAATCATTTTCAGAACGATAAAAACATTGACAGCCAATCAGAATCCATTCTTTTTTATGA
This sequence comes from Phoxinus phoxinus, assembly GCF_949152265.1. Classification (NCBI taxonomy): domain Eukaryota; kingdom Metazoa; phylum Chordata; class Actinopteri; order Cypriniformes; family Leuciscidae; genus Phoxinus; species Phoxinus phoxinus. Next base: position 12,851,578 of record NC_136895.1, read on the forward strand.
GCTTGAGCATTTAAAGTGGCAAAGTTTGTAGTTATCGATTTTGGTGTGAACGGCCCTTTAGACCTGGTTTGCTTAGCGTTCACATTGTAATTTTTACTACTAAACATGAAACAAAACAAATAACAGCATTTATGATGTATATTTTGCGACAGGCTTTACCAAACATCCAAAACAAGCTGGACTAAATGCGCTCGTTGTATGTGCGTACAAATTATGGTACTTTTACCAGCCGAGAGTTTATCAAATGTGTAAACACACCCTTAATTCTAATCCTCTACCTTGGCTGTCCAGTCTCTCAACATGATGTTTGAGTTTCCTCCACTGCTGACGAATGCTGTTGGTGAGTTTCTCCCGAGCGTGATCACAGGACATCTCAGGATGTCCTTTCAAAGGTTCCTCGTCATCTGAATTTGTCTGCAGAGTCAACTGAAATATGACCAAAAAAACATTTCAATAGCTTAAAAATATGAATGAAAGAAATGGTGTAGCGCCAAATGTATATGGACAGTCCAATGTCACAAAACTTACTGGGCCCTATTTTAACGATCTGAAACGCAAGTATCAAACGCAAAACGCAAGTAACTTTGTGGGCGGACCCCGACGCAAATCTAAAAGGGGTTGGTCTGAAGTAGCTTCATTATTCATAGGTGTGGTTTGGGCGTAACGTGAAATAAACCAATCAGAACGTCATCTCACATTCCCTTTAAGAGCAGGCGCGCTTGTTCCATGGCGGATTGCTATTATAACGACGGGTTTGCCAGCGCACGCCAGGAGCGGTTCACAGCCGAGGAGACCGACGTTCTCGTCAGGGCTGTAAAAGACAGAGAAGTGACATTGTATGAGGATGGGAGAAACCCACCCAAATAAGCTTCGGTTGAACAGGCGTATAATAATTTGGGTAAATGTGTAAGCTAGATTTATGCTTATTTTGTTCACATCTTCACGGACACAACAATGATTTCCCTCGTGTGTTAATATTTTTCCTTGTAATAATGTATGATTTGCAAAAATAAAAACTGCTGCGTCTGTTTAGATTAGAGAATCAAAGTGTATGCGCGTTGTTCACACGCTACATAATGGCCAAGCATGCGCGCTAAAAATAGCATATCACTAACGCGCAACGCGCCACTGTCTTTAGACTAGGTTTTTTCTGGTCAGTGGCGGAATTGCTTTTTGAAACTGCAAAATAGCACCAGGGAATGTTTGCGCCGGAGCACGCCTCCTCTTTGCGCTGAACAGCCCCCGCGAGCACAAGTTCATTCCCTAATTTACCGACGTGCGTCTGTGGAGGGAAAAGCCCGCTGTGCGCGGGTGCAAAATAGGAATAATACATGCGTCGGTGTACAAAGTCAATTGCGCTGGGTGCAAGATAGGGTGAATAATTCAAAAAGAAAAAAAAGGATCTTTACACAACTAATAGGGAAGAGGCTCTCCAACTGTTTGTTTATTATACTTCAACAGAGGCAACAAAAAGACGTGCAAAAAAGGTGCTATAAAGTGCAAAACGTTTGAGAGATCATCTCATCATCTTAAAAATAAAAATAACACGTATACAGCAAGCACATAAAACGTAAAAGTCTTGTCAAACCTGATCCATATTATTGCTTTGTTTCTCTTCCTTTTGGCATGTCTTCTTTGAATTTAAAACCACCACCATTTCTCGTTTCATTTGTTGAAGCACTTTCTTCAGCTCTATGTTCTCCATCATTAGCTCCCTCTGACGGTTATCAAATTCATTGAGAAGAGTTTTGTACATCTCTTCCTCATGTCTGAAAAAACAAAACAAAAAGAATGTTTTTTATATGATATTATACTGAAGGGGAACAATTAAAACGACCAAAAAAAAAAAGATAATGGGCCCTATTTTAACGATCTGAAACGCAAGTGTCAAAGTGCAAAGCGCAAGTAAATTTGTTGGCGGATCCCGGCACTGTTGCTATTTTCCCGGCGGTATAAATGACTCTTGCGCCCGACGCAAATCTAAAAGGGGTTGGTCTGAAGTAGCTTCATTATTCATAGGTGTGGTTTGGGCGTAACGTGAAATAAACCAATCAGAGCGTCCTCTCACATTCCCTTTAAGAGCAGGCGCGCTTGTTCCATGGCGGATTGCTATTATAACGACGGGTTTGCCAGCGCACACCAGGAGCGGTTCACAGCCGAGGAAACCGACGTTCTCGTCAGGGCCGTAAAACACAGAGAAGTGACATTGGGGATGATGGGAGAAACACACCCAAATTAGCTTCGGTTAAACAGGCGTATAATTTGGGTAGTAAATGTGTAGCCTAATCTAGATTTTTTTATTTTTTTTTATCTAGATAGATCTTTTTCACATCTTCACGGACACAACAATGATTTCCCTCGTGTGTTAATATTTTTCCTTGTAATAATGTATGATTTGCAAAAATGAAAACTGCTGCATCTGTTTATATTAGAGAATCAAAGTGGATGCGAGTTAACATTATGGCCAAGCACGCGCCCTTAAAATACCATATCACTAACGTGCAACGCGCCACTGTCTTTAGACTGTTTTTTTCCTCCTCTTTGCGCTGAACCGCCCCCGCGAGCGCAAGTTCATTCCCTAATTTACCGATGTGCGTCTGTGGAGGGAAAAGTCCGCTGTGCGCGGGTGCAAAATAGGAATGATACATGCGTCGGTGTTCAAAGTCAATTGCGCTGGGTGCAAGATAGGGCCCCAAGTATTTTACCTGGATTCAGTTTTTCCAGTTTTCCAAAGACATCTCCTCCCGTCCGACCTTCCAACATAATTCAAAACTTCCATTCCTGGCAAAGTACAGTAGTACAGTAATTGTAATAATATTTCACAATTACTGTTTTTGATCGAATAAATGCCTTGGTGACGCAGCCTTCCTAATATTGTATCTATTATTAAAAATATAGACTATAAATACAGTAATATTATTGGTTGATATATAAGTAATACATATTACCTTGTTTATTTTCCTTTTTGGCAATGAGTAGTTGATTGAGGCGCTCCTTTACTCTGTTGTGCTCCCTTTCTCTTCTTTTGATGTCATGGTTGTATTGTGTGGCACGGCTTGCAATGATACCCTGCAGCCTTTGCACCTATTAAAGTTTTAAAGAGCATATCTTATTTGACAAAAGTCTGAGTATCACCACCACTGTAGAACCAAAAGGAAAAAAACTTTGCAGTTTTTTTCATTCAATTTTCATACCTCTTCTTTTGCATCTTTTAGGCAATTTTGCAAAGTCTTTATATTTGTTTCCAGCTGACGCTCTCTCTCGTGCAAGCGCATGTTTTCCTTTTTCGAAAGATCAAGCTGGTCCTACAAAACAGTGAAAAGTGTTTTTTTGTTTCACTGGAAAAACTATGGAAGCTTGTTTCCGCTAAAAAATAAAATTGTGATTTCTCACAATTCTTGCGTGATACAAACTTGCAATTATTACATTTTTTTCGCAATTGTAACACACAATTCTGCGAAAAAAGTCATAATTGCAAATTTGTATCTCACAACTCTGATTTTACAACTCGCGATTGCGAGTTTATATCACACATTCTGAGAAAAAAGTCAGAATTGCACGTTTATATCACAATTCTGAGGGAAAAAAAGTCAGAATAGCAAGTTTAAAGTCTGAGATTGTGAAAAAAATTAAGAAAAAAGTCTGAATTGTGAGAAAAAAAGTCATAATAATTTAGTCATAAATTAATCATGGAGCTTAATTTCGCGCAACTGCAAGTTTATATTTTCCATCATTTATAACTCGTAATAGTGATAGAAAAAAATTGTGAGAGAAAAAGTTGCGATTATCTTTTTTTTTTTAAATTATTCCATAGCGAAAACAAGCTTCCATAAAAATGTTTTATTAATTTGTTTGTAATGTATGTAGTAACAAAGCCAAACCTTTAGTCTGGAGTTGGTGAGGTGTTGGTAGTGGAGGTCGCTGCTGGACTTAAGCTGCTCCACCTCCATCTCCTCCATCATTCCAACAGCTCGACGGTGTAGCTGAAGCAAGTCATGCATGTTGTTTAGGGCAACCACAGCATCCAGATCACGAATGCCGTCTGAGTTTCGGAAAATTGGCGGAAAGCACAGGGATGACAACTCCTGTGAATGTAAAGAGTGGCAAATGTACTCATGCCATTGCCACGCGAGTCCATTTATAATACGAGATTCAAGTTTGCTCAAGATTCTTCTTCTTCTGAACCCACAAGACAAGCTGCAGACAAATATAAGAGCACCTACCTGATTGATGTACAGAATGCACTCAGAGATATTCTCTTCAGTGCAGAAGTTGCTCGAGAGACTGAAAGAACTTAAAGGCAGAGGAGGCATCACAGATGCTGTGAAGAGTCTTGAAGGAGACATTCTAGTCAATAATGCGTATAAGTTCTGGAAAAGAACAACGTACACATACATAAAATAATCCACAATCAAAAAAACGCACTAATAAGTGTAAAGATTTCTCTCAAGATTACTTGTGCATGCTGTTACGGTTACAACAAGTGAATGTGAATACTGCTCTAAATGAGGTTAGGAGGGGAACATGTCCTTAAAATAACTTTCCACAGTATTTTGAGTCGCCTAATCTTTCCCTTTTCCCACAAGACTTTGGTTATCTGGAGCACGGATGTGAAATCTCTGTTACTAATGTCAATTATGTTCTAAGTAATGCCTTAATATCCCAAATGCAATTGTTTTAAATGAATAGTTTGTCCATTGTCATTATTTACTTGCCTTGGTTCAAGCCATGTCATAATTACCATAAATAAAGAGCTCTGTATGCTTTTGAATTGCTCTCACGGTACTTTGATGTCAAAAATCGATTGGTCTGCACAGCGTCACTTCGTTTGTGCACGAAGGCCCCTCGCAAAACGGATATCGGACAGACTTCTGAGGCAGCGTAACTGTTTAATGGTCTACACAGCAAAATAGAGCGAGGTTTGGTGATAACTAAGCGAATATTTAATTACTACAATAGTATTGTTCTAGCTAGAAATTACATCAAAAGTGGAAAACTTTGGTCAAAAATGTATATTTACACACAAACTGACCACCAACCTCAACTTTCAGACGCCATCTTTATTTTTTAACTGTCACGGAATGGACAGCACAAGATTTTGGGAAATCAAAGGCAGCGAAGGATAGCCTACATCTATGCTGCCTTCAAAAATCGATCAGATGAAGGGATCTCAGGAGACAGGAAGTGAAGCTAACATTGAATTCAGACATTCCTTGATGCCTTCCTACCTTGCAATGCGTCCTCCGAAGGCAGCATTTTTAAGATTTTAATTACACAAGTTCTACAAGCACGTGAAGGAATTACTATTGTAATTACGACATGGCGTGAACGCATCTATGTTACCACATTTGCCAAGCTCAAAAATGGAGAAAAAAATAAATGAAAACACTCTAGATAAAAACTATGACTTGTGCACCATATCCAAAGTCTGAATTATAAACTTAAGCGATAGATTTTTCTAAAAAACAGACTGAAATTTTGGTTAAGAATTAAAAACTTTCCCATCCATTACCAAAGTTCTCAAGTAAAATACTGTATGGTGTCGTAGAAGTCAGGTTTAAGGTCATAACATAGGGTAGCTATGTTTCCACGACGCCGACAACTGAAAACTGAAAACCTTTTATGTGTTTTTTTTTTTTTTTAGCCGTTCATTTTGATGACAGCGTTTTGGGGGACTGAAAACGCAAACTTTTCAAAACAGGTTTCAAAGTGCAAGGTTTTGAAAATGATGCCTCTACCGTCTCCATGTAAACAACAAAAACGTGAATTTGTGAAAACGGTGACGTCATGTGCATGTGTGCTACATGTTCACGTTCACGTATGCATATTACGTGTTGTTCACAGGGTGTTTCTTGACAAAGTTACATCGCCAACTACAGGCCTGTCAGCATAATACAGCCTTTTTAGTCATTTTTGCAGATCAGTGTGAACTGGAACGTTTTGACAACGTTGTTGTCTGTTTTTAGTGCATAGTTGTCGTGTAAACAGTTACAAAGAATGTGAGAACCAATGTGAGGTGATCCATTGAAAAGCATCATATTAAAGCAACCTTATCATGTGGTATTTGGAATATAGCGCACAAGCTATATGAAGTTTTTTAAAGAGCTCCACAGACATGGTTACTATGAACCATTGTGGAAAAGAACTGAGTGACGATCCTGCAAAATTCTCCATTTAAAAGTCTAGAACAATTTGAGTATAAATAATAAAACTGTCATGTTTAAGTAAATTATAACTTTAAATGACCAAACAACGACTTTTTCCATCTATAAGATTCCACCTAATTTTCAGGGACTTTTCTAGTCCTCTTTTGAAAGAAATTGCACTCATAAAGAGCATTTATAACCAATTATATAGTGATTAAAAATCACTATAGCCATTTCCAATATTTTCAAATATAACATACTCTTCCATGCTTGCTATAAAGCTAGGTTATGTAAATATAAAAAACATCCATATATATATATATGTGTGTGTGTGTGTGTGTGTGTGTGTGTGTGTGTGTGTGTGTGTGTGTGTGTGTGTGTGTGTGTGTGTGTGTGTGTACACAGCAATCCATGAGAAGCTCAATATTACTGGATAGTAGGCAACACACCTAAATGACCAGGTCTAAAGTAGGTTAAGGTGAGAAGAAGGATTTCTGCATTAGGACGCTGAATTTACTCAAAATGTACATGATAATGAGACATAAAAGCGATATTTACATCTTTACTATTTAGGAATAACATACAGATGGTTAACAAACGAGGACTTACCGCGTACCTTTTGGCATTCAAGAAGAGCACTCCTGAGGCTTGTCAGCTTCATTTCCCGACATTTGCACAGACTGATACATTTTCCCGGGAAGTTTGCGTTATAAACCGTCTTATTGTGGCACGTTGTTACATTGATGCAGGCGCGTTCTGCACAGGCTCAACCTTGAACGAAAACACAGTCACAAGCAAACGCGTTGCCATGCAACGAATACGAGGGCGTGTCATTGGCTGTAACTCATGTCCTCCCGCGGAATATCGACCAATAGACTTCGTCGCAGTCAATGCAGGTGCTAAAAACTAAAATAGGCTAGTTATCGTAACAATCTACCAAAATGCAATACTAAATATAAGGACATTTACATCAGAAATGCAACTTTTTTGTCTGCCCATTTTATTTCAGCATATCTAACTTTCAAATACAACTATGTACTGATGAAGATAAAATAACCACAAACATTTTTAATGAAAGGTCTCTACAAACATATTTGCCCTTCCTATGACAAATGCAATTTTTAAATATTCTAGACAAAACATATTTTACAATATTCTAGTCAAATATATAATGAAAGCAGCAACATTTCAGCATAGCAGCAATCAAATAATAGGCTACTTTGCACATACATACACATACAGTGTGATAAACTTCACTGAAATCATATTTGCTAAACAATTGTATTTGTTAAAGTTTCGACTGTGCTTATACTGCAGCGCATAAGTTCATTGCTAACAGGAATGGGAAGACCCAAACGTTCGTCTTCCGGGGACAAAGGGTCTCTTTTGGCCTCCAGCCACCAAGTTGTCATTTCGCCTTTGCCCTGTTTAACAAAAAGTCGTAATCAGTAAATCTCCTAAACACAATGCCCCGAAGGACAGCATCATACAAAAGAAAGAAAGAAAGAGGGAAGAGAGCGCGACTGAGCAGAGGTGTGTATTTGCTTGGACATAATGAACACACAAATGAAAACACAAAAGCCAGCTGAGGCCGAGCCCTAATTGAGAGGCACAGCTGAGCTGAGATCAGAGTTCAGCCTCTGGGGACCATATACCATCATCTCAGGAAGAAAACATCAATAGAAGATTGATTTGGTAGAAGGATCTATAATATACCAGAGCTGTGTTTCCTGAAAGCTTCATTAGCCAACTATAGTCACAAGTTTTGTCGAATTGTGTTGGTAATGATGGAACTTGTGACTTTAGTTGCTTCAGGAAACGCAGCCAAGATCAGTTCGTAAAAACTATTATAAATAGTATAAATATTATAAAAAATATCACTCATTATAATAATAATTTCATAATGTATAATAATAATTGTAAAATAATATATGAATTATTATTAATACATTATATAGACAATAATATACAATCAAATAAATATTTAAAAACATTATGAGGATGAGCACATAAATCATTTTGACAAAAATATTTCTTTCTTCATAAGTGTCGTTGAATTGCTTATTTTTTTTAAACATTGTTTATGTAAGCTATTTTGACCTATTTTTAACCGATAATACAGTGTTTTTATTTTTTCCACAACATGCATCAGCACATTAATCATCTTGTCAAGCCCTAATGCTAAGGTAAAGGTATATGAAGAGTGAAGAAAAATTTGATGGGAGAAAAAAAAAAAAAAAACGTTTCTGCGTTAGCATTCTCTTGCAAATGTATTGCTTTCCCCCAAGAAAAATTGCATTCACTCGCAAAACTTTTGCGTTCTCTCACAAAAGTATTGCGTTCCACCGAGAAAGTATTGCGTTCCACCGAGAAACTTTTGCGTTCTCTTGCGAAACTTTTGCGTTCTCTTGCGAAACTTTTGCGTTCTCTTGCGAAACTTTTGCGTTCTCTTGCGAAACTTTTGCGTTCTCTTGCGAAACTTTTGCGTTCTCTTGCGAAACTTTTGCGTTCTCTTGCGAAACTTTTGCGTTCTCTTGCGAAACTTTTGCGTTCTCTTGCGAAACTTTTGCGTTCTCTTGCGAAACTTTTGCGTTCTCTTGCGAAACTTTTGCGTTCTCTTGCGAAACTTTTGCGTTCTCTTGCGAAACTTTTGCGTTCTCTTGCAAAACTTTTGCATTCTCTTGCGAAACTTTTGCTTTCGAGAAACTCGTTCTTTTAAAAACTTTCTTTTGCGTTCTCTTGCAAAACTTTTTCTTGCGAGAAACTCGTTATTTTAAAAACTTTTGCGTTCTCTCACAAATGTATTTTACAATGTGAATCTTACAAAAATTTATGATTGTTAGAAAACAAATTACACATGAAGAACCCTTAAACATACGTAAGCAGATCGTACATATGAAAACATATGAAAGATTGTATGAATTCGTACAAATTAGCCACCAATTTGCCAAAATATAAATTGTAACAAATTGCCGAAATGTCTCATTTCATCACAAAAGATTAATGTTTGAAGACAACATTTCTAGAGGAAACTGAAGTTTTACGAAAGAATGCAAAATCACTGAAATATAATTTTTCCTCCCATCTCATTTTTTCATCACCAAAACCCTTTAGAGGCTGTGTAGTATGCAAAGTTTGCAAGTTAACCATGGCAACCAGGGGGAATGAACAAAATATTTTGCCACTACATTTACGACAGGCAAAATGATAGCTCTGTGGGTGGCTTCTTTGCATACACAAACACGTGCTCTGAACTGACCTTACCTTCACATTGAGAGACCTACGACACATCAGCACGTATCCGCCAAGTGTGTGTAGAAGGTCTGCTGAAGAGCCACTGCACTGGATCTTTAAAGCTATAAGGATCATAACAACAATACGAAATATAAAGGCATGTGGAATGGAAATGACAAGCCAAGTTTTCAAAAAGTTTTATAATGACCCAAAACACTCTAGAGACTTTTGCTAATAATATCACAGTAGCCCTACTTAGACAGCTTCAGCTTTTTTGATCTCCACAGAAGTTTTAAGAAAGGGAAATATTTGGATCCAACCGTAATAAACATTCAGTTTTATCCCTTTAAATCCAATAAAACAGTGCTCAAGACAAATATTTACAAGATTCCATTCGCCCGAAAGTGTCGGACAGGGTCAGTTACTAATTGACGCTGTGTAAACAGCTTTGTTTGCCCAAATACCTTCACTGGTGGACTCCATACGGGACGCGGTGTTTACAGTGCCACCAAATAAGCAGTATCGTGGCATTTTGGTGCCAACCACCCCAGCTACAACGAGGCCTAAGATAACATAAAATCATTCAAAGTCTACTATGTGTTTAAAATGGTAGACAGCTTGACGCTAATTTCAAGGAAAGATGCTTAATGGAAGCCATGCTGACCCGAGTGAACGCCAGCCCGTATCTCCAGCTGTGTGGTGGGCTTGTGTGGGATTTTAAACGCGTGACAGACGCTGATCAAGTCCAGCGCCATGCTGGCAATTTCCCCTGCGTGATTGATCCCGTTCTCTTTCGGGACTCCTGAGACTACCATATCTGCGGAAGGAGGGGGTTTTCATTGATTTTTGTGCAATTTGATGCGAACGTGTGACGAACAAAGGAAGCAGGATCTCTGTAATCGCACTCACAAGCATCTCCTATAGTTTCCACTTTGTACACATCATAGTTGTCGATGATGTCATCAAATGTGGTGTAAAGCTTGTTGAGGAAATCCACAACCTGGTGAGGAGTGCTGGAGCCTGAGAGTTGGGTGAAGCCCACTATGTCACTGCCCCAAAGAAACACAAAATAATCTATATTTAAATTTATTTATTCATTAATTTAACATATAATAATTTATAATATGCTAATGAGTTCAAGAGTTTGGGATCCTATGTTTTTCTAAAGAACTTTTATTCAGCAGGGATCAACAACTCAAGCCAAGGGGTCTATTTGGAGGGCATATGAACATCCGTAGCCTCAGCCCAAAGTCTGAAGAAGTACATCATCTTCTTATTAACTCCAACTTAGATTTTTTGGGTCTGACAGAATCTTGGTTACATAAAAACTCTCCATCTGCTGCATTACATGTACCAGGGTATAATATTTTTAGACGGGATAGATGTGAGGGAAGAGGGGGAGGGGTAATGATTTACATAAAAGATCACATTAACTGTCAGCAGATATGTTGGCCTTTTGACCATGATTTGGAGTGTATTGGGGTGAATATACTGCTCTCACCTGAAATGTCTTTTGTGTTAATTGTTGTATATCGTCCACCCTCCTCTAATAATGATTTCTATATCACTTTTAAAAAGCTACTTCAAGCATGTGATTTTAAAACTGAGGTAATACTGCTTGGTGATCTTAACTGTAACTGGCTTAATAAAACTAATAGGAAATCCCTTAAACAGATTACAGATAGTCTGGATTTTACTCAATTGTTGGAAGGTCCTACTAGAATAACTACATCGTCTCAGACACAGATAGATTTAATATTCAGTAACAAGCCTGAAAGAATTGTAAAAACATTTAATTTTATTACTGGACTGTCTGATCATAATCTGACTCTACTGTCGAGAAAACTTACAAAAAAGCGATTTCATCATTCTAATAAACCCGTGGAGCAACTTAGGATTCCTAAGAAAGAAATGGATAATTTTCAAAAGGCAGTACAGCAGACTAATTGGATAGATATATTTACTGGGATTAACATAGAAGAAGTTAGCAAAATGTTTTCTACCAAGCTACAAAACCTAGTTAAGGAGTTTACTTGAAAGGTAAAAGGAAAGAAAAAAGCAAATGCACTCCCCTGGCTCAATACTGAAATATTTAATTTGATGAAAGAAAGAGACTCCGCTTTAAAAAGATCATTAAAAACAAAATTAAATAGTGATAGGCATAGGTTCACTTCATTACGTAATCAAGTGATTAAAATGATAAGAAAGGCTAAAGCCAATTTTTTTATGACAATTATTAATGAGGGAAAAGGTAACACAAAACTGATCTGGGAACAGATTAAGAATGTGATGGGAATTAGTCATAAGATTAGAAACCAGTTAGAATTGAACCTGAATGGTAAACTAATTCAAGACCCAGCTCAAATAGCTGTAGCTTTTAATGAATATTTTATTAACTCTGTGAATGAAATCGCACAGAATTTTTCCCTAATAACTGGAAATGTTGTCACAATAGATGAAAGCATGCCTTCTTTTAGCATTCAACCTATCTGTGAAGTAAAAACTCAGGCAATTATCAATTCTCTTAAAATATCATCAACAAAAGATATTTATGGAATGGACTCGAAAATGCTTAAATGCCTGAAAGAACATCTATCTTACCCTATCACACAAATTTTTAATCAGTCAGTATTAGAGGGGATATTTCCGACCACCTGGAAAACTGCAATTGTAATTCCCATATTTAAGTCAAATGACCCACGGAACATATCTAACTACCGCCCAATTAGTATTCTTCCAGTAGTCTCTAAGGTTGCTGAAAAATGTGTGTCAGAGCAGCTTGTCTCTTTTCTTAATAATAGTCCCTTCACACTTCATCCGATGCAGTTTGGTTTCCGGGCCCATCACTCCGCAGAAACGGCTAACTGTTACTTTTTAGAGACTGTTAGAGCAATGGTGGACACCTCCCTTGTTGGCGCTGTGTTTTTAGACCTCCGTAAAGCATTTGACACAGTCAACCATCAGGTCCTTATTGCTAAACTCTCTACTTTTAATTTTCCCCCTCTGCAATTAAATGGTTTGAGTCATATTTAACTGGTAGAACTCAATTTGTTTCTGTGAACACCAATCGTTCACTAGCTCTTAATTTATGCACAGGGGTGCCACAAGGATCAATACTTGGCCCGCTTTTGTTTAGTCTATATATTAATGATCTGCCATCAGTTTGCCCTGACATCAATACAATAATGTATGCGGACGATACTGTAATTTATGTGCATGCCAAGACAAAAAATCTGGCTGCCACAAAATTGACTAAAGCCATGGACCAGATCACCAATTGGCTAAATCGTTCATGTCTTCAATTAAACGGATAAAACTGTGGGAATGTTTTTTACAAAAAGACAATAATAGTGTGTCAAACATATCAATTTCGGGTCAAAACATTACTATTGTGCCACAATTTAAATATCTGGGCGTTATTATTGATTCTGGGCGTTATTATTGATTCTAATCTCTCTTTTAAAACACATATTAAGAAAGTCTGCAATAGAGTCAAGTTTAGTTTAGCTAATTTTAGATATATTAGAAGTGCCCTTACTTTTAATGCTGCTAAATTATTTATGGATGCAATGATTATGTCACATCTAACATATTGTCTGACAAGCTGGGGACAAACTAACAGTTCAGCACTTAAGCCACTAGCAACTATTTATAAAAAAAACTCTTAAAATTTTTGACCAGAAGCCCAACAGTTTACACCATTGTATAATCTTAAAAAATATAAACTGCTGAGCTGGGAAAATGTAATTAAATTCAAAAAAATGTGTCTGGTTTACAAAATTTTACATAATACCGCTCCGCCTCCTTTCAATTCATTTATAATCCAACGCAATAACAGCAGTCATAATACCAGAAGCACCACACGTGGCGATCTAGTAATCCCACTCAGAAAAAGTACATTTGGTCAATTATCATTTTCATTTACTGCAATACATAACTGGAACTCATTGCCCATTACAATTAAAAACATACATATGTATTCGACTTTTACTGTACACCTTAAAAATTGGCTAACCGACAATTACACCTGCTGCTGCACACATTAATATGCTATGTGATGTGCTACTAGATGTGACATGATCATGCTTCTGCCACTTGATCTTTGCTGACTGTTTCAATGCTATGTCCTATATGTGTTTCATGTGGCCTTTGCATGATTATCTTTTGTGTCAATTTTCTCTATTTTATTGCTTGACCTGCTTTTATGTCTCTGTAATTTGTGCTTGCTTGTCTGTCTCAATTTTGTACCACCTTGTCTGTTTGTCTAAGCTCTTGCTTAAGCCTTGTTTTAATTGTAATGTATTTATTGATGTATGCCAATTAACAACTGGCTGGGGACTACAGCTGGAAATTAGCCGTAGAGGCTAAAGCTGCTCTTTTCATTAAAAGAGGTTGTCCACATTACTATAAACCAATACAGTAAAGTAAAGTAAAGAATGCATTAAACTGTTCAAAAGTAACAGGTACAAAGGGTAAAAGCTGTTCTGATTGCGTTTAAAAAATAATAAAATAGAAAAGTTATGTTAAATTGGAATAATATTGCTGGATATTACTGTTTTTACTGTAAATGCAGCCTTGGTGAGCATAGAAGAAATGAAATAATCTGAACAAACCTAAACATTTGAACAGTAGTACAGTATATATAACCCAATGTCACTTGTCTTTGTCAAATATTTATTGTTTCAGTCCTTAATAGTTTTCATTCTTACCTGAAATATACAGTGGCGTTGGAGTAACTCTGGGCCTCTGCTGTGCATCCCTGACGAAGATCATCAGCAACTGGTTTTGGTAACATGCCTGACACAAACATAATAATAATATGTATGTTAATATGTATGTTAATAAATGCCCCAAAAATGTCAATCTGTAGAAACAGTCACAGCACAAGTACTTTAAATGTCCAGTAGGTGGAACCATTTGGATATTAATTTTTTCTTGTCTGAAAATATGATTATGGATAATTAACTTTCATCAGCCATAAACACTTCCATACTGTAGAGTAAACGGTCTGTCTTCTGCTTCTCCTGAAGAAGATCCTGTGTTCTCTCGGCTACAATGGTTTCCAAATGTTTACTGTACTTTTCCATCTAGAAAATAAAGGTGAGAGGTGATTTCAAAATAAATAATACTATCAGAAACATTTATGTTAATTCAAATAAAGCTGAAATAGAATAAAAATATAAATGTTATAGTAAAAACTGAAATAAGTACTAATTATTAACTGTAAATAAATAAAAACTAAAATTATAATAAAAAGTAAAAATTAGACCTAAATAGAAGTAAAAATAATAATAAATGAAAAAAAACATAATAAAATTATTAAACATTCAACTGAAAAGTGAAAATATAAAAGTAAAAGCTTATTCGAAAAGTTAATAAAACATATACAGGTGAAACTCGAAAAAAAATTATATCATGCAAATGTTATTTCAGTAATTCAACTTGAAACTAATATATTATATAGGTTCGTTACATGCAAAGTGAGATATTTCAAGCCTTTATTTGTTATAATTTTGATGATTATGGCTTACGAAAACCTTTTCACAATATTCTTATTTTGAATTTGGGGTTTTCATAAGCTGTAAGTCATAATCATCAAAATTATAACAAATAAAGGCTTAAAATATCTCACTTTGCATGAAATGAGTCTATATAATATATTAGTTTCACCTTTTAAGTTGAAATACTGAAATAAATGAACTTTTGCACGATATTAAAATTTTTCGAGTTTAACCTGTATATACTGTATATATATATACATATATATACAGTACTGTGCAAAAGTCTTGGCCACGCAATTATTTTCGGCCCAATAAAATGGTTTAAGCCATTATTTATATATTTTGCTGCAGTGTGTCGATGGGACATATCAGTTTACATTTCCAAAGATTGATTTTGCCATTAATTGTAATAATTCAGTCTATCTGAGATTACATGCAGATGAAGAAAGACTAAATCCAGAAGAACTGTGGCAACGTCTGCAAAGCTACCGACCTGCATGTTGTAAAACCGACCTGCAAAGCCACCTGACAAACTATGTGCAAGTGTACCGAGGATAAAAAAAACATTTTAAACGCAGAGCGGTTCGCATGAAATATTGATTTGATTTAGTTAATAGAAGCTAAATGATAAATCAAATCTATTTATGACATTATTTTTTGAATGGATAAAACTTGAAAGGCTTGACTACAAAAGATACATACCAGGTTCATCATCATATCCACAGGGCTGACCTTGTGCGGGTTCATTTTTTCAAGAATCTTTTTCACCTGCTCGGACGCCGGCCTCATGGCGACATTGTGGGACCAGCATCTCTTTATCAGCTGCGTGAAATTAGACTATGAACACTGAGTGCTTTTCATTTATCTCATCAAGAGCAAATTAGTCATTCGAAACGAGGAAACGGTAAGTATTTACGTATGGTAAGTAAATAGCGTTCAAGTGCAGTGCATCAGTTAGGTCAATACAAACCTCACAGTAATCATCTGGATCTGGGCAATCATTGTCTGATTTCCCAGCCTCTAGTTTGGGAAGCGATGGGCGCCACATAACATCACGCTTCACTGAATCTGCCTGTTCCTGCTCATATGACAATAATTGCACTTCTTATCATCCCCTCTTATCCAAAACACTGTCTAAAACCCCAAAACCTTCCTGATCCTTGTATACTTACTAAAATGAGGTCACTGCGAGTGGCGATTTCCACCAAAATAACAGAGTAGCTTGAGATACGGGAAGAGAAGAAATGTTTGTTTCATGCTTCTGAGAGATTGTGTTTTATTTGAGGACAAATTGCTGCTCTGGGATGCATCTTTAAAATATACAAAGCATTCCCCTGAGTACAAAGATAAAAACAAATTTTTAAAGTTGGGTCATAACTGTTATACAGTACATTTTATAGTCCCCATCATGGCTATTTATTGATTATTAGCTTATTTATATATTTACAATTTTCTTTTCATTCATTTATTTATTAAACAGAGACGTGAATTAGTGAATTTTAAATATGTTCATACTTTTTTTTTTATTAAAACATATTCCAGATTTTTAACCTCACTTAAAGATATTCCAAACATGTTTTTGTTTGATAAATCATTAAACATAAAAATTTTAAAGGATGTTTAAAACAAAAACATTTCTCCTACCTGTACACATCATCTGCGGCTGTGAAGTGCTGATTCTCAGAAGATCTTCAGGGGCGCAGTAAACGTGATAGACGTTTTGATATTGGTAATTGGTGCTCATGTCCTCCTTTCTGTAGGCCATCAGCCCATAATCTGTATAATTAAATATGTCTTAATTCATAATTGAATCGGGTTTTTTTCACATGCGTTGGAATATGTGTAAGAATCATGTACCTGATATTTTGCAGACCCACCGATCGTCAATCACACAGTTATGCGAATGAAGGCGGCCGTGAAACATTTTGTGCTGGTGCAGGTAAGCCATCCCTCGGGCAATATCAGTAGCAAAAGACAATCTGTAGACAAAAGTGTTCATTTGATTAATACAGTTCCATCATGGAGCTTCTAAAGAGCTTTCCCACATGCCACAAGACATATTTACCGAAAACCCTAGTTGATGGGGATGTCCTCGTTCAACAGCACGTCTGCCAGGCTTCCCTTTGGACAGTACTCAGTGATAATGCTCATGAAAGGAACTTCAATGCAGCCTCCAATGAACTTTGAGAGGTTTGGGTGATCAAGCTAGTTAAGTTAAAAATCGAACAAAGGCATTTAAAGGGGTGGTAAAATGCCCTTTTCACAAGAGGTAAAATAAATATCTGATGTCCCCAGAGTGTGTGTGTGAAGTTTTAGCTCAAAATACCTCACAGATATTTTTATATAGCATGTTAAAGTTGTCCATTTTTGAGTGTGAGCAAAAACGCACCGTTTTGTGTCTGGCCCTTTAAATGCAAATTAGCTTGTGTGTGTGTGTTAGCAGCAGCTGCGATTACCTCACGCAGACACACACTAAAATGACAGAAACTGTTCTGCCTTTTATATTTAAACGGAGTCAGACAAAGATGGAGAGACTCAAGAAGAAGTGACAACATGTAGAATGCAACAGGACGTCTCTGAATGGTTAGTTGATGAATTTATGTTGCTGATGTGGAGTTAACTATCTTCAATTATGATATTCTGTCATGGTAATCTATAAATCGCTCGTATAGGAACTGTTGTGAGATGCACACAGAGACTTTCTACTGCATGTGAAAAGACAGATGCTACAGTTTGAGCTGACTCACAAATGTACTCTTACACAACAACTGTTCCTCTTCTCAACATGGACTGCGTGTTCCCGGGGGCGGGGTTTATGTACATTTTAGGGTTGTTAATGTCACTAACCCGTGAGGAATGTCGTGTAGTCCCTACCAGCCGTTTGTTGTAGTCCTTAAAAAAACTATTTCTTTAAAAGCAAATATCTTCCTTTGCTTTGAACATTGTAACTTTGCAGATGTTGTTTATGCTCAAACAGCAACATTACACACTAACTAAAGTTAGACAAGTGAAATCATACTCAACCACCCCTTTAATGATTTGGTCTGGTTTATGTGATTTCTAAGATTTGTTGCTACAGCTACTCACCTGACCTCTTTGACTTCTTTTCTGATTGTTTTAGTCAGGGTGAAGTGTTTCTTCTGGATGTGTTTAACCGCTACAGTCCTTCCATCACTGAAAAAACAAAACAAAATTGATAAAACAAAAGACAACAAACCAGTCGGGAAAGTCAGGAAAATAAAGCAAAGACAACAAAGCAACAAAAAAAGTCAGCAAAACAAAGACAAGACAATACAATAAAACAAAAACAAAACTTTTTTTTTAGTAAATACATGAGTAGAGATACCCAAGAGGCAGTATCACTGGCAAACACTCACTAGATGCCGGCCTGAATGAAGCCCGGTTTGAAGTTGGCGTTCACTGCAGTGCTGACCGTCACATCTGTAACTCTACTCACACTGGAGTTCCTCTTTACTGTCCAAAGACTTGTGGATGTTCAGTGAGAAAAAAAAAATTATTGGCTTGAAATTATGTATTGTTGTCTCATGCTAAATTAATTTTAAAAAAAATTGTACATTTAAATATTTTTTTATATTTGGCAGTAACATATTTAAAGGTAGTGGATGAGTCTAAAAACTCTTACCAAACATGATATTATTGTAGTTGACTATCCAGCTCTCATCCCAAAACATTTTCTGTTTTTGGTACTGCAGCCACTGGGAAAATTTCACAATTTAAAAAATTCATAATGGGTGTAAGGGTTCTTCCATAAAATTTTCAGGAGACATTCATGGAGTCAACAAAGTGTCATTTTATTGACTGCGTCACTCACGTACTGACCACACATTGTGCAGAAAAAAGATAAATAAAGGGGAAAAACAAAACACTGACTAATAAATGGGACATCAGCACATTACTGAGTTCTGGGTCTCAGATATTTCTCAGGGATCCCTCACCAGAACTAACTCAGCCACAGAAAATGAAGCCCTTTTAACAAACTAGACCAAACCATTGGTATAATTACAGGGGTCTCACAAAATGATCCTCAAACTTAAAAAAGAAAAACATACATATACACATCTCAAATGAACATAGAAAATCACATTTACCCTACAGCAATAATGACAATACACTTAAACATGCGCACACATAAAAATAAACATCCTTTAAACACATTCAAATTAACACACAACCCCAACACATATTGTCTCAAACTACATTTCCCATAATTCCCCAAAAGAGATATAAAGGACATCAGGAAAGGCCGCACCCCTTTAATTCCAAACCTTTGGTCCATGCTGCAGTCATGGATCCCGGCGGAACAACGGGTAAGATGTACACATTCAAACAAACTTAAATAAAATGTTAAACCCATATATTGGTCGTGGTTTCATTTACTACTAGCGTGCACTCTAGAAACAAATGGTTATTGGCTTTGTTGCTCTTTGAGGGTTGAAATGCTAAAGAGACAACGTAGCTCCTCAGTTCCAATGTTTGGGCAACTTATATTTAAAGAAACAAAATAATCACATAATGTACAAATAAACAAACAAATTAAACTAAAACCATGCAAGTGATTTGTTCACTCAGTGTGGCCTTAGCCATCACAATGGGACAAAGCAATACATACAGTATGGTTTGTAACAACATAGGCAGAATAATGCATTACTAACACTGAGCGATGACATTGACGCTACAGGGAACGCTCCTGCATGAGCCGGTGTGTCTGAAGCATGTGTGGAAACACACCAATTCTGTTGTTCAACGGCGTGGTCAGGTGACATAGCGTCAGTGCAAAATGGGGTCAATCCAATGAAATAATATCCATGAATGTGTGTGGAAAGGGCCAGCCTGCCACAACACAAACATTTAATAAATCAAATTAATTCCCGAGAGACACACACTCCTTTTCGATGGAGTGGGCTCTGTTACTCATGGATGAGGCTCACTGTGCGTCAGGTAAACTTGAAATACTGAGGGGGCGCATTCTTAGTATACCTTTTCAAGTTTCTTTGCCTATATAATCATCTGCAAGTTATATTGACTGGGTTTTCTAAATGATCAAATATTTGTCAAGCATTGAACCAGCATTCTCACCACCAATGTTAAGAAAAAAACACAGCAGAACAAGGCAACAGGAAGCCCGATGGCCACTTTGAAGGATGTAGGCATAGGACAAACACCACAGTCAGCAGGACACGTCAGACAATTCTCCTCCAGCTCACAGGTATCGTCTCCACACACTGACACACATGCACAAATGAAAGTCCACATAAACATCTATAGACAAATCGTAATTGTTTTCTAATAAGACACAAATGATTTCCTGGAGCATATTAGAATATGTCAACAATTAGCCTTGCTTAATCGAACACTTTCTATAGTACGTGCACTTAAAGTAGCATCAATATCCTTGATGTACCAGTTGTTTAAAGACATTTTCCATAAATGCCTAAAGTGTTTAACAAGTTGTACTAACCTTGAGCGCTGACTACTAGCACTTTGGACTCTAGTGCTGCATGCATCTGTCCCACTTTGATATGAGCAATAACCGATGTAACTCCTAAATGGACCAGCACCACCTGTGTAAAATAATTAAAATCCCCATAAAATATCAAATGCAACTTATAAATAAAACTCTTAATAATAATACAAAATCTTTATATTTATATACCTTTGCTTGTAACCTTTGACGTCCAGAGCAGTTGGTTCATCTTGCCAGCTTTAGATACCGTGTGTGTTACAATTTCGCCATCGTCTGGAATCCAGGGACCACAAACCCCTCCACCTCTCTAAACAGACAAAATGTAATCGCTTGACTGTTTAAAGGTTTAATGATGTGGAGCAATCAAGGCTAATATTGACTGTCAAACATCATGCACAAAAGTTAATAACAGCTTACCACACTGTAATGAATGGCACCAGTTTAAGTAGAACCTGAATAAGTGCTCATCAAGGTTGGCCCACCTCCCATTGATGAGCGTCTACCCCTTCCTCACACACACACACACACCCTCACACGCACACACACGCACGCACGCACGCGCACACACACTATAGACTTCTACTGTTCTTTATATTACCGGTATATAAAGCTTATTCTGTATAAACATACTCTATCCAAATATCCTGAGTCCTGGGACCCAGGAATAGACTTCTGTCTACTGTAGTGGACATTAATATTTTAGTAAATTCCTCTGACACCATAGCCTACATGTCACATGTCACAACCTGGGTGTCCTGTAAAGAGCACATTCGAGATACCAAATGTTTGGAGGTTTCACCATGAAAACAACTTCTCACTGGTCTCCTAAAAATGTCTGACATTAATTTAGTGATCAAATGTAGCACTCTTATGGAAATATGATATTGTAATTATAATTTAAATCGGACTACTTTTCAAATTGTATTTAATAAACCAACATCTCAGGAAAACATTATGGGGTTTCAAATCCAAAAATGACTTTCTGTTACAGAACAGGGCATTGATTTCATACATGTCCACTGTTGAGGACATCATTCAGGACTTAAATCATGTTTATCAGGCATTTTGGGAGACACAACAAGTGAATATGGAAATAAATTATACATCAATATTCCTATGTAATATTATATATTATTATTAAAATGTTGCTAATTATTTCTCCAATTATTACACTTCTTTTTTCATTAAAATGTTGCTCCAATAACACATTAATGTGCAAATTAGATACAGTGTATAGACACATTAAATTGAATGGGAATATTAATTTACGGCCATTTTACCCACATCTTGCATAAAGTAAAATGGTGTATCAATGCATTCCGTTATATCTTTCATAACATAGTTGAGAATCATCCTTATACAAATTTTGGTTAAAAAAAATCCTGAAACCCCAAAAATGTATTGGTGATTGAAAAAAAAATCCCATTGTTTTTGCCTATACATATAATTTCATGTCATTTTATTTTTTTAAACAACTGAGTCCTGGTGTCCACTATAGAATATAGCATAACATTTGAATAAAATATAATTTTTCAAAAAAATGTAATTTTTTCATTTTTTTTCATTTATGTAATAATTCATTCAATTTAATCACTTTTAGATGACAATATGATATATGTAAAAAAAAAAACGCCACAGGGCATTTTTGGCAATGGTAATTGGTCTACATACTGCAATACTATCATTTTGTGGCCTCTGATATCATGCCACAATGTTCCTTGTTTAGTTGACTTTTTATTTGAAAGATTTCAGCGTCAGTGTGACTAAATCGAAGAGAGCTTGCTGTAGGTTTAACGTCGACCATAACGATACGGACCATGAGCGCAAGAGGACAGGAGTGAATGTTGGCATGGTACACGCAGCAGTTGTCTTCATTGGCGTTGTTCCAGTTTGCGGGGCATTCGTGCTCAAGGCAGAATCTTTTGGCCTCAGATGCATTACTGTGGGAGAAAGTGGAGCGTATAGTGTAACATAAGCCAACATTCATTGTTAACATAATATTACATTCAAGGAAACCTCAATGTGCAATGCGACAACAAAAAGTTCAATGGAGTAAAAAAGTGGTTTCTAAACATAATAAAGCACATTTGAGGAGGCCGGCATTGTGAGTCGCGCTCACCTGAACTGGAAAATCTGGTTTTTAACGGCATATTCATAAAAGGAATCTGTGGCAGTGACAGAATAGGTAACGTTGAACTCCTCCCCATCTGTGACCTTTTCTGGCGGACGTTGAACCCAAGCCATTTCTAAGCCTGTGAAAACATGTGGGTATAAAGTGTTTAAGGAAGCTCAAGGAAGATATATATACAAATATTGATCTTCTTGTATGGTATACGGTATACACACAGAGTTGAATCAACTTTCAAATGAACAGCACTTATTTTGTTGGCCTGCTGATTAGAAACTTCCTAAGTTGTTGGTTTGTAAATTTAAGGTCTTGTCTGCAATTCTTAAAGGGACAGTTCATCAAAAAAAAAATTATGAACGAATCATTTAAGCTGTTTTTTGTGAACTTGATCAATGATTCACTGAAAAGATCTGAATCAAAACAATGATTTGTTCAGGAATTGGACCATATTTTTGAATATGTCGGTAGCACACAAGTCATACCGGTTTATATCGGTGTTAAGATGATGACAGATATTTCATTTTTGGGTGAACTGTCTCTTTAAGGAATTACCATCAACAATGAAAGCAATTGAGTAGCTAATTAGACTCGTTATCTTAAAAAGACGCACTTACCACCACAGCTAATCATGTTGTAATCGTTTGGTTCAACTATGGGCCAGCAGTCATATTCAGTGTTGTCCAGGTCATGCCATCCTTCAACAGTCAGAATCTAAAACATTTCATAATTATTGGTGTTTTTATCTAATAACACATGCCAACTCTTATGAACGATGTCTTGGCCAAGTGCACTTGCGTGGGATTTTATTGTTTGGTGAAATCAATACTTTCGAATGTAATATTGCTAAATTTGATACACAATAGTGTCGGCTATGTTAGCATGTTGGGAGATTAAAAATATAAAATATTATTCTGCCAAACTTGTATTTCAGAGCACATTATATCTATTGTAATTATATATAAATAAAATAGAATGAATGAAATGTTCCTGTTAAACTTGTATCTATGATTAATTATATATATATATATATATATATATATATATATATATATATATATATATATATATATATATATATATATATATATATATATATATATATATATATACCATGATGTGCAAAAATATATAACTAACTCATACATTCTTAGTATATTCCCAGGTCTGTCCTTCACCGCCTAATTCTGGCCACAAGTGTTTCTGACACGGCCACAAAAGCCAAGCGTGATAAACTGTCTGATCCAGTCCATTCACTGACAGTTTCTTGGCAGGAAAGCTGATTACATTTATCACTATAAAACATGGTATCTTAACCAACAAATCACCATCATGTTTTCAGACCTGTCAAAGTGATCAAATAATTCCCTGCATCATTACAATATTGATTAACAGTAAAGGCACAAAATCATGCACTTACCATAAGGAAAAGGACAGGGGAGGTTTCCCACAGACCCATATTGTCTTGCTTGCGTCCGTTTGGATGCACCATGTAGACTGACTTAAGAAGGGGCTGCCTCATGTCCTCTATTTTTTCTTTCTTTCTTTTCTTGTGGCCTCAATAGCCCCCTAATTATTCAATCAGTTGGAGAGCTCACGCTAATCACACTCTCCCAAGGAGATCCAACTCACCTTCAGCCTCCACTTGTTGTCAGCACAGATGCAGAAACCATATGTGGAATAGGCATCGGTTATTTTAGTAATCGAGTATTCCGACGATTATTTCATCGATTAATCGGACAAAAATTGTGGTGATAAAAATAGATCAACGTGAACAACAGCCTTTAAAATGACTTGACAAACATAGCAATAATATTGGTTCAAATAAAGTATCAAAGTAAGTAATCATATTGTTTTTATTGAACAAAACTGTTAAAATACCATGTAAAATAAATTATATAGCCTAGGCTAAACAAATATAGGCTAAACATAACTTAGATTACGTATTATAATGCCTGCTGAAGGCATAACGGCTTGGTGTTACATCACGGAATGATCAAATCCTTGTTTAATTGGCCAAACAAGATTTAATTCAAATGTCCACTTAATCTTTGATATGGACACTTCAGTACGATAGAAATGCAACAGCCGCTGTAATATCTCGAACCAGAGCATGTGCCTGTAGGCTATGCAAATTCAGAGCGTTAAACTTTTATTTTGAAATCGTGATGAACAACAATTTGCATATTTAGAAACATATTTATTATTTAGATACATATTTATGTATTCTCCAGTGTTGGCGTAATTTACAAATTAATTACGTTACAAATCTTGTGAAATTGCAAGCACTGTTCACAGTGCAAACGTTAGCAACACAAAGCTGCAAGCATCCATATTT
Organism: Phoxinus phoxinus; assembly: GCF_949152265.1. Taxonomy (NCBI): domain Eukaryota; kingdom Metazoa; phylum Chordata; class Actinopteri; order Cypriniformes; family Leuciscidae; genus Phoxinus; species Phoxinus phoxinus. The sequence continues at coordinate 12,876,407 of NC_136895.1, forward strand.
TTAGAAACCTGAGACGCGCTCCACGCACGATAACAGTGCAACTATGAAACACAAACCGCGTCCGACTTTTTACGTTCCCAAATGCACGTTATTGAAAAACCTAAACAAACGAGTAACCCCAGAGTGCAGTCTGGACGATGGGGCGGGGCGACACTTTGGGGCGGGGCTACACGTGTCGCTCCGCCCACCAATAATTTCATTGGTTTATAATACAGCAATCTTATTGGAGTAGGCATGAGCATGCGCATTCCTTTATGTGCGAGTTTATGAATGATCTTCTACGCAGTTTGGCCGTAGGCTACTACGCATGGCGATTTCAGTAACGATCAATTAAATAATGTTTTTATTAACTTAGTAGGCTACGAGTTACAGTTAATACGACTTAATAAGTTAAATGAAGTTACTGTACAACAAACAATCATTTCAAGGCAAACCGCCGTGTAATATAGCCCTGCTAAATCTGGGGAACGAATTCTTCATTCGTGGCCACGATAGCCTAGGTCTATATCATTATCAAGTGAAGTCAAGTCAAGTCAAAACATTTTGTATAGCGCTCAATTCACGTCGTTTTATAGCAGTTTTTCAAAAAGTAATATAGGCCTATATAAGCTTTATATTGAGTCGTTTTAGAGCTGGGCGATATAAAGAAATATGTTGCTGATATAAATCATACGATGTTTTAGATTTAGCTCAATTATATTTATTAATTTACCCAGCAGATAAGTCAATGGCACTTTAAGTGAGCAATGATCATGACTGCATTAAATTACTAGCATTGCAAGGAGAGATAGCCTATTAAGCTGATAGTAATATTTTCCGAATGTCATGCAGTGCTGCGACATTTACATCATTAATTTATGCTTAATTTTTCCATTAGGATTGGTGAATAAAATAAACTTGGGGTTTTACACTACATACTAATTCACTGTATTTCAGTAAGACACAGTTCCGAAAGTGACAAATAAGACAATAATAGGCTACCAAATAATACAAGCCCTGGACATTGTTTTTTTTTTTTTTTTTTGCGTACAATGGGAATTTAAAAACCTGCAGTGCTGAAAAGTGGAACACAAATACTAAAACAGATTTTAATATGTCGCTCTATAGCAAATATTATTTTTTTATGTGCTCAATTTAAGTAAGTATAAATAAGTAACTATTTGAAGTAGGCTGTTAGGCTATAGGCTATACACAGATTTACAGCGGTGATTTTTTTAATAGTTAGGCTGCAGCTGTAGCCTTTGCCAGTGTTAATATTTGAACCTATTTTTAACAGGTAAACAACAAGGAAATATGAGTTTGCCATTAAACATTTTATTTGCACTTTGTGCCAAAAAATGCAAGCATTGGAGAACAAATCTCGTTTAAAAAAATCAACAAAAAACGGTCGTGCTTTAAATAAAAAAAATATATATATAACATTTAAAATCAGCTGCTTGCGTTCGGGTTTGTCCGATGTCTTTCCTTTAATACAGCGATTTATCATAATTTGCGTAAAATCCCGAGTTTGAGATTATCCACTGACCGACCTGATGGAAATATGAAAACAGCTGAGGTGCTGTCACCAAGCGTTCGTTTTTAAACAATAACTTTGTCTATTCTGTGTCTTAACAATAAAACATTAGCCAATAGATCTTAACTAAAATGACCATGGTAAACCGATAATATACGATTAGAGTTAGCATTTAATATTTCGTTAATATGGACAAATCATTCACAAAAATAGTACATAAAGAATGCGCATGCTCAGGCTTGAATCATCTGGGCCAATAAGATTGCTGTATAATAAGCCAATTAAATTGGGGATGGGCGGAGCGACACGTGTAACCCCGCCCCAAAGTGTCGCCCCGCCCCATCGTCCAGACTGCACTCTGGGGTACTACAAACAAACAGCACGCAGAGACTGAGTTTGCGTGGAGCAGCGTTTACTGTAAACGGAGAGGTAGCCTAGTCTACTTTTAACACGCAATCAGCACTCATTACAAATAATTAAAGCGTTGTGCTTCTCTGTGGAAATAGATTTATTTAATTGAATCGCAGCCTTAGTGATTTCACAATAGCATATGCTAAATTGTTATTTTAAATGGTTTTAGTGTATCGCGTAGCCTAAACATAATGCGGTTCATGGATTCTCGTCGGTGGAACGCGCCACTTCCGGTAAATTTCAATAGAGGATTTCAGCAGGTGGAACGACATAAAACATAGCCTACAAACTATCAGCCAGGAATTATGTGCTTTAAATGTTTAAAAATGTATTAATGAATAACTACACAGGAACAAATGAAAAACACTTTTAACATTCTAGCCTAGGAAGTAGGCTAGTGCTCACCTCTAATTCACTTCAGATCTTAAAAAGCAAATGGTCATAAAGTGAGATAAGATGCAAGTAGCTAAACTAAACATGTCATAATTGACAGCTGTTTTAAGATAGAAATGTTAAATGACCAACAAAAATAATCAGGCAAATTAATAAACTCTTGACTAATTTCACCATTTTGAATTGAAAATATAGGCCAATACAATTTACGTACATTCCTGTATGTAATGAATTTAAGTAACTGTAAATATGAGAGGACAAGATACCTTAATGAAACCATTATTTATCATATTGGACATACGATTAATTATATGAATGTGACTGTGTGCATATTGTGAATGAATTTAATACATTTAGTTAGATTTCCTGGTAGCCTTCAGTAAATTAACTTGTCAGAAAATGAAAATGACATAACAATATCAGTTGACCTTTTTGATCAGTTTGCTTTCTACAATGCCCCAGACAAAAATGAAAATACTATCAGTCAAAGCTCATCTTTAGGAGGGGAAGAGGACAAGATAAAGAGACTGAGAGAAAAAGAATGACTGATGGAGATGAGGAGAGAGCAGGTATTGACAAATAATCTACTGGTTTTATAGCTAGTTCTTATAATTTTCTTTGGCCTTTAAAAGTCTTAAAATGCGCATATGTAGGTCAGAGAAAAATGTTGTCATTTTTTTAAGGGGTCCGTGTTACTGTGTAATATTATAGCCTACTGAGTAATAATAATTAACTACAAGTACTTACTAGGGTGTGGTTGAGGCTATTTGCTTGTACTTAAGCACAATTTATAGTAAGTAACTGCATGTAACATGTGTAACAGACACTGTAAAATAAAATGTTACCTAAATGTATTACAAGCTCTACGATGAAGTGAATGCTTTTTACAGGTTATATAAAACATGGCGTGAATGCATCTTTATCCATCTTGTAGTGCAGTGCGCTTGCTAAATTATTGTGTCATTTGGATGTATTACATTCACCATGTTGTCGTTGTCATGTGACCCACCAGCGTCAGTTGTGTCGCTTCACAACTCCTCTCCCTCCCGTGGACTTATGGGATAGTAAAGTGTCCATCGTATGCACACTTTATAATCTCGCCTGAAGTAGTAGGTCATCTGGGTACTTTTTGACTACTCTTTTATGAGCTCTGTGAATTAGGACACTTCTTTTGTCACATTCTGTTTTTCGCCTATGGAAGAATGCGAATTTGGACGCAGCCTGAGTGTTACAAGCCACTAAAACAAAAGCCACTATGATAGACGATGTGCACTTTCCTGTTTACAGCAGTGAAGTGACATGATTCCAATGTGGTTTATCTTTATGGAATCAGTGCCCTCACCGGAAGAATGAACCGTCCTGTTTGGGCTTGAATACGTGAGTCTCTAAGGACCTGCAGGTGGTCATTGAGAACGTTTTTGTCCAAGTGTCAACAGGAAAAGCTTGTTTCCCAGGATTCACAAACTGAAGCACGGTGGTTTCGTCATGTTGTAATTAGCCTGTGGCGCAACTCCAGGATCTCGACTGTGGAGCTCAGGTGAGACGATGTGCGGCAGCTTGTTGCATCAGAATTGCGTAAGAGAGGGAATATCTGGCTGTTTCAAAGCATTAAGGAAGGAGACCGGTTTATTCTTTACCCCTGACCTAGCAGTTTGTATTTCAGCCTATCATCTTAACGCACAATTGGGAGTGGTTAAGATGAAAACTTCGATAAGAACCCAACAATGTTAACCATTTACTTCATTTTTAAACCCAGTAATAAATTGTTCATATTACGTTTCCACTTCAGAATAAGAGTCAAAATAAAAATGAAGGGGATATTTTATATTTAAGTTTTCATTTTCAATGTAGTTAAAAATTTTAGCAATTTTGATTAATTTAATGTTGTTAATTTTGGTATTTATTTTTATTTCAGATGTAATACTTTCATTTAGTTGACAATGCAACATTTTAAATTTTCATTTAAGTAAAAATACATTATCTACTATTTATTTTATTTCAACTTTATTTAAATTACATTTGGATTCATAACTGCAGGAAAATCTGTATGACAAATTATTAATGTTTTTCATAATTAGAGAACTTAATACTTTCTTTCTCCCACTGAAAGGGAGTCTTCTGTGAGTTTCCGTAAAAAAAAGACTCTTTAAGACTCTCATGAGCACTTTAACAGCTCCAATATAACCACGACTTTACTTTGAACATTTGTTATAAAAGACATTTATCTTTTACACATGAAACCACAGATACAAATTAGCAGTACCGCTATGTATTTACATTGGCATAATTGACCACTTAATCATGTAGGACCACAAAATCATGATAGTAATCGACAATATACAGTACAGACCTTTAAATAGTCATTCTTACACACGAAGACTGTGAAATGCAAATGAAATCACTCAGATGCTTACATTAATATCTACAACATCTACATATGATCTGCGTACATCATTTTAAGATAAAAAAAGAAAGTAAGTCAAGACTCCTTTTAAACAGTACAGTACACTTGAAGTAATCGACAGATTTTACACCAGTACTGTTTCTGATTCTGAAAAACCGTTGTCAAAAGCTGAATTAATGAGCATTGCTATTGTAGATGTGGCCTGGTGGGTAGTGCACATGCTCGGACATGTTTCACGGAGGCGCTTATGTGGGTGACTATCAATGAAAGTTGCACAAGTAAGTGCATTGCTTTGTACTGTCATTAAATTCTCTTTGAGTTCTGGTCTAACTTCTCATCTCTGACAGCAGTCTGCAGGAGCATTTCCGAGCAATGGCAAGCCACGTTGCTAGGAATGGTTTTCGTGGAGTCAAAAAACGAGACTTCACCTTCAGGACTTCAGCATCTCCTGTGTGGAGACTTTGCTGTCCTCTGCCGTGTTCTCTTTCAGGCTGCTGCTCGTCTCCCGACCCGAGCCACGTTGAATGTTGGCTTTGGACGACCTCTGTCGCCTGGTCCCGCCGCGAACGCAGCACATCAGGTTCTTGATGGTGGTCCACATTTCCTCGTCTCTGTAGGAGTAGATGATCGGGTTTATGACGGAGTTGAGGACGGCGAGGAGAAGCAGCCAGCGCTTGAATTGCAGGACTTTGCATCCGTCGCACTTGAGGCCATCAAGGAGCAGAACCACAAGTCCAGGGGTCCAACAGATCACAAAGGCTCCTAAAAAGACATTTTTTAAAAAATGTTAACACACACATATACTTATATATAAAACAGGGTTGACTTTTTACTGGTTTTACATTTATTGGTTAACTTACACTATTGTGTTGTTAAACATCAAGGTACTTTTTTTTTAGGGAAATAAAAACAGTGAAAGTTGTCATTAGTGCAAGCAGGTTGCACAATTTCTCATAAAAAGTATAGCTTTGCTGCACCCCTAAGATAAACCTTTAACACAAATTGCATCTTGCACTGCTGTAGACACTGCAGTGATTTTTCTCATTTGTTTTAATTTAGAGAATGCGTTTCTGCCCCAACATGTTCAATAACCCTTTTCCGAGCATCAATATGGTGACTCACAGCAACAAACCTGCCTTTAGTAAGTTACCATGAAATCCTCCCTGCGCCACAAAACAAGCATAGACAAACAAGACGGCTCTCAGGTGAAGAGCATGTAGCGGCACGTTAGGTCAGAAAACACTCGTGTGACTAAAATGAACAAAAGAGATGGTTGTTTTCAGATGGCAGAGCTTCTCCTGAAAACCCAACTCCGGTTTTACAGAAAAGTCGTTTTCCTAATCAGTATTTTGTAAAAATATTGAAAGATTCTTATATATATATATATATATATATATATAAATTAGGTAATAACGAAAGTATTGGGATAAAAGTTTAGTCTGGTTAACTAAACCAATTTAAACCAAACTAATTTGTTACTCTTCAAATAAAGATTGTATATGTTGGTTACACTTTAGAATACCGTTCCATCATTAAAGACTATCACGGTAACGGTAACAAGAAACTCAGATTAACGAGTTAGTAAATGTAGCGCTCAGTTGATTGTGGTAGTTCACTATTATAGTTGATCAATAACTACTATTTTTTTCATACTTCCCAGAGGACAACTAATAACTACTATACAGGGTCATAATTAATGTGGATAATGTATAATTAGTTCTAAAGTGAAGATCATGGTAACTCAGTAATGACTCAAGTATTAGCACATTTAGCACAGGAATTATAAATTATTTGGATCGGTATTCCAAACCTATTCTAAAGGTTTTTGTAAGGTTGAATTACTCGAGTGTTACATCCTTCTAAAGAAATGACTAATTGTTTGAATCAGTGTTCTAAAGTGAAGATCATGTTAACACATTAGTAATGACTCAAGTGTTACCAAATCCATTGGATGGAATTACTATAAAAAAAAAAACTTGGAATGGCCTCAGTCATTACTAGGGCGTTATCATGATTTTCACTTTAGAATACTGATTTAATCAATTAGTAGATCCCTTTGAAGGATGTAGTAAAGCTCAAGCCATTACTAGTGGGTTACCAGTACCTTCACTTTATAATCAATGATATATTATGCATTATTCAAGTTCATTATGAACCTGTGTATAGTAGTTATTAGTAGTCCTTTGGGAGGTATGAAAAAAAAAAAGAGTTATTGATTAGCTAATATTGAATAGCCCCGCCTTACTTTTGGTACGTTCCATGATCCGCACACACACACACACACACACACACACACACACACACACACACACACACACACACACACACACAGTACTGGGCAAAAGTCTTGGGCACGTTAGTATTTTCATCCTAAAATAAATGGTTAAGCCAGTTATTTATATATTTTGCTGTAGTAGGTCAATAGGAAATATCAGTTAACCTTTTCAAACATTAATTTTGCCATTTATTGTAATAATCCAGTGAAATTTTGATATGCACAAGGAGGAACTAAAGGACTAAATCCAGAAGAACTGTGGCAACGTCTCCAAGACTCTTGAATAAACATTCCTGCATATATGTATATAGATGTTTGCAAACAAGAAATTAATCAATATAAAGATATATTTTTGGAGATAAGCAAAGTTTTTTTTCCCAGGAAAAAAATATCTAAACTTCCTTAAAACACAGATTAAAAGTTTTTGCAAGGTTAAAAGTGTGATAAATGTGCTTATTTGGCTCCAGAAACGCTTACTAGAGAAGGACATGCAGAGGTTATGACAAAACCTCATCAAATGGGGGCTCCTCTGTGGTTTCTAGTAAGTTCCCCATTTAAGGGAACACTCTTTCTCTGTAATCATATTAAACAGCATCTGGAGGAGAACGACATACCACGTTTGTTGCAGATGTGCACAGTGTTATAAGCGGTCTTTGTAATTGCATGCATGAATTTATTACACGGCATGTTTTCTAAGCATAATGAACAGCAGTGGTGAAAGGGCCGGGTACCGCGGGGCCACAGAATCTCAAAGGGGCCACAACTATTTCAAAAGAAGACTTTGAACGTGTGTGAAAACCCCTATGGCAGCACTACAGTCACAGTTACATAACATTATGAAATGTTATAGAAAGTATTTAGCAACAAAAAACCTAAACAATCCTAAACAAAAACTTGTTTGATTATTCATGAACTTTGCTTAATATTTATGCTTTAACACTTCGGCAGCATCCCAAATCACACATTTGGATTCACAGTATTCATCACAAAACAGTAGGATGACCTACTACGTCCGGCGAGATTCTGAAGTGCCCACAAGACGGACACTTTACTATCCCGTGAGGCCACGGGAGAGGATTAGTGAATGGCAGGTGAGCGATGCAACTGATGCTGACAGGTCACATGATAATGAGGATTATAGCCCGTCCTGACTACATTCATAATACACACATATAGAACATTCTTTTGTAATAATCGCAAAATAAGCAACAAGGGACATGGTGTTGGAAAAAATATGAGATGTGAGGATATTTAAATTAGGGATGTACGATATATCGGCCACCATATCGTATCGGTAGATATATGTTCATTTTTAATGTTATCATTATCGGCCCGATAAGAAAATTTGGCCGATATATTAAAGCCGATAAATAATGGGTTATTTCCTTCAGCTGAGACACTTCAGATGCACACTGTTTGCCAAGATGGTTTTTAATTGCTTGAAATATGATTGGAATCACTTCAAAATAGGTATAGGCTACAGTTAAGAGCAACATGTGCAGCGCAAGTCTATATAACATTAAAATTGTGTGATTGGAACATGGCTTTTAATGGTAGGACTTTTGGTTTTGTAATCAGGCTCTCAAAAACGATATAAAAATTTTGATTTTGATTTATCGGACAATATGTCGGTTTCCAGTATCGGCCAACATTTTCATATTTTCAAGACAGGCATCCCTAATTTCAATGCTTTTGCGTTCTCTCACAAATGTTTTGCATTTTCACGAGTTTTGCCGAGAAAATTTGCTAGCAACGTTCTCATGGGAACGCAAAGGTTTTGCGAGCGAACGCAAAGTTTTTCGGGGGAGAGCAAATTGCAATATTTAGATTTTCTCCTCCATCACCATGTTGCTTTAAGGGCACTGGGTTGCCCCGCCCACTATGAAATCTCATTGGTCCAGAATCCTGCTCCTCATAACTGTACATTAAGCATCAAATATTTTCTGATTGGCTGTGATAGTGTCACGTCACTCAGCAGTTTCACGTTCAGTGTGCACAGACTGAAAAGTGGTTGGTGTTTTCAAGAAATGATCCTGTAATGCTTGCAATTTTAATGTCTATACAAGCTGAAGAACAAAACATCTCAAACGGTCAACATTTGCACCGAATGTAAGCAAATATAGCTATGATTAAGTTAATATTTACAAGAAGAAAGTGTTTCACTGGTATGCTTTCTTTTTAAACAAAGAATTTTCTCCCTTTTCAAAAGAAGAGCCATGCAACAGATTAATGTAACCTTTACCTCCAAACATGCCACAAAACAACTAAAGCAAGAATGTAGCGTGCTTCTGAAAGGCAGGCGTCTGTTTTTATAAGCAGTTCGTTCAAGAAAATAACTGATGAGTAACGGACTGTGAATCTTCACATATCTTCATTATACAAAGTCTCCCAGACACGTTTTCTAAACCTTCAAAGCAAACTCGTCTGACCAAAAAACAGGGTTTCACACATGCGAGCAATTGCTTTGAAAGAGAGACACGCATCTACTATGAGGTTCACGTTCTTTCTCTCCAAGGCCACAGGCCACTCGCGCTGGTGGTTTGATTCAGATGCCAGGCAGTGTAAAGAGCGACCTTGTGCAAGATAATTATACAGGCCTGGAGGAAGCCTGTTGTGCTGGGAAGAGACGGCTCCTCCACTTTGGCCCTATCTACAATTTGCACCAGTAAGAGATACTCCTAAAACCTGTCTAAAACCAGCTTTTCTTCTTTGCAACAAGCAAAGATTTAGTTCCGAACATAATTTCTGAATTTCTCAAAAAAGATCAGCTTAGACCAGCATTAACCAACTTTCTGGTTTTGGTGCTGGTCTAATGGTTTTAACCAGGGTCTATAAACAGCCATTCTTACCAGATATGTTTGGGTCAATTACATTTTGGTCCAGATCTATTATATTATTAAAAAAATACAATGAACTTGAATATTATATGAAGAGCATGTTTGTAATGATAGTAATAATAAAAATATTATTGTGTGTGTGTGTGGTAATATTTCAATACAAAATATTTATAACTACGATTATTGGATTATATTAAATGTATTATACTATTTATGTATTATATGTAATGTATTATATTTTAAATATTTTTAATTAATATATTAAATTAGCATGAACTGCCATAAAAATGGCAGGAGGGGGGGGGGGGGTGTCAAAGTAAATAGTGCATTAAAAGAAATAAAAAAATAATGAAAAAATTAAGTTTGGTACAACCTTTTAATATAAATAAATAAATTATATATATATATATATATATATATATATATATATATTGTTTGACTTTCAAATCAAAGTCAAGGTTCATTCAGGTTGTAAAATGTCATGAGGTGCAACTCCACAAAAACAATATTTATGATATTAGAATAAAATGCAAGGTTGTGTCATGAAACTCTAGATGGCACAGGCTGAAAGGTCCGTAACTCAATCTGCTTGTATCATTATCTACAGGGCACAGCTGATTGGCTCCTGCTGTATCAGTAGCGAATGAGCTCGATGCTCAACCTTCAAATACTCGGTTAGCATTTGCCTTAGCAGTTCAGCGCTTTCAGAAACCCTCCACCTTCCCCAGCTCCACCTGTATAGATCTGCTAAAGGTAATTCATGTGTGCTATATTGTACAGCAGCAGTTTGTCTTACTTTCTCACAGCAGCATGTTGTGTATGTATTGGCAGTAGCAAGTCCCGTACTTGCTCTGAAGGAGCAGCAGCGTAGCAGATCTTTTCCGCCAAGATTAAACATATTAACATTGTTCGCAGACAAGACGTCTGGTTGATTGTTTGAACATGAGATTCATAATGAAAGAAAGAAAAACAAAAGGCAAAAGAAACACAACCTTTGAACTTCAGATAGCAACCAGCTAATGCAAGGGTGGGAGGTTTCGTGTTTTGTGTCTCATTGTAAACACTTGCGTCTCGTTGTACGTTAACTCTTCAGTTTCTCGTGTACATCTCATCGAGTTCTCAAATTCTTAAAAGCAAGATGTATTATGTATACATATACTTGATGTCTGCCTGTGGTTAACAGGATATGAGCACATCCTTCCAATCTAAATATTTGCCATGGCTGTAAAAATTCACTAAAATATTTACCCACCCAGTCCCACATCACCCAAAGTTGGGTGGGTTACGAGTTTCTTAAGAAATGTTTCAGACCTCAGTCGCAGGCCTATGTTGTGAGCTAAATTAACATATGCAGCAGTCTGGGAGCGTTTATCATGCTTACAAACCAAAGGCGTGGACTTTGGACAGCTCATCAGAGCTATGAAGGCTTCGGGAAAACTATAAACCAACATATACTGTAATTGCCATTGAACTTTGAGTGACTGAGGAGTGATGGTGCATTCTGACTGATACATATCACAGCTTGGAAAGCATGCGGTGCATCAACATGCTGCAATGACTTCCCATTTTGTCAGGCTGCTTGTATTATATAGTATTGCTATACTACTGGATAGATCACCCATGAAAAAAATCAGTTATTTCCTCAACATCATGTCGTTTTCCCTGAAACACTGAAACCAAAATTTTTATTTAGCTGAAAACCAAAATTAAATCTACAGATTGGCTAATTAAATGTTGGTAGTTGGGTACACTGTAAAAAAAAATTGCTGCGATTATTTGGCACAACTTAAAATCCAACATTGTTTCAACTTTAAAAAGTATGTGTTCAAGCTTGACTTAAAATATTAAGTTTAGTTAACTTAAGTTTAGTTTGGTTAAGTTGGATATTTAAGTTATCTCAACAAATTTTAACTAATCGCAGCCACATTTTTTACAGTGTAGTTTAACTCTTTATGCGGTTCTGGGTGTATAATAAAACCAGTTAAAGTCCTTCGGCTAAGAGTCGTCTCTGGATATTTATTTTACATATTGCTAATCTAACATTATTTGTGTTCACAATGCTGACATGTTCATCTCCTGTAGCTCATCCTCACTTTGTGCAAAAAATAGATGCCGAAATGGTCAAAAAATTATTTATTTTTAAATGATTTCAGCCAAAACTGACAATTAATAAAAAAAATTGCTGTAATTTGCACTGAAATTTCAGTTCATCATTACAAACCAGTATGCATTTTGTTTTTCTATGGAACACAGATATTTTTCATATATATTATATATATATATATATATATATATATATATATATATATATAAATTGTATGAATTTTTCAACTGTTTTGACAATAAAATGAAAGTCAAGGGGTCCAAAACCACAAATTGGACTCCACTGACTTTCAAAATAAATTATTTTGTTTTACAGAAGAAAGTCAGTCATACAGGTTTGGTACGACAGTTGAACTATCCCCTTTCTCAAAAACAAATCTAAAGGAACATCTCTAGTACGTACCAAATCATTTTCCCACAGAATTTTTAATTTAGCTGAAAACCAAAACTAAAAATTAAGTTTGGGTAATTCAACTCTTTATGCTGTTCAGGGTGTATAAAAAAATCATTGTAGTACAGGTCTTTGGCAACGAGTCGCCTCGTTTAAATATTGCTACTCTGGCATAATTTTTGGTCATGGTAAATTGTGCTCACATTGCTGACATTACCTGCTGTAGCGTATCCATGTTGTGTGCGCAAAATGAGTCATCAGAGAATTAGTCTGCCTTCCAAAACTATTAAGGCCAAAAATGACTAAATATCTGCGGTTGATGGAATTTCAGTGCATTAACACAAACTGGTATACAGAAAGATCCAAAAGAAGATATTTTGATAAATGTTTTAACGGTGAAAAAAAATATACCGGTATATATCAAAAACAATTATTTTGTGTTACACGGAAGAAAGAAAAGCATACAGCTTTGGTACGACATGAGTTTTTAGTGACACTTTATTTTACAGTGTCCATGTTACTTACTGTAGTAATAACAGCAAATTATGCATAATTACATGCAACTAACCCTAAACCAAACCCTAATTCTTAACCTATCATACATGTAGTTAATTATTATTACTCAGTTCTTAAATGTATAATTACACTGTAACAGGGACACTTTAAAATAGTGCAAATTTTCATTTTTGGATGTACTATCCCTTTCGGAAGACCAAATCTAAAAGGAACATCTCTAGAACTTACCTAGTACGGTCATCACAGTTTTGATGAGTTTGACTGGTGTCCTCTTACGATTTATAGATCCAGAAGTGTGCGACTTCATGCCGGCAGTCTTTTTCATCACATAGATGTATATCCTCAAATATATGCACACCATAATAAGGAAGAGCACCAGGTTGGACACGGACCAGAAGATCAGGTAGCTCCGGCTAAAGATGGGAGCCAGTATGGAGCACAGGTCAAGACTACAGATACAGTTCCAGCCCAAACTAGGTACGGCCCCCATGAATATCGATACACCCCACACAAAGGCGATCAACAGGGTCACTCGACGTTTGGTGAGGTTACTGTGGACCTTCCAGTTCATGATGGAGATGTAGCGTTCGAGAGCGATCACCAGGAGGTTGGTCAGGGATGCGGAGAGACTCGCATCCAGCAAACCCTGCCGAAAGAAGTAGGCTTGAACGGTCAGATCACGAGATATTTTCCCTGTATTGAACATGAGATACACATAAGCGATCGCGGCGAGAAAGTCTGAGGCGGCGAGATTGGCGAGGAGATAGTAGAAGGGATAGTGAAACCTTCTGTTTGTCACCACCGCTGCAATGATCATGGCGTTGGCCACTAGGATGAAGCAACAGCAGATGGATCCAGCACACTGAACCAGGATGAGCTGCGTTCGGTCCCATTCATCTGAGGTTATGTTGCTGTTGTTGTAGAAAAAGCCCATGGGCTTGTCATAGTTGCAAATGTTATTCTTCGCCATCTTTAGACACAAACCACTATGACTGGAAGGAAAACAACAACATAAGTGTATTGTCTGGAATTATAATGCCTCAATTATTTCAGTTAGTTTTTCATGACTCATTTATAGGAAAACCCATGATTCAAAGACAAAACGCCATCAGGGTAACAGACATGGCATGACAAACACTCAAATGTACAGGATTGATCACCGATAGACTAACTTTTTTCAATAAAATCCAAGTAAATGTGATTATGATGGCCCTTTCTATGGAAGCTTGATTACGCCATGGAATAAAACAATTTTATTTGTTTTACTTTCTCTCACAATTATTGGTATTTATGCTTCCATTTCCACACAAAAAAATTAATGTAAAATAAATAAAATTACATTTTACCATAAAAGTATCTGTATTGCATTATTAAATAAACGTAGGAAGGGTTTAAAAAGTATAACATTTAAGTTCATATAATATTTCATTGTGTTTTTAACATGTTTAAGGTGCTTTATTTTATCGCCATTTTAATCACATTTTGTTTTCACACGTTTGTTTTAAATGGAAATCTAGTCTCTCAATTAGAACAAGCTCAAGAAATGCTGTTTCAAATAGTTTTACATAGCCTACATGTTCCACCTCAGTACACAACCAAAACAAATCAAATCAATCCAAAATTCACGTGAAATCAAGTTTCAGCAGTATTATATCCTTAAAAGCATAACCAAATGTATAAAACTCGACCAATAATGTGCAGTGATAGACAAATCTCTCTTACCTAGACAGACTCGTCAGGTTCTCAGTTCACTCTCCATTAGTAGTCCAAAGTATCGCTCAAATCCGGCGTGACTCCACTAACACTGGGCGACTCTCTCGGTGAAGTATCTGCTGAAGTTTGATCTCGAGAGTTTTAGGGAGGAGAGCGGGAGTCTTGTCTCTGAGGGCGTGGTCAGAGAACACTGACTGCTTTCAATTGTGAAAAAAAACACAACACATTATGAAGTTTTCTTAAAGCGCAATTAGGCGACATTTGCATGTCATCTTATCATGAGCCGAAGAACTGTAGTCATTGTTAGTGTTTGAATAGAAAAAGCTTAATCGTTTTTTTAAAGTTCAAGCGAAGTCAGATTGTAGATATGACGCGTTTATGAGTCTTCTGTGTAAGCGTTTATTGCGTAATGTTGAAGTGTGAATTAAAGGAGAGTCTACATCACTTAACATCTGTAATTTGGTCAAAACAGTCTTTCAGTTTTTAAGATAGCCTATTGATAAAGACTTCATTTATTCTGATACTCAATCTTGGGCTTAATTCTTGAATATTTAATATTTAAACTCAATGACAGTGAAGATCACAAGAAAATATGCATTTTCTAATAGATATGAACATTGATCAAAATCCTATAGCCTATCTATTTATTATTTATAGTCAACTAGTAATTTTTATTTTATTTTGGTGCCATTTTTCAGCGGCTTAATGCTTCATTGCAATTGTAAAATCGATCATGTTCTTCAAAAAAAAAAAAAAAAAAAGTAAATAAAAAGTATAGGCTACAATAAAGTAAATCAGCATCCAGGTAGACCAAGTAAATAACAGATTCCCTGAGTTTCATTTCTTATCGAAAGATGAAGTGAAGCCATCATCCTAGAAACCAAGCATTTCTGATTTAATTGGTTTCTGAGGCAAAAAAATAAATAAAAAATGGGGGAAAACACTGACCATCTATAAATTGATGAAAGGTTGTTCAACCCTTAATACATTGATAACACTTTATTTCAGGGTGCATTTCCCTTGTTGCAGTCCAGAATACATTTAAAGGAGAACTCCGGTGCAAAATGAACCTTTGGTCTAATTACACATTGTTACCTAGTCAACCGTTATCTGAGATTTGTTTTCATGATTATCGAATGTAAATAGTTTTATCTCTAAAAACAGTTTAGCCTATAACGCTAGTATAACGCTAGTATATGGGGCGTAGAGTAATGACAAATAAAAATCGCTTGTTAATACCACTAACAAGGCTCAAAATAGCCCCACACTAACACGGTAGCATAATGAAGGTCCCTACCTTCAAACCGAAGCATTGAGAACTTTGACAGTGTCCAGACAGTTTAATAAGAAGATATTTTATACATACAGTCAACTTCACGTATACAAGCAGAATCCATCTTGGAAAAACAGTCTCTATCAATCGATCTACGAACCACCGATCCAAATGCGCTGAACTGTGTAGAATCTCATATGGTCCAGCGCATTTGGATCGGTGGTTCGTAGATCGATTGATAGAGACTGTTTTTCCAAGATGGATTCTGCTTGTATACGTGAAGTTGACTGTATGTATAAAATATCTTCTTATTAAACTGTTTGGACACTGTCAAAGTTCTCAATGCTTCGGTTTGCATGTAGGGACCCTCATTATGCTACCGTGTTAGTGTGGGGCTATTTTGAGCCTTGTTAGTGGTATTAACAAGCGATTTTTATTTGTCATTACTCCATGCCCCATATACTAGCGTTATACTAGCGTTATAGGCTAAACTGTTTTTAGAGATAAAACTATTTACATTCGATAATCATGAAAACAAATCTCAGATAACGGTTGACTAGGTGACAATGTGTAATTAGACCAAAGGTTCATTTTGCACCGGAGTTCTCCTTTAAGAACTAATATAGATATAATAATGTACTAATATCAATGTTGGGGAAACTTTAAAAAAATAACGTTTTAATTAAACATTTTTAAAAATGCTTTGTTTTAATAAAAAACAGTTCTATTTGGCAAATGTAAAGGTCCTTTTAAAACAAATAAGCCTCAGGTTGAAGAACATATAAATCCATACCTGTACAATAGAGGGCGCACCTCAAACAAACCTTTCAGCTGTGCTGCCGTTCTGGATTGCAGAAGAAGACAGTTTAACACTCTTACTTCAGCAATAAAAACAAAAGAAACACAAATGTGATGTTTATAAGTCATTTTTGGTATGGTTGAATTGGATAATCAAAAGGTCAGCAGCAAAGACATTTGATAATAAAGTGAGATTAAATACACAAAGGCCCGGTTTCACAGACAGGACTTAGATTAAGCCAGGATTAGATCTTAGTTTAATTAGGACATTTAAGTCGCTTTTATAAACGTGCATTAGAAGAAAAAAAAAAACTGGTGTGCATCTTGAGGCTAAACAATTGCTTTCAAGTTGCTTTCAGTTAAACCAGCTCGAACATGCATTTTAGTCTGGGATAGGCTTAAGCCTTGTCTGTGAAACCGGGGGTAAGTATATTTGTGTTATTTAACATTTAATTATTGTATGTCTGTGTTATATTCTAAGTTTCCATTTGTGAGAAGTAAATGCCTGCTCACATTTAGTTTAAATCATGTCACACACAACGCCTCTGCACTTACTCACGATTTCTTTCAACATGGGGACAGGAGGGATGTCAGTCAATGGGAAACAAAGCAACTTGGGTTTGAAAATGTAACCTGGAGATTTTGTTGTAAATTTAAAAGTAGTGTTACTTTACTAGTTACAAGAAAAAAAGTAATCGGATTATGTTAGGGTTAGTTTCATGTAACTTTGCATAATTGACCTATGAACAAAGACAATGTAAAATAAAGGGTTACCATTTACCCGGTCACTCAATATCCTGGACTTAATTGTTGAACATTTAATATTTAATCAAGAAAAGATGCCTTTTCTAATGTATTGTGCTTATGAACATTTATCAAAAAAACAATCTATTGTTTATAGTCAACTACATCCAGTCCACTGTAAATGATTGTAAACAATGTTCTGCGAAAAAGTGTAATTAAATGTATAAATAAAAGACAGTGCATGGTATCTAGGCAGACAGATCAGGTAAATTACAGATGTGTCTGGTTTGCATTTGAGTTTCATTTCCTATAAAAAGAAGAAGCAGCCATCATCCGAGAAACCGAGCGCTTCTGTGAATTGGTTTTTGAGGTCAAAAAGCACCTTGTGCAAAAAACATGTCGCCATGTTTCTATGTTGCATTCTAGCATGATGTAATATCAAATATACTAAGCCAACAATGAAACCCAAACAAGAAAACTGCACACACATAAAGGGCCTCTTTAAGTTTGCAAATACAAAATATTATTTTATTATCCTTCATTCCCTCACCCCAGGCCCTTCTCCCAGTGAGCAACTGCTTACTAAGCAAGTCACGTAGAAACTTGTCTGCCTTCCCTGTTAATTGTGGGATGACGGGCATAATGAGATGTAATTCACAGCATAAAGTAAAATTATTTCCACAAATACAAAAAAAAGTTACCTCAGCTATGAGTGAACAATGCATTCTTAGTACTCCAGTGTTGCACTTTGTACTCCTTACCCACTTTCACATATTTGATGCACAATATTAAAAGACTTTATCGTCAAACTATTTCGCTGCAAATGTTCTAAGTGCCTTTGAGGAATCATGCCAGAACGGGTTGATATAAAAACAAACACAAATGTAATTTGAGGTGATTCTCTAATGTAAAACATGGGTAGACAATCCAGATGACGCATAAATAATATCATAAAAAGATATTTCCTCCGGTTTACAACATTTAACGGGGATAATTTTACAGATTGCACATCAAGATGCATCAAACATCTTCCATGCTTTCCATTTGACCCTCTTTTTTCACTCCTAATTGCATTGTAGTGCACTTTGGCAGATTTTTTACGGCATTTACCCGTTTGCTAATGCAGGTCTTACCGGTTTCTAATGAAATTGGCATGTGAACTAAGCTCTTGCTTCCAGTGCAGTACATGAACCATGTACATGGAGCGGTAAACATGTTCACACAATCTTTCCCTGATTAAGCTGCAAATCCATTGCAGTTTTCAGTAGATTCAACGTCGAATCATTCGCTGCGATCAGATCAGCTGATGAGAATGATGGAGTCGTCTTTGGGAATCCTGCAATAGGACACAAATTAAGTATTTTGTATAGTAGAACTTTACATTAAAAATGTAATTAAAATTCTATATAATAAAAGCAAGTATCAATCTCAAATTAGCGTTAAGAATTTTGAATTTATTTCCAAAATAATAACTAAAGGCAGTTACAATTTAAACAATGTTTTATTTGTGAACTGATGTTCATATTTTTAAAATAGTAAAATATTTTCGGATCATCTGTCATGCTCGGTAAACACTGGGCCACAGACACGAAGATCCATCTTTAATTTCTCCTTAAATTTCTAAGCTGATTGCTTACTAAAAAGTCATCATGTTTTCGGTCACCATGTTTTCAGGCCATGTCAAGTTTGATTTTGATGTGACAAAGCGGTTGATGTATTTAAGTGGCTGAGCTGTTTACTTACTTTTTAATTACTCTTCCCATTAACGTCATAATCTTGTTTATTCAGACCGATTCGAGGATGCGCACGAAAACAAGAAGCGGGATTTATCGCGTGAACCAATCATAGCCAGTCATAGCACGATGGAGGCATTGCCTCCTCTCACGTGACTTTACCCCATTCAACTTAAAACTAAGACTTTCTGGTGTCGCTGTTGGACAGTTTAGAAAAACGTGTGATTTGTACACTTTAAATTTCAAAAAAATTTGTAATATTTTCTCATCCAGTTTTTTGAGGAGGCACTGCCCCCTTTGCCTCCTCTGAGGAAACTATTCCCTATATTGGCAGGTAGATGCTCTGAAACGGTCTTTAAAACGGGTTCTGTCATCTTTGAACCAACTTAAAGTACGGTTTTTAGTTCTCATGTTTTTTCAGTGAAGATTGGTCTTCTACCTTTATGTAAATGTGTCCGGTCGCAGTTTCCAAAGGAAGTGAAAGTAAAGATTCCTCAAGAAACTCGAAGAGAGATTTGCAGGTTAGTTTCATGTCAAATTAGGTAAATTCTTTAGGTAAAGTCCCTGTAGGACTTCAAAAAGTTGGTTTGTTAATACTTTTATTTAGAAATAACTTTAAATGGATGTTAATGGAATAACATTAAATGGATCAAAAGTGACGGTACAAAAGATTTTCATTTCAAATAAAATGCCGTTCTTTTGATTAACTTTCTATTCATCAAAGAATTCTGAAAAATATGTATCATGGTTTCCACAATAAATATTAAGCAGCACAACCGTTTCAACATTAATAATAAATGTTTCATGAACAGCAAATCAGCATATTAGAATGATTTCTAAAGGATCATGTGACACTGAAGACTGAAGTAATGATGCTGAAAATTCAGCTTTAATCACAGGAATAAATTACATTTGAATATATATTCAAATAGAAAAAAGTCATTTTAAATTGTAATAATATTTGTGTAAGAGTTAAAAGTGTAGCACGTTATATTAAAAGATTAATGCTGACGTTTACTCTATTTTTTTATCATATAAATGCCTTGGTGAGCATAACAAATTAAAAAGATGTGGCCTATTTAAACATGACATTTATAATAGGGGTGATAAAAGATGGCAATATAGCCAACTGAGGATAACAAGTTTTCCTATTTCCGAGATGAAAAGATATGGAAATATAATTCTGGTCCACTTGTAGAGCAGGAACACCAGTTGATCTAATCTAAAGAGATCATAGTAAAACCCAATTGAATCCCAATGTACTGTAATGTCCATGCTAAAATCCACTCAGTGCAGCATAAGTGCTTTAACCTGATATCAAGCATCAAATTATAGCCGGCATCCCTTCGCATCTGACACTCAAGCAAACAATGAATGCTCCTTGTGGAGTCAGTTTCCAGTTCTTGCATTGCAACCCAAAACAGCTAGATACTAACAAGACAAAAGGCTCGAGCAAAAAGGAAAAGAAGCGCATGGAGAGTTTCTAAACTCTCGTTTGTTTATCGTTCCTGCAAGGCAAGGGGAAGCCTCCTCGGTTTTTTTCCCCCCACAGAGAACATTTCTCTGTAATCAGCACTTTGCTGGGTGTGTCCGTCTTTCTCTCCCACCACTAATTCCATTTCTCATGCCATAGTGGGCTGATCTCAGCTCTGGAGGAAACACTGCTGCCCTGCAGCTGATGTCTGGGATTATATACTGTACCTTTTGCAGCAACACAGCATAACAGAAGGGTGGACGTTCTCGAGTTCGCCGCACTCCTGCCGCTGGAGGGGGAAGCCCTCCTTCTGGCCCATCAGAAACCGCTGGAGCTCTGTCATGGGGAAGCCGGTCGATTGGTAACCCTGGGCAAAATGGAGAAGTTGATATGAAGCGCTACAAACAAGTATAGCACGGCTTTGTTTGTTGAATTTGACTGTGTAATTCAATACGGAAAAACGTTTAACACAAATGATAAATATACACAGAATACATTCAATTAAAGGAAAGTTCATCTAAAAACTTACATAAAACGGACAACATCAGAATGAGTAAATGGTGACATTTTTTTTCTTTGGTGAAACACTAAACCACAAATTCTGGGGGTATAAAAGCAAAACAAAAACCAAACAAAAAAGCAAAGCAAAGCAAAGCAAAACCAAACAAAAAGGTAAAGCAAAACCAAACAAAAAGGTAAAGCAAAACCAAACAAAAAGCAACACAAAACAAAAAGCAAAGCAAAACCAAACAAAAAGGTAAAGCAAAACCAAACAAAAAAGTAAAGCAAAACCAAACAAAAAAGTAAAGTAAAGCAAAACCAAACAAAAAGCAACGAAAAACAAAAAGCAAAGCAAAACCAAACAAAAAGGTAAAGCAAAACCAAACAAAAAGCAACGCAAAACAAAACCAAACCAAACAAAAAAGTAAAGCAAAACAAAAAGCAAAGCAAAGTAAAACCAAACAAAAAGGTAAAGCAAAACCAAACAAAAAGGTAAAGCAAACCCAAACAAAAAGGTAAAGCAAAACCAAACAAAAAGCAACGCAAAACAAAACCAAACCAAACAAAAAAGTAAAGCAAAACAAAAAGCAAAGCAAAGCAAAACCAAACAAAAAGCAACGCAAAACAAAACCAAACCAAACAAAAAAGCAACGCAAAACAAAAAGCAAAGCAATGTAAAACACCACCAAAAAAATAAAACACCAAAGAAAATAAATATACTGCCCTTATATGGAGAAGCTAGGATGTTTTTGTATAAGAAAGAATAAAACGGGGTTGAAAAGATAGGATCAAAAAAATTTGTTTCCGTTTCTTCGTTATTTAAATAAAATAATTTAAATATAAATATTATAAAAGTAATAACTTTTTTGCATTAGAAAAAAAATAAAATGAGGTGGGGAAAATGCGAGTAAACGATAACAGTTATCATTTTTACGTCAACTAACATATATTTTTTAATTTGATATACTATTTTATTACTTAACAAGGCCTCTTCCTTCAACCCCTAAATTCAATTTTTTTTTTATAACTAAAGTTGTGTCCGAAATGATGCACTATACAATATATGCACATACTCAACCTCTATGTAGTTATGAATTTTATAAGGTTATTTTGTCATTCGACGTCAGAGTCTGATTCCCCTCCCCCTTCGCTAGTGCATGAAGTGTCCAACACTTGGTTTTTTTTTTTTTTTTGGTTAATCGAGAGCATAATATATGGATAGTGTAAAGGGACTAGGATATAATAGGATGAAGAGGGGTAATGAGATTAGGAAATATTGCCAGCTTGATTCAAACACACAATGTGCTGGAGCATTCGAGCTAAACACTAAGCCATGCAAAATCCTAGAAACTAGTCCCATTATCTATCAATCAAAACCTTTTATCAAGTTGATGGTACCTTGATGGTGTCGTAAGCATCTGTGATGAGGGCGATGAAGAGACTGAGCACCATGTAGATGAAGAGGGAGATGAACGAGTAGAGATAGGCTCGGCTGAACAGCCACACTATTGTGTTTTTTTGCCCAAACTCTGCAAACGTAGGAAACATGTCGTCCCCATTGACTAGAGAGAAGAGACACTCGGCCACACGACTCAGACCTTCAAACTGACGGAGAGATGGGAGGAAAGACATCCATTCATCAATGAAACGCATATACATGTATATTACTACACGCACGCATATATAGTAACATCTTGATGTACTGTAAACATAACTGTTTATAACGATTATATTATATCATTTTATATTAATAGATGGCTCCTTAGATACAAGTTAACATGTACTGCCATCTACTGATCGTATGAAATGCTACAAATCTCAAATCAAGGAAACAATTTCATTTAATTTATTAATTAAAAGTATGTTTATACTACAGTGCATTTATAATAAATGTATGATGTAATTCTATTCAGGGGGTTGAATAATTTTGATGCGGAAGTCATTAAAAGTTGCATTTTCGGTTAAATAACATGCATAAGATAAGTAACATACATAAGATACATAAGACACATAAGATACATAACATGCATTCATGTGAAAAAGAAAAGACATCCTCTTTGAATTATATGGTAGATACAACCTCAGATGTATAACACATGACATATTAAACTGTCGTTATTTACTTAACAAAAACTGGGCCAAATTGGAAAAGTGTGTGATAAACTAAGTGCACCCTTACTGCTTCCACAGGAATTAAAAGGGAAAGTGACTGTCAGGTGCTTCTAATCAAAAGCTCTTCATTATTTGAGCATCTGGCCATTTCCAAACAATTTGAAGTCCATTATTCTACAGTAAGGAAGATTATTCACAAGTGGAAAACTTTCAAGACAATTGCCAGTCTTCCCAGGAGTGGACGTCCCAGCAAATTCACCCCCAAGGTCCGACGACAGTGCAATGCTCAGAGAAACTGCAAAACACCCAAGTGCTACATCTCAGACTCTACAGGCCTCAGTTAACATGTTAAATGTTAAAGTTGGACCAAGACAGGACGAGTATGGCATGTTTGGAAGGGTTGAAAGCTTCTTCTCTCTAAAAAGAACACGACAGCATGACTTGAGTTTTGTTCAGATGTAACTTTGCAAACCTAAGACTTGGAACAATGTCCTTTGAGCAGACGAGACCAAAGTGGCAAAACCGGCATTTCAGCACAAACAACTCATACCAACTGTCCATCACGCTGATGGAAGGTTGAGGACTGTTTTGTTTTGCAGCTTGCAGTCATTGAGTCGACCATGAACTCCTCTTTATACCAAAGTATTCCAGAGTCAAATGTGTGGCCATCTGTCCGACAGCTAAAACTTGGCTGATATTGGGTCATGCAACAGGATCCCAAGAACACCAGAAAATCTAGAAACAGAATGGCTGAAAAAGAAAATAATCAAGTGTTGCCCAGTCAAAGTCCAGACCTCAACCTGACTGAAACCTCAATGAAATGAAGCTGTTCTACAGAATAGTGGGCTAGAATTCCTCCAGAACGATGTGAGAGACTGATACGGTCATACAGAGAACGATTCTTTCAACTTATTTCAACTGCTTTTTTTTTTATACATGGCTTCTTCATTTTGTCTTTTTTTTTTTTGTTAAATAAATAACGACACCATGTAATATGTCATGTGTCGATGTTCATCTGAGGTTGTATTAACCTAAACCATAGAATTCAAAAGGGTGTCTTTTTTTCTTCTTCACATGACTGTACATACAGTATACATACACACACAC
Organism: Phoxinus phoxinus; assembly: GCF_949152265.1. Taxonomy (NCBI): domain Eukaryota; kingdom Metazoa; phylum Chordata; class Actinopteri; order Cypriniformes; family Leuciscidae; genus Phoxinus; species Phoxinus phoxinus. The sequence goes on from NC_136895.1 coordinate 12,900,705, forward strand.
TAATATACATACATATATATATATATATATATATATATATATATGTATATATATATATATATATATATATATATATATATAGAGAGAGAGAGAGAGAGAGAGAGAGATACATACACACACATATATATGTATATATGTCACATATATGTGTGTGTGTGCGTGTGACATATACATACACACACACATATATACATGCGCGCACACACACACACGTGTATATATATATAAATATATATGTGTGTGTGTGTGTGTGTGTGTGTGTGTGTGTGTAAATATTTCAATACAAAATATTTATAACTACGATTATATTTAATTTATTATACTATTTATGTATTATATGTAATGTATTATATTTAAAATATTTTGAATTAATATATTAAATTAGCATGAACTGCCATACAATTCCAAATCAAGAAAACATGTATACATTTAAACATCCTACTATTTAATAAATCATGTTAAGATGTACTGCCATCTACTGTTCATAAGAAAGACTACAAATCTCAAACCAAGGAAACAGTTAAATTTTTTTTATAAATAACATTAATATAATCCAAAAACTGTTTATAACTACTATTGTATCAAATAATTATATATATATATATATATATATATATATATTAAAATAGATGGCTCTTTAAATATATAAGACAACATGTACTGCCATTTACCGTTCATAAGAAAGACTGCAAATCTCAATACAAACTTATAATTACAGAATGGGTATATTTATTTATTTGATAGACTTTATGTTGGTACCTTCTCATGGTAGGGCCCTAGAACAATCCATCCACAGAAGGTGTAGCCAAGGTAGATCATTCCTGCACAGCAGCAGAAGCGCAAGACCTTTGGTAAGGCTGCTCGCATAGTGAGGATAAGCACCTGTGTTATCACAAAAAAATAAAAAAATAAACATTTTAGGGCCTTAATCAATTATTGGTCTTCAGCAATCAGCACTGTTATACAACTTGGTCAATAAAACATACTGTAGTCTGGCAACCTTGCTAGTATTACTTTACATTGGTGTTCTTAATGTGATTTTGTGCAGTTTGACTTACATTGTATTTTTCGAAGTATGCCAGATATCTTATGACACCCACCCAGACCATTAGAGTTGATGTTCCCAGGAAGATACTGCACACATCATAGTTGGTCAGACTCTGGAAGAAAAAATTAACGGGATTAGCGTAAATGAGGGCCAAACTTGCGCTTCCATGCAAGTACAAAGTGAACATTACATGAACATTTTTTAACTACCATGAATTAAAATCGCCCTACAGCACAGTCTAGACCCAAAGTCTTAAGACTAAGTGTGTCTCTCAAGAACTCAAATTTCAAGAACTGCAACATTTGTGCTGTTTTTAGAGGAATATGATTTTTTTTAAATATATTTTTTTAAAGTTTCCAACTAATAAAGAAATGCAAATCAAATTACTTTGATTATGAAAAATAAGCAAATTCCCCCCTAACCCAAAATTTTAATTACGGTACAAAATAAATCAATAAACAATTTTTTTTTTTTATAATAATATTATTTCACAAACAAAATTGGGAACTTACTTGGGAAAGAACAATTTTAAGTAAATAGGCTAATAAAAAAAAAATAAAAAAAAATCTAATATTTCAGGCCAAAAATCCATTTATTTTCATGAAAAATAAGCACATTTTCTCTCCAAACTAAATTTTTTACCTAAATAAATTAATAATAAAAATAATAAATATACTAACATTTCATACCTAACTCCATATGATTTTTAATGAAAATTAAGCACATTTCCCCTGCAAATGTACCTTGCAAAAAAGAAGTTAAAATAAAACTACCGTAATATAAAAACATAACATTTTAAAGTGTTTACAAAGGGATTTTTTTATACCAGTCAACAAAACTCAAATCAAAATATTTTCATGAAAAGTAAGCACATTTCCCTTCTAAATTTAAATGACCTTATTAAAACAATCTCATTAAATAATACCATTTAAAATAAATAAATGAAAATATAAATGACTGGAAATACTAATATTTCACCCAAAAACAATTTCCCCTCCAAATATCTATATTTTTTTTTACAAAACAATATTTTAAATAAATAAATAAAATATCTTATAAAGCGTTTAATACAGGCCTTTAATATAATATGTTGTAAAAAAAAAAAGTACTGTATTGACGCAAGTAATGACAATCCTCATTTTAAAAAAAACTTCAGGGGGGGGGGGAGAGAAGTATTTTTAATTTGATTCTGGGGGTTAGGGGATAAATTCCCCCATAGATGCAATCATAACATCTATTACAGTCAGCATTTTTGAATTTAGGGAACTACAATATTCTCTGCAACATTTCAGATTATGTGGTAATCAAATGCATCCGCAAAAAACAATAAAAAAAAGTTTTCTTAAAAAGAAAAGCACCTTAGCCTGTATTTCCATTTTTAGTATCGATCCAATGATGGCCATGACATCACTGGTGATCACCAAGATGTACCAGCCGTTTAAGAACTCCCTCTGGTCATCTTCACACACTTTATAATGATAATTCTCAAGGCAGAAGCTAGAAAACCGCTGCAGAGGGAGGAAGTGACACATGAAGGAAACACTGACAGGGCACACACAAATCAGAACAGCATGAGTTCACTTTGAGTCACAACTTCAAAAATAACTATAATGTTGATGTATCAGACCGTATTCAGTAATATACAGATTTACTGGCAGGTTTACCTGGAGTAACTTCACGGCGAGTATAATAGATCGTGTGCAGAGCACTGCCGAGATCAGACAGATTACAATAACAAAGCCATCAAAGATCAGGAGGTAGTGTGTGCTCTTCTGAGCTGAAAAACACAAGAGCAAACCATCTGAAGTCCACATGCCCATGTCATAACATTAAAAACGTCTTACAATTATTCATTGACCTATTCACTGTAGTTGATTTTTCACATACCAGTTCCCGAAATCTTCCAGTTTTTGCACACGCTGCTAGCATCATCAAAATCAAGAGTCAATTTCACCTTCCCGCTATGGCAACTGTTATCAAAGACAATCTGCAAAGAACCAAAATGAATTTATTCAGATAAAATGGATGATATTTTTTTAAAGATGACCTATTATGCCCTTTTACAAAGTCTTGATTGTGTTTCTGGGATCTAGGTTTTCATCCTTGAATGTTCCAAAATCACTTTTTTCCACATATTTGACATTGTTGCAGCAACTCTCTTCCCAGTCTGCCAGTAACGCTCGGTTTAGTTCCTGTCATCATAAAGCCCCTCCTTCTGAAAAGCACAGTGTGCTCTGATTGGTCACCTGGAACGGTGTGTTGTGATTGGTCAACTGCTTCGAGCAGGCTTCTGAAATATCACGCCTCTTTTCCATAACCGTAAGGTTCCACACACCAACTCAATCAGGAGGCCTTGTCCCATTTTGGTGTATGTTTTAGGCGGGAATAATTTAAATGAGGAATATTGTGACGTGTTCGTTTCTGGAAGAAAACTCAAGACTACAATGGAGGTGTAGAGAAAAACTCTCTATGGATTAACTTTGTGCTTCGTAACTTTGCAGACATTTTTCATGCTCAAACAGCAACATTACACACTAAAGAAAGCTGACCATGTAAAAAAAAAAAAAAAACATTTTTAAGATCCCAAATTTGACCTTACCTTCACAAAAAATGTGTAACAGTCAGGCTGCTCATGCGAACGAACAGTTTGCAAATTGATTCCTTTGAGCGCAAAAGTGATCTCAATCTCAACAAGCCTGTATTTCAAACAAAACCAATAAGCCAACGAAACCATCACGTGATAAATTAGAGTATTGCTTACATGTTTCGATTATATAATTTAGGTTTACCAACCTATAAAATTCCAACTCAAAAAAGGAAGTGTTGTTCATTCTCCATGTTGCAGCAGACTCTGGATCAAGAGCCAAGCAAACTGGAAAAGACAAGAATGTGCAGTTTAGGCACAAAATATGATTTATAAGCAACAATATTTGTACATTTTCTGTCAAATGTGTAACCTGTTTCAAGCTGGGCGTCAATATCATAGGATTCCTCGAGCGGTTCCACGCTGCCTCTCATGTAGCTCTTCTTGCAGATAATCATGTGCAGAAACTTTTCATTCTCCTCAGCATAACTAACGGGTCCTACAGACAGGTTTCGTAACTGGGAATACTGTTGAAGACATGGATAAATGTTATTTGAGTCATTTTAACTCAATAGTTGCCGCACATACAGAAATGAATAGCACTTTTGATAAATATGTTTAAAATTGCGTGCACTTCTTACATGAGATGGGAAGACTCATAAACACCATTTTATTTTACATGGAGAGGGTACCTCATGGGGGCAGACATTTTGAAATCACATGACCAGTGAAATACTATTTTAATATTTAGGGTTACCCTAATCTTTCCATCATCAGACACTTCCTATCATGGTAGACTGATCTGGTTCTTTCTTCTTATTTTTTTATAAAGATGACAAACCATTTGCTTTCATGTGATGCTTCATCCAAACCATTAGGTATCAGTATAATACTGCATTCACACAATGTCGTAATTAGCATAATTACTAAATGAAAACACGCATTACTGTGTATTACTATGGTAACACTATCAACACCAAAATGATTCTGCAATGGTCAGGTGGTACAGCGGTCACTTGGTTCAAGTCAGAGCTCTAAGAAGAGTTTACGCATTACGGACATGAATGCTTTTTACAAGTCGGAATCTCGTGATTACGGTAATTCCGACATGGCGTGAACGCACCTTAAAGGATAATTCCGGTATTTAACACCTTGAGTCTATATTGTAGTTTGTTTTGGATGAACAAGAGTGGTGGACAACATTTTTTTGACAATGGTTCCTCTCTCTAGTTTTTGACTATAATAGAATTAGCCATGGACCCATTTAACATTAGAGTCAATGGGCATGTCCGAAAATGTCATTAAAGGAACACTCCGACTTTTTGGGACTTTAGGCTATTCAACTTATTTCCCAGAGTTAGATAAGTCCATACATACCTTTTTCATCTCCGTGCGTGCTATAAGTCTGTTTGACGCACCCACCGCTAGCCTAGCTTAGCACAAAGACTGGATGTAAATGGTTGCAGCTAGCATACTAATCCAAATAAGTGACAAAATAACGCAAACATTTTCCTATTTACATGTTGTGATTTGTATAGTCACAGAGTGTACAAAAAACAAAGTCACATGAGAGACAGACATATTTTAACCGTATAAATACTGGGAACTATATCCCCTGAATATAGGGCGGAGTGATAACCGCAGCGCACCTGAGACGCGCTCTGAACGAACTCTCTGCTCCTCACCACGGCGCGTCTCAGGTGCTGTGGTTATCACTCCGCCCAAGTAGCAGTGCTTCGCCTTCAGAGAATATAGTTCCCAGTATTTATACGGTTAAAATATGTCTGTGTCTCATGTGACTTTGTTTTTTGTACACTCTGTGACTATACAAATCACAACATGTTAGTTGTTAGTTGATGTTCCAGAAACAAAAAGTGTTGCGAAATACAGTTTCTGTCGTGTTTTATTCGTCATTTTGTAAAATCCCATTGAATTCTGTTGAAGGACTGAGTGCTCGTTAATATAAATGCGCTACCGGAAACGGAAAGGGGGCTGTTTACATTTGGTCGATGTAGTCTTTTTGCTCGCTTACGTTTCTCATAAGGCTAGCGAGCAGAGCAACTGTGCTCCGGGAGAGTAAGCGGAATAAACAAACAAAACCTTAAAAATATTGAAAGACGTGACCACTGACCAGTGCAATATGAAGTTGAACTCGACTGTGACCGTGAGTGTCCCGCGAGACATAAACATCAGTTATCGCCATCAAGTGGTCGGGAGTGTGCTAACGCTTTAGATTCAAATATTGAGCGGAAGTTACACGGTTGTGAAGTGTCTGAAAAAATAGTTCCACTATAGCAAAATAAACGGATTGGAATCATATATTGCGACGATATATTGTTTCTAATCATCAACGAACACCACTTACCACTCGGTGAGTTTAACAGTTTTGTAAACGAACATTATTGGCTGTTTTAATGACATTTTCGGACATGCCCATTGACTCCAATGTTAAATGGGTCCATGGCCAATTCTATTATAGTCAAAAACTCGAGAGAGGAACCATTGTCAAAAAATGTTGTCCACCACTCTTGTTCATCCAAAACAAACTACAATATAGACTCAAGGTGTTAAATACCGGAATTATCCTTTAAAGTGACAGTTCACCAAAAAAATTATATTCTGTCATCATTTACTCACCCTCAAGTTGTTCCAAACCAAACAGTTGATGGGACACATTGACATTTTTAACATTTCTTTTTTTTTCATACTATATGGAAGTCAATGCTTCCCCACCAACTGTTTGTTTCCCGCCATTCTTCAAAATATATTTTAATGTTCAGCAGAAGTGAAACTCATACTGGTTTGGAACAACATGAGGTTCACCATTCATTTTTGTGTGCACTATCCCTTTAAGCCAAAGAAAAACTGACCAGCGCAACAAACAAAGTTGCATTTAACATAACTAATGCTATGCGATGGAAGGGAAAATAAACATGTGGCGAAAGCAGCCAGATGGATGAAAAGCAAATACATACCTGATCTATGACATAGTATAAACTATCATATACATTCTGTTTGGTGTAGACAGCAATACTGTAGTCATCCTCATCCACACCACTGTAGCCCCTAAGAAACAGATTCTTAAAGGCCATCAGGTTCTCCTCCTTGTAGGACACCACAAGCTGGTTATTCAGTCCAAACAGTATGAGCTTTGAAATAAACAGATGAGGAGATGTTTTCATTCTGGTGGAACATTACAGATTTGTAAGGAACTTTAAGGAAATTACGTTAAATGGTCATTTACAAAGACAAAACTACCCATGTTTAATCACATAATGACAAATCTCAAAAGTTCAGAGAATGTTTACATTGAAAGCTGAAGTGTGTAATTTCTACACCCCTAGCTTCAGCAAATGGAACTGACCCTTCGCAGGGAGCTTGATTGACAGGTGATCTGGCCAATCATACTTTGCCATCCGCCATTTTGTCCGACAAAGCAGTCAGGAGAGTTAGTAGATTAACATGGGAGGATTTGAACTTGAGAAACGGAGTGTACTGACGTCTTTCCACGGTTAAAACAACATTCCTTCTTATTTTCAGTCATGTTTATTTGATGCTATAAATTAACTAGAAGGAAGAGATGATCGGTTCACGAGCAGCTTTAACTGATGCTCTAGTCTACAGCGATCTGTCACGACACATTAAAGAGCCACAAAACGGTATTTATTGTTTAAATTTCTTTTAAAAAATGACCAAATTTGAAAGGTGAGACTGTTTAATATGTTTAATTACAAAAGTAACCAAAAAGTAACCTGGTCTGTCCTCTCTGTTCCGCAATGTATTTTTCATTGCGTGAGAACATGGTGTGGCGTGAGAGCAGCGTAGCTTGTCGGACATAGTGACAGCAGAGCCCGTCTACGGAGAGCCTGTTCACTCCCTATTAAGTCCTATTGTACCGAATTTTGGTTGTAGTTCCACCAGAGTTCCACTGGGGGCGATCACCCCCGAGTGCAAAATGAATGGGAGTCTATGGAGCTAGACGGCTAAATTTGTCCCTTTCAGTCGATTGCCGTTGAGGAATCTCAGATTTGATTGTAGGTTTGGCAAGTTCAACATGGGTTATAGGTCGAAAATTGAATGAACGAGTACTTATGTCCTTTCGATTTCTTACAGGTTGAGTTGTTGTTGCCCATAACACGCTAGCATTATGCTAATGAACGCTGATTGGTCAGTGAAGGACTGGTTACGACCAGAGATACCGCTTGATGGCATCATGGCATCCGAAGCGGGAACAGAATGTCTTCAAGCAAAAACTCTTCTAGCACGTGTGTTTACCTGTGTCAGCTGTGCTGGCGATGCCTCGAGAGAAAATAAAGTGCAGAGCGCGAAAGCACCACAGTGACTGAAGGATAGCCGTAAAGCAGTATCTCTGGTCGTACGATGTGTATGACGTCATTGACATTTTGAAAGACTTTTTAAAGCAAATAAGTGACTCTAAAAAATCTAACACCCAGCAATGTGCAATTTCTTTGCATCTCCTTTCGAATACAACATTCAAATTACTAGACAAAAAATTATATCTTGAGAAAAGTGGATTTTGAGGGGTATAGCTCCATAGACCTCCATTCATTCTGCACTCGTCCTGTGAGCGCCCTCATATGGAATCAGAGTGGAACTGCAACCAGTCAGAAGCCGGAAGTGTAGCGAGAGTGAACCTTCTCCCCTTATTAGACATTCTCTGGTGACAGTAACTAAGGGGGGCGGGTCTTTGCAAACAGTCAATTGCAAACATAGTGACTGTGTTCAAAAATGTTTCTAACCACTCCCCCTGCTTTCCATTGGTCGAACAAACATATAGCCACGCCCTAATTTACACAATTGGTTAAGCCATTGTTGCTATGCTAGGGGTGCCTTTTTCCCAAAAGCATGGTAAGCCAACTATTGCCGATATTGTTGGTAACGACGGAACTAGCGGCCATAGTTGCTTTTGGGAAATGCACCCCTGTTTGGGATTTGCAAACAAACAGAAATGTGTTTTGATTTGAATTGGGTTGGTTTCAGCATATCAAACCTTTTTTTTTTTTGCGTTTTTTTAAAGAACACACATTTACACATTTTAGCTTAAGCAAGCAGGCAATAACCCTATAAATACCTGGAGTGTAATCATGAATATTTTCAAAATTTGCACTGCTAGTTTCCATGGTAGCTGTCGCCGTGTTCTGTACTTCTCACAAGGGCTCATGAAGTAAAACCTCAGGTCATCTCTCAGTGTCTCTTCTGTCATGGGATCAGTGGACATGGATGTAGAGACGCTATATTAAAATATACAATTTGATTGAAGATAAATCTGCAGAATTTTTTTTTTAAATGTATGAAATAAATGGTTAAGGAAAAGCAGCTTTAATCTGTGTTATTTAGTAGTTTTAATTACTTCAATATTATTCTAAATAGTAAAAAAAAAAAAATTATATATAGGCCTATATATATATATGATGTGTCCAAAAGTTTGTTAATACAAATAATATTCAGAATTAAATGAGCCTATACACTTCTTATTCAGATGTGTGGATAACATTGCATGGACATACAGTTTGATAAGTGTGATTTGTTGCAAAACATTTTTTTAAAGCACAAGCAGATGATAAATCAACTTTGTGACACATTACGCATGTGACAGAGTTCGGTTTGGGATGAGGAAGATGGAAGGGGACAATGAACAAAAACGGAAGAGGAGAGAAATGAGTTGCTCAATATGCCTCTTACATTTTAACTGAGCCTTTATAAATAACTGCTAAAACGTTGCACCACATTTACACTACCAACGCAAGGGTTTAAGTCCAAGCGTCCGCTCAATGGCACTGACAGTGAAGTTACTGACATGGCGCAGCTGACTTCAAGAGTAAAACACAAGAAAGTTATTTTTTAAATATTTTCTTTGCAAAAACACAGAACATTCAAGTTCTGAAGTGTCATGTATTTTATTAAGACCTAAATTAAAACAATGGGACTTGAATTTATAGCCTAGTTGTTTATTTCTCATGCCAAATTCTAGCTAAGATTCCAATAAAACTTTTGTCAAACTTACCTTGACATGTCAACCCTGACGCCTTGGCAGTAACTATCAGACATTTCCATGCCACCTGTTATCTCGGGACAAAACGTGTTTCCCAGCCACAAGCGTTCTTTGATCACTAAATTACTAAATAACCTCGCGTTTGACGTCACAGCTGCTACACATTGAACAGCGCCCATCCACCAATCAGAAGCGAGGAGGTTTCCCGATGGGCGTGAGTGAGCTCATTCTACCAAATAGAACGTTCTTTCAGTTGCTCACTGACTTGAGAAACGTCACAAAGGTTCGATTGAAGAACACAAACAGACCATACGCTGTTTTTAATAAGTTAAGTGAACAAAGTAAGGTAAAAATGTCCTTTTTAGTTTTTACCAATGTTTCCAAGCTTGAAATTATTTCTGAGGTCACGAGGTGCATTCAGTTTTACAAAGAACTTTTGAGAAATATCACTTATTTCTCAAAAGTTGACGAAAACCACAAGTCGTCGAGAAAAAGTTGTATTCTACATGGAGCGGGTCGCCCTCATATGGGTGTTGACTGTTGAGATCACATGGCCATATTTGTCATCGAATTCACTTACTTGATGATGATGATGATAATAATTCATGTTTACGTTATACAGTGCTTTCAGCCAGTGCTCAAGGCACGTTACAAAACATAATCATAAAAGTACATGTAAACATAATATTAGAACAAACCAATACATTACTGGCACTAAATAACAATGAAGCCCGAGTCAACATCATTGAATGAGTATAACGTGTCTGTTCTCTGCTGGGGGTGATGTAAGAAATCCTAACAGCTCAAATCACCTGCAAATAGCACACAAAAAAAATTGAGATTTAATCCAAGAATGTTCATTATGAATGTATGTGATGGATGAGATGAAGAAAGACAGTAAAACAATACAAAATAGTAAAACAAAATATAAACAGTTTTCGTGTGAAGCGGCAGCAGAGAGTGAACAGATTTCATACATCATGGCCAGTATATGCCAGTATAATGTCCAAAACCAGTAATACTATTGGGATTAAAATAAGAGGCAGTTTATTGTTGGAAAAAAAAATTTTTTAATGATAGTTTAGGACATTTACTTGATTAAAATTAAAACTATACACATAAGTAAAAAGTAATTTTATTCCCCTGATTCTTGGACTGGTTTCCTAAAGCTTGAACAGCCTTCCTCTCCAGCTGCTAACTCTGCTGATGCCCCCTGCACAAACAAAACACAGATTTCTTGTCAAAATTAAACAGGAACAACATAGACATTACATATATAGTGGGGCATATGAGTTTAGTAGTGAGATATTAAGTATTTAATAAGTTGTGTGTCCCTTTATTGCTTCAGGTTTGATATACAATCACAATGTAATATTGCACATGTACATGCACTATTGACCTAACATAAAAGAAAAGAAACACAAATACAACAGAATCACAGGTCATTCAATATAACATAATTTATCACATGGTCAAAGAATCATAATTTCAACTGTAATGACAGATATACGATGATAAATTTGTGAAACTTAACCTGAAGCTTGAGGTAATTTCAAGCAGCCCATATCCTTTTAGTGCACGTAAAGTGCTGCAATGTTTGAATTAAAGGAACATAAAAATAATGTAAGAAATGTTTATAACATTTGTGTGTGTATAATATATATTATACACTATATGGAGAAAAGTTAAGGAACACCTGACCAATTGAACAAACAGAGACTGTAATGACATTGCATTCTTCTAAATACACAAAAAATAACATGTCGGTCCCCCTCTCCAGCTATAACAACTTCCACTCTTCGGTGAAGACTTTTGGACTGTCTCTGTGGGAATTGTTGCCCATTCATCCAGGTCAGGCACTGATGTTGGATGAGAAGGCCAGACTCGCAATGTTTTTAACGCCATGCCAGCTTCTGTGGCTATTTTCATGGCGAGAATGGTCTATTCTGCAACGGGGATAAACAATCTGCTCCCACTGATTCTTCCAATATTGGGGCTGCTGATTTCATGAAGTTTGTTCATAGTATATAAATCCAATTCTGTTTGCCATTTGTTGTTAATATAGAAGTGAATTATTGGTTTTAGATCCATATGAGGTACTGTGCCAATTTTGATGTCTGCTGATAATGCATCTTTTGCGGCAGAGTCTGCTTCCTCGTTTCCTTTGATTCCACACTATCTAACAAAACCAGATATCAAACCGATGAGCCTCTAGTTCAAGCAGTTAATAAAGAATAATTTACAAGTGCTGGGTGATCATTTTAAAGCGATGACATTGCTTTGAGCCATGACTTCTAATCTATGATTAGAAGAACATTTCTCTGTTGCATAGTTTTTATGTAGTCCAATGCCAAAATAATGACATTTTGCTTCTATACTTCCATTACCTCAAGTGTGAGCGTATTAGCGTCTTGTAGAGATTTAAAAGCACTAAACTCTCAGTCTGCACCCCATTTTGTTTTTGCTAAAACCTTTAAAATGGTAATGTTTGAGATTTACCTTTTTTTTTTTTGTGAGGAATAAAACTCAATTTATTATCAAGGGTTATTCCAAGAAATTTGTTTTCCTTGACAACCATGTTTTCCATCCATGAATGTCTCTGGCAAAAATGCATGCAAACCTAAAGTCTTTGAACATTTAAAACCCTTTGATACTGACCAGACCTGCATTCAGTTCATTATCAGCTGAATTTTCTGTCCAACACTTTTCATGCATTTGCCTCAGTTGCAGATACCGATGTCATCAACATACAGACTGCAATGGACGTCTGACCCAATAGCTTTTGCAATGCCATTGATTTTGATACTAAAAAGAGTAACTGACAAGATGCTTCCTTGTGGAACTCCAAGTTCTTGTTTATGTGGGTCAGATAGGATATTACCTACTCTGACTTTAAAATACTTCCAGGTGGTGTCATACGCTTTCTCCGGGTCGAAGAAAACACCCACTGCATGTTCTTTTTTTGATAAAACCATTGCGTATATAGCTTCCAAGTCCAATGAGATGATACATTGTGCTTCTTCCTTTTCTAAAGCCACATTGAACTTTACTTATGAAAATGTGTGATTCCAAGATCCATACCAGACATTCATTTAATCATCCTTTCCATGGTTTTGCATAAACTTGTCAGGGCTATTGGGCGGTAGTTGATAGGTTCATGATCATGATGCTTTTGGGATGGGAATGATTTTCGCTTCTTTCCAAGAAAGTGAAATATTCCCTGATATCCACATATAGTTAAAGAGATTTGAGAATGGATGAGGCAATAAAGAAAAAAGAAAAAAAACTGTCTGATAATGAATATCATCTGGTCCAACTGCTGTGTCATGAGATCTGTTTTTAGCTTTTGTTAATTCTTCCACTGTGTACGGTTGATTGTAAGGTTCCTTATTATTAGATGAAAAATGTATATAGGTCTTCTCTTCTTGTGCTTGAATATCTTTAAAAGGCTCCATTTTCAATAGAGGAGTTATTTTCAAATATTTCTACTAGTATATTTGCAATCTCTTGTTTTGTAGATAAAATAAAATCTTAATATTCGATGTGCTGTATTTGAGTACCAACATTCCTACCTCTCATCCTTCGGATCAGATTCCAGACCTTTTTGGTTGAGGTACTTGATGTCAAACCAGCTTCAACGGGCTTTAAACGATACCAGACGATGAATAGGGGTCTTATCTAGCGAAACGCTCTGTCATTTCAAAAATAAATAAAGTTTAAGTTTTATAAGCACAAACGCTCGCCTTGCTCTGTTCTGTGATGTGCGTTCGTGACGTCACGTAATACGCAATTACGTTGAAAAGGTCACGCTTCTATGAAAAGTAAAACATTTCTATCCAGACGAAAAAAAATGTTCAGGCTTTTTAATATTACAACACCCAGGATACGCACACGCAATGGGCATTTTAAACGATAAACTGACACAAAGACATTTGAATATGTGTATATGGTCCTCCTTCCGCACATTTGTAAACACTGACTCGGTGAAGCGTGACCTTTTCAACGTAATTGCGTATTACGTGACGTCACGAACGCGCATCACAGAACAGACAAGGCGAGCATTTGTGCTTATAAAACTTAAACTTTTTTATTTATTTTTTAAATGATCGAGCGTTTTGCTAGATAAGACCCTTATTCATCGTTTGGTATCGTTTAAAGCCCGTTGAAGCGGCGCTGACACTGTCATTTGGACCTTGAACCGTTTGGTCCCCAGTGAAGTCCATTATATGGAGAAATGTTTTCATCAAAAACCTTCATTTCTTTTCGACTGAAGAAAGAAAGACAAAGACATCTTGGATGACATGGGGGTGAGTAAATTATCAGCAAAAGTTTTTAAACTAATCCTTTAATATTCTTCAAGCTTTTGCCCTAGTTACTTTAACCTTGATAAGTTTTTCACTTGTTGGTTATATGAAGAATAATCTTTCTGCTTTCTTCCGCTCTTTATAGTGTTCGATGGAGTTGAGTTCTTCCACGTCAAACTCATCCAAACCATGTCTTTGTGCCCCAGTACACAAAGCAAGGTGCAAAGTCATGTTGGATTAAAAGAGACTTCCCCAAACTGTTCCCACAAAGTTGGAACAATAGCATTGTCTGAAATGTCTTGTTATGCTGAAGCCTTCAAGGAACACTCCACTTTTTTTGGAAATAGGCTCATTTTCCAACTCCTCTAGAGTTAAACAGTTGAGTTTTACCGTTTTCGAATCCATTCAGCCGATCTCCGGGTCTGGCGGTAGCACTTTTAGCATAGCTTAGCATAGATCATTGAATCTGATTAGACCGTTAGCATCTCTCTCAAAAAAAAATGGCCTAAGAGTTTAGATTTTTTTTTCCCAGACTCGTCCATCAGCCTGTCAAACAGAGAAGTGTGATTCGTCACTCCATGAAAACCTATTCCATTAAGTTCCCGCCGCACAGGTTTTGTGCTGATATTAATGCCAGTGGAAGTTTGAAACTCTTCAGTGATGGAATCAGCAGAGCATTGGTGACTTTCACACATCATGTGCCTCAGCACTCGGTGATCCATATGTGGTCTTCCGCTTTGTGCTCGAGTTGCTGCTGTTCCTAAACTCTTTCACTTTCCAATAAACAAGTGTTGAACAGTTGACCGTAGGAACATATAGCAGGGATTACATTTCATTGACTGACTTATTAAAAGTGGCATCCAATCACAGAACCACGCTTAAATTCTTTTAAGTTCTTCAGAACGACCTGAATTCAACAATTAAGAGGTGTGTTCCAATACTTTTGTCCATATAGTATATGCAATATAGACTATTGTTCAAAAGTTTGGGGTCAGTATGATTAACAAAATATATATATATATTAATAATTAATACTTTTATTTAGCGAGGGCACAGTACTTGCATTTATAATGTTACAAAGTATTTATATTTCAAATAAATGCTTTTCTTTTTATCTTTTTACTAAATTAAAGAATCCTGGGAAAAAAATGTATCATGGTTTCCACAAAAATACTGAGCAACAAAACTGTTTTGTGAGATTCTTGTATTGACGATAGTCAGAGATATGATGCCTTTGACGATATCAAGACATTAATTAGTTTTCCCAATAATGTATTAAACTATTAATATTATTATTATTATCAGGCTAGTGCTATCAAATTAATATTAGGACCTACAATTAATTTGCCTTTCCTAATTCCATAACAACATCAACACACTTGCGACACAGACATGAGTGTATGAGGATTGCGGACTTCTCAAAGAAAATGTTTGACTACAAAACTATATCCCACATCAAAATTGAATTGTAAGATGATCTATTCACAAATTGTCAAGAGTGCTTGTTATAAAAGAGACGCATCATTCTTATACAGGTGTTGTTTGACCCATGGTGAAAATTGCATCGTTTTATCGTCAGCATTTTGTTTCCATAGCATATTAACAAAACATTTTAGTGACACTAATAACAATACAATTACAAATTAATAATAGTACAAAAATCAGGATTGCCAAAAGCTCAGGGAGTATTTGTTTTCACTTTCGCTTTCAGGAAATAATTGACTGTGGTTTGAGACTCCTTCACGGGCGTAACTCTTATGCAGTTTGTAAAATAACGTGTGATATTATTGACTCGCCTTTTGGGTGACATTTCTATGTGGAGTGATTTTTCTTTATCACCAACTCCATCTTTGCTCGCAAAATGGTAGAAAAAGATTTCACGCGATAATGAAACAAAGTCAATAATTAAATGAATGAGTAAATTATTGATGCAATAAGTAAACTAAGAGACTTCTTTCAAAGAACATACTCAAACTTTTGAACAGTAGTATTCATGTATTTATTAGGGTGAACTAACCATCTAAATAAGGATTGAAATTCAAATGATACTTGCCTCATTCCCTTGATTAGCTCCGAGTGTTTTCACATCTATCTGAGGCGGCACATTGGTTACAGGCTCACTTCCATCTGGACTCTGTGTGTCTTTCTGCTCCTTTTTGTCCACGGTAGATGCATCTTTCTTCTTTTCCTCAACTTTCACTTCAGGCTCTGCATTTTCCTGTGTACTAGGGTCCACCTCCTGTGTCCGCTGTTGAAAATCAGTCTCATCATCCCTGGACGTGTTACCTGCAGCACGTACAGTCTCTACCCGGACCCTCTGGGTCCCTCTGGGCAAGCCGGCAAATTCCTGTCGGAGCTCCATGCTTCTGTCCTCCACGTCCACCTGTCTATTTTGTTGGTTTCCTGCTTGATTCACCCTGTTGCCATTGCCCTGGCGTATTTGTAGTGGCTGTGGGGCGTCGCCCCCTTCCCAGACGTCCTCATGCTCCCTTAGTGGAGGAGCTTGGCGCTGTCCTACCGCAGGAGGCGGCGGGTCCCCTCTCCAGCCCATCCGGGGCAAGCGTACTGCTTGATGTATAGCTGCCTGACCACCTCCATACATAAACGCCTGAAAAAAGCAAAGATGACTTAGTATGTTTTTTTAACAAATAAGAGATTTAACAAGTTTTCTGTTCCCAGCTCTTACAATGATGGCTAATGCAATAGTAAGCAGCACAGGTATCTGGAGAGTGACTGGTAGATCCTTCAACAGCGCTCTCAGGAACTCACCGATGCCCTCCCCAATTTGCTTCAAGGGATCTGTGATGAAGCTGGTTATGGTGACAGTGATAGCCTGAAATATAAACCCCACAAAATTTGCATTAATGCATTTCATTTTCATCTCTTATAACAGCTCCGATAACCGCTTTTGGAACAAACCGATATCCGCAAGAATAAATAATATAACAATTTATTGAAAATGTCCTCTCTATTGCAGATAAAGTACTGCTCAAATCAGCACAGACATTATTACAATGTAAAATTTGTAATAAAAGTGTTGTATTTGAACATAAGCAAAGCTGAGATTTCAGCATCATTACTCCAGTCTTCAGTGTCACATGATCCTTCAGATTCCATTCTAAAATGATGATTTGCTGCTCAAAATATATATTTTTTAAGAATTGTTTGATGAATAGAAACAAAAAACAACAACTTTAACTTGGAATAGAAATCATTTGTAATAGAAATGTCTTTACTGTCTGATCAATTGAATGCATCTTTGCTGAATTTAAAAAACAACACCACAAACTTTTTTAAAGATAGTTTATGTACTGTAAATATTTTCCGATTTTATTTTCTGTCTATGGCACATCGCCTACATAACAAAATTCCCAGGTGTTCATTTTGAATTCATGTTATTTGAAGTATTATTCTACTTAATGCTCCTAATGTGTGTGCACCAACTTGGATGGGTTTAAAGCAGAGGACAAAATCCGATTTGGGTTCCCATTCTTGGCCTCTACATGTCACTTTCACTTTATTATTGTCACAATACCAGGATTGTGCGTGACACACAGACAGACAAAGATTCAGAGGATAATTCCGATTACAAAGTTGAATTCAAACAGGCAATGATCCAACACAGGCCAGAGACACACATCTGACGTGAACGAGACCGAACAGAGAATGAATGTGAGGGTACAACTTAAGTAGGAGCACAAATGAGACAGTAAACAAACGAGAAGCGGGAAAACTGAACAAAGGAAGACATGTGACTAATGAAAACAAACAGAAAGTACATGAAAACACGAAACTAACTATATGTAACATGACAATTTTTTAGTTCAGGGTGGAGGCATCTATTTTAGATTTATAGTACTATTTTTTGCAATTACACAGATTTTACACTGAATATTTAAATTTAATTTTGATAGCTTCAAAAATGATCATCTGATTAGTCAGAAATCAACAATAACAATATTTTTTCGATACCAACAATATCCATTATAGTCTCTTATCAAATTCAAGTTTCTGTCATTGGAAATGAAAAGATTCAAACCTTTGTTGGAGGCACAAGCAAAATGGGGTTCACCACTAGGACCTCGTAATATTTTTTGCAAGGATCATCTTGAAGAGTCCATGTCCGTCTGAACCACTCTGAATCAACAAGGAGTTACAACAGTTCATCCCTATTTGTCATTATTTACTCAACTTCATGTCATTTAAAATCTGTAGGTTTTTATTACATAGTGCATTTTTGAAGCATGAAAAGCATAAAAATGTTCCATATCAAACGAATTTGGAATGACAAAAGTGAATAAATAATTTTTGGGGGAACATATTCCTTTAATAGTAAACAAATCACCTGATAAACTGTCCTTCCAGGCCAGTTCCTTCACCCCCGTACATTTGCCATTGAAGCTCTCCACTTCCACAATGTTCTTCTTGTGGTCCGCAAAGGCAACCTAGCCAAACGGAAATGTTTTTTAACTCTTGCACACACACACACACATTTTATTTCCTTCAATAGCTATGTTTCCATCCAAAGTAGTGAATTTAACTACAGCCGCTGCCGGAAGCTAGTTATTTTAGTCGATAAAGTTTTAAATATAGATATTTTTCTTACACGAGCATCGCTTCACTTCAGAAGGCCTTTATTAACCCCCCAGAGCCGTGTTGAGCACTTTTATGATGGATAGATGCACTTTGAAGGACTTTCACACACACAAAAAAGTTCACTGCCATTATAAAGCTTGGAAGAGCCAGGACACTTTAATATAACTCCGATTGTATTCGTCTGAAAGAAAAATGTCATATTCACCTAGGATGGCTTTAGGGTGAGTAAATCATGGGCTAATTTTCATTTTTGGATGAACTATACCTTTAAGTTCGGTCATTTTAGAATTATCAAACCAACATTTGAGATGATGTGCGATGAAACTGATCCGCTGGTTAGTTCACTTCTCCAATCACATCCACTGTTGAGGCAAAGTCACAAGAGTTTTTTTTATTGGGCATCGAGGGATTTATTCTGTAAATGTATTTCCATCGCAGTTTATGCCCATGTCTTCTTATCAAATAAAAAATATATCAACGGCTCAATTGAGCGCATGTTTTAGATTTGAGGCGCCTCTTGGCGTTTGCATCCAATGTTTTTTTTTTTATGCCATATTCCGAAATGTGCATAAAAAATAGGTGGATGGAAACATAGCTATTGTCAACTTTTGAATACCGGTTTAGTAAAAATGTCACTCAACAGTATTTTGTGCAAAAATGATTACCATATAAAGATGGAACCAGTTCCAGATCAAGCTAATAAAAAAGCAAACAGCAAACATTCTCCTAAACTGGACAAACCAGGACACCCCAGACCAGAGTTCAGTGCAGATAACGGCTACGACAATCAGAACAATCAAAGAAACCTGTAGAAAAAAAACAGCACATATTCATTTATTAATATTAATACAATTATTTCGCTCATGTCTGAAAAGCTTAGACAAAAACTGACCCTCAGGACTGTATCAGCATCCACATAAAACGTGTCTTCGAAACGCCATTTCCAGGCTTGATGGTTGTGGGGTTTGAATTTGACCAGAATTTGACTGAGCGCGTCATCCATGGCTCCAGTGGTCCAGTCGTTCTCTTCGTTCAAAAGCTTCTGGATCTCTGCCACCGATTGCTTGGACAGCTTCACCATGGCGTCATAGTGCACGGCTGTTTTTACATCATCGGGCTAAAGATTTCAAAACAGCAAAAGTTGTAAAACCTTAACCAATGCAGAGTAATTTTGTAATGAAAACACAGTCACATACCAGGCCAAGTTTTGAAGTTTCTTTAAGGAGCTTGGAAAGGAATCGCTTGAATACTGGAAGACAAACTGGCTTTGAAGAGGTGGCGGTCCCCTTCTTTTTGTGTTCATCAAACTAAAACAGAGGTAGCAGCAAGAAATAATATTTTTCAGGCATTCAAAAAAAAAGTGTTGAATGACAATTAGTACCATGGTACAGTAATAGCCTTCATACTTAAGTCAAGTCATCTTCATTTATATAGCGCTTTTAACAATAATCAACTTAACAAATATCATGATAAAACCATTGTGTACCATGTCTAAACAATATGGCAGAACCATTTTGTTAGCGAGGTCTAAATGATTAAATGTACTAAACACAGGTGTATTTCGATATTTGTCACCTCTTTCTGCAAAATCTCTAGTTTATTGATGCACTCAGATGAATCAGACTGTGGCACATCACAGGACTCTGAACTGAATCCCCTTCTCTTGGTTGGCACATTCTGGTAACTGGCAGACTGTCAAACATTTAAAAAAAAAATCACTCTGTAAATCAAACTGTTTATAAGACATGATTTAATCAAATAACCGAGGTACAGTCACATTAACAGTTTGCAGCTAATTTGTTGTGGATTTCACAAAGGGTTCAAGTTGCTCAGGGGAATGTCACATTGCCTAACAGAAAGCTGCTTGGTTAGGAAGTAATTTATCTTAAAGTAGTCTCTAGTAGGTTTACTTAAAGTTATGAACAAACGTTCTTCCGAATGTTCACTCTTGTCGTAAGGTCCCCTAACGTTAGCACAAAAGCATTAGTTATTGTTCAAGGAAGGTTTTTTTTCACAACAAAAAGTTGTGATGTGAATGTTAGCTTACTTGTTTCAGAACATTCAAAACATTCCCATGTTTGCAAAAGGATCAAATTAAATAAAAAAAAAAAAGCTGGACGTTTCAAACATTCATAGTTCGTTAAAACGTTATTTTATTTAAATATTTATTTAATATTTTGTTAGCTGGGTAAAAAATGAAATTTCACTTTTGGGCAAATAACGTTAACGTTACCGCTTTAAATTTTTAAATCAACTTCATAAAATCTTAAAATATGAAGCACACTTTACGGGTGATATTAACAATATTTACAACGTTTGAATTGAGTGGAAAAATGTGAAGGAGGATTTAAATGTCCTGCAAGCACTTTGCACTGAAATACGTTAATAAACTCTCAGTTTTTTTTACCTCTGTGGGTTTTCTCATGCGCTTTGTTGTTGGGTCGTAGTTGAGCATGTCATATGGATCGATCCATGCATCATCATCATCATATTCCTGATGGATATTTGCATTTGCACTAATAAACAGACTAACGTTACAGCAAATAAAGAAACTCCAGAATATAAACGACGAACAGTTTGGCAACGTCATAATCCCCACTGGAACAGACCATGAGAAAACAAAGACTTAAATTACACGTAAAACTACTAGTCGATTCAAATTAAAGTTCAGATTAAGCTTTCTTTGACATTTTATTTACTATATGTTATCCAGATCACCTGTTTAACCAACGTTATTCTAAATGTACTAAATGCATCTATCGGCCGCCTAAAAGTTACACACTGAGGGCTAAATAAAACAAACAATAGTTTAATTGTAGAAAAAAAAACATCCGCACTAGCCTAGGAAGCAAACATTTCCTTACATGTTGGAAGATAACTGTCACTGCCACATAGAAAACCCCCATAGATTCATAACCTCAATTGATCAAAAGTTCAAATACGGATTCTATATACGCATTTCTATGTGCAGTTCTTCTTCTTACTATTTTATGGAGGTTGGCATCCATCTTATTGGTGCATTTCCGCCACCTTCTGTTCCGGAGTGTGAATCAGAAAATAGGTTTACAGACTAAATCATCCACCCTCCTTCCTTCTCCCCCACGCACACATACCCACACACACCTCATCCCAGTCCTTCTACATAATAATAATAACAAAAACAATAATATTTTTAACCCTCCTCTATACTAGCCTACTTTTCTTCATATCCTATAAAAAAAAAAAACGTTTCTCTTAAGAAAGTCATAAGATAGTCTGCCCTATCTCTGCTCAATAACCCTTTTAATGTGATGTTCTGAACCCCTGTCTCCCTCAGCTTATTCCTCATCACCTCTCTCTGTGCTCCATATCCTACATCTTGAAAGTCTTTAAAAACAGCAGTTTTTATTTTTGAACTTTCAAGTTGCTATTTTACTGTCCGATTGAAAGAGCTCTTCTCATGTTATTGAACAAACTGCTATGCTATTATTTGGCATTTTTCTTTGATTTCATATTCTTATTTTGCAATGTACACACGCTTTGAAATGTTGCTGTTTGAGCATAAACAACATCTGCAAAGTTACAACGCTCAAAGATCAAAGCAAAGGAAGATATTTGCTTTTACAGAAAAGGACTACAAACGGCTGGTAGGGACTACACGGCATTCCTCCCGGGTTAGTGACATCACCAACCCTAAAATGTACATAAGCCCCGCCCCCGGGAACACGCAGTCCATGTTGAGAAGAGGACAAGTTGTTGTATAAGAGTACATTTGTGAGTCAGCTCAAACTTTAGCATTCACCTTTTCACATGCAACTAACCATTCAGAGACGTCCTGTTGCATTCTACATGTTGTCACTTCTTCTTGAGTCTCTCCATCTTTGTCTGACTCAGTTTAAACATTAAAGGCAGAACAGTTTTTTTTATAGGCTTATGTCTGCATGAGGTAGTCGCAGCTGCTAACACACACAAGCTCTTGAAACCCCGCCCTCTGCAGCAGCTCATTTGCATTTAAAGGGCCAGGCACAAAACGGTGCGTTTTTGTAAATCCTCAAAAAGTGAGAACTTTAAAGCTACACTGTGTAACTTTTTTAGATTATTCTTAGCTAAAAACACTTAGTTCTTTCAAAAATATATGTGCTCATTAATGTATATTTACTTCGTTCAAGTAATATATTATTCTCGTGAGTGTATAATATGCCATTGAAAATACATACGGGTGAGGTACCTTGGCATTATAATCAATAAATGTCCACATGAAAGAGCTGAAAATAATTTCTCTACATGTTTACATAAAGCAAAACTGGTTTTTAATTGCTGGTCTCAGAGAAACCTGTCTATCCATGGACGTGTTCTGCTTTCTAAGGCTGAGGGAATTTCGAGGCTGGTATATCCGGCTCTCTCTTTGTATGTTAACTCTAAAATGTGCACAGATATTGACAGGGCCATATTTAAGTTCATTTGGAAAAACAGGACTGAATATATAAAGCGAAAAACGATTATTAGAACTCCCTCAGAGGGTGGGCTTAATGTTCTTGATTTCAGTGCACTTAATACCATTTTTAAAATTAACAGGTTAAAACATTGCTTGGCCCATAATAATTCTATATGGTTTTATATCCCCAATTTGTTTTTTGAAAAGTGTGGTGGGTTAAACTTTTTAATATCATGTGACTTCAAATGTAGTAAACTTCCCATCAAATTATCTAATTTTCACAAGCAATCACTAGATGCATGGAAAATTGCCTTTAAACACAATTTCTCCCCACACACATGTACAATATGGAATAACCAACATGTATTATCTTAAAGGAAAAGTATATATAAAAAAGAATGGTTTGATAAGGGAATTATTTTTATTTCCGACTTATTAAATTGTAATGGTGAGATTTACACTTATCAACAATTTCTTGCTATCTCAGGGATTTAATCTTCATGCAGAGATTACCATGTGGTTGTTAAAAACATCTCCATTAAATTGCTTCAGCTTGAGAAAGCTCATCTCAGTTACAACTCAGTGTTACGGCAGACCCCTAAACTTGTTATTGGAGGTGTTCATATTTTGGATAAGAAATGTAATAACTCTTACATCAGAAAGTGTCTTAATCAAGATATCAGCTGTTACCCAAAAGCAATTCTGAAATGGAAACAATTTTTTTCTTCTATACCTTCAATTGAGATAATTTGGTCAGCAAGTAATACATTTTTACTGCCAAATAAGGTTAAGGAAGAGGCCATGATCTTCTTCTTGGACTGTAATACTGGCTCAGATATAATTGATAACACATTAAAGGTAATAATTCTTCTTGGGAAGTTTCATATACATAAAGCTAAAGTAATGTCTATAACACCCTCTTTTAATTTTTTCTGTAAAGATCTTAAAATATTCCATGACTCATTGAACACAATTACTAGAAATAAGAAATGCATAAAAACATCTCTTTTGTTGAAAAAGCTAATTTGTAGAATTTAATGCTTTACTCTGTATAAGGTTTGTTTTAAGTTTTATGTTAAATGTCATTGTAAACTTTCAAAGTTGAATAAATAAAAAAATAAAAAAAACATACGGGTGAGGGGTTCGAATGCATAGACAGTATATAAACGGTTCGAAAGCCGGTGTGGTGAAGTGTTGGGTCCGGTGTGGTGAAGTGTTGGGTCTGGATGAAGTGTTGAGTCCGGGCTAAGGACCCTTTAGTATGCCAGTAGTATGCCTGATCTAAATCTGTTCTCGCGATAACTTGTAGCTAAATTTAAAAATACTACTATTACGGTATATTGTGTCACGAAATGTAGTTTTTATAGTTTTTCAGTCAACAATGTAGTTGTTTAAAGAGCAAATATGTTGTTTATTTATACAGTTAGCGCATATTTTAAATTTTGATCTGACGTTTTCGGAGTTGTGAAAAATACTACCGTTATTGTGTCACGAAATGTAGTTTTTATAGTTTTTCATTCAACAATGTAGTTGTTTAAAGCGCAAATATGTTGTTTATTTATACAGATAGAGCCTATTTTAAATTTTGATCTGACGTTTTCGGAGTTGTGAGATCCAGGCGATCACCGGCCGCTCAGCGCTCATGTTACCCCGCCTAGAACAGCCTTACCTCGGCTAGTCCTTCTGATGTTTGCCGCTGGCTGATGTCTCTAGTCTAGTGGTTAAACATGAGATAATATTCGTCTTGTGTAGGCTATATCTAACGGGCGATATTTGATCTTATTAATCTTTAATTTGTTCCCCGACAAATCGTTTTGGTTGAGGGCAAAGTTTAGTTTCATAACTTTATGATTTAGGCTATTTAACGTTGTAGCCTGCAGACTTATGTTTGACTGAATCGTTTAACTTACTTTATTTTTTGACTTGTATAGCTTCTTATGCCTTTTAGGCTACTTATACTTTTATAATGTCTATTATTGATCAATAAAACTGAAATGTAACAAAAAGAGACAGGGTTGTGTCATTTTATTCGATATAGCCTATGTAAGAATATTTTAATATATAAACCGTTAGCAGAAATAAGTTACATTTAACTAAGTTAAAAATTACAATAAAGAACAATAGACTGTTTTTGATTCATGTGTATTATTCTAGATAATTAATGAAGTAGCTACAGTTACATGCTAGTGTGCATATACATTTAACTATATGAGGGGCTAAAATGGAAATGGATGATTCTTTCTCTTTCTTTCAGAAATGTGTGAGAGTGAAGAGAGCCAGAGAGATATGCCACGATGGCATATTGTGCACCCACCCAATGTCCCAGAAGTAATAGTTTTCTTCTGCTATTTATTGTACAACATTAAACTTTTAACAGATTTGTTTTGTACAACTAAGGCGAGGTAATAATGTATTTTTATATAACTGTGTGTTAATAGTGCTGTTATCCCTTTTCTCTATAGCCTACATTTCTCACTATTACAATGTGTTTTTTCATCTAACAACAGTCTGGATCATTGGAGACTCTACGTCCGGCGTGGGGCTGAGAGAGCGGCAAAGAACATGGGGAATGGCCTTGGCATTGAGGATGTCTACATTTCTTGGTTCGGCTTGGCTGGTTTGCGGTGGAAGAGCCTTCTCCCTTGATTTTTTTGAATACACATCAGAAAACATCCAAAAAATAAGCTGTAATTGGACACAATCCCACCTGCAATCTATTGCATATGGCTTTAGACCGTTTGTTTGGTAGACGTTTTAATTAAAGTTCCTGTCATGATAAAAAAACTATTTTACTGCACTCAACAGGCCCCCCAGACTCAGAGTCCGTAACACTAAGTTGCATCCCAAAATTCCACTATTTTGTATAATGGAATAAACTTCTGATCTTGAATCTGATAAACTTTTTAGACCTAAAATATCTATAAGTAGTGTAGTACTAGCTAGGGCTTATAGATTTTTTGGGTCTAAAAATAAAGTTATATGGAGATCCCACGCAGCATTTATTCCATTGTACAAAATATTTGAATTTTGGGATGCAACTTAGTGTTACGGACTCTGGGGAGCCTGCGAGGGTGATCGCAAAAGACCTGAGTAACCATTAAATAACAGGCATATGTCATTATGCGTCCAATGGCAGCTATTTGTATGGGCGCTTGTTCACAAACCTCCTATACTTCTTATATTATTAAACAACATTTTTATGGTAACCTACTATTTCTTTTAGATTCTTGACACAAGGATCGCACAGCTCTGTAAAGCACATGGTGGAACTGCATTACAGGTGCACACATTTGTTCTCTGGTGGTGATGAAACACGAAACATGTGGATGACAGTCACATTTCTTGTCTGAAGGTAAATTAAAATCTATAAATTAAATCTCAGGGGCAGAGGGGACACATTCCAGCACCAATTATTTACTTACAAATATTTTAAAGGACCTTGATGACAATGACATGGTCCTTATTCCAAGAATTGTTGGTGGACAGAGCCCTGAAAAGGGAAATCACTTCATTTTGTGGGTATGTGTGGAAAAAAAAATATATACATTTTTGCTCAACAGTTGTTACTCTTTGTGGTTAAAGCAGTTAATTTTTGTTTTGTAAAGGTCTTGGATGGTTTGAGGAATCATATTCGAGTGTACGACCCCATTGGCAACTACAAGTCCATTTCTGAGATGGACCTGGCTATACTATGGTATTTTGTGCATTGTAAATGGCACAATTTTTATCTTCATTTACTAATGTACATTTCTTAATTTCTTTTTTCTTTTGTACAAAAGCAATGCATTCCGAAATACTTGGGACGTGGGAAAATGGACTGTTGAGTACCCAGAACAGTGGAGGCTGTCTGACTCTAACAACTGTGGGGTTTTGGTCTGTACAGTAAGTTAAATAAATGCTTTTATTTTTATATTTTTTGTGTATTACATCTACATTACTGCAACAACTGTGTTAATTGCATTAGATGGCAGAAATGGAGGTGAGGGACAAATGGACCTCTATGAAAAACGAGGTGATACAGGGAGAAGATCTGTGGTATCTGAGAAGATATCATGCATCATCAATGGCAGCATATGCTGTTCAGCATATGAAGTATACAAGGTATGTGTAAAATGTGTGTCCTCATTCATATAAACCAACTTAAAAGTTTAAGAATTCAAGTAAATCGATGTTTTTTTAAAATATAGGACAGTTGAGGAGGTGGGGAAAAAGGGAATTTGTTCTATTGTCAGTGACACTGAAATCCAGGTACATTTAAGATTTTACGAAATAAAAAATTTCTAGATATTGTTTGCTATACTAAATTTTTTTTTCAGGACTTGTTCCAAGGAATTGTGAAAGGCTCACTGAAACCCACGTGGAACAAATGGTGGCAAACGAAGACTGGTAAAATGGCAAAACCAAAGAGTTTTCATCCAGCCTTGTCAGCACAAGCTCCATCCACAAAAAAATTGAATCAGCCTTTTTTTAAGCCACTTCATCAAAACCTCTCATAATGAGGGTGGGGGAACGGATTCCGACAGCTAGTTTTTTGCCGTCGGATTCTGTTCCCCCCCTCACATTTTTCTTAGCAGTGAGGTTCAAATACTCAACAAACGTTTGTTTTGCACTTGTCCCCTATAGCCTAGTGGTCTAAGCACTGACATTTAACTCTTTGGGATTTTGACGACCAGAGTTCAAGTCCCGGGTCATCGTTATTTTTTTTAATTTTTTTTCATACTTTTGAGATTTTGACGACAGGTCCCGGGTCATCGTTTTTTTTTTTTTTTCATACTTTCCTATCATGGTTAAAAGGCAAAATGTATTCTTTAAACTGATGGCAGTTAAGCTCCATCCACAAAAAAATTGAATCAGCCTTTTTTTAAGCCACTTCATCAAAACCTCTCATAATGAGGGTGGGGGAACGGATTCCGACAGCTAGTTTTTTGCCGTCGGATTCTGTTCCCCCCCCCTCACATTTTTCTTAGCAATGAGGTTCAAATACTCAACAAACATTTGTTTTGCACTTGTCCCCTATAGCCTAGTGGTCTAAGCACTGACATTTAACTCTTTTGGGATTTTGACGACCAGAGTTCAAGTCCCGGGTCATCGTTTTTTGTTTTGTTTTTTTTTCATATTTTTGGGATTTTGACGACAGGTCCCGGGTCATCGTTTTTTTTTTTTTTTTTTTTTTTTCATACTTTCCTATCATGGTTAAAAGGCAACATATATTCTTTAAACTGATGGCAGTTAAGCTCTATCCACAAAAAAATTGAATCAGCCTTTTTTTAAGCCACTTCATCAAAACCTCTCATAATGAGGGTGGGGGAACGGATTCCGACAGCTAGTTTTTTGCCGTCGGATTCTGTTCCCCCCCTCACATTTTTCTTAGCAGTGAGGTTCAAATACTCAACAAACGTTTGTTTTTGTACTTGTTCCCTATAGCCTAGTGGTCTAAGCACTGACATTTAACACTTTTGGGATTTTGACGACCAGAGTTCAAGTCCCGGGTCATCGTTATTTATTAAAAAAAAATTCATACTTTTGAGATTTTGACGACAGGTCCCGGGTCATCGTTTTTTTTTTTTTTATCTTTCCTATCATGGTTAAAAGGCAAAAGATATTCTTTAAACTGATGGCAGTGAAGCTCCATCCACAAAAAAATTGAATCAGCCTTTTTTTAAGCCACTTCATCAAAACCTCTCATAATGAGGGTGGGGGAACGGATTCCGACAGCTAGTTTTTTGCCGTCGGATTCTATTCCCCCCCTCTCATTTTTCTTAGCAGTGAGGTTCAAATACTCAACAAACTTTTGTTTTGCACTTGTCCCCTCTAGCCTAGTGGTCTAAGTAAGGAATAATTGATGACAGGCCGTTGAATTATTATAAAAATAATGCACACCCGAGGTGGTAATGGATTCCGACAGCTAGTTTTTTGCCGTCGGATTCTGTTCCCCCCCTCTCATTTTTCTTAGCAGTGAGGTTCAAATACGTAGCACAATTTGTGTGTATACGTTATTATAAAATAATCTGTATAGTGGATGTAATGTCCGTCTGTAATGCTCGAACCATGATGCAGTATCTGTCTGCTTACTCGAGCACATACGGATGTGTAATGTCACACACTGTAGCATACTTTTACGTTTAAACAGTGCATGAAAAAAACAAACTCCATATCTAATGTTTAAGAAAGAAATAACATATAATCGTGGTCGGAGATAGCAACAATCCATTTTAGTTTAAAATTACCCTCTAAAATGCTGATTGGCCAGGTTTGCTGACGTCAAGGCATGTGACGCAACACGGACGTTCCTGATTGGCTGGAGGAAATGGATAAGTCTACGTAGAACTCAGTAGACCGTTCACTATCAGGAAGTCTTGGAAAAACAACCAACAATGACCAACAACAGCAACCATCGAGCTTCACATTCTCAAAAAGTAAGTGAAATACGTCACAGTTTCATGGTTGTAATGCAAGGGTTTGGGGTTTAACTTTAAGCCGTCTTTCTCGTGGGGCTTTGTTATATTGCGGTACTGCGCATGTTCATGACTGTTCTGGGTCCTGTAGCCATGGTATTATCTTATGATACAGCCGAGGGATGTAACGTTATGTAATGTTATGTAGCCTATGCTGTAAAGCCTTTTACATGGATGTAACGTTAACGTCATTAATGGTAGTGTTTCCCAAAACTGCCGGGGCTATTGGTTCAAGGTATAATGGAGCTAGGTAGCGAACGTTAACTTAATAATAACCACTGTTTGGTCAGGCGTGTAAATGTACTATAGTTTGTGCATGAAATAATTTCGTTGCCTTTATTGTTGTTTGTTTATTGTAAAGCGCCCTTGAGCCCTGGAAAGGCGCTATATAAATAAAACAATTTTATGCAGTCCATTTAAAGCGTTACTCTCGACAAAACTGGAAAACATGCGCGTTCATGAGCTTGTCTCTCGTGTCTCTTACATCCAAGGTAAACATAACTTAGCGAACTCATGAACTCTGCGTTTCATTGTCTAAAATATTCACTAATGTTGTTCCTGGTCGTTTACATGCTTATTTAAATAAACGATGGATATATTTAGACAACCAAGGAGATGCAATCTTTGTCGCTCTACTAGCTAGTAAAGTCAGGTTAGCCTGCAGTTTCGTGAACCGAGCTTCTCTTAATACAACATACAATATTACAATACATAATACATTACAATATATCCGTTATAGGCTTTACAGCATACAACCCTCGGATGTATCGTAAGATAAGTGTTAAACCCTAACGTTAAACCCACATCGGCTCTTAGGGACATATAAGATATTAAAGCAAACCTGTACGCACTGAATTGACTGTGATATGAACGATGTAAATTCTGAGTGAGTGATAGATTCCTGAAGTGGAGTGTGTTTTTATGATGTGACTGAAGTAATGATTTTATGTATTATTCTGTATATATTATTCTAATGTTTTTTCTGTGCATTGTCCCTGATCAAATAAAAAATAAACTTAAACTTAATTGACAAAGAAAGCAGACAATTGTGCTTTGCATATATATATATATTACGCTTTGCGTATATATTGGGATTTGTTTGAGTCTTTGTTTCATTTCACCAGGAACTCCTAGGTTACATTCAATTTGTATACAATGAGTTCAAGGACAGAGCGGCAGGCCTACACAAAGCGATGGAAGAGGGCACGACGAGAACAAGCACGACTGGTAAAGACGGAGCAAGAATTGGCACGCCTTCGCCAACATCAAGAACCACAGCTACAATTGCAAGATGAGTGTGAAGAGGAGCCAGAGCTCATGGCAATGCCAGCAAATTCTATCAGCAGCTCTGAGGAGGACAGCAGCAGTGTTGCTTCTGCAACTTGGCAGTGTTTTTCAGACCTGGAAATGTGGGACACGCCCATGGACAAACCTATGGATGAGACCAGTGACTCCTGCAGTGAGGAACACAACCCACAAGGTTCACTCAGGAACTTCTTACAACACTGGGCCTTACAACACCAGATTCAACACTCTGCTCTTGATGATCTTCTTGTGGGACTGAAAGCAAATGGACATCCAGAGTTACCGTCAACAGCCAGAACCCTTCTATCAACCCCGAGAGATATCAGGTCAACCACAGTATCGGGAATGGAGTATGTCCACTTTGGTTTAAGGAGAACTCTGGAAGGACAACTCAACCAGTACCCAGGGGAGGCGCTGAAAAAAATAAACACACTGGAGTTGTCTCTCAACATTGACGGACTTCCGCTATTCAAAAGTAGCAAGATCAGTCTGTGGCCTGTCTTGTGTGCCATCCATCTGACTCCAACTTGTATTTTTCCTGTAACTCTAACTTCTGGTCCTTCAAAACCTGGTTGCAGAAGTGCAGGATCTGCTTGTAAATGGAATTCAAGGAAAGAAGGTTTTGATGCGTTGTGTTGTATGTGATGCTCCAGCCAAGGCAATGGTCAAAGCAATCAAACTGTGCACTGGATACAATTGATGTGACAAATGCACACAGAAAGGGCTATGGGTGGATGGCCGTGTAACATACCCTGAGGTTCAAAACACCCTGCGAACCAATGAGATGTTTAGAAGAGAGATGGCTGCTAAGGAAACAGAGGGGCTTACAGTTTCCCCGTTTCTGCAACTTCCCATTGATATGATCAAAATGTTTTCCATTGACTACATGCACCAAGCTTGTTTAGGTGTAATGAGGAAACTGCTGGTGGAATGGGTGAGGGGGAACAGGCAGGTCAGACTGTCTGCTGGACAAGTTCAAGAAGTCAGCAGAAGATTAGCTTGTTTGAGAAAATCTATTCCAAGTTGCTTTACCAGGAAGCCACAGGACTTGGAAGAAGTGGACCGATGGAAGGCTACAGAGCTGCGTCCGTTTGCACTGTACACAGGAAAAATTGTGCTCAAGGACATTCTGTCAAGCCCGCTGTATAAGTATTTCATGACTTTCAGCGTGTCACTGAATATTTTGGTTTCACCCAATCTGGCACGCAAACACGCCGACTACAGCAGAAGTCTGATGGTGTACTTTGTGTCAAAGACAGCAGAGCTGTATGGCAGGCACTTCATGGTGTATAATGTTCATGCTCCATTTAACAGATGAGGCAGAAACTTTTGGATGCCTGGATGCATGCAGTGCCTTTCGGTTTGAGAACTACTTAGGACAACTGAAACGTCTGGTCCGATCGGGAAGAAGACCACTAATTCAAGTGGCAAAAAGGCTCTCGGAGATTGAACAGTGTCAGAGCCGCACCATTCCAGCACAAAGAAGGAAAATCTCAAGACCAAACAATGCATACATCTTGGAAGGTGACACATGCTGTGAGGTCATTGAGGAGAGGAAGGACATGGTTTTGTGCAATGTGTTTGAGAAGCTGGAGCCTCTGTTCACAGATCCTTGTGATTCAAGAATCACTGGGTGCTTCAGGGTGAAAAAGAGGGACTGTTTTGTGAAGCTGGTGCCAGCATGTGAACTCACAAGACAGGCTATTATGATTGAGGAGCCACAGACCAACATTTTCTTGACAGTCCTGCATGATTTTTAGGACATATGCAAACAACTTTAGCCCCATATCTGTCTACAGCACAACCATGAACCATGACAGGGTACATAATGTACATTCATATCTCTCTATATGCTTCATACCACTGATCTATATAGAATGACTGGATAGCTCATGATGTCATAAACAGTGAAGCCACCGCGCCGCCATATTGGGATTCCCTAGTGAGCCCTAGAGGTGAGGTTCTATTGAATCAATAGGATTTTTTATGATTTGACTGAGAAAACATTGCCTAACGAGACACCGTTTTTAAATCTAAAGTCTCCCTGTACATTCTTACAACGCAAACATCCTAAGCATTTAAATGGGTATTTGTTTATAGTCGGAAATGTTTCCTGCTTATTAAAAATTGCTTTTAAAAGCTGGGTCTGTCTAGGCTAACAGCAGGTGGCAGTAATGAAAGTGTTTTATTTTGTGATTTGCCGTTTGAAAGGAAAATAAGAAGCTTACCTCCTCGTTAACATACACGTTAAAAATTTAATATTTATTTTTTAAGTGTCCAGTGTTCGTTATTCACTTATGGGACTTCCGTGTAGCTTAAGATCAGTGGTATAGCTAGTTAAAACCCCAAAAACGTTAACTAAAACGGCAATTTATTTGCAAAAGGAACAAATAAGTCGTCGTAACAATGAATTATTTAGATAAGTGGACAGTGCGCATATGAACGAGCAGAGACAGAGGAGCCCCGGTCGCGCGCGCGCGCTCTCACCGTCTTCAAACACGAGCGCAATGCTCTCTCTCCCTCACGCATACGATAATAAAAGGTAGGAAGACCGATTGCGTTTTATAGATCAGTAGTTTGTTCAAATAAAGTGTTTGATTAGTTAGCAAGTACATGTTCAAGAAAGGCATAACAAATTGTATGGGTAACGTACGGTAAACGGACTGCACGAAGCTCTTTTGAAGCTGTCAAATTGTGTTGCTATTGGACTCGCTGCTCACAGGTTTCTTATAGGCTACTGTTAACTGTTTTATCGTTTTTGTTTTTTTTAAGAAGCTCTTGCCTCGGCGAGAACAACACGGGAATAGCGACAATTGTGCATATAAATAAGTACTTATAGGGCTTGTATTACAACCTGTCAGCAATTGTCTACATCCTTTTGTGAACGTCGTTTTACACTTGTATGCTGCCTATGTATGCTGCACAGCGGGTCATCTTAAAAGTGCCATCGGAGCTACCGATCTCGGTCGTCGGTGCCATAGACATGTATAAAGGCTAGATGGCTCAAGGCGGAGTCAGCTGTGTCGTCAACTTGGCGGCCATCTTAGGTCAGGAGACTGCGCTGCTGCTCCCTGCTGCTGTGGACGGAAGGTGAGTGACAAATGCTCGTAACTTGCTGAATTCTTGACGGATTTACAAACGGTTTGGTTTATTACAAACCTTATTAACGTGGCTATGATTTGTGCTGATGCCGATGTTTAAATTGTAGCTTCACGTTTTGAATGTATGCAGTATGCAGTTAAATAGCCGCATCCCTGACGTTTATGACACACCAAGCCGTTTGAAAATCGGTTGAAAATTGAGCAAGATATAGTTATTTCAGCACTACATGCACAATAGACTTTAATGTTATAACTGGACGAGCGGACCTGTCCTAAAATGGCCGCCGTGTGACGTCGTCGGGTCCCATTGGCTCTCAGCGCCGGTAAGCCATCTAGCCTTTATACATGTCTATGGTCAGTGCCCTCTGCTGGTAGGGAATCGTAAGATGGCCGCTCGAACACTTCCGGTGGCTTCACTGCCTGGTGGCAGTTTAGAACGTCATGAGCTATCCAGTCATTATATAGATCAGTGGTTCATACTGAATATTCTTATATTTCTGTTTTTCTAATATTACTGTTCACTGAAATTATTTTTTTTTTCATTGTGTGTATTTGCTGTATACACTTGAAATTGCAATCTATGTTGTTCTCTTTGCCATGCCAATAATGCTGTTGTCTCTTAACAGATGAAGAACTTCACGATTGTTGAGTTTTCAGACAGTGCTATGGAGGTTGTGCCATCTTCATGGGTGGACAGATCTACAGGGGTATGGAGTTGTTGTGTAGATTTCTTTTTCTTCATAATTTCTTTTACCATTCTAAATGTTCTCCTCACCACATTGTAAGAAATTATCTGAAATAAAGTAAATTTTTCCAAAAGGCCATCCTCTGCTACTGGACTGCACATAATGTGAGGGCCCAAGTCAGCGCCTGCCATTTGCCCAACAAAAGCTGGGCCAAATATGCAGTCAAGAAAATCTGGCTGTGTACAGGTGACTTATTGGTGCTATACTATATATAAATAAATACGTTTTCTCTGTATGGAAATACTGCTTTGTGCGGCTACTGTCTCACAAAAACTTTGTTCTCTTAATGTAGATTCCTACGACAAAGCCATGAATAAAATGTCGGCGACTGATGGACACTTCCAGCATTGAGACGGAAGACGATGCGAGTGTCCACAAAAGGCAGTGTAAACGCCCAAGGAGGTTCATGACGGATTATTCAAGTGATGGTAAAACCTTAAGTACAGACATTATTTACACAATTAAAATTTTCTTTTAGCAATCTGTACACATTTTTTGGTCTTTTATTTCAGATGAATCTGTTCCACAAATGAGAGAGTGTGAGAACGGAGTGTGTGTCTGGAAGCCCTGTCCGTAAGTTAACATTTAAGAAACCTGAGTCATATTTCCTACCATGGAACTACTGACATTCAACCTAGTGCATAGCATGTGACTATTCTGATGTGTTTGTCTCTTCCTGCCTGTTTTCAGGTCCGCAGCTGCCTCCACCACCTGCATGTAAGTTTTTTTTTTGTTTTTTTTCTTTTTTTTTCTTCCTCCATTTGCAAGAAACCTACCATAAATGAAGTGACCAATATTCATATCTACTTTCTTTTTAGATGAGTCAACACCACACAGAAAACCAGCCGGTCGCCCAGAATTGGATGGGTCTATTATGACGCAAGCTGAGGGTACAGTGGCTTTGCATTTTCCATTTCCAATTAAATACTATTTCATGACAAGGAACTTGAGAGTAACTTGACTTTTTTGTTGTTGTAAACAGCAGAACTCATCACACAGAGGGAGGTGAGACATCACACAGAGGGAGGTGGCTCAGCCATGGAGACGGAAATGAGAGGTAAGAAGACTCACTTAATGGAACACTCCGACTTTTTGGGACTTTAGCTTATTCACCGTATCCCCCAGAGTTAGATAAGTCCATACATACCCTCTTCATCTCTGTGCGTGCCGTAACTCTGTCTGACGCTCCCATCGCTAGCCTAGCTTAGCACAAATACTGGAAGTAAATAGTTCCAGCTAGCATACTGCTCCCTATAAGTGACAAATAATGGCAACATTTTCCTAATTACATGTTGTGATTTGTATAGTCACAGCGTGTACAAATAACAAGGTCACATGTGAGACAGCCATCTTCTAATCATATACATACTCTGAACTATATTCTCAGAAGGCCGAAGCACTGCTACTTCTGCGGAGTGATTTACTCCAACTCTGAGCGAACTCTCTGCTCCTCACCACGGGGCTTCTCAGGGGCTACAAGCAAATCACTCCCCAGAAGTAGCAGTGCTTCGCCTTCTGAGAATATAGAATATAGACTTATCTAACTCTGGGGGATACGGTGAATAAGCTAAAGTCCCAAAAAGTCGGCGTGTTCCTTAAGTTGTTCACATATTCAAGTAATGTATAACAACTAAAACTAACATAATTATTTTTTCTATAGCCATGTGGACATCCATTACCCGTATGGCACAGCGAATGGAAAAGATGGAGCAGAGACTGGATGAGGTGCTCATGCTCTTAAGGAGCTCCCAGTCCCAGTCACCTCCCTCTGCTCCTGTCGATGATATGTTGCTGTCGCCCTGCTCGACAGTCACAGAGCTGGAGGAGTTTGACAGGAGTCTCGGTCAACAGGAGAGGAGGGAAAAAATGGTAATTACGTTGCCATAGTCCTGCCCTAAGATTAACACTATATAATTGCATAACTTCAAATATCATTATAACTGAACTGACGGCTCTTACAAAATGAGATTGTACAAGCTCTCCACTTTGTTCTACATGTATAATTTGTATTTCTATGTTTTACAGCAACTTTTTCTGACAACTCTTGGAGGTTCGACCAGAGGTACTGCCATCCGTCACATGCTACGGCGAGTGGCAACCAATGACGTCCTCAAACAGTTTAGTCTGCGGGGCAGAAAGGCAAAGAAGGCCTTCCAGGACCTGACAATCTGCAGGGTTATAACAGGCAGGTGTTATTTTATTGTTCACATCAGTATTATGCTTAGCTTGGAGGTTTTAATTTGACTTGTAACTTTACTTCATTTTGACTTATACTCTAGCGGCCTTCCAGAAAAACTTCCAGGTAGTGACTGCAGCAGAGACGGAGGACTTGATTGGGCAAGTGCTGAAGTTTGCCCCACACAGACGGTAAATTCGAATACTTCTATGTGATGTTCATAATTATCAAAGGAATGGGAAAACTATCAATATTTGTCATAATAAAAAAAACAGGGTTGTTAGTAAGGCAATTTGTCTTGCGTTTGTCAATGTGTTCATTTTCAGTATGACATATCAAACTTTTGTTTATTTTTTTGGCCAGCTGAGAAGGACTGAGAAGGGCTGATCGGTCAAGACAATGGAGCTCTTTTTTTATTTTTATTTTATTAAACAATTGTATTTTTGCCACTTTGGCCATTCACTTTATTGTCCCTTTTCAATGTGAAATTTGTCTTGGACTCAAAGCTGCATTTATACACAACATGTATACATACACACAACAACATATGCACAACAACAAATGCACATTACATTATCATTCCAATATGCATCTTGCACACTACATTTGCACTCTTCATCACACTCTTTGTACTTAAATTTCTGTTTTATTTGTATAGTTGTAAAACTGATTCTATTCTTGTATTATTTTTTTAGGCCTTTTATATTTTTTGTATTTTGTAATTTTATATTGTCTATATTAAAGTTTTAAATCCCATCAAGTTTGCCTGTTCATTCATTCCTGCTAACATATAAATTCATTTCTGCTTGTATAATAATTAATTCCTGCTTATGCACAGACAGTTTAAAGTAATAATAAAATTGGTACCATTGTTAGATTTTTAAAGGTTAGTGGAATGTAAAAAATAACCTTAGGGGAACGTTCTAGAAACGTTACCTAAAGGTTGCAACGTTAGTGGAACGTTCTAGGAAGGTTCCCTAAAGGTTGCAACGTTAGGGGAACGTTCCCTAAAGGTTGAACGTTCCAAAAACGAACGTTCCTGGAACGTTAAGAAAACTTTCCATGGGAACCAAAACCTAACCTTAAGGGAACGCTCCCGCAACCAAAAACGAACGTTCCCAGAACGTTCTGGGAACCATTGTTACCTGGGTGTAAGGTTAAATATTTTGAGAGAAAGGTTTATCCTGGATTGACTAATGAAAGACAAATAGATGCAGTGTCTTTTGCTGTATGTAAATTCAAATCTTTAGTTTGAAGTAATTCATGTTGTATGTGCAGTCAATTCTTTGTGGAACCATCCTAAGGCCTAGATGATGCAGTTGAGATGTGTCGAGGCACCATTTCCCCATTGGCATGATGGGTCGTGACTGAGATGGGCAAACTCAAGCAGGTGGAGTTACCTCGGTGAACCCTGTCGTCATTTGGTGGACGAGGAGGCTGGACAGGCTGAGGAACTCTGCAAAAACATACAAAAATGCTGTAACACGTTAATTTGTACACGCGCAAAGCCTGCTATGCTATGTACGTCACTCACTGTTTTTACTGAGATGAGAACTCAAAGGTGCAGCTCAGCAGGCGGAGTTAGCTCGCTGGCTGAACCCTGTCGTCATTTCCCTTTGCCATGATGGGGTCATGACTTGGTGGACGACCATTGTCTTGGTGGACAATAAATAGCAAAAGAAAAGTAACTATTACTTCTGGGGCATTGGGTGAGTGCACAATATGCCATTGTGGCATATCTCTTTGGCTCTCTTCACTCTCACACATTTCTGAAAGAAAGAGAAAGAATCAATCATTTCCATTTTAGCCCCTCATAGTTAAATATATATGCACACTAGCATGTAACTAGGCTACTTCATTAATTATCTAGAATAATACACATGAATCAAAAACAGTCTATTGTTAAATTAACTTATTTCTGCTAACGGTTTATATATTAAAATAACATAGGCTCTATCGAAATGACACACTCTTTTTGTTACATTTCAGTTTTATTGATCAATAATAGCCATTATAAAAGTATAAGTACCCTAAAAGGCATAAGAAGCTATATACAAGTCAAGAAATAAAGTACGATTCAGTCAAACATAAGTCTGCAGGCTACAACGTTAAAGATAAATAGCCTAAATAATTTATATAAAGTTATGAAACTAAACTTTGCCCTCAACCAAAACGATTTGCCTGGGAACAAATTAAAGATTACCGGTAATGAGATCAAATATCGCCCGTTAGGACCCATCTCTTCACCACATCGGCTTTGCCGACAGGCGACACAGGCGGCCGCCTGGGCCGCCATCTGCTGGACTGGGCGCAAAATTGCAGAATAAAAAAAAAGAAAAGTTAATTAAATATAGGCTATATCGTATTATGAAAGCTGCGCACACGCTGTACACTTTTACTGTGCACTGTCCACACACTGCTTGTATTTGTCCATTTCTTTTACTAGATTATACAATCCTAAAAAACGACTGTGTCACCAAATAACCTAGAGCCGGTGTTCTGACGGAACACCATACCCATCAGAATGGGATACCTTCGGTTAATGCGCATGCGCAGCAGTGGAATTAGTGGAATTGCGCATGCGTTAAATTTAAACCATCATTTCAGCATACCAGATTACAAGTGGTAAGTGTTGGTGTATTATATCGCATATTATATACACATTACCTAATTGCATTTGTATTAAACCAGGGGCCATCAAAACAGCATACCCCTTTATAAACTGTATTTTTTATTAATATACCCCTTTATAAACTGTATTTGTCACAATCTCAGACTCTACGAGATCCCTCGCTGACCACCAGAGGGCACTCTCACCCGAGTATTGACTTCCTCTCACATCATTCCTGGACTGATTACTCATGCACCTGTCATCACTGATTACTCACGCACCTGCATCTTGTTATCAACCTTCATATAAGCCTCACTCACATCACAAACAGTGCGAAGTCTCGTTTCCTCTGTGAACATTCTGAGCGTTATTCCTGTATTCTGACTGCCTGTGTTTGACCTCCCCTGATTTGATTATTCCGTTGTCTGCTGCCAGCCTCTCGACCCTCTGCTTCGTCCCTGGATTTACTTCTGCTCGCTGCCAGCCCTGACTCTCCGCCTGGACTCGACAAGTGTGAGCCTGTTC
The DNA here is from genome assembly GCF_949152265.1 of Phoxinus phoxinus. NCBI lineage: Eukaryota > Metazoa > Chordata > Actinopteri > Cypriniformes > Leuciscidae > Phoxinus > Phoxinus phoxinus. Next base: position 12,940,583 of record NC_136895.1, read on the forward strand.
CCTGCTGTTGATCTTGCCGGTGCTTGACCCCTTTTCCTGTTTGACTCTTCTCCTTTAATAAAACGTTGCAAATGGACCTGACTGCCTCCGGTGATTCCTTACAGTATTTGTATTAAGCCAGGGGCCATCAAAACAGCATACCCTTTTATAAACTGTATTTTTATTAATATACCCCTTTATAAACTGTATTATTATTAAACCAGGGGCCATCAAAGAAGCATACCCTTCACAAACACTGGTATGCAGTTTTGACAAAGTAGGCTAAATTGACAGACCCCGCTATAAAACTCAACTTCCGGTATGCTATTCTGACAAAGTATGCTACATCGACAGAACACCGGAACTCCACAGTTGTTTTGTGCTATTTTTAAAGACTCTTTTTTATACTCTCTGGATGATCTTAGTGACCACAGTGTGGATGAATGCATAGCAATGTTTGATTCTCTCTGTATTTTAGATTCAATTGCACCCATGACTTTAAAGCGCATAAAGCCACAGAAGGAGCCCTGGCTGAATGAGTCCACTCGTACGCTCAGGCGCACATGTAGACAGGCGGAGAGAAAATGGAAAAAGGACAATCTTCAAATTTCTAGGGAACTCCTTCAGGACTTATTAATTATCAGCAGGCTGTAAAAACTGCATAAACTGAATATTTCTCCTCACTTGTGTCAAAAAATGCTCATAAGCCTCAGGTTCTTTTTAATGTATTTGATTCACTGGCAGGCACGTGCAGGGGGGGTTTGGGTGCTCGAGCCCCTGCCCTTTTTCAAAATTAATCAAAAGTGCCCTTCTCAAACAAATATCATTGATAATATTGTGGTCAATAAAACAAAATGCATTTGCTTATAATTTACATGACAATGTGTACAAGACTAAAGTAGCCTAAATTCACGTTTATTTTTACATTTCTGTCAGTCTGAGGTGTCGTTGCTATAACGCGTTGCTATGGGTTGCGTCACTTGCGTCAAGTTGTGCGTGTGTCTTGCTTCGGTCTTGACTCCGGAGTAGTGTGTGGGCGGCAGGCATAACCATAGCAAAAGTTATGCGTTTTAAAATGAAAATGTATTAGTGTACACGTAGGTATCCCACACAGTCTGCTTGGGAACCGATGCTCTCGAGCGTCTTTCAGTGAGTATGGCAAAAAAAAAAAAAAAAACTTTTTTTTTTTTTATATAAAAGGTTGTGTGTCGATTCAATTAAAAATCCACATAACACATATTTTAAAATATTACTTAATTCGCTGAAGCCTGTTTGTCATGCATAATACACCGAACAATCGTCATCTGGCACAAGAAGTTAAAATATCATTAGACGGTTATTTATAAATAAATCATTTGAAAATCACATGGACAGACGAATTTACATTGAAGTGATCTGAATCTCCGTCGTTGACCTAATGGATGTTAATTGACTACAAACCAGCACCAAAAGTAGCATTAATGGTAAGTATAGTATTCAAGTCACTTGAAGTCTATTGATACACCGTTTACATTATGAAACTATCATAGTTTGTTAAATGAAGCCCAGGCCTACTGCAGGCCTATTATGTGAAGTGTAGGCTCGGCTGCCTGACAACAACATGCGAAATGGTGACTTTATTATTTTAACATTTTTGCACACACACATTACTATTTTTTTTTTTGAAGAAGTCCCTTATGCGCTTTAAGCCTGCATTTATTTGATCAAAAATACAGATTTTTTTTTTTAATAATGGTTTTCTATTTTAATATACTTTAAAAAATATAATTTATTTCTGTGATGCAAAGCACATATATATTTATATATATATGCCCCTTTTTATATTTGAGCCCCTGCCCCTGAGGAACTCTCTGCACGTCCCTGTTCACTGGTGAACTCTGGTGATGCTGTCTGTATGGAGCCTTCTTTTAGCTTGTGTGAGGCTTTTCTGCAGTTTTTTTACAGATAAGATCTCTGCTATTAGAATCCCACTCTCTCGGTCTGCTCGGGTCCCCTTAGCTCCTTTAGCAAGGACAGCTTTGAACCGGTCTCTCTCTCTGAACTGAATGAGATAGTTGCACATTTACGCCCTGCTAACTGTCAAACAGATAGTATTCCATCATGTCTGTTTAAGGAGGTCTTCTATAAAAGTCTTTTATTTTGAAATTTATCAATTTGTGTCTTAGTTCTGGCTGCGTTCCATCCTCTAAACATGCCATAGTTCAGCCTCTTCTGAAGAAGAAGAACTTAGACCCTCTGGTTCTGTCAAATTTTAGACCCATTTCTAAGCTCCCTTTTATTTCAAAGGTTTTAGAAAGAGCTGTGTTAATTCAGGTCCAAGAATTTTTAAAAACAGCTGATGTTTGTGAACAGTTTCAGTCTGGTTTTAGGGCTCGTCACAGCACGGAGACTGCTCTATTAAAAGTTTTTAACAATCTGTTCTTACATCTTGATACTGGCAATTGTGCCATTCTAATTCTGCTTGATTTGACTGCAGCCTTCGACACAGTTGATCATAAAATTCTTCTGTGGCGCTTAGAGCACTGTGTTGGCTTAAAAGGCACTGTCCTAAAGTGGTTTGAGTCGTATTTAACAGACAGATCAATTTCTGTACAAATGGGACAGTTTTCCTCCTCAGTGGCTCCTCTGACCTGTGGGGTTCCGCAGGGGTCAGTTCTGGGTCCACTCCTATTCACCCTGTATATGCTACCATTGGGATCCATTTTCAGGAAGCATGGCATCTCCTTCCACTGCTTCGCTGATGATGTGCAGGTGTATCTACCGCTAAAGGTTCCAGCTAAAGAATCTTTGCAGGCCGTGATAAACTGCATGAGCGATATTAAGACATGGATGGACCTAAACTTTTTAAAACTTAATGAGAATAAAACAGAGGTTGTCTTGTTTGGTCGTCCAGAGTTGGTTCAGGTTCTTACCAGTTCCCTTGGCCAACTAGCACCTCACTTAAGATCCCATGCCAGGAATCTTGGAGTGATTGTTGACAGTGCTTTTAAACTGGATAAACAGGTCAGTGCTGTGGTTAAGGCTAGCTTTTTTCAGCTTAGACTGATTGTTAAAGTCAAACCGTATCTGAGACAAGCTGACCTAGAAAAAGTTATTCATGTTTTTATTACCTCTCGCCTGGATTACTGTAACTCCTTGTATACAGGCATTGGGAAGTCTGAGCTCTATCGTCTGCAGCTTGTACAGAATGCAGCAGCTCGTCTTTTAGGTGGCAAGAAGAAGCGGGGGCACATTACTCCAGTGCTCGCATTACTTCACTGGCTTCCAGTAAAGTATCGGATTGATTTTAAGGTTATTTTATTTGTTTTTAAATGTATCAATGGGCTAGCACCAGAGTACCTTACATACCTTGTCAGATTGCATAGGCCCTCCAGAGACCTCCGTTCAGCCAGTCTGATGGTCCTAGATCGAAACGGAGATCCAGTGGTGATCGAGCCTTCTCAGTGGCAGCTCCCACTCTCTGAAACTCACTGCCTGTAGATGTGCGGACTGCTAGTAGCCTGTCCACTTTTAAATCATTGCTGAAGACTCATTTGTTTGAAAAAGCTTTTGGCACAGGGGAGCCGCCTTGATGAATGTCGTGTTGTATGTGTACCTTTTATTCTTAGTATTTTGTTATTTCATTGTTTTTATTGTATCAGTCTGTGACTAATATTTTTGTGCATTTTTTACTGTGAAGTACTTTGGTAGGCCCTGGCCTTGTAAATGTGCTATATAAATAAACGTGACATTGACATTTACTGAAGTGCTGTCAGGGATTCTTTTTTTTTTTTTTTTTTTTTTTTTGATTATTTATTCATTAATTTATGTGTCATTACTAATATTGTAAGTAAAGGTTATGTAACAGTGTTTTGATAAAATAAAAAAGTTCAATAAATACAGTTTTTTAAAAAAAAGAATTGTACTTGCAAGGATATGTGTACATGAAAGCCTTATTACTATTATTAGTGACAGACAGTGCCATATCCTTCCTCTCAAAGCTTCTCTCTGGTTCAATGAAAAAGCTGACTAAATTGACCAAAAAATTATTCATTGGAGTGCGATATTGACAAAAAATGATCTATATTTTCTGGGATTTTATCGATAACAATAATTACACAATATTTTGCTGAGTGTGTTATTGTGCTGGTACCTTGGCAGGTTTAGGACTGCTGTGGACAGCTGACTCTTAATAGTTTTTAGTATTCTTCATATTGTGTGGTGGTCAGTTCACAGCAGTTACGGAAATAATAAATATTTTACAGAATTTTTTTTTTTTCCAATAAGTTTAAATTTTTTTTTTTTAACCTTTTATTGGCATTTTTACCTTTATAATTTTAATTAAGACACAATAGGGCTGTTACCAATCAAATTAAATAAGAATCAACAAAATCTTTGCAATGGAGAGGAAACAGAAGCTGCGTTTGAAATGGCATTTAGATGCTTTTACACAGACAAAATTATATTTTGACGTTTTAAACATAAACATAAAACGTTGAATAATGATATTTGAAATGGTTTAAAACATGAAAAGATACTTTAAATGTTAAATTAAAACCGCCAGTAGGTGGCAGCAAGTCCCTGTTAATGAGCGAGTCATTGATATTCAACTGATTCATTCAAAAAGCTGATTCATGAAACACCTCGGTGTGTTTCTCAGAGACGCAGATACAGTGCTGTGGCTTAGTTTTCAACTATTTTCGATGGGGAAATAGAGCTAAAACAGGCAATATGGTGTCTAAAATGTAAGTCACTTAATATTAACTTCTTGTTTATTAAACTTGTATCAAATCACATTTGTTATCATGCTAATATCTGGAGAAAACGGCACTCTTTGTGTGATATTAGATTGGATTAACTATATTAAATTATATAAACCGACTAAATCAAACAGTGAAAGCATGAAAATCTAACTGTGCACCCGCACTAGTCTAACGTTAATCTAAAAGACTACATCGCGTAACGTTACGTGCGTAACGTTACACGATATGGGTGTGTGTGACAGTGTGAGGCATAGCCTATAACGTTAGCTACTACGGTGTTAAACAAGCTTGGTAAACGCATAGAACTGTATAAGGATTAACGATATAATCGCTAACATAGCGGACATCGGTGACCAAAAAAATGTTTTGTCATGATTTATTAATGACTCGGCATCATCTTTATTAAAGAGAAAATAATCACTTCATCCGATGTTTAAAGTGAATAAAATAGCCTTGACTTACTGGAGTTCCACAATACTGTAAAAAAAATATTGTTCTCTCCCACGTGTCTATCCACCTTTTTCCTGGTTAGCGAATTTACCCATGACGCATAGCGGATTTGAACCGGAAGCCGGTTGTCCTTTTCCGGTTCGAAGCTTGTGTACGTTTGATAGCTTGTAGCTTACTAGCTTGTTTGCTGTAAACGCCGGTGTTTCTCCATGGATGAAGCACAGATGGACAAAAAACGGAGGTGGATTCACACCAGGGATGTTTTAACTAGTCGCGACGACAGTACCGTAACAGTCCCTCATCCATCCCTTATGACGGAGTGGCTAGATGACATGAAGCAATGGCCCGATGTTAGCTACATCGACGTTGTTAATTACCTTTTATTTTCTGAAGGGGTTGATGGCGAAGAATTGCGGAATTACAAAAGCACAGAAGCATATACTTACTTGCACAGTAACAAAATAGGTACAGTATTGTTGAAGAAGCACAGCGGCTTTATATTTTTGAAAGCAGCAGTAGAGCCCAGTCAGAGTGTCAATAATGCTAAACATACAGCATGGGTAATGCTGAGGGAAAATGGAGTCATTGAGACAGTCGGGTGCTCTTGTATTGCCGGGTTAGGGAAGTCATGTAGCCATGCAGCAGCTATTCTATGGAAGGTAAAAATAATCTACATATGCACAGCACTTGTAATATACTTTTACACTTGTAATTTAATAAACTGCTTTCATGCTAACATGCTTACTGTCTTTGTTAATAGCAATGTTAATAGTAAGTGGATAAATAACCAAGACAGTGTTGATGCCATCATTTGCAGGTGCAAAATGCAGTGATTGGTGGAAAGGCTTGCGTGTACAGATGAGCAGCGCAGGTGGAATGCAGGGACATCAAAGAACCTTGAGCCTAAACGTCTGAGTCAGATTAACTTCAGGCACCACAAAGCAGAACAGCAATACAGTGTTAACTGTAGGGTTGTAGCTAGTCAACGACTCCCAAATACACCACATCATGTGTCACACAAAGACTTCAGAGACAGTGTGGACAAATCCACTCTCCACCCACTTTTTGTCCTGAAGAACACATTATTAGGGAAGTGTTATAATGCCTCACCATCAGCAGAACAACCTAGCACTAGTTACAGTGCAGTTGATGACACGATTCTTCAGCCACATCAGATACACAATAATGAGCTTAGCTGTAACCCATGCAAGGCATTCTACCAGGCATATGTTGAAGTTAGTGATAATCAAGCAGCTCAATTAGAATTAGAAACCAGAGAGCAAAGTGCCTCTGATTTGTGGCACAATTGTAGAAAAATTAGACTTACAGCAAGTTCTGCAAAAAAGGTTCCCGTCCATGCAACCACAAGCAGTGACAAATTTCTATGTGAGCACATATACCCCTCATTTCGTGGTAACTATGCGACTAACTATGGAAAAGCAAATGAATATAGAGCTTGCCAAGAGCTAAAAGAAGAGGGCATGAGCATTACGCATAGGGGCACTGTTGTACGTGTCCAAGAACCATGGCTCTCTGCCAGTCCTGATGGGGTCATTGACTCATGTGTGCTACTGGAAGTAAAATGTCCAGTGCCAACCCAGCCCTCACTTACTGTACAGCTTACTCAGAAATGCAGTGATATCAAACTAGTAGATGGAGGGCTGCAATTGCAGAAAACTGGCAGTAGGGGATATTACATGCAAATACAGCTTACAATGTTTTGCACAGGTCTAAAATCTGCTAAACTTTTGATCTGGACACCCAAAGAGCATGTTTCCCTTACAGTGCAGTACGATGAGGCATTTGTGACGGAGCAAGTCAATCGATTGCGAGGTTTTTATTTCTCACGTATGCTACCTCGGCTTGTAGATGAATATGCTGCAGGACGGTTTAAGCTAAATAAAAGATACATTGAGGTAATGGACAAGGTTCAGTGAACATCTGCACATGACCATAAATGTGTGCCATACATTAAGAGAATCTGAGATAATTGGGACACACCTTTAGACTGTGTGAAGTAAACATTCTTTCAGTGTTAAGCAAAAACATGCTGCCAGTCTTAATTTTTGTATAAAAAAATACGCAATGTGATTCCAACCATATACAAGTAGTTTAATATATATATATATATATATATATATATATATATATATATATATATATATATATATATATATATACAGTATAATACAAGTTTGTATGTTAAAAAATGCACACATATTCACATGCCATACAACACAAATGTTCACATACACTTTACACGTTTTGTAGTGTTTTTGTATCATCTCATTTCACGTTTTTGTATCATTTCAGTTGATGTCATATATATATATATAATATTGTATATACATGGATAACATATTTAATTATTAAGCTTTGTTAGGCTTATATACAGATCAGTTTCAGGTTGACACTTGTAGTTCTAAAAGTTAAGTTGCACAACTTACTCACCCTCTAGTTGTTTCAAACCTGTATGCATTTCTGTCTTCTGCTGAACACAAAGGAAGATATTTTGAAGAATGTCAGTAACCAGACAGTTAACTGGAACCATTGACTTCCATAGTAGGAAAAAAAAAATACTATGGAAGTCAATGGTTCCAGTTAACTGTTTGGTTACTGACATTCTTCAAAATATCTTCCTTTGTGTTCAGCAGAAGAAAGAAATGCATACAGGTTTGAAACAACATGAGGGTGAGTAAACGATGACAGAATTTTCATTTTAAAGTGAACTATCCCTTGAAGGTAATGTTTATGTATGTTTAATGTATGCCGTAGTTTGAAGTTGTTTTTGAATTTTGTGTTTTCTTTAAAAACAATGTAATATGGCACTAAAAATGTTTAGTTTTTGAGCGATATTGTAAGCAATAAAAATTTTACTATTTCAGAAAATTAAACTAGCAATAAAACAAAAGTAACTCTTATCTGATTACTAAATCGATAGCTGCAGCCCTAATTTCGAATAAGATCCTCCCTCAGATTAACAAGAGCAGCACACACTCTTAGAATCTTGTCAATCTTAGGAGCCATAGTGATCGGAACAACCTGGGACAGTATTTTGTAAACTTTCAAACGGCGAATTGCTCTTTCAACATGAATTCTCACATGTGCAATTCGTCTAGTACTTGTCACCTGTTCCTCTGTTAGCTGTCCACGCTTTTTTGTGAAAGAAGGCATTACCAACTTCACCTTTCTCTCAAACAGCAAGTCTTTTATGGTAAAGCCTCTATCTGCCATGACCTCATCTCCAGGCATTAAGTAGTCCAATATGCCTGAATCCATAGTGATAAATTTGTCACTGCATCGCCCTCCATATGCTGAAGAAATGAACATAATTAGTCCACATGGGGCAACAGCTACCAGGTATTTCACAGTGTTATGTGAATAATAATGGCTGTATGTTTCTCCTCTGGAATCAAGGTTTTTGGGTTTCTGTAAAAGGCTTTCACTGCAGTCTATAACACATGTTGTACCTGGGAAATTCCTCTTGAAGGCTGCAGGCATGGTTGCCTGAATAGTTTCTCTTGGAAGCCATGGAATTAGAGGTCGGAAAACTTCCTCCAGTTTGTCAATCCAATATGAGATTATCTTGCTAGCCATGCTCAGTGATACATGAAACTGTCTGCTTAGATCACCTATTACACGGTTTGTTTTTAATTTCATAAGTGTTATGAGAACTTGATCTCGAACAGGCATTGTAAATGAATTACTGGCATGTCCTTCCAGTGATGATACAAGAATGTCAAATGTTTCTAGATTCAGACCAGTGTAGAGCAAAGCATCCGCATTACTTTGAAGCAAAAAGTAGGCAATGTCATCACACTGAGTCATCTTATCCTGCACATCTTTTCTGCTGGCTGCCTTGCAGTAATCATGATCTTGTCGGGCAGGGTCCTCCCACTGTGTATGGACTGAGTGCAACTGTTGGTGAATGGGAGTTGCAGAACTTGAGTTGCTGATCTGGTCTGAAGCAGCTGAGGACTGGCCTGCTGAGCAGTCTAACCAAAACAAAAGTATTGCCAAAGTTACACAGTAGTAAAGTAAACACTAGAAGTACAACATGTCATAATTGAACAGTAAATGTATGCTTTGTATTAATTATCTAAAACTGAAAAGGTAACTATAGCAAATAAAGCTCTCAAATAATTGTAGTGGCTTACAAGTAGGCTATAATATTTGCCTTTTGAAATGTAGTGGAGTAGAAGAACGTATAGGGATGATCTGATAATGAGTGAAACACATGACGAATGAAACAGCAAATTTCTCTGAGCTCATACACGTTAAGTTAAAAGTAAGGTTTGGCTTAACGTTACGTCATTTCAGTTTCCAGCCCAACGTTACATAACCAGTATTTATATAACTTGCTGCATAAAACATGGAATAACTGTAAAGCTACAGTTTAACTTACTGCCTTCGAAGTCTTCGTTGCTGCTGCTAGCCGTTTCCGACACATTTAGCCGGACTAGCTTTCTCCTCGTCTTCGGAGGTGGTCGGTCGTAGCCCAGAAAAAGTTCCGGATCAGGATGCAGTTCGGTTGGCTTTTTTTGTAAGAAATGAAAAGAGCAAACATACACTCTCTTTGGAGGGTTTTTTAGTTTCAAAGCTGCAAGCCACGCTGTTTTACGTTCCTCATTCCTTGACATGGAGTGCAAAGCATAGGGCGATGGACACGGACACTTTCTTCGAAGTTGCTGATGTTCGAAGCAAGACGTTTCCAACAAAATATTCAATTTTCTTGAATTGTTATGGCAGCCAACAACGGCACACGTTGATCCTGAGCTCATGTTAACAACATTTAAACAACTTATTCTGATATTAATGGCACTAACAACTTAGTTTGTTATCAAGTTCGAACGCTAGCACGTAGAGGTTAGCCGCTGAACAGGAAACACAATACCGGAAAGCGGAAGTAGGTAATCGCCCATTGGTTGCTGGAGAAAGAGGTGGATAGATGAGGTAAAAACAGTGGACCAAAGCACTGTGAGGCAAGGGAGGGGGACTCAATGGCCCTCATTTATCAATCTTGCGTCGAAACGGGCGTATATGTTAGCGTAAGATTATGCTTACACACTCCTCTCACCGCCTGATTTATGAAGCTGTGCGTACCTTTGAAATTCAGGTGTACGCAATACCTGCCTCTTGATAAATGCCGCGGCTGAAAACGATCGTCATTAGATTAACACGCCCCTATATATTCACGTCTCCGCCTCCCCCACACCCTCATTTTACGCCATGGACACACGGAAGACGGCAAAGAGGAGAAACTTCTCCGTGGAAATCCAGTTTAAATTGCTGGTTGGTTGAGCAAATTACATATCACAATGCATTATTTTACAGCACGTGTTTTGGTTTTGAAACTATTAGCGTTGAATTTCACATGACGTCACATGTAATGGGGTGTAAAATAGTGATGATGATGTGAATAATTGCATGACAATTTGTAATATTCTTCTTACAGTTTTTTGGGATTGCTTAAGCACGATTTTCAAAACAGGGCCCGTGTTTTCAAAACACTACACACAATTAGCACAACCACAAACCCAATTAGCAAAACACTACAGATCCTTTGCATAATTAAACACACTTGTAAAAACTATACACTTCTGTTTAAAAACCACACTTTGTTACCATATGAAACACACACGTTTCACATTGCTATACTCTGTTTGCACGAGTTACACTCTGCTGTGATAAACCTAAAACACTTTTAGCACTTCTACTTCCCTATGATTAGAGTAGGCTACCATCAACAAAGTACAAATATAATGTAAATTCACCAAACACTACACAAGACCAATGTTGCAGACTGAAGAAACTAATTTATTTCTCAACACGCCCAAAATGTTGACATGGAGATTCATAATACTGTAACAAAATGTCCCTTTACGTATTGTACTGTAAGTTTACTGTAAAAAAATAAAATAAACTAGACATTGTCTCTTCGCCTATAGCTGGATCTGGCCAGAGAATTTCATCGCAAGCAATGTTGCAATGTTGTCATTAGCAAGACACCTTGGAAAGACACATCTTGAATGACGAATCCATCCTTGCATTGCTGCTACCTCCATCTGGTCACAGGCCTCCTCCATGGCTTGGATGAGCGGTACCTCAGCCTGGAGACGGAGATCATACACCTTCCACCGCCATGCCGAGAAAAACTCTTCTATAGGGTTGAGGAATGGAGAGGATGGTGGAAGATATAGGACGGTGAAATGTGGATGTTGCTGAAACCCGTTCTGAACCAGAGCAGAGCGGTGGAAAGACACATTGTCCCAGACAACAATGTATTGCATATGAACTCTGCATATGATCGATTTGATTTGCTGCTGTTAACGTTGTGCAATTGGTCCAAGAATGTAAGTATGAGTGCTGTGTTGTAAGGGCCCATAAGGGCATGGCGGTGGAGGACCCCATTCTGTGTAATGGCTGCACAGTGTTATATTACCCCCACGTTGCCCTGGGACATTGACTATAGCCCTGTGGCCAATGATGTTTCTTCCCCTCCTTCGTGTTCTCGTCAGGTTGAACCCAGCCTCATCTACGTAAATGAACTCATGCTGGATCTCCTCTCCATCCATTCGTAAAACTCTCTGAAGAACAGTGTCAGGCAAAATTGTGCAGTTCAGTGTAGATCTAGTACCTATTTTCCAATCGAAATGTTCTTATCACACTAGCCATTGTGTATCGGCTTAGATTTGGCTGTACTCGCAGTCCAGCCTCCCTCAGCGTCAGGCCGTGGTTGACAACGTGGTCAACCAGTGTTGCGCGGATCTCATTTGTCAGATTCGGTCCTCATTGAGCACCTTCTTGTCTTCCTCTTCCTCTACCTCCAGCATGGCCTCCATATCTTCCTCTTCCTCTGTTGATTCCTCTTCCTTCTCTTCCTCCCCTTCCTCCTCCTTGTTCTCCTCATTCTCATTCTCCTCCTCGTCTTACTCTTTCTCTGACTCTTTCCATTGTACTTGAAGACCGATGAACTCACCTGCTGCTTTTTATAGTGCTTATACCTGATTGCTGTGTCTACAATTAAGCAGACAAGTGTTTGCACACCTGATGACTGTGTTGAACCAATTGGTTGGACGGTGCGGTAATTTGACAGTCAGTGCTTTGGTATTGCAAGGAAGTGACTTCATGATAGATTTTTGTGTGTAATGTATGTTAAGTGTGCTTAGTGTTTTGCAAATCACTGTGTGTAGAGTTTTGCAACAAGTGTGAGGTTGACAATGTGCTTATAGTTGTGCAAATATGGGCTGATGTTTTGCTTCTTGAGTGTAAGGTTTTGCTAATAGTGTACTACTTTTAATTTTAGTGTGTAAGCAATCCAAAAAAACTGTAATAGTATTTTGATTAGGCTATTAATGACACATATTGTTATTTAGAAGAAGAATGTCTTTGTTATTATTATTATTATTAGTATTTGTATTATTATTATTATTTAAAAGAAGAAGAATGTCATTTTAATTAGGCTATTTTGTCAGTCTGAATAATTTTTTGGTCATTGAAAGCCTTTCATTTCTGAACCCAGTCCGTGCGCACCTGCCGGGCTTAACTCACAAAAATAAACACTGAAGTTTATCATTTCTATGTTGTTGTTGTTTTTTACAGTGGGTCATAATATATCATATCTTTAGTTTGTCAGTGCATTTTGTGGTGTTAGGAATTGTTTTTCTGCGCATTTCAGCACTAACTCAAAACGTGCGGACATGTACACCACCTCCTGAGCTGGCGTACGCCAACGTCCATATTGATAAATCGCAAAGTCACCGTGGTTTTGGGTGTACGCTGGAAATTTGGTGTACGCACTTTTCATAAATGAGGGCCAATATGTTTAAAACGTTTTTTTGTTGTTGCCCCGTTTGCATTTGCATTGTTTTACTACTTACACAATTATTTTAAGTATATATCATTATTTTATGTACAATACACATATTTTTAGGGAGGGACAACGCTCAGATCGAGCCCCCCGTGATTTCCGCCTATGGTGGGCACCCACTGCTGAACTCAGCCCTGGTCTGTCCTCAGGGATTGAGGCGGAGTGCCTCTGTCGCAACATCTCATCCATGAGTACAAACCAGGGCCAAGTTTCAGCAGTGGGTGCCCACTCACACCCTCACCTGTCCCAGGACACTTTCAATCCTAAAGCAGAGCAATTTAACCATGGGTTGTTAACAACAACAGCACAATAAATTTCAGCAAAGATGTGTGTATTAACTTTCTTACTTTGTATTTTTTTTTAAGTTGTCCCATTATTGATTTTTTGCCTGTATGTGAGTTACCTTCCCCAGCAGACCCATTTTCTCCAGAATTGCTCTAAAAAAGCAGAAAAGGGTAAATGGCTAAATTTTAATGGCTTGTTGTCAATGTTGTTTTTAGATCAACACCTGCAAGTGACCACTACGTGTCACCGTTGAGACGGGTGTCAGATTGTTTCGAAGCCTTGACACAATATGGCACATTAGCTTCAACTGTTTCATTGTTTCACAAAACCTCGATCTGCCCACCACTACTTTTCAAACCTTACAATCGAGGGAAGTTACTCTGCTCAACCCTGGACCTACAGAGTGCTATCTTTTTCAAAGCACTGTGGAGGCTGGGTACTCTACCTAGGGTCCCTACTCCACTAAGGGACGACACTCTTAGAACGAAGGAGCACCTAATAGCCTAATAAAATGTATCTACTAGAGGTCTCATGAGAGTCTTTTCACCTTCTAACCAGACTTCGGGAGCGGAGTACTCTATAGAACAACCATCTCAAATGAGGGGAGTATTACCAAGCTCAACTGAGCAAAGCATCGTACAAGCTCCAAGCAATAACAGAGAGGCTCCATAAGGGCTTTCAACATGATCTAATTCTAGGGAGCTAGGACACAGATTTAGCTGAAAGTGCTAAACAACCTAGCTCGACCCGGAGGATAGCCTTCAAGGTGGCCAACTACTTGGTGTGAATCTAGAACTCTAGGGCTAATGTCAGGGAGGCTCATGTGAGGCCTACAACCCAACCTCAGTCTGCGCCATTCCAGGGAGTCAGGCTACTCATTAGCTAGCATGCTAACCGCCTAGCTCCACCTGAAGGATTGCTTTCAAGGTGGCCTGTGAGGGCCAACTACTTGGTAGCACATCAATTTCTAGCAGAACTAGCCACCGGAGGTCTGCTAGGCTTGGGATACATGCTCACACTGCCAACACAAGCGATGTACTCAGCTTAGCGCCTTTTACCCTTAAAGCAAGGGGGAGCATATGGTCTCATGGAACCGGACTGTTGAGGAGGCCCCCAAATGCAGGGCCTACTACTCCAGAATAACATGGGCATGCGCTTGGGGCAAGTGTTTGAGCTCTTAGTACTCTGGTTGTTACTCTTTGTACTCAACACCATCCTAAATAGGAGGGAGTACTAAATCGGCTCGAACGGAGTACCATTGGTGCAGGGCACAGGTAGCTTCAGAGCTCTGGGAGCAAAGTTCTGGAGGAGCAGAGGCTTCAGCAGAAAGAAATTCCGCAAAAGAGACCTAACCTCTCAACCTGGCGACTTGATGGGTAAAACCAAGTATAGGGTCCTATAAAATCCGTTTTATTTTTTCCCAAATTCCGTTTTTTCCGTTTTAATTTTTGCAAATTCCGTTTTTTTACGTTTTAATTTTGGGGAATTCAGTTTTTTTTACACATTACTGTTATTTTAGTCGTAAAAAGAGTGTGCTTTTAATGTAAATTATTCAAATGTACACACATAAAATAGGAAAATAGCCCATCTTTCAATTTAATTGTATAACTTAATTTAGACAGAATCTTGTATAAAAATTTAAAAAGACATGCATAAGAATACATATGTTTTTACAACACCCACGGGCAGAAATTAAGCAAAAAAGTGTACCTATTCTAAGCTAGACTCCCAAAAACCACCCTTTTCCCAAAGAACGCGTCATATGACATAACGAAAGGCAAACATAGGCGCTGCTGCCCTGGTTCTCAGTGTGGGTTTACCATATACTGTAAAAAAATATGGACATAGTGTCCGTGACGTCACCCGTAGGTTTCTGAAGAGCATTTTTGAAGCCTAAAGTGGGCGGAGCCAGCCATCGCCATCTTGGCTCCGCGTCACCGCTCGTCAATCCCGGATAACAGAATATGGGCAAAGAGGCGGAGCTGAGGAGCCTGGCTATCTGAAACCACGCCCACCTAGCTCGACGTTATGGAGTTAGCTCAGGCTTGGGAGCTAATGTGCTATATGCTACTCACAGTACCAAGTCTGCGACTGCACAGGGCCTCGCGCTAAAATGACAGTTGATGATTAAAATCTGAATGCCGATTAAAAGGTCCTGTTTTTGCCTTCGAAATATTATAATAGTTAAAAGACAGCTAAGTGAGACTGTGTATCGTGATTCTGTACAGCTATTCTGCTAGTTGAAAATGTATTATGCAGTAACTTTATATTACTCTGAGAGTGTGTGTGACCGTGATTTATGTGCATACATGTCAGTCACTCTTTTATTACGGTCTATCCGTCAGCGCGGCATCGCTCGTCAAGTTCGTAGAGAGATTTATTATTCAGTCCATTTTAAATTCTTATTTTGGCTGCATCTCAAATGAGTCAAACCATAGATATGTTACCTATGAAGTTCAAGTAAATGCGAGAAAATCCGCGCTCATTCAAGGATGTGCATTTATTGCATGGACGGAGAAACACACCTGCAGGATTTCATCTGACGGTACATAAGCATGTTATAATCTGTTCCAGAGCAACGGCACCGCAGAACGAGTTTAGCCTTTATATCTATAGACGTTTTTAAATCTGAAAACTCCAAAAAGCAACGAAATCGTCAGACATCCATTAGTGCATGTTCACAGAGGAAAACAACTGAAATACAGCGCTGGTTGTTCTCTCGAACGATACTCGACGACAACGACGGAATCCAAAGGCGTGGGCGAAGTAATGGGTGTATTAAATTATATTAAATAATCCCGAAAAAAAAAGCACAAACACGGCAGAGATGGCAAGTTCAGCAGCTGGAATTTGCCGAGGTGAAGTGACGGCTAACCGGCTAGCATTGACATCAGTGGGAATCCACCTGTCACTCAAAAGTAGACACACCCTTAATATGCAGAACTTTAAATATGATAATAATAACTAAACGGACGAGTTCTAAAAAAAATTCACCCCCCTCACAGTTGTTATGAAGGGCAAAATTAGCTGTATAGACCAAAGCCACAGAGAGAACCAGGCTGTAACCATGTTTTGTTCTGCTGTAAAGTTGGGCATTTTAACATGCGGGAGATACAGATTTGACTCTCTTCTGCAGCCAGCCTCAAGCGGCCAGTCGATGAATTGCCGTTTAATTCACTTCCGTGTTGGTTTCAAGAGAGAGACCGGGAGGTTGCCGCTTGGGGTTTACGTAGTCTGAGAGGTGGTAATAGAAAAGAGAGCTTGTCGTTATTGCTATAGTTGTTTGAGTTGTATCTCTCACGGAGGAGCGGAAGCATAAAAGGAGGAGAGACGACAGTGAGAGATACGAGACCGGTGCGTCGCGCAGGTGTTGTTCATCATTAATCACGCCACCGGTCTCGCGCCGCTCTCTCACGTCCCTCGACCTCGTCCTGCTCGCCACAACTATAATATAGTGATTCATTTCAGAATGAAAATGTTGCTGGTTTAAAAATGAGTAACAAGTAGATTTGTAGAAGACAGTGAATTAGGCTAAATCCCATAGTCGAAAACTGTTTATTTCCATGTTCAAATAAATTAGCAAGACATACTTTATACAACAAATGATTGAGAGTCCTATAATTGTCCTCTGCTGCGTCAATAGAAAAAGGTGCTGAATTGATGTGCAAAAGTGATGCATATAAATATATGCATTAGGAAAATGACAATCCAAAATAAAAGCATTCCTAAAATGCACGAAACCGTTTCAACAACACTGAGGAGGATGACTTTCACAAAACATTTATCCTCAGCATTTACGGGCTGTTGATTTATTCACATTTATTTAAATGAAGAGATGAATATTCATGCTGCATCAACAGTGTTGGCATGATGTTCATAGTGCAATGTGCTATACAATGGTCTTATGCCTTGATTAGCATTTAGGCCTATACAAAAGCATATTTACAAGACATTCAGTTGAATAAGTGTAACTACAGAGAACATCATCAAGGCACAATTCAGATCACATTTCCAGGACTTTTTCATTCACTCTAAATAGCAAAATACAGAAGCAATGCTACGAGTGGAATTTTCCGTGTTTGTAAGTGAAAAAACGTGTGGGGTTTTTTCTGAATTGTAATACATTTGATAATAAAGCTGCTTCTTCCAATAGACGTGCAATTCCAAATGTAGACATGACTAGGGCTGAGAACGAACAGTCGGTTTGGAGGAGATACAAACAGACACACACTGATAAACTTTGACTCTTAACGGATCAGTGTTTCTGTGGATCAAGGCTGATACGCCCAGAGTGTGACAGTCTTATCAGCTGAAGAGGACAGGAAGGAAAGGTCTCTGGTGTGCCATCGGCACTGGATCACTTTATCAGCGTGTTCAGCGACCACAGTAACCGGCAGGGTTTTGGTGAGATCACCTGGAGAAAAGCAGCGGAAATTCAATTCCATAAAAATGCCAATTTTACTTCCATAATGTGACATTAAAAAAAAGTACAGTAGGATTTTATTATTATTGAATACATATTACAATTCAAAATCAATTAATTAAAAACAATTATTATTATTTATTTAGTTATTGTTTTTTTATATTGAAATTAATAATAATGATAATAAAACTAAAAATGAAACATTGAAAAAAAATATGAAATGGCATTCAAGTCAAGCGTTGCTTCTTTTATGCACCAAAGGAACATTGGCATTTCATTTTATTAATAGTAATACGTAATAACAATATTACAATTCTAAACCAATTAATTAAAAACAATAGAATAAAAAGATTATTTATTATTATTACTAATAGTAAATTCAAAGCTAATTCAGTGAAAAGACAATATTAATTGAATTGTTATTGAATTTTAATGATAGAATATAGTAATTAATAAGAATCACAATAATAATAGATTTATAGGAGAAAACAGATATGAAATGGCATTAACAAGCCATACTTCTGCAATGTGGCAAAAAACGGTGGAATTTAATTTTAGAATTAATACTAATAATAATAATCAATACAAATACTAAAATTCAAAACCAATTCATTAAACAACAATTATATATATATACATACATACAAACATACAAATTTTCAAAATTCAAAGCAAAATTAAGTGAAAAGAACTGACATTATTTATTTATTGACTTGGTTTTGAATTTTAATATAGTAAATAATAGTAATAATCAAAACATGACATTCACAAGCCATATTACTTCTGCAATGTGGCAAAAAAATCTAATTTAATTTGTATTATTATTATTAATAATATTATTAGGATTAAAAATCAATTCAATAAATAATTTAAATAATAATAAGAATATATTGTTATAATATATACAGTATATATATATATATATATATATATACACATACATACATACACACACTTATTAAATGCTATGAAATACTAATATTAAACTGATCTGAAATGTCACCCAGAAAGCCATATTACTGATTAGATCCAGAAGCGTCAGGATCATTTTTATGACAGGTTGTTGGAGAGAGGGTTGAAAAATAAGAAATAATGATGATGTGACGATATTTACATCGTTTGTAGCACAACCTACCTTGAAGATCAGTGATCATGACTTTGTTGTCATAGGACCCGGTGAGCAGATAGTGAGCACCAGGAGAAAAGCGCACAGAACGAACGTCGCTGGTGTGCGGGCGATACGCCTGGACGCTGCGCCCGCCTCTGATGTCATACAGCATGCAGCGACAGTCCTCCAATCCGGTGGCCATGAGCCGCCCACTGGGGTCCACTGCCACTGAGGCCACAGCACTTCCTGTCACATGACACAACAATACAGATGATCCATAATCATTACTGTTATTATCATATGATCAGATTTTATATCATTGTTGTAGTGTTTTATAATTTTTATTGTGATTATTATTATTTTGTTGGTTTTCATTGAATTACAGATACTAATAATTTAGTAGTAATTTAGTTAGTATAACTATTATCATCACCATCATATGATATTTTATAATTATGATGAAAATTTTCTTTCTTAGTTTGCCACTGAATTGGTATTGAATTTTAATATTGTGTTTAATAATAATTCTCAATATTATTGTTGTTATTACTATTATTTTTATTCTTGAATATTTTTTGCATTGGCTGCCACTGAATTAGTTTTTTATATATTGTTCTTAATAACAACAATAATAATAATAATATTTTTTATTATGGTTATTTTCATATAATATTTTTATTGTTATTAGCATTATTGCTGTTGTTATTGGTTTTGTTGTTGTAGTTATTATTATTATGATATTGTACATTTAATATTTTTGGCTGGTTGTCACTGAATTACTGATACGAATACTAATAATTACTGAAATACTAATAATTTAGAAGTAGTTTAGTATTATTATTGTTTGCATTGGTTGCCACTGAATTGGCTTTGAATTTTAATATGGTTTTTTAATAATAATAATTATGATTATTTTCATATAATGTGTTGTATTATTATTGTTGTTGTGGTTTTAGTTGTTGTCATTTTCATTTAATGTTGTGTATTTTTTGTGTTGGTTGCTTTCACAAATGTAATATTGTGTTTAATAATAATACTTTTTTAGTATCACATAGTATTTTATTATTATAATTATTATTATTAAGGACACAATTTTACATTTTAAAACTAATTCAGTAAAAATAACTTTATTTTTGATTCGATTTTTTTGCATCAGTTATTTGCAATGAATCGGTCAAACTGATTTACAACCTTATCTGACTGATTCATTCACAAACCACACTGAATTTGGTTTAAAATAATTCTAGAACGTTCATCCCGTAAATTGCAAACAGTTGGAGACATCATGAAAAAAAACGGTGGCAATTCATTAGTCAAAAAGGTATGTGAACCCTGATGTCCTAAATAAAGGCTCGTAAATGAGCTGAGAGGAAACACACACCTGTTCCATGCACAGCCGTCCCAACCACCTTCACACAGCTGGGCACGCGCAGATCCCAAAACCTCACCGTCTTATCCTGAGATCCGGAGGCAATCATCCACCCGCCCCACGTGTACAGAGACAGGATGTGCCCTGCGTATCGGAGAACACAGGGATATAACGTCCAGTTAGACACTGAGGGTGTGTATGAAGAGGAGGGTCAGCGTGCGAGCGCACCTGTGTGGCCGCTGAGCGCGTGCAGGCCCTGTCCTCTCTGGCAGTCAGTGGTGTAGATGTTACAGTCTCCCGCCCCGGCGCTGATGAGGATGGCACCTCCGCTCTCGGGACCCTCCATGAACGCCAGGTCTCTGATGGTGCCGTCATGCATGCTGAACTCTAGATCCGGCCCTGCAGTCCAATGCACACACACTACCCGGTTAATATTCATATATTTCCTTCCAAGAGCTTTTATAAAAAAAGTATATATATAGGCTATATATAGGCTACATATTATTATAATATATATATATACATTTTAAATAATGCAAATTTATGTAAGAATATATATATATATATATATATATATTCTAAATATTCATATATGTTATATAATAAATACTTGTTTAATATTTTATATATTATAAATTCTAGATATTATTGTACACTGGTTGTTGCCGTCAATATGTGCAATAAATGATTGTTGCACATTAAGTGCAATAAATAAAAATATATAAAAGGTAAGTATGAGATAAGATATTCAATAATATATCAATTAAAAAGAAATTCACAAGATGTAAGATATAGATTCACAGACTTTCTAAATAAAATGTATAAATATGTATGATTTTATATATTGTATATAAATGTAATATATATTAAGATTTTAAAAAGTAATAAATGAATATCATATTTATTCAGAAAGGATGCGTTAAACGGATTAAAATGTATAGAATTTAGTTTTTTTAATGTTGCAGAAATTTTTGCTTTCCTTTTGAACTTTCTATTCATCAATAAATCCCAGAAATTTCCTGAAAACGTGTGATATACTATAATAGAATATAATATTTTTTGTTGGATAATAATAATAAATGTTTCTTGAGCATCAAATCAGCATCTTATAATGATTTTGAAGGATCATTATAATATGCAAGGCTGGAGTAATGATGCTGAAAATTCAGCTTTGATCACAGGAATAAATGACATTTTACAGCAATTCAAGTACAAAACAGTTATTTTAAATTGTAAAAATATTATTTGATCAAATAAATGTAGCCTTGTTGAACATAAGAGACTTTTAAAAACATTATAAAATCTGAACAACCCCAAACTTATGAAAAGCAGTGTGTTGTTGCTATAGAAATATAGTCTGTTTTCACACAATTCATAATTCATGTGCATTTAATTTTTGTGCAATTAGCTGTGAAATAACAATGTACAGCCAATAACGTTCGGTCAATTACATACAATTACTTTCAGTGCACGTTATGATTTAGTAGTAAAACATTGTGTATTTACACTACAAATGATGTATTTGATGTGACATTATTAGGCACATTACCTGTGGCGTTGCAGGTGTCTGCGTTGAAAGGAAGAACTTTGACATACTTGTCATTGGAGCCCGTGGCCAGAAGCTGCCCGCAGGGACTCCAGGCCACACAGTAAATAGAGCCTTTATGGTGTTTAATACGCTTGAAGCAGATGTCAGGCTGCTTTGGTGGAGCTTCAGTGCTACACAAGAAGAACAGACAGAGGGCGTTACAATTCCTCAGGCCTGTTTAGATTATAAAAGCATAAGAGGCTTTCGCACCGGAGGAACCTTTTCATGCACGCGAAACATCAACACCCGCCATTTTTTAAAAAGCGGTGTAAACACACAGATTAGAGCCTATATATTTACTCCACAAACTAACTCTACGAACATGGAAAACAGTGATAGATGGACCTCTCAACCTTTACACTGAGGAGAAAACTCAACGCAACTTTGAGGGGTCCAAGCGAAACATGATTGTGTTTCTGCTCAGCTAGCAACACTGGACATCAACCACACGGCATACGCTAATACCTTTTCATTACTGTCTACTTTCTATAACAGTTCTATCAAATAACGTATCCACGTCGAGCCTGGCCACTCCCTATTAAGTCCTATTGTACCGAATTTTGGTTGTAGTTCCACCAGAGTTCCACTGGGGGGCGATCACCCATGAGTGCAAAATGAATGGGAGTCTATGGAGCTAGACGGCTAAATTTGTCTCTTTCACCCGATTGCCGTGGAGAAATCTCAGATTTGATTGTAGGTTTGGCAAGTTCAACATGGGTTATAGGTTGAAAGTTGAATGAACGAGTACTTATGTCCTTTCGATTTCTTACAGGTTGAGTTGTTGTTGCCCATAACACGCTAGCATTCTGCTAATGAACGCTGATTGGTCAGTGAAGGACTGATTACAACCAGAGATACCGCTTGATGGCATCGTGGCATCCGAAGCGGGACCAGAATGTCTTCAAGCTAAAACTCTTCTAGCACGTGTATTTACCCGTGTCGGCCGTGTTGTCGATGCCTCGAGAGAAAAGAAAGTGCAGAGCGCGAAAGCACCAAAGTGACCGAAGGATTGCCGTAAATCAGTATCTCTGGTCGTACATTATTTATGACATTTTAAAAGACTTTTTAAAGCAAATAAGTAACTCTAAAAAATCTAACACCCAGCAATGTGGAATTTCTTTGCATCTCCTTTCGAATACAACATTCAAATTACTAGACAAAAAATTATATCCTGAGAAAAGTGGATTTTGAGGGGTATAGCTCCATAGACCTCCATTCATTCTGCACTCGTCCTGTGAGCGCCCTCATGTGGAACCGGAGTGGAACTGCAACCAGTTCAGAAGCCGGAAGTGTAGCGAGAGTAGCAGTTCTCCACTTATTAGACATTCTCTGGAATTAGACAGGACTGTTAGACAGATTGTAAACTTGAACACTGAGAATGCAAGCGCTGTTTGTTTGCTCAGGCTCTGTCGTTCTCAGTGCCGTCAAAATAAAAGTCACAACAACAAGGCCGGCTTACGTCACTTCAGAGTTCCTACTGCTGCTTGAATGCAACAGGAAAATGCTCCTAAGGGAACCATTAGTTCTCGTGAAACCATCCTGCTATATATGGCATGATATATTGAAAAATTGTTGACAGTTATCTTCCGGGAATGAACACGTCACAATATTCCTCGTTTAAATAACTCTCGCCCAAGGCATGTAAAGAGATGAGGCCTGGGTTAAACCTCACGGTTATGGAAAGGGGCGTGATGTTTCCCAAACACACTGGTCCAGCCGACCAATCAGAGCAAGCTTTTCAGAAGGAGGGGCTTCTGAAAAAGCCAGAACTAAAAGCGTTACTGGCAGACTAGGAAAAGAGGTGCTGCAACAATGTCAAATATGGGGGGGGAATGTGTTTTTTGAACCTTAAAGCATGAAAACCTATTCTAGTAAACCCGCCCCAAAAATAGAAATAGGACATAATACAGCCTCTTTAAAAGTCTGTTCACTTTATGGTTTGGGTTCTGCAAAACCATCTGGTGAAACTTCCTGAATTTTTTATATCGGAATATATGATCACAGATGTATGTCAGTTTTTTCCAATATTGTGCAGCCCTAAAAGCGTGTTAAATACGGAGCACATGCCTGTTTTTGAGGGACTGTGGGTAAGTGCAGACACGCAGTGTTTTGGAGTTGGAGCCGATTGCATAGAGAGTCCCAGACGGGTGGAAGGCGACCGCGCGCACAGCCTGCGTGTCCTCCAGCGTCTCTACTGCAACGAATGGGGATATGGGCTTCTCGTCCTGAAACACACTGTCATGATATCTCAGCATTAAAACAAGATCACAAAGCAGAGTTACTTCAGCTTGGTAGGATTGAGAGCTTTGAGAAACCTCTGGTTGACCAGCACCGGGGACTCGTCCAGAGACGGCACTCCCCGGCCTCCTTCTTTCTGAGGGGTGCTGCTGATCACCGGCGTCTTGTCCCGGCCCGAGCCGCTCTCTGGGGTCTGTTTACCGGCTCCGCTCGCTGCCGTACCGTTACACTGCTCAGCCAAAGCCTGGACGTCTTCTCCCAGATCTTCCATTCCCACATTCAGTTCCTCCAGTTTCTGAATGGACCTACACAAATCATCAAGACAACGATGGCTGATGGTGATATCCAGAGAGCAGGGTGGCGATGCCTGATATAATGATACTTAATGACAATTTATATGATATTATATATGACAATTTAATGACAGCTACATGTATGACAATTTAATGACAGTTTATATTTATAAAATATAATGTGAAAAAAAAATCTAAAAATTATATACTTTTTCACAATGTGTAAATATATTAATAATTATATTTAATTAATAAATGGCAAAATATACATAATATAATTTAATGAAAGAAAAAAGATCTGAAAAGCAATCAACAAAAAAGGAAAGAAATATGTATGCATATATATATATATTAGGGCTGCAACAACGAATCGATAAAATCGATAAAAATCGATTATTAAAATAGTTGGCAACGAATTTCATTATCGATTCGTTGTGTCGCGCGACACGGAGATGTAAAAAAAAATTGTGCTTATATTCTGTGCTATTGTTAAGCCCCACAAAAGGGACAAAAACATTATAAAGCATCATAAAGTTGTCGTGCACTATATTATAAGTGTTCTGAAGCCATTATATAGTATAATGTGAGATAGAAATTAATATTTAAGTCATTAAATTCAAGATCACGTACACGTTTCCCTCCGCTGCGGCTGTCAGTCAATCTCCATTCAGCATCAAACAGCGTCGCGTTCGGTACGACAGTCAACACGATGAACAACTCTCTCCAAGATGATTCAATGTTACTATAATTATACTTGATCTGTAGATAAAGGTCTATGGTTTTGCATTAAACAACTTTATCTTGCTGGACTTTATTGCTGTACCTTAACTACTTTCTACCGGGTGTCTCTCATACACACTGCAGTAGAGTCAGAGCATTATAATTGTTCTTCACGCGCACAGTAACTGACATTTAAAACTGTTAAAAGAAAATGCTCAATAAACTATTGCATAGATAGATAGATATTGTATAATACACTACGCATCAATATGTCTTTCCTTTGTGATTTGAACTTTTCAACGCGGACTCGACGCGCTGCGCGCTGTGACTCGTGTTGCTTCAAGCACATCATTCTGCGCTCGGGATGCGCATAAGCGCTGTGTGCCGCACTGTACTGGGGCCTTTCATATCATAATACAGCGACGCAATGAACGATTATTAATAGCCTTTCTAGTTCTGTACTATCCGTCATGTAGCTGCCTCATTAAACCGATGTGCTATACATTTAAAACATGTCTCAATTTTATTGTAGGCTATAAAAGAATTAATCTTTTTGATTTTTGTTATCTTGTTTTTCATGAATGTATTTTACAACAATACAAAGAGCAATGTGTAACGTTTTACCAAATTTAGTGTTACACTTATTCTAATATTTGTTCCTCACTAAAAGTTTTTTCATGTTCAGATTTAATACAATTATTGTGCACTTGTGATTTTTCTAGACTAAATTGTATGCTTAATTATCCACTATTCTAGTTTATAATAGCATTTATGGTCTTTGGTCTTTTTTTCTTTTTTTTTGTAATGAAGTTGTCTGTATTAAGTAGAATGTGTTTAAGACACAAAATAGTGATTATCAGTTCAACACACATTTATAGAAATTCTACTTGATTTAAAAAAAAACTGCCCTGGTATCGGATTGGTATCGGTATCGGTCGATACTCAGAATTTTTGGTATCGGATCGGGTCTGAAAAAATGGTATCGGTGCATCCCTATCAAGGAGCGACCTGTTTGTGCACTTTCTGAAGATTTTTTTGCACTGTGAATTTGCACTGTCAGTTCTGTTTTTGAATAAAGGGTTGGGAATGAATGCTTTTTTTTATTGTATTTTTATCCGATTAATCGAAAAAATAATCGACAGATTAATCGATTATTAAAATAATTGTTAGTTGCAGCCCTAATATATATGTGTGTGTGTGTGTGTGTGTGTGTGTGTGTGTGTGCGCGTGTACACAATGTGGAATATGAACATTATTACATTATTATTAAAATAAAATTATGCAAAAAAATATGTTCACCAAGCTGCTAAGAAGAAAGTAAGATCTCAAAATGTACAAATATTACCAGATAATGGTAACCATAACTATATTATGTCAGAAAACTCTCAGTATCATCAGAATATGGATGGATGGATGGATGGATGGATGGATGGATGGATGGATGGATGGATGGATGGATGGATAAGAGTCTAAAATATAAATAATAAAATATAAATATATAGTGTAAAAATATATACTATTCAGTTATATGTAATTAATAATTTAATTAATAATGCCAACATATACATAATTTAATGACAGCAAATAAGATGCTTACAAAATTGCTGAAAAGCCAAGAAAAAGTGGTATAAATGTAATATTATAAAGTGCTGATAATCTCACATTTAGATGTATCACTAGGAATATATGACAAATAATAATAATAAATGATTATAAGATTAATAATATTATATAATATAACAAAGCACATGCTATTCATATTATCCCTGCTAAAAAGTAATGGCGCATCAATAAATCAAGTGAAACAAATGAGAGTCTGTGGCAAGAGGCTACTCTTACTTAAGTATTTAGGTTACTAAATACTAACAATCATCCTGACCAACAGAAGCCACATAAGCATTCAACAACACTGCGGTTCCAGCACATCTGGATGTCCATGTACACGAGCATGCACCTGGATCTGACCTGTTCAGGAACTTCTGTGTGAGACTGTGCTGTGCTGCGTCTGTGGGCTGGTCTGGAGGATGAACTCCACCTTCCAGCAGCATCTGATGGTACAGCTGTCTCTGCTGCTGCTTCTGCTCAAGATGCTGTTGCACTCGCAGACGCTGGCGCTGGAACTCCTGCAGCTGCTCCTACACACACACAGTCATATAGGTTTTGTATGACACGAAGGTGAGTAAATGATGACATAATTGTCACTTCTTTAAAGGGATAGTTCACCCAAAAATACTGTCGTCATTCACTCACCCTCAAGTCGTTCCAAACCCATAAATCTTTAGTTCATCTTCGAAACACAAATGAAGATATTTTCTTACAGAAATCTGAGAGATTTATATTATTGCAATAGTAAGATAATTCTTTATTAATTTAATAATAAAAAAAATGAAGGGAGGGGAGGGTAAATAGATTCCGGTTTTCCTTATTTTTTTTGTCTTTAGCAGACCACATGTCTGGCTCACTTAAGTGACTGCATTTTTTTAGGTTTTTGATTTAGCTTATTTACTAAATATTTTAAGTATTTATGTTCTAATTATTGTTGAGCTGCAGGTTTAGGCTCACTTAAGTGACTGCATTTATTTTATCTAAGAATAATTAAATTATTTATTTTATTATTTATCCTGAGATATATGTTTACTACTGTTCCAAATATTCTATATGTTGCTTAAAAAATAAAATATATTGTGTTCAATGGAAAAGTTTTTTACCCAGATATTTTAAAATAACACATTTTAGAGCTGTAATCGCAATACGGTAAAACCGTGATATTTTTGCTTCAGGTTATCATAACGTTAAAATCTCTAGGCCCATGCCTAGTTTATTAAAGTTTATTAATCATATAAAGCGATCGTGTCTTAAAGATGTGGATTAAACTGCTTGATTCATATGGATTTATCTTACGATCCCTTTATGAACGTTTTGGGTGAATACACTCAAATCTCTCAGATTTCTTTAAAAAAAAAATTGTGTTTCGAAAATGAACGAAATTCTTACGGGTTTGGGGGTGAGTAAATTATCTCTGGGTCCAGACAGCATTGTAGTGTCGGCCCAGATCCGGCCCACATCTGGGCCGTGTGAAATCCACGCCAGATGTGGGCCGGATCTGGGCCGACACCATGTTGCAGTCGGGGAACCCTTTCAGGTCCTGGGCATGTACTGGAATTATGTTTCTGGTTTAAAGAGGAACTAATACATCACCTCTGGTGTTTCGGCTGAACCCATGACTCCACCATCCCTGCCGGGAGTCAGTGGAGGACGCAGAGAGTTGGTTTCTCCGGAGCCGTTGATCCTCTCGGCCTGGGCTTGTGCTCTGGAGGAACAGGACAACGCCAGTCAACATCTTAATAACTAAGGATGCACAGATATTAAATTCAGGCTGATACAATAAACTGATAATTCATTTTACGCTATGACCAATCAGAATATTACTATTATCCACTGTTCTCTCGAAACACACTGAAAATAGAATAATAATCTGTTGTAGTTAATAGCAATTAAAAATGTAAAAAATAGAGGAAATAAGCATGAACGAACAAATAAATATACAATAAAAAGTTTGAGGTCTGTAACATTTTTTATTGATTTTGAAATAAGTATCTTGTTCACCAAGGCTAGATTTATTTGATAAAAAATATAGTAAAAACTCTAATGTTGTGCAGTATTATTATTATTTAAAATATCTGTTTTCTATTTGAATTTATATTCAAATGTAATTTATTCCTGTGATCAAAGCTTCATTTTCAGCATCATTACTCCAGTCTTCAGTGTCACATGATCCTTCAGAAATCATTCTGATATTAGGATTTGCTGCTCAAGAAAACATTTCTGATTATTATCAATGATGAAAACAGTTGTGCTGCTTCATATTTTTGTGGAAACCGTAATACTTTTTTCCAGGATTCTTTGATGAATAGTAAAAACAAAAGATTTCTATTTCAAATACTGTTCTATTGAACTTTCTGTTACTTTTGATCAATTTAATGCATCCTTGATTCCTTGCTGAATAAAATTATACATTTTCTTAGAAAAACTGAAAAACTAGATTTATTACAAAATCAATATTAATATATCTATCTTTTGCTAAAACCTGTGACACTGATATTATGATTTCTGATCTACTTATCTAGTATACAACACATTTTTAAAGTATATTGACTGGCATAGAAGTTTGTTTTGGACTTAACTAGTAAAGCTTCCCGCGTCTATTTATGTGGGTTTAACTGGATTAGAAGAGTTAAGCTTGACCACCATATGTTTTACCAGTCATATCATAGTAACGCCTGACTAGAGTAACCACGCTCCATCTAGGACATAAATGTCAGACTAGATTTTACCATTTCATACTTTAAAGTGACGTGTGTAATTGTTTATGACTAATACTTCTGACTTTCTTTTTTCCGTGGAACACAAACAAAGATTTATGTCCATACAATGAAAGCCAATGGGGTCCAATCAATGTAGTCCAACATTGGACCCCATTGACTTTCATTGTATAGACAAAATAACACAGAGACTGAGGGAAAAAAATCTTCCGTTATGTTCCACGGGAAGTCATACAGGTTTATATTGACATGAGTGTCAGCAGTGTCATTTTTGTATGAACTATCCCTTTCAGTGAGGAACACGAGCCCACCTGTCTGGCGATTCACTGCCCTCCACTGCGTTTTTGCTCCCAGGATACCCAAAGTTGGCGAAAGACTGCGACATGGCCGTTGCTTTTCCGTTGCCTTCGGTGCTTTTCTTTTCCCTTCCCACCAAGCCGTGCGACAGACCGTCCAGGGCGGGATTGAGAGAGCGCGACATGTAAGTATCCGCCGATTGGGGTCGGCGTAGTGGCGATGCCGGGCAGGGCGAGAGTTTGGTGAGCAGAGGCGTGAGAAGGTCCGCGTGACCCGTCCGGGCCGGTTTGATGAGCCGGTCCACGTGGATGCTGAGGGTCTTCTGCTCAAACGCACAAGCGAAGACCGATGGCGAGAGGTTTTGCAGCCAGGAAAGCAAACTCAAGTCCAGTTCCTCGCAACCGTTCCCGCACAGAACGTCGACAGCTAGGAGAACTTCCTCCTCGCTGATCTCCTCTCCAGTCGCTTTGCTCTGGCAGAATTCGACACAACATTCGTAGAGTATTCCTTTGATGAGGAGCTGGAAGAGACGGTCTCCGCTGGCTTTGAATCCCACTTCGCTCAGTTTGCGGTCCGCGGGGATGAATTCGGCCACCATGGAGCAGGCTTCCTCGAAGCAGTGGACGCGGGCCGTACTGGGGTTCCAGTCCTTGAATTCGGCATGGTTGGTGAGGCGCGGGAGCGTGAGGAGCAGACAGAGTTTGCTGTAGTCATCTTTAGTCGGGCAGAACTCTTCCAGGGAATGCAGGGACTTCACCGCGTCCTGCATGGTCAGCTCCAGCTGGAGGAGGGAAAGAGAGAGAGAGGTCATCATGGGACGCTTCCTGAATAAAACCTTCTTTTGGGCACATTCTGAGTCAAGATGCAAGAGGTTTAATGTGAGATGGCTCAAAATATTTTTTAATTCAATCTTTTCTTTTCCTTTTTTTTATCAGTATTAAATGCTACTTTAATGTTACAGTTGATAATAAATTGAATTAAACTTCTTCTATTGTTCATAAATGTTATGAATAGTAATAATAGTAGTAGTAAACAATTAAGTTTGCATAAAAGACATGCGTTATTTATTTATCTATTTAAAGGGTATTTTCGTGGTACCAATAATAATAATAATAATTAAAATTCTTCTATTTTGCATAAAAGACCAGTTATTCATTTATTTAAATGGATAATTTCAAGGTACCAATAATAATAATAATAAAAACAAAGCAATATTCAATACTAATAAAGAAATTAAATTAAATAAATAATGCTAGTCTTTTATGCAAAATGGAAGTTTAATTCTACATTATTATTATTATTATTATTCATGGTACAAAAAATAACAATAATAATAATAATGTACAATTAAACATCGATAATTTTGTATAAAACATGAGCATGGTTTATTTATCAGTATTAAAGGCTATTTTATGGGACAAATATTATTATTAGTATTATTACTGATAAATAAATAAAAAATGCTTCTCTGCTTTTATGCAAAATGAAATAAGTTTACTTTTATATAATAATAATATTAATAAAAACAATTACAGTTTTTCTTCTGTTTTGCAAAAAAAAAATTTTTATCAGTATTTAGGCTATTTCTGGTGAAAACTTATGATAATACAATATAGAATTAACATCTTCCATTTTACATAAAAAACAAGCAAAATGGATCTTTTTTTTAGAACAGCATGATGGCATTTTGTCCACACACAAAGACTCACATTCTCAGGGTCATCTGACGCAGATATGGCGTTGTTTACGCACAGAGCTTCCAGAAATTTCTGTTTTATGATGATATATCGAAACCTGAAAGAATAAATCAATAAAAAAAACCACTGAAACAAGCAAAACGTGCTTGGGTGTCGGCAAAAAGATCCCAAACCGACGTCGCTCACCTCTTCCTGTCAAATTTATCCAGGCACTCCAAAGGCTGAATGAACTGCAAAACCTCCTCCCATTGCCCGTCTAGAACAAGTTGCCTTAGAAACAAATCGAAAAAAGGCCAAAAATTAGTTCACCTACCCAGTTAAAGAAGTGATGTTAAAGAGTGATGCCACTGCAAAAAAAGGCAAGTGTACTCAATACTTCAGCAACTGAAAAACACACTGTTTTGCTTAGTCCACACTTCACAACCATTTCTTAATGACGACAGTGTTTTCTTAAAGTAAATGGCTGCTAAAATGGCCGTCGTGGGTAGAATATGGAAAATAATTTTGCAATATATAACAAGAATACTATAAAAATAGTTTCAGAAAGCTATACCTATAAACTGATTCCATGCTTTTGAACACTAATGTATTAGAACCATACATTTGTTGTTTGGGTTTTCAAAGACTCACCTCAGGAAGAGCATATCATCTGAATAGAGTCCATTAATGATGCCGCTCTCCTTTTCCAGCGCCAGCATACTGATGTGTAGCTTTCTGGAGTTCAGGAAGTCCAGGATCAGCTTGATGATCTCCGCTTCTTTAATGTTTATAATCTCCTCTGCAGTCATGGTGTCAGATTCCTGAAGGGACAGAGGGAGAAGGTTATCTGTGAGCAAGAGCGGTGTGTGTGTGTGTGTCTTTGACCCACTATCCCTAGAATGATAATAAATCCTCTACAACGTGGGACAGCAAACATACACAATTAAAATCTATTAACAAAGAAACAAATAAACATATAAATAAATAAATAAATAAATAAACTCTGTGGTGGTTAGGTTTAAGGGAAATCAATTTGAATATACAGTCAAAACAAACAAATTAATAAATATGAAAGTTAGGTTTAAGGGCAAGAAAATATCAATATATTAAACCAAATAAATAATAAATGTAATAAATATATTTATTTGAAGTGAAATAAAATAGTAAGATTTGAGTTTAGGGGGTAGAAACATATTTTTTTCAGTATGTTAAAACAAATAAATAATAAATGAAAGCATTTCATAAAAAAAATATAATATTACAAATAGGGATGAGCGAGTACAGCATTATCTGTATCTGTATCTGTATCTGTTAACCATATGAATTATCTGTATCTGTATCTGTACTCGGACTGGGCGGGGCCTAACCAGGAAGTGGGTCGGGTTGTCTTGAAATGTCTGTGTTTGTGTGTTTAGCTTAATTTGTAATATTATTTATACCACAACTACCTTTATTTTTTTTATAAAATACAGCAAGAAAGTGTCAGACACTCAGTGCGTGAAGTCAAAAAACTGGTTAGAGCCAGCAGACGGTTAAAACAAAAGTGTGTGTGTGTAGCTAGCTAATTAATTTGTAATATAGTTTTATACCACTACTTACTTTATTTTTTTATGAAAAACAGCAAGAAAGTGTAAGACACTTGTAAAGCCAGCTGACAGTAAAAAAAAAAAAAAAAATCTCCGACAGGCAGAGACGCAAGTCGCATTCTACCAAGCACCACGTCTGAACAAACCCCACATTTACCAGAACTCTACTGGTTAATAAGTAAGTACTACAAACCGAAGTAAAAAAAACAAACCTGAAGCTGAAGAAACCCTAAACGTTAACGGAAAAGACCCACGAACCTGAGTGACTGAGGGAGAGACAGAGAGAGAGAGAGAGAGCTGTTCTGTGTGTGAGTGAGCAGAGCGGGACACAGAAACACAATTAAAATCTGTATGTGTAGGGGAGGGGCGCTGTGACTAGCCTATCACAGAACGCAGACACAGTCAGCTACCCAATGAGGATTTTTATTTATTTAATCCGAGCACAGATATTGACTCGTATTACTCGTGTAATACTTGTACTCGGCAAAAGTGCTTTATCCGTACCGGATACTCGTTTCAGCCGAGTATCCGGCTCAACTCTAATTACAAACAAATAAATAAATACAGTGAGGGTTAGGTTGAAGGTAAATACACATAAATATCTCAGCATATTAAACAAAATAAATAATAAATACATGCATTTAATAAATACATTTAAACATTTAAAATAAATAAAGTAAGTGAGTAGTCTAAGTGAGGGTTAGGAATAGATTACAGGATGGGTTAACATTAGCTCGGTTTATTAAACCAAACAAATACTAACTATCTAACTAACTAAATACAAATATTTATAAGGAGTTTATAGTTAGTCTGTAGTAGGCTAATTATGATTAACTATATAAAAAACAAACACAATATCAATATATAGTATAGTATGACCCCATTATGATAAGTAAATTATTCAGCGTTCAAGTAAATCACGCGTAGGCCTAGGCATTAGCTACATCATTTAAGTAAACCATGTGACCCAGAGAAAATAAAAGTCTGGATTTAAATGCAAATAGTTGCATGCAAGTACTGCGACAACTTGAGCCATATGCAGTACTGTCAGCAAAGAGAAGCTTGCGTTTGAATGTGGAGACAGCATTGGGTATATTTAGATGATTGATCTCACCTTTTTATTCACTGACCCATTTAACTCTGAATGCATCCTCGAACCTGTCATTTTCGCTAACACTTACATATATAAACAGTATGCATGCCCTGTCTGGCCCCCAAAGCAACGCAGTGAAGCTTTAACTCTCTGCGTGCTTGCAAGACACCATTAAAAAGATTCATGCAGCATTTCCAAAATCTTACCTAAAATCAAGCCTCGGCCAAGCCCGAATTGTTTAGTCAATCTTCTCCTGCGCGTTCCTTCCAACGCGGATTAGCGCGAGCTCAGCGTTCCGTCGCCCGAGCGTGAGGTGCGTTTATCCCGACAATGGCTCAGATGTCCCCACCCACCTTCCGCCTGTCTCACTCTCCATCAGCAGCGGCGGAGAGACGCGTCGCGCCGCGGTCACACCCACCGAGAGCGCTCCGCTTCATTGTTCTTCACTGGTTGAGGTTAATTATGAGTTTGTTGATCGTAAATATGATATGATGCGGATTCAAAATTATTTGGGTTGGAATACAATGGACAAAAACAAATATTTAACATAGCCTACATTACAATTGTGACACCCAACACTGTAAAAAAAAAAAGGTAACCTCTCCAAGTCAAAATATTCTAGTGACTGGTCACATCTAAATTTTTAAATTAGCCCAAGTGAAATTCTGTAAAATAAATTGAATTAATTGTTGCAATAGTCTGTTAGCATTGGCTCAATGAGAAATAATATGTCAGACTAAGTGAAAAATTTTGACGTTATCAGTCACTAGAAAATTTTGACTTGGGGATGTTTTTTTTTTTTTTACAGTGAAGAAATAACATTGTTTAATGTTATTTTTTTAATATATACATTTATTTTATAGGCTACTTTTAATTTTGATATTTAATGTTTATTGCTAGAAAGCAGACAAGCCTGTTGTTGTGTTATATGAACACCTGATGGCACTATGCCATCACAGGACAGATCCGAAATATGGGCCTGTCGAAATACACACACTTGCGGTCTTTGCACTTGTTCTTGACTTTATTAGTTACTTCATTCTTTATTTTTTGATGTTCAATACTTTGCATTTTTTAATAAACTTCTAGATGTCTGTTCAGCAGTCCCTATGACAAAATTTAGTAATTGTGGTACTTAATTAGGCCTAAGTGATAAAAATTAGTAGCAAATGTTGCACAAAATACACAGGCTACTCATCTTTGCACTTATAAAATGTGCAAAACTTTGTTTGACCACCAAATCGTATTAATGCAACTTACAGTGGAATTTTTCTTCTAATGAATTAAGGGCATATACGTGAGTTCCTGAACATGATCCATGATGGGATGTTTACATTTATGCATTTGGCAGACGCTTTTATCCAAAGCGACTTACATTGCATTTCAAGGTCCACATTTACATTCTTATCAGTTCTTGCTTTCCCTGGGAAATGAACCCATGACCTTGGCGTTGCAGGCAGGTATTCGAGATAGTGTTGGTTTTGTGTGCGATAAGATTAAGCTTTAGCATTTTTAAGACCCACAATCTTATACTTACTTCCTGTTGTATGCACACACTCAAGACCGCATGTGGGTATTTTGGACAGGCCCATTGGTTTTAGTCTTACCAAGAAACTAATCAGTGAATAGGCTATTGTTGACCTAATCTGTGAATTAAGTTCATTTGTATAGTGGCTGCGTCCAAAATCACATTCTCTCTTGAGTATTTACTTCACGAACGTGTGTAGTATGAATGTATTCTGGATGTACTAGCCTACATTCGCCTTGTCATTATCATGTGACCTACCAGCGTCAGTTGCGTCGCTTCAGCTCCATTCATAAATCCTCTCCCATGGCCTTATGGGATAGTAAAGTGTCCATGGAATGCACACTTCAGAATCTCGCTGGAAGTAGTAGGCTAGGTCATCCGGGTACTTTTTGCCCACTGTTTTATGAGTATTGTGAATTCGGACACTTCTTTTGTCACATAGCCTACTGTTTTTCGCCTACTATAGACCTTATGTAGCCCCGCCCCTTTTCAGCGCTGCGCTCGTTGTCTTTTTGTCTTCCGGTCTGCATTTTCACTGTCTGCGATCCTGAGTATTTATGAATGAATGGCTCGTTTTAAATCTTCCCGGTCGACTGACATTTATTAAATCCACTTCAAAAGCTAATTACTCATGGACAGCAATGCCAGGCGAGATATAGGCTACAGAGCGACCGCAAAAACGGAAGGTCAGAGACAATGTCCTAAAGATGGCTGCGCCCTCGTCTCTCACGCGCAGCCATCTTTAGAATAATTGTCTTTGAACTTCCGCTTTTGCGGTCGCTCTGTGTATTTATGGCATTGCTGTCCAGGAGCTTTTGAAGTGGATTTACTTAAATTTAACGAAAGTTGAGGATTGTACGGTTTGAAGCAGATGTCTTGACAAATGTCAGTACCGGGAAGATCTTGTTAAAATACAGACCAGAAGACAAAAGACAACGAGCGCAGCGCTGAAAAGAGGCAGGGCTACATAAGGTCTAGGGAAGTGTGTGATTTCAGATGCAGCCTTCGACTTCCTCATTGGGCTGACCAATGATGAGTGAATCTGCAAAGTTGAGGGTTTTTTTATGTTGTTGTGAGAATTATTTGATATGTTACTTAATATCTAACAAAAAATCAGCATAGGAAGAAATGTAGCTATAGTTTTAAACACATTAAATATCCAAGTTCTTGACCTTTTTGGACTAAACCATTCAACCTTGTCATCTTCTAGATTATTGTAGGGCAAAAAAAAAAAAAAGACTAAACAAATGTTTTTATTTTATTTATTTTTATTTAATTGGAAATCTAAATTAGTAATACAAACCAACACGTGGTCTCATATACAGCCTCCACAAATGAAAGCTTAATGTTTAAACAAATATGCAACCCTGTTACCCATTTTTTAGGCTTTCCTTTTTTTAAATGTTAGCCTATACATTTCTGTCAAATTTGATGTTAATTTAATTGTTGAATGCTAAAATAAACTAATGAAATCATACAGTCAGCATTGCTGCTAAGTGTTTAGACAGTCTCAAATTTCGGTAACAGGGTTGCAAGAATAGCAAATGAATAGAAAATAAAACAGCTCATGTCATTTTTGACCTCATGAGGTTGACTCACATTTCCTGAAGGTGAAGCACCTTCTCATTTTGAATGAGTTTAAAGGCCTATTTTGTACCCTGTTTATCCCACAAAGTATTGACTTAGGATACAATTAGAGTCCAAATTACCGTTTTAGCTTTGTGAATTTT
Organism: Phoxinus phoxinus; assembly: GCF_949152265.1. Taxonomy (NCBI): domain Eukaryota; kingdom Metazoa; phylum Chordata; class Actinopteri; order Cypriniformes; family Leuciscidae; genus Phoxinus; species Phoxinus phoxinus. The sequence goes on from NC_136895.1 coordinate 12,977,880, forward strand.
CTGCTGTTCAGTTTGGTTGAATCTAGGTCACGGAGGAACTGCACGAACTGATACATTTTGAGGCTGCGCTTTTAAGGGCACCCAAGTGTCCGTCAATTCCTGTTGGTAAGCATGACCCTGTTTGGCAAAGGCCTTCGTGTGTTTTTTTACGCATTAAACGCACAGTCTGCAACTGGGACAGAGTTGTTCTCAGCAGGACTGTGCCCCACTTTCTGACGTTGCTTTGAAAAATAAAACTAACTGTCCTACCTCTGCATTTCACACAGCTGCCTATAATGAACATCTATCTGAGGATATTTCACACCAGAACATATACTAAAGGTTTGGGGTTGATGGGGTTCATGTTTTTGAAAGAAGTCTCTTATCACTCTTAAAAATAAAGGTTCTTTATTGGCATTGATGGTTCCATGACGAACCTTTAACGTTCATAGAACTTGTCACCATTCTTTATAGTGGAAAAAAGGAACTTCAGATTGTTAAAATTACACGAAAAAAAAAGAGAGTTATTTTATGAACTGTTCAAGAAAAGGTTATTTGGGAAACCTAAAATGGTTCTTCTATGGCATGGCACCACTGAGAAAACCCCCTTTTGGAACCTAAAAATGCTGCCGTAATTACTCACCCTCATGTCGTTCCAAACCCATAAGACATTCGCTCATCTTCGGAACAAAAAGTAAGATATTTTTGATGAAATCCGAGAGCTTTCTGATTCTGATCCCTCCATAAACTGCAACGTAATTGCCTCTTTCAAGGCCCAGAAAGGTAGTAAAAACATCGTTAAAATAGTCCATGCGACTCCAGTGGCTTAACCTTAACCTTAACTTTTTTGTTTGTTTTTTGCACACAAAAAGTATTCTTGTCGCTTCATAATATTTTTTTTATTTTTGAGTGAACTATCCCAAGAGTATGCTCAGCAAGGCTGCATATTAAGATCAAAGTACAGAAAAATTGTGTAATAATATTACAATTGAAAATAACTACATTTTCAGAATCATTACTCCAGCCTTCAAAAAAGAACAGTAATTGACCGTTCGCAAAGACCCGCCCCCTTTAGTTACTGTTGCTATGTCCGACAAGCCAGGCCGCTCTCACGCCACACCATGTTCTCACGCAGTGAAAAATACATTGCGGTGCAGAGGACACTGACAATGCGCTGACAGACAGGACAGACCAGGTTACTTTTGATATGAAACAAAGTCTCAACTTTCAAATGTAGTCATTTTTTAAAGAAATTTAAACAATAAATACCGTTTTGTGGCTCTTTAATGTGTCTGACAGATCGTTGTAGAGCCTCAGTTAAAGCTGCTCGTGAACCGATCTCTTCTAGTTAATTTATAGCATCAAATAAACATGAATGAACATAAGAGGGAATGTTGTTTAAACTGCGGAAATACGTCAGTACACCGTTTTTCAAGTTCAAATCCTCCAACTTTAATCTACTAACTCCCCTGACTGACTGCATGTCGAAAACAAAAATGGCGGATAGCGGAGTATGATTGGTCAGATCGCCTGTCAATCAAACTCCCTGCGAAGGGTCAATTACTTTATATGTTGTCTCTTTTGATCAATTTAATGCATCCTTGCTGAATAACAATTAATAATATTTAAATAATTTAATTGATTATTAAAATAATTTTTAAAAACTCTACAATTTGTCTGTCCACACCAGACGAGACAAGGCTTCGAAACACGACATTAATTACAACCAATCAGAAGATTGTTTGGGCGGAGCTCTCCCTGTTCACTTCAACCATCTCGCGCACGAATCGAAGTGGGTAAGTAGCCCACATACATAATCAAAAAATGAATCCATTTTATGTTTATAAAACATAGATAGACGGTAGACCACTACAGTGACTGATACAATTCTTTGTCATGAAATACACTAGTTCACAGTTTGAACGTTCTTATTTCATTTCATTTCATTTAATTTATTGCCAATATCTGAGGTAACTTTGTCGCCCTGGTTATGGCTAAACGTAGGATGACTGGTTTGGGATAGGCTATATTTTATTTCATGTCGACTCGTGGTGGCGTCTAACAGGTTATGTGACAACAACGGATGTTTAAAGAAAGTTCTCAGTTCCTTTAGTGGTATAAGAATGAATGATTCATGAGTATGAAACAGCTCGATTCCTCATATTCTTCCCTCTTTTGGCCCATGTCACAATAGGCTATGTGGTTTGTTATATCTAATCACGGTCGACCGATCCTTTTGTGAGCTCTGAAATCATGTGCCGTCCAAATAGCCAATAATGTGCATTATTAATTGAGAGTGGAAAAAAGTGAATGATTTTCTATTTTTCACATTTATTTGTAACCAGTCCACGGAATGTTTCGCTATGATACAACCGAAAGTCATTCAACAACAAATTAGTTTTCTCATGAATTCTTTAAAGTTTACAATGACATTTATGAGTCATAAACATAAAAGACAATCAGCATTATATTTACAACTTACCATCTATTGAGAAATGCTACATTGTGCTTACAGTAAGATATTTAAAACATTGAATGTGTTTTTTATGAAAGTCCATTTCTGCTATACATAGTAAGGGGATTTTTTTTTTTGCAAATCATTATTATGACGACATAAAAAGTCAAAATATGACATAGTAAGTCACATCTATCAGATGAAACGTAGCAATTATGACATACCAAGTCAAAATGATGAGATCAAAGTGTAAATTATGACACACTAATGCGAAATTAGGTCTTTAAATTATGACATTTCAACTTAACATAATTTCGATTATTTCTGTCTTTTTTGTGTCTTTTAATGCCATAATCAAGATTTACCATAGCATGATTTATTTTCTTCTTTTGTGGTGGAAATGGGCTTCCATAGTTTTCAGAGGACAATTCTTATACTTAAGGCCTGCGGTTTCTGTTGCTTGAAAGAGTGTCATACTTCCTCAGAGGTTTAATGGTTTCAGTTTTTTTGGATGCAGCCAAGTTGGAGATCTCCATCTGATTCCGATTTCGCCTCCAGCAGCCCGATTCCACTGGTTTGGTGTTCTCATATATGTTCTCTAGAAACAAATAACATTACTGTTGTATAGTTACATCAAATGGTTAACAGTGCAAAGCACAGGCCACGCTGAGGGTCTGGACGAAAGCAGTTTTGCTGTGCATGCTTCTGCTGCTCGAGTTAACCACAGACAATGAGACGCAGTTTAAGCATCATATACTGGAGCTAACTAACTCTCACAAGCCTTAACCACATGCCACCCACTCATTCAGTGCTCAGTTTGCATTCAGGGAAACGTCTGACCTTGAACAAAGACTCCTGAAGATGTGTTGTTGTTTCTTAGTAGGGTTCGGTTTCTTAAGGACCCCGATCAAACGGTGTGACGTTTAAAAGAGTTCTGGCATGGCACGATTTTAAGTATAACAAGTAATCTTGATTCGTGCCTCAGTTTATAGCAAAAAATGACTTGTAACCATTCATAATCATAAAGCTTAAGTAGTATATGCCCTGTAAAAAAAAATATTGTTCCATTACTAAATATGGGAAAAACTGTAATAGATCTAACCTTATATTTCATATCATTTTACAGTACAATACTGTTAAAGGTACCGTGTTGGAAGTAAAAAACCCCCAATCATCTTATAATTTACAGTAAAAAGCCGTAACCTGACATTCGCAGAATTCCCTTTGTGAAACTTCACATTTAATGGTTATTTGTTTTAATAATAATGTTTATTCTTCTTTATGGTACATCTTATGTTGTTAAATTAAAAATTCAGCTGAAAAGGGCTGTTGGATTTACTGGAATTACGGTTTTAAATTGTAAAATGTACAGGTTGTTCTGAAAATACGTTTATATTTTTACTGTATTTTTAAACAAGTATTCTGCACAACTACCAGGGGGGTTTTTTGTCATGAGAGTATAAAAGTAAAGTTATATAAAATGTTCTAACTTCGTTATCATAGTGATGTTTTGTCATATTGCATTATGATGCTTACATTCTGATCAATATACAACATATAATATATTAATGTGGGACGGACTGCACGATTATGAAAAGAAAATCATAATTGCCGATTAATCCCTTGGAATTGTAATTGCGATTATTAATTACGATTATCACAATTTACATTATATACGCATATTATATAATACATGTTAACACAAAAATTAACACACACACACAAATACTGTCCCCCTTTACTTAACATACACATAAATTGTAAGAATATGACTAATAGTAAAGACTAGGCCTAATAAATAAACATTAGGCCAATGCTAAAGCTATTAAATAGCAGTCCCAAACTAGTTTTTGTTAATACATTGTTGGTATGAGCCACCACAGTAATTTAAAAATATTAAAAATACACCAAAGTGAAAATAAAGTGGCATTTTGGGTTATGGAAACGACAGTTACCATGGTGAATAATACACAATACTAACAACTGCTGCTGGTGACTGCTGCATGCAAATCCTTCTAAGCTAACACACGACGTACCAGTATCGTGATTTATTGGTATTTTACTTTTTATTTTGTGACATACTAATTTACAACGTAACGATGTTGTATGCCCGTAGTCTCCCCCCCCCCCTCTTATGTTTAATTAAGATAATTAATGAGAAAACATAACAAATTATTTTGTAATCGCGGCTTTGAACGATTACGTAATCGTGGCATCCATAATCGCGATTAGAAATTAGTTTAATTGTGCAGCCCTATCATATCGTTAAACTTAAAGGTAGGGTAGGTAGGATTTATATAAAAACTTTTTACCAAATTTGATTAAACTTTCTATATATATCAATGCATAATTAAAATGTAAGTACTCTGATAAAAAGAGTATAAAAATCGAGTGACTCTAGACCGTTTAATCTTCATTAAACACAGCTCATTATTTCCATTCGGGACGAATCACAGGATTGGCTTGCGCGACTGTCACTCTCCGTCGCCATGACTACCGCCGTTATTACTGGCTCTGCCCACGTGCGCGCAGGCGCACCCGTTTTTAGGTGGGAGTGAATGGAATTAATGAGCTGTGTTTATTGAAGATTAAATACACTAGAGTCACTCGGTTTTTTATACTCTCTATTTCAGAGTACTTGCATTTTAATTATGCATTGGTATATAAAGACAGTTTAAACAAATTTGAATAAAAGTTTTTTTTAGACAATTCTGACCTACCCTACCTTTAAGCATCTTAACTTTACTGTAGGTTTGGTCGAAGTTCAGTTAACATTAGCCTATATCTTTTAAATAAATTTGTTTAAGATTAAACAATATCTGGCAAATCAAAGATTTTATTTAAATGCAACATTGAGTCATTTTAGATGTACCTGTAGTTTTGCGAGTGAAGATGTATATGACAACAATTGACACAACTAGTACTACGCATCCGACTGCCAGCGCTAGCCATATCCACCAATGAATATGTCCCGGGGAATCTGACGACAATGGCAGGGTTGGTGTAGCTGTAAAAGACAAAAAGAAACAAAAATAGCATATTATTAGGTTATTCTTTCAGATGTGTGTCTCTTCCTGTGGTTACAGTACACAGTAAAAAGTGATCAGTTGACTTAACTTATAAAAAGTGAGGAAACACGTTTCCTTAAAAATTCAGTTATGTGAACTTGACAATTCCACAGAACTTATTTTTTTCAATTGCACATGAAGTTTATTTACTTAATCATTTTAAGGCAACGGTTTTCCTCACTTTTTTTAATATAAGTCAATTGATCACTTTTTACTGTGTATTAATGCTAGATGGATTTTCATAAAGAATGCATTCATAATTCTGATCAAAAATTATTTTTTTTTCCTTCAAAAAATTCCCTCAACCACTTAACGCTTTACAAACTATTAGTTGCTTTGCAGGTATTTCTTCACCATGATTTCAATGACAAAACTCCAAAAATATTATATCATACAATGCAAGTGGGATCCAAAAGGCTGAAAGCACATTGAAAATCTTAGATTCAAAAAGTAATTTAAATATGGACATAAGGTTTAGCATTTTAAAGAAATTTAAAACAAAAAATATAAAGAAAATAGAATTAGAAAGAAATATTTCAGACTCAGTTGTATTAGATAAGAAACAACCAAAACTGAAGCAGACTTCTGGACCCCACCATACCTGTCAACATTTGGGTACTAAATGGTTGGTTAGAAATATAAAAATGATGTGATTACTCACAATAAAAACCTTATGTTTTTAATATATTTTATAATGTCATAATTTCACATTTAATCTCCAAATTAATGTAGAAACAACAAAGACAGTATATTTTAAAAATTTGTCTAAAAGGTAGGAAATATACAGAAATTTAATAAAGTTATCAAACAGTTTGCACTGCATGAATGTTACATTATACATAGATTAATCCTTATTAAAGTTACAAATGTTCTTTTGTCAAGAGCAGTGAGTGTTTTTCTCTGTTCCCTTTGTTCTTTGATTAACTTTACTGACAGAAAGCTTTATTTGGCTACTGTCCATTTAAGAGCAGCCGCCGCTGACAGAGACGCGGATCTCACACGCGCCTCATTCTCTCACAACTCTTCTTTATGTTCATTTAACTGTATTCATTTAGCGGTTCATGACTTTATTTAACCCGTTTAAGAGTGCTCAGTCTGCTCTTATGAGGATACTCTACAAAACGGAAATTTTTGCAGAATTGCGTGTTAGTTCGGTCAACTTCAAGCCGAAAGAGAACTCGATTCTGGCGCTCAATTTGTCTTTGCGCGAATGGTTTAAAAGCATTTGCAAGAATAAAAGCGCATCATATATTGTAACGCCAGCCAAAGGATGACAGAAAAAACGGATGCTGTGTTAATTACGTGAAATATTTACCACAGAGTTTTCTTCTCCCATTTATACCAGTGTTCGCTTTATTCAATTTCCAACGTCGCTCTGCGTACGTCAACAGCGCTACTGAGTTGTAGGTTGCCAGGTTGAGCTCACAAATGGGTTGAAATGTGAATGTGTTGATTGTGCGAGTAGAATGGGTTTCATACAAGATCTGGCAACTGGGCAACCTTGGAATAATATATTGATGTGATTATTCATATAACGACGTTTGGGAATCCAAATTACGGGAGTTTCACGGGAGAAAGGACAAAACGGGAGGGGGGCGGGAGATGGGTGTGAAATACGGGAGACTCCCGGGGAAAACGGGAGTGTTGACAGGTATGGACCCCACTGTCCAATGTCAATTGAATGCCTGTAATTACTTCTGTAGGAATAGTACACTTTATTTCCTACTTGCATTTGAGAACAAGTTTACTGATATTTGAGAAAAAAATAGACTTGACCACTTGCAATTGTAGTAAAAGTAGAAGTAGGAGTTAATATTCAATAAATCCATTACTTCGTGACTACTTGAGGAGTTCGCATAGTTGACCAAAATGTACTACATGTAAATAGTTTACGTTTCTCAATTTAAAATGCAAAGTGTTAAATGCGGAGTAAAAGTGTAAAAAGCAAAATATTAAAGATTCTTCACCACTCGAGCAAGTTGTGGTTATATCTTCTGTAGTGGAATTTTGCGTTTGATTGTTCGTCGTGGATATTGTCCGTCCGTCCGTTCGATTTTCCTGGCTTCTGTTGGCATCTATAGAGAAAAGACAACAACAGTGAAATTTGTTAAAACTGTGAATCTCTTGTTACATTCAGCATCAGCGTCAGAAGCAGAAGACATTGGGGACTGAGCCCCCCTAATATTAAGACTTGCCCCTGGTGGTTAAAATGTCTTGGCGAAAGCTTACGGCAAAGGAAAGTGATAGAATACGATTAACTATAGTCAAATTGGATATTTGGCGATCGGTATTGGTATACACTGTCTTTATTTCCCCACAAACAATTTGAGTGAAAAGTTAAGTGAAAAATGTACATGCATTTCTTTGGTTTGGTTTGTCCTCTTCTGCTTTAATGACAGCAGCACTCGAGCTGCATGAACTCATTATTTTTATGTAAAACCTGATCATCATGTTCTCCAGCGTGATTGACAATCATCCAAACAGCATCTTGTGCTTCAATGGACAATATCTGACCATGTTGTTCACATGATCTAGTTAAAACAATTACGTATTTCATAAGTGACCTGAAATAATGCAGAACCTAAAAAATATCTTAATTTTACATTATAACATGATGAAACATTCTACTTACCGACCAGAACTTCTATTCCATCACTGCATTTCTCTTCGAGAACAGGAATATCTCTCGTAACCTTGCAGAAGTACCATCCGCTGTCATTGGTTTTGATGGAACTAATGTTGAATGTTGACCAAGTGTCATTATTTCCTGTATTAATATGCCGCTTTTCACTTGTTCTGACTGTTGGAGAGTTACAGTCTAAATCAGGTGTCAGGCTATAGTACAATTTAACTTTGTATTTTCCACCGGGCTGAAAAGTGCAGTTGATTGAGATTGATTCTCCTTCACAGACTTTAATGTACTTTGGTTCCAAATGGACATTCAGTCGTTCCACTTGAAGAGTATTACTGATCAAAACTCCTGTTGTAGTTAGGGAAAGAAAAGAAAAACAATAACTTATTGTCTGCCGCTATAACAGTATGGTTTGAACATTGACCCTGTTAAAATATATATATATATATATTTTACATTGGTTCATACTTGTTGGCTGACCTTTAAATGCAAAATAATGGCTTTAATTACTCTATACAACTCAGATAAGCGACTTTGGGTCAATCAACCACGTTTTTTTTTTACACGTGCTGTAGTTTGCCCATATACTTACGCATTATTTTAAATTATTCAAATTAATCAACACAATTTTAGCAGAAGATACTTAAAAATACTTAGTAAAATACTTAGACCAGGGCTAATTGTATTTTTTACAACAGTGATTATTAAACGGGGTCATATAACGACTTTAATTTTTGAAAGTCAGTTTCTTAGTCAAATATGATCTTAAGTCTTGACTACAAAAAAAAAAAAGTAAAAAGCTATTTATTGTCCAGGAAATAAGATAAAGTTAAAACTTTTTTTTTTGTTCCATAGTGGGACATGTTGTCACAATGGGAATCTACTATTAAATTGCATGTTATAAGCTATATAACAGCTTTTCTGCCAAATTTAAACAATAAAAAGCACAAAATGATTCATGTAAAAGACATTAAACCATTGCCAAAAAATATTGTAAATAATAAACTGCATAAATGGCATAAAGCACGGGACATAAATTTGTTTTTTGAAGGACTCAATTTACAAAATTATGCAAATGTTATGGTTTTTGAACTAGACAAACAAACAAATCCACTGCTAGAGAAACACATTTGCGTTATCAGACTTTGACACAAAATCTTAGGGTTGCTGAGATTAAGCTTTTGTGGCAACTATCCGTGGTCATATTTTGGTTACGAAGTGTCAAAAACGATACTTCCAATAATATTTGACTAATTCTATGCTGTAGATCAAATCAAACTAGGCTTTTAAAATAGCAGAAATTCCACTTACCAGTGACTAAAAGAAGAACGCTTCCAGCGCATAGTCGATCCATGCCTAAGTTGGGCACAGAGTGGGCCTTGAATAATAAACCCCCCTCAGAGTAAATGCAAAAGTATTCTGTACAGGAAGAAAAAGACTAATGAAATAATCCAACTTCTGCAAAAACAGCTCGTGGAGTCTTTAAATGCGAACGCATAAAGCTTCCTCGTTCACTGGTGGTGGTTAAAGACTCTTGAAGTCTGGCAGAACTATGCAGAGGGGTTCCTGTGTGGTCATATGTATATGAATAGGCATCTATCGATAGCTAAAAAGCATTGTGATGTCTTCCTGTAGAAGCTCAAGTCTACTTGACATTATTCAAATCAACAATGTTTATTACAAATGGATTTTTGCAAATAATTATACTTCAAATGCATTATATACAATGCATATTCAACATACCATATCTGCAACTGGAAAAATAATGGGTTTCAAAAAGCATAGAAACGGTACACTTACCGCTCTTAAAGTGGGTGAAAAATGTGAGTTACTTTGATGTAACGCGTCAGAGTATAGAAGCATGAAAGCAGGTCAGCCGCATGAACATGAAATGAGAAACAGCACCACAAAAAGCACGACTGACATCAGGCGTCCCAGGAACACACCAGAGACACTTCTGTTCACACGCAGAAACAGCATCGCTCAAAAGATACAGTAATGGCCTCCACATTTTCTTGACCATCTTTGGATCTTTAAGTCGCAGTTTTGAGCATTTAACTGCTTTAGATTGAGATTTAGCATCTGCATGAGCTTTTCTCAAAACTAATTTAACTTTTCTGAGCCGTTTTTTTTTTCAATGACATTTAATCAACTGACATTTTTAGTGAATATTTAAAGTCTGTCCTTTTTGATTATTATTTTGGTGACAAGTATTTTTGCAAAATATTTAACTTGAAATTTGTTTGTCCTATATTTAGTTATAGCCTAATAAATGATACTAATTTATATTTTGTCTAATATTTCTGATTCGATACGTCGAATGCAAGCCATTTAGACATTTTTTTAAGTGCGACTCAAGTTGCCAAATACTTTTTGGGATCCTGTACATTTAATAGAGTTTTGTTTTGACATCTCATACATGAAGTAGCACACAACTTGCTGAGAACTGTGACGAAGTTTGAATGTGGTTTCAATATTAAACCTAAAAGACTAAACCACTGTTTAAAGTCAAACGGAAACAGAAAGATCAAAAAATGTTCATGTTTGTACTGCATTATCTATCACAAAGAATGCAAGGACAGACAAGTATATCTCCATCTTTAATAAAATAAAATTGCAAACATAATTACATACTGTAAAAGCAGACTAAAATTTTCCTTCAATAGATTAACATGGTCAAAAAACACTTTAATTTCTTCATATTATACATTGTAGCATCACCTCTTTTCTCACATGGTGTCTGAAATAGTTTGATAAAGGATTTAGTCTCCTTTCCGTGAGCCTGCTCTGCTCTGATTGGTCAGATGGCTCAGTTTGCTGTGATTGGTCGATGCTTACAGTGCGTGTTGGAAACTAGATGGCCATACATATCTCCTTTTATCATGCAATTGATCTTTCAAACTTTGCAGACCTTTTGCATTCACAAACAGTTATATTACACACTACATGAAAGGTAATATCCAGGGAAAAAAACATAATGGGGCACTTTACATAATTTGGTATTGACATGAACTCTCTGCTTTCTCATCCCACCTTGTCTTTTGTGTTTATATGCAGGCCATGATCCTACATGTGCTGTTTACCAGAACTTGTATTCCATCACTGCATTTTTCTTCGAGAACAGGAATATCTCTCGTAACCTTGCAGAAGTACCATCCGCTGTCATCGGTCTTGATGGAACTAATGTTGAATGTTGACCAATTGTCATTATTTCCTGTATTAATACGCCACTTTTCACTTGTTCTGACTGTTGGAGAGTTACTGTCTAAATCAGGTCTCAGGCTATAGTACAATTTCACTTTATACTGTCCGCCGGGCTGAAAAGTGCAGTTGATTGAGACTGATTCTCCTTCACAGACTTTAATGTACTTTGGTTCCAAATGGACATTCAGTCGTTCTTCTTGGAGATTACCAAATACATTTGTGGGTAAATCTGCTGTAGTGAGATTTTGCGTTTGATTGTCCGGTCGATTGTCCGTCTGATTCAGATATTCCTGGATGCTGTTGGTATCTGTAGAGAAAAGACAACAACAGTGAAATTTGTTAAAACTGTGAAACTGTAGGCTAAATCTTGTTACATTAATTTCAATGTAGGATTATGACCTCAGGCGGTTAAAATGTCTCGATGAGTGCTAATGGCTATAGGGAAAGTGATAGAATACTACAATTGTTGTCAAATTGGAAATTTGGTCATTATATTGATTCACATTGTCTTTTCCCCAAAAACATCTGATCTGATCAAAGTGCAACATCATAAATAGTTTAGTTTGTAAAATTGTCACATAAGTTTATATACATAGATCAAGCTCTAATCAATTAGGTGATGGAACATAGGCTACCACTGGTGAAAATGTGTCTATTTTGCAATTTTAGTCGTTTGTAGGCCTATTTTATTTGAATACTTATGCATTTTTAATGAAATATTATATTATCAGCAGAACAATTTGAATGAAAAATGTGCATTAATTTTTATAGTAAGTCTTTGGTTTGTCCTCTTCTGCTTTAATGACAGCAGCACTCGAGCTGCCTGAACTCATTACGTTTATGTAAAACCTGATCATCATGTTCTCCAGCGTGATTGACAATCATCCAAACAGCATCTTGTGCTTCAATGGACAATATCTGACCATGTTATTCACATGATCTATGTAAAAAAAGTTACGTATTTCATAAATGACCTGAAATAATGCAGAATCTAAAAAATATCTTAATTTTACATTATAACATGATGAAACATTCTACTTACCGACCAGAACTTGTATTCCATCACTGCATTTTTCTTCGAGAACAGGAATATCTCTCGTAACCTTGCAGAAGTACCATCCGCTGTCATTGGTCTTGATGGAACTAATGTTGAATGTTGACCAATTGTCATTATTTCCTGTATTAATACGCCACTTTTTACTTGTTCTGACTGTTGGAGAGTTACAGCCTAAATCAGGTGTCAGGCTATAGTACAATTTCACGTTGTATCTTCCACCGGGCTGAAAAGTGCAGTTGATCGAGACTGATTCTCCTTCACAGACTTTAATGTACTTTGGTTCCAAATGGACATTCAGTGGTTCCTCTTTAAGAGTATTACTGATCAAAACTCCTGTTGTAGTTAGGGAAAGAAAAGGATAACAATAACTTACAAACAAAAAGCAATATAGTACAAACAATAATAACAATAATGTACAAACAAGATGATTGGAATATTGTTGATCTTGAGCTTGTTGTGAACATGATGGTTTCTTGTTTTTAAAACGAGTTTGCACTAGTTGGATTATAACTGTGAATAAAAAATATATAATGACGACTTAAATGCACAACTCCTCCACTATATAAGCTAATACACTGGGGTAAGTCGTCACGGTGAGAACATGGCATCTTTTTTGTTATTTCTGTCATTTTATGCAAATAAATAGTCTTAATGTGTTTGAAATTTGGAAGAAATGTTGTCAGTTTGCACATGTAATGTAAGTGCCCGGTGGAGCACATTTGTCATATTGTGGTCATTTTACAAAATATTTCACTTTCTGCAATAGATTGTGTCAAACAATTTTCTCAACAAAAACGCTTTTAAAATAGCACAAATCTTACTTACCTATAACTAAATGAAGAAAGATTGTACTGCAAAACCGATCCATGTTTACACTGGGAACAAATGGGTTCACAATAATAATTCGGCCTGAAACTAAATTAAAGTCAAACAAGAAGATAAAGATGAAGTTAAACGATTAATTCAAATTTATCAAACTGCACCAAACTGAAGCACCAGAAGCTTTCTCATTTTCTCAGGGTGGTTAAAGCTGTTAACAGTCTGGCAAAGATAAGGGTTCCTGTGTGGTCATGCACATGGTTATTTTAATAGCTTCTCATGCCATCTTCCTGTAGAACAGGGGTTCTCAACTGGTCCCACCCTGGGACCCACATTTTCCCATGGTCATTAAGTCGCGACCCACTTTTTTAGAGTTCAACCAACAAAATTTATTTTTCAAAAATAACTGTTGAAAACACTCATATATCATCTTTTAAAAAACATAACCCTACATACATGCATATATTATCCCGTACAACTAACATTTCAGAGCATATTAAAGGAGAACTCCAGCGCAAAGTGAACCTTTGGTCTAATTACACATTGTTACCTAGTCAATCGTTATCTGAGATTTGTTTTCATGATTATCGAATGTAAATAGTTTTATCTCTAAAAACAGTTTAGCCTATAACGCTAGTATAGCGCTAGTATATTGGGCATAGAGTAATGACAAATAAATATCGCTTGTTAATACCACTAACAAGGCTCAAAATAGCCCCACACTAACACGGTAGAATAATGAGGGTCCCTACCTTCAAACCGAAGCATTGAGGACTTTGACAGTGTCCAGACAGTTTAATAAGAAGATCTTTTATACATACAGTCAACTTCGTGTATACAGGCTAAACTGTTTTTAGAGATAAAACTATTTACATTCGATAATCATGAAAACAAATATCAGATAACGGTTGACTAGGTAACAATGTGTAATTAGACCAAAGGTTCATTTTGCGCTGGAGTTCTCCTTTAATAAGTAACTGGACCCTGACAACCGCATGTACAAAAGTTAATAAAATCAATGTCAAAATCACTCAAAATAAACAAGGCCACAAAACAAGATATTTTCACTGCATTATGAGCAAATTAATAAGAAACTAATGAGGACCATGACAACTGCATGTACAAAAGTGAATAAAATCAATGTCAAAATCACTCAAAATAAAGTTTTCACCTAACCAGGTCATTTGTGGAAGTGCTTTACTCTTGATAAGAGTTTCAAAGTCTGGGGTGACAGTAGCCAGAGCTACTCTCAGATCATGCTCAGTGTCCAACATATTTTTGACTTGAGCTGGACCAAGGTAGAGAAGCCACTTTCACACAAATAGGTTGTGCTGAATGGTAAGATCGTTTTGACTGCTAAAGTGGCGAGGGATGGATACTGAGTCATCACACTGCACCAGAAGTGGGAAAGGCTTACCTCACCAAATCTCTTTTTCAGCGTCAGGTCACATGACAGGTCCACCAGCTGATGCTCTTCGTTGCTTGGCAACGTGATGTTTTCCACATTGATACTGAAGGGGTCGCGTATCCAGTCCCCAGTTGTTTGTTTCTCTGGGAAGTAGTCGTCAAACCGAGCTTGAAGTTTAGTGAGATGCGCCCTTAAAGTTTGTTTCAAGTTATTTTTGGCCGCACTGTCCAGCTGCTGTGCTTCATGGCAAGAGTTGGGAAACATGTCCAGTCTGTCTTTGGATAAATGATTTAGCCACAGTGAGATCTTTTTCTTGAACGCAGCAATTTTGTCTGACTGTTCAAATATATTGTGTCCTCTTCCCTTGCATCGATACATTTAATGTGTTGAGGTGCTCAAAAATATCAGCAAGATATGCAACTCGTGTGAGCCACATTTCGTTTGTCAAACAGTTCCGCATACGGGGAGTTAGTCTCTGAGAGGAATGTGGCGATTTCTGTTTTAAGTTCATAAAAGCGTGACAACACCTTGCCCCTCGACAGCCAGCGGACTTCTGAGTGATACAGCACCTGCATGTGCTCAGAGCCCAGGTCTTTACACAGATGTGAAAAGCAACGGCTACTTTTTGCACTCCGTTTTATGTGGTTCACCACTTTGATGACATTTGTTAAAGCTTCATCAAGTAAAGGTACCATATTCTTAGCTTCACCACACCGGAATGTTTCCCGGTCATAGAGGCAGCTCCATCAGTGGTGATTCCCACACAATATTCCCAACTGAGGCCCAGTGAGCTCAAATACAAGTCCAGGGTGTTAAAAATGTCCTCTGCTGGTAGGGAGGTCTCTGCTGCAGAGAAATTGTTCTTGCAAATCACCGTCCCACACATGCCTCACATAAACCAATAAAATGGCATGGTTAGCGATATCTGTCGATTCGTCCATCTGTAAGGCATAGTAAGGGCTTGCCTGGATGCGGGCTGTTGTCTGTTGTTTTATGTTACCAGACATGTCTTCAATCCGCCGAGCTATGGTATCATTAGAAAGTGGTATGGTTTTCAGTTTGTCCACCGCTGACTGATCCAGCACCTCTCTTACCATATCCATTGCAGCAGGTAAAATGAGCTCTTCGGCTACTGTGTGGGGTTTCTTGGCCTTTGCAATGCGGTGAGCTACTAGGTAAGATGCCCGAAGAGCTTGTTCTTGTTTGGAGCAAGACGCTGTCAGACACTTTTGTGATGCCCTCAGCTCCTGGAGACGTCTTTGAAAAAACTCCACCGGCTTGTCTTTCGATGCGGGATGTTTGGTTTCTAAATGGCGCTTCAGTTTGGACGGTTTCATGCTCTCATTGGCAAGCACTTCACTACAAAGCACACACTGGGGTTTCTGTCCCTTTTTATCCTCAATGTACGAAAATCCATTCTCTTGGTCGGCGTTGCGTCACAAATCATGTGACTTGCATAGCAACAAGCCGCCGCCATGTTTGAAGGGTAAAACAAACCGAAGCCTAAGCCCGAGGTAAATCAAAAAGGTATCTATTCACAGAAGTTTTGCTGTGGATTATGTCAGTTATGGATACTAACGGAGTACTTTGTATTAATGATGAATGATATCTGTGTATGCGAATGTATGTCGGTGCTGAGAAGTGAATGTAATAAAGCGCTTTGTGACTAACTTAACGTAGCTAACGTTAACTTACATGTCTGTAAAAGGCGCCGGGGTCGGGAACCTTGTTGACCAAAGAGCCATTTTTTCATTTTTGGATAATGCATTTTTCCAAAAGAGCCACAGTAAAAAAAAAAAAGAAAAACGGCCTATAGACAACTAAAAACAAACAAATATTCAGCAAACAATAAATAAGTTGCAATATGGAATTAATTGTGCAGGGCTTTCACTGTGAGGTTGAGTTACCAAGTGATGAGCATACATCCTCTTTTGTGTGCGTGTGTGTGTGAGAGAGAGAGAGAGTGAATGCACACAGTACTTACATCTGCTGTGTTTACGTGAATACTCGACTTGGCATTTTGAAATATTTCTGTGTTTATTTGGCCGTTTAGGCGCGCAACCGAAGACAAAGGCTACTATGCTTGCTTGTCCATGTTGCGGTCGGAGCGCGCGCACAGCGTCCTGTCAGTAGAGTTCAGTTCTCTTTCGCAACTTATCGTGCTTTTAATATTTATTTTCAATATAAAGCACATCCTGTTCTTTTCTTTCTCATTAATTCATGTTTTGTTATTAATAACTTTAAACAGAATTGTCAACTGAAATCATGCCATCTTCCTGTAGAAGAGGCCTACCAAAAATGTTATAATATTTATGAAATTGTTTATGCTAATAATTCTAGTTCAAATGCATTATAGAACATAACAGATCGGTAACTAGTAAAATATTGGGATTACAAAGCATTTTTAAAAACTGTATGTGAAAAGATGAAACATAAAGGCAAGCAAAAACCTTAATGTCAAACCGAACGTCAAACTAAAACAGATTTTTTTAAATCTACAGATCCTATGTGTATGTGTTTGTTTGTACTGCATAATGTGTATGAAATTCAGTGGACGCAAGTCAAGGAGATAAATAAGTATACTTCAGTCTTTAATTTAAAATACATATTGCAAACATCATTGTGCAATACATAAAAGCAGACTTAAATACTCATGTAATTAAATATCAGTGAGAAAAAGTGACCATCGTCCTTGTTCAAATTCGACAGGAGTTCAAATTCGGCAAGTGTGCAAAGCACATTTCAACTATCCACAGAGAGATGAGTGACACGAGTCAATGAATTTGAAAGGAAAGGACCATTAATATGCCACGTTTAAGTTCAAATTCCTTGAAACAGGAACAAATAGCATCTTTTATTAAAAAGGTTCCTAATATACAATGCTGACGCTTGCTATCATAGCCATCTATGATCTAAATCATAGCTTGAGTCAGTGCATTTGTAAACAGTATAAATAACATTGTGGTGACACAATGTGAAAAATCACAGTGCACTATTAAAAAACTGACAGCTACTGCATGTTAATATCACAGAAGAGTGTACAGTAAGTAAATAACTGTGCAAATCCTTATTTTTCATAGTCTGTTTCGTTAGGTAACTTGGATTATGTCTAGTTAAATGATCTTGAATATAAAATTAATCTAAAACAGCTATTAATGTACGTATGCTGTTGTACAGTGTCAATTCACTCTTTGGTGGGATGAATGATGCATTTCTTTCAATACAATTTAAGTCTAACTATAGTTTCATTTATATAAATGAAATGTTCCCTGTATCTTTTAAAGTCAACACAAAAAGGTATTCATAACCCATTTTACTTCTGTAATATAATGATGCATTTCAGAAAGACAGAAAGAAAAAAAACAAAGAAAAACATTGGATCATGAAAAGTGTTCAATACCAGAATGGAAATAACATGGAATAACCTGCAACGAGTTGTTTTTGATTTCATGTTAACTAGAAAGTTATTAAATATGCAAACGTGAACTGAGGTTTTATATCCACACATATAATAATAATATTAATAATAAAATTCTCAGAAACAGTCAGAAACAAAATATCACAGTAAAAAAATAAAATCATTCTGATCATTAAATAAATAGGTATTGACGTGAACCCTGTGCTTTCTCTTCCATTGGCTGATGGACTATAACTCGTCTTTTGGGTTTATATGCAGGCCGTGATCCCGAATGTGCTGATTATCCAGGGTTTGAACCACCTCATCTGCTTGAAGTCTCTCCTGCAATTTGATTTAAAACAGATCATATTTTAGCATATCATACATTTCTTTAGTATTTTAATGTTAGAAAGTGTTTTGTGTCATAATTTACTCTGAACGTATAGGGGTATCAAATAAATATTAAATAGAAGAGGACCAAAAACAGAGCCTTGTGGGACACCTCAAGTAAATTATGAGTAATTTGTACATAAAATGGACCATATATACAAATATTCCATTAACATGTGTCCACCAAAGTGTTTTTAGACAGCTGAAAATGCCAGGCGATCTCCTGAAAAGGCCTAGCTGGGGTAAGTAAGTAAGTAAGTAAGTAAAATTTATTTATAGAGCACTTTTCACAGATAAAATCACAAAGTGCTGTACAATAGAATAGATAAAACAGATAATATAAAATATACAAATGTAAAATTAAAGTGACACTAGTGAAAACCCATTAACCAAAAGCCTTCATAAACAAACATGTTTTCAGATCCTTTTTAAAAGAGACAACAGAGTCTGCCAGACGCATGGACAAGGGCAGGGCGTTCCACAGTCTGGGAGCAACAGACTGAAAAGACAGATCCCCTCGGGTCTTATAACGAGTCTTAGGGACTGTAAGCAGGTTCTGGTCAGAGGACCGGAGACTGCGGCCGCAGGAATACGGCTTCAAAAGGTCCAGGATGTACTGTGGGGCCTGACCATTTAAGGCTCTGAAAGTGAGCACTAAAATTTTTAAATCAATCCTGAAGTTTACAGGGAGCCAATGGAGAGCCGACAAGACTGGAGTGATATGAGACCTTCGAGGGGCACCTGTTAAAAGTCTAGCAGCAGAATTCTGAACAATTTGCAATTTGTTCAGAGCAGACTTATTCATATAGGTGTAAACAGAGTTGCAGTAGTCGAGTCTTGTTGATATAAAAGCGTGAATTATCATTTCCAGATCCTTTTTTGACAACATTTTACGGATTTTAGAGATGTTCCTAAGATGATAAAAACAATTTTGGACGAGCTGTTTTGAGTGTGTCTCCAAAGACATGGCCTGGTCAAACACTACCCCCAGGTTTCTGATGCTGGATTTGACAGAGGAGCCCAGAGAGCCAAGATGCTGTTGGATCAACGGGATCTTATGATCTGGCGCAAAAATCAGCGTTTCAGTCTTGTTCGAATTTATCTGCAAGTAGTTAGTGGCCAGCCAATCTTTAATGGAGGACACACACTCTAGGAACAAAGATAAACGATGGAACTCAGCATCATTAAAAGAACAGTACAACTGGACATCGTCAGCATAGAAGTGATATGATACATCCTTGAAACAACCGATAATTTGACCTAGTGGCAAAATGTACAGTAAAACCAAAATAGGACCCAAAACAGACCCTTGTGCTACTCCGCAGGACAAATTAGACACATCATACTGTACATTGTTTACAGCAACTTTAAAGGTTCTGTCATGAATATAGGAAGAGAACCACTGAAGGACAGATCCTGATAATCCCATCTCATTATGAAGCCGATTTATCAGTATACTGTGATCCACGGTGTCAAAAGCAGAAGTCAAATCAAGAAGTACAAGTACAGTGTAGCGGCCAGAGTCTGCTGCCATCATCACATCACTAGAGACTCTAGAGGGTGCGCTTTGGAGGCGCAGCGTTTTTTTCGATTTGAAATTATTTGTTTTTTATGATACAGAATATCCTCAGAAGTAACGTGTTAAGGCCCCGATATATTCACAGCATCGTTTTTTTTTGTCCTTCATTTAGGAGTAAAGCGAAGTACGGAATACGTGAGCAGCGATATACTGTTATCGAACATATGACAACGCCAACACTGCTGAGAGCGACGTTTAGATGAATATGTACTGTACATACAGTATGTGCTGAGCGCTTTACTCATTAACAAAATAAACACACAACAAAATAAAGAAAATAAAGCATAAGAATAGCATCTGATCATAGCAATGTGGATATATTTGCAAAAGCTCTACGGTGCCCTAGGAAAGTCACGTCACATTTATTTAGATCACTTTATACAATAGCTAGCTTCAAATCAAGCAGCTTTACCGTATTGAACATGAAAAACAGTGTCCGTGCAGTGCAGCTTTCCAGCATGTTCAAGTTTTTACTCACGGACGTCTGACCTCAACGTACTCATGAGGAGAACTTTACTGGAAAAGATTTAGACTTGAAAGAAGGCGGAGCTTCAGCGCACACCTACCTATTATGTAATCGCCATGGACCAATGGTAGTACAAAGGTGTTTAGCAGACAGAGCTTTGGCAAGCTGTTTCGAACTCCAAACAAACTTCATTTCGGCCTGATTTAGTTTGAAATAAAGTCACAGCAGTTCGTTCTTCAATTTAGCTTGAAGTACATCAGGGCCTTTACTAGCATCTGATTTTGTAGATATTTGGTTTTATCAACAATTAGTGAATATAAAAGTGCAATATTAACTTCTCCTCCATTGTTGTTCAATCATTGTACAAGTATGCTATGATTGGATGGCTTTATCCCTCCCCCACCACTGTGATTGGATGGCTAAGTAAAAAGTGACCAGCATTGCGTTTTACCCAAAATTGAAAAATGGTCTCTTGTTGTGACAAGCACCCATCCACATCGTCCAAGCTTTAATAATGCCTGGAATACAAGCCGCTTTCTCGAGCCCTTCCACTGCGGTCAACAACCCTAATAGTTTAACCTTAAACGTCGCTCTCAGCAGTGTTGGCGTTGTCATATGTTCGATAACAGTATATCGCTGCTATCAAGCTATATGGGCAAACAAACTCATGAAATATTATTGTTACATAGTGTTATCAAAATGCAGTGTCATCAGTTTGCCTAAAAGGACACAAAACATTCAGATTTACACATGGTCGGGAGCAGGTGCAAATTTATTTCGAACCAACTAACATTTTGAAAATGCAAACACTTTCATGAATCTGAAAACGTTACTTCAGAACGGCTTTACAAACAATTTGCACAAAAATTTGCTCCGCTCGTGAAGCCCTGATTTCTTCAAAACAGGAGTAACAGCAGCCGTTTTTAGTGAGGTTTCAGTATATATATATATACTGAAACCTCACTAAAAACATCTTCACTATATATATATAAAAACATATATATATAGTGACATGACATGTCATCAAAAAATAATTCTACACTGAAATCTGCCACACACATTGTTAATAATCAGGGACCTAGTTAATAAACCTGAACTGCTCTTTCTGAATGCTTGGTTTCTTCAGAAGTATATGCAGAACTTGTTACTTCCTCATCCCATCACCACTGATGTTCAGGCATGTTTTTTTTTTTGTTTTTTTTTGGTTTTAAACATCAGAAGTCTTCCGTTTTTATAAATGTTCTCAGTTCACAGTTTTCATAGTACAATGCCCAGTTTTATTTGAAAAAATCCATGAAAATTAAAATTTCTTGTAATATGACCCCTATAATAGTGTATCATAGTCATATGAGGTACAATTCAGTTATTTATTCATTTAAAGTGGTCAGGGTTCACTGACGTGTAAAGAAATACTCCAGGCCAAAAGGCTTAGAAGCGCATGTATATGAACACAATGGGCATCATGTTTCTGTATTGTGAGAACAGGAAGTGGTTTGGTGGTTTGACAAGTTTCACAGGTGGCTATAACACTTCTGTATCGGTGGGCAACTGTGGCTCGGCACTTGTGCCTGATACAATGGAAAATTCCACTTACACATAATTTCCAACTACATAAAGATTTAGTGAGCTAAACAACAATATGCAACCATGTTCATGCCGTAAGCATTATTAAAAACAAAATTTTACAGTAAATGTAATCTCTATCACAAACGAACAAGGTTTCTCACCAGCTCCCTGTAGAGTGGGTCTAAAGTGAACCATAGTGCCACGGCACATCTCTGCCCCCTAGTGACCGCCCGCACACCGTGTGGATTCTCACCGCCAGATGAGAACCCGACCATCCGCCCGCATCGGGGCTTCACTGACGCCTGCGACAGGAAACAGCTTTTAAACACTAAACTCTACACGAGGTGACAAATGAGCAAAATGCTGTTATTTTTCCTTACTGTGACCGTTTTGGCATCCATTTCTGTAAAGATGAATTCTCCGCCATCAAAATCACCGTTCAGATACAGCAGGGCACTGAAGGATGGAAAAAAACAGGGGAAAGATAATTTAGTTTTTAATTTAAACTAAAACGAATTATTTAGTTTTAGTAATTTTTAACACGGAAGTAAGCAATTTGCTGTGAATGTGCTCATTACCTGCTAAGTAACTAGAATAATAACAAAAAGTGAAGTAAACTGTAAAACTATTTGCATGATAAACCAGTGATGATGATTACGATCATAAATTAAAATAATAGAAGAAATACCAGTTTTCAATATTAAGCAGCATAACGGGCTGTTTTTGTACAGCTAAAATAACTGAAGCGAATGAAACCGGAAGCCAGACACATCCAGGTTACAGTTGGACGCACTTGTTTTTATGTTAAAAATAAGATGGAAACTTTCTTTATGTAAAACTTTTAAAAATTACTACAAATACAATCAATCGGGCTCACAGTCGGCTTGTAGTACAACTACGTGTCATTTCGAGGGGTTTACAGCAGTTTTAACACTTGATTTCTTCTTACCTGTAGTCTCGGTAGGTGTAAGCGGGCGGCTCTTTCCAGCACTCATTCGCTTCTGGGTCCAGAAGACAGTTGTCAGCGTGTATTGGATGACTGAGGTCATTTCTGTAGTCCTGTTGACCTATTAAATTACAAATAAATAAATAAAACAATTGTGTATATTGATAATTGTATATATATATATATATAGAGAGAGAGAGAGAGAAAGAGAGAGAGAGAGAGTATGTATATATATATACACTCTCTCTCTCTCTCTCTCTCTCTCTCTCTCTCTCTCTCTCTATATATATATATATATATATATATATATATATAAACATAATTCATGATGCAATGTGTAGCATACTCTTACACAAGTGATCAAACTGTGGTTTAATCTGAGGTAGAAACTGAGAGCTGAGGTGACGTACCAGATATGGCAGTCCTACACACCAGATGTGTGTATGAGAAATGCAGAGTGGAGTTTAGCATGAAGTATGACTCAATTATCCGCCTGGCCTTCTCGCTGACATCATAAAAGAGGCGAGCACTTTTTAAAAGAACACGTCCCTCATAGCCAAACTGCAAAGTTAAATAATGAATAATGAATTATTGTTACACTCTGGACTGTTTTAATTATTCACGCCTGTCCAATCAAAACATACACAAGATGATTAAAGGCGACATGAAATCAAAATAATTAATTCTTATTTAAAAAAAAAAATTATGGAATACTGCAGTATTTATTTTAAATGATTTATCAACCTGTCACTCACATGAGATCACCCAATAGAAAATCACAACCATCCAACCAATTCCTGATGAACAAAATCAAGTCCCGCCCTACATTTTTTCTTGTTTTTTAGAAGCCGTTTATATACATCACTAGCGATCTAGCTAAAATGTGGCACGCTATTTATAAACACAAATATCCCTCAATGTTAAAAACTAAGGAAGGTCTTACCTTCAATGTTTTCAGTACTGTTGCCCCTTCAAATTTCTCATTGGGTGTGTGAGGAGACATTTTCCCCTTGTAACCGTCGCCAGCTGCAGTGACGCTCTGCCAAATAAAATATTCATATAATACTTCCAACTACAATTACAGCATTTAATTGTAAAGTCATATGACATAAAATACTACTATAAAGAAGTACAGTAATATATGGCACATGCTTATTAGGTGAAACAAGCACCGATAGTGGAAATACACTCACGTGCGCCAGATGTTTGAGCTCGGAGCACTGGTCCTCATTGATGACATCATCAAGAAGCACCCTTTGACTTCCATTCAAGGTGTGGGAGTTTTGTACAAGTCTTACGTTCTCATACAGCAATGGACCTCCTATACACAGATAGACACAAGATTACTTTTAATAACCAATAAAAATGGTAAAACATCTTGAAATAGTAACGGAAAAGTGCTGAACCAGTATATTGTAACCAGTATGCTGGTCCAATTTGTGTGGATCATTGAAAACAATCAACTTTTTTTATAATTTTTTTTAATGCTTTGAGGTCTCTATGATATTGTCACTTAAAACTGTCGTTGTGTGAAAAGAGCTTCATGAAGCAAATGATATTCATATTTGGATGAACTACTTACTTAATTCAAGACTATTTTTGGTCCCCTTTTTGCATTTTTTCTAAGTTATGTTTACGGTGTGCAGCTTTATCTCGCCTGTAACAATATTTTAGGTCCAGATCATTTCAAATCTGTAAACATTACCTTCCCGCAGCTCTTGTAACAAAGCCATTGTGACGTTTCTCTTTGCTGATATCGGGACATAGTCCATCCAGCCATCGGTACCAGAAGGAATCCTAAAGACACATGTTCAAAGACATACGCTCTGAGCGGGATGATTCTCATTATGATTTATTAGATCAGTAAGAAGAACGCCTACCTGTTAGCATCTTCTCTACCGCCTGAACTGCTCCAGTAGCTCTGAAGAGAAACATCAAAAAGCGTCCATTAAACACCTTCTGAATATGAAGAGCTATGGCTTCATGATGACAGATGGGCTTGTTCGATGATCCCACCACAAGGGGGCGATGTAGGCTGGTTTTTAATCTCAAATCTTACAGGTGCACCTGTTCCCTCTCACAGCTGTTACAAGATTGAAACGTCCTTGTTCACTGTTATGGCCCATTCCCTATGCCTGCATGGTACATTTGAACTATTTTATGATATGTTTTCAAACGAGCATCCTCGTTCTTCGATTGGTTGGACAAACAGATAGTCCAAACAGATGATGAAACAAACAGCATTGTTTTGAAAAAAAGTGAAACGACAGTGTTATTCATTTAAAGTGCATTTTTATATTGGTCAAATCATGGTTTAAAGCTGTTGGCTAAAGCAAATAACACTCCCAATAGAAACATTTACTGACTGAAGAAAGGCTTTATTAACATTATAAGTGAGCCTCAAGGAACATATTAATATAATAAATAGGGCCTAAATAAATAAAATGTCATGACCCCTTTAAGATTTGATCCTAGCCATAAATATAATTTGAGAAAAACAAATACATTTGGCTGTAGTATTTTTTTTAAGGAGGTAATTTATTTTTCAGTGTACAAAGCCACAATCTTTAGCCTACACTTGTTTTTTTTTTTTTTTGAGAAATCAACCTACAAATGACTTGCTTATATGTGTCTGCATATAAAACTGGCATAGAAGAAACGAATTTAAGAAACCATTTCTGGCTCATTCTGTGAACTTACCCCTTCAATATAGTCCACTCCAATGTTATTGCTGCCCATGAGGAGCAGGTCTGACTCCTGTTTGTGTCGCCTTAGGTACTGTTCAGCTTCCTGTGGCATAAAAAGCATAGCGAGACTGATTGCATTTCCTACATGGGGGAGGTTGAAGATTACGGCCCTCAGGCATCTTGTTTGGGACCCGATAAAATAAAAAGTGAAGTCAATGGGGGATGTACGGCATTTCTCAGTCTGAAATCAAGCCCGTTCCACAACTGGAGCGATTTCTCTTGGCATTCTCCAGGACTTTTTATTAGCAGTCACTGGCACTCATTTAAAGCAGCTTGATATAACTGGAGCAAAGTCTGCTGCTTCTAAGTGTAGTTGAGACCACATGAAATGGCAGCCTTGGTGCCCTTTTGGGGGAAGAGTCACATTGGTAGCATTTGCGGCTTCGTGTTCTCCGAATGCAAACAGCTCGCAAATTGTTTCAGGGAGCTCTGCGGTGTTTCGGTGAAACTTTTCTACCCTGTACGAAAAGACCATGCTGTCAGCACAGTATCTCGGCGGTGGGTTAACAAGGTCCCAGAGGGACTAGAAATCGGGCAATCAGACATGGCAGCAAGCCAGTTAGATGGAAACACTCTGGAAAAGAATGTACTCGATTATTATGAGCTATGAACTAAAGGATCGTGCATTGAAAGACACATTCAAGTCAAGTCAAGTCAAGTCAAGAATATTTGTATAGCGCTTTTCACAATACAGATTGTATCAAAGCAGCTTCACAGTATTAAAATAAAATAATAATAAAACGTCCATGTTTGGTAATGCTAATCAATAGTAATATTGATTGATTCATTAAATTGAATATCCCCAACTGAGCAAGCCAAAGGCAACAGTGGCAAGGAAACAAAAAACTCCATCAGGTGACCTAATGGTGACCTAAAACTCCATCAGGTGACCTAATGGTGACCTAAAACTCCATCAGGTGACCTAATGGTGACCTAAAACTCCATCAGGTGACCTAATGGTGACCTAAAACTCCATCAGGTGACCTAATGGTGACCTAAAACTCCATCAGGTGACCTAATGGTGACCTAAAACTCCATCAGGTGACCTAATGGTGACCTAAAACTCCATCAGGTGACCTAATGGAGAAAAAAAAAAAAAAACCTTGGGAGAACCCAGGCTCAGTCGGGGGCCAGTTCTCCTCTGGCGGTTATGAACTAGAGGCCGGATTTAACTGTAAGATTAAAACATTTATATGAATGCCTGGTTAAAGAGATGCGTCTTTAATCTAGTTTTGAACTGGGAGAGCGAGTCTGAGCAACAAACAGTATCAGGAAGGCTATTCAAGCCCTTTGGCTCTTGACTTAAACTTGTGTGCCTTTTACAGTGCTAATAGCTTTCAGGCTTTCCGAGGAAAAACTATTTTGGATGGTTCAAGTGTGCGTGCAGCCACTACTGTACATCTCGACTACCAAACTCACTTAAGGGACATGATTGTTCCAATGTGTTTATGCGCATATGGCCTCCTACCTCTGCAGTCTGCCCTTGGTGAACGAGTTTGCTCAAGTGATTTCATAATAGATCTAGGAAGATGATCTGGATCTTCAAATGCTGCAAATGGCGATCCAAGAACTATCACTGTTATAAACCCAAAATTGCTCAATGGGGGCTGTTGCTAGTGTATATAGGGGTAGGTTACTTCATAGACAAGCTAAACTAAAAGGAACATTTTTTAAATAAAATGTATTATCTAAGGAGACCCATAGGTGACAATAAATGTAAAGTTATTAGTCAGTAAACAGTAGTATCGTAACAGCCCATGTCAAATGGCATCAATGACAAACAGGAGTGTCCAAGAAAAAGAAAAGAAAAAATTTACTTAAAAAAAAAAAAAAGTGTCATGTTCTTAGAACTGATATCTTTGTATTCATATGGTTTTGAAAAAATGTTAAAGCCATTTTCAAAAAAGTTTTAATTTAAAGTTGCGATGTAACGGAAGCATGAGGGGGTGATTTTTATTTTATGGCATCTTTAATGACTTTAAAAATGTCATGTGGTGTGACCATCAAGTAAAAAAACCTTATATTTTTGTACCCAACAAACAAAAGTTTTATTCAAATTCTGAATTGATTTCATATCGCCTAGAAAGCACGACTAAAAAGCTGCTCATCACCGCGATAGCACAATCTCCCGAAATTCCGTTATAAATGAAGCGGTCCACACTGCACAATGAATCTCGTTTACGTAATGTCTACACTCTGGATTTGCGAGCGTGCAGAACCCGGCACTGGACAAAAACTCTGGCTTTGAGCGGTGAGTAAATTCCACCGCAAACACATCTCATTGGCTCACATGTCACATGTCTGTGATTGGCTACATTGCTCAACTATGCAAAAAACATGTTGTAAATAGAAACCTTTGAAGCTCTAGATACGCACGGGGCGTTTGTCAAATCGCTAATGTGCTATTATTATGGAGCTCTGCCTATGATTATTTATTTTTGTAAATTGATCTTATTCTGTTCATGTTATTTTATTTATGAATGGATTCCATTGTTTTCATAAAACTGTTGGCTGACAATAAATCACATTTAACTGATCTTAATTGTCTTCATTGTAAGATTGAGAGTAGGCATTGGTCCACCATATTTCACCAAGGTCCACTCACTATAACGGAAATAATAGAATATATATATAAATTAAAAAACTTAAACTCTTATTTCAGCTAGTTATCAAGGTAGCGTTTATCATTTTTTATTTATTTTAACTTTTTATTAAGATAGTATTAACTTATATAATTATAACTAAAACTGAAATAAAAAGTAATAAAAACTATATACTGTAGGCATTTAAAAAAACTAAAATAAATGACAAAAAACAAAAGAAAAATACAAAAACTTTCTAATTAAAATAGAAAATAAAACTAATTAAAAATGTTAATAAAAAATTCTAATAGTATTATATTAACAATACTAAAATAACATCGGTGAATGTACCAACTTTAAAGGGGTCATGACATGGGTTTTTTTATTTTATTATTATGTTCCCTTAGGTGCATATATAGTATTACTATAGTTTTTTTTACAAAAAACTTTTAAAATGTAGTGATTTGTGACCTTTTCCCACCCTGTTTCTCATCCTCTGATTCAAACAGTCTGTTTTGGGGGTGTTTCCCCCTTTAAGAGTTCAGTGTTAACGCCCACTGTTATGATTGGCTAACGTCAGTGCCTATGCATCAATTATTAACGCCCCCAGCCAGAACCTGTGCGGATTCAGCGTATTTAAAAAGTAGTTTAAAGTTTTAAATACATTACTTACAGTTTGCGTCGTCGTTGTTGAGCCCAGAATAGTCGGCACAGACTTATCTTTGAGCAACAGTTTTCTGGCAAAGCCAGCATCATTTTGGGATTTGTTCTCAAAACAGTCATCCTTCAAATGTATAGAACAAACGCTTAAACTAACACTGCCGTGACTGAGACGTCCGCAAAAAATAAAGTGCATCCATTTTTCCCTGACGTCTGGATCTTTCGCAGCGTATTCAAAGATGTTGTTTGTCCACAGCCAGGAACAGCACATCTGCGGCATCGTAATTTCCCTGTACACAGACCCACTCGCTGTCCGTCGACTGAACACTTGTGAGGCGCGCGGGCGCGACAACGATACGGAATGAGCGTAGTTGTCTTGCGCTTTAAGCGTAGTTGTCTTGTGCTGGAGGCGGTCATATGCAAACGCTGGTACGTCACTTCGTACCGTGACGTCACTTCTTACCATGGATCCAGAACGAGCTGTATTTAGAGCTTGATTAAATAAATGATTCTTTATAATGGGGAGGAAGTCTTAAGCTATGAAACTTGCTGGACGTTTTAATGGTACAAAGACCTCTTATATACTAAAAGATCAAGGCAAATTTGGTTTCTCATGTCATGACCCCTTTAATCCTTTTTTTTTTTTTTTTTCTTACAACTATCATGAATTGTCCTTAAAATATCTTTTTTTAAGTAGTCACACCACATGACATTTTACAACCTGAAATAACCTTGCCATGACATAAAAAGGTCAAATGAACTGATATTTAAGAGCCTTATTGAGTTTGACAGTCAATGAGGGTCTGCAGGGGTCCCCTCTGTTACATCATTTCCTATGTTACGTTTTTTTTTTCTGCATGTTGCACCGCTGCGTCTCACCTTACGAGGCTGGCCATCATGTCCCAGCACCTCCCTGTAATACTCCACATTCTCAGTCATGAACTCTTCGCCTTCGTGGAATAACAGGTAAGTCAATGCGCACTCCAGCGCCTCTTCATTCCTCCCAGCTGAACACACAGAAAACAGAAACAGTTATTAAGTGTTAATGAAGCCACCAGGGCTCTGTTTCTTGGCTCATCTGGGAGATTATTCATCCAGTGATTCTATGGAGTCATCTTTTCCCACAGTCACGTTTATTTCCTTTTGCAGACCTACGCGCTCGGAAACATTCGCATTCCAGGCCAGTGACCACAATGGAACAAACTCTACAGGGCTGAGCGAGTGGAAACACGGCTTTGAGGCACGCAACAGAGACGCCATTTGTACACACACCTGCAAAACTTACCATTTTATGAACAATAAGTGTCTGTAAAAGTAGAATTTCTCATATCAGAGCTCTTTTCCTTAAGGTAGGAGTGAAAAGTTCAGCTTTGACGTTTCCAAGAAGAAATCAATCAAGACTGAAGTATTTATGAGACTCTCCTTCTCCTTTAGAGTGAGTAATTTCATGATTAACGAGGTTTTGTCAATTCGAAATTATTTTCAAGGTGCTTTTAGTTGATTATAATAACCATTGACATTTTTATGGACTATTTGTACAATTTGACTGATGGAAGTCAGTAGTGTTGTTGCCAATATCTTCTATCCTGAGTACAAGAGAGAATTGGGGGTTAGGTACATATTTGGAATCATTCAAGCCAGTTTTGACATATATGGGTGTTTACCTTGGAAATAAGCAAACTGCAGGTAGTCGTAATGCAATGGCAGGTAGTTTTCCATGGGCGAAAGGCGACCGGGCCGGGTGGCCAAATCTCGGACACACTCGTGCTCGCAATGAAGAACCTGTGTGTAATGATCTGGAAGACAAAGTACAACATGATTTAGGGTCTAAAGTTCAAATTGGGGGCCACTAGCCAGTTTATATTCTCCATCTTGAACCAGTTTCAACACATAAAGATGCTGAATTTGAACTATATACTATTTCTTATGGAAAAAAACAAACAGGGCATTGCGGCGGGATTTAATGGCTTAATAACACACTGTAATCGTGGTTGATGTAGTTGAGGATGTGATCTTCTCCCAGAGTGTATGGAGTGAGATCATTTAACTGGGATCATATCAAAGATGTCGAACCGGTTGAGTTGAGGTGCTGGTGTACTTCATGTCGAAAAGGTTGAAGATTAAATTAAAGAGCTGAGAAGACTTTAAACTCACTTTAAAGGGTGAGTTGGTCTTTCATGATAGGGTGGTAGACAGATTGGTCCCACATGAAAGTGGGAACAGTTTCACAAATTAAAAAGATGAGTAAGAGCATCTATCAAAAACAGGTTTAACAGGCATATTATGGGATGGAGAGGCTTTTTGTCTGTCTATTCATGTATGCACAAAGGCATGTAACTAGCGCTTGACTTCTTTTGTAAATTTAACAATGATAACCTAAAAAAAAAAACATGAAAATGATGAAGAAGCCCAGCACATCTCCTTTAAAATACCTTTCGTTAATACGGCAGATAATGAGTCCTTCGTTGTTGCAGAGAGTCACATCATTGCTTACCGAATGATGTTCAAAACGCAATCCCAAAACACAGTGTCCTCAGGCTAGCAAAAAACATACAAACACATGCTCTCAAATGGGCATCATCACATACCCAATAAATCAGCGACCGAAAAGAACATGTCAGTGACATCATTCTGAAGATTCCTTGCTGAACTCTGAGACATGCCATCATGCGCAAAACCCCCCTGAAGCTAACGTCAAAAACACTGACAAATCCTGTGAAGAACAAGTCCTCTCACGACTGGCCAATTCTTCAATCTTTCTTAAAATGTTTTCCACATTTAGGCCATAAATCCATGTCAATCATGCTACAGTTTTTTACATCCTTCCTTACTCAACAGAATGCCATCAGCAATAGAACTGTTATGGGCAGCTTAAAGTCGGCATGAAATCAAAATGTACCCTATTTACTTTGTTAGCGCATATTACTAGTCTTGTGGTGAGCAATTAATCCATGCAAGTTAATAAAAAAGTTAATAAAAACGAAAAAAATTGTTTGCCGTGGTTATCTTTAATCAAAGTCTGGAAAGTTACTTCCGGTCTGGAATGGCGTTCCTTTTCTGATGACGTCGGTTTGACGGCTTGGGTTGAAAACGCTTAACCACTCCCCTCAAACCGTTAGTCTGCTATGAGCAGAGATGGAGAAGAGGAGCGCTGAAGTAAAACCCTGCCCTCTATTCAATATTCCCTTTCACTTGGAAATACGTCACAACACTGGAGAAAAGTCTTTTGCAACTTCCGGTTCACGCGGACTTTAATGCATTGTTTTATGAGCCAAATAAAGGGGGGATTTTACGATATAAGTGTTGCTGAATTATGACTCCCCGTTTGACGTTTATGGACACTGTCATTCACATGATTTAAAGATGTCCATTAGTTATATTGGTGCCCTTCACACTAATATTGCAGCAATTTTACTGAAATTGAAGAGTTACAAGCTGAACTGAAAGAAGCTAGAATTGGGAGTTCTGTCAATAACTGGGCGTATAAACATGATAAAATAAAATATATGATCAATGAAATACACTACTATTCAAAAGCTTTGAGGCCAGTAAGATTTTTTTTATTGTTTTTGAACAAGTCTCTCTGCTCAACAAGGCACATGATCCTTCAGAAATCAGTCCAATATGATGATTTGATGCTCAAGAAACATTTCTGATTATTGTCAATGCTAAAAACAAACACTGATGAACTAAACAGTAATTTAAACTTATACACATTAATATATAAAATCACTTTGATATTAACGTTAAATCTCAGCTGGACTGCTGAATTTCAAAACAGTAGTCTGGTTTTGAGCAAGAATGCAATGCAGACAAAACATGGCTTGTGTTTTGCATGTTTATCAGACATGTTTTCCCAGTGCAACTTCAAGAGCTAAAGTTGAAATGAGCTGGTTCAGTATTGATACATTATTTTTTTTAAATCAAACACTGGATTCATTCAAGCTTTTCAAGTTGCAAGATTTATGTGCAAAACATTTTATAAGGCAACTGTATGTCACTCTTTAAAGCTGCTCATTGTTGTACTATCATGAACTGCCTGTCAGACACAACAATAACAGATTGTACTGCAGAAAAAAAAAGGTCAGGCACTTGCCTACTAAGAAATGACTTACACGGAGGTCAGAGAACGGGAAGATCTCCATTTCTGGAAACACAAATAGCTCTGAAGACGTGATATCCACAATGGAAAGTCCCAAAGAACCACTTGAAAGCGGAAAAATTCCCAGACCCTTCTCAAGACCGCAGATGATAGCTTTACCACATTAAGCGGAAGCAGAAAAGCTTTTGAGTATAAAAGCATCTGTACCTGAGATTAGCTCGTAGAGGTTGTATTTGTACAAGACATGATCCTGCTCCTCGAAGTGCAACGGCCCTTCACAGAGAGCCCGACACTCCACATCTGCACGGTAATACTCAGTCAGAGCCTCTTCAAAGAGTGTCACAGACTCTTCGTAGTTGCCTTTGTCGTACAGCTTCACCCCAGCAAAAAAGGTTCTCTGTAAATACAAAGATGCACTTCATGATACCGAGCTTGGTGTTTCAGGCCTTGTAGTGTGTTTTTGCAGGTTCAAGAAACATCAAGCAGTGGCGTAATTGGTAACCATAATTTTAGTAACAATCATTTTGGTTTCAGCTGAAACACATTTGGAAGGTTAATTTGACGTTTTAATCAATCTTCATTTTGATGAACCGAAATCTTTTAGTCTATGCTGTGCACAGTTGATGCGTGGGAAAAACTTCACTAAACTTTAATGTAGCATGCCTGCCATCCAATAATCGGTTATTGTTGTTTATTTTTATATGAAAAAGTATCTGGTTTTAAATTCTGTCAATTCAAACAATAAATGTCACCATTTAACGTGGTGTAGCAGATCGCTGCAGCTGCTTGCACGTGAACCAATCATCTCTTCCTCTTTACTACAAGTTATAGCATGCCATTAACATGAATGAACATCAGAAGGTATGTTGGAAGATACAAAACAACTTACTGAAATGTATCACTTCTCACGTAATTACTCAATCAGTGTTTTAACCGCGGCAAGACGTCAGTAAATCAGCTAGTAAACAATGTCACGTAACGTTACAATTACCTCAGAAAAGCCATTCAACGTCAATAACTCTAGAGAGGAGAATTTTTATAAATATATGCACTTTATTCTAAACATCTGTCAAAAATACAAGTTTTTATTACAGCCACCATTTAAATATTAATATTTCAACAACAGATTAATATATTAATAATAAATTAATACATTTTGTATAAACTCAGTTTTTATTTGAGCATTGACTATGAAATAACATTTAATTCTGTTTTCGTATTTTGGGTAAAAGAAAACTTTGGAAAAAAATAGATTTCGGTGCATCACTAGTAACTGGTCTCGACAGTCACTCACCTGATGTGGGCGGGATTCCCGGTCAATGAAGTGTTCCTCTTTTACACCCTTCTGGGCTTTGTACTGCTCCAGGTCCTCGCCCATCTCCACATGCTCAGGGTTGGCCTGGAAATACGTATGAGCAGCAGACGCAGCTTTGTCCAGGTGACCAAGCTGTGTCAAACAAAGAGAACAGAAACGTTTTTTAAAAAAAATACTCTGGAGGCCCTTTCTTGTCGCAATTTCGAAATGTACTATTCAAATATTGAGAAATAACATTGCCAATATGTCAAATAAAGTTGTATTTGCAAGTTTTTTCCAAAATGCAATTACATGTAAGAAATGACCATATCATGGTCTTCCAGTAATAAAAAAGACAACTATGTACCACAACTAGTACACGACAAATCATTATCAGAGTTAATAGAAACCCTGTTAAACAACATAGAACAACATGGTATATAACCAATTCGGTCAAGCATAAAAATGTATTCTTGTCTGAACTGGTCCTTACAGACGTCATGCTCATCTTGGCCTCTGAAAGGGATTACGAATTAAAATAATTAAACCGGGGACTTTTTGATCAATAATTCCAATGAATTATGCTATATTACTGGAAGAAAGAAAATGTCAAAACAAGTTCACAGAAGCCGTCAGCTGTTATATTTCGGCTTTTATGAACTGCAGACCTCAAATCTGTTTGGCAGATCTTGGACTGTCATCTGTTTCTTTAATCCTTCATAGGGTCGATATGTTGTATGAAAAAAATTAAAACTTAATGACTCTTAATGATTACAAAACAATGACAAAGTTGATGATTTCACAGAAGAAGAAAAAAACCACAGTATTGCATGGATCTTCTGGAGTGTACTACAACAAATCACAAAATCAGGGTTGCCAACTCTCACGCATCTGGCATGACACTCACGCTTTCAGCATCGCTCTCACGCAAGAAATGTCACGCCAAAATCCACTTTTCTCTCCTCTTAATCCGTTAATTTTCTGTTGATGACTAGACTAGACCACAGCGTATTAATGACAGGAGAGGAGTTTAAGGCCCACAGCTGTAACATCTGCCTACAACGTTCTCACTGCAGTTTTCTCTGATCGAGTATTCGCTGAAAACCTTGCACCTGATACGTCGGTTTATAGTAAACAAGGACTGACATTTTTAAAATCCAAAAAATTATCCACGCGCGCACTGAAATTTTACAGAGTCTCACTCCAGCCAAAGTCCCAAAGTTGGCAACCCTGCAAAATACACCAGAAGGCTATCAACCTCCAGACACTTTTAGGCTCAATCAGATCTTGGTTTCACTTTTTGCATATCAAAGCTTTGCATATCTTTCAACAAAACATTCTAAAACAAATTGCATGGACCACATTATATGGTGTTTTATTATTCTTTATAAAGCATTATTTGGTCACTATTTCCTATTGTTGTGTGTAAAAGAGCAGCTTAGACATTTCTCAAAATATATCCTTTTGTGTTCCACCGAAGAAAGTAAGCCAGACAAGTTTGCAACGAAATGAGACAGTGATGACATAATTTTCATTTGTGTGAACTTTAAGAGACCATGGTGTGATCACATTTACCATTTCGTTCATTGAATCAAATCTTTTCAATAGAAATACACACAATCTGGAATTGGTCATGCAATTGAAAAGTTTTTTTTGCAAACAAAATTTTGCCGTAAGTTCTATAATGTGACTGCAACTTTAGTACAATGTTATGTAGCTTCCGATGTCTCCAGATACAACCATAGATGGAGCAATGCACAGTGGAAAGGATGATCCTGAATCAACCGCCTCTTTTTTTTCTTCTCTTTTGAGACTCAGCCAAGGTTTGGTCTTTTATCTGCTACGGAATGAGGCAGGGAGGCTAAAAGCTTAGGAGGATATGCTTGGTTACCTCTGAAAGGCCAAAGAGCAAGCTGGCGTCGACTGCATTCCTGTGTCTTCTTTCTACCACCCCCTCGTCCACACGCACTCTCGTGTCCCCGTTGCGAATGGATTGCAAAGACCCTGATTGGATATAGGGGGTATTTGTGTTGCCCATCCAAATGCTGACCTGTCTGGTTTTCTTCCTAAGCAGGTCAGATTCCAGGAGCCGAAGCCAAAAAGCGACTTGGCCCCTCAGATCCGACTGTGATGTTCAGTCACCTGGCCAGTTTAGCCCACATGCGGTACAGTAGCCTATCAAAAAAATCCTCATGCTCTGACAAATCCTGTAATCGTCACTGAACAGTTACCAAAGAGTTCACTAGAGGTGACTGGAAAATGGCCCAGTTAGTCACAAAAGCTCAAACACAGCTGGGAATTAGCCTGGCTCTGCACATTGCATGCTCACATTCTCATCTCGCGCAGCTGCATCTCAATTTTATTTACCAAAAACTTGCATTTCCGAGACTTCAAAGGTTTAAACCTCCAAATTTAGTTGTATTCATATGCGTTTGAAGTTTCTATATAAAATCGTTGCCTCACAAATACTAGTCATGTTTCACTCTGCCAAAACCTGGTAGACAAAGGGAAGTAGAAGCACATGACTCTTTTACAACCAGCATATTTTAAGTGAATGAATGTTGAAGAAGCTAATTTTCTTTGCAGTAAAAAAACCTCCTATGCATGGTCTTAACAGCTTTAAACAAGAACTGTTCCTTAAGGCCTTGTGAACATTCGAAATACTTTTCTGTCCTGAATGTTTTCTTGCACATTTTACACATCTAAATGCAGCTTGGGTGTGTATTACAAAGTCATTCCGCTATGCTATAATATTATGTTGGCATAAACTAACATTATACAACAAATTATAACCTCACATAGCTTAACATAACACAAACATAACATAAGCTAACCTAACATAACATGCAGGCAACATATAAGATAAACTAACCTAACACTAACATTACAACCTATAATGTAAGGTGTCCTAACATAAGATAAGATAACCAAAAACTATATCATACAACCTAACAAGATAACATAACTTAACATTACAAATAACATAACATATAACAAACAAACATAACATGTAACCTAACATAACCTATAACATATAAGCTACCCAGACATAACATAACATATAACATAAGCTAACCTAACACACAGCCTAACATAACATATAAGCTATAACCTAACATAACAAAGAACTTAACATAACATTCAATCTAACATAACAAACTATAGCATATATGCTAACATAACATACAACTGGACATTACATGCAACATAACTACAACATAACATATCATGCAACCTAACATAACATAACTACAACATACCATAACATGTAACCTAATATAACATATAAGCTACCCTAACATAACATAACTACAACATACCATAACATGTAACCTAATATAACATATAAGCTACCCTAACATAACATAACTACAACATACCATAACATGTAACCTAATATAACATATAAGCTACCCTAACATAACATAAGCTTATCCTAACCTAACATATCATAACAAATATTCTAACATAGGCCTAGCTATAACATACTGTATAAGCTAACCTGCTTATACAAAGAACTTATCATAATGTATAATATAAAAGCTAAAATAACATAACATAGAGCCTAACATGACGTATAACATATAAGCTAACCTAGCATTACATAGAACCTGACATAACAACCTATAACATATAAGCTAACATAACATGTAAATTAACATTACAAGCAACCTAAAATAACCAAACCTATAACATATAAGCTAACATAACAATCTACAACATTATAAGTTACCGTAAAATAGCATACTACTTAACCTAACCTATCAAAAATGGGGTCGTGCTGTTCGTTTTTGAGACATGAAATAGTGTCACATGTTTGTCTTTTAGTGTGCGCTAGGCTTAATTAGCTCGACTGAAAGAGGACTGGAATAACATCTAAACAAAGACCTGAGTCACTGAGCCTGTCGCTATAGCGAGTCCTCTGAAAACATATTTTAGCTCACTTCTAAATGACTTCAACAGGTGGTTCTACAGCTGTTCACTGTACACTTACACACAAATCCATTGTGCTGGTTTTACCAGATATTCTCAGTAAAACTGATCACATATAAACCTTTAGTGTGTGTAAAATAAAAAAAATCCCTTCATTTTATATCAAAGGGATACACCCCCATAGATAAACATAGTGCGCAAGATGTTGAAAAAAGTAAAAACCAAACAACATGAACCAGTAGTTTGTTCCTAATTGCATAAACAGATTTCAGCTAACATTTGAGAGTTTTGGGTAAATATTTTCCAGAGAGCACCTGTGGCCCTCGAAACTGCTCTTTAATATACACCACCGAAGCTTTTTTCCCTGCATCTCCAGCCAGAGTTTACAAACCATTTACTCACTGGCTGTAAAAAAAGAAAGAAATAAAAACATCATGTTTGATGTGGGATACAGTCGAAGCCAAGTCGAAGCATGCATGCTTTTTTTTTCAGATGAGGAATGTCAACACCATGTTAATAGGACTGCATATGCTTTTATGTACTGAGAAAAAATCAAGCTGTTTGGTGGAGATCAACTACAAACATTCAGAGCTTTAAGGAATGTTTTAGGAGTTAACAAGAAAAGAGAGCATCCATTAATGTGCTAAGTGAACTACTCTAAAGTCTATTAAATTACTTTATTAATTTAGCAATTTGTTGTTGGAGCTATTAGTATTCATAATACACAATGCTAATTTAACATAACAAATGAATTTGTCATAGAATATGTACATTACACCTTTACTTAGGTCTAGTTATAGGTACAAAGATAAAATTTCATTTTACTATATATATTATCATAGGGATTTTATTCTTGGGTTCGAGACTTAAACCTGATTTGTTTACAACTAAATATTCAATAATAAAAAAACTCAATTCTCTCTGTCTAATAGAAAATGAAAATATATAGTTTATAAGCTAATATTTAACATGTTTAAGCAGAACATATTGTCTGAACAGTGATATTGGCTTCAAACTGAAAACTGCCATTGGCCTGTTTTCACTAAACACTGCAGTAGAGAAACCACAAAAATCTGTTCAAATGCACCAACATCTCTATATTACATCCAATGTGTTTACAAGAGGGGTTGATTTAGTTGTGTCTATTTTTCTGACTTCACATTAAACCGTAATTCAATCACAAACATGTTTTAGAGTTTATAAAACTTAATCTAGCAATAATAACAAGGAATAGTGGGAGTTTTTATTACAGAAGTAGTCAGTTTTAAAATTATATATTATTTTCAGAAATATAAACAGCAGAATTTCTTGTATTTTCAAATTCAAATGTTCCTTGTCCATTTTAATAAAAAAGCTGCTGTCTTAAATTTTTAAGTACAATCAACTTGGATGTTTACGTCATTTCAACTTAAACTACATTAGACAGACTTAAAAAAAATAGTTGAATCTTGTATAACTTATATAAAAAAAAATTTAATTACTAAAATTATTTTGATTCGTTTTATTGTGCAATGCACTTATTCCATTTTATTTGGAAAACATCCACGGCAGTGATGTCATTGTTAAATTTGCATAGTAAATATTGATTGTTATTCCTTTTTGAATTAATTTTCTAGTAAATGTGACGTTTTTTGTCTTTTCTTGCATCTACAGCCATCCATCTGCTTTAAAATAAGAGGGTACCTATAACTTTAAAGCCAAAATATATCATTTCTGTTCCACTAAAATGACCAAACATAACTGATTTTTTTCTCTCTAAATACTACACTCGTCTTCAAACTGAACTGAGCTATTGTGACACAAAACATCAGCCTGCAACAGTCACTAATAGATCACTTTTCTTCCACAAAGTCAACCATGAGGACAAATCCACTTTCTCCACCCAATTATTATGTATCCCCGTATTTCTTCACCGCAGCTAAAACCTCAAAGTCAAACGGCTGTAGGGCACGTACGACACGTGCTGCAGAAAACAGCCCAGACTTGTGGGAATCCTGTGGATGATGTCATACGTCTGGACCTGGGCGTGGCCTCCTCACACCTCCATTAGTGCTGACACACACTAGCCCTTTTCTCTGTGCCTCGGGCCACACCCACTCCACACACATCTTGGTTTCATAAGGTAATGTCTGAGGAATGTCTTCAAAGCAGGATGGAACAGACAGCCTCTTTCATTAGAGCGAACACAAGAAGACATGGCATAGCTGGAAAAAGCAAAGAGTAAAAATAGGCCTACAATAATCTTGCTACTGTATGCTACCGCTCAATGGAAGTCTGTGAACGTGGGATCTGGTATTTAGATGGTTTCTTTGGTCGTTTCTTGCTTAAATGAGGCGTTTGTCTGTAGTTGATTTGTTTGTACATAATTAGAGGGAAGTTAGTTGATTGGAAGTTAGATTAAAGGTCAGGACGGACTTGTAAGCCTTTTTCTTTGGTAAACAGTACTTCTGTTGTGTCTGAAAGAAACCCTTCAGACAATAACATACTCCAGATGTTTACATTTTTTGTAACACTTTACAATGAATTAATTTGTTATCATTAGTTTATGTATTTGGTTTCATGACCTAACAATGAACAATACTTTTACAGCATTTATTAATAGTTATTTCCTACATACAGTCATGTGAAAAAGAAAGTACACCCTCTTTGAATTCTATGGTTTTACGTATCAGGACAAAATAAAAATAATCTGGTCCATGGCAGGTCTTAATTAGGTAGAAACAACCTCAGATGAGCAACAACACATGACATATTACACCGTGTAATTATTCATTTAACAAAAAATAAGTCAAAATGAAGAAGTCATGTGTGATAAACTAAGTGCACCCTTACTGCTTCCATAGGAATTAAGAAGGTAAGTAACTGTCAGGTGCCGCTGTAACAACTCCCAAATATTAGCAAGATTACACAAACACAAATAAATACGGCTCCCCCTTCATGTGCAAATTTTGTGTATTGTATCCACCAATCATAACATATAGTCACAAACCCCTTCACACAACACTGATAGATGCAGGATGAACAAAGTCTCAGTGTCTATATGATCCGATAGATATCCCAAAAAGATATTCCAACGCTCACAGTGATGGGAACAATTGTATATCCAAAAATCATGAAACACTCCAAAAAGCACAGATAAATTCAGCCAGAGAGGCATTGCAGCAAACTTGGAGATAAACCTGTGCTGCGTCTCAATTCGCCTACTTATACTACGCCCTAAAATATGTACTCTTTTTGCGAAGAAAAAGTAGATACTTTTAAGTGTGTAGCAAAAAGTAGACAAGCTAAGGGACATACTATTACGTCATACAATTGCGTCTTTAACGGTTGCTCTCCGTTGCATCCTGTCACAGTAAACTGGCCTGTCAATCTTCTTGTCACAGTTAAAATCCTCCACATTTCATTTCATTTAATTCCCTACCGTATTGGAGAGAAATGCAGAAGCATGTTGATCTGCAGTCGTGGGTCTTTCATGCGGAGACTCTCCTCATATTAATGCATAATGATGCATTTAAAAGTTAATGGCCAAACAGATCTTTATAAAAGTCCACATTGTTATTGCAGATTAAATAGAACACAGAAAACATTAAATAGATATAGTTTTGGCAGGTTAAACTTTGATTAGTCACTCAAACCTTTATCTAAACCTCTCACCGTCGGTCGCGCATATCTGCCATGTTTTGTAGTTTTTTTTTACTTTTTACTGAATGAAAAATGGCAGACAAGAGTCTTCCTCTGCTATTCACTGGGCTTAGCTAAATAAGTCACCAATACATGTAACAGTAGCATGTTTTTTGGATGTTTCTTGGATTAAATGTTTATTGGATTACATTTTCACACAAAACATTTGTCTTGGTGTGAACAGGCCTTCGGACTTCCAACTGAGGAGGTTCATAAAACCTGGAGAAAACTAACCATTAGCATTTCCATTCATCTCATAGCAGTTTTTCGGCTGATTGAGGGGATTTGTATCCCATTTGTATCCAAGCTCACCTTTCCAAAACCCATCCCACCATTTCCTTTCACTTTTCTCACTTCTACGAATCCCATTAAAGGCTTAAAAAGCCCATACAATAGTAATAGTTCTATAAATCATGGTAGGCAGCTTTCCTAAAATTTCCTGTTGCATTAGGGGAGACAAGTTTTGTGTTATGGATGGAGATCAAATTCTCTTGAAACATCATCCAGCTTTCACTCGATTATAAAAATCTACCAAAAAATTGATAAATGCACAGTTAATAGTCCTCAACATCTTTTGTTCCAGCACTTAATTTTTCATGTCACTCAGTAGGATCTCTTGGCCCGAAGCGGAGGGGTGAGTCAGAACTCCCTCCACATCCTCCAAATTCCTGCAGAGCCCTAGGCCTGAGAGAGGGCAGCCCCCTCGGATCAGCGCGCACGGACTCACGCTGACCTCCTAATGACCAGACTCCCCACTGGAGAGAGCAGGGAACATTCGATCAAAAAACAACCCAATTCATCTCTAGTTCAAATACGAGCCTGATGCGAACTTGCACTCACCCTCCGTCAGGCGTTTTTTTTACGAGCTGAATCCGTTTCAACTTGTGAAGCTTTATTCAATATACATCACAAAGCATTTTTTTTTTCCTTTACGAATGAGTTCCTCTAGAGGTCAAAAAAGCCTTTTACGGCCCTTGTTCCAGTGAGGCATATCAGTGCACCATTTAAACGCATGGATTGGAAACAGAGCGAGATGGGGAAGCTGTACTAAAGAGTTCAATCTAAAGCAGGCCTGGACTTTATTCACACACAAAACAGAGCTTTATAAAGGAGGCTGGCCTGTGACTTCACAAAGCTGCCTTTCATTCTCCCACGAAAGCACCAGCACCCTCCATTTTCCTCCCTGGAGGTCTGCGCGCTGTATTTTGTCATGTTGCGGATCCTGTCATCTTTAGCTCTGTGCAAGAAAACTGAGCAAAGACTACTGTATTGGCCTTGTCAGGTGTGAATGCTCCTAATCAACCCTTATAGAGGCCCCAAAGAATTCTGGGAACCCTGAGGTTCTGGGTGCCAAGTGATGAATGATTTGTCCACGGTGTTGTTGACAAGTTTTTAATGCA
Organism: Phoxinus phoxinus; assembly: GCF_949152265.1. Lineage (NCBI taxonomy): Eukaryota > Metazoa > Chordata > Actinopteri > Cypriniformes > Leuciscidae > Phoxinus > Phoxinus phoxinus. The sequence continues at coordinate 13,021,245 of NC_136895.1, forward strand.
AAGCAAACTCAAAGGAAACCCCAGGTATGGCTCAGGTTTCTCTAAGTATATGGGATATTTTTCTTCTGTTTTATCATTCAACGGGAGAAAACCGTATACAGTTTTGGCAGTTGTCATTATTATTCTTTTTGTTTGCTTTGAAGACTTTATCACAAAGCAACATAAACATCCCGTCAGACAGAAAAGCCTAACAAGTCTGATTGATGTTAGTACAGTTAAGCCCGGATTCAACTTCCCACGCAACAAATATTGTGAGTGCGATGAGCACTGGCAAGTTTCCAGTGTCAAACGATTTGCCAGTCCACACTGAACGTGAAACTGCTGTGCGACGTGGCAACTTAACAGCCAATTAGAAAATATTTGATGTTTAATTGAGTGCATTAGTGCCCGGCCACTTTCAGATTTTTCCCATTCAATCACAGGTGAATCACAACATTACAAATTTCACATTTTCAAACCAAACAAAATGTTCAAGACTGTGTACATTCATTACTTTAATAAGGGAAAGAAGTACAATCCCATGAAGCACTGTAAATTATTGTAAAAATAATTAGGTAGAGTCAGATTTTTAAGGCCAATTACCCAATGGAGAAAATAAATTAGGTTTTTTGGCATAATGAGATTTCGCAGTGGTGGTGAAATAGAAACAAACGATTGCCAAAATATGCTGTTTCTCAAAGCATTCTCCACTTGCACTTGGTTACGACAAGGTGATTTCTTTTCAATTAAAATAGGAACATCTTAAAAGTTAAATAAGGGACCCACGCTTGGCGCATTATGGATACATTTGGAGTTGGCCTGTGCTAATATCGCCATAAACCAACAAACAAATAGGTTTGGCAAACCTCATAACATTAAACTTTTTAAAAACCTCATATATTATCCTGTTAAAGATACATAATGTGGAATGTTGTAATAGTTTTGCCTTGTAGATGGCTTTGTTTCAGTTGTTTAATTAGTAATGATCTACTAAAGCAGCTCAACTTGATTTAACAAACATTAACAGGCCTTTAAGGGATAGTTCACCTTAAAAATGAAAATTCCGTCATCATTTACTCACCCTTATGTTTTTCCAAACCTGTATATATTTATTTCTTCTGTTGAACTAAAAAGAAGATATTTTGAAGAATGTCAGCAATCAAACAGTTGACGACAGCCATTGACTTCCATATTAGGAAAAAAATACTATGGAAGTCAATGGCTGCCGTCAACTGTTTGATTGCCGACATTCTTCAAACTATCTTCTTTTGTGTTCAACAGAACAAAGAAACTCATACAGGTTTGAAACAACTTGAGGGTGAGTAAATGATGACAGAATTTTCATTTTTAAGGTGAACTATCCCTTTAAAGGCCTGTTAATGTTTGTTAATTCAAGTTGAGCTAATTTAGTAGATCATTACTAAACAACTGAAACAAAGCCATCTACATGGCAAAACTACTACAACATTAACAGGCTAAAATATGAGGTTTTTAAAAAGTTTAGTGTTATGAGGTTTGGCAAACCTATTCTTTTGTTGGTTTATGACAATGTTAGCACAGGCCAACTCCAAATGCATCCATAGTGCGCCAAGCGTGGTTCCTCGTCTCAGATCACAGCATGAGGCAGGTTATTTAACCCAGGGAGACCAGCGGAGGAGGTGCAGGGGCCTGTTATCTTTAGAGGAGTGGAGAGTTTGAGTTTTGACAGTAGCCTGGCTACTAAAACAGCTGGCAGACCCCTGCGATGAATGAGCCAAGAGAAAGCCCCCTTCAGCCCCGGAGCCGCCAAAAGCGTCTCCTCCAGAGATTCATCCCGGCCCCCCGCTGAAGAAAACACCCGCTGTACTCCGACAAATGGGAATAAATCGCTTTCTAGGAGGCGTTCAGGGAGGTAACCCCTTTCTGTGATGGGATGACTGTTTTATTAAACAGGATGACTGTTATTAATTTGTTTTTAAAATTATTTTAGGGAGGGATTTATTGTTGGAAAGAACATCTGTTTCTTGAGTTCTAGTTACTGTACAAAGTTTCTAACCAAGAAGAAGATCAAACAAATCAATGAATCATTTAAAGTTGTGAACACACAATAAAATTTCAGTAAAAACAGACCTCAACAACTAGCTTTTCTTCTGAGTGGTTGTTAGCACATTGTTATGCAGTGACTTGTGTGTTCTGGGTGGTTGTTAGAGCATTACTGATCAATATTTACATCTTGAATGTCAAAGGTTCAACGTAGCCACATTTCTAGCCTGCTTTCCCAACCACTCGGCAAACACACTGATTTATGACTGATGGTGAGTGGTTAATTTGGTAACACTTTGGCTGAAGAGTCATTTCCAAACCAAATCCAATGCACATAAATTACAGCTACAACTAGGAGCCAAACACTGAATATTGCAAGAAAAATACCTGATGTAAAGTACAGGTAGTGTTGTTTGATTTCTTATAGTGGAGCACTACCAAAAAACAAGCTCTGCGTAATATAGTGCCTCAACAAAAAGGCTTACGACGAATTAAAGGAAGGGTGATCTCTGATTCCATGTAGGACGGAAGCATCGTGAAAGTGTATTTGAGAATTGACTAACGCGGAAGAGCAAAGGATAAGTGTAAAACGAGAAGTTTCAAAGAAAAATGCTAAACCACATGACCGTCAAACGTCAGGTCAGAGATCAGTCTTCCGGTGTAACTCGACTCTCTCGTGAACGCGCGAACGGCCGTTACCGGAAGCCAGAGATTACAGTTTTTAAAGTTTTAAACATGGTTATTTTTGTTACAAAAACTCATTGCTTTGCTTCAGAAGGCATTTATTAACCCACTGGAGTCGTATGACAACTATAAACAGAAAAAACCCACTACATTATATTGTTTCATAGATGTTTGAACGCATATAAAATGGAAACGTTTACCCACAGTGCATGTAAATACAATCAGTGAAAGCAGGAGCAAAAATCCACATGAACTGTCGTGTTGTCCAACTAAGGCAACGGGATCAGCTTTGAGGGAGATGGGAAAATGAGCAGAAATAACAAAAACACAACTGCTCTGATGACCTCTACCCTGCCAGAAATGAGTCGGATCAAAGGGCGCAAGTTAAGTTTGGCTTGTCATATTTTTATAAGAGGCGAAGGACATGATAATGGAGGGTGAAAGGAGGCAGTGGAAACATAACAGGTCATCTCTGATTACACTGTGTGTCAATAGGTCAGGGGTCCTAAACCCGCTGTGTGATGACTTCACTGCCGGCCGGTGCCACGAGTCTAGAGCAGTCAAGAATCCAAGGACGTTTGATCTGGGATGGTTGCAAAAGGTCACGCCTGGCAGGATCTGACACACTCCTCTTGTAAAAACAAGCAGAAAGATAATTGCACTGACCAACCAGACTGTAGAAACAAGGGATCCTATACGGCTTATCTCCAAATAATTAAATACAATTCAAGTAGACATTTAACAGATACTTTCATCCAAATAGCATTACAACTATTACTCTCACTGATGTTTAAGTACAACTAACCTTTAATTTTACAATTGCAGCCAGTATTTTCTGTAAACATCCTGTAGTTTTATTCTTTATAACTTACAATTCAGTACTTATCCAATGTTACAATCTAGTAGCAAAATAGCAATGTGCTAGGTTTGTTTGTGGATAGGTTAGATGTATTAACATCGAGTTGGAGTTTGTGTAAATACAAATTCAACTTGCAAAAAAATATAAATTAAGCAAATACATATTTTTTTGTGTTTAAATAAACTGGTTTTATACAACATATTGTGTGTCCCAAGTCATTATTTGTCATGCTAAATAAATATGCTAATGATAATGCTAATGTATGCACAGAGCTCTCATTCAAACATAATTGTCACTGTTCAGAATCTCAAAATGGACACATTTTCTTGTCATCCACCAAAACCGACCTACTAACTGACAAATCTCAACACTTCATGGACAGAAAGCTGAATCCAGAATCCAGAGAATGACGAAGCCACATAAGGGATATATTCTCCGCCAATGCTTGATGTACAAAATATGATTGCAGTTATTTTATTTGGCTTTGTTTCACAAGTTAACAAATATGAAGCTTTTATGAAGTATATTTTGTACTAATGTAACTTAGTACCACCCACATTTCACAAGACCATTCGTCGCTGTAGCAATACCACACTGATCGCATCCATATGTTAATAATCATTCAAGGAAATGCAATGATCTTGCGCATCCCATGAGATCTCCATTTCTTTGGTTTAAGGATGTAACTTAAACGTTCTTACACATAAAATGCCTGTTTCTTATTATAGCTATACAATGACTTTGCAAATCTGACTTTTGCAAAAGCAAACACTTAAGCAGAAGTAAAATTATACATGTTTATGTATAGTACATTTGGTTTTCATTCTGTTGTTTATTAAAAGTAGACATGTTCCTTCATTAAAAGCATCATCTGCTCTAGTGGTAGAAACTATACTATGTATGTTGAGGATATAAATATAACTGATTTTAACGAGTTAGCTGAAAGTCATAAGGACTCAATTAAAAGATAAATTTGACTTCATCTTGAAAGAGGGGATGTCTTTCCTCTCAAAGAAAACGTTGCTCAGAAAACTGACTCAGTCTTGGTTGCATGATGATGCAAAGCATGTGATTTTTAACAGATGCTTAAGTAGATTGAGGCTGATATTCATTTGATAATAAAAACAGACATTATTAATTGTAGATGTAGTTACATTTTTAAACATGTTAATATAATGTTCATGAAGTGACAGAGAAAAACGAAGTTTGAGCTCAAAATGATCTCAAATGCAGATCTGTGGTTCAGAAGGAGGATAAATAAAGATATATAGGCTAAAAAAAGCTTCTTGCCTTAAATGTTGCTTCTTGCTGTTGCTCTCCCCAGAGTCTTGTAAACCAAAAGCTCGAAAGAGTGAAAATGTAATCTCCTTGTTTACCCAGACTCTGAAACAAGACCTCACTGTTTCAGTTTAATTGGCAGATTTGTTTAGCAAAGACAAATCTTCTTGAGTATACATATGTATACATAAGGGCTACATAAGGATCAACTTCATTATCTCAGCACTATAGAATTGGATGCTTCCAAGAGGGGGGAAGGGTTTACATTTCTTACAGCAAGACTTTGCATGGACAAATAAACATCCCACGGCATTCCTTAGCTACACAGCTATAAAGTGGCATGGCATTTGTGAGTTGAGGGTTTACAATTACGCAGCTGTTAAATGTAAGGCAGAGTTCCCTTTGTTCATGTTGAAATAAACTGCAGCACAAATGCTGTAACACATCTGTTCCGTTCGGAAAACTTTAATTATATAGTGGATAAACACCATTCCAGTGTGCAAAGCCCTTGATTATTAAAACACAGACATCAAAAGTGGGTTTATTCCAAGTCAGTAAACTAACAGTCCTCAAACTGTAAATAACTCTGGTTAAAAAACGGGGCGCTGAGCAGGTTTGCAGAAAACAATCTTGAGGTGTTGGCTTACGCCCCTGATGGTTTTAAACTATTTATAAAAGGTGTTCAGAGCTGGAGATTTTCCACTTGACTTTGACTATAAAATGCTAAATAGTTCTAATAAAAGCCTAAACACATATCTGCCCAAGTGAAAACATTGACAAGTGATGCCAGAGACTATTTATATTTCAATTTAAGAGCTTGTGGTTTTACCAGTGGCAAACGCCGATGAAAGAGTTCTTTCAACAAGCCCTGAGGAAAGTCACGACTCAAATCTTTGCTTGGCATATTTTTTTTTCATTTTCTAATGCTGCAATCTCCTCATATACTGAAACAAAATGGTAAAATAAACCAAATTTGGATTTCCTGAAGGAAATGACAGCACTTAAAAGGCAGCACAAAAGTTTTTGCTAAAATTATCCAAAAACGGAGAAGAAAGTTCTGTTCTAAAACCTAATTGGCTGCCAAATTAGTATTTTAAGGTGCCAGGCACACTCACAACACAAAGCTTGTATAGGAACGAACATTATTCTTCCTTTTAAGAGATTTAGACTAGATTCTTAAGCAGCAACTAGCTCTATGGCAGGAGTCAAGATATATTAGTTTAATTTCAAAACGGGTTTCAAAGTGCAAGTTTTTGAAAACGGTACAGTTATCAGTTCGGTGTAAACTACAAAAACGCGAATTTGTGAAACAGGTGAGGTCATGCGCATGTGTATGACACCCCACAGAGTGAAGTTGCGGGAAAGCTTCTTTCCCTCCTGTCCTTCCTTAACATTTGTTCCTTCTCCCCCCACTTCCTTCCCTTTACACATTCATCTCTTCACTCAGAAAGATTATGTTTAGTATCATTTAAAATGTCTCAGTGTGACTGGTACAATGGTCTCATCTCCACAGAAGTAAACCAAATGGTAATAAGGGTTTAGAGATACTTTGCTCACTGGGTGTGCACTTTTTCCCAGTGTCCTTCATCAAAAATACCTCCTGTTCCTCGACAAGGTGTGAACTCCCTGTGTCTATAACTTTAGTCAATGCAAATTCCTATTGTAAGTTAATTTCCCACATTGGGGGATGTTTTGGTCTCAGTACTTAAAGAAATTCTTCAAGAGGCCCTCTGCGATTTTGTAGCCAGATCAGCCAGTAATGCTGAATCTCCAGACACTCAGCACTATGTATTTTTCTAATGTCAGGTACATCTTTTACTCTTTATCTCTGAGAATTTGATGTTATTGTATTGATTATCTTTGAATTGGATAAGTAATTGGCATAATACACTTACCTGACTAATATTAAATTGTTCCATTTGGATATATTCGGACTAACTCTGAAATTATTAACTCAAGTAGATTAAGTTAAATCCATAACACCACAATTCTACGATCAGGTTAGTAAACGGACTGAAATCCAGCTTAGGTGGAGCAGAGAAGCACACCGACTAAAATTTCAGAGATCCGACTAACACATCGGCATTAGTTATGTATACTTCTAACTGTAGAAGCTAATAGTGAGTTTTCCGTTTAGAACAACAGTGTTGTTAGATCAATCTAAATAGGGTAAGCCTCAACCTCTAATTATTGTATAGTATTATTCCAAGTGTACGTGGGAAACCACTACATGATTATACAAAGTTACCATTAAGTTGGTCAGCTTGGTTCTATGGTAATGGTCGTGGCCTCTGGTTAGATATAATCTTACCTTAATTAAGTGTGTTCAGATCTATGGGGGACTAAATAATATATTCTATCAAAGTGCAGTACGGCCATCTAGGATATTAATCAATCACCTCTGTCTAATGACCGAGACTGACGAGCTTATGATTATGAGATCGAATACCCGGACGGTGCGAGACTCGAAGTGTTATAGGAATCCGGATGAACGGGGGTAATTTCAATAAAGAGTAAAGAGAATAATCAAAAATTCACCTAAATGTAATGATTAACAAACATCAATTAAACCTTTTTAATTTTTGGAGTCAGATGACAAATAAATGACTTTGCCACGCTGAAAAGACAGCGCTGAAAAGAGCAGTAATCCTACACCCACGTATCGGAAACTGACGTTTGACCGATTGGGCAGGCCTTACAACGTTATCGCGGATCCATGTTAACAGGGATAGTTTTGACAACATTGTTGTGTGTAAACAAATGAAAAAGTTTTCAGTTTTTAGTACATCGCGCTGTCGTGTAAACGTACCCTTAGACCAGAATGGGTGGACATAAACAGCCTAAACCTTGTTTCCAAGTTATAGGGACCTGCATGCTCAGACCAGCAAACCTCCATAGGCTTGTTTATTTTCTTGGTTTTCAATAGGGACCATGACAGGTGAACCCCACAAAAAAAGATGTCAAGAAAATGCTAACAATACTATTGTTTGTTCTAGAAACATTTAAGAGTGTGTCAAGCAAACATCGCAAATGAACCGTGACCACAAGCATGTGTTTAAAATAGTCTGGGGAGAAGTCTTATCTCTCTCAAATGCCTCTAAAACACTGCACCCCAAAACAGGTCTCCCATTAACTGCGTTCGTCTGTAACGACTCTACCAGACCTGCGTTCAGTCTACATTTAAGTGAGTGTGACAGTGGACCCAACACAAATGGTTTCCAGCTTCACGCACTTTAACTGAAAACACAATGCACGCTCTCAGCCATTTCTCAGAGACTCGTGATCAAACATTGGTCATGCGCAAGTCTGTTGGCAAACAATGCATGAACTGAGAGAGCACATGCTTGTGGTTGCAGAAACAGACTAGCAAGCGTTTACATCATCCGCCACCCAAATCTGACAGCAAGGTACGATCCAGACGAAAATGTGCTGGCGGTTCAGTGCTATTTCCTTTCTGGTCTGATATATAGGAAATACTTCAGTACAGCCTGGGCTTTTCACACAGGTGCAGCGATAAGTAAGCATGTTCCATCCTCAAATGCAGCGTAATAAATAAATTTAAACCGTGGCTTCATTCCATGCTAACTTTGGGGTCTTGTCTCAGGGGCTGTAAAACACGTAGCCGCCGGAGCCAATAATCTGTAGGTAATAATATAAAGCAGAAAAACATGCAATGTAACATCATGATTCAATATAGACGTCTCGGATGGGAGTAATGTACAGCGTTTCTAAAAGGTTCAGAGACTCACTGGAGCGTTTCCATTAGTGGACCGTGTAGGAACTACATAAACGTGACTGTGGGCATGATTTAGCCTCAGCGTTCATCTAGAGTTATCCCTTTACAATGATAACCATCTTTAAACATGGACTCTATTAGAAGGTATTGAAATAGAAAATGTCTGTAATCCTAAAATAAGAAAAATAATAGACTGCATTTGCAGTCCACAGAATGGAAGTACTGTACCGTTTCTGCTCCACCAGGCAAGCAAACCCGGTGTGACGCATAGCCAAATGGCATGTTAAATTGGCATAATTAGTATGATATATAGTATGCTATTATGACCTCAGCATTGAAGTGCCTCCTATAAGACGAAAATATCGAACCACAGCCACAAGCTACATTGTGGCTGCAGCGGATGATTGGTAAAATTAGTTGAAATGGTTAAACTTGAATGATGGTGTGGTTGAAGGAGGGTTACATTACAGTTATTTTTGGACTGTTAGATCACCCTTATAAACCTTGATGTAGTATCTAAATAGTTGGTCTATGCGGCTAATATGGGGGAAGAAAATCCACGTCATCCATATCTTTCTGGTTGCAAACTTTCAAAGTGTCCTCATCAAGCTCAAAGGACCTGGCCTAGACCTGGTCAGTTCATACAAACCACTCAACTGTATTACAAAGTTATAGGGATTTTGTCCAGGGAAAGGTTGTCTCACCCCATGCCACACATGTCCCAAAAGATTTAGATGCCATCAAATCCCAGTTACGATTATAAGTAAGAAGGTCTTAAGGAAGTTAGACTTTTTTTGTACATGGCTCGGCACGGAGAGGAGAAATTGTGCATCTAACCTTTTATGCAACACTGGTGTAATTAGGAATGTTGAGGCAAGTTGGATCTTAAAATCTGCATTAAAAAGTGGCGCTCCAGGACTGAGTTTGGACACCCCGGTCTCGACACATCGTCCCTACCCACTATGCCCACCCACCCCGAGATCCGGTTTCCATTGGTTGAACTTCAAATGATGTTGGAAAACTCTGCGTCATTATCGCGACGTGATCAGATTCAGGAAGTCTATAGGACTTGGTTTTAGCCAATAAGCATGTCACATCACTCCGCGACCTATGCATTGTCTTATGCTGCATTTGGGCTTGTTTGAGACCACCTGCTCTAAATAAAGATATGCAATCTACTATGGTTTACTAATGTTTCGCGAAGTTACAAACGAAACTGTGGTGCAAAAGCATCATTTGTATACTGTGGAACAACAATTGATTATGGGAGTTTACGTAAATTGATATCCCTGGTGATATTCAGATTGCGGTTCCCATGTTCCATGCTGACAAAAGGGCAAAGTTAACGACCATCCCGAATAGCTGAATGGAGCTCTGGGAATATAGGAAAATGGTGACAGGTAGCTTTAGGAATGAGATAATTGGCCTGTGGTTTTGGATTTGAGTGGAAACTAGATAGGACGCAAAGTAAATCTTAAAAAACTTCCCACAAAAGCATTAGTGAGGTAATGGCTGATGTTCCCACTAGGGCAATTGCAGCAGGGCGTTCTTAATTACAGCTCAGCTGAATGCTTGACTTTAAATGCTTCAACTTTCACTGGCAGTCCAAACAGTAAGTCAAAGTAAGCTATGGTTACAGGGTGACATAATATCTAGCTTCTGTGTAAAACCCAGGGGCAGTGGTAATTGTTTTCAAAGCAAATGTCCATGTTCTGCCCTGACAGTTCTTGGGTGAGGCGAACCATTGAAAATCTTCTTCCCTGTAGCTCTAAAATTTAATTTGGGAATATTAACATTTTGCACATTAAGTATCATTTGTGCCAAATTTTTGTGCCCTAATCATCAAACCGATGCAAATGAAATCCGAGAGCTTTAATGGACATCTTTTTAGACATGTTTGTTACACAAGACTTGAATATAGTGCATGGATATAGTTGATTGCAAAATATATTTTCAAGATCCAACAAAGACTGAAACTTTAGCCTGTACACAATCTGCAGGGCTTTGCAGGAGGGTATTACGGCTTTCTCAAACATGTCAAATCTCATTGAGACTCCAGAAGTCTAAGGCCACGAGAGCCTCGGTGAACTCAAGGTAAAGAAGTCTTAGATTATGGTGTGTGTTCACAACTGACAGTACAATGATTGAAAACACACTCAGGACACGGAATAACGATTTCAAGCACTTCTTTTGTACTAACATGGTGTGAGAATAAGCACTTATCTTGATGTGTAACCCTCTGTGGCTCTGTTACCAATAGGGATATTCGGGGGAAAAGGTCTTCTTAAGAAAAAAAAATTAATAATTCCTGCAGCATCAATGAGATCACAAATAATTTTATAATATCTTTCCAGCGGCAACCTGGGATAAAGATAGATCATGTCAACTCTGAGGTTTCCCATGACAGATCATCCAGACTCTTTCAGTCAAGGTCAAAAATATGATAGAAACACCTTCTGTTTTTTTGCTGTATTGCAAAAAGCATTTGACAAAGTACTTAATTTGCGTGTTTGAGCTAACGGCACCTCACTATGAACAGGTTCCCATAGGCAGGACAAATCACATAAATCTATAACATCAAGCATACTATTTATATGAAAGAACAAATTAGAAAGAATGTTCAAAATGCTAAAATGTTATGTTGTAAATACACACTGAGCCGACCGAGAGACTTAACTATTAAGAGATTGAAGAAAGATGAGACTACTTAATCTTCATAAAGCAAAACGGTCTCAAACTGGTAATTTCAGACTCACGCTCCAGCTCTTTAATCGATACCACATGCCAAACAACTCAATCAGCGGACACACATGAGGCACATGTAACCCGTGAACCAGCAACAGGCTCTGAGGATCACTATCAGCCTGACATCTGCTCTAAATGCCCACAGAAAGGAACAAATTTCATCATTGCCGCCTATAAAAATTCCTTCTTCGTGAAGATATCACCAGAGCCACCACGCAGAGCTCCCAACCACTCATTAAGATCTGTATTTGTATCACCGTTGGCCTAGTAACTGTTTGTAAGGTTGTCTTTGGAAGGATCTGGACCAAATATTCATAGGTATCAAGCCAAATATTCAGGTTCTTAAACCTTTAAATGAGTGGAAAGCCTTTATGAAGAGCAAAAATTAAATGCTTATTAAATATGCTCTGGTTTTGAGTCAAAATAACCCCTATCCTCACGTTAGCCGCAGCTGTCTAAAACACGTCCCAATGCATTGCCTGTAATAATTACATTGAAAGCACAAAGACCAATATTATTTATTAGTATTATTATAAAATTATGGTTAAGTCCAAAGTATACTTAATTTTGTTTTTATACGCTAGAGTATGCGTACAGTCGAAAGAGTAGCCTTCGTAGTAGTATATATAAGTATACTCCATTTGATAGCTGAGAACAGCAGGCAAAATGAAAGATTATCTCATTATTCTTTATTAATGCTTAAAATGGAAACAAATGGGCTTTATGCACAGCTGCACTACTTCCTGAACTTTAGCCAGCTCCTTTGTTTCCTGTCTGCCATTATTGGACAAACTGATTAATCCAGGTGTGCCTGACCAACAACAATAATCAGGCACACCTGGATTAATCAGTTTGTCCAATAATTGCAGACAGGAAACAAAGAAGCTGGCTAAAGTTCAGGAAGTAGTGCAGCTGTGCATAAAGCCCATTGGTTAGGGAAGTGAGGGAATGATTCATATTTTTAAAAAAATATGTTCCAGGTTCAAAACAAGTTCGACAGCATCTGCAACTGCATCTGTACATTAATTTTGACTAGTCCCTCCTGTGTTTAAACAAGCAAAGATTGTGTTTACAGTAATGTACTTGGATAACGAATGTTCAGAGGTCCTTGGCTGTCAGTGTTTTTCTACTGCTATGACTGCAAAAATAAAACTTTTACTTTAAATAGAACAAAAGCTGCTGGTTTAACCAGCATCTCAATTCTTTGCCTTGACAAAAAAAAAGACTCTCTAGAGTTTCTCTGTGTGAAAGTTTAACATCGTAAACCATTCAAGAGTAGCCAAAGTAATAATTACCAATTTTGTGTAAAAAAAAAAAAAAAAAAAAAAAAAAAACCTTTTCATGAGTGTATTGCACACAATTCGGGTTTGAACTAGTGACTTAAAAAGCCAATAGGTGTAGGAAACTCCCTCTCTGCAATTTACTAAAGTGATTTGAGAATTGCGGTGAGGAGGTGTGATCTCAATGCTTGGAAATGATTGGTGGAAATTCTTGGAAATTTCTGTTGAAAAAAACCCTTCATGTCAGAGTTGAGGAAAACAGTGATTAAAGTGATGTTGAGCACGCCAACATCAGGTTGAGCACACCCATGACAAGAACATACAAGAAAATTAACAAGATTCAAATACCAAAGTTACTTTTTCCACATACATTAAGGCCTTGAAAAGGAAATAACAGAATCCAAGTCTGTAGGGCAGTAAATAAGATAATATGGAACAGGACCTGAGCTTACAGAGTTCATGAATCACACCTACTTCAGTTTCCACAGTTTAGATGTCGACGTCACAGCATCTATGAATGGGAGCCCTGTTTCTTCGACTACTGGACCAGCAATGTGGCTTCCAGCGATTATACACATGAGTCACATCCTGAGTTTGAGTCTCCACATCATCCCAACTATTAGCCGACATCATCATCTAAGCAGACATGCTGAGACTACACACTGTCTGTGTTTAAAGTTGGTCTACCACAAGTGAAGGACTGTGTACTTTCATTTGTTAAATGATACCCAAACCCCTGATGTTTTTCACATGATGTGCTTACACTACACAAAGACAACCCCCCAAAAAATAGATGGGGTTATATAAAGTAGAATTTGTCAATGATCGTATAACATAAATCTTGACCCTGTAAAGCCTGACTTATGAAAAATAGTAAAAATAATAATAATAAAGAAAAAATGTATCAGTTTATTGGATATCTAGCTAAATACATATATTTATGTATAAGTTTTCATGAGGATTTCCAGTAAAGGGTTTGATCATGTTGATAATTTAGAGGACTTTTGGCATATCAAATATGATCCAGTAGGCTTTATAGGGATAAAATATGCTGTGCTAGATTTTTTGGGTCAATAAACAGAAACACTACAATAAAAAAATAAAAAAAAACTTTTTAGTACTTTTTGTATTAATGTTGGTTTGAAAAACTTATACCATTTTGAAAAAAGATTCAATTTAATGGCTCTAAAAAATGTCATGTAGTGCCAATTAAAAAGTAAAAATTATTCTCAAAATATTTTCAATAGAAAAAGTATATATAGAATATTATTAATTAAAACATTTTTTATACATTTTTATTACTAAGCAGTAAGTTTTGCTTCCTTTTAACTCGCACTATTTTAGAGATGCAGAGATAACGAAACATCACTCAGTGGTGGGGTGGGATGACAAACTTTCCAGGAAAGTACTCCGAAATGTTCCAACACAGGAGAGGCTAGGGAGGTTTATTTATGTAGCGAACCTGAGATCCCCTCAGCTTTTAGCGCAGGGCAAAGTGATTAGAGCGCCAATAATTTCTCCAGTGTAACCATCCGCCAACAATGGAGTAGTGTACTTTACCCCCTCACCATACAATTGACCTTCAGTAGGGATCTGAGAGTTGAGACTGAAATCGGGCCTCCCCGTTGGGCTGTCTAAAGATCTCGAAGAACTGAGTTCATACCGAGCAATTGTCTTAAATTTAGGCAATTTAAATAAAGGGGAAGGTCTGTCGGTTATGTATGTAAACCAACAGAAGAACTTAAACTTCAAAACTGGTTCCTAGTGAATAACTACATGAGTAAATATTTACATAAAATATATTTTTAATGTCAATAAAACCGAGCAAGGAAAGATTGTCTCATCTGCCAATAAGACTTGAATGGGATTATGTTTGTGTCCACAAAACAAAAAGGCTGATTGGTTTTCCATATTCAAATGTGCTCTCTCCTGACATACATCCTTCTTTCCAACAGTCCTCTACATCCCCGTACAGCAGCACACTAGCATTCCGCTCAGGTACTTGTTGACGCCAATGTGAGCAATAACTTACTGTGGAGGCGTCCTATTACAAACAGATGCGGTGGATGTAGTGGAGTCTGTTCTAGGTCAGTGCAGGGTCGTGGAAATAAAAGCCAACCTGCTCGCCATTTATGAAAGAGGTTCTGTGGATGGTGAGATAAGTGAGAGGATCTTAAAGGGATAGTTCACCCAAAAATGTTAATTCTATCATCATTTACTCTTTCTTTCTTAAACTTTCGTTTATCTTCGGAACTCAAATGAAGATATTTTTCAAATCTGAGCGACTTCTATCCCTTTTTTGACAGACTACGCAACTACCACTTTGACACTTCAAAAAGTTCATAAAGAGATCGTAAAACTTATCCATATGAATTGAGCGGTTTAGTCCAATTACACTGAAGAGATATGATCGCTTTATATGATGAACAGATTGAATTTAGGCCTTTATTTACATATAAACATTCATCAACTCACACATCAGTTGTGATTAACGGAAGCTCAATCATGTTCGCTTGACGTGTGAGAACCAATGAGGTTCATTGTCATGTGTTATGCAGCTCGTTTGAGCTTTAGCAAGAACCAATGAGGTTAATTCTTGTGTTACACAGCATCTTTGAGCTTCAGCAAGAACCAATGAGGTTAATTCTTGTGTTACACAGCATCTTTGAGCTTCAGCAAGAACCAATGAGGTTCATTCTTATGTTATGCAGCACATTTGAGCTTCTCCAAGAAACAATAAGGGTTAATTCTCATGTTATTCAGCACATTTGAGCTTCTGCAAGACCCAATGAGGATTGGTTGAGCTTCTGTTTATGTTCGCTGATCATCATCATATAAAGTGATCGAGTCTCTTTAGAAAATTTTGACTAAACAGCTCAATTCATATGGATTAGTTTTGCAATCTCTTTATGATCTTTTTGAAGCATCAAAGTGATAGTTGCGTAGCTATCAATGGAGG
Organism: Phoxinus phoxinus; assembly: GCF_949152265.1. Taxonomy (NCBI): domain Eukaryota; kingdom Metazoa; phylum Chordata; class Actinopteri; order Cypriniformes; family Leuciscidae; genus Phoxinus; species Phoxinus phoxinus. The sequence continues at coordinate 13,036,787 of NC_136895.1, forward strand.
GACAGAAATCTCTCAAACTTCATCAAAAAGATCTTCATTTGTGTTCTGTAGATAAACAAAAGTATTAAGGGTTTGGAACAACATGAGTGTGAGAAATTGATGACAGAATTGTCATTTTTGGCTGAACAAACCCTTTAAGAGAGTAGTAGAGGATTATACGTTGAGGTTTTCGTTCATCTGTGGAACACGAGATGTTTTTCTGCATGTTCGTGCATCTCCTTTTCGACAACATCAGTATTCAGGGGCTGTCAAGCTTCAAAAATGACAACAACAAAAAAAGTTCACATGACTCATGTGCTATATATGCCAAGTCTTCTAAAGCCAAGATATAGCAAACCAAAACTAATTTGCGCTTTTGCATATTTTTGGCATATTAAGAAAATGGAACATCAATTATATGTCATACGACTACAGACTACTTATATATTGCACAAGTAATACAGACTTTTATCTATAATAACACACTTTTATAGTACCTTTTCTGTCTGTTTCGAAGCCTTGTGAAAATACGCTTTAGCACATACTTTAAAAAAGAATACTAATTACAAAATTGATATACTTTAAAAATATTAACTTTAAATGTTGTAATATCAAATAAGACCGGTACAATTAACCAAGTACTTTACATGTGCCTTAGCATGTTAGTCAACACATCAAGATGAGTGTACTTCTTTAAAGCTATGAAAAGAAGTATGATAACAAAGATCAAAGATCAAAATTAATTATTTAAAATGTTCTTTAAAGTAAAACTTCTAAAACAATACGTAAGTGTGTTAAGAAATATAGTAAAAGTAAATTTAATAGGCATTTATTTAATCAATATTATCTTATCTGCAAGATTAGAAGTAGTACACTACAAGTGCACATTCAATAGAATTAAGCGCACTTCTGTTTCACAAGCCCCTGGTGTCAGTATGTTGTAAGGAAAAGAGCAGCGTGAACATTCTGCAAAACATCTTTTAATGTCCGGGTTAACTATTCATTTAATTCGCTCGATCTGCTAGACAATACACTTTAACTACACATAAAGGGGACTTCCCCATGTCTCAGCTGTCCAAAATAGAAACAATTTCCTCTTCAATGACACACGAGCGACCCACGCAGAGCTATTGTTTTGATGGATTTCCTGCAACTTCTCTATGCAGGCAGAGGTGGACTGTAAAAGATCAAGTTTACAGCAAAGGCTACAAACATTATGTTTACTCCAATGAATAAATTTACTTTTTTCATATCCAATGAATACATTTATTTACTGACAGATAATGAAAACCCTGTGGGAACATTTACTTAATTAACTATGATGATTTTTTATGAAAGTCTAAAACATAATAGATAAATATTTGTAATGATAAACACTGTTCCTCGTAAGACTCATATTGATGGAAAGGAAACCATAATTTCATTCAAAATAAGTGCAAGAGAAGCCAAGAGTGATAGAGGAACATTGTTCCAGACTGCAGACAGCCGTTTGTCAGAGCAAGCAGATGTTGCTTTGGCCGCCGCATCCCACTTTCCACACTTTCTCAGGCTTTGCCAAAATTCCCCCAAGAGTCCTTTCATTCATCGGCTTTGCCCAACAGCTCTGGGTCTTTCCTGTGACCCCGCGGGACTCCTAAAACCAGAGCAACATGGGATTCCTATCTTTATGGAGTCGCATTATATCCGACACAGTTTTATGTGGGACTAAATCAAAGGAGATCCACCGATAAGGGACTAAAAGTCAAATATGCAATGTAAATTAAGATTTAACAAGAACGGACAGTCGAAGACTTGCATATCTGCGACCTGTTGTTCATCTCCACTGGCGCAAAACTTTGGCCCTGTGATGTGGAAAATACAACCCCCCATGAGATACACATCTGGCTCGATGAAGCAGCTCGCCTTTGGAGAATTTGCATTCTCTTGGAAGCACACGCAATTCAGTGGTTATGTTTTCTTCTTGGTAATCCGAGGCAGGGCCATTTATTTTGCAACGAAATAAGGCAACATGCCCGCACATTCCTGCCGTGCTGTTATCCGCTTAAGAGTTGGTCATCCAGAAAATGTTTGGCAGAGGAAGTGCCATGCCGTCTGGCTGAGCATGTCGATGGGCACGAACCGAACCCCACTGAGTGGCAGGGGAAACCTGACACACTCACACACACATACACTCTTTCCAGGCAATGCAGGTGCACCATATGCTTAGTAGGCTACACAAGCACTTGCTTAGCTAGAATGAAGCGCTTGGGTAGCCACATCGCTTATCTGGAAAATATATACGGCGGGTTCAATTATGTTATATTGGATTGTGCTGGGTTGATTACAAAGAAAATGGTAGAAAGACAATGCTGCCAAAGTGCAATTCACAAGGCGTTTCCATGATGTTATCTGTCCTAACATTGGTGGGACCACAATAGATATGGGTTGGGCTTTGAGAGTTTCTGAAAAGATTGAAAGGCAATAACAGTAACATTGAGGTCACACATAGGACAGTAAACTTGTGGGTATCAAAATAGGACATACTTTTGGAGACACAAAAACTGATAATAAATAACAAAACAGAATGTCCCTTTAATTATACAGGTGAACTGGTCTACTGATGAAAGCGGGAAATGGCATTCAAGTTAGATTTAACCCAAGATAAAGATTTAAATAATAATAATAAACGGAGCAATTCAAATAGGATCTTCACACTATCGGTGTTCGGCCCTAATAATAATGTTGTCATTATTATGATTAATAAACGTTTTTATTGTGGACTAAGGATTATGTCAGTTAGATATAGCCCAAAACATTTCAATAATAAAATTAATTTAAAGAATTACCATTTAAAACACTGTAGCAATATGATGGCTTACATATTATTATTATAATCATTAAATGTTTTTGTTGCATTGTTAAATGATTATTAAGTAGATAATGTGTTGGTTTAACAGTTAGATACAGCTCAAATAATAATAATAATACATGAATAAAACTGTATTATTATTATAAATAATTTGAATTAATTATAAATAAATATAAATAATACAGGTTTTTATTGGAGTGCTAATATGATTATTTAGTAAGTAGGCCCCTACTGTGTTGAAATACAATGATTTTAAATCTGTTATTGCATTAAAGTTATTTGACTTTAAAAAATCATAAAATTTGGTAAAAAAAAAAAAAAAATTGAAGACAGATATCACTGAAAACAATCATAAGTTTGGCAAGTAAGTCAGATGATTCACTAACCACTGTTACTGATTAAGTGGAGGATTCGTCAGGCAGATTCAAATTGGTAATTCCTAATTAGTGAGTCATTTTGAACAATTCAACTGACTCATAAGAGTCATTTGCGCTTGAATCGAACTACAGGCCGAGTGCTATTTGTTTTTACGTGAGCCTGCAAGCACAACTCAGTATAAAGATGTGCTTATACTTGATTGTTTTGCCGCACTTTTCTTTTCTTTTTCTGACAGGACTCGCTGAGCTTTGATCCTTCTGATTGGACTTGTTGATTAAAAACTAACTAACCAATGACAGAGCAACAGGGGTAACTGGCACAAAACTCCTCCATTCATAACCCAAAAACAAGCTGGTGCCTTTCCTTTCAGAACAGCAAACACACTTTAAGAAAAATATTTGCCTAGATAAATACTGATTGACCCAGGAAAACAAACACACAAGCATGTCAATGAAGTAACAGTTGGCGTCTGTGGCCCCTGCTTCCAGGCCGAAAAGCCTCTTTATGCCAGGATTATGATGGAAAAGAGGGCTGTGTGGTTAAAATTTCAAAGAGCGATGGAATGTTTCACAAATATCACCCCATACACATAGACACCTCTTTATGACATTCAACGACCTGGAGTGCTGACAGGAATGTGTCTGATCTTTCTCTCTGGTCCTCGTAGAACTGTGCTGACTTCATCTACAGAGTGCTAGCGCTTTTCTTTTTATTAATCACTTTCTGTCCCTGGGCAGAGGCTGATTTGGCTTGAATAGCCCGCTGCTCGCAGAATGTCACGCTCTGTTCCCATCTGTCTGGACTGCCAGCTAAAGGGCTGTTCTAAATATCTCAATTTTTTTAGGATTTTAAGGGGGAGATTTTAAGGGTTACAACATACAAAATGTTTTTTAAATGTTTGTCTATGGGGTCTTCTGTGTATTCCTGTCTTTATGTCAACCTATTCTGCCTTATTTTTATATTTAAAGGGTTAGTTCACCCAACAATGAAACTTTTCCCATAATTTACTCACCCTCAAGCCAGGTGTATTATGACTTTCTTCTTTCAGCCAAACACAATTGCAGTTATGTTTAAAAATATCCTGGCTCTTCCAAGCTTTATAGTGGAAGTGAATGGTAGGCTACTGTACATCATGCGTCGGGTCAGAAGTCCCTCTTCGGCCGGAACTCAACTCGCGTACGGCCGTTACCGGAACCCATGATTAGTTTATAAAGTTATAAATATGGTTATTTTTCTTACAAAAATTAATCACTCCGCTTCAGGAGGCCTTTATTAACCCCCTGGAGCCATATGGATTACTTTTATGATGGATGGATGTGCTTTTTTGAGCTTAGAACAAGGTACCATTCACTCCCATTGTCAAGCTTGGTAGAGCCAGGATGTTTTTTTAATATAACTCCAATTGTGTTTGGCTGAAATAAACTCAAATAATGCATCTATATTGGTTTGAGGATGAGTATATTATGGGATCATTTAAATGTTGGGGTAAACTAACCCTTTAATAAATTAAATGATCAAAGCTCTGGATTTATAATATGGTCATGTTTGAAAGACTTAAAGGTGTCAAATACCTCATAACATTTACTGCAGTTGTATTGACTTTTTTTTATTTTAATTTTTTTAGAAAAAACACATCTTACATTTTCTGATATACCACATGGAAGAAATTTGGAAATATAAATACCACAATTACAGCAATATATCAGTAAAATAGCAACTTCATGGATTTTTAAGAAGCTTCCAGAATGTTTCTGTTTTTTGTTTTTTTTTTGTATAAAATTTGTAGGCTACATATGAAATTACCTATTTATAACTGTAGCTACTTGTGGTATTTTGCAGAAAATGGCATGGCTGTAAGCGTGTTTGGCCTCAGTTGCAGTTCTGTAGCACTAAATTTACATAATGCACCACTTGTAGACACTTAAATCGGGTAAGACTAATATGCATATGAATTATTTGAAGTTAACAGACTTATATAGACAAGTTTTCTAGACTAGAGTGTTCCCCCTTCCCATCCCATCCCTGTAGGTGGCTCTCGGGATTGCGTAACAAACATGTCGTACTACAAATTACATTTTCATATTTGTATTTACGATCTTTCACCAATAGAAAACTAAGGCTGTGTATTAAAACTTTGTGAGCTGCCTACATAGACAACTGGTTAGAATAGACAACAGCGCTAAAAAAGGTTGATTCGAACCTTTCAAAAATATATATTTTCAATGTTCTAACTGAAATTTAATTGAAGAAAATTCTTGATTTAACGTTCGTGCAACGTTAGAATGATGCCCAACATGTAGGCTATCATTCAAACACACGTAAGATGCACAACAATGTTCCCTTCGAGCGTTCGAATGATGCTCAAAAGCGTTTCATTCGAACGTTCCTGATGTACGCACCTCACTGTTAAACAAGCCGTGGTCTGTCGCATCTATAAAACTTGTACCCACCTTTCTGTACGCAAGCTGCAGGTAGTTATAGGGAATTCTTCTACTGAAATCCTGAAAGACATCCTCACTAACTTTATGCATGGACTGAGCTCCAAGTTTTCCCTCAAAGCATTCGTTTAAACAGTGCGCCCTGTGAAGAATCGCTTGGAAAAACTGATCAGTCAGAAGGCTGTCAAAGCGATGCTGGTCTCTGCATTTCAGTCTGCATCTGATTTTGGTCTGGCGTACTTCAGAGAAACTGCTCAGCGCGCTCTCCATGTACCGCACCACACTGCCATAGTCTCCTTTATGAAAAGCCTCCAATCCGTTGTTGTAAAGAAGGTCAAACGGTTCCAGGGTGGCCGATGACAGTAAAAGTGTCTGGAGGATACAAGTCAAAAAGCCGTAGATTTTGGGGTTCACATCCATCTTCTCCGTAATATGGTGCGCAGAAAATGCGCTCCGAATGATGGATATACAATCCCGATAAGCCTGTGTGGGACAAGGAACAGTTACGGCAGAACTACCGTTCTAAGCTTCAAAGAAGTTTCGTTGTCACTCATAATGAATGACCAATTACTCGAGACATTTCAGCAATGACCCCCGTCCCTCCTATCCATTCTGAGCTGACTCCTCCCTCCCCTACAGCCCACACATGACGGAATTTACAATTGTTGACAACCCCCGCTGACTGACTTTTATTTCATTGAACAGCGACATATAATTAGAGCTTCTGAATTCTAGAACATTAAACAGTTTTTTAAAAGTAAAAGAGTCGTGTCTCTATTACACACTGATAATTCACAGACAGAACCATCCAGTGAGATCCTCACAAAGCCCTCAAAGCGAAGACCTCCTGTCGCCGTTTCAACGTCTCCCTCTAGAGTACATAAATCGTACTGCAGCTCTCCTGAAAATCTGATATTTCAATAGTCGTTTATAATCCATCTTATTCTATTATTCAGTTAAAAGTTGGATAATTTTTTTAAACGTTTAAACGTTGGCCTGTGTGTAAGGGATACACAATCATGCTCCACTTAGCAACAATGTAAACAGTTCTATTTTAAGTGTGAGCAAAGTTATTCTATAACTCATCACTCCAGCCCCATTTGGCTTTACAGTGGTAGTTTTTTCTGTCAAGCAAAAACAAACCAAGGAAGATCGGCCTCCCATTTCAAGAGCTTTGATTCTCTCGCTCCCTCCAGCGATGAAAAGATTTATGCTTCCCTACTATACGGTATGTGAAAAACAGTACGCCAAAAGAGTATATCTGAATACTCGAATAACAGTAGGTGAAATTCCTGGATGACCTACTACTTCCGCCTGGATTCTGAAGGCCATTTTTGTAATGGATGTCAATGGGGGAGAGGCTTCACTACATTTGACATGTTTCCTCTTAAACGTTCATTTTGGATTGATCTATTTTCCACCAAATAAGTGAAATCACGAACAATTGCGCTACAGGTATTAGTTTATGGCACTTCTCATTCATTTTTATGGTATCCGCAAACAGCGACTGACTGTCGCACAACTCTGAACGAAATTCGATGACGTCAACAAGGCTGTAATGTGATTGGTTATCCAAGCCGCGAAGTAAACTCAAATTCAAATATAGTACATACTCAGTACGTGATTTCAGATGTTAGTGTACATTATTATAGTGTACATTTCAGTGTTAGTGTACATTATTGATAGATGATAAATCAATGAAGACTTCGCACTCTCCGAATTCATGAAAACCGCCCCGTGTTCATATAATGCCTGAACATGCAAAGCGCCTCAAAAGCCTTCTGATTGGCTAAAAAAAGAATCCCCGCCATTTTGAAGTGCGTTCAACTTTGTCAAGTGGGCGAGGGACGTTTATTTGGACAGACCCTCGACTACTTGACCGCTTGATTTTGACAGAAGGAGCAAGTCAACTCAATGGCTGCATCTGAAATCGCATACTTTCCTACTGGTGAAAAGCAGTATGTGACAAAAGGAGTATGTCCGAATTCGCAGTAGGCCTACTCATAAAAGAGAAGGCAAAAAAGACCAGGATGAGTGTAGAAAGTCCCTCTAGAGGACTGAAATCATACTGCAGCTCTCCTGAAAATCCAATATTTCAATATTGTTGACAGATGAGATATCGTGAAGACATCGCAGCCTCCAATTGAATGAAAACCGGCCCATGTTCATATCACACCTAAACACGCAAAGTGCCTCCAAAGCCTTCTATTTTTTCCTTGTGAATTTGTTTTACGCACCATTCTATAGGTCTGTATGTAAGCTTGGGCTGTTGGGAAAAAATACTGTAAGCTTATATAGTTTATAGTTATAGTTTATTGTATTGTTATCATTTTGAGTGAACGAGATGGGCATTTCGACTTAAACGCATGCAGCCCTGGTATGTTGCTATGGACAATGGTTAAATATACAGTTCTCTGAAATGAATTGTAATTAGAATTAAGTAAATATGTGACCCCTTAATACCCCAATTAGAATCAGTTTCAGACAGACATGTAATAAGTATGAACATAACACGACTATTGAAACTTCCTTTTTATTGTATCTGTTTCGTAACTCACAAATGTGAATTGGTCTGGATTTTGATAATGTAAAAGTGCTAAAAACACTTAGCATTCCGCAGTTATAAGGAGGGATAAAAAAACGAGTGCATGTGGTGATAGCAAACCATTATTGTGTAATTCTGAAATAATTACTTTATATAAATACCCATTAATAACGTTTAAACATATTTAACTATAAAACAAAACGACAAACAATCATCAACTGCTGAAGCTTTCTAAATTGCATATTACAGTTTATATACGCCTAGAATCTTCCTCTTTAAAAAAAAAATCTTAAAATAGTAAAAGTTACTGTTACTGGGATATGACATCACTTCCTCTGTGGTCAACACTGAACTGTTAGTTAAAGGGTTAGTTCACCCAAAAATGAAAATAATGTCATTAATGACTCACCCTCATGTCGTTCTAAGCCCGTAAGACCTCCGTTCATCTTCGGAACACAGTTTAAGATATTTTAGATTTAGTCCGAGAGCTTTCTGTCCCTCCATTGAAACTGTATATACAGTATACTGGCCATGTCCATAAAGGTAATAAAAAGATCATCAAAGTAGTCCATGTGACATCAGTGGGTTAGTTAGAAGTTTTTGAAGCATCGAAAATACTTTTTGGTCCAAAAATAACACAAAATAAGACTTTATTCCGCATTGTATTCTCTCCCGGGTCTGTTGTCAATCCTTCACAGTTATGCTGATGGCGTAAGACGCTGATGACGTGTTATCTGGTGCGTCCGAGCTTCATTTATAGACTGAGGGAAACGCACGCTGTAAAAGTGTCTCATCCGCGACATGCACATTTACGCACCATTAAAAAAATGATATCCACGCAAACAATGTAGAATAGCTTGAATATAGCGTGCGTCTCCCTCAGACTGTAAACGAAGCTCGGGCGCACCAGATAACACGTCATCAGCGTCTTCCGTCAGCAGCGTCACTGCGGAGTCCTGAACGCAGATTCACAACAGACCCGGGAGAGAATACAATGCGGAATAAAGTCTTATTTTGTGTTATTTTTGGACCAAAAAGTATTTTCGATGCTTCAAAAACTTCTAACTAACCCACTGATGTCACATGGACTACTTTGATGATGTTTTTATTACCTTTATGGACATGGACAGTATACTGTATATACAGTTTCAATGGAGGGACAGAATGCTCTCGGACTAAATCTAAAATATCTTAAACTGTGTTCCGAAGATGAACGGAGGTCTTACGGGCTTAGAACGACATGAGGGTGAGTCATTAATGACATTATTTTCATTTTTGGGTGAACTAACCCTTTAAGCAATCACAGCCTTCTTGTTTTAGAGCTAACTGACTCAGAGGTCAAAGTTGAATGTGGAGACCCATCCCAAACATCTAAAAATACAGTAAAGCTATTAAAAAAATTATATTATCATGACATAAACCAAAAACGAAATGCAATGTATTTATACTTATCTATTAACACAATGTGTGCGCATACTGTACACAACAGTTCAGATTAAGTTCAGGTATTCAGATGGTTCTCGGGATTATTACACATAGTCTTTTCCAGGAATCTTGGAGACTGGACGCTTGCTGAGATTTGTGTTGGATCGTAGGTGCGTTAGACTGCAGGCGCATAAGAGCACGCCTCCGAATAAACAAAGCAAAGATGCAGCAAATGCACCAATCAGAGACCAGCCGATCACATACCTACAAAGACCCAGCACAGATGGTTAGTATTCATAATCAATACTTTAGACTCACAAAAAGACATGACAACATGAAGCTCCGATTGAAAACTAGGAACAATACGAAACAAAACAACTCCTACCTAGCCTTCTTGTCCTCCTGAAAGAAATCATCAACAATTCCATACATAATCCAGCTGGTTATGCCCAAAGCAAACAGACCTAAAGATAAGAAAATAATGCACATATTCATAAGGCTTAAGTTGAACTGTTAGGGACATCAGAGGCAATTGTAAAACGTTTCTTATTTCTCACAGAGATATAAATGTAGTATTTTTACTGTAAAATATAGATATAGTAAATATTTTAACAATTTAAAATAACGGTTTTCTATTTATGTTCAAATGTATTTATTCCTGTGATGCAAAGCTGAGCTTTCAGCATCATTACTCCAGTCGTCAGTCACATGATCCTTCACAATTCATTTAGTGCTCAAGAAACATTTATTTTCATTATCAATGTTGAAAACAGCTGCACTGTTTAATGTTTTTATGCAAATCATGACACTTTTTTCAGGATTTTTTGATCAATAGAAAGTATTTGAAATAAAGTATATTTTGTAACATTATAAATGTCTTTACTGTCACTTTTGATACATTTTCTGCATGGATCCTTCTTTAATTTCTTATTTTAAAAAAACTTTAAAAGTTAGTGTATTATGTAAAATTCATAGTTTTTTTTCCAGCAAGGTTGCATTTATTTGACCAAAAGTGACAGTAAAGACTTTTGCATTAGTACAAAAGATCTATATTTAAAATAAATGCTGTTCTTTTGAACGTTCTATTCTTAAAAGAATCTTAGTAAGAAAAAAGTATGTTAACAGTTTCCAAAAAAGTTTTAAGTAACAACCTAGAAATGCAACTTACTTATTACTATACTAGTTTCAATTTAAAGGAATTTCTTGATACTAAAAACAAAATTGGAAAAATATATTTAAAAATCCCTTTTATAGAAAAATAGCAGTGCTGTCAAATCGATTAATCGCGTTTAATCGCATAACATACAATTTTGTAAATGAATGGCTTAAAAACAGCCTGACTGGATATATGCGATTATTCACATACATAAATATATATTAGATTTCACTCCAGTTTCTTTATGATTTTTCAAGTCTGGGTTGAACTCACCACTGCACACAGAAAGGATTCCCCCTGCGAAGGCAGCTCTGTCCTTCGACTGCTTGTTCTTGTCTAGACATCTCGTGCACCCGAGGCCGAAAATGGCTACTATCGCGCCGAGGCTTGAAAAGACCATGCTGGTGATCATCATTACTCGGGCCAGCCGAATTTCAACTGCAACGCACAGCAACAATCAGAGCATATCTGTTTAAGAAGTCAAACAGCAGATGGATCTATAAGTCATTGGACAGATACTCACAAGCTTGATGAAGAAGAGTATTGAAACCTATGCATTGCACGAAAGACGAACTGGATATTGTGCACTTCATCCAAAGTCCTTCGTATTCATCCAAAAAGACAGTTTCGTCATTGTCGTGTCCAATGGTTTTCCATTCATTCGTAAATGTGGCCAAAATTAGGCCACATAGTCCAGTAATGGACATAATATAACCGAAGAGCTGAAGAGCCATTGATGAATTGAAAGACAACTGTACAAGTATTTATTTGAAGACAGTCAGTATACTCTGTGTCCACTGTCCTGCTACTGAAGCTCATTGCAAACTGAGTAATCTGGGCTGCTATTTATTATCGGGAGAATGGGTGTGAATCAATTGTCATGACATTCATGGACAGGACATTGGGTAAGATTTCTTTGAAAGTAGCAGTTTTATTCCGGAGAAAAATCTAGCTTGAACTCATCTAGTCATAGGTGTAGTGCATGGTTGAAGTTTTGGGTTGGAAAACTGGAGTTTGTTGGTTCAATCACCTATAAGTAGTCATTCTGGATAAAAGCATCCTTTAAAATAAACAGTTGCAGTTGTTTTTTTAGGTATTACCATCAAGGAGGAAGGAGATTGTGGCAAGCAAGCAGGACGAGAGAGGACCATGGCCTGGGACATTTATGTTGTATTTTTATGCGGCAGTCAACCGTGAGGGGCTGCCGCTTTACGTTCGTTTTGTGTTTATTTATTTTATGAGATTAAAGTTTCATTGAATGTTTCCCGCCTCCTCCTTCTCTGAACGTTAAACCTTGCTACAGAGATGGATAACGTTTCATTTGAAATGAGGTAAAAACTGTATAAATCAGCACATTCCATCTGATGATAAATGCCTCATGATCGTGATAAATCTTACAATTTGTTTCAAAGACACACCTGCTTATTCACAGATAAGTCCAAAAGATATATTTAGTGCTTCCACTCACAATCATGTGTTGTTTTCGGGTTGTGATTGTAACTGGAAACAAGTAGTTGAGTGGGAGGATGGTCACTAATATGTCGGGAAGACAAGTCATTCAAAAATAGTAACAGTGACTAATACTATTGCTGAAAAAAACGTTATTACTGTTTATTTGATTTCTTAAGCTGTTTCGTGATTCATGCATTCTCAGTGCTTCTGTCATTAATGTCAACAACTTTTAGCGGTTGTTTTTTAGATTCACATTTTCTTTCTTTTTGTTATGCGTGTTAAAGTGTTAAGGTCACTTTAAAATAGCCTGGGAAACGTTTTACAATACCTTTATCATATTATTTTTTTAAACACCTTTTTTAAATGTCCCTTTAAGTATTTTATTGTTGTAAAAAAATATATATATAGCCTATATATGTTTATGTTCAAACACAAAATTTGTGAAGTAAATACTTAAACAGAGAGAAAGAAAAAGTCCCAGCGACACCAGAGCAATGTATGCTTGGCTCTTGCACAAAAATGTATTCCAGGCCTCAAGCTGATGATGACTGAACAAAACACCTAGGGTACAACAGGGCTAAAGGCACACCCTAAGAAAAATGTGCTTTTCACTCCTCCCATAGTGTATGATTGCAGATTTAAAAAAAAAAAGATATGAATGTATGCGGTGACAAGGTGGGACTTTTACCCCACACACAGGTTAAACCAGCATGGGGCAAGAACAGCAAATTATTGATTCAAATAATAAATATGATATTTTATTAGGCTATATGATTAATATACTTTTTTTTTAACATGATGGTTTCATTATAAATATGGTGATTATCTCTAAGGTGGACACCAAACTTAAAGGGGTCATGCACTGCATTGTTTTATAATGTTTCCTAGGGTGCACTTATAATGTTAGTATGATTTTTACATAAAAATGGTCATAATTTAGAAATAATAGGCATTTTTCCAACCCTGGATTTAGCCCTCTGATTTGAATGCTGTTTTAAGGGGCGTGTCTGCTGTACGACTTCAGAGTAAACGGCCACTTCTGTGATTGGCTAACATCTTTGCATACTAAATAGCTAGTATTACATGTTTAACTCTCTCAAAAACTTTTAGCATTAGCACGCTTTTACTATTAAAGTTCTCAAGGTTAACTAATCATGAAAAGTGTTGATCATAGCATTATATGTAGATCTGTCTAACACTGTCCAGACACAAACTATCTTTTACACTAAAGTATGTTGGTTGTTTTTACATTAGAATAATAATGTTTCATATAATCTAGATATGGAATAAATAGCATTCAATACAAAATGAATATGTCTCATATTGAAATCAAGTTATGTGATAAAAGATTTGCTTTGTTGTACATTAGAACCACACCAGGCATTTAGTCATATTACAAAATAATTTATTGAGGCCAAACATAAAATAAGTTATTGAGGCCAAGCAAACATATCAAATAAGATATTGAGGCCAAGCAAACATAAAATAACATTAGAAACTGAAAACTGGGACTGCCCCCGTTTATCACGTCACTTCACCACGTGACAGCAGCAAACAGGCTTCTGATTGGTTAACGCGCCGCGAATTGACGCCAAAGTAAAACATTTTCAACACGGGCGTCAGACGCGAATTCACCTCAAACGTGTGAATGCATAAAAAGCACCAAATAAAATCACTCGCGAGTAATGCGCGTTTCACGCGAATGAGGCGGATTGAACGTCTTTGCGTCCACCGCGCCGTGCTAAACGCCTCATTCGTGCCACAGGACTTTCAGAAGCGAGTAAACGCATCTTTACATTGACTTAACATGGAAATCACTCGCTATATTCGTGTTTGGTGTGAACGTCGCAACGAGGTTGGAACAACATTGGGGTGAGTAATTACTGACATCATTTTTCATTTTTGGGTGAACTAACCCTTTAAATGGTAACTAAACCCTAAAACATTTTTTTTAGTTAATGATCTGTAAGACAGGAATGCTGTTCATTGATTCAAGTAATTTTTTTGACATTTGGGTATAAAGTGTTTTAATTCCACAATATATGGTGTAAAAAAGTCTGAGTGCTGCCCTCTTCAGGTTGAACGGTGGCAACTGCAGTTGAATTTTCCTATTGGAAGTTGTGGGGCCCTGTGACATAAGAGGGTACCAGCTCACCATGCCTTGCCTACAGAGACAAGTGTCTCAGGTCAGCGTCACCGCTCCCACCAGCGCATCACGCGCTGTGCGTAGGGCACCAAGTCCTGAGGGGGCACCAACAAAATAGCCTTTTAAAATCTAAAATTAGTTAAAATCTCCCGGAATCTAGGGCGAGCGAGTGAGCACGCCTGCGAGACAGAGACTGTGCTTCAAACAAACCGCGTAGCGCGTGCACGGCAGAGAGGGAGAGAGAGCAAGAGACCGCGAGCGTGAGCATCATGAAGCGCATGTTAGACAAGACACCCCCCCTCCACTGGGCTCTGCCCATAGACTGTAAAAAAATATGGACGTCACGTCACCCGTAGGTTTCTGAAGAGCATTTTTGAAGCCTAAAGTGGGCGGAGCCGGCCGTAGCCATATTGGCCTCGCGTCAACGCTCGTCCACACCAGATAACAGAATATGGGCAAAGAGGCGGAGCTGAGGAGCCTGGCTATCTGAAACCACGCCCACTTAGTTGCCGCTTGGGTCTGCCCACTATTCCAGCATTTTTCAAATATTGCCAGTGGGTGGAGTCAGGCTCTGACCAGGGGTTCAGTTACCCTTTACGAAAAGTGCTGAGCTTACTTTTTGTGCCGTCTAGTGGTTGAAAAGGGAATACAATTCTTTTATCTGCCTTTTACCCCCATTGAACCTTACCGTTTTGTTTCATCACAGGAGTCATGTATTGCTGTAATACTATATTATTTCATTTTGTTGAAAAGTAATAGCACACATGACATCTCCACAAGTCTCATTCATGTCTGAGGCACAAATGGACAAGTTAGCGTCAAAGTTTAATAGGGTTTTTTTCTTCAAAAAGAATATACTGCCAACTTGTGGTCCTTCCGTAATAAATGAATAAATTGATTGTATCAACTCATTATACCAACCTATCAAGCATGTTTCTTACGGACTTATTTTTGAAAGTTACTTAAGATGTTAAGTGTAACCGGCTATACCCAAACATCGGTTACAAGTTCATGTCAAAACTCCCAGCATGTGCCCTAGGACTGCCGCTCTGAAACCTGTCAGATGTCATTCCAAAGAAGACAGCCTGAGGCCCAACGACACAGTACTATGGGAATGTCTGTGGCTTTCTCTCTTTTTATATCATACACTCAACACTATTCAAATGTGGAGCGTATACAAGGGCTTTTATTATTAAAGGGAGTTCTCAGGAATACATACTTCATCACATAGGCCTACTTGTCGACTTTACTATAAGCTTTGCGGAACAAGAGCGCCACAAATGTTATACTTTTCTGGAAAATAAAAATTCGGTCATAAAGTAGGCCTCATCCTCATGTAAAAGACTTTCTTTCATCTTCAGAAATAAATGAAGATATTTTTAATGAAATCTTAGAGATTTCTGACCTTCCATTGAAAGTCTAATCACACAAAACTCTGACACAGCAAAACATTCATAAAGTGAGGAGGTTGGAACATATGGAGCAACGAAAGGGACATGAGGAGGAAAAATGAGAAGAAAAATATATGTCAATACTTTTGAGTTTCCTCGCAAAGTTGTTCCGTTCCCCCAAAGAAACTTTGCGTTCGCTTGCGAAGAATACAAAACGTTTTGCGAGCAAACACAAAAGTTTTTTCGTCTGCAAAAATCAAAACTAACAACATGGTGGACTTATTTTCAAGTAGGCTAGTCTGAAATGTATTTGTTTTATTCAGCAGAATAAGTTTTTACACGCATATCCAACCTGTTTGAGTTTAATAAGCACTGACTCGACACACCCTCATGTGACCACCTGTACCGGTTTTTCCTGAAGATGTGCCGCAGGCTTATCGGCCTGAGAAGAGTAAATGACGAGAATTAGGAAAGCCAATAGAGCTACATTCACACCTGCGAGCAGACACACCTAAAAGCTTCCACATTTCACTCACCGAGGAGAAAGTGTTGAGGTGAACACTTGAAAACTGTCTGGAGGTTGTCACTGCTGAGTATTGGGTGTGTAAATATCGATGTTTCAGCACGAGACTCGCGTTTGGACCGCCGTTGCTGCGTTTCTCTCAGGTAAGTTAAGCAACTGTCATTCTGAGGGGCACGGTTTACGTAACTGACAGCCAGTTTAATTGACATAGTTGAATCAATGTGATATTAAATACGATACAAAAAAAACTTAGTTTAATACACAGAGCCTAGGTGTTCACGCATGGCGCGTTCTTGTTGTTTTTAAACACATACGCGCGCGTCTCAGACTGGCGGTTGGGTAGTTGCGTCGCGTCTCAGTGCGTTGCGTTTTAAGAATAGCGCGCCAAGTTCAAAGAAAACGGTTTGTTCTCAATCTAAGTGGGTTTCTTTTATATGAAAAAAATACATGGATTGTGGCTTTCACTTTAATGGTCTCGACGGAAGGAAAAACAAGTTTTAGTGACACAGTTTTTTTTCACTGCTAAATCAGATAAGAAAAGAAAAAGATCAACTTTCACAAAAAATAATAATAGCCTACAACAAACTGTAAGGGAGGCAAAAAAACTTACCTCGCGATTCATGGCTCTGTAATAGGAATTTATCTTATGTTCAAATGACAAATTTGATTCTAAATGCATTTAATATCGAAAATGTAGGCCATGGGCCTATGTTCTAGGCCTATAAATGTGTGTAAATTAGTCACAGCATATTTATCAATCATTTTAATTTGATCAGTTCAGTTATCTTTGTTGTATTTCACTGAATTTGTCATAAATCACGTTTAAAAGTACAAATATTCCATATAACCCCCCAGATAGAGGTCATAAAAACGGCATAGGCCTATTATTATATTTTATAGAATTTTTTTAACCACGTTGGTTTAAAAATAAATAAAAAATTGAAACCCAGTGGTTGGTTTAAATTATATATATATATATATATATATATATATATATATATATATATATATATATATATATATATATATATTATTTATTTTTTTCAAAACCCAACAGTTGGGTTTGTCCATGTTTTACCCAAACACGGGTCGAAACAACCCAGATTTTTTTATAGCGTTGCCAAGCCCCGCTATATTGGACATGTGGATGAAATGCATAAATGTCTAAAAGTCATAAATGTGTTTTCTTCTTTTTTTCAGATGTTGCATAACACCAGATTACTTGGAGTTTTTGACCTGCAGTGCACATTGCTAGGAATCATGGCTGAGATGGAGACCAGGATTTCAGTCATTGTTTCTAGTAGTGGGCGCTGCAGATATTCAGCTTTTGCCATAAATATCTGGAGTCATATCTACAATCCTAATGAGAACCAGGTCTAATATAATACACGCATGGCACATAAATGGATGTGTACAAGAAACACCTTGTGTTGCCGCTGGATGGCAGTAGACCGCAAGGAAAGTGACAACGGACAACTAGGATTTGCATTTTCAACATGCATGTACTGTAACTGTGAACATCTTTGGCATGTTGGTGAACCTGCCCTGGAGAGGCACTTAGACTTCCTCATTCATTTGCAATTGAGGCCTTAATGAAGAAAATAACCACACCAGAGTTTGATCATGCATTTGATTATTTATAGCGATTTGTTTTAAAGCTTTTCGTAATTTTCCTGTTAGGGTTAGTTGTTTGTTAAGGGTCAGTGACAAATAAAAATGATGAATGTTTATGATTGTTTCAAACTTATTTTTCCACCAAGTTTTAATTTAATGAAAGTGTTGTATCCACAAAGTAACATTTCCTTACAATGAATTACATAAATAAATGTTAAAAAAATATTCACAAACTGTAGGCCTGTCAAGGCCCCTCTATATCATTTCCTGTATTATTATTTTTGCCACATGACAACAAAATGGCTTCTTGGCTATTGATTATATTGTATTTTCTTAATATATATATATTTTTAAACAATTGTAGAAGACCTTCTGTCAGGTTATATCCAGGAGATTGCTGTTTATTTAAATCCGATATGGTGAATTTCAAATATTTCATGGACACAAACATACCCTTTAAAAGTAATTTATTTGGTATTTACAGTTGGCCAGTGGAAGCTATGAGAATGTGCAAGATACAAACACTTTCGCCGGTCACAAAACGTTTCCAGCAACAGCTGATTGTAAAAGAAACTGGCATGAAAGTCGTCTCCATACATTGATTGAAAACTTCTAAAGCCTGTCACTCAGTCACACACATACACGGACATTTACAGTGGCATATCAGGTGCGAAAAGTTTCAGTTTGCAAAACTTTTGTAAACCAGAAGTTTTTTTTTTCTCCAAGAACAAACCGATCACATGACCATCGGATATTGTCAGTTTTACAGCAATACTTTTTTTTTTTTAAATCCCTGAATGTTAAACATTTGGCACAGACCAATCCAGCCAATTATTATGATAATTGTAACATACAATTTTCTTTTCAAATACTACAGCGCACCATGATATGCGCTAGATTGACACAGCACTGAAAGAGAGATATATATGCACATTCATCACTAAAACACACACATAAAGTGATTCAAAACTGATTCAGTAATACAATTTACAGAAAATGTTCTTAATCACCTTGTAAGCCTATAGCATGGCAACAGAAGATATTTCCCCTAAAAGTTTGGCCATGCCTTTCATTGGAATGCACCAACACAAATGAACATTGTCGTTTTCAAGAGCGCAATATGAGAGCGTTCAGCACTAGCGATCGAACACTGGTCTTATATAGGCACTAATGCGATACAAAAGTAGCTGCTGTCTTAAGTTGTCTCTGTACAGGATGCTACATGTAACCCGCACAAACATATTCCCATTCCCAAAAGCGAAGCGGAGTGTAATCCCTTTTGAACAAAGTTTTGACAGGAATATGGAATGTAAGCAATAATTGATCAGTAAGGGGAAAAATGCCCTGATAAAGTGATGTGCATTCAGCAGTTTCCATGAATAGGGTACAAAATGGGTATTTTTCTCTGAAATAAAATGCACACATCCCATGTTCTTAACAGAGAACTATTAGATTTGCTAGATAAATAATTTTAATATTGTTTTGTATATCACACAACAGCAACATAATAGTGTTAAACCTATTTGAATAACAAAAAAAAAATGCAACATTTGGTCTCAGACTAGCCAGCTCTGAATGATAGATCAATTTAGGCTAAATTTGCAAGTTATTGAGTTTTTTTTTTTTTTTTGATAGAAATAAACAATTGCACAAAAAAATATTATAATATATTTAGGCTAGTCATAAACTGTGATGATGTTTGTTTAAACTGTTAAACTCAAACAAAACAAAAAGTAAAGAAAAACAAAGAAAAACTTTCCTGGAGGTTCATTTTTTCATTGATCACTTTCTGAACAAAACAAAAAACCAAACCAAACTTTTTTGAAGGTTCATCTTTTCATTGATTATTTGTTGGAAAAAAAACAAACAAAAAAGCAAAACAAAACTTCTGAAGGAGGTTAATCGTTTCATTGATTCTTTGCTAAAAAAAAGATAAAACAATTTTTCTGAAGGTTCATCTTTTCATTGATAATTTGTTGGAAAACAAAAAACAAAACAAAAAGCAAAGCAAAGGAAAACAAAACTTCTGAAGATTCATCTTTTCATTGATCAAAACAAACATTTTTCTTTCAAGAGTTTCAAGCCCTATTGTGTACGCTATTTGTGGAAAGTGCCAGATAAACGCTGCTTTGATCTGTTCGCTGGTCAGTTTTAAAGTCCCTGCTTAAAGTAAGTTTGCCACCAAATGCAAAGCACTGTAAAGTTGAACACTGAGATAGCATGAATTGCATATGATGATGCAAGCAAGAAAACTGTTTACATCTGTGCCAATAGCAATGCTACTACATGCCGTAAAACTTGTATTTTGGACTTTTATTGAATTATAAATAAAAATACATATATATATATATATACCGGTATATAAAAAAAATTGAGAAGTAGAGATGTGTTTTTGGCCATTTTGTTTTGTTTCCGGACGACAAGATTCATATAGACCCCACAGAGTTCACATTCAGCCAGCATGCATTTGAACACTGGAGCATATTAGCAGGTCCTGAAGACCTATGAAGTAGATGAGATGATCGCTACGGACTGCAGGAAATATCAGAATAACAAAAGGCACCCAAAAGGGCTGAGCGTCTCGAACCCGAGCAGAACGTGAGCCCACAGTGAGCATGACGAGTCTCTCACAAATGATATGGAGGGCAAATGAAGAAGCATTGACGACCTCACCTTGATATTTGATCGGTTTGAAGACTGAACCTGCTTATCAAGATGTGTTCGAGCAGGGCTCGAATTTTGCATTAAAAAGTTCTCCAGAAATTGTATCACTTCGGTTTATGCCAGTCTCTTGGGATAGATCAGTTGAAAGGGTAAAACAATATAATACGGATTAAAAAATAAACTATATCATCTCAAAATAAATCAATAAATATAGAGCACAATTCAAGCACGTTTTCCATTAAATTAAAAAAACAAAAAATTCTCTTTATCCTGCAATGCAACAAGACCAGGCTTGAATATAGATGCTGAGAGGGATGAAAAGAAAAAAGGGATATTTAAAAGAACTGTGCAGTAGATCCCTTCCTGTCCAGTCATCCACAATAAGACAAGGACATGAGAAGCGAACAGGAACCGTCCCTGTCGCCCAGTAGTTGATAACTCCAGGGTAAAAGACTCATTCACAACACGAAGAGACGACAACGGCTCATCTGATGCGATGAGCCGAGAAACTTGGAGGAAAAATCGAATTAAAGTGTCAGTAGCTTCCGCCGAAAGCCTCATGAACTCAAAGTAGTTTCTGAATTACTTCCTTCTCTATTGATTCACAAAGTAAAGGGCCGAACGGACTCGCGATTGGGCAGCAGTGGAGGCTTATGGTCACTGTCTGTAGTAGGCACCTAAAAGAGAAGGAGATAAAAAAGCACATTAAAAAAGAAAATCTATCGGATTTGAAGCGATACCTCAGGTGCATTGATGCAGTGTGAACCTTTGTACGCCGCCTCTGGTCTTGCTGGTGGAGGGCGAGGGGTGTACGGGCTCTCCACATAAGCATAGCTCGGGTTTATGTTCTCATAGTGCTGTGTAGGAGGAGGCGGCCTGGAACAAAGAACCGAGAGGAACATGAGACTCCTGTAGGACTCCTGATAGCGTATGGGTGTTAATGAGTCAGAGGTGTAGTACCTGACAGGTTTGTGGTTCCGCGCTCTCTGGTACTCGTCCTCTCTGCTACGCACCTCTTCTCGCATGCGTGGCCGTACTACTTCTTCTTGCCCTGGCTAATATGACAGAGCAGAAGAGAGCATGTCAGTGGT
Organism: Phoxinus phoxinus; assembly: GCF_949152265.1. Taxonomy (NCBI): domain Eukaryota; kingdom Metazoa; phylum Chordata; class Actinopteri; order Cypriniformes; family Leuciscidae; genus Phoxinus; species Phoxinus phoxinus. The sequence continues at coordinate 13,058,437 of NC_136895.1, forward strand.
GTGGACAGGGTCCACGTCACCAGGCCCACATGGAATATTGTGATTTTCAGCAGCATCAGTATTTACTATAATGCCCTTTTAACCCTAAAAATTATTTTGACTTAATTTTTCCTCGGCTAAACCCCATTCCACAGCCATTCCGGTTACACACACAATTTAAAGGATAATTCCGGTATTTAACACCTTGAGTCTATATTGTAGTTTGTTTTGGATGAACAAGAGTGGTGGACAACATTTTTTTGACAATGGTTCCTCTCTCGAGTTTTTGACTATAAAAGAATTGGCCATGGACCCATTTAACATTGGAGTCAATGGTCATGTCCGAAAATGTCATTAAAACAGCCAATAATGTTCGTTTACAAAATTGTTAAACTCACAGAGTGGTTAGTGGTGTTCGTTGATGATTATAAACAATATATCGTCGCAATATATGATTCCAATCCGTTTATTTTGCTATAGTGGAACTATTTTTTCACAACCGTGTAACTTCCGCTCAATATTTGAATCTGAAGCGTTAGCACACTCCCGACCACTTGATGGCGAAAACCGATGTTTATGTCTCGCGGGACACTCACGGTCACAGTCAAGTTCAACTTCATATTCAACTTCATATAGAAGGTTTTGTTTGTTTATTTCGCTTACTCTCCCGGAGCACAGTTGCTCTGCTCGCTAGCCTTATGAGAAACGGAAGCGAGCAAAAAGACTACATCGACCAAATGTAAACAGCCCCCTTTCCGTTTCCGGTAGCGCATTTATATTAACGAGCACTCAGTCCTTCAACAGAAGTCAATGGGATTTTACAAAATGACGAATAAAACACGACAGAAACTGTATTTCGCAACACTTTTTGTTTCTGGAACATCAACTAACATCACTAATCACTCGGTGAGTTGCACAGTTTTGAAAACTAATGTTAAAGGTTGTTTTAATGACATTTTCGGACATGCCCATTGACTCCAATGTTAAATGGGTCCATGGCTAATTCTTTTATAGTCAAAAACTCGAGAGAGGAACCAGTCAAAAAAATGTTGTCCACCACTCTTGTTCATCCAAAACAAACTACAATATAGACTCAAGGTGTTAAATACCAGAATTATCCTTTAAGAGCAGTTTTTTTCTTCTTGTAATTAGGAGTATAGCAAGTACATGCTTTAGCTACACAAATGAAATACTCAAAGCCGGGACTCAACATTAAGCTTTTTCATGTGCTTTTTCTTCTCTTGTCCGAGTAAAAAAGTTCCTTGTACGAATAAAATAAATAAATAAATAATGTGTTGTAAATATAATTTATTCTGAAGCAATATTCCCATCAGTGTTCAATCAGCATTGACATATTTAAATCTGCATATTTTCATATGTGCACCTTTAAAAGGGCTTCCCCTCCCCCTAATCTTATTAAATTAAATCTTTCATTTTAAATTCCTAAATTTGATCACTAATAAGACACTATAGGGATGTTACCCTAGGTAGGGCTGATCAAATTAAATCATTTACATTGAAAAAGTATAATGATATGAGATTGTTTTAAATATTTTTGAATATACAAATAAAAAAATTGAAAAGAATGATACTTTTAAACATAACACTAAACCGCCAGTAGGTGGCGGCAGGTGGCCGTCTTAATGAGCGAGTTTTTGAGTCATTCATTCAAACGATTTGTTCAAACGTTGTTCAAATTTATTCAAGAATGAGGCAAAGGCTGTGTCTCAATTCACCTACTTATACTACGGCCTAAAAGTATGTACTCTTTTTGTAAAGAAAAAGTACATACTTTTGAGTGGGTAGCAGAAGAGTAAGCTTTGGGATATACTATCGTCATAAAATAGGTTGCACTCTGTTGCTTAGTTACACGGACCCTGTCACGTAAACAGACCTGTCAATCATCTGGTCAAAGATAAAATCCTCCACATTTATTTTCCTTTCATTTCCTACTGTCCCAGAGAGAAATGCAGAAGCACTTTGATCTAGAGTCGCAGGTCTTTCATGCAGAGACTCTCCTCATATTCATGAAAATCTTTTTTAAAAATGTGTCTAAAGCTTCAATAGACCATATAATTTAAAAAAAGGCATTTTAATGTTTAAACCGGATGTCATAGACCGGGAAGATTATAAAATGAGCGGTTCATTCATAAATCCGTAAGATTACCTTTATGCTGTGAAAAAAAAAACAGAAGACAGAACACAATGATGCTTACCTTGTATTCTACCTCGGGTCGTCTTCTATCTATCACTTGCTTCTTCTCCTCTTTCGATCTCTTATACTCCCTTTTCTCTTCCTCCAAAAGCAGTCGGGCTAATTCCTTAAAATACATTGCAAAAAGCACACCATAATTAGGTTTGAAGGTAACAACAACCTCAAATTTGTGTGTGTGTGTGTGGGGGGGGATGCTGTACCTCATCTTTAGCAACTTGAGCGGCTCGTTTGTCAATTTGACTAGCCTGTAAAAAAGATATGCAGTTACTTTTCTGGATTTCAAATCACCAATAATTAAAAGCACAGAGAAAGATTCACTCAATACCTTAATTTCTTCTTCTTGTAGTCTGCGTGCCACCTCCATGTCTTTGAGCTCCTGGTCCTGTAGGTCTAAGTTGGCCAATCCATGTGTTGCTTCCTTCATGCCATACTCTCCTCTAACCTTTCGGCCTGCAGGGGGCAGTAGAGGATATCAGCCCAAAGAAAACACTACACAACTACACTTCAGCCTCATCATTTATTCACACAGCAGTCCAAGAAGCCATTTTTATTTTGGGATTGAAAAGGAATGATCAAAAATGCAAGTTTGTAGCCAACGTCAAGATTTAGTGCACAAGATTCCCACAAACACCAATGCATAGGAAGAAGGAAATCAGAGTATGCCTTGACAGCATCCCACCACCAGATGGCACAGCAAAGTCCAAGAAGGTTCAATCAAACATGTGGACCCAGGTCAATACCTCTCTCTCTGGAGGAAGGGCCAGGGGACGGGCCCTCGTTTGAAAGGCCTCTGGGAGTGGGCTCCTCAAACACCTCATTAGGGCCTGACGGGGGCCTCGGCCTGCTCTTGAGATCCTCACACTCCAAGCTGTCTGTCAATCTGTCGGGTAATTCTGACAATCCTCTAGTTGGGGTGAGACTGTACTCGTCCAGTTCTTGCTCTCTGCTTTTGTGCCGCTCTCTATTCCCATCTCTGCCTCGTTCTCTTTGTCTGTCTCTGCTAGCATGTCCGTAGCCATTCCTGTCCATCTCCCTGTCCACGTTTCTACCCCTGTCCATCTGCTTGACATCTCCGCTAAACAGTCGGTCTTGACTTCTTGTCCGGTTTCGATCTCTTGGCCTGTCCTTGGATCTCTGTCCATCCCTTTCTCGTTCTCGATCCCTGTTCCTCTCCTTGTCCCAAACCCTATCCTGGCCGGCAGAGTAATCCTTGGGAGGTTTCTCCTTCTGCCGCACCGCAGGCTCCAGGTTGTCCCATTGATCTGGCTTCTTTCTTCTACGAGGTTCTTTGTAATCGAGATCGAGAGGTTGGTTTCGCTCTTTCGAGTAATCTTCCGGGTATTTCGGTCGTCGCTCAGGTGAGTAGGACTCTGGGATCCTTTCCTTGCTTGGAATCTCTGGATGCCTAGTTCGGACGTGTTCAACCGGCTCATATTCTGGATAACGACTACGGGGATTTATTTTTCTGTCTGGCACGGGAGAGTTGTACGGGGAAAGAATTTGATTGTGGTTGTGATGCTTCTCTTTTCTGTAACCTGGAGAAGTGGAAATGGGATTCGGCTCTTTCAAGTCTGGTGAAATGTGCGGGAGACTCCTGACGGCTGCGTGAAAGTGAGTAAGGGCAAAGGTGGAAATAAAACTTAACCTGGTTAGTACACAAGGGTTAGTTCACTCTGGATAATGCAGGATGTAAAATGTTAAATAAAGCTATTGCTGACAAGTAGTACAAAGCCCTTCAAATGAAGAGGTTACAGCCAGGGTCCAAAATTAACTATGCCACACAGGCCATAGTCAAGTGACTGGAGAAAGCTAAAAATTAATTTTGCTAAACATTTTATTTATATATATATATATCTAAAGTGCATTTGACACTAGCAGGGTGTTAATTTTGGAACCTGTTTATAGCAACTCCAGTTGAGCATGTTAATTCAATTCAATTAAATGTATTAATGGATAGCCCCTAGAATTTATTAGAAAAGTCTGTTAGGTTATTTTACAAAACAAAAAACAAATCAACAGGGTGTGTGTGTGTGTGTGTGTGTGCATACGGTAGGTGTTTATAATAAGGTCCATGTGCATTTTCGTTCAGATTAATGGCAACAGACCAGCACTATGACTTTTTAGACTGCAAATTTCTTGTTAACCCTCCTAAAACAATTTCTTTAATCACATATTGACAGGTCGAGGGTTCAGATAAACATGTCTGATATCCTCCTCACGCATTACTGCAGAAATGCAACACAGGCCTAATTGTTTGCATCCTGGTGTGAGAACAGAGCTTAGCTATGGTGTCACGGTTCGATAGGGAACGAGAGAGAGAGAGAGCTAAAGATACTCCTGCGCAAAGATGCTGAATCTTTTATGTTGTGCCCTGTAGGCGGGTGCTAATCTGTGCTTATCATAGCAGGGTTCTTATGAACAGAATATCAACAACACGAAGAAATGCATCGCGTGCTGAAGTTTCACCTCTAGGGTTAGGGAGTTTTGGTGAAACGCACTCTTCATTAAGCACCAATGAATGAAAGGTTTGAATGAGTGTTTAACGAGGCGAACAGACCCTACGGGTACGATACTGGCTGACCAGCAGGAGGCCCTAAACACATCCAAATGATTGGATGAGAGAATGATTACATAACACGTGAAAGCAAACAGTTTGAATGCAAACACTGGCACGCAAGGGCAGCCATGCAGGGCGGGTTGAGTTAACAGATGCAGTGTTGACATGAACAACTTGCATGTCCAGTTTTGTAGCATTAGTCACTACATGGTTGCCCATTACGAATGCAACACGGTCTGCTGGTGCCGTTTTAGATCCGAGGCAAGAAAACCTTCCCACAGATCCCTTATGTTTACTAAACAAAATAAGTTGCACACTAACATGCGGTCAAGTTATTTGACATTTTGTTTAACTTCTCAACAATCAGATGCAAGTATCTGGAGTGCTTGGGGCTTGAAATGCATGAAATGTGCTCATTACTGTAATTGCTTCCTAAAGCATAAGTACCTCCGAACCAACTGTAACAGGAAGGCATGTCAAAATTTGCGCAGGAATGTCAAAACTTCAATGTCCTATTTTTGGACATAATTGGTCTTAACTACATACAAGAATTGGTCTTACATACAATTGGTCTTAACTACAAGATATACAAAACTATATCTTTTTTTCAAACTTTTTGTTGTTAGTATTTTTAGCATTTTACTATTTTGTTACATGCATAAATTATCCAACATATTAGAACCATTTTATATGAATGGTTTTAATTTATTTTTATTTCAGTTTATTTATTGTTCGTTCACGTTTTCATCTAATATCTAGATTTAATTATTTCAGCTTTATTTCAATAAACAAATGTTTTTAATAGTTTTAGCTAATAACAGCTTGTGAGTCTTGTCTGATTCATTGCGAGAAAGAGTTATGTTGCACTGGTTGTGTTGCATGTTTGCTTTTGTCTGCAACTAATAAAAACATGTTGTCTGTTTTTTGTTTATTGAATTTACTGGCTACCATGAAAAGGCACAGATTTCAAACTCCGTAATGAGGTCAAATATTTGATGCGGAGATGTAGATTGGGCGAAAACCCTACAACTGCAGATTTTCCAGCAGTCGAATGCGTTTACAGATCCAAACACATTTTCTGTTCTCCGAACCTCATCTTTGCCTGACTGCACACCTTCCACCAGGGGGCGCTCTACACACCTTTGTCTTCGTAGTACTCCTCTTCAAAGTTTTCTTCCATCTGCTTTTGCCGTTTTCTCTCCTCTTTCATCTCTCGCTCCTGCAGTTTCCGGGCTATGGCCTAGTTGAACACATAAACAAATTCAAAAGAATGAGTGGAGGTAAACGAGAATAGCAATGATGTAACAGACATGGGTGTGGTTACGTCTGCCTTACTGATGAATAACACACAGAGAATGCGAGTTCTGAAGTGTTGCAAACACAATCACGATGAAGTAACGTGACTGCTGTGGGCGTGGCTAAACCAATGCCGTACCGATGACCAACACAACCCGAGTGTGTGAAAGCTGTGAATGGCTGGAAAGCGGCCTGCTCTCACCTCATCTTTCTCTTCCTGCTGCCTCAGTTGTTCAGCCTGCCGGACTAGTTGTTCTTGAATCTCCTGAGCCATTTCATTGTCGATGCGTTCCCTGACAGGACAGAGGGAAAGAAAACACTTGAGTTTTCACACGGTGAGCTTCTCAAATCAGCCACCATGGCTTTCAATTCCTGTCTGAGAAGAAATTGTTCTTGGAAGACCAGTCTCCAGCATTGAGTGCCATTGCACAAAGAAAGATCATTATTCATCATTACAAAGAAACATGTTACTACTATCTAGAGCTGTCATCGTAATACATTTTTAATTTATAATTGGCCTTTTTTCGTGTGCGGAACTTTTTTGTGCTATTCACAATAAACTTGGAATCATACAATACAACCAGTATTTTTTTAGTATTATTTATAAACTATTATAATATTTATTAATGTTGAATTAGCTTTTAGTTTTCATTTTAAATTTTAATTGAGTAATTTTGTTTGTAATGTTTATTAGTTGTTGTTTTTTAAATACATCTAAATTATCATTTTTTGTTTAAGCAATTTTAGTACTTAAACTTGAATGAAAATATACTATCTGAAGTTGAAGTTTTTCATCTAATATTAATATATTAATAAAATGTCAGCTTTATTACAATTAGCGGAATTTCTTTATTAATAGTTTTAGTTAACAATAACAACACTGAATAACATATACATTTGCTTTAAAGTTTTGTAAATACTGGTGTCTAACTTTTAGAGTTTTTGGGAGATTAATTCCCAAGTAATCAGTAATGCGATTACCGTTCAGAGAGTAATTAGTAAAGCAATCCCATTACAACCTAGTTAATGTAATTAGTTTGACTCAGACACATTTAGGAGGAAACAACATTCACAACACTAACAATGTTTTTAAAAGAAGTATCTTATGTTAACCAAGGCTTCATTTATTGGATTAAAAATACAATAAAAACAGTAATATTTTGAAATATTATTACTATTTAAAAGAACATTTTTCTACTGGACTATATTGTAAAATGTAATTTATTCCTGTGATTCAAAGCTGTATTTTCAGCATCATTACTCCAGTCTTCAGTGTCACATGATTCTTCAGAAATCAGTCTAATATGCTGATTTGATGCTCAAGAAAGATTTCTGATTATTATAAATATTAATAGTTGTGCTGCTAAATGTTTTTATGGAAACCTTGATAGTTTTTTTCAGGATTTTTGATGAATAGAAAGTTCAAAAGAACAGCATTTTTTTGAAATAACAAATGTTTTTACTGTCACTGTTGATCAATTTGATGTCTCTGCTGAATAAAAGTATTAATTTCTTAAAAACTAAAATCTTTCGCAGGTAGTGTGTATTTGTACCAAACTGATGGACGACTAAAATTTGTAACAATATCTTCTACTGCAATGTCTGAGCTGTGGAATGAGTCTCCCCTCAGGCTCATCTCTCTCTCTCTCTCTCTCTCAAACTCTGATGATACCATCAGCTCAGAGGCCTTGAGATGTCGCCCAGCAGGAAGGAACACTTTATCCGCATGTGACATGAGCACAAGTCAAAACATTTCACTACGACAGCATACTACGAGACGACAAGGTCTTCGTGTGCAGACGCAAGCTCAAAGCGCAGCAGGAGACTAACTAAACTCCACATGTTATGTGTATAAAGTGAAGACACAACTTTAAACAACATTATCAAGGACTGATAGCACAAGTGCACAAGTTTATGCCCATGTCATCCACTCCTACTTATCTTACCAGACAGCAAAAACAATCTGACACCAGACATCTGCTGCCGAGAGTTTGGGAAGGTCTGAGAAAAGAACGACCTCTCCACATTCTTTCACAAACAGACACAGTACAGTCTGACCTTTAAGCTCTACATGATCCGCATCTTTCTGGTCTCATATAGCTTTATGTCTCACACAGGACCAAGAGGATTAAGTAAGCAAGTATAGTGTTTTAAAGTTCACTCACAGGCGGCGATGTTGTCTCTTGCTCTCGACTTTGGCCCGCAGGTCCTCTTCCTCCTGCAGACGCTTGGCCACCTGCAGGTCCTGCTGCACCAGACGGCTCTTGTGGACGTTAGAGGCCAGATGGCTCTCGACTGGAAGAGTAAAACAGGAGAAACCTTGGTTACACTTTATTTTTATAGTCCACTTTAGACATTCAACTAACTTTTCAACTACATGTCAACTAACTGTAAATAGAGTATTATTAGGCTGTAGTAGACTGTTAGGTTAGGGTTCAGGTTAGGAGAATAAGTTGACTTGTAGTTGCCAAATTAGTTATAGTCAGTAGAATGTCTAAAGACTGTCAAAATAAAGTGTTACCGAAACCTTTTAGATCATCTAGATGTAACAGACACTAGAGAAGACTCACTTCACACCATGTCTAATGCAAATTAATTACACAAAAGTTTAAGATTTTTTGTGAGATGTGAAGGCCAAGTATAGTAACCCATATGCGGAATTTGTCTTCTGCATTTATCCCATCCAAGTAAGAGCACACACATTAGGAGTTGTGAACACGAACACACACACACACACACGCACGCACGCACACACACCCACAAGCACGCATGTGCGTAATTTAATAATAATGTAATTACTATAATAACAGTGATTTAGTAATTTAATAAAATCATTATTATTATTACTGTTTTTATTATTTTAATTATTATCATCATTATGACTTAACAGCATATTAAGTCAAAATAATTCAGATTTATTATTATTCAATGAATTATATATTTTTATATCAATAATTAAAACAAAAGCATTTTCACTCAAGTCAAATAATAAATAAATGACTGTTTACTCAATATTCTTTCTGTGTTTAGTCATTATAATGATAATTCAAAAAAAGTATAGCAATAACAATAATGAATAATTATAATTAAACAATATTAAAATGTAATTGTAATTCAGTGGGGATGCGAAAAAATGTATAATAATAAAATAAATTTGTTTTTGTTTTTAAACAATCAACTAATTCAGTGAAAACAACTAATGCAAATAATAATAATAAAAACAAATATTAAATTACAGGTTGTTTTTTTCTAAAGTTGATCAAATACATGACTGTGTACTGAAAATTAAAAAGACGAAACTTTTAGTGACCATGTTACATGATATATAATAATGTGTCATTGCATATTATATATCTTAACTGAGAGCACATGCTCTGAAATGGCAATTTGAGGGGTAAAATCAAACCAGTTGCCGTTTCAAGGCCGAGTCAATGTGCTGCATCGACACGGCAGTAAATCCAAGACATTGACGCAATTCTAGCCGACACAATGCATCATCTTCCCAAAGTCTGAACACTTTTTATTGATCCTGTGACTGTGAGCACACGTTATATTTGAGAACGTGTACCAGAAAAAGAAAAAAACATAAATTGAAACATTTATGTGATAGATGTAGCTTCAAGTCAGTCAAGCCAGCGAACTTTTTTTCTCGAGGAGCCATTTGAACATTACATTACGAGTCCTTCTGGCTTTCATTCACTGATATTCTTTCAGCTGAGACGGTTTAGCACCATCTGACAGTGCGCCTAAACAAAGTTGATGTGTGACACACAAGCTGATGAAAGGTCAGGCCTGTTGATTTAACACTCCACTACAGTGTTGTTATTGCTAACAAATTATTACAACCGTTCATTCAAATGGTGACACTTTACAATAAGGTGAATTTAATAAACATTAGTTAATGTATTAACTAACATGAACTGACCATGAGCAATACATTTGTTACCATTTTTGTTAATCTTTGTTAACATTAGATAATAAAAATACAGCTGTTCATTGTTTGTTCAAGTTAGTTCACAGTGCATTAACTAATGTTGACAAGATTTTAAAGTATTAGTACATTTAGAAATGAACATTAACAAAGATTGACAAATGCTGTATAAGTCCAGTTAAATATTAGTTAATGTTAACTAATGTATTTAACTAATGAACCTTATTGTAAAGTGTTACCATTCAAATAATATAAATATTAGATTTAAAAAAACAAAAACAAAAACTTTAACTTAATTAGAAATCTTGCCTTGGCAACTAACTGAAATCATTTAAAATAAAGCTGAAATAAAATAAATAGCCTATTATATGAAAATATTAAACAAACAATTTTTTTTTTTGCTTTAATAACAACTGAAAAATAGATTGAAGTACTAAGATTACTAAAACTTAAAATGAAACCAGAACATATTAAAATAAAGTCTAATACAAAATGTGAAGAAATACTATATAAATAATACTAAAATAACTGCTCTACTGTAGAGGACATAAAGTCTCATGGTCAGTTTAAGGACCTCTCATGGGTTCATTTATTGTATTGACACAGCAGATCACAGTTTTGAGATAACACAGAAATATGAATTTGCCAGGAGACTTTTTTAAATGATTGAATTCCCCAAGAGAGAACTTGTGTCTCAAACACCGGCCCACATAAAGAGGGACTTTTCAGATCTTTCCACAACCATACAGTTGAAAGAATCTGCAAACAGCATTTTTTTGTTTGTTTTTTTTGCGGCTACAAACTTTTACGATTTTTTTGGCATGACACAGATACCTGTGGGGAAGATACCTTCCTGGAAGGGGAACTTCCTTTTGATTTGAGTGTCCTTGCAATGTTACAGCCTGGACTGTGAAGCACAGCTGGAGGATGTCGAATCAGCCATCCACATTTCGTCTAGGGCCTTCATTGTGTCCTCAAGAGCTCAGCTCATCGTTCTCACACACGAGTGCTAATAAAATACATGTGACGGATGTGCTCTGTGGTGAAGGTGTGAAACCTCACATTTCAGAAAAAGGGGAAGATCATTTTTGGACTTTTCGTTCCACTGTGGTTAATTTTGCACTATCTCTCAAAAGGACGTGAAAAACCCGTAAAGGCTTTAAATGACTCATTTAGTGTCAACAAACAGCTTCAGGATCACAGGTCATAAGATTCCATGCAATAACATCACTTATGTTAAAAAAGTACAGGTTATGAAGAACTTACTTTCCTGTTCCTGAAGGTTGTGGGCCAGACAGTGGTCTTCCAGCACGGCAAAGTCCCGGCACACTGCAGACGGACAGAAAGAGATAGAAATCGGATTATCTACGGTTAACAAAGAGTTACGTCACAGTTTCATGCAGGAACTCCACAATGCAAACCTCAAGATAACAGGTTTAGGTAAACATAGTCTGATACTCAGATTCTCGATAACCGATCATTCTGACCGATATCTGCTGATGGTTAGATTTTCTTAAAGGAAAGAAACTCTCCCAAACCTCTTATTGGTGCATTACTATGATATTAGAGGTTAGAATTAACAACAGAGGCCAAACTATTATATTTAACTGCTATTTATATAATAATCACACTCAAATAAAAAAGGAAAGGTTTAAATAAAACTAAGTTGCACATTTCGTGTGTATCTGTGTAAGCGTTTGTTAAAGACAACATGTTTTTGAAGGGTCGATCATTTTAGCCAATCACAGATATATCTGTTGAACCTGTAAACACAATGGCCAATCAGAGGCGTTTAAGAGTCCGTTCAACAGCGCTCAAAATACTAGGGGGGAATTCTGGTATCATCACATTTTTTAAATTTCAGTACCGAAGTCTGTACTTTTGACAATAGTTTATGCCCAAAGATGAAAGAGGCATGAGTAGCCTTCTATCTGTCCAGGAAGTTTGGAGAAGACAGGAAAGCTCTGACCCAGAGAGTAAAGGAGCACATCAGTGTTGATGCGCATCAAGGGCAGTGTGTTTAGTGCAGAGACAGAAAGAGAAATCTCAGGTTATCTTCAGGGATTTTACAGATCTGTTTTTTTTATATCTGGTGCTTGACTCCGTACCTTCAAATAAAACATTTTTCAATTATTCTTTAAAAAGGTTTAAAATATTTTAGTACTGTTTATTTTAGTAAAATATTTATTTTAAAGGGCACCTATTATGGAATTTTGAAATTTACCTTTCATGTAGTTTGTAACATAGATCTAAGTGAACAAAAACATCCTGCAAAGTTTGAAATATGAAAGTCCACCGTATATAAAGTTATTGTCTTTCAAAAGTATGAGTCGACTCTGAATCATTTTTATGAATCGTTAGAAGACCGAAGCTTTTTCTCTGACTAGATGACGTCAACTTGTCAAGTTATTTGAATACGATACGCCCACTTATTGCGCTCCAAGGCCAGGGAAAATATCATGGCGACCAGACGCTGTGTTCTGAAGTGCGACTCCCAAAAGTCTGCCCAAGGAGGAGCATTTGAAGACTAAGTGGCTACAATTCATATATACAACTATACCACAGAAGTATAGTCCGAGCCTTGTGCTTTGTTCGTGCCATTTTGAAGACGATTGCTTTACTAACTTAAAGCTGGCTGATATTGAAGGAAGGTTCAGTTCCAAGTGTATTTGCATCAGCTTCCTCCTCCGTATCACAACCTGTAAGTGTTATTAATAATTGTTGCTTTTATGTTTTATGTAGCATGCTTAATAATTATTTTGATTGTTGTGTAAGCACCGTTTAGCTTCTAGGTCTTCAATGGCAATTGTATTGAGATATGTGAAGTGTTTGTCGTTGTTTTCGGAGTTGTCTAAAGAATAGAGTAATACCTCGTAATAAAGTAAGTTCTGCGTTTTTTTTTTTCTTTTTTGTAAAAACGTTATGTTTATGCATCGGGCTAACGCAAACAAAGACTGATTGTGCTTTTACAATATGAACTCTGGGCTATGCTCGCTAACATAACATTAAATTCTTTATCTTATTTTTAATTTTTTACTACAAACTACAAAGCAGTGGACTATAATCATTATTATAACACAATTTAATGGATAAAAGCATCATTGTACTCCGTGTTAAACAATATATATACCAATCACAACTGACTGGGTCATCTGACCAATCAACGCAGATTAGCGTCGCGCAAAGGAGGGGTTTGGAAAAACGAGTCGTTGAACGAAGATCGGTGAGCAAATCAGGTAAAAAATAAATGCATATTATACGACAACAAAAGTGTTTTTTGTCATTGCATGCACGTAAAACTGTTGTTGGGGACTCCCTAAACAACATTAGGAACATTTTAAATGTCATAATAGGTGCCCTTTAAATGTTTAAAATAAACTAGAATTTTTAATAAAACAAGTTGATTAAGCTGAGAAATATCAAGTTGAGCTTATTGGCAATGTTGCTTAAAGGATACAAAAACGTACCCATTAAGCACAGCCAGACTTGTTGCATTTCATGATGTACATTTTAACTGAAATGCTGTGTAAAGAGATTAATATTTTATTTTAACATAACTTGTAATGAAACCAATATCTTGTGCACTAAAAATGTCTCAATGTAGATTTTGGTGAGCTTAATAGATACGTTTACCTATAGAATCATGTTTAGTGTAATATATTATTGTATTATTTGAGGGGTCTGTGTTGGTAAAAAACAACAACTGCAGGGCAACACACCATTATGACCTCAGTTATAAATATCTTGCGAAACTGAAAACACATCTTCCACATCAGCCCTTTAACATGCTCGTATCTGCCTTTTTATGGCTTATCCAGGTCCGATTCTGCACCTGGCAGCCTCACGGCTACTGAGACACGTTACATAACACAGGTGGAGCAGCGATGAAATCATGTACTTAATTTGTGACTGACAAAAAATGAAGAAAAAAACCTCCCTCAAGCCTCTGATACACACTCTGATAACCCGAATCAGATCAAAGCAACTTTTGCATTTCAGTCTGCAAGAAAAACTGCATCACTGTTTCAGGGAATTGAGCGTAATTAATATAAGCAAACACACGCAACCAGTTTCACACCATAATCAGACTGTGTGCTACAGTTGTGAGTGAATTAAGCGACAGCTTTAATATTGATGTGAAAAACTATTTGCACAATACTAATTTACCTAGCAATTTTCACATCAGTCTGTGTTTGTACGCTTAGCTTGGGCGAGACATGTAAAGAATAGAGGATAAGATTAAGCCATCGCTGGATATTTGTGATTAAAGACGTCGTCCATCTGCTGCCGATTAACAACCTCAGTGGCATCCTGGATTTAAAAAAAGCTGCGAAACTGAGACTATAGATGATATTCATAGCGCTAAATGAGGAACCAATACCAAAATGAACATTTCACAAACTATCCTTTTGTTACTCTACTGGTTGGTGAAGCACTATTATGGCATCTTAATGCCCTATAACGGCTGAGAAACATTTGGCAGAAGGAACCAAGAAAGTTCTAGTGACAACAAGCGTCTTGGTGCTGACGGTGCATCTACTATGGGCTTCATCTCCATATGCATGGAGACTATTTAAAGGTTTTTATCCTGTCATCATTAGTTAAAAGTACTGACTTCGGTACCAAGTCGGACCGGTCCACTGATAGACGCCTGCTTTCAAATGCGGCCCGTCTGTATCTGTGCAAGCGCTCGGTGAAGAGAGTCATTGATGTATATTTTACAACATGTTTTTGAAGCGTTGATCATTGTAGCCAATCACAGACATATCCGATGAGCGAAGTGAGTACAACGGGCAATCAGAGGCGTTTACGATTCCATTCAACAGCGCTCAAAGAGTCACATTTTTTTAATTTCAGTACCGAAGTGGGTTCTTTTTGACAACTCTAATCATCATTTAATCACCCTCATGTCGTTCCAAACCCGTAAGACCTGCGTTTATCTTTGAAACACAAATGAAGATATTTTAAATGAAATCTCAAGAGATTTCTGTCCCTCCATTGGGCAGTCCACACAAGTCAACTACCACTTTGACGCTTCAAAAAGTTCATAAAGAGGTCATACAACTAATCCATATGATTCAAGTGGTTTAGTCCAATTATACTGAAGAGACGTGATTGCTTAATATGATCTGATGATGAGGCTTTTTTCACATTTAAACATTCATCAACACATCAGCTGTGGTTAACGGAAGCTCAAGCAAGTTCGCTTGATGTGTGAGAACCAATGAGATTCATTCTCATGTTACACAGCACGTTTGAGCATCTGCAAGAACCAATGAGATTCATTCTCATGTTACACAGCACGTTTGAGCTTCCGCAAAAAAAAACAATGAGGTTCATTCTCGAAATTCTTCCAGACTTATTGCGCTTGATGCTTAAACAAAAAGGACTTAAAAGCACATGCAAGTGTTAAACGTTAACTATGATGTTAATCTTTGCAATTAATCCGCGAATCACATGCGTTCCGATCCGGGGAGCAGCTGACCTGTATGGATCACGGATCAACTAAGACCCCTATACTTGACATCACACATCCTGCGATGTGACTATAGTAATATCTCGTAGCCTTACAATAGCCTCGCTTCCACTGTCAAGCCACTGCGAGCCATGGCTTACGGGCCGTAGCACCGAGCCCAAAACACACTGCGTTTCCACTGTCGGCTCAGAAGCTCCACACAGCGCTTCACTAAAACACGACTCTCTGAAACAACATCACACAAAGCTATTTCACCAACAAATGGAAGTTTTATCAGAAAACTAATCAGAAAGAAATCACTGGAAACAGCGTGATCGCAAAACAAATATGATAAAAGCGACCGTTTGCTGGCATTT
This sequence comes from Phoxinus phoxinus, assembly GCF_949152265.1. NCBI lineage: Eukaryota > Metazoa > Chordata > Actinopteri > Cypriniformes > Leuciscidae > Phoxinus > Phoxinus phoxinus. The sequence goes on from NC_136895.1 coordinate 13,074,247, forward strand.
TTGTTGTTTACTTGAATATTTAAATCCTAAGAATCGATGTTTTAGCCTACCACAGGTTTATAATAAAAAGTGATACATTGATCATAATTAATTCATTTGTGTCAAAATTGCACATTAGTCAAGCAGAAATAAAGTGGTTTACCGTTAGGTCTATTTCAAAAATGAAAGAGGACAGACTTACTTCAGTCGCGTCCGTTTTGGTTTATTTAGTAGTTACTGGACATATTTACATCACATTAAGAAAGAATAATAATTTCTACAAATATGCCACCAAAAATACAACCTGATGAGTTTTGGCACTCTCTCCCAGTAGGCTATACAGTTATATTTTCAGTCAGAGAAACAGAAGAAGCTCCCGAAAAAAAAGTGGCTTTATTTTATGATAGTCCGGTATAAAGAGACGAGACGTAGGCTACTGACAGATAAAATAAAAACATGATTGTGATAGCCTTTATGATTTGTCTGATTTCTTCAAGCGTTCATATTTTCTATGTTTACAATGGTTAGCATAGTCTTTTGCATCCGTATAAATATTTCTACCTTATGCGGTGATCAGAATCCACATCGGATCACAATCAGAAGGCATTAAAACATGAGAGTGAGTTTTGATGTTATGATCGGCACACACGCGCAGGTCGTACTTGTCAATGACGGGCACTACAATCTGCAGAAATCTGCGGAGGTTTCTGCGTAAGTCTGCGGGTGCATACTAGAATAACTGGGAACATAATAAAGACACCTGGACTCGGTCGAGACCAAAAGCCATATTTGGCAAGACCAGTGGCTGAGACCAAGACAAATCCGAGTCCGAAAACCAGCGAGTCCGAGACCATAGATAAACGTTCTCGAGTCCGGACTCCTGCAGCCCTGAACAAAGGTCTTACAGGTTTGGAACGACACAAGGGTGAGTAATTAATGACAATTTGTTTAATTTAAAGAGTTTCAATGGCCAATTTGCTGAATCTGTGCCTTCACTGGAATCTTTATCAGGTTATACGTGGCTTACCGTTATGAGAAAACTGGAGCAGTTGATGCAGTTAAAAACTACTGGGTAAACCCAATATATATGGGCCAAGTTGATTAATCAGACAATTTTTAGACAATGAGGTAAACTGAGATAAAAAAAAAAAAGCTTTTGCTTTCAATATTTTCACTGACCAACTGAATGAATGTGTACTTACATTTTAAATAATAAATATATACACTAACTAGCCTACCGTTCAAAGGTTTGTGAAATGTGTTTCTTATGTTCATCAAGGCTGCATTTATTTGATCAAAAATACAGTAAAAACAGTAATATCGTAAAAATAACTGTTTTCAATTTGAATACATTTACAATTATTATAATTTATTCCTGGGATCAAAGCTGTATTTTCAGCATCAATACTCCAGTCTTCATTGACACATGATCCTTCAGAAATCAGTCTACTTTAATATGCTGATTTGATGCTCAAGAAAGATTTCTTATTAATAACAATTTAGAAAACCTGTTTTGCTTAATATTTTGTGAACACTGTGATACAAAGATTCTTTGATGTGTAGAAAGGTCAAAAGAAAATGATTTATTTTGAATAGAAATCTTGATATATTATAAATGTTTTTACCATCACTTTTGATCAATTTATCACATCCTTGCTGAATTAAAGTATCAATTTCTATCCACCCCAAAAAAATCTGTCTCTTATCAAAAAACCTACCTTCCACTTCAAAATAAACTGTGCTTTAATAGTTTAATAAATGTGAGCATGTGACACCTTACTAGAGCATAGCCTATAATACAGCCTAAAGCGACACAAACAATATAACATCAATTAAAATGTCTGATTAAGAATGATGATGCTCAAGGCACTATAAGCCCCACCCGAGCAGCGACTGGCAAACACGAAACAGCAACACAAGGAAAAGCTGAAAGCTATCAAAGCAAACATGAGACCAACCACTGAACGCATCCCACGAGATCTTAGCGAGGCAGCAAAACCAGCACAATTTTTAAGCCTGCAAGTTTTCCAGGCAAACATCCCCAACATTGCCTCCATGAGCAAAAAGCAGCTGCAACACAACAAAATGCTGAATCCACACGCACGGGACGACTGAAAACAGAAAGCCACAAGGACATTCTTCAAGGAAAAACAAACAGAAACCCATGAGTGAGAAATGTCTCGTTCGTCTTCAAAATATCAACGACTTTTGCATAAACATGCACACACTTTCATGCAGCTCGAGCAGTACTAAATACTATGACATTGTGAAACTAAATTTCACAGTTGAACAAGATAATCTGATACAATAAATCGAAACAAATGAGAAAACACATTTTCACTAGTCTTTCAATAGACTTTTGGGGTTCTAGGTGAAGCCTATAAATAGGCTCAATGATTCACAACACTGCCACATCTTGTGACCATGGATTTCATACATATGCAAATGGCCTAATGGCCACTTTCCACGAATACAGGACACTTTGGTGTCTAATGGCCTTTTTTTAGAGTAGGCTATTTTGTTCTACTATTCAGCGGTCTCTGACTGGAAATAATTGAAATTAGTAAACAACTAGAAACCAACATTTGGTCCTTAATTAACTAGATTAATTGATTTTTGAAATCCAGCTTCATACCAATAACTAATTCTGAATGAAAAGTGGTTTGTTTTAATAACATCAAATGTCGGAAAATGGTGAATTTGGCATGTCCCACCTGAAGGCAGTCACATTAGTGAAACATTTGTGGGAATAGGAGGTCCATTGTCTATTATCCACAACATAACAAGAATAAAGAACCGCTTACTCAGAGGTCACTTCCAGACTAAGCAGCTTTATACTGGCCAACATGACAATTTTGAGTTCAAAGTAGGTATGTGGCGCGCTGATACCACTTTTTCCAGAACGAGTCTGATACTGACCGATACAGAGTACCGATAGCCTACCTGTATTTCCATTGCATAATAATGAACCCACCATTCAACCAATTGCCAGGCCCAAATTGCCGCTGATCCGCACGGCCGTTCATAAGCAATTTAAAAGTGAGGTGGAAAAGGGGAAAACTATTTAATGAGTACGAGTACACAAGCGCAGTATTGGGCCTGATACCGATACTGGTATCGGTGCATCCCTAGTTAAAAGTTTAACAAACTAGACTGACTAGACAACAAACTAGACTAAACTTAAACTGTGACAATACAAAATCAACACAGGGAAATTATTTGTCTCATGCAAATTTCTAAATTGTACGTATTTCTATTGAATAAATGTGAACGCAACTTTAACCTCTTTGAATGCATTTAGGTTAAAATAATTTATTTCACATGAAATTAATAACTAGAAACCAACATTTGGTCCCAAATTGCTTACAAATACTAATATTTGGATTTCGGTTTCAGAGCAATAACTGAATCTGAATGAAAATGTGTCCGTTATAAATTGTGAATTTGGCCTGTCCCTTAACCTTCTCGGCCATATTTCCGTTGAAATCAATTATTTTATATGAAACAAATAAAATGAAAGTTTAGAAAAAAAACATTTTGTCCACAATTACTATAATTTGCTTATTTAACTTTTTAGACCAATAACTGACTCTGAACCTCAGATAATAAACTATCAAGCACAGGATTTGGGGGCAGAAATTAAAAGGTCTGCAAATACTGCCACATTAATCCTCCCTAAGCATCAAATGAGGTTAAAATTAGTGGGTTGAAATCCTGCAAAGCAAGCTTTTCCTTTAATAAGATGATCAGCCACCAACAGCTTGTGTTGCACCAGTCATCTTCAGTATGCAGAAGATTTCATGCTGAATCTAAACACATGTGCCAGAATTCACACTGCTAACCGCCAATACACACCAACTAATGCTAATGTTAGCCATTCTACGCCGTCTAAAATATGATATTTACGGCAAAACAGGCCAGAAATCAGTCGCTTTCTCTTTCTATATTACGTTAGATATTGTAATATTACAGCGTTTTTCACCGCTGACGACTCAGTACAGCTAACGTTAGTATTCAATGGCTCTGTTGACGGAAATATTTCCGTACATGTTATAAAAGATTACCAATTTACTGAGCTATTCATAATTCAACACAATGTAATCATATTTAACGTTTTGAATCATCTGACAGGACTCAACGACCATCAATGAATGAAGCTCGTGTCGTGCGTTTAAATGCGTTTCTCTCTGCGCGAGACAAGCGCGTGCCATTCGCCTGTTTATTTTAACGCAAACACACAATGTCTCGGCACGCGCACCATCATCTTCTTCATCTTCACTCACCCTCTTTTACGCCAGGCAGGTTGTTCTTATCAATACTAAAATCAGCCATGTCGTCGGCGCTTAATGTTTCTCTGGGTTTCTGAAGGTTATTGTTTGACAGACTGATGGCGGTTTCCGTCAGATGGATAAATAAATCCGATCAATGTCTTCGGTAATGTGTCGCTCTGATTGGTTTATGTCGCCAAGCGATGTTTCTTGTCCGTCCCTCCCTCTGTACCCCACAGCAGATGAGCTCACACGCGCACACACACGAAACTGAGGAAAAGCTGAGCGGTGTGTTGTGTTTGCTACGGATAGCAGGGCGGGACATGCCACGCAAGCACGCGCTCACATTCTGACACGCAGGGAAGCGCGGGCGCGCGCGTACGCGAGCAAACAAACCCAAACACACCCACTGAACCTGCGCAGTGCTTGAATTCGTTCAGTTCTCAAGTCAGATGAACTACATGAATTTATTGTTTAAAAAAAAAAAAACTTTAATATTGGTTTAATAACGGTAAATGTCATATTTCACATTTCAACTATAAAAATCTTAATCCATAGGGTTTAATATGGAGTTGGCCGTCATACTTCCCAGAAGGGTTTAGTAGTGTGATTATGGGAATTTTTGACCATTCTTCTAGAAGTGCATTTGTGAGGTCAGGCACTGATGTTGGACGAGAAGGCCTGGCTCGCAGTCTCCGCTCTAATTCATCCCAAAGGTGCTCAATCGGTTTGAGGTCAGGACTCTGTGCAGGCCAGTCAAGTTCCTCCACACCAAACTCATCCATGTCTTTATGGTCCTTGCTTTGTGCACTGTGCAGTCATGTTGGAACATGAAGGGGCCATCCCCAAACTGTTCCCACAAAGTTGGGAGCATGAAATTGTCCAAAATGTATTGGTATGCTGAAGCATTAAGAGTTCCTTACACTGGAACTAAGGGGCCAAGCCCAACCCCAACCCCTGAAAAACAACCCCACGCCATAATCCCCCCTCCACCCAACTTTTGGTTGGATGGCAAGTACCATTCTCCTGTCAACCCCCAAACCCAGACTCGTCCATCGGATTGCCAGACAGGGAAGCGTGATTCGTCACTCCAGAACCACTGCGCCGACGCAGTCCGGTGGCGTCTGCTTTACACCACTGCATCCAACACTTTGCATTGCACTTGGTGATGTAAGGCTTGGATGCAGCTGCTCGGCCATGGAAACCCATGAAGCTCTCTACGCACTGTTCTTGAGGTAATCTGAAGGCCACATGAAGTTTGGAGGTCTGTAGCTGAAGTTGGCGACTTCTGCGCACTGTGCGCCTCAGCATTCGCTGAGCTGACCCCGCTCCGTGATTTTACGTGGCCTACCACTTCGTGGCTGAGTTGCTGTTGTTCCCAATTGCTTCCACTTTGTTATAATACCACTAACAGTTATATTTAGTAGTGAGGAAATTTCACGAATGGACTTATTGCACAGGTGGCAACCTATCACAGTATGCTACTACACTTGAATTCACTGAGCTCCTGAGAGCGACCCATTCTTTAACAAATGTTTGTAGAAGCATCTGCATGCCTTTATTTTATACAACTGTGGCCACGGAAATAGTAATTGGAAAACCCGAATTAAATTATTTGGAGGAGTGTCCTAATAATTTTGGCAATATAGTGTTAACTGTATGTATATATATATATACACACACACACACACACACACATGTTTGTGCACCCACACACATACACATATCATATATAAATATAATAATAGATACACAGACACACATGTTATAAAAACAAACTTTTATGTTAGAATCGATTAATCGACAGCACTAATATATATCATGAAAAATTACTTAAAAATGGTCTTTTATGGTAAATATAGAGTAACTCATAGAGTATATTAACTGATGAAATATTATTTATGATTCATTTTTAAGAAATATAATTATTTTTAAATTACTGTTGTCATTGATGTTATGGAAATTGTTAAAAGGCTCAAATATTTAACACAATAGGTCTGTTAATTATGAATTGGATGTTTATGGATGTTTATGTTTGAAGTCTTAGTGCAATTCAAATTTCTATAACATAGGAAAAGCCACCAAATCTGAAGAAAGACGCGTTATATCATACATATTATACTGTATCCATCATTACACTGTTTTTCTTATTCTAGTCACTGACTCACACTTACTTTTAGTAAAATTAAAAGAAGAATGCCAAGAAGATTTGACCATCCACAGATGAATGATCCCCAGTAGTGCTGGTGATTTACTCTTGTCCTCACTCCGCCTCTGATTGATTGCTAGTCGTTGGCCCTGAGACCACATCCGAACATCAGTCCCAGCTGTCACGGACCCTCTTTAGATATAGCCCCTGACACACCGTACGCCCTTACACCTTTGATTTACAGCGATGACACATTCGCACGTCTTCACGCCTGATTAAAAGCATCCCATCTGATGAGCCTCCAGCAGTCGAGCGTCCGGTCAGGTATAGGAGCAAATACGCACCAGGAGCTTTTACTCAGTGCCATGGACAGAAAACCCTCAGGAAGTCTTCTTCCACGTCTTGCTTTTTTACTTCTGATTGGTGCTCTCAACGTTCACACAAGAAGCCTCGCAAGTCCAGGTGAGTACATTGTTATTGCTATTTTAAACTATGACAGATTTAAATGAAGTTATTGGTTGGCTGATTGTAAGCTAAACTGCATATGTCCAATTTCACAGATAACCAGGTTTTCCATTCAAAGGACGATTCTGACATCCAGAATCAGATTTTGGCATTTTTACTACGGAAAAACATCATGCCCGTCCAAGAAAACGATGTACTAGGTAAATTAACAGGATTATGTGAACATGTAGACAAATTGAAAATTAATTTTAAGTATCTTATAATATACAAACCGGCACTTACGTACATGTTCTTGATGAATAACAGGACTCGAGCTGGCCAGAAAAATCACGGAGCTGCAGGAGGTATGTTTCATTTTGCTCATGTGCAATTAATGGAAAAAAGTTTATTTTAAAGGGATAGTTCACCTAAAAATTTAAATTTTGTCATCATGTACTCACCCGTATGTTGTTCCAAACCTAAGCAATTTTTTTTAAACCCAGTAAATTATAAAAGAAGTTTCATTTGTGGGTGAACTATCTCTTTAATATACAAATGCATTGTTATATCACTATATTAAAAAAAATATTCTATTCAAATCTATGTAAGATCAAAAGTAATCTAAAAGTAGTATGATTATATTACCTAAAATGTGTAATGTAATAGATTATGTTACTAAATAACATTTTCAACATGTAATTTGTATTCATGAATGGACTACAATTTGTAAGTAATCTACAGAGCACGGCAAATTTATGAATAAAACTAATTATTATGAAAGCTAATTGTCAGAAATCCTCGTTTCAGCTCGCAGTCCTTCAAGAGGAGCTAAATCTAGAAAGAAAATTGGTGTCAAATGCATTTGAAAAAGAGAGATCTACCAGCAAAAGAGATGATGGTGAGTGTTAATTTTTTATGAACACAAAAAAATATATATTTTCAATGCAGTGGATAAAAGTGTCTGTCAAATGCATAAATGCAAATGCTTAATTTTTTTCTTTTATTTTAAAGCCTGTTTCTGGAAATACTGTGTTTGAGGATCTTAAAGTGAAGAACCAGAAGCAAGAAAATCTGCAAAATAATCTAAAGCCTTAAATGATGTATCAAATGAGTAGAAATTTTTTAGATATGGAATTATATATGTATTCATAATGTGTCATGATGACTCATGACTGCACTCTTAAAACAAAAATGTATTTTATTTAAATGCTATATCAATAAAAAATCAAGTGAAATTGATTGATGTCACTCTTCATCTTATTCTTTAGGGATCTCGAGTTCATTAAACGCATGAGTGAATATTTTTACTGGAATCATTTCAAAATAAATGTAGAACTGATTGTCTTCTGCTTTGAATGATATGAGCTCTTGCCTCCCTCTAGTGTTGAGACTTTGTTGAACATCCCAAATGTGACGCATATTTTCCCTTACCAACACATTATGAACATATGAAGAGAGAGGATTAGTGACATCAAAAAATGTCCACAAATAATTGAATTAGAAAACCTCTTTAAGGAAATTCTGAATTAAACTAACTTGAAAATTGCCAAACAAGAATTAGGTGAAACATTTTTTTTTTTTTTTGGATACTTTCTTTTTAACAACAACAAAAAAAAGGAAAAGAAAAAGGTACTGTTTTAATTTTCAATAGGGACACATATTGTCCCGAATTGCATTATTAAATATTTCTTAAAAAACAAAACAAAAAACAAACATATACATTGGAAGACAAAGTCCTCTACAAGTGCACATGATGAAACGCTGCACATTAATATGAGTTCTAAAACTATTTTACTGGCACTCAACTGGCAAATCTGATAAAAAAAAAAAAAAACTCATCAGGACGGATGCAGTCTTCCATGTGGGCTGCACTGCAGAGCAAGATATGTGTAGAAAGGGAAGAGCTATTTCCAAATTATGGTTATTAAAAGCATGAACGCATCCATTTCATCCAGACAGTCTTCAATACTTGCGAGAGGTAAGTTCAACATGGCTAATTCATTTGTTTTGGTAACAAAGAATAGTTCACCTAAAATAATATGTCCTGTCATTCCAAACTTGTAAGAATTTCTTTCTTCAGTTCCAAAGTTGTTTTGGACCCCATTGACTTCCATTATTTGGATAAGATTTAAATTTTTGGGTGAACTATACCTGGGGGGGGAATATCAAAATAACCTTTTTAATCACAAGTGAAGTATATGCTGCAATTTATTTTTCCGTAAAATAATTATTGGTCAATTGTTTAATGAAGACACGTGCTTTGCAAATATGTGATTCTTATACTAACATGTACCTATATTTGTTCCCTAGTTTGAGAGTATGTGGTTCACGTTTATTCTGCTTCTGCCTCAGCTCACCCTCGGCGCTCACTGTCCCAGTGGTTGCTTCTGTAATGATAAGGGTGACGCAAAATGCATTGGAGACATCAGCGACATCCCCCCTCTCGACCCGAAAACAACCTTTCGGCTCTTGCTAAAAGACACAAACATAAAGGTCCTCAAAGACAGAAGTTTTCAGTCGTTCTCTCTTCTGCTACGGGTAATGATCACGCATAGCGCTATTGACACAATTCAACCAGAAGCCTTTCATGGTGCTCCACAGTTTCGGTCTATCAAATTGTCATCAAACAAACTCTTGGTCTTCCCACCCAAGGTGTTTAGTGAGCAGAGCAACTTGGAGCAACTGCAGCTAGATGATAACCAAATAGTTTCCATTAGTTCAGAACACTTCGAGGGGTTGGTCAACCTAATAGAGCTGGATTTGAGCAAGAACCGCATCTCTCAGCTGGACGCTGACGTCTTCCAGAACTTGACGGAGCTGATTTACCTAAACATAGCTGGTAACCAACTGAGGAACCTCTCAAAGACACTTTTTCACAACCTGCGTCAACTCGAATCTCTGGTACTCTCGTCCAACCAGTTGGTGTCTCTGGAAAGTGGTTCCTTTGACCATCTAAGCAAGCTGTGTTTTTTATCGCTTCATAAGAACCAGATCCGAGAGATTCCTCCGCGTCTTTTCTGGAACTTGCAATCCCTGCTCAACCTTTCAATGTCGGGCAACCAACTCAAGTATATTCCAGCCGAGAGTTTCTACTACTTACCCAACCTGACCATGCTCACCCTCTTCAAGAACCCCTTGATCTCCTTACCTGACCAGCTGATGGGGAACATGCCGGGGCTCCAAGAATTATACCTTTACAATACTAGTCTAGTCACTGTCCCTTGGAACCTTTTTGCTAACATGACAAACCTACGGTTTCTCAATTTACACTTGAACGACAAGTTGAACTACCTACCAAAGGACCTCTTCTGTTGCCTGCCCAACCTGAATAAACTGTCCCTGAAACACAACAACCTTCGGGCGCTGGAGCCGGACCTCTTCTCGAATTTGACTAGTCTTCAAATTCTAATGCTTAATGATAACAAGCTTGAGTCTCTCCCGGCAACAATCTTTTGCAATACCTCAAGACTAGAAATACTGGACCTGAGCCGCAACCATCTAAAGTATCTCCCCGGAGATGTTTTCACACACACAGGGGCGCTGAATGCTCTCTCTCTTAGCGGCAACACATGGAAGTGTGATTGTAGCATTATGGGTATTGCAGAATGGATTCGCGACAACCCAAGGCTAATCAATGACTTGAACAAAGGAGTAGCATGCTATGAACCGTACCACTTACAAAGCCATTCGCTGCAAACATTGACCCATGCAGAGCTCAAATGTGGTGAGGTTGTTTCCCAGACGATGATTATGACTACAAGCATCCTTCCCACACAGGTTCCTGCAACATCAACCCCACAATCATCTATAGCTTCAAGCACAAAAGCAAGAACTACAGAGACTTCAACTGCATCTTCAATTACAAGCACTTTTGCAACAACAGACTCTCGCTTTTCTCCTACTTCTGATCATATTTACATAAAACCAGGCAACGTCTACAACAATGATCTGGCGTTCTACGAAAAAATAGTTTTGGATAACGGACCTGAAATTGTTCACAACAATCATTACGATGGTTGGGTGTACCTGTGGACTGTCCCGTCGACCGGTCCATTCAGCGGCTTCATGACGGCTTTGTACATTGTTCTCTTGGTCACAGGTGTAGTCCTGATTGTGGCCACCTGGTATGCTTTGTATCGGCTTCATGAGGTGCTGTGGATGTTACAGAAAGTCACTATGGGAGACAATCAGAGAATAATGGCTAGAAGAGTACGAAGCTTCAAAGTCAAACTCTAGAGGAAGCTTAAAGTTAAGTTGTGTTTTCACATTATTATTCATACTAATTCCTCTCTACACAAATTTATGAGGAATACAAAAGTCTATCAAGCTTGTATCTTGCATTTTTCAAAATTTATACAAGTTTCATTGCAATTTAATGTGAAAACTGAAAAGCTGAATGAATTTCTTGTTTCCAGGTTTCAATGAAAATTAATCTCATGGTTTTCAATATGGTCTCAGAATTATGTATGTGTACACCGATATATAATGAGACTTCATTTTATGACATACTAAAAGCCAAGCATGACCATACATCCGTAAGCATTTTTGTAAGCATTCATGTATGCAGCCATTTACAATGAATCAATTGTTTATTTTTAAGTTTTCCTTTCTGCAATCTTTACATTCCAATGCTTTACATTCACAAAACTGATGTGAACACACCGTAGGTGTTTGGAAAATGTTATCTGTAAGACCAAATAAAATCTTTCTGTGCCTTGAGAGTGTTTTCTTTGCCATGTATGCCACCTGGTGGTTAAACAACAGAGCAGAAGTTATAGGGCAAATTTATAGTCTAACATATAGCAGCCTAACAACAACAATTATATAACCGCCTTCCCTCAAACAAATAAATTAGTTATTTGAATTAGTTATAATTATTATGTTGAATTTTTTTAGATGAGGATAGATATCACACTGCAAATAATTTGCAAATATGCACACAATCAACTTTACACACTGTAAAAAAAAGGTGCGGCTTTATTTTTTAAGTACAATCAACTTGGATGTTTAAGTCATTTCAACTTAAATTTAATTAAACTGACTTAAAAAAATTAAAAGTTGAAAATTGCTTAACTTATTTCGATGAGTTAAAGCATTGTAAAAACATTTGTTGTCGTAACTTATTGATCTTATAATTTTTTACAGTGGCCTTTTTTATTATTTATTTGTTTGTTTGTTTAATGTTCTGGGGGAAAGCGTGACTTAAAGTGAAGTGTGTATTTTGTAGCTACTGAAACATAGTTTAGCTTACCCAGCAATCATGTTCCAAGCACTGTCATCACATTCTTACCACCCCCAAATGACAAATGATACGCCTCAATGAGCCCAACATTGATGTTTGATGTGATTATGAAACTCAAAGATAGTGTTTGTTGATTTGGTGTACACCAATGAATCGCAAACCCACGAAGATATGTATTACAACATTAGCAGGATGTGACCCGGTTCAGATGTTTGACTCTCCTACATTAACCACCAGATATTTTACACATGTGTCAACTTTTAGTCAGAAGTACCTTCGTTTGTCTAAAAAACAGACAACAGCTTCTCAACTGTTCCGCTGTGCGACCTTATCACGCTATTTTTATAGGGCTACATAATCTTTAAATGTCGTGCTGTCATAGAAACAAGAAACTTATCATAATGTGTTTCCAATTCAAGAGTAGACATGAAAACAGACCTAATATTGTGATATTTATGAGTCATGGATACCCGGCGGAAGATTCGTAGTGTTAATGGCATCCAGAGATTTGTGTGAACATGTCCAGGTATGAAAACATCCCACTCTATCTGCCTGGCGACCGTATATAGATGGGAAAAGTCTGTCAAAAACATGAAACACAGATCATTCTGAATAAATATTTACCGCCACCTCACAATGCCTAAACTGCTTTTCTCGAAGATTCGGATCTACGAGTTCAAGGATCTCATTCGGAATAAGAAACAACCAATGACGTAAATAATTTTACTTTTCTCTCCGCATAGCCTACATATAAACTTCTTAAATCAACTGATATGCTTGATGGATACAAAAGTGCTTATTTTTTTCATCCCATAGACTGGACGTCCTGTTGAGCAGAAAAAAGCAGAAAAACAATATCAGATGTGTTTTGGTTCAGAAAAAGACTGAAGTCTCTCATTATCAGTAAGTTTATTGTTATATGCCTGTGTGTATAGATCAATTAAATCTGAAATCATCAGTTTTTGGGTACTTGATGCATAAGTAGAAAATGTTTAGGTCAAACCTTATATGAATGTAAACTATAGGAGAAAGTGTTGTTGCCTTTATAGATCATTTGATCATTGGTGTGAACATTTTATTTCTTTATTTTGCAGAAATTTTAGTTCAAACAGTACAAATGTCTATGTAGTCTTCATAAAATAAGAACAATTTGGGTTAAAAAAAAAGTAGCTATAGCATGTCGCACCACAGGTCATTTAAATGAAAAAAAAAATTTGTCAAATATATTTAAAAGTGTTTTATATCACAATGGATGGCAGAAATATTTTATTTTAGGCACTAATTTCTTCCTCTTTTTAAGACAGGACCGTTTACATGAGCCAAAGCTAGCTGATCTGCTAGAAAATAGAGGTTAGTTCAACACACTCTTCAACACACAGTTCTTTATTGATGGTTCCATGAAGAATCTTTGCCTGAACTTTTGCATTACACTAAAGGTTCTTTATAGTGGGAAAAAGTTTTTTAGGGTGTTTTCGGTCTACTGTGGTTTGCTTCTCTTGGGTCTTTTGGTCCAGACCAAAAAGAAAAAAGTCCTGCGCATAGTGTTCACACAGTCATTTTAAGACTGAATCTAAAGATACAAAAACAACAACAACGGCTTTAAGTGACATCTTGTGACATCACTTCCTGTTTTTGTTTAGTTTAGATGTCTTAGGTCCACCTTTTCAGCTTTCTTGGTCTGCTTGTTTGGTGCACACCAAGGTTTGGACGGCAGCGTTCACACTTATTCAGATGAACCCCACTAAAGGTGTGTTCACACTTGGCAGGTTTGGTTTCTATTAAAATTAACTCTGGTGCGATTGCTCTGTTAGTGCAGTTCATTTGAATAAGTGTGAGCGCTGCCATCTGAACCCTGGTGCGCACCAAACAAGTGGACTGAGACTGCTGAAAAGATTGGTCTCAGTCCTCTTTCAAATTAACTCTGGAGTAGTTAGACTGAAATGTGAACACAATCCCGACCATAAACAAACCAAAAACAGGATGTGATGTCACAAGATGGGACCCTAAAAAGGTTCATGCTCAAGCACAGGGCCGTTCTCAGAGGCTGCAATGGCCCCGCGCTTGATCATTTAACCTGACACGACCTGACCATTGTGGTTATATTTTAAGCCCGAACCCGACCCAAACAGTAAATACCTTTTTTTGTTGCAATATGCTTATGATTGCTTGCAACAATAATTAAACAAATACATGTACAAACAACGTTTCACAGAGGCACAGCAGCTCCCTCATTAGTCAGCACACGAGAAAAAAAAGAGAAAAAGCAAGAACTTACTAATTACGTACTTTTGTAAAAGGATATATGATAAAATAAAAATGATTCATATATCATTTTACAAAACTGTTTTGTGCATGACAGTCTGAACATTAAGCGAACCAGGACTAAATGTATAATTTTCTTTTTTGATCTGGACCAAAAGAACCAAGAGAAACGAAATACAAAATACAGCACCCTAACAGAGCAATCACATCAAAGTTTGTTTTATTAACTGAACCTGCCAAGTGTGAACAAACCCTTATATTATTAAAATGTTCTTTACTCTAAGAATAAATGGTTCCCTTTCGAACGGTCACTTTGTATTGCATAGCTATACGCAGTGGGGAAGCTCATTTCCTCAGATTTCGTGTCTGGGGCCTACCCATGCTGAAGCTGCGCTCTCTGCTGGCGGCTGCTCTCTCTGCGAGAGCATGCCTGTGTCGGTGCTGCGGTCGTGGCTAGCTCTCGTGAAAGATGGCGACGCCGCACCCCCCCCACTCTTACATTTCCCGCGCTGCTTCTGTCGAGGAAGAAGAAGCGCCGCAACCAGCAACAGCCCGAGAGCATGGAGATTAGCCCGAGAGCTTTCTCTGGCCCTTTCTCACAGACGGACCAGCGTCCCCCCACCCACGTGGCGGGCCTGGTTTCGTTTGGTGCGTCAGTCGACGAACACGATGACAGCCTCTAATCCGGTCTCTACTCTAGCTCCGGTCTTTTCGGCCCGGCGGTCTGAGAGGTTCACCAAAGCCAAGAAGTCGTCTCAGGCCATGAAACACTTCCTGCCGAAGCGCTCCAGCTCCGCGTCCAGTAGGCCCAAAGCTGCGGCCTCGTCTCTGCCAAAGAAGCCAGCGAAGCAGGTCCCTCAGCCCCGCCCTGAGCTGATACCCAACGCCACTCGCGGCCAGCTAAGCGTTACCCACAGCCTCAGCGCCAGGGCTCCCGATCCACCAGTGCGTCGGGCCCTAGACCGCCAAAATCCTCCTAGTATCGGGGGTGAAAAGACAGGGTGCGTGTCTCGCTCTAGCTGGACCACCCTCAAAGAAAACCACCATTCTCGCAGCTCCCTGTTTAGCTCAGGCGGCTGGAGAATTTTATATTGCAGCAAACAGGCCCGCTGCACTGCGCGCACCCCATCACACAAACGCTGTTTTCACGGCGACCCAAATAAAGCACAAAAAGAGTATGTTTCAAGCACACAACACACGGGTTCCCGGTCCCCCTACACTAGGTGGCCCTCTCCCAGTTGTATCTATGACTTTGCCCGAGGCGCAAGCCTTCTCAGTCAAACAAATACTCAGTATGTGCACAAATCACAACATAAAGGTGTCCGGTCCCCCTGTGTTAGGCGGCCCATCCCTAAACAAGTGTCAAACCCTAGCCACAAAGGCCCTGGCCTGGCAAGCCATTCCCGGTGTGTCGAGTTGGGTTATAAACACTATAAAGTGAGGCTACTCGCTCCAGATTTTCTAGTCCCAAAGAAAGACGGCGGCATCAGACCCATACTAGATTTGAGACATTTGAACAAAGCTCTCATGAGACGGCCGTTCAAAATGTTAACTATAAAACAAATCCTTGCGCAGGTTCGCCCAGGGGATTGGTTTTTCACTGTGGATCTGAAAGACGCATACTTTCATATTCAGATAGCCCATCATCACAGCCCATTCTTGAGATTCGCCTTCGGGCTTATCAATACACAGTCCTGCCGTTCGGCCTGTCTTTAACAGCCTCCTTCAAAAGGAGCACGCACTCCCCTCAGAGAGTTTCAGAAACTTCTCGGTCTCATGGCAGCCGCATCGCCAGTACTCCAGATGGGACTGGCACGTGCCAGCCCGTGCTTGGCGGTCAGGCAGCATGCGCGTTGCGGTGAATCACAGCTGTTTGCGTACTCTGATTCCATGGCGGGATCAAAGCTGGTACCAAGAGGGTGTGACCATTGGAGTGGCCTCCAGATAGAAAGTGGTCTTCACAGATGCCTCCAACCAAGGTTGTGGTGCTTTGCACGAGGGCAAGCCCGCCTCCGTTCTCTGGTCGAGCACGGAGCGGAGCTTACACATCAACTGCCTGGAAATGGCAGCAGTTTGTTTGGCCCTGAAAGCATTTCTGTCGGAGCTCAAGGGACACCACGTCTTAGTCCGCACGGACAACCACGCAATACGAAGTGACCGTTCGAAAGGGAATTACTCGGTTACTAACGTAACCTTAGTTCCCTGAGATAGGGAACGAGAATTGCGTAGCCTGCTGCACTATAGTAACATTGCAAGTTTGTCGCTTCAGTCGATTTAAACCTGCTATAATGGAGAATTCGGGCTCATTTTATAGGCTCTGCCACGCCCTGATGGCGGGCTCGTATGCGCCAATCAGCTAACAGCGCGCAGACATACATCAGAGCCCGCCATCAGGGTGTGGCGAATTGGCCATTGGATGTGCAGTTGCTGCAGCACAGCCAATGAGTGAGCCAGTCTCTCACTGTCTGCAATGCGCTTTACATTTTAAGCTTCAATAAATCGGAGGAAATTAGTTTCCCCACTGCGTATAGCTACGCAATACTCGTTCCCTATCTCAGGGAACTGAGGTTACGTTAGTACCCGAGTAGTTCTTTAAAGCACTGTTGACTTAAAGGTTCTTAAGGGAACCCAAAATGGTTATTCTATGGCATCACTATGAAAAGCCCATTTTGGAACCTTTATTTTTAAGAGTTTATGTATATTGTAATTATTTTATTTTTTTTTACATTCTTCTCCGAACAGATTACCTGGCTGCGTTTCGTTCATTTCTCCAGTCTGAGTTTAGTGCGGAGAACATTGAATTTTGGCTTGCCTGCAGGGAATATAAGCGAATGACTTCATCTGGCAGACTCTCTAACAAGGCAGCAGATATTTACAAAGAGTTTCTCCATCCCATGGCTCAAAAAGAGGTCAGTATGTGCACTTATTAAAGCATTAAAAAGAGTAGAACCTTTCCAAACAGTTACAGTGCATTACGACTGAAATGCTGTTGCATCATAGTTAAGTTTATTAATAGGTGCAATTGTAGTTGAATATTTGGGATGGTAACTGAAAAGTTGTAGGTTCAAACCCGAGAGAGCAAGGCACCAGATTTCTTCTAAAATATAATATATCTTGCAAATTAATTGACACAAATTTTAAAATGCATTAATAATGGTTGAACAGAAAAACAAACCTGAATTTTAGCATCTGCTGTATTTGCTTAACAAACACCATTTCAATTAGTTGTAGAAAATATACTTCAATTTATCTTCCATAAATCTGAATGTTACATTTTCACAGGTCAACATCGACCATCACACTCGTGAGAAGATCAAGAGATCCTTGGTGAAGCCCGACCTCGCTTGTTTTGATGAAGCTGAGATGCATATATACAGACTGATGGAGAAAGACTCCTGCCCAAGGTTCCTCAAATCTGAGGCCTATCAGAACCTGAGGAACACGGCCAGGAAACCAATGTAGACTAACTGTACCGATGACAGCTAATTCACTGGAAAAAGGTTTCTTAATGAGCAGCCGCAGAGAAAGAGGACATATGCACGTGGTTTAGAGGAAATGACTGAAGAGAACAGAAAGTGTATGTGGTGTGCAGATGCTCAACTCATTGGTTTAGACTAGAGTGATAAGATGAATGAGAAAAAATAAAAATGTCCCCGTTACAGGAAATTATCTAGAATGAAGGTACATTTCCACAGTTATTTGAGAGATGGACTGTTCTGTTCTGTGAAATGGGTGCCTTTTCTATAAAAGTTAATCTTAAAAGTAGATTTATTTTAGGACTGTACCAGACAAATGTGTTGATAAATTGTATTGTGACATCTCAAGATTTTGTGTCATGTTGTCTCCTTTTCAAAATATTTTAAACAGCATTTTGCTAATTATTTTTTATTAATACAACTTGTATGACCTCATACTATTTGAGAGACCACACAGGACCAGTTCCAGGATAAACATTCACTTTACCTAATTCATATAAATAATGATAAAAAAGATTATACGAAAATATCTTGAGTAACAGGGTTGACTTTTACAGTTTAATTAAACATTACAAGCAAAGTATCCGAGGAAGGTCATGATATTACAAGACGCTTATTAGAAAGGCATTTTAATGTCATTATTTCCTCAAATATTAATATAAGGAACAAAGAAATACAAAAACTAATTAAAACTAAAACAGTGACAATATGACGAGGTTGATTTAAAACCTGAAGTTACTTAAATATAGTATGTATGTAAATATATATATACACACTGTATAATATTTTAGGTTATGATTCAGCCCTGTTACTGTCTTTCTACAGTATTTCTACTGTTTTAGTGATAATTATAATCATAACAGGCCAGAAACAACCTAAAGTCATATGGATTTTTCAATTTTAAGAAAAAATTATAAAGTGAATTGTAGATCAACTATTCAGTGCACACAATTGGTACCAAACAGTTTTCATATTACATGAGATATAATGTTTTGATTCAACCTACAATTAAACTTTTTGATATATTTTTTCCAGGCATTCAATAACTTCATCTGTCCAAAGTATGAGTGAACGTCACGCCATCGTTATGGTTAGAACACACAAGCATACAGTAAATAGCAGATTAGCTATATTTAGACAGTGTATGGACACTGACTAATTATGAGCAGAAAACCGAGGTTTTCCATAGTCTCTGAAGAATTGTGTTTTGGTCACATGTCCGACCCGAGCGAACTGATGCAGAGACGAGCCTTAAGTGAGAGACGCTGCCATAAAGTAAAATAATAATCCATGTCACCGCCTGACCCCACTGTGACAAAGACTTTTTATCCTAAAACTCAAGACTTAAAAAGGCAATTCTGAGCCACTAAGTATAACTATGTTTGACTAACCTCGATTTCCACCAAAACAGTGTATGTCAATGGCCGTGTGACGCATGATAGATCACACTCAGTGTATGTCCTTTCTTGGGGAAAGCAATTCTATAATAAAGACAGCACTGTTTTAAGAAATAACTGTCCTCGTCATATTGAAAAAAAAAATCCATGTTTATTGGATTAAGATGCTTTTTAATTTAAAAGTATTAATGAATGCACATCATTTGATTTTATGAAGGGGGTTTCTCATGGAAAATTTTAATTTGGACATTAAAATATGACAATATAAAGCAGAACCAGAAGAACTCTTTCAGAAGACTAATGGAGTTCTGTTATATTCATCAACTTACCTTACACATTGGCTTACAACAGAGTTGACATTTTAAGATCGTCTCCTACTGACAAACATGACAAAATGTAAAATAAAGTGATAAACAAGCAGGAGCTATTGCTTGCTTGTACTTAGAAAGTTCACTCCTTGAAAAAATAATGACATTTTTTTTATTAAACGTATGTATGAAATGTATAATAGTACTAAAAGAGGTGAAAATGACACTAACAGTTTTTTTTTTTGTTGAGAGGCTATACGTAATTGATTGTTCTGTACACTATTTGCTGCTGCTTATACTGTGTGTGTACAACTACGGTAATTATATTTCCCCTCATACATTCATTTCTCATCTCAACGCAACACAAATGTTGTCATTCAGAAATGACACTGATGTGAAATCATGTGGTAACACTGACAAAAGGAAATTATTTTACACAGGCGACAGTTAAATGAAAGCTCCCCTCTTGAAACTATCTAGCGGATGCACCGATTATTGACAAACCGTTTTACCAATATTTGTCTGTTAGTCGGTTTCAGCCTGAGCACCCTGACCAATCTCTCACTTAATCTGACCACCATCTGCTGCCAAAACAGTCGCCATGGTAACTAAAAGGAAATGAGTAATGTTCTCAGGCGCTGATATTGCTCGAGGCACAAAAAAATTGCTCAATGGAGAAACTGACAGTGTTACAGTATGTGTGGAGCAGTGAGATCGATTGCGCTGGTCAGGTGACTGAGGATGTCTACACACGCTGTCATTAACACATGGAGTCTAATGTGAACACTTCACTGCCTAGATCCATTTTGGAATAAACTTATGGAGAAAAAAACTTCGCAAAGTCACTGGATTAATGCACATAATAAAACAAAGAAATGGTCTATTGAAAGGGTTTATGATTTATTATGAGTGACCATGAAAAAGGAAATATTTTAAAAATCTAGTTTTTTAGAATGTACTTTTAGAAAGACATTTTACAACCTAATCTAATTTTGTCTTGTTAAAGAAAAAAATTATCAGAAAATTTTAGAGATATACTGACTTTACACAGTCATGACAAGAGTCTATCATAAATATGCTTTTTACTAGCATTTTGGTTGCACCATATGACTTTGATGTGTTGCAAATTAAAATATATATATATATATTAATAAGAAAAAAAATTGAAAAAAAAATTTGTTCATAAGACTTTTTTATTTTTACAAATATCATAAATTATTAATTTATAAATATCATTATGTTTTCTTATGTAGAGTTGCACTACATGATACATGCAACCTGAACTAATCTTGTCTTGATAAAAACACATTTTTGTCTGCTGGGGTTTATAATATCATATACATTTTTCCAGCAGGTTCCTGCATGTTGGAGACATAACTTTTTTTAAATGTTTTTTTTTGTAAAAATTGTATAGGGTCGCTACCGACCCAAGGTGTGTATCAGTGTAAGTATATTGTTCTGCACAACAATACTTGAATCTTTGATGAATAAGTGCAATTCAACTTTTATTCCTCAAGGTGTCAATGTCTGAGACACAATGATGTGTATGAAGTGACGGTTCACTCATAGTCACCGCAGGCAGAAAACAAAAGAACAGGAAGTATCATCAGCAAACCTTGAAATGGCTCAGCGATTTACTGCAGAGCAAGTACTGAACGCAATCAAATGTTAGGGTCACTGTCACTTGATGGTGGATCTGGTGAAGAATCTGTCAGCAATCAAAATATTGATTTTGAAGATGTTGAAAATGATAGTTTTGAGAATATGTTTTAGATCGCCAATATGAGCCAGATGCTGAACGCACTAGGAAACGAGCTCTGATGAGGACAGTGATGATGGTATAAAACTGAACCCTTCCAAGCTCCAAAATATGCTTTATTTTATTCTTCTGTAATTGTTACTCTTATATCAGGAGAGTTTTAATATCATCGCGACAGGTAGAGATCCATCCGTGTTAGGCTTAAGACCTGAATATGTAATAAAGATTGGCGAAACATTCATGAATGGAAGGGTTAATAAGTAGTGTTTAGTTGGTTCAGCAAAGAACTCTTTTCTTATCAAGAAATGTTTCTGGCCATATCCTTCCTTGGAGTTTCTAAAAGATCTAATATAGATTCTTTAAATCAGCATGTTTGTTTCTGGGTTCTTTAAAGCACCAGAACATAGATGGTTTTCCAAAGTACTAGAGAACCAAAGATCTTGCAGAACTTCAGCATCAGTTCTCCAGGCTGTAAAACTCTTGTCTTTTAGTGCAGGTGAAGCTAGTTACTCATTATCTATGTTTGGAGAAGGATTCCTCCTTATATGCTAATAAAAAGCTAAACAAAGACAGACGACGCAGACTGACCATCTCATTTGACTCTTATTTTCATTCGTGCGCCATTAAAATTTGGCCCTGTTCCGTCCGTAGATTACTGAAAAAGCCAAAACATGCAAAGTTGTAATTTGCTTATCTGCTTATTTCAGCAGGTACGTATATATTTACATGTCTAAAAATATGAAGAAACAGGCTATGCTTTTTTCGCACACGAGCAACTGACTGGGAGCAGGGGGGAGGGTTCGATGGGGCTTCCTCTTTGCTGTGGTTCGCCGAGTCCCTGTTGGTGAAACGAGCCCTTAGCAACCGTCGCAGGGCATAAAAAGCAGAGCCGGATACGCAGAAGGGAAACCTGTAGAGCACCAAGTGCAGCATGATCACGAGCAGGACCGTGCGGCTGTGGATTTCTGGGCAATAAGCCCTCGCTCTACAATGCCTGGCCTAATCCCACAGCCTCTCCCAACGGACGTCAACATGGACCAAGACGACTTCAGGAGAAACAAGACCTTGTAAGTGTGATCTTCAGGCATTTTTACTCAACTATCAGCACAAGGGAATCTATTATGAGTCCCAGGATGCTTTAGCGTAGGTTTTGGATGTGTGAAGCATAAAATGCCGACAACAAAGCTGACTTTCTCTCCATAGAGGAAAGAACCTCATGTGCCGACTAAAGTGTATGTTCACCAGTTCGTCTACTCCGGAGAGGTAAGGAAAAAGTGACACACATATAAGGACACCAGGTCCAAAATAGTTCAAACAAGAGTTATTGCTCCTAATCCAGTTAAGGTCAACTAATCAAACCCGTCTGATCTCAGCAGGCTAAGTTTAGAAGACACCCAACAATGGTCCCAGTCTCTGGAACGGCTTCTCGGTTCCAAATGTAAGTCTTTTTTTTTTTTTTTTTCAAAGCACTGATATCTATTTTTGGCATTGGTTTGCTGAGGCGAGAGTAAACTAAAACACTAGTAAATTAAAGAGGTGCTGGTTTCGTGTTTTGACGCGCACTCCCGCATTTGCTTCCCTCCAGATGGCATGGCCACATTCCGCACCTTTCTGAAATCAGAATTCAGCGATGAAAACATCGAATTCTGGTTGACCTGTGAGGACTACAAGAAGATAACTTCGTCACATAAGATGAGCTCGAAGGCGAGGAAAATCTTTGAGCAATTCGTCGAAGCAGAATCTCCGAAAGAGGTAGAGGAGGAACCATACAACACCCTGTCGCTATGCGCTTGTAAATCTCTATATAACCAATGAGGATGTCTACACTAGACGTGCTGTAGTGTCGTGATATGCTTTCAGTTGAATTATAGTTTTCCATGTGCTGCAGAGCTGCTCTACACCTTTACTTTCTCCATCTGTTTGAAAAAAAAGTATACGTTCTATATTTAAATAACACTAAATCATCTCTATCTTACCATAAATTCACAGTAGCAATATAATAATATTTAAAAAGAATAATTTTTCATTCGTATTTATTTGTATATACGGTGGCAATACAAATATATATATATATATATATATATATATATATATATATATATATATATATATATATATATATATATATGTATATACAATTATTAAAACATTCATTATAGTATTTATTGTAATAATAATTTACTTCATATAATTCTAATAAATAGTATAATAAATACAATTATTAGATTTATTATAAATTTTATAAATTATTCATTATGCTCATGTACTATTTATATAATAATTCTAATAAATAGTATAATAAAATAAAAAAAATATTTAGGATAATTATTAGAATATTATTATTACAAATATTATAAATGATCCATTATACTCATTTACTATTCATTTATTATAATTTTAATAATAATAATATTTTACTAAAATATTAAATTGACTAATTAACATATAATATAATAAATAAATAAAAAATATGTATGTGTTTATATATAATTTTTTTATTTATTATATTACTATAATTGTTGGAAAATATTAATATTATATTATATTATAAAAAATAAGTTAACTATTATAAGTTAATTTGTAGGCCTCCAGCAGAGGATCTCGATACCTGGAAAGGAGCCATAGCAGACGTAAACCAAATATAAAGAACAGCGCTTGAATGTGAAATTAATAAAGAAATGAACAATGTTATCTGATACTGGCCCCCACACACACTAATACTGTTTTACAATTATACTGTTTTATACTTATCGTGGTACATTGTTGTCTCTTTTGCGATGTATTACGCATATAGTTTGTAAATTTCTTGCAATTCCGACTTAATTTTGCATATTTCCAATGTAGTTTCTCATTATTTGGACAGTACATTTCATAATCGGTTGCTTCCAGTGTAGGGATAGCGTAAATGCCTCTCATTTGCATCACAGATAAACATCGACTATCACACACGGGAGGAAATCAAAAGAAATGTGAGGAGTCCGACGGCAGAGTGTTTCGACGAGGCTCAGAAGATCGTTTTCGGTCTGATGGAACGTGACTCTTACCCCAGATTTCTACGATCTGAGATGTACAAGACCCTCCTCGAGTCCCTTGCTGCGGATGATGCTCGAGGATGACTGTGTGGATATATCACACCAATGCTAAAACTGGAACGGTCTGGTTTGTGTGCAGGACCAGAACCCCCAAAAGCTCGCGCCCCCCGCCGTGTGGACCTTCTGAAACTAGCAGGAGACAAAAAGGAGCAATGGTTGGGAACATGCTGTTGATATCAAGGCAATGACAAGAAACACAAGTCCGACGTGTTACTGAAATGCCAGGAGTGCTTCTCAACTGAGGGTGCTTCCTGTGTAGATAAGGACGCAGCTCCTTCAAGCCCTTCCGGTGGTTTCCGAAGCTACAGTGTGGGGACAACACTATCGTCTTTTCCTGGCACTTCCAGAAGATCTTTATAAACTGCTTTGCCATGTCCTACAATGACTTTAGTAACAAAAAACTACCTCAGCCTATTGGTTGAGGTGGTTTGGACACTTTTGTGAGAGGATCTTGACATAGGACTATCCTATTTCAACATCAGTGCCTTATTGCCACACAGATGTATAACATTAAAGAAAGAAATGACCTAGTAGAGAGGTCAAGTTGAAAAAAAAAAGTAAAGTTGTAGCATGTGTGCCACACACAAAAACCGTAGGCATTACTTGTAATGTTATAACGTTTAATTTAAAAGAAGATATACTACTATTTATTAGCCGCAGCCACTGGTTGGATGTTGACTTTTGTTCTGTCCACTGTCATTTTTTTAGGACGATAAAATAAAGATTGGACACTGTTGAACTTTTCACTCCATTTTCTTTTTTTGTCTTTGGTTTGCTTCATAGTGATATCTTCATATTGTTCACCCAGTTTCTTTCGCTTTTCTTTTGCGAATTAATGAAAACTATTCTTCTTACTCAGTATTTTGTCTTGTTTCCAGTAAAATATCTTACGTTTTAGTTTAAAGACAAATACATTTGATATATATATATATATATATATATATAGTATATGGCTTGGTTAAATTCTAATGTAGAATGCGGACTATTATTTCTTGATAACAGACCGTTGCTAAGTATAACACAATGGCGTTGCCATGAAAAACAGAGCGTTGCCATGGACACGGTGTTCTTTAACGGAAGCAATACAATAGTTTTTTAATCAATAAACTCCTTTTTAAATCAATATTTTGTGTCAAATTATTGATTTATTTGGTAGGTAGCCATGTAATAAGCGGGATAATGTATAGCGAGGTGGTTGTTAGCGAATACAACCCCTTCAGGCTGATTCAAGACCCGATCAGCCTGTCGGAGTTGTATTTGCTATAACAACCGCCTCGCTATACATTATCCCTTACATATATTTCTCTAAATGCAATTAACACACATTAAAGGGTTAAATCTTCAGAGAAACTTCTACTATCCCTAAGTTATTGCTATCAAATCTAAAAACTATACAGAAACAATTAAATATCCAATATCGCCTGATACGGTTAATAAAAAATAACCAATATGATGTCAGTATATTGGGTGTGAAATGTCTTATTATTAGGGCTGGGTAAAAAAATATAGATTTCTTGATTTTAATTGATTCTCATTTTTACGAACCGATATCGATTCTTAAATCCCAAGAATCGATTAGGCTAGTCATCCTGTTTCCAGTTGATGAATGATTGGAACATTGTAGCGCGCATCCCCATCCAATAAATCGCAATAATCTTTGTGCTTTGTTACTATTGATATGAAACAAAGTCTCGGATTTCAAATTACGTCCATTTTCTTACGAAATTCAAAAACATAAATACCTCTTTTGGCGCTGTGGCGTGAGATCTTCTCTTCCGCCTTAATAATACCAGTTACAGCGCGGAATAAACATGAATGAGCATCTGAAAGTGTGTTAAAGAGAGAGTACAACTTGTCGAAATCCGTATCATGTCACATGGAATCGCTCAATCAGTGTTTCAACCGTGGAAAGACGTCAGTGAAACAGCTTGTAAACAATGTCATGTAAAATCACATTTACCTTAGAAAACCATATCCAGTGACCATAAACTCGTTAGTCAGCTAGAAATAATTACTCTAGAGAGGAGCATTTTGCTAAATATATGCACCATGTTACATTTTACATTTCGTTTAATTAAAACATCAGAGGAATGATTCTTTTCTAACACTTTGGCCGACAGATCCCATGACTATTTAGTGAAACAATTACCTTTGAAACAGGAACAGATGAGTTTCAGTTCCCACAGAACAGGGAATTAAGAAAGAAAGACTTCATAAGTGCCAGAGAAGTGTGCATTGCACCAGCTACTAAAAAATGTCATGAGATCTTGCAACTCGTACATTTCTGCTATTGCATGCCTAATGTTGCTAACATAGTTTGTGACGCAAGCCTTCCTCTGTGAGACCTGGGATTTAGTAGACACTTCACTCTAATTGCAGCGACTGTCCCGCTGGAGAAACTTAAATGTGTTGGTCAAGGGGCAAAGCAGAACTGTGACCGGAAAACTGTGTCTCCTTATAGGGACAGAAGTCTTTACCCATTCGTTTCATGGTTTCTCGCGCAGAACGCTAATGTCCAATTTAGTTTGTGATGAATTTTAAAAGCTTTAAATATAGAACTGTTCAGTCATGACGTCAATTTACAGTCAATCTGGAATGCTAATTCGCCATATACAAGAAGCAAGCAAAGCTCATCCATGCATCAATTGCTTCATTTCAGAAACTGCCATTAGCATTAGCAACACGCAAACACCAAACTGACGTCAAAAGCGCGTTGAGTCTTCTATGTTGTTTCCTTTATAGACTGTTCCCCATCAATCACAGGATTTAGGACACTTAGCATGCTACCTTAAAAGGCACTTCACTTTTGGAACAGTGCTAATAGCTAGCATAAAACTGCTGATCAAAGATGACCAAAAGTGTGTTGTGAGGGGAGAAAACAACTACAAACATGGTCAGAAGCCTTTCAGAGATTGTGTTTTAGTTAGCAAGTTTGACATGCTAGGACGTGGTTGATTTATTACTTTGATTTATTTATTAATTAATTCATGAATAGTGGCTTGTTAGCATGTTAGCATCTTGTGTTTACAAAGAACACAGTGGTTTTGTGTCTAATTTATGTTGTAGAACATTATATGAAAGTCTGTTCAAGTAATACTAAATCACAGACATGACAAAAAAAAAAAAAATCTTAATTCTGTTTTAGGACAAACTGAACAGCTGTACTTTTACTCCCTGAATTGTCCTTGCACACATAGGCCCACACACACAAACACACACTCACAAACACACACACACACACACACACACACACACACACACACACACACACACACACACTTCACCAAGCAAGCTGCCTCTTTTATATCAAAAAAATGCACCCTCACCAAAAGGAAGTGCTCTTGTTTTCATGTTAAGGTACTTTTGGAGTCCCCCATGAGTACAGCACATGTGTCATTGCTGGGAAATACCTTGTGCGTAAAACTTTTGGACTATTGTCTATTCGAACGGAAACTTGGCACCAATCTCACTGTGAACCACTTAAGAAGCTCACTGATATTTACAGTCTGAACACCATAACAGACGATAAGTCTCTTAAAAACACTGGGTCTGGCATCTGCAAAGCTGGACGATACAGATGGGCTCGTAAAAATAGACTTTATATGGAGCAGAGTTGCAGAGAGTCCATTTCGTAGGTCTTCCTAGCAGTGGCGTGCACAGGGGGGGGGGGGGGGGGGGGGGCTTGTTTACCCCTTTCTGATAATTGTAAATAATAATAATAATTATTATTATTATAAATATTCTAATAAATAACAAACCACTTACACACCATTGCCACTAATATTATATATAAAAAAAGTTGCGAGTCTTTAAACTACACAAGCAGCAGTAACGTTTAAGCTAATACGGAAAATGTACATTTATCCTACCATGTTACTCTAAAAGTTACAGCAACTATAATAAAAGTATGACTCGATTTCAGACGCATTCTGAGTCTGACAATGTCATTAGTTTTTATCCAAGCTGTTAGCTTGGGGAAATACATCTAGTTAAATGAAATCTTAAGTCCATGTCCAACTCTAAATTGTAAGGAATTTATATCTTTGATTTCATAGTAACGCTTCACAATAAGGTTCATTTGTTCATTATTCATGTATGAACTAACATGAACTAACTATGAGCAACACATTTGTTACTGTATTTGTTCATCTTAGTTGATAATACAACTGTTAATTGTTTATTCATGTTATGTCACAGTCAGTGCATTAACTAATGATAACAAATACAACTTTTGATTTCAATGTTTTAGTAAATGCTGAAATTAATATGAACTAAGATTAATAAATGCTGTAGAAGTGCAGTTCGTTATTAGTTAATGTTAAATAATTGAACTAATGAAACCTTATTGTAAAGTGTTACTGATTCATGATAGCTAACACTTTCATACATATAATACATACATTGAATTTACAACATCAACAAAACTAAAAATGAATTTTCCATAATTACCTTCTTGATTCTCAGTTTTGTTTGGTAAAGTAAATAATATTTAGTAATATTATCATAATTTCCCTATTTTCATTTGATGTGTTATGCATTCTAATTATATCAACCATAAAACCACAACAGACAGATGGGTACTGCTTTAAATACAGGTGATTTATTTAATACATAATTGCATTTAAATTCTGTAAAAAATACATTTGATTGTTATTTTTTAGTGCCCTTTTTGGTCCCTCCGCCCCTGCCCCTGAGGAGGTCTGTGCACGCCACTGCTTCCTAGTGTGTCTTTATCTTCTGATCGGCTGAGGTTCACTAAAAAGCCTGCATGAGCGACAGATATTAATCTGAACCATTTGTAATGACATAACAAACAGGAAGTGGTCAAAAGTGCTCATTGTGTTGCAAAAGGCAAATTATTCATGCATAAAGCCATGGAGGATGTTTCATGTGTAAAGATTAGGGGTGTCACAATATATCGCAATACAAAACTGCAACAATATGTATCGTGAATAGAGACTATATATTGTGTATAGTTCACCCAAAATAAAAATTCAAGTTTACAGAGTTTGAGTACTACATTAAACTACTATATATAATGGTGAATATAATCTAGCTATAATAATGCAATGGGGGAATATTTGTGGGTCCTGATAATGCCAAATGTCTTCATAAAAATAGTGGCCTACAATATTTTATATCTATCGAGATTCTTCTGAAATAATTCTGTATCTATTTTTAGCTTCAGAATGAGTCACTATTGTCCCATGCATTGGGTTACCCGACCCAAGTCCAAGTCTATTTATTTACACACAATGTAATATCAAATTTAGCTTTTTTAATCAACAGTACATTTTTTGTCAACCTTTTATCGTATGTCTTAGTATCGCAATAATATCGTATCGGGAGTTCAGTATCGTGATATTAATCGAATCGTGACATGAGGGCATCGTTACACCCCTAGTAAAGATACACCAAAATATAATCGAAGGTGGGCTATTTTGAATTAGGCCGGTAAACTTTGACATAGCAACCACACAGAACACCTTACAAACCTCTAGGTGACCACACACAAAACCTGTTAGCATACTTGTACTCAAAGTGCATGTAAACATCAACTTGATCATGTGAATTTTAATAGTCCCATATGCAAATCAAGCTGTTTTCCATATCCTCTTTAGCACTGCACTGACAACAAGGCTTTGACACTAATCACGTACACAAATCTATATTTGCATCTCATTGACTAAATGAATGGAAACATGCATAGTTCTGATGCAACACTTGTGACAGGAACAAGCCACTCTATTTGTGCTATTCAGGGATGTGTTCTCTTTCCAGCACCAAAGGCTGAAAACCAGTATTTCATGTTCAAAGGAAATAGGATCAGGTGAATTACATGGTGCATCATGACTAACACATGCATATTGCATATTCAAAATGTTCAACTGAGAACTTTCATTTGTGTTCTATTTTGGAACATTAAATGCATGAGACATTAACCCACATTTTGATAAATACTATTTATAGTGACAAATACTGTAGATACATTTGAACAAAGATACGATTGAAATAAACAGTGTTTTAAGATTTAGGTACAGCAACTGTAATCAAATGTAAAATAGCACTGCATTTTATAAATAAAATATACATTACAAATAAAGTTACAAAAGTTATTCAGTCAAGAACAAGTGAATTTTCCCTTTGTCTTTTGGTTGTTTGAATAGTGTTGTTATAGAGACGGCAGCAGGAATATTAGGCTTCTGTCACTTTAAGAGTTGCACTGATCCAAAATAGTTACACATACCCGCAGCACTGAAAACAGCGCTCGAGTCTTTCACGGTTGAATGGTTTAAAGTCATATCAAAATGGTCACAAAGGAAACAACAATTTTATTTTATAACAAGTTTTCGATTCCTGACCTCAAGTATTCGATTTTTAGAATTGGAATCGATTTTCAATTCCCAACCCTACTCACCAGCCACTGTGGCTAGTGGTTTTCCCAAGTTACTGCCATTTTCACTGGCAACAATTTTGACATCGATACCATGGGGAAAAACTGGCATATAGATATTTTCAATATTATCTCATAATTTGGCAGCAGGTGTGTTAGGCTGCTGTCACTTTAAGACCTGACGCACGGTTCCCTTATTCTGTTACACATGCGTTTTCTGTCTCAGGTATTTATATTCACTTAAAACATAACTGTGTTTACGTGAATACTCGCCAAGACTGGCATTATGACATTATTTTGTGTGTATTTGACTGTTAAAGTGCAATAATCAGCTAAAATAACTCACTGAGAACTAGTACTGAGAGGCTGTTTTAAAGCTACACTGTGTAATTTATTAAGTTGATTCTTAGCAAAAATATTTATAATACTTACGAGCGAGACGCTCGAATGGCGGAAGCCATGTTGCGCCTCCATCTTGAAAATACATTAGCCAAAGAGGGACACTCAGTTTTTACACTCAGTAGCACAGTGACGAATGCGAGGGGGAGATTACTCGCGACTGCCGGCAGATTTGAAATAATATGGCCACAGTAGGAGTTAAAATGCCCTCGGAATGGGAGGGGCTATAAAGTAATATTCAGTTGGTAGTCATATACAATTTCACCGATAGATGGGAGAAAATCCTACACAATGTATCTTTAAATGATGCACAATACGTGCAATACCACGCCCAAAATTCAAGCCCTGTAACAGCAACAATATTCGTATGGAGCAAATAAAACGAGTGAGTGAATGGAGGCGGGTTTGTGTGTAACTGGCTGTCGGAGAGATCATGAGAGAGAGAGAGAGAGAGAGAGAGAGAGAGAGAGAGCAGCTGATATCGTGTATCTATTCGGTGGAAAGTGAGTTTTGGAAGCGTTTCAGATATTTCAGTATGGAAAAATCAATTTTTATGACACTACATTGCACTTAGTTTATTATTTCAGATGCCTTTTTAAAAGACAATTGAAATATGTATATATTATAGAAAATTCAACCCGGCAAAGTGTCTAGTAGAAGTGACTGTGTTACACGCCACTGCTGAAATACACCCGCATGTGGTGGTGGGTGTTAATGTCAAGCCCCGGTCACGATTAATCGCATCTAACATAAAAGTTGGTAAATACACACACACAAAGATGATCAAGTTATCCAGGTTGTTTTGAGAATGCTTCAAAGAGCTTGTACTTGGAAGCAAGGAAACCTGTTCTGTACAAATCTCACAGATTTGCTCTCTGAGAATGAGAAATGCACTTGTGGCATGTGGTTTTTAAAACCTCACATTTCAGTTACATCAGGCATTTCCATCCAGTCATGCATTTTGTCATGCAAGTTACAGTTTCTGTGCTGCATTTCTCACAATTAAGTGCTACGTCTGAGATAATGGACGCTTAAGGCGCACGCTAATGCATTAAGCCCTACTCTCAAAAGAGAGAACACAAACACTCGTGCTCAAGGATGTCTAAAAACGGCTAGTCTGTCAGCTGCAAACATGCTGATCTAATTTAGCACTTTAGAGTCAAGGTTCCAACACGACTTATCTTGTCACAGATGTTTACTCTTCCACCACAGCACAATATGTTTATTGGCGAGGCCCTTGATTCTGAATGAAGGTTTTAAAGCCCTGTTTTCCCCCCTTAAAAAGCCTGACGAGAGTTAGTGCATATCTAAATATGATAGGTAACCCACTGCTCTTTTTCTACAGGGAATGCATGTTTCTGTATCATCTCAAATCTTTCAACGTATGCATCAAGCGGTTTAGCCTGATACCTGCAGTCAAAAAGTGAAGACGACGGCAAGGAATTTTTGTGGTTTGAATCACATCCAAAGTAATTAACACATAGTGACAAAGACATGCGCTATTTTTAGAAGAGTTTCTATAAATAAAACACTGCCTTCCACAAATAGAAGCACGTGGAATGTTGGTTGGGAACATTCCAGTTAGTTCAGTACTTTTTGTCTTAGACGGATATTGCATTTACATCCTCGAGATACAAGTGACTCAGGTTTCGTGCATCTCTAAACTTACACGTATCCATAATCCTTATTTTTACTACTTTGCATGTTTTATTATAATAAAAACGTCATCAGAAATATTTACAAACACAAATGGAAGTTATGGGAAATATGAGATCAAAAAGTTTTAAACAATCCTTATATTTTAGTTTCTATCTGTATACAGTAGTTTAGTGTACACACACACACACACACACACCGTTTAAATAAACATTACGTTTTGTTTGATGAAAGATTATTTGAGAAAGAACTCCAGTGTTCCTGCCAACAAGACTTCCACAAGTACATGGCCACTCAAATGCTAATGCAAGGCAACCAATCAGATGCTTCCCCTGCTGATGAAGCCCCGCCCACAGCACAGAGCCCTTGGGTATAAAAGCAGCACACTTCAAGACAACATGCTTCAGTTCAATTGATAGTAACGGATAGATTGGCAAAAATGAGAAATTCCGCACCAGATTCGAGCACGGATCACTTGATCTACTTCAGCAACCCTGATACGACTACAGAACAAAGCGAAATAAAGTGAGATGTGCATCTTATCAAGTTGCGTTTGGTTTTACGCCGAGCGATACGCATGTGGTTGCTAATGTTTGTTGATTTTGTTTAACAGAAAAACAAATTGGACTTCAAGAATGCTGTTCAAGACGTTTCCCACGAGAGAATCACGCCACACCACGCCATGGAGAAAATCATACGGGTGAGCAATACTGGTCATTTGCTTTTGTTAATTACTATGTACTAAATATGTAATAAATTGGGGATAATTGACTCAATAATACATTATTAAATAAAGATCATTTGATTTAACATTAAATCTTGTGCATTTTTTATTTGATTCAAATTAAAATTAATTTAAATGTCTGTCTTTATATCCGCACAGGCCAACTACTGAAGAAGTTACTCAATGGGCACAATCTCTGGACAACTTGTTGAGCAGCAAATGTAATTGATATTTTTAAATATTTACAAATTTTGTGCACACACACACACACACACACACACACACACACACACACACACACACACACACACACACACACACACACGAAACATTACTATTTTTAATGTATAGTAATAAAAGACATTTATGTGATCAAAAATAGAGAAATAAACTGTAATACTGTGAAATATTATTACAATTTAAAATAACTTTTTCTATTTTAATATATTATAAAACGTCATTTATTACTGTGAATTTTCAGCATCATTACTCCAGTCTTCAGTGTCACATGATCCTTCAGAAATCAGTCTAATATGCTGATTTATCATCAATGTTGGAAACAGTCGTGCTGCTTAATATTTTTATAACCTGTGATACTTTTTTCAGGATTCATTGATGAATAAAAAGTAAAAAAAACAAAGAACAGCAATTTAACACATCCTTCCTGAATAAAATTATTAATTTCTTTTAAAAAAGAATAAATTACTGAAACCAAACTTTTGACCGGCAGTGTATATTGTAAATGCTGTTCTTTTTTAACTTTTTATTCATCAAAGAGTCCTGACAAAAGTATCACAGGTTAAAAAAATATTAAGCAGCACAACTGTTTCCAACATTGATGATAAATCATCATATTAGACTAATTTCTGAAGGATCATGTGACACTGAAGACTGGAGTAATGACGCTGAAAGTTCAGCTTTGATCACAGAAATAAATTATATTTTAAAGTATATTGAAATAGAATCCATTATTTTAAATTGTAGTAATATTTAATATTAAAAATAGTAATGTTTTCAAACTATTGACTGGCATTTAGATATATAATTTGGAAATACACCACATTATTTAATGCAACTGATCTTATTACTGTTGTCATCTTTCAGATGGAACGATTGCTCTGCGCCTCTTCATGAAGTCTGAACACTGCGAGGAGAATGTCGAGTTCTGGCTGGCCTGCGAAGAGTTTCGAAAGATCAGCTCGAGATCAAAACTCCGATCAAGGGCAAAAACAATATACGAAGAATTCGTCAAGCCGGAGTCTCCGAAGGAGGTGAGGTTTCATCAACGCCAGCAGAGTTTATTCCTTTTCCTCAAGCGCTGCCGCACGTTCTCATTTCTTTCAATCCTTCCTTCTCTAGATCAACTTGGACTTCAACACCAAGGAGTCCCTCCGGCAGAGCCTTCTGATCCCAACACAGTGTAGTTTCAAAGCAGCCCAGAACAGAGTTCACTTCCTGATCGAGCACAACTCGTACCCGCGGTTCCTGGACTCTCAACTCTACCATCAACTATGCAGAATTGCTGCAGGAGAGCAATAATGTTGTCAGTTGTCGTATTTAAACTAATGGCTGGTCCGTTTAAGAATGCTACACGCATCTGCTTTTTCATGTTCTTATAGTGCTATTATGATTTCAGTGTATTTAAATATTGCATATTTTGCACAGATTTGTATATAGTTAAGGTGAATGTCAGGTGAAATATTAATACTGCAATGAAGCAGCATCTATGTTTTGAAGTTGTACTACTTTGTGGATTTTTTGCTTTTCAATGAAAAAGCTAAAAAAATACATTTGGATAAATTTTTTTTACTGTCATTTCATTACTTTTCTGGATTTTGCAGCAAATCAGATGCAAGCAAAAAGAAAAGAGTGTATATAAAGACATGTATAATATAAATGGTTATCGATTGATATCTGAGTTTTTTTAATTTATCGGTATATTACATATTTAATTGTACATGCTGCTCATCTCCCCTATTTTTTTGTTTTTTACATTTTGATTACCTTTGATGTAATCTAACACACGTGTAAAGTTGTTCTTTAAAAACACGAATAACAATAAAAATAAGAAATTTGGATTAAAATATGTTTGTTTGTCATTCAATTATAAAGTGATCAGTTGGCTTAACTTAAAAAAGGGAGGAACCCGTTGCCTTAAAATGATTAATTAAGTTATGTGGAATTTTTCAATTACGCATGAAGTTTATTACTTAATCATTTTAAGGCAACAGGTTCCTAACTTTTTATAGTTTCAGAATTTTTTGAGGGGACTGATATAAAAGACGCAAGCAAAAAGTTATTTGTGTTATTGGCTGATTTTAGTTTATTTATTTGTCGGTTAAACCGATATTGTACATAATTGTTCATACTCAATTCTCTTGTCTTTACATAGATTACCTTTACCATCTAACACTCAAAGTTAATACTTAAAAACACTAATAATGTAATGATGTTAAATATAATCTTTAACAAATCTCAAAATGAATATCCATTTTACTTTTTTGATGCTTCATTTTTTTTTTTTTTTTTTTTATTAAACAACATTGGCTATAACATCAATGCACTTTTCAGTATGTTTTTCTACACACTGTCCTTTCTCAATATATGTTAGTCGATGATAGCGATTGTACTTATAATATTAAAGTTGAAGTGTAATTTCACTTGCATTGCAAAACATTTTCATTGATGTTCCTGAGCTGCTATTGGTCGGACGAACAAACAGCCCCGCCCCAAACTCACACCATTATCTGCGGTGTCACCTTTAAAGCTTTTGTACTTGCAAAGATAAGAAGACCTCCTGAATGCTCTTTTATGTATATTATCTGATCAGTTCAATGTCCCATAACCAGTTTTACCAGTTTAGTCTCACTAGCCAAAACCAAACGGCAATATTCTCAGCAAACTGAGAAAACTCACCCACTGCACCCATGAATGACTGCACACTTCCACGTAAAGTTGAGATGCAGGGTGTGTAAGAGTTTATCAACTTCCCATTTAAGGCATGAGATGTACCTGCATTACAAAACTTGCTTCTCCTTAAAGACAAACATTTAATGCAAATATAGAGAGCAGAACATCCTGCACTTAACGTGTTTGTTTTGTTCCAGTGGCAAACCTGCACACGTTTGATATAGCTATTGCTAAATGTTTCTTTGGGTGTACGTGGGGACGTATTTACCTTCGTGTTCCTTCTGTTCCTGTAGATGACCTCACAGCGGTCGGACACTGAACAGACACCAAACACTCGGTCCGTTTGACCCGTCCAAGAACGTGTTCACAGTCTGCACAATTTACAACGCTGCTGGCTTTCCTCAACTCACTTCCCATGGTTTGTCTTCGTATCTACAGTGGCTTCAAGATGTATTGGGACACTTGCGCCACACTTGAAAGAACATATATGAATGTTAAAGCAAGCATAGCATGTTTTTTTTCCAAGCAAAATACTTTTTAAAGTGACACATGATGTCCTTAGTAAATGCGATGACTTGGACTAGTTCATACACACACTAAAAAACACATTGGGACCAGTCAGTTAAATGGAAAAAAAGCATTATAGAAGTAAAACTAGTTCGGAGAATTTTGCATAATTCTTTGAATATGCCACTCGGCTTGATATTTTTGTTGACCAATCCCCCCAATTTTTTTTAAATAGATTAATAATCAATTGTAAAAAATAAAGTGTGACTTTTTAGGGTTACTGTATGCATAATTATTTAAATACAAGTATTGTTTATTAAAATAATAATATTAAATGCAAAAGCTTTAAGTGTGACTTATTCTAAATACTTGCAATCTAAATGCAATGATTTATGTTAATTAAGTGTTCAAAAATACTTTTTGGGAGTTACTTCATACATAAACAAAAATCATGTAATTTAAAATAAATATTTTTTCAGTGTGACCAACATTCTTTTTGTAGCCACTGAATATATAAACACAAGGTCTGTTTATTATTAAAATTAGTCTATTATTAGTAATGTGACGTTTTGAGCTTACTGGATATACAAGCACAACTGCTGTAAAAAATAAAAAGGGCCGGAAAAAAGGGCATTTAATAACTAAAATTAGATATTTCGTAGCTATTAACAGTAATATTTTGTTCAGTGAACTGAGTGTCCAAAAAAACGCTTGAAATATATTAGGTTTTTTTGTGTGGCTGTTGCTACATGATTCCTGTTAGTCATGTAGATAACTCAAATGATTGGAATTTAGGAACTTTTGCACATGTACACAACTTGCACACTATAAAAACATTACACATTATGTTTGGCAAGAGTAAGATGTTTCACTAAGCGGATCGCACTTCACGCGCGTCACGACTATAAGAAAGCAACTGTGCATTATCAGCTGTTATCATCAGCTATGATGACGGCAATAATAATACACGATAGCGTGTTCTTGCGGGCGAGACTGTATCGTGACACGGTTATCACGGCTCTCTTAACATCACTACTGCCCTGGTTGTTTTAAAGAATGTTAAATAAACAGTTCGGCAAAAAATAGAAACGCAAATCTCACGGAGCTGCAAGCCAAGAACAGATGAAAAATACAAAACTATTGCCAAACTTGATTTAAGTGTCTGCTTTAACGCTGCACACTATTAAAGCACCATTTCAGCTTTTTCGAACAACACTTACTGAAGTTTCCATCACTTCATGAGGACTGTTGCACGGGTAAGAAAAAAAAAAAAAGTCCTGGACAGAAAGTGGCGCGAAATGCATACGCACGTCACGTCACCAACCGGAACTGCAGTGCAATATGATGATTGGACAAATATATTTGTCACCTCTGCTCAAATTCTGCTGTTAAATGTGGGCTGAAGGCTTCAACTGAAGCAAATACTATCAATTAACAACCTTGTAGCTTACAGTAAGGCTGACTTTAAAGGTTCATAAGTTATCGTTACATATCAATTTCCCTATGAAGAAATTAAATTGAGTTTTTACTTCTAGAACCTGAATGTTGCAATATTTTACATATTAACACAATAATAGTATTTAAATAATACTAAAATAACACTACGAAGCAAATTACATGGAAATTACCCATCACTCAGAGTGAATATTTCTCAGAGTAGTTTCATTTTTGAAAGTCAAAGTAAACAAAACAGTATTGTCAACAAAAAAAGCGATTAGCTAATGCGATATTTTTGAGGAATGGAAATAAAGATGCCGTTTCAACACTGGTTGCTACAGTTGTAACAAGTCTGACCGCATGTCTACCCATGCGAGTCATATCAACAAATTAATCATACCCGATGACAGGAAACATCAGGACAAAAAACAGCTCTATTTGCTAACATGAGAAACACGAAGCTGCCATGTAAAGCAAACGAATTATTCAAAAACATTGCCTAATAGACAGGAAGACATTTTCCATCATAATAGTGCAGATTTATGATACATTATATACCGGTAATCAAAAACCTCCCCCTATTGATTTGTTACTGACAGAAGAGACTTTTCACATGTATCATTTAAATTAAAATGTACCATCCTAAATATTAAACAGTAATAATAGATTAGTGCTTTATTGTACAGTATTTTACAGTAATTTAAGACTCATCATCTTTTACTGTGCGCTAACAAGAACAAAACATGAAACAACAATATTACTGAAATGAATTTATATGAAAATAAGACATTATTTAAACATCTCTTCACATGCATGCAGACATGAAGCACCACGCTCGACTTCACTTCCAGGCGCTCCTTTTATGGGATACAGAAGACAACAGCACATCGAGTGATTCCGTGGCGTAACATTAAACGGGGTCTAACAATGTGGGGCTACTTGGCTTCTTGTATTTTTTTGGCACTTTGTTTCTCCTTTGCCTGAGGAAAGAAAGAAAAATACATTTTCATATTCGTTCTAATAAACTGAATTTAATGTAGACTTCTTAGTATTTTGAATTTCAATATTAGATTGTCCTGCAGCCTTGCCAACAATGCGCTGGGTGAATAAATGCAAATGTACCATGGTACTATATGGGTGCTGTTACTGCAGGACTACATTAAGCTTTTTAATGTAGGTGTTGACTCTTTCATCTTAGCATAGTACTGTTCAAATAACATCACTAACCGCAAGGTTTCATGCAGTCAAATGACCAAGAGAGGGAAACACTGCGAGCTCAAAGGCAGAGTAGAAATAACGCATCAATCGTGCCCTCTAGTGGTATGATGAGATTCACCATCACACACACCGGCTCTTACTGTACTCCACACACACCGGCTCTGACTGCACTCCACACACACACACACACACCGGCTCTTACTGTACTCCACACACACACACACACCGGCTCTGACTGCACTCCACACACACACACACACACCGGCTCTTACTGTACTCCACACACACACACACACCGGCTCTGACTGCACTCCACACACACACACACACACCGGCTCTTACTGTACTCCACACACACACACACACCGGCTCTGACTGCACTCCACACACACACACACCGGCTCTTACTGTACTCCACACACACACACACAGGCTCTGACTGTACTCCACACACACACACACCAGCTCTGACTGCACTCCACACACACACACACACCGGCTCTGACTGCACTCCACACACACACACCGGCCCTGACTGCACTCCACACACACGCCGGCTCTGACTGCACTCCACACACACGCCGGCTCTGACTGCACTCCACACACACGCCGGCTCTGACTGCACTCCACACACACGCCGGCTCTGACTGCACTCCACACACACACACCGGCTCTGACTGCACTCCACACACACACACACCGGCTCTGACTGCACTCCACACACACACACCGGCTCTGACTGCACTCTACACACACACACACCGGCTCTGACTGCACTCCACACACACACACCGGCTCTGACTGCACTCCACACACACACACACACCGGCTCTGACTGCACTCCACACACAGGCCGGCTCTGACTGCACTCCACACACACGCCGGCTCTGACTGCACTACACACACCGGCTCTGACTGCACTCCACACACACACACAGGCTCTGACTGCACTCCTTACACACACACACACCGGCTCTGACTGCACTCCTTACACACACACACACCGGCTCTGACTGCACTCCTTACACACACACACACCGGCTCTGACTGCACTCCACACACACACACACCGGCTCTGACTGCACTCCACACACACACACACCGGCTCTGACTGCACTCCACACACACACACACACCGGCTCTGACTGCACTCCACACACACAGGCTCTGACTGCACTCCACACACACACACCGGCTCTGACTGCACTCCACACACACACACCGGCTCTGACTGCACTCCACACACACACACCGGCTCTGACTGCACTCCACACACACACACCGGCTCTGACTGCACTCCACACACACACACCGGCTCTGACTGCACTCCACACACACACACCGGCTCTGACTGCACTCCACACACACACACCGGCTCTGACTGCACTCCACACACACACACAGGCTCTGACTGCACTCCACACACACACCGGCTCTGACTGCACTCCAC
Source organism: Phoxinus phoxinus (assembly GCF_949152265.1). Taxonomy (NCBI): domain Eukaryota; kingdom Metazoa; phylum Chordata; class Actinopteri; order Cypriniformes; family Leuciscidae; genus Phoxinus; species Phoxinus phoxinus. The sequence continues at coordinate 13,115,318 of NC_136895.1, forward strand.
ACACACACACAGGCTCTGACTGCACTCCACACACACACACCGGCTCTGACTGCACTCCACACACACACACCGGCTCTGACTGCACTCCACACACACACCGGCTCTGACTGCACTCCACACACACACACACCGGCTCTGACTGCACTCCACACACACTCACCGGCTCTGACTGCACTCCACACACACACCGGCTCTGACTGCACTCCACACACACACACCAGCTCTGACTGCACTCCACACACACACCGGCTCTGACTGCACTCCACACACACACACACACACACACACACACACACACACACACACACACACACACACACACACACACACACACACACCAGCTCTGACTGCACTCCACACACACACACACACACACACACACACACCAGCTCTGACTGCACTCCACACACACACACACACACACACACACACACACACACACACACACACACCAGCTCTGACTGCACTCCACACACACACACACACACACACACACACACACACCGGCTCTGACTGCACTCCACACACACACACACACACACACACACACCAGCTCTGACTGCACTCCACACACACACACACACACACACACACACACAGGCTCTGACTGTACTTACCTTTTCCACCAGTGGAATCAGCTGCTGATATTCGGCCAACGTCTTCAGTAACTCCATTATAAAGGGTAGGTAGTTGTGCTTCCTTCTTATGTTCTCAATCTTAAAAAATAAATACATAAAATAAATCTTTTTTTGTTTCAAAATTTTTATAATTTAAGCGGCAGTGTACCAATAATAATAGTAATAATAATTTTATAATAATAATTATGACATATCATAAATATGTTACTAGTTAATTAATAAAATTAACTTGTAACATAACCAATTATAAATAATAATAACAGAACAGTGATTATATATTTTATAACATGTTACCTATAAACTAAATTAATATTTGAAAGGGTGAATAATAATAATGATTATTATTATATTAGAATAAAGTATTGTATTTCATATTTTAAAACATGCATACCTTTTTAAAGGGCCCATGATAAAAAAACGACAATAATAATAATAAAAGAAGTGATATTTTGTAACATGTTACTTATTAACAAAATTAACTTTTAAAGGATACATTAGGAAAAACATAAATAATAATAATGTATTAACATCATTATATTATACAGTTTTGATATTTTATAACATAACTTGGTTAAAAAAAAAGAAAGAACCAATGAGGAAAATAATAATATAATTATTAAATCATTATTATTATAAGAAAGCAATGTGCATTTTCTACTTCATAACATAAATAACTTTGTTTTGTAGAGCCAGTGATTTGTATTTATTATTATTATTAATAATAATTATAAAAGAAGAAAAGTTATATTTTATAACATTTGACTTATTAAAACAAATTAACTGTAAAGCATAAATTAGGAAAAACAATAATAATGTATTACTATCATCATATTATACAGTAAATATATATTTTACTACATCATTTAAAGAAATTAAAAACCAATGAGAAAAACATAATAACAGTAATACTAATAATAATAATAATTATTATTAATTAAAAGTTTAAATTCCATATTTTATAACATATATTACTTAAAAAAACAAAATTAACATTTGAATGGATAAATTAGATGATAATAATAATAATAATTAATTATATTCATAGAAAGTGGATTTTATAACATAACTTAGTTTTTAAAGAGCCAATGAGGAAAACAACAGTAATAACAAAACAACAGTAATAACCATAGAAACAAATGAGGAACAATTATAATAAATACGATTATATTATAAAGTAAAGTGATATGAAGTTATTGTAGAGAATAAATGTGGAAAACATTAACAACAATAAAGAAAGGTCTATCATACAATAAGTTATAAATAAGTTTCTCTTTAAAAGCTCATTGAGGGGAAAACCCATGTACATACTTTGTATCTTTTAAGTTTTTGGCTCTCTTCTTCAATCAGGAGCTGAAACTTGGCGATCTCTGACTGGATGGAGCTCAGATGATTCCCGCTCTGGTCTGTGTCCATCGGCTCTTCCTGTGAACAGCAGGAACGTCTTTAAGCAAGCGTCCTCATTCTGTCATTCCAATATTTAACAGTCAGAAGGTCTTACTTCCGTGAGCTGAGCCTGTAGTTCAACGATCTTCTTTTCGTAAATCATCTTGCGGTCCGAAACGATGGCCATCAAGTTGAATCGAATCTCTCCCTCACTGTATCTAACAAAACAAACGATTTAAACGGCTTTGTAGAAACACCAACGACTCGAAATAAATCAGGAAGTAAATGCTTACTTCTGTATTCGCTTCTCAATGACGGGCCGTACAGCGTTGATCCAATCATCCTGGTCACACACACCTGAGAAAGTGACAAAATCGTTTAAGAACATGAACCAACCGCGCAAAACCAACAATTCACCGTCGACTCAGCCTACCGAGGTCTATGGGTCCTTCACGAAGTCCGTCCAACTCGTACAGTCGCCCGTTGACGGGAACGTAGCTCACAAAGTGAAAAGCATCCTCTTCTTTAGCCGACGACTTCGCGTCAAACTCAAACATCTGTTGTCTACGGGGAAACAAAGAAAATGGCAAAAACATTACACGTGCTATCTATCATATCGTAAAAGACAAAAAAAGTTCCAAATAACCAACCTAGCGAAGCCGTTGTGAACTTGTCGGATAACTTCAGAGTTACTGAGAGCAAGACCCTTCATCTTGACAAAGCAAAAAAAGAAAAGGTTCATAAGCAATAATAATGAAACGCATCCAGTAAAGTAAATGCGCCAACTTACTGCGGCATCAAAACTGAGTGAAAACTCTTTAAACTCCGTCAGCGTTTCCCCGAGGAGCATATCAGGATGCGTGCAGTTCAACAACACGCTGACGATCGCTTGGGTCGCGCAGGCATTATTGATGACCTGAAACGGCACGGTTCGCATTCAGAAATGTCCAAATATCCTTTTTTGCATTTGGTAACAGGATTCGATTAAGCGCGTAATTGCTCACCTGCTTGGCAAAGAAGATCTGATCCAGCCTCGAGTCTTGAACAATAGACCCCGCTGGCTCCTCACCGGGCTGCCACTTGAAGAGGAAAATCAGACCATGAACGGGCCTGAAATGATTCACGCGCATATTCAATTGCAGGTAAAACACTGGAAGAACACTGCGTAGAATAATAATAGATTCATGGATATTTGCTTACTTGAGATTTTCAAAGTTTTCTGGCTCCATGCTCCATATCTCCTCCACCTGTGCACCTTTGCATCCTAATGAAAACAGAGAAATCAGTGTCACATGACAATCGAAAGGCACAAATGCTGCAGAATCAAAAGTCCTGTTTATAGCTGGTATTAAATGCGTTTTGGTTGATCGGATCACAAGTGGACGAGGGAGACATTTCAGTTTAGACCTTGTGTTTTAATCTGTCTCTTTTGTCCACTTTCGAACACTTCTGTCCTGATTTCTTCGAGGGGAGGGTCTATGGGCGGGTAAATGTATGGGCTTCCGCTTTTGCAGATCTTTCAATCTAATGGACGAAATACAATTTACATATGAATGCGACCGGAGATAACAGAAAACATACGGCGAGCAGCAGCTTTCATTTCTGCTCTGACAGACACAAGACCGAACACGGTGTGTGTGTGTGTGTGTGTGTGTTAGAAATCAGGAATGGTGAGTTTTTCATTTTCAAACCAAACTTGGGTCTCCAGCCGGTAAAGTTGAAATCCCGTCTGGCTAGTGCACTTCCCATAATGTTTACGGATTAGGTCAATAGGCGGAGAGTAGACGGCCTTTTGTGGCTGTTTGAATGTGCACTTTATGGACTTCAAAACAGAATCAGCCATTCACTGCCATTATAAAAGCTTGGAAGAGCATGGACATTTTTTTTATAGAACTGATTATATTCGTCTGAAAGAAGAATGTCATATACACCTAGGATGACTTGAGGGTGAGTAGCCTAAATCATGGGCTAATTTTCATTTTTGTGTGAACTGTTGCTTTAAATGCGCACCGATGATGGTCCAAAACATTTGAACGTACTAATGATGATCAAAAATTATGTCTCGAATGCACCAATAATGCCCAAACATGCTAGAGGAACATTGAGCAGAATGCCAACAAAAACATTAGATTAGATACAATGAATTAAATGCTTAAATACCTTTGATGCACACTTTAAGATGAATTAAATCAATGTTTGGAATGTGCAAATGATGCTCAAATAGCATACACTGAAACAATTTTTCGAATGCAACCAATAATACCTAAAAGATTAAATAAATGTTGCCCAAAAATACAGAATCAAATGCTTGAATGCACCTATAATGTCGATAAAAAATGTAATAGTGTTCAGAATATGTAAATTATGCCCAGATACTGTATAGCCTAATTAAAATGTTCGTACACAACCAATAATGTTTAGAAAAATGTGCAAATGATGCCCAAATAAACTGAAACACATTGAACCATTTATACCCACACAAATATGAATCGAATGTTCAGAACGTGCAAATGTCAAAGGATGCCCAAAGAACAAAAAAATGCAGTGCTCATATGCAACTAATGCTGATAAAACATAAATTGAATGTAGGAACGTGCGAATAATGCCCAAATATAGTGAATTCAAGTTTTGTATTCAAGCAAGAGTACCAACAAAAATATGAATCAAATGCTAAGGACATGCAAATTATGCCCAAATATAAGCTACTGAATCAAATGTTTTCTCATTTGTAAGTCGCTTTGGATAAAAGCGTCTGCTAAATGAATAAATGTAAATGTTCGAACATGCCAACAAAAATAATGAATCGAATGTTCGGAACGTGCGAATAGTGGACAAATATTGAATTCAAGTTTGTATCCAAGCAAGCAATAATTTTATCTAATCTCAATAATTAATCGAATCCTCAGAATATAGAAGTGATGCCCAAATATACTGAATCAAATGTTCAAACAATATGATGCCCACAAAAAAAATGTGAATCGAATATTCGGAACGTGCGCTTCATGCCAAAAGATAATGAATTCAATGTTTGTATTCAAACAATAATACCGAAAAAAAGATTAATCGAATGCTCAGAAAATGCAAATGATGCTCAAATATACTGAATCAAATGTTCGAACACAATATGATGCCCACAAAAGATGAATCGAATGTTCGGAACGTGCCTATGATTGATGCCTCAATACACTGAATTCCAATGTTCGTACGCATCCAAAACCGCAAGTTGTAGAGGATGCTTAAAAATGCAGTCTGGGTAGGTTGCTCAATATTTTTGGAGACAATACCACTGACATTAGACTTGCAGAAATGTGAGACAGCTGTCATTCCTCATTCATTAACAAGTGTAGTGCAGCGCTGACTCATACACTGAGCCCATTCAAAGAATATGATTCTGTGGATTTAAACCAGGAACCACATGGCAATCTGGCAGTCACACCCTATGATTACCAATCATATTGGTGACCAAAATCACTGAACTGAAGCAAAACTAGCGACGCACCGCTAATGTAAGGAAATATTGAGTGCTCACCAAAGCCCTTTATCAGCTCTGTAAAAACTCCCGGGTCGCTTTCCATAAGACACCATTCCCCAGCGCTTCCCGCCATTTCTGAAAGTATTTCTTATTGCAAATAAAAAAAACTGTTCTCGTGTAGCAGTTAAACGAGGCTAACGAGACTCATTCACACATACAGTAGTTTTCCCGGCATTCCTTTCGACAAGCGTCATTCTTCTGCTTCATGCGGTGCCTTGAACACGTGAAGCCCGCTTCCGCCTCCGTGTGTCTAGGAGTGTCTTCGACTCCAAAAAGGTTCATTTCCAAGTGATTTTGAAAGGAAATTAACAAATAAACAAACATAGTGCATTTAAATGGTAATAAACTCCATATCGTGTCAAAATAGCACGCTAAAGTAATACATGTTACAGGGCTTTCAAACTTAATTGGGTTGACGTTTTGATATCCCTACAGAATTATAGTCATAATCAACAATCAGTTTACGATGTAAAATAAGGTTTTATTTCAACCTATTGGGTGTTTGTGCGCTTACATAAGAGAAAAGGAAAAAATATATATATAATAATAATACTTTATTTAAAATACATGTATACTGTACATAAATTAATTTAGGTATTGTAACTCAAGAGTACCAGAAATATTTAATAACAAAAAAGAAAAGAAAAATAACAATACTCAAAGTCAAATTAGGCAGTTACAGCAGCATATATTTTAAGACACAAATACTTAACCTGTATTTGGGCTGTATACATTTTAAAACATTATAACTGATTAGATTGATATTGACCGTTGCCAGAGCCCTCAGGGCTGGTACTCAAACAGCAAGGACGACATTGTTCAATAAGAGGCAGAAGTTTCCCTTGTTGGTGGAGCTGTTTTGTATCTGAGCCGCCTCCAATGCACTGCCCATTAATAAAGACTCTTGGCACCTGAAAGAGTTAAAAGGACTATCGTCAACAATACCATCTTGACAAAAACAATATATCTACCTATTATATATAATCACATTTAAAATTCCAACCAGCATCCAGGAATGGGAATGGTTCTGTAAATATAAACAAATGACAGGACTTACTGTTCTGGCACCTGTGATTTGTGCTAAGGTCTCCTGGAGACGTCGGCCGTCGTTGTGCTCATCCAATTCAACAACTTTATATGTAGCTCCAATCTCATTAAAGACATTCTTTGCCATCTTACAGTAGGGACATGTTGTTTTGGAGAATATTACAACACAGTTACTGGACACAACATCCTGTAAAGAAAATAAATGTATAATAAATAAAAGCATATATTTAAGAGGCATAGGATATATAATTAGGTCTGGAAGATATGTGGGGAAAAAAACTCCAGGTTTGCTTTGCTTGTTTGTAGGGCTGTAAAACTTGACCCAAAATGTTGTGATTATATATTATTATGACTATATAATAATAATATTTCAAAAGCACAGTAAAAATCGAGTATTTGAGAAAAATATAATAATAATTTTAAATTAACTAACCCTAATGACAGTGCTAATATTTATGGCTGTCTTAATTTCTTCATTTTTAAATGTTGAGCCATTCAGCTTTTATTTTGTCAGAAACCACAAGGATCCCTTAAAGGGTTAGTTCGCCCAAAAAATCTCGTTCCACTCTTCGGAACACAGATTAAGATCTTTTTAGTGAAATCTGAGAGTTATCTGTCCCTCCATTGACATACTCTGCACTTTCAAGCCCCAAAATCAGGTAGTACATGATTAAAGCTGCAGTCCGTCGTTTTTCCTCTTTGTCGCCATCTCTGTTCGAAATCTGCAATTGCAGTTATTCGCGGAATTATTAACTGTGCGTGGGTAGTAAATCGGCATGAAACAGCGCGGATGAACACAATGTATTGAGGAGAACCTGTCGCTGCCGCGTCGCTGTGGATACTGTACTGTCATCAGCAATCTCAGAGTATACTTTTTGAAAGTGTCAACATTAGAATTTTCATCGAAAAATGTCATCTGAACAAGTAAGTAACATTCACTTTTGTTCTGACCAAATTCGGGGGGTGGGGGGAAGCATTGCAGTAGGCTATAGCATGCTGATTAAATCTAACGATTGCTTATATCACGTCAAAACGTGAAAAATATATTTTTTCTGAAGTCCGAAGTCTTTGGGTTTTACAACTGGTGAATCTCCAGTTGTCACTGGTGATTGTCGCTTTAAACTTTCGGGATCCGCCATACCAAGTGCTAGCTAAATATCCACCATCATCCACACACGCTATAATAGCCGACTAGCCGAGACTCCTTCTCTATGTGTACAGAAGTGACGTAATGACGCAAAGACATGCTCGAAATTCCCGCGGAAATCCACCAGTACCACTAGAATTAAAATCATTATTACAAGCTTACCGTTTTGAATCGAGGTAAGGCAAGAAGATCGTTTTGAACACTGGCTGGTTAAGTTTTTTTTCAAAAATGTATTTTTTGATATTTTTAAACCCAAAAAAGTGCCGGACTGCAGCTTTAAAGTAATCCATGCCACTCCAATGATTTAAACCACTTTTTTTTTTTTAAGAAACACAGCACCTATTTCATTAAATTGCAACCTTTGCGATTTGAAAATCTCACCTAGCCATATTGATTTCGGTTTTATTTTAATTTAATTGTGCAGCGCAAATACATACACAAGTTACAACACATGTTGGTAGGACCGTTTCAGTTCCTTGCATGTATTTTCAATTGAAGTCAATAGGGAGGGACCAAAACTGTTTGGTTACCAAAATTCATCAAAATTTCTTCTGGTTTGTAACGACATGGGTGTAAATGATGACAGAATTTTCATTATTTTGGTGTACTATCCCTTTAAGCTGTTATTCACATTCATCAGACATTTTCAATGAATCAATTGCTCCGGTTCACCAAAAACAGTTCTAAATGATTCATTCACGAATCTGGAACGGATGGAATTTTAGTGTTCCACAGAAGAGACACTCATAAGGGTTCGGAACGACATACGTGAGTTAGAAAGACAGCGTTTTCATTTTACGGGTGAACTATTCCTTTAATTGAACCAAAGCAAACCAGCCTTAATTTACCTGGACAAACTGATTACATGCTGTGCTCGACAACCCAGGCGCAGACGACGTGAAGTTCCCCATTCTAGATAAACGACATGAATTGAGTTCAAACTGAGAGAAAACCACACAACCATTTACACAAAGACAGACTGAGATTAACACACGTGATGACCTTGTTATAATCACTGGTCTGTAAAAAAGACATGTTAAAGATACAAGGAAAGCAAATGCAGTTAGTGCAAATACAAGATAATTAGGCTGGCATTTTAAGTCAGTCATGTTCGAACAACTGTCGTCTTCCCGGCTGAAACAAGTAGACAGGATCACACAGCTAGACTGTAATCTGATCAGATCATACAGGGGGGATTTAAACATTTAAAGACCCCTCCACACAGTGCTTTTTAAGTAGGTTAACTCGTACCGTCCAGAACGGACAAAAAACATGGCGGTCTTGATTTCAATCTTAGTGTAATTTAATGTATGCAATCATGTTAAAATATGTAATATTAATTGTCCTCAATGACCTTAGAATCTGTTTGTATTTGTATAAACAGCCTCTCGTAAACATCGTGGAGTGTAAACCGACACGCGCCGCTCTGTAAATTAAAGACTGTCCCAAAGACAGTGGTTTTACATACAAATATGTCTCTTCTATTTTCATCCAAAGTCCAAAACACACGAGTACCTCTCAACCGGAAACACATTAGAATGACGTAAAAAGCACCGTCTACAGTCTCCGCCCTTCACGGGTCTCTGAACACTTTTCTACCAGCCTGTCCTGACCATTGGACATTATGAGACACTTGTTTTCCTCTAGGGGGCCATGGAGGCTCATAAACCCAATTCCCATTAATCCGCATTTAAATCCTAGAACCATTTATTGTCTCATTGTAGACAAGTGCACAATATTTTTTTTATTATAGTCTATTAATATATATTTTTAACCTAGGCTATTAATAATTCAAAGAATTGCCACCTGACATGCAACTAATTCGCAACAGTAATCTGAATGCCTTAAATGCCTTATCAGTAAATCACAAATAACAGTAAATGGTCCATCTTCACATCTCCCTTGTCCTTCAAAGTTAGATTTTTGTTTTTTATCTGAAAGAAGTGTCGTTTTGGATCCATTGGGTGGCACTGTGCTATTCTGAAAAATGCATAGAACCAACACAAGAAATTAATGTTTCTTGAGGATCTCGGTTATCCCTGTTTGTGTTTTCTTTCTTTCTTTTTCCCCACATTTTATGACAAGTGATTTAATGCTGCTCCCTAATCTGTTTTTTTTCCTCACAAAAGATGCCACATTGCCGTTTGCAAGAAAAAGGCAATTGATTTTTCTACCCACTAATCCTTATGAATTAACCAAAAAAGAATTAAGGCTGTTCTTGTCACTTTTTTTTTTTTTTTTTTTTTAAACAATGCATCAGCTATCCAGCTTATGGTTATTTTGTCAACAATAAATGGTTTGAAAACCCCAAGGATGAGGAATTCCATATGAAATATTACAGCACTAAACAGGCCCTAAATGTGTTCCATAGCTCTGGATTGCAGCTTTGAAACACAAAGAAACTTTGAATAATTTATTGCTTACATATTGTAAAGTTTAATGGCCTGAACTCCATACTCATTATTTTTAAAGGAAGATGAGCTGTGTGTTTACCCTTCACTTTTTTTGCAACAGTAAACTGAGTCACTGGAAAAGTAGTTTGTTGTCTTAATGCCTCAACCTGGCCTTGCGTCCATTTCCAGCTTAAAGGAGTTTAGTGATTAATCAACTTATTAACTATTTATATATAGGCTTGACATTGACATGGCTTAAGCACTTTTTTGCTCACCAGCCACTGTGGTTCGTGGTTTTCCAAAGTTACTAGCCACTCATCATTTTCACTGGCCATGATAAATATATTTTTAATATTATCTCATAATTTGGCAGGTCACTTTAAGTCCATGACGCACGGTTCCATTATTCTGTTACACGTGCGTTTTCTTTCTCAACTGTTTACGTTCACTTAAAACATAGCTTACGTGAATACTCACCAAGACACTTTGACATTATATTATTTGACTGTTTAAGCGCGATAAGTAGCGAAAAAGAACTTAAAGGGATAGTTCACTTTGAAATTAAATTTTGGTATGTTTTAGCTTACCTGAAGTGCATCCAAGGTGTAGGTGTCTTTGTCTCCGCAGTAGTTTCAATTTTGATATTTTTAGGTCAAACCGTTCTTGTCTGTCAGTCATATAATGCAGGTATATAGGTACTGTCTCCAAAAGCATGCAGAGATGTCTCTAATAGCATGCAGAGAAAAGCCCAAAAAAAAAAATCCCCATCGTAAGTGCACATTTATGGCCTAAGACACGAAACAAGCGCTTTGTGTGATAAAACGAACAGTATTTATATCTTTTTTTATCTCTTTTACACAACCACGTCCAAGTGATCTGTTTACACCGGATTTCTTCCCCGGAAACTAATCTAACCGCCTTCGATTGGACGTTGCATTTTTAAACTCAGCAGAAACGCGTGTGATTGGCTGTACGCCTCAACGTATGCCTTTGGTTGTTCAGGTTTATTATTTATATATTATACATTATATGACTGACAGACAAGAACGGTTTGACCTAAAAATATCAAAATTGAAACTACTGCGGAGACAAAGACACCTACATCTTGGATGCACTTCAGGTAAGCTAAAACATACCGAAATTTAACCCTTGTGCATTGTTCAAATTCCCATCCTTTCGTTATGTTCGTGGCTGAAAACAGCCACTACTTTAAACTGCTGTAAAAATTGATCAGATAAATATTTTTTTGCCATTTTTTTTGCATAAATCTATTAATCAACCTCAGTCCTGTTCAAAACTACTAAATGTTTTTTAAAAAATCAAGATTTTAACTCTTTAATTGCCAAATTCATAAATTATGTCACTGATTTGGGAGGGAAAAAAACACAAAATTACTTATTTTCAATATAAAATGTGATTGTGGACTGGATTTTTTTTTACCTTTTATCACAGTCTTGGACATGTCAAAGATTAGAAACAACTTTGGTTTTGATGCATTGTTAGTTTTTGTGCAGCAGCAGATTTTAACTTTTTCTCCCTCATTTACTGTTCGTGGCTGTTTTTGCCCCATTGACTTCCATTATAACCACATTTTTTGATTGCAAAGCCATGACACCATAAAATCATGCATTTTTGATTGTTGGTGGTTTTCCCTGTTGGGAAGAGGTAAAAATTTAAATTTTTACTGTTGATAACCAGGTGGCACCATTAACCCTTTATATAGGCCTGTGCAAAAAAAAGCTTAGTTTCTGGCTTTTATATGGAGTATAATAGCATAATAAAGTGTGTGTGTGTGTGTGTGTGTGTGTGTGTGTGTGTGTGTGTGTGTGTGTGTGTGTGTGTGTGTGTGTGTGTGTGTATGTGTGTGTGTGTGAGAACTTGATGCGTCTGAGAAAATCAAAATGTGCACCTCAGCTCTCAGAACTACATGGAGTAAACAAAAACAAAGTAAGTGTATTTATGCATCTGCCTTTTGATGGTGAGAAATGCAGACTAAACAAAAACTAAGCAAGTGGATTTGAACACTTGCATGCAAGCCTGCTGGTCATTTGATGGTGAGAAGAGCAGCAAGCAACATGAGAAAGGGCTTGACTTGTAGTGAAGTTTTAGAGATGATTCTGCAGCCTGACCCCTCCAGCGAGCTGCAGGATGTATTGTCTTCTCCCTCTGACACCACAGACTCAGGAGAGGCAGATCCTGATTTGGATGTGGCACCCTCATCATCCTCTCTAGCTTCCACTGAAGGCGAGGAGGATTCGGAAGATCCTGGGTCTGGGTGGATTGTGAGAAACGGTAAAGTTTGTTTTTCCACCAACGCGGAGACAACTTCCTTTCTTCAGCCTGCCAGAGGCGTGACTTCATGGCCAACGCGCTATGCCATCGCAAGGGTCCAGAACATTGATTCTGTGTTCAATCTGTTTTTTACGGGCGCCGCACAATGAGAAACTGGACCGGGGGTGGACTCCACAGATCTCCGTGCCTACATGGGGCTACTGATTTTGGCCGGCGTCTACAGGTCCAGAGGGGAGTCCACACGTTGCCTGTGGGATGATCACAGTGGTCGTGCGATTTTTAGAGCCACCATGTCCCTCTCAAGATTCAAGAAATCAGCAGAGCTCTGCGTTTTGGAGGTTGGTCATGCTGACAATGAGGTCAATCATCTCGTCGGCCCTGGAGTCGACTCTGGCAGGCTGAAGAAAGGGAGTTGTCTCCGCGTTGGTGGAAAACCACACTTCGCCGTTTCTCCCAATCCACCCAGACCCAGGATCTTCCGAATCCCCCTCGCCTTCAGTGGAAGCTAGAGAGGATGATGAAGGTGTCACATCCAAATAATGGTCTGACTCTCCTGAGTCTGTGGTGTCAGAGGGAGAAGACAATACATCCTGCAGCTCACTGGAGGGGTCAGGCTGCAGAATCATCTCTAAAACTTCACTGCAAGTCAAGCCCTTTCTCATGTTGCCTGCTCTTCTCACCATCAAATGACCAGCAGGCTTGCATGCAAGTGTTCAAATCCACTTGCTTAGTTTTTGTTTAGTCTGCATTTCTCACCATCAAAAGGCAGATGCATAAATACACTTACTTTGTTTTTGTTTACTCCATGTAGTTCTGAGAGCTGAGGTGCATATTTTGATTTTCTCAGACCCATCAAGGTGAGTTCTCTCTCACTCACTCACACACACACACACACACACACACACACACACACACACACACACACACACACACACACACACACACACACACACACACACACACACACACACACACACACACACACACACACACACACACACACACACACACACACTTTATTATGCTATTATACTCCATATAACTCCATGTAAAAGCCAGAAACTAAGCTTTTTTTTGCACAGGCCTATCTAAAGGGTTAATGGTGCCACCTGGTTATCAACAGTAAAAATTTAAATTTTTACCTCTTCCCAACAGGGAAAACCACCAACAATCAAAAATGCATGATTTTATGGTGTCATGGCTTTGCAATCAAAAAATGTGGTTATAATGGAAGTCAATGGGGCAAAAACAGCCACGAACAGTAAATGAGGGAGAAAAAGTTAAAATCTGCTGCTGCACAAAAACTAACAATGCATCAAAACCAATGTTGTTTCTAATCTTTGACATGTCCAAGACTGTGATAAAAGGTAAAAAAAAATCCAGTCCACAATCACATTTTATATTGAAAATAAGTAATTTTGTGTTTTTTCCCCTCCCAAATCAGTTACATAATTTATGAATTTGGCAATTAAAGAGTTAAAATCTTGATTTTTTAAAAAACATTTAGTAGTTTTGAACAGGACTGAGGTTGATTAATAGATTTATGCAAAAAAAATGGCAAAAAAATATTTATCTGATCAATTTTTACAGCAGTTTAAAGTAGTGGCTGTTTTCAGCCACGAACATAACGAAAGGGTAGTGAATTTGCCCAGAGTGTACTGTTGAGTTTTTGAAAATTTTCAAAGCATTTTCCTAAAATATGTGTAAAAATAAGCTTTGTCACCAAAAATCATTCCATTTGCTGAAACACGGAAAAAGTTATGGCCAAAATAAGACTCAAAAATACCCCATAGTGGCTGAAAACAGCCACAACAGCACATAAGGGTTAATTTCAAAGTGAACTATCCCTTTAAAGGGCACCTATTATGGAATTTTGAAATTTACCTTTCATGTAGTGTGTAACATAGATCTAAGTGAACAAAAACATCCTGCAAAGTTTGAAATATGAAAGTGCACCGTATATAAAGTTATTGTCTTTCAAAAGTAAGAGTCGACTCGGAGGACATTTTATGAATCGTTAGAAGACCGAAGCTTTTTCTCTGACTAGATGACGTCAACTTGTCAAGTTATTTGAATACCATACGCCCACTTATTGCGCTCCAAGGCCAGCAGGGAAAACATCATGACGACGAGACGCTGTGTTCTGAAGTGCGACTCAAAAGCAAACTTTTTTAATCTGCCCAAGGAGGAGCATTTGAAGACTACGTGGCTACAATTCATATATACAACTATACCACAGAAGTATAGTCCGAGCCTTGTGCTTTGTTCGCGTCATTTTGAAGACGATTGCTTTTTAAATGCAATCAAACTTGGATTCGCGAGCCGGCTGATATTGAAGGAAGGTTCAGTTCCAAGTGTATTTGCATCAGCTTCCTCCTCCGTATCACAACCTGTAAGTGTTATTAATAATTTTTGCTTTTATATTTTATGTAGCATGCTTAATAATTATTTTGTTTGTTGTGTAAGCACCGTTTAGCTTCTAGGTCTTCAATGACAATTGTATTGAGATATGTGAAGTGTTTGTCGTTGTTTTCGGAGTTGTCTTAAAGAATAGAATAATACCTCGTAGTAACGTAACTGCATTTTTTTTTGTGTGTAAAAACGTTATGTTTATGCATCGGGCTAACGCAAACAAAGACGGATTGTGCTTTTACAATATGAACTCTGGGCTATGCTCGCTAACATAACATTAAATTCTTTATCTTATTTTTTAGTTTTTTACTACAAACTACAAAGCAGTGGACTATAATAATTATTATAACACGATTTAATTGATAAAAGCATCATTGTACTCCGTGTTAAACAATAAGTATTATCTCTGTAAACACTGCTGGGTCATCTGACCAATCGCAGATTAGCGTCGCGCAGAGGAGGGGTTTGGAAAAATGAGTCGTTGAACGAATCATTTGGAAGTCGGTGAGCAAATCAGGTAAAAATAAATGCATATTATACGAAAACAAGTGTTTTTTGACATTGCATGCACATAAAACTGTTGTTGGGGACTCCCTAAACAACATTAGGAACATTTTAAATGTCATAATAGGTGCCCTTTAATTTAGTACTGAGAGGAGGCTTTATGTGCGCAATCTTTGGGTTTGAGCACAAAATCTCCAGGAATGAGTATAAATATGCGCAATATGCGCAATCCCACGCCAAAATTCAAGCCCTGTAACAGCAACAATATTCATAAAAACGAGTGAGTGAATGGAGGCGGGTTTGTGTGTAACTGGCTGTTGGAGAGATCATGAGAGAGAGAGAAAGAGCAGATGTCATCGTGTATCTATTCTGCGGAAATTTATTCTGAGTATTGGAAGCGTCTCAGATCTTTCAGGATCGATATGTAAAATGTTTTTTTTTTTACAACATTGCACTTAGTGTATTAATTTAGATACATTTTTTAAAAGACTACAATTGAAAAATGGATATATAAAATTTAACCCGCCAAAATGTCTACTAGTAGGAGTGACTGCCACTGCTGAACATGTGTGTGTGTGTGTGTGTGTGTGTGTGTGTGTGTGTGTGTGTGTGTGTGTTAGATGCGATTAATCAATTTGACAGTTAATCAATTAATCTATTATTAATATTATATTTTTAATAGTTATACATATTTAAGTGACGTAATATTATTGATAAATATCAATGATGCCAAAATTACATTAAAGCTAAAGTTAAACATAATATTTTGGTTTGCATGTCTTCCTACAATCTTACTAATATGGCCGTGGGGGCACATAAGATAAAAACAAATCCCGGGAACCACCATAATTATTAATTACAGGTCATCTTCTCAACGAACACAAAAACCTATAGGCCTTTATGATGCAAAAGCACATTGAGAGTTCACGCAAGTTACCACACTCTTCAGAGCCAGAGCCACACATAGGCCCTTTAATATTTTCCATTCGCCCTTTTCCCATCTAGCGATTATCAAGGGTAACCCACATGTCATAATAATGGCGAAACCCTCCTTACTATTTACAGCCTCATGACAAGTAATGACCCGCCATACACCGAAACTCATCAGAACCTCTGGAAACGTAATTCCCCGCCCCCAGCAGGTTTTCACACCGAGCAGCAGACGCCCCTCGCCCACGCTCCCTTCAGCGCGGTGTCATCGGAATATGCCCCGCTGATTTAATATCTGTTTGCTGCATGCATTTGCGGGCCGCCATGTAATCAAGCAAGAAGCCACTGCTGCGCCTGCCCTCATAAATCACCGTCCCTGGCGGACAATCATGCCTGGCCCTAGTGAAGCCACTGATTACACTCACTGCCTTATTAAAACCGTTCCCGCCGAAGGAAACGCGCGTCTTTTTATTTATCGGCCCCGTGTCATTTGCGGCAGTCCGTCTTTCGCTCTTAAATGATTTGGCGCGGTGATGGAATGACGCCTCAATTGAGTTCACAGGAGGAGAGGGTGCCGTTCCAATAATCTCTGGAGTATCGCCTCACTGAACTGCCCCGCGATTCCTCCCTCCTGTCAAAGCCAACTAACGTCTCCGCCCGGAGAAGGTACAACAGACTCGTCTCGGCAATAAGCTGTGGCATTTTGTTAGAGAAGGTTACCGCACTTTGTCACATAAGGGCTTGTTTCGAAGGCCACAACCTGCACTTTCACAGGTATAGGCTTGAGACTTTTGCATTATGGACGGATACGTTAGCTGATGGGGAGAAAGATGACTTTTTAAGATATGGCTAATTTCCATGACTTTTCCAGGCCTTAAAATCTGTTTTAAAAGTAAAAAAAGCAAATCTATTTTTAATTTAATGTATTGTAACAATTAAAAAGAATAAATCCACAAATTGCGCTCTGTGTACAGCATCATAATTTAGGCCTACTTAATATCAATTTTGCTTGGCCTGCCTACTCAAGCTTTTAAAGGCCCACTGAAGGGCATTGAAACATGCAGCATTATTCAAAGTTTTGATGTAATTTCCACTGAAACAGGAAGAGAGGGTGTGGCATATCAAACAGCTCCTCCCCTTTTTAAAAACAGCCAATAGCGTTTAGTTTATATCACAGCTCGGCCAGAGCTGAAATTTGTCATTGTTTTGGAGCACACCAATATAAAACAGTAAGGCTAACATATTCATACTAAAACAAAGCCAAAAACTACAATTTTGATTTCATGTGGTTGATTTTACATTTTCTTTAATTGTTAAAGCTACAATATGTAAGAATTTTGTTATAAAATATCCAAAAATCACTTGCACAGTGATATATTTCCTGCAGTTGTGTACTTACAATATCCCAAAAGTTCCCAAAAATGTAAAATTTCAGAGAAATTCCAATTTTAAATAATGGCTCGTCCCGGAATCCCTGTTCACTTGTCGCCTGTCAATGACGTAATATCCGTGTTATCCCTGGTTTCCGCTCGTACTGCCATAGTAACCATGGCGACAGACTGCGTTACGTCTAGCTGCACGCTGTTGTTGTTTTGTTCAAACATTATGAACCATGGCAAGCAGACTTTGGGACAAAAGGAGAACTAAAACGAGGATCAATATCAGCGTGGCGTTTTCGAGATGCCGAGAGCTCCACGTCCGCGACTAACTTTGACCTGACAGAGACGACGCTCCTGCATGCACTTTATTAGACAGGTGAGCAAATGTACATAACACTGATCAATGTTATATAGCTCAACATGATGAAATGTTAGAATATGATCAGTATGTTATTCTAATGTTGATCTAGCTTAATGCTAGTTTCATACAGACAAACTAGCACATAGAATAACATTAAAACTTTCAACACACTCAAATGCTGTTTAGTGTGATAGTATAACGTTAGACCAAGTGAAACAGCGCTGCATTACCTCACAAGTTTAATTCGTCAAATAAACTGACCTGTGTGAGTATTTATTCAGCACTTGCGGGTAGTTCGGTAGAATGAAATGTCGTCATTCCTTTATATCTGCAGGACTCGCGTGTGACGCTGATATATGTCTCTTTCAATCGCGCCATGCTTCATACCACAGTCATGTTAAAAACATCAATGTATTCACTCATCCATAAACATTATTAGATCCTTCGGTTATTCTGTTGTGCGTCATCAACCTCCTTTGTTATTGTAAGAGGTTCGCGACCCCTAGCCGGCGACAAAAAAATTACACATTGTAGCTTTAACCGCAAATAATTGGTCAGGAAATTAGAAGACTAGAAATTAGAAATGATCAAAGACAGAGTGAAGTTTTGGGCAGAATATGGGAAGTTGTGTGTGGAGTGATGGGTCACAGTGAAACATGAGTTGCATGGCGATGCTCCAGAGAGGGGTCTTCGAAAATCTGCGGATTATAATAATAAACGCATCTCTAGCACAGTGAAGCATGGAGGAAGTGTCATTGTGTGGGGAGCCTTTTTGGCTGCTGGTATTGGTGAGCTGCTTCACTGTAAAAAGTCATTTAACCCTTATGTTGTGTTCGTGTCATTTTGACCTGGAGCGGATCTTCTTTTTCCCGAAAATGTTAGTTAATGTTATTGCTTTGGACTAAAAAAACGTACTGACTGGTATTCCCTAACTTGTTACACTGGTGCTGCTGGTCAAAAATTACCGACCAATAAAAATCGCTTGAATGAATCTCTCGTTGTGCAATATTATGTAGCATGTCATATTTGGTGATAATGTAGCATAATAACATTATTACATAATTTTATAATAAATAATATATTTTGACTGCCTCACCAAATGTGCTATAGGGTTTTCAACACAGCGTAAGGGTTAATGTTTGGAGTACAGGAGAATACTGCAGAATGGCTTGCTTCCCACTATTGAAAAGTTGTTTTCTGAAGAGGAACTTTTCCACAAGACACTGCTCCTGCCCAAATTGAAAAGACAACCAAGAAGTGGCTTGGGAACAAGTCCATCAGGCTCATGTTTGTCCTTGGTCAGAGTCCAGATTGGAACTTTATAGTGTATATTTGGTCTCACGTTGACCTCAAACTAACTGGGAGACATTTCTCAACTACTCATGAACTGTTTGAAGCCATTAACATTGAGGTGAACAACACTGACTCTGTCTGACTCTGACTCTGTAATAATTAAAATTATTATTTAAAGATTAATATGACTTTTGATTGCCTTTTTAAAATATTACTAAATCTGGTGGCTAACAACAATTCCAGTAGGATTCGGTATAATGAAATGTATTATGGCACAGTAAAAAAATGAATAAAATTGTGACGCAAGTTGCTGTGTTCTCTTACAATTTTCCATTTGTATGTGAGCTCTGAATCTTTTGAATTCCATCCGATTACACCTGATATTTTTAACTCTAATTTAATTTTAGCGCAAAACAAAAAATTGACTTTGTCGTTTTAAGATTTACTCATTTCCAGGCCTTTTCCAGGCCTTCCCAGTTTTTACATTTTTCAAATTTTCAGTAATCAGATCACCGTTAAAGAAAATAAAGGAAAGAGAAAGATGCCATGAGGTGTAGGTAAATGATTATCCAAATATCTTTGAATATTTAGTAAATCAGCATATAAATCAAGTATATTAACATTAACAAGCAAGTAAAGTTACAGCACGGGTCAAAAAAAAAGTTCACCAATTACTCGCGCTTTAAAGCGCTAATTATTCCAGTACACTGCATAACATCATCTACAAATTCGTGTAACTATTTAAAATGCTCCATTCTGAACATGTTAAAATAAGTAAATAAAACAGCTGAACCATGAATTTGATTTATTTGCTCCCGAGAAAAGAAATGAATGAGCCACAAGAAATTAGATCAAATATAAGAGAACAGAAATGAAAGATAAAAAGACCCTGATGACCGATAAAGGAACGTGAATTAAAGGAAATAACTTAAAAAAAACAGACGTGCAGCAAAAATGATGAAACAAAGGAGTGGAGATAACTTTGATAAAAAAAGAAACGCTGATAAATATTACATTTTTAATATTGCTGGGATCAGAAGACGACTCAAGCGGGATTTTAATTTGACGGTTAACTTTAAAAAAAAAAACAGTAATATAGAGTGAATGGGCCTCACAGTGTGTTTTTGTGGTAGTGTACGGCGGGGGCTTCTCTTCTGTATTCATGAGGGATGTTTGCCCTTGGTGGCATTTGTTGAAAGGGCACACACTAGTGATCCCGGTTGTTCAAGGTCTCAGAAGGGATTTCACAGCTTCTTGAGCGCAGTAATCCACTGGTGTCCATTCAAGACGGCAAATGAAATACACCCCAAAGAGGGGCTGGGGGAAATAGATACCTCCATTCGAGTGTAGCGCTGCTATAATTGGACAGTACCAGGTGTGAAAAAAAGTGTGGATCATATTTTGATTGGGAGGAAAAAGCAATATGTCATGGAGGCTTCGCTGCTTTTCAAAAGATATAAGGCTGGTTCTGCTGTGTATCAAGAGTTCCACATGGATAAATAAGAAACACTGTAGTTGATAGAGGACAAAGCATCTTAAAAACAACAATCACAATTGACTCGGTTTACTTCTTAAATTGACCCTGTTTACTCCAAAGTCAGGTGCAGATTATTCAATAAAATGTTAGTCTTCACAATCTAAGATGATAAAAGTATACTTCAGTTTTACGTGTTTGCTAGGGTATGCGTACAGTGTGCGTGATATACATTTTGTCATCATCTATTTTTCTAACTGCGCATACTCTGTACGCTAGGGCAGGGGCGTTAGACCCCTTTTACTGGGGCACGTGCCCCAGTAAATCTGAAGTTTGAGTTTAACAATTTATTTTACTTGTCAGTGTATTTAATAGGAATGATATTATATGGTAATATAAATGATCTATTTGCAACGCAGTAATAAAACAATCAACGCTTGTAAAAGCAATGCGAAAACAGAAGCTGTCCCGCACCGAAGTAGGTAGGCTATGAAAACATGACGAAACAAAAGTTTGTAAATAATACAAATAATCGTATTTTTATTCATTATTTGCTTTTATTGTTATCCAATTTTTTGGCCTTCAATCACCTTAAAATGCACATAGGTCAGAGAAATCCGAATTTTCTCAGGGGAATAACAATGAATCATTCTTTCGGATATGAAATTTATATTTAATTGACCTATCCGTAGGCCCAGCCCTCCTTAGTTACTGTTGCTATTTCAGACAAACAATGAGGGACCTGTGCCCCAGTAGAGCTTTATGTCTAGCAACGCCCCTGCGCTAGGGGTTTCTAACCTTGAGAGGTACTTTGTAAAAACGAAAGTGGCTGAGAGCTACTTAAAGCTACACTGTGTAGGTATTTGCCTACTCCCATCTAGCGGTGAAATTGTATATTTTACTTTCTAGCCCCTCCCATTCCGAGGGCGTTTTAACTCCTATGGTGGCCGTATCATTTCAAATCTGCCGGCAGTCGCGAGTAATCTCTCCCTCGCATTCGCCACGGTGCCACTGAGTGTAAAAACGCGAAAGGCGAAGCTTGAATTTCCAGGTATGTCCCTCTTTGGCTAATGTATTTTCAAGATGGAGGCGCAACATGGCTTCTGCCATTCAAGCAGCTCACCCGTATGTATTATAAATGGCAGATTTACGCTTACGAGAATACTTGATTAGTAAGAAGTTATTATACATTAATGAGCACATATAATTTTGAAAGAACAAAGTGGTTTTTGCTAAGAATCAACTTAAAAAATGACACAGTGTAGCTTTAAATCTTGTATCATAACTATCAAATTAACAGCAATCCAAACTGTTATACATCTGAAAGAGTTTTTTTAAACAAGTTATCCTTTAATGTCAGAGAAAAGAATGCACTATAGCTTATTTTCCATTTACATTCAAATTTACAGCAAATATTTGGTCTGATTTTCGCATTACCGGTAGTCTGAACAAAGAAGGCAGACAGGCTGAAAGAAAATGTAAATCCACTCTCTGGCAGAACAGTGGAAATGGAGCCTTTTCTCTGGTGACCTCTGTAAACAAAGAAGCACTATGCTTAAAAATATTACTTTATTAGGTTCACTCTGATTGGATGAGAAGTACGTCTTGGCGAGCGAGCAACCTCAAATACGGGCACGACATTTTATCGCTATTTCTAGAGAGAAATTGCGCAGACAGTGGAGAAGCATTAAACTTTCTAGTGCGCATTGTTGAACACGTATTTTCCAAAGCTATCAAATAAAGCAGTGGTTCACAAACTTTTTAGAGTGGCGCACCCTCTTAAGGCCCGATATGTGATTAATATTTTTTATCGTTTTTCACAAATTGTTGAGCATCGAAACTCGAAACAAATAACTTTGGAGTTAGTGGACAGGTAGTACACAATTAATTGTAATAAAAAAAGAAAGTGACTAAATAATAATAAATAATGTAATAAGAAGAAATTAGCAAAATCAACATGTCTTGATGAACAAAAATGCTTAAAAATCACTTTGCTAGTAGTGTTACATGTGATGAAATTTAATAAAATATCATATTAAAATAATCCAATAAATGTAAAAAAAAAAATGCATCAATTGAGAAGAATACACACGCTTACTTTTAAAGCAAAGATTAGAATTTCAAAATCATTGTACTTTAACAGTAACCTACCGCTCCCAATTGACGACCCGCCCCCCTTAGTTACTGTCGCTATGTCCGACAAGCTACGCCGCTCTCACGCCACACCATGTTCTCATGTAGTGAAAAATACATTGCGGAGCAGAGAGGACACTGACAGACAGGACAGACCAGGTGACTTTTGCCATTAAACATATTAAAAGTCTAACCTTTCAAATTTGGAAATTACAAAAAAAAAGACATTTTAACAATAAATAGCGTTTTGTGGCTCTTTAATGTGTCGTGACAGATCGCTGTAGAGCCTCAGTTAAAGCTGCTCGTGAACTGATCATCTCTTTCTTCTAGTTCATTTATAACATCAAATAAACATGAATGAACATAAGAAGGAATGTTGTTTTAACCGTGGAAAGACGTCCGTACACTCGGCTTCTCAAGATCAAATCCTCCCATGATAATCTACTAACTCTCCTGACTGCTTTTTCGGACAAAATGACGGATGGCGAAGTATGATTGGTCAGATCACCTGTCAATCAAGCTCCCTGCGAGGGGTCAATGGGCTTTATGCACAGCTGCACTACTTCCTGAACTTCAGGCAGCTCCTTTGTTTCCTGTTTGCCATTATTGGACAAACTGGTTAATCCAGGTGTGCCTGACCAACAACAATAATCAGACACACCTGGATTAATCAGTTTGTCCAATAATGGCAGACAGGAATCAAAGGAGCTGAACAAAACCAAAAGGGAGGCGGAGCTAACATGGGAAATAGAATAGAAAATTAAAATGACATCAGTATGTTAAAGTGACAGACGCACATCTTGAACAGAATTGGTGTAGCCTAGTTCTACAAAAATAAATAAGAAGCCTAAATGGAGGAGGAAGCTGAGACCTGAAATATACTAGATAAACCATCTCGTCTTCATACTGTATATGCTTTGAATGTATTCTCAATCGTATCAATCTGTCACTTGACTTGTCAGCCCTTCACTTCCCCTCCAAATAGGTGATCTAAAGGCCCATCTATGTTATCATACCTTTCCACCCAAGACGTTCAGCATCCTCAGCCTTGGAGCTTTTATCAGTTGGCTTCAGAGACTCCTGCTGGCTGCTGCCCACTAACAGCTTGACTACTTTATCTCAGCCAGGAATTACGTTGACCTTGCAGCAACTCCTTATCGAGGCTTCAATAATCTTTTTTTTTTCACAGTAAAACACATCAGAGTTAAATGACAAGCAAGTTCGAATCGCCCCTTTAACATTTCAGCACTGCCTCTAGATTAAATATTGTCTTTGAAAGGACTTTTTGTTAGATGAACAATGAGTATTTCAGTCATATCCGTTTTGGCTAAACTCTAATAGGAAATATAAGTTGTCTTAACTTAAAAACAAAACAAAATGAATTGCAGATAGCATTATTTATTAGCACAAAGGTACATGCATATCAGTTATCATCATTTGATGAAGCACTGCTGCCACGATCAATAAAAAATGTACACAAACATTTATTTTATTTTTACATGATTAGATTTTCTGTTTTACCTTCTGCGACTGTGCATTGTTAATTGAGCTAGGCATATTGTGCGATGAATAAAAAAAGTTGAGCAAATTTTTTAATTGACTGGATTTCACTTGAACTGTATATAGGATTAGGTTTGGTTTAGTGTTAGTCACACGTAATTATGCATATTTTATTGTTATTACTACAGTTAGTACATGTAACAAGGACAATAAAATTAATATCATTTCTGTTTTGTGAGGAAATAACGAAGTTGTTAGTTTGTCAGCCGATTAATAGGGGGTTTCGCACTGGGTAGTTTTAGGAACTTAGGTAGCTACTAGCCACCAGGGTGGTTTCCCAAGAACTAATGGTTCCCTTAGGAGTTAGGGAGTTATTTCCTGGTTGCATTCGCACCGCTAGGAACTCTGAAGTGACGTAAGCCGCGCTTCTTGTTGTGACTTTTATTTTGACGGCGCTGAGAACGCCAGAGTCTGTGCAAACAAACAGCGCTCGCATTCTCCGTGTCCATTAGTTTACGATCTGTCTAACAGTCCTGTCTAATGCGTTATTAGATAGAATTGTTATACATAGAAAGTAGACAGTAATGAAAAGGTATTAGCGTATACCGTGTGGTTGATGTCCAGTGTTGCTAGCTGAGCAGAAACACAATCATGTTTCGCTTGGACCCCTCAAAGTTGCGTTGGATTTTCTCCTCAGTGTAAAGGTTGAGAGGTCCATCTATCACTGTTTCCCATGTTCGTAGAGTTAGTTTCTGGAGTAAATATATAGGCTATAATCTGTGTGTTTACACAGATTTTTGTTTAAATGACGGGTGTGGGTGTTCGCGTGCATTCGGCAAATCAGCGTATACCCTAACATCACTGGTAGTTACTAGTGCTGGTTAGACCCTACTCTGAAGTAGGAGCTAAATTAGTTCCTCCAAAAGAGTTCCTGAGTAAAATCGTCCCTTGTTCCTGCGGTATGAACACGCCAAAAAACGGGTACTTCCACCAATAGTAGGAGGAACTATGAAAAGGTTCCTCCGGTGCGAAAACCCTTAATGACCATTGTGATCAAATTTAACCTCAGACAAAATTGTGGAAGTGTCAGAAGTTTTAAGGGATATTGTGGTCTGGGAACCACAGTTCGATAGAGGATGAATATGGGTATTATGAATGAAATTAATTAATGTTTGCAATTCCAGTTGGAGCCACTAGGGGAGCAGTGATTACACACTTCACCTACAGCGGTCTTTACTTGCCAAAGTCAACGTGTATGAATCACATACATACATTCTCCCTTTTCTTCCCACAGGTGTCTGTCTCCATTTCACACACCGCTCTCTCTATCCGTCTTCCTCGCCTCCTGTGCACTGTGATGTGTCTGTCACTTTCTCTGTCACTGCCACTCCCCTCCACCACAACTTGGCAGATCAGCGGTTGGTTACCATGGCGATGCAACAGCCCAGTTACTCCAAGGCTACCTGCACCCAACCGCCTTCCCTCAGGCTTAGAGATTTGAAGCCGTCACCCACCCATGAACATCACTCTCCAGATAAACAGCCAAGAATAGCTGTCTGTGCCACAGTCACAGACGTGCATTTCAAATGCTCATTGTGCTTTTGTGATCTCCTAACGCAGGGCAAGATGTGTCCAAAAACAGCCGTCTCTCACTGACGCGTTCTCCACATAACGTGCCATGTTCATGCCTGAAGAATCTTGCCGGGTGGAGGAAGTCATTTGTTTTCCCTGTCATTCCTGGATGCGCCCTGCCCCGCTTCCCACCAAACACATCGAGCTGATCCGCTTTATTTATGGAAAGACAGATGGGCCAATTATCATAAAACCAAGAACGGTGCCGTTTCCTTTTTCAAACAGTTGACTTCATTATCTGCAAGAGTGGAGGGGAGGATGGAGAGGAAAGATGGCGAGCTTCGCACCTCTGGAGCCTGACCTCGCAAAACAAAGGTTGCCGTGCATAGTAATAAGTTCTGCGAGATGGAGAAACGGGAAGGGGCCAGAATGAGCTTGCGATTGGCTCTTTAACTGTGTGTGGGACTATATCCGGAGTAGATTAAGGAAATTAATCAAGTGCTTCTGCGACAGCCGCCTCACGAATGGGGATTCTGAGGAAAAAAACAATTGAACGAAAGGAAGGAGTCTACTATAGAGGAGGGAACAGCCATAAGTGCTGCTCGAGAAGATGGATGAATAAATAAACGAACAAACAAATAAATAATGGTTTGAAGCTAGTCCTTAACTATTCCACATGTTTAATCTTCAATCTCAAAACTGTGAAAATTTTCTGAAACAATATTGACTATTTATTTAATTGTGATTTATGCATTTTTGCAAGTATACTAATATCAATGTACTAGTAGGAAACTTGTAAGTGTACTACTTCAATACTGCTTGGGTATTATACTATACGTGTATTATAAGAGTAACAGTAGGCCTAGTAAACGTTAAGTGCATAACTAGTTCGTTAACTAGTTAACTACTACGTTTCTAATTTGTACTAAATCTGTACTACAAGTAAACTTATAAGTAGGCTAGTAGTTTACTATTTTAATAATTGTAAAAAAAAATTCTAGTTTAGTCTACTATCTATATATTATTTTTGCACTTTAAGTATACTACTATGTTCCAATTTAGGTATTCATTTTTTAAACTTGAAAACTTGAAATATACCTACACTTTAACCTTCCATTTTGAAAACCCTTTTTTTCTAGCTTCATGCATCCTTTTTCACTAAAGTTTCACTAAATAAAGCACAATTTAAAAAAAAAAAAAAACTGAGAAAATCGCATTTTTGTCGAAGACTATGTCCGGATCGGATTCAGAATGATAATCAAAATGAAGTAAGTTAGATCGAGTCCATCATAACTTCACAGTCGTTTCCTCTTCATGGGTTCAATACTTCATTCGGTAACGGTAGGCAGTTTTGATTTACATGCTGTTAAATAGTTGATGGTCGCGTTGTTTTACAATCTTCGTTTCTGCTTCTCCTGTGTTTTCTGTACTAGAAGATGTGTCATAGCGCCCCCTACTGTATAACAGTGAAAACATGGATAGCCGGAAAATTCAGTCAGTGGCGGGGAAAAGGTAAAGGACATTTGAAGTGGCAGTGGCAGCTTATTGTTGAAGTAAAATTTTTTTTATAGAGGTTTAAGTTTATGAAAATTATTTATGATTTTTAAAAAAAATATAAATATATATTTCATGAAACATGTGGAACTCTAAAACTGCTAGAATATGAAAGCCATAAATTCTAAATCTAAAAAAAGGAGCTTTTGGTAAAAATTTTGTTTGGACGCAGTATCACATTTCCCCCAGTAGATGCCAGCAAATATCCACTGGTGCATACAGTGGTTGGATTTTTTATTTGCAGTACAGTAGAATTTTTCTCTCTCAAATATTAAAAGCACACACACATTGTTTTTATTACACACAACCCACACTCTGACCTCCATACCAACACAACCACACAATTATAGCTGCATAATTTATCCAACTGGCTTTATAATATGCACAAGCAAAAAACACAGAAAACAGGAATAAAGCAAGTACTTTTTGCTTTATAGGCCAAACCTGAGAAAATAGCACCATCTGGTAAAAAATAGTAAAAATGTAAATTTTGAAGCCTTGCAGAATTAAAGCCTCTTAAAGACTAGTCATTTTTATAGTAGAATGGCCCTGGGATTAAAATGTTTAATTTTAATGGGTTTCAATGGAGACATTTTTGTCCTTAAGGTCCTGAGTGCAACTATTTTGTGTACATAGTGCAAAATAGATTTATTAAAGGAAATGGGGGTGAAATAATATAACATTCCAATAAAAATACACACCTGTGCCCAAATTTAGGCAGTTGGCAAAGGCAAATTGATCAAAAAACAAACCTGAAAGAAACAAAAATGTCCATATGGTCTCACAAGGGTTAAGTATATTTCTTAGAAGTAGCCTACATAAGTAGAACTGAAACTGTAAGGGAAGCGGGGCAAGTTTGTTGTAAGAAAGTTAATAAAAACTTAACCCAAACTGCACACAGTTCATCACTGTTCAGTTCAGTTCCTCCTTTAGAAAAATCATTAATTTAGTTAATTTTTTATGACATTTTATGGCATGACTGAACTTGTTTGAACTGTTCTCGCTACGGTTCCTGCGTCTCGCTACTCAACAAGCTTAAGCGAAATCCCTCTAGACCGCATAATGAAAGCTGTGGACATTAGAGGCCTTTTACAGACCTCAAGGGAACCCCTGATGCCTTCCTCGAGTTCTGCACGACACGAGATTGACATCCTGGCTGTCTATCTGGTTATATTACACATGCTAGGGAACCAGTCAACCCTGAAGTCTTGCTGGAGTTGACAGCTTGAATTTGTTGAGGGGTCTGTGTTGCCATGTGCACTCCTATGAACAGTGTGTCATGGGAAGTGAGATGTAAGGCTTTCCGTTCCTCCAGCAATCAGTTGGGAAGGTTTTTTTTTTTTTTTTTTTTGAGTATTAATATGCTTTCCAATTAGATAAATGACAGCTGAGAATAGCAGGGGTTCTTCCTTTTGGGAGTTTTCAAAGCAGAGCAGTCGAGTGTATCAGAACATGTGTCGTCAGGAAAATATGAACATATTGTGAGGATTTTTGATTCATGTCTGATCAGCCCGATCTCATGAAAGTACGTATATCTATACGACGAAGGTTATTTCTCGTGCTATTTATACGCCAAAAATAGTTTTCGCGTGCATATGTTACGCACTTTATGGCATACGCACGCACTCCCCACCCATAATCCTACCCAAGGGTTTTCAGTGTGTAGCATATGCATGCAAAAAAAACAAAAACATTTTTGGCGCATAAATTATACGAGAAATAACATTCGTGGTATAGATACGCACTTTCGTGAGATCGTGGTGTTCTCAAAGAGTGTGAGCCATTATGATGATCTCAAGTCCACATTAATACTAAGCGACATAAATTATGAATTCTCTGTAAACAGAAATGGTCAGGGTTTGTCGCTTTGGCACAGACTCCGTGGACCACTAAATCAATTGAAAGCACTATAAAAAATTAATGCGAACTTGAAGTGTTTGAACCACTGTGCCCACAAAACCTTTGGAAAATCAACCATTTTATAGCTTGCTTCTTGTCGAGATGTGATTTTAATGTCATAAATGTGAGGATATCTGTCAGGTTTGAATTAAACCATGATAAAAAATAACCAAGATATTTGTCGTTGCATAACCAACAGTCTTCAATGAAAATGCATATCAAATACAAGGTTCGAGTCGGATTCAAATGAATATTTATTCAATATTTATGAATACTCAGTATTTATGAATAATTAACAACCGTTTGGGAAATATAGCTACTTGCATGCCTTTTCATGTTGCAGTATGAATGCTTTTTTTATGCACACAAAAATGTACTGTATAAAAGGTAAATGTCCATTTTAGAAGAGATTTTCTAATTAAAACATGCTAAATGATCAGGAACCAAATATGTCAAATCTCCTCTTATAGCCATTAACCATCTAATATCTTGTGTAAAATTGCTTCTGAGTAGGTGGATATGAGAAATTACACAAAGATACGCACCCATTAATTGCGCTAATTGCAAATAATTTTCTGTTGATGAAGATCTCTTGTGCGTTTGGTTTTGATAACGGCGCACACGTCGTCCATGATAATCAGTTGTGTTTCATAACCCTGGAATCTGGAAGGACATTGTGGAAGAAGGCCATTGTTTGGAATATTTACAACAAATGTCAGCCATCAGTCGTCGCTGACATTTGATGAAAAAAAAAATGTAATCAATGTGAGCTTGTCATTGGGTTACAAAGGGTTCATATTGTGTGAATGATCCTCTGAGGCAGCGAGTCATTTAGCCAGAAGTAACAAATGGCCACATGAGGCCATTATGTTGGATCTAAAGCTTGTTTACGGTGTGTTTTAACAGATACAGGGGTATGAGGGTTATAAAGGATGGGCCGTTGTTGCCGTGGTCAAAAATAGCATTGGGGTCTGTTCCTTGTCCGCTTTTTCAAGAGCCATTTATTGCAGTGTTCCTATCATGAAAGCGAGTCCTTCTCAGCTTCTACACATCAAAACAGATCAACACATTGATTTTTCCATTCGGACATCTCCTGGAAAACATAGCCATTACTGGTCAGAGAAATTGTGCAGTGTTGCTCCTTAAAGGAGACGGTCTTAAGTGCTGGTCTAGGAGTATCTTCCCTCACTACAGTTATACTTTGGCAAACATCCACAAGAATATCGGCTCCAGGATGGAATAGGATTGGATTTGTCGAGCAGAAAAGTAATCCTGCTTTGCTCAGTTCTACTGCAGGTTATTCACCTCCTAATGACTCCATTTCCTAAGGTCAATAGCAAATAAGAGTGTCCATGATAAAGAAATCTAGCTGAAATGTATCAAGTTCAGAGTGTATTTGTTATAATGTGTTTTGATAGGGCGGCACAGTGTGTGGAGTTTGAATGTTCTCCATGTGTCTGCATCCAAAAACATGTTATAAGTGAATTGGAGATGCTACATTGTCTGTAGGTGTGTGTGTCCCAATGCATGTAATGGCGAGGGTTGAGGAAAGACCTGGCAACCTACCCTGGGAAAATCATTGCCAAAAAATTAATGGACAGTCTCTGGCGTATGGCAAGAGATGGCCATTTCAGTCGGATATGACTGAAAATGGTATTTTTAAAATGTACTTAAAAAAAAAAAAAAGAAATAATGATAATACCATAAGTTTGGGATAATCTTTTATCATTATTTATTTAAAAAAAAATCTAGCTGGTTTCCGCCACAGAATAAAAAGTAAAAAAGGTAACTGTGTCTTTTTATTTGAACAATTCTGACTTTTGTTCTCACAATTGCGACTTTACTAAACATGTCAATTACGTGATATAAAGTCGCAATTTCCTGTTATAAAGTCAGAATTGTGAGATATAAACTCGCAATTCTGACTTTTTTTCTCAGAATTGCATGTTTATACCTCGCAATTCTGACTTTATAACACACAATTGTGAGATATACAGGTGAAACTCAAAAAATTTGAATATCGTGCAAAAGTTAATTTATCTAATATATTATATAGACTCATTACATGCAAAGTGAGATATTTCAAGCCTGTATTTGTTATAGTTTTGATGATTATGGCTTACAGCTTATGAAAACCCTAAATTCAAAATTAGAATATTGTGAAGTTTTCATAAGCTGTAAGCCATAATCATCAAAATTATAACAAATAAAGGCTTGAAAAAATATCTCACTTTGCATGTAATGAGTCTACATAATATATTAGTTTCACCTTTTTAAGTTGAGATGCTGAAATAAATGAACTTTTGCACGATATTCTACATTTTCGAGTTTAATTTTTTTCAGTTTATAATTGCGAGATATAAACTGTCAATTGTGAGATAAAAAGTCGCAATTATCTTTTAAAATGTTTTATTCTGTTACGGAAACAAGCTTCCACAAACTACTTAATCAGATTTTCTTTTCAAGAATTCCGTTCCTTTAACGAAGCGGTTATTCTTCATTGTGATGCAGGACAGTTGCACATTATCACCTTTCACTTTTAGGGCCACCACAACATTATTTTAATTAATATTAATTCAGAAAAAAAAAAAAAAAAAAAACATGCTCACCATAAAAGAGGCGTATTCAAGTCGCTGTATCTATCAATTACATTTTAATGAATCTTTGAATAAACGATTAGATCCAGAGAAAAAAAGAGCCATTGACTCTATTCAATGGTTTATATTCATATGTTGCTCCCATTTGCTGTCAGAGTGAAAATGACAAGAGTTAATGAGGAAAGTGGGTTTAGCTAAATTGACTGAAATTCTTCAGGACGTTCTTGGGCGTCCATACCGTGCATGATCTGGTATCCTTGTGAGGGAAAAGCGCTCCACCTGATTCGAACTGCAGGATATTTCCGTTAAAAAGGTACATTTACTCACACAGCATGTCTTGTTACTTTATTTATTGAAACGCCACTCTGCGTGATTCAACAGTGGTTACTTTTCAGCGAGTACAAAGGAGAGTTTTTAGCGCTGTGTTGTACATGCCCCAACAGCGATCACGAATTCCTCGCCCGTTTCCACATGAAAAGAGCCCACACTTTAAAAGCATGGATGACAGCAAGGCATAGTCTGGGCTCAGGTATTAAGTTACTTCAAAACATCTGCCAAAAATATTTTTAGACCCGATGATATTGACTGCACTTAGTAATGGAGCAAGATCGTTATTTCGGAATAATTCACAATTGTCAACATTTTCATGAATGAATAACTGAATTTGCTTTGTCTATGCTTAAAAATGACCAAAAAATCAGTGAGAGTTTCACTTCTTCAATCTCGCTGCTGTGCTATAGGCTTTCAGCGCAGTTGGGACATTCATCATACTCTGGTACTCGCTATATTTCTGGAAACGCGTCTCTGGGTCCGGGCTTTTGGCGAGCCACTCCATCATGGTGGACATCAGAGTTCTTTTCCCAGGTTCACTTTTCACACGTTTAGAGCAGCACAGGTTTTCAATACTGATCAGTCACAGTCTCTTTGCTGTTCATTCATCACTCGCCCCGAGTTATTATTTTTTTCTCTTGGTTTCTCTCTGTCTCTGGTAAATCAGTGGGACAAAGTGTTGTGGATGAAGTGCGCTAATCTTTCTCTGTGATTGCACAGGGCGCGGCGGAATGAAAGCTGCTTCTGTTTGTTATATTCTCTCGCCCTTGGCCACGACTTTGATTCCTATTAATTGAGGGAGATAAATGCTTAACAACAGATGGGGATTTAATGGATTGCATTGCAATGGAATTGCATGTTGTTGTGCGAAAATTAACTTCTGTTTAGCAAGAAAGTAATTCTTAGATGTGTTTAGGGTCTAAAGCAATGAGGTCCTGGAAATCTCCAGATACTCAGGAGAATTTGCACTTTTTAAGTGTTACCTTGTCAAATTGAATGTAGGAATTTGTGCATAGTTCACATGACTTCACAAATGATCTGTTTTAAGTAATATTTAGTCTTTAGCACTTCTTATTTTTGTTACTATATTTATAAAGATGAAGTGAAACCTTACTGTTTCTCTGTCAAAGTCGTATTTACTGGAGGTAAACCCAAGTAGACTATTAGAACTGGAAAGTTACTCATTTGTGCCACAATAATTGTTATATTGTGAAACTTATTTGAAAGACGGGTACATGGAGATGTATTTTGAGTCACCTGTAATTGATGCACACACAAAAAAAAGCATCTAGCACTTATCGTAGTCACTCGAATATGTGGTTAATTAAAATTAGACTGACAAATGAGTAATGAAAATGATAAATAAACCCTTCAAATGTTGCCAGCGTCAATTTAATTGGATTACTCTTTGCTAATGTGTTGTGAAGCCCCCCCACTAATTATATATTTTGACCCAGAGCAACACTATCTACTTTATCATTAACGCATTAGTCTTCGGTTCCATCTGGGGACTGCTTCTAGGATTTTTCAAGCCTCATTTTAATTTAATGAGTACATAATGGTGATTTGAATGTTGATATTTCTCCATAATGCTTTGAAATTTGCATGAATTATGCAAATTTTGACAACGAAGACATTTTTAATTTTGCAAATGAAGGGTGCAACTGTCTGTAAAAGTCAATTATTAGCAGTAATGTTTATTTTATCAGATTTAAAGTCTCATGTCAGGATTCCTTTCAGTTCTATGCTGATGAAAATTTCATGGGGGTCACTGAGGTAGTAACCAAAGATGTTTTCAACTCGTCATGTTTTGCATTGCCTACTAGTGCATTATTTGGTAGTATTTCTTAAATTTCTTAAATGTGTCTGATCTAAATAATTACATAGTAAAATTGGGTTTCAGCTCATGCCGAGTAATACGTTATTTGAATGACCACACCTCCGAGACAATATGTTTAAGAAATACATTTAATAAATAGTTTTAACTTACCCTCATCAAGGGCAGACCTGTATATTTAGTCAATGAAAAGCTTTGAAAAATATTATTTTAATCATATCTGACTATGATGCAATTATATTTCATATATTATCTTTTATACATAGTGTTTTTAATTTGGTTTGGTTACTGTAAACCATTTGCAGGTTTTAGGTAGATAGAAAAATCAACATCATCTCATAATGTCAAGGATGGACATCTCTGAGAATCAAAGAAATGTGTCACAGTACAGATACACCACCATATGATATTCCCAATTTTTCTTCCTTTGTATACAGAAACAGTGAGGATCCCAATAAAATTGGCCCTTAGTATTATCAGTCAGGTGTTAGCTTGAAGAGAAACCTCTCAATATGTCTTGGTTAATTGGCACCTGAAAATGGTGGTACCACCATCGTCTTGTTTTTGTAGTGCATGCTAGATACTGCACACATCAATGTCTCTGGCTTCCCTTTAAAAAGACAGGTTTACAATACATAACAGCTCTCTGAAAATAAAAAAATAGTTTTAATTGACAATACCAAAAAACACTGTGCTGTTCCCTACCTCATTTACTGCTGACATTTGCACATGCTGTGATAACACTACTGCACCCCTGAGCCCTGGCTAATCATCGAAGACCTTCCCACTGCAACTTCCTATGGCGCGGTCGCCCGCTCCTATCCTTCGCCATGTTAAGGCAAGGATTGTGCTTGTTGCTTTGCAAGTGATTCCAGTATTTCATGAGTTCGTTGGGCTGGAACTGGTGAGAGGTGATCAGGTGACTGTATTTGCAGCTGGAGTACGACACTCTCCAGTGGTTGAAGAGAAATTCGTTTGGTGGTGGCACTGGGTCGATCCGCAGTTTCGCCAGGCAGATTCCCACATACACATCCTCGAGGTGAAGGCGACGGATACTCAATGAGGCATTGTAGATTTTCTCAGCCATGTCCCCCGAGAATACATAGCCTGTCCCGGAGCAAAAGATAGGGTACCTCTCGCTGGAATACAGCTCTGGTGGCATGTACCACTTACTGTCCTTGTTGCGGTTGGGAGCATAGCCTCTCATTAGGTAGCCTGTGAAGTAATTCAGTCGAGGTGCCATGTTTGGCTTTAGCAGCTTTTGGATGAGATATTCTGTGTTGACAAACATGTCACTGTCCGTCTTCATGACATAGCGGGCGTGCGGGCAATAGCGAGCAACCCAGCTCATGCCCATCAGTGTCTTGATGGTAAGGTTGTAATAGGTGTCCAAGAAGTCCTGCTGGATGATGTCACGGTACTGCAAGCTCTCCTCGTCAATGGAGCTCTGAGGATACGCATTAGGTATCCTTCCCAGCAAAAAGAGCCGCACGAACCCATAACCCATGGCCACGCTCTCGTTGCCCCAGGTCTGTCTGATGGCGTTCCTTGCCTCCAACTGCCTTGGCTCCGCAGCAATTAGCAAAACCAGGAAGGGACTGCTTTCGTTGCACTTGTAGGGCTCATTAAGCAGCCAGTGATAAGGCTGGGCTGCCAGACGTCCTCCCACTCCCATTTCCCTGTGCAAGCTCTTGGTGTTGCTGTTGGTGTTTGAATTGTTGCCGCTCGGCGAGATCTCCAGTCCCACAATCCCCCTGGCAGTAATCTCAGCCTGGTGAGAACTCAGATTGAAGTTAACAGACGGTTTGGGGAGCACATAAGCATTGTCTTTCCAGAGGCTACGCAGTGAGCTTTGGTTTCCCTTCGCACGCTCCTTGTGGGGGCGCAAACCCCGCATGGTGTAAACCAAAGGGTTGTCTCGCAACCAACTCCGGCCCTGCAGCAAATCCTGGTGGCAGTAGATGAGAAACAGGGCGAAGATTGAGGCCAGCGAGAGAAGGCCTGCTACATGTGTGCGGAAGAGTGACCGCTTGACATTCCAGGTCATCTTGATGGGGCAGCAGTGTCGCCGACGCCACTGCATGATGTAGAGCGGGGCTGCTTAGCAAAGCGCGGCGGTCACAACCAATCACATCAAACATGTGTTGCAAACAGCCTGAGGGTTATCTGAGCTGGCAGATGGGTGTGTTCAGGGCCGCAGGTGGACCTATGAGGGGGATGACAAACTGTTCATGAGAGTTGCAGGGATGCGATTCTCTGACCCTCTCCAGTGGCAGACGGTCATGCTTTGGGGCAGTTTCCTTCTGAAGGACGACTGCTTCCTCAGACGGATGTCTCTGTGATCTAAGAACGAGAAGAGAAAAACAATGAATAATACTGGGTGGTGTCACATGGATAATGTACAATGGATAGCAGAAGATCTTAAATTACATTTATGAGCCATATACTGCTACAGTAGTAGTAGTAATTTTGGCAAGTTGCATTAATTTCATTATTTCATAATTCATTTGTGATTTTCATAACAAACAAGGTTTTTGACAGCAGAAACCTTCTCTCTACAGCAGCAACGTAATGATGTTTCAGACTCCTACATTTGCGGTGCATGGCAACACTGTGGGGGAGATTGCTAACAGGGGTCTCTGCATATCATGAGCTAACTTTTACTGCCCTGCGTGAGAGTTTAAATTGCAGGTTTGCACAACATTGCATTCAGTGTGAACACTGCTGCCTCAGAGGCCCTCGAAGCCACCTCCCCACCCAGATGCACTCTAACAGCCAGAGAGGGGAAGTATCCGTCAAAATGAATTTTCAGGCTCCAGCAAGCAGTGTTGCACGAAACGCAGCCAGAAGCTGCGAGTGATAACAGCCCTCACCCCTTATTCACCCTCCACCTTAAACTTATCAACACTGCACCAGAGGGATAGGCCTCCCTGCTAGCAATTTCCTCTCTTAACCATTGCTTTCTCACACCGGGGGTTATTAGATTCTAGAACCTCTGCCCAGTAATGGTGAACAAAAATAGAAGAAAATTATTACAAAGGCAAAGCAGAGGTCGTGATTTAGAAAGTCATGTTTTGTTCGGACTCATTTTCAGAGCAATGTTTAAATGTTCTTTCTATTCTCTTGAGTTATATTACATTTTTAATTACATGTATAGTTACGTAGCATTACATTTCCCTCAGGCATTTAGTGTCGACGGCAGGTTAGTTCACTAGAGAAATGAACTCTAGAGAGAAGCATTTTGTATATGCACTTATAACAGTTATTCCACTGGAGGCAAGTTGTAGGACCCAAGTGCAGTTTATTTACCAAACATGATCAAACTAGTGATGAGTCGTTAATGAACATTGTTCATTGCGCCTGTCACATGACAAATAAACGAACGGTAAAGTAATTATTTTTGACTGCATTATAATGATTTATTAATTCAGAATATGATCAAGATTGTGTAGGTGGATGTGTTCGGGGAATTTGCCTGTTAAAAGTATAACATTTAAAGCGAGATCAAACAAGAGAGTCAGTAAAATGATCCAAACTTGCCATCACTAGATCAAACATCATAAAATAAAGGCAAGGCACGAAACTCAAAACAAGACCATGAACATGACCTTACCAACAGAGGTTACAGTGAAGCAATACTTGACAAGGACAAGTGGCAAACATGAGGGCTTAAATACACACAAGACTAATGACAAGACAAGGGACACCTGTGCACAATGAAACAATGTACCAATGACAACATGACATGGGAAACACATGGCTGGATCACATGACTAACACAGGGAATCACATGACATGACATGAAACATGACCCCAAAACGAGACATGACAGCATATTCATTATATTTTCTTAACCTGTTAGTAATGTCTTGATTATTTAATGTGTTCAAATAAATTTGTCATAAAACAAGTTGACTGTGCCACTGTGTAAATTATTATATTTAGAGATGCATCGCTGTATCAGCCAATAATTGGTATTGGCCGATAAAAGCTATTATTTTTATTAGATTGTTTCAAAACAGCAGATGATCAGTGCCGATTATATCATGTTAATAAAAAAGGTGCTCTATTTGACCCTCTGAATAACCTGTAGTTTAAGCCAGGGTTGCCAGATCCCCGGTTTTTCCCTGTACTAAACATTATTTTTTTATTTGTATATTCATTATTTGTAGCGCCTCTCATCCAATAATCGCAAATAGCTTTGTGCTTTGTTACTTCTAAAAAAGAAAGTGTCATCTTACAAATTCTTTTGATTTTATCACAAAATTCCAACAATAAATGCCGTTTTGACGCTCTTAAATGTGACGTGACATCGATGTAGCATCTCAGTCATCTCTCCCTCTAATACAAGTTACAGCTCGAAAAAACATGAATGAACAATAGAAGGTATGTTGAAAGAAACAATACAACTTACAGAAATCAGTATCATGTCTAATGTAATCACTGTGTTTTTCAACAGTGGAAAGATGTTAATAAAACCATCATGTTTGTGTACCGTTACACCCCTAATTAGTAGTGTTAAATGTAACGTTTATTGGTAAAAAAAAAAAAAACTGGCAAATTAGGGTTTTGAACTAGCCTGGGTTTCCCCATACTGCCTTTGCGCAGCGCGATTTAATTCACGCTGAAAGGCAGTCTGGAGACCATGGACCAGATTTTCGCCTCGTTTAGGGAACCAATCACAGAACGGGGAGGGAGCAGCAAGACGATGACGACATGCGACACAACTAAGCAGTTTGTTTATATCTATGGATTCAACATGGCAGCAGACGCGATTCACGCGAAGCTACCTTTTGATGCAGCCTTAGATACTGTTCTAAGTAGTTTAGAACGCAAGTTTATTTAGAAAAAAAGAGCAGCTTTTGGCGTCTCTACATACGTCGTCTGGTATAATGGAAACGATTGGCTATGAGCTACGTACAGGCGCATTTGATAGACATTCTTAGCACCCAATAAACGGCGCCGGGCATTCGTAAACCACGCCTCAAATACGAGAAAATGCACATGTGGTTCCCAGACCCAAGTCTCAACGAGAATTGGGTCTGGCGTTAGCCAGGCTAGTTTTGAACTGGGTTTACACATAGTAACAGGGTTGCAGAAATGCGCAAACATCATATACCATAAACCAAAGCTTAATTAACATATAGTGTGACGGCCTGAGGTTGACGACCAACATTTTTTATCGTCTCTTCTCACTGATTTATTATTGAAAAATAGAAATAAATGACAGGCCCTATTTTGTACCCCATTTGTGGAGAGATCCATGCGCTATCATTGTACCTACCACCTACCTAAATGTTTGTCTCTTTGGATTCTCCCCTGTTTTGTTGCAACAACTGGATCAGAGGATGATAACCTTTTCAACCAAATGTGCTCACACAGCGTGGGCAATTACAGTAAGATGGAAAGAGGCTAAGCCTGGCTTTACTTTAAAGGTTAACACACTTCAGAACAGAGCGAATGAAATGCTCCAAAGGTTTCTTTTGTCATCCATTTGATATCCTGTAATGAGAGCCTCACTAGAGAACGCTACATCTGCACTCACTTGGTGCTAGGTGTTTTTTTTTGTCAAGCTAACACATGCTTGTTTGGAGGAACGAGAATAAATAAACAGTAGTTGTGTATTTGGTAACGACAGAGAGGAATTTCTAAAATCAGCTGCTTTCATTTCAGATTTCATTTCAAACAGTTACGTAAATTAAGAGCATGATGTGGCCACAGCGGTCAGCAATTAGAGGAGCAACATGAGACTATTAGACTTCTAATAGGAAACACCTGCAAACAAAGTTATTACGATGGAGATCAGCATAACTCGGCAATCAGTGTACCCTATAATAATAAATGCAGGAGCTTTTTAACGCAGAGCTCCCACAGGGTTTTGCTGAGGATTTTTCAAAACATTTTTTCTCATAACCAATGCATTGTTGAAATGTTTCTATTGGCGATCCATGCAAATGTCGGTTTCAATGTAATAAGTGAAAGGTAGCATAGCATGCCTTTCTAAATAGCATTCACATTTGCAATGACATCCATTTGTGAGCCCGATATTGTGAATAATTTGCATTGCATATTACTGGTTTTGTAAAGTAATATATTTAGTGTTGTTAAACAAACATATTGCCTTAATCTGAGCATACAGATTGAAGCAAAAAATCGTAAAACTACTATGTCAAAGCTAATTAAAAAAAACTCCCAACATTCTGGATGACATTAAACAAATAATGAATAGAGGGCAATAAACGCTATGTACAATCACAACAAATGCGCACCAGATTCAATAAATCTCCATATGCACTAGCGATTCTCCCTGGAGAAATGATTAATTTGACATTGAGTGTCCCATGTGAAAAAACTTATCAGGAGTTCTACATTTGCACGGTCCCTGTTCATATCTTTGACGGCTGTGTTTATTTATGCTACATCTGACACCACATTTTGAATGTTTTCTTAAACTATTAACTGTGGCCCTTACTGGGACATATCCGTGTTAAATATAACTGCATCCGTTACTCAAATGACAGGGTCTTTATAAACCTCATTCAGAAGTTTGCAAATGTGCCTTTTTGAAAGGTGAATTTAATGAATCGCACATTGTGAGGATGAAGCTCAAAGCATTTTATTCTCAGAGCATCTGTCATCTAACTTGGACTGAGATGAATACCACCCCCCCACCCCCCCATTTCTGCTAAAAGAGAACTGTGGCCAAATTAAACACAAACACACATTATTGCAGAATAATCTGTACAAGACACTTGGAGCATGCCAGCATACATATTGGCCCTTGCATACTTCAGCAGGTTGTTTCAATTGTTTTTATGTCATATGGCTTATGTGACTAATGTGACGTCTCATCTTCCATGAGAGCAAATAGGTTTGTTGATTCATGCACATCACTGTCACAATCTGCCAGTGTCCCTGCAATGAACAATGTTACAGTGCTTTAAATGAACTGCAACATTTTTGATGCATTCATATTATTAAAAGACCCTACTTTAGTTTTTTTGTGTGTGTGTGTGTTGTGTGTGTGCTAGTATTCACATTTTGTTCTCAATGTTTTTATTACCTAGGCGACTGGAAGAAAGACTTTGAGAGCATGTGGGTCCAAGTCCAACTGATCTTTTTTATTAGCCTATCACCAAGGCTTAAAAGTGCAAGCCATGGGTGGTGGTCAGCTTGCAAAAGTCCATCTCACCAGGAAGCTGTGGTGTTTCCATTCTTTACCAGCTGGTAACAGTAGCAGTCACATTTAATGCAACATTTATTCATATTCTTGGTTAAACTACGATCAAATTAACATGCAAGAGCCAAATGTGTTTGTATTTGTGTGTTTGTGTGACTTCTGGTGTGGACAGAGCTCAAGCGTTTGCATCAAGGTTTCTGCAATGTCCTTTAATAACATCCATTCACAACTTAGTGATTAACTATTTCCCAATCCTTTTTCTTCCTCTGTATGCATTATGGTGTTTATAAATAAGATAGTTACTCTTAAAGAGTAATTAGACTTAGAAAAACAACAACATTATATTGAGATATATCTATATATTTGGACACCTACCTCACTCTGTGACAAAGTGGAAAGATGCGCGCGCCGTCTGTCGACCCGCACCACGCGCCATCATTCCAGTAGCTACCAAAAAAAAAAGAAAAACCCGACGATAAACCACCTCTTCACTGTTACTCACAAGAACTTAAGCTCATTCCTTCGTTTTCCATCTTGAATTCGTGGAGCACAACCCCTCCTTCCATCTGTCAGGGGCTATTGTTGTCTGGCACTGTACACATTAGGCTTTATCTCCCATGCATTTCTGTGGCACTGTCCCTGAGAACGCTACTTCTTCGTCCGTTAATGCGAATGCCTATAATTTCTTCACAAATATAAACAGCAGCGGGAGGCGGGAACGGAGAATAAAATAAAAAAAGAAGAATAACTTCAACGGTCACATTCTATGTCGCGCGTTTGCAGTCATTATGAAGAGGTATGTCCGGTGGAGTAACGGGAGGGAGCAGCGGATGCACGCGAGCAGGATTCCTGATTCCTGTCAGAATAACGGCTGCAAGAGGCCTCTCCGTGCCTGGTATAATGGAACACGACCCCGAAGTGCAGGAGAAAACAGCAAAGCCTGTCCTCTTCTCCAAATGATGTGTGGGGTGGGAATGGGATAGAGGGAGGGAAAGCAGCTGTTGAAATGACGCCGCTCGCTGACTGACTGACTGAGCCCCTGCGACGTCACTGCCTACTTAGAGGAGAACCCCACGTGATCCATTTAGAATCACTCCCACTCCCCCACACATTCTTCCTCCTCGGTGGAAGAATGAATTTAACTCGCCAAGGGGCCACGGTTTGGCTGGTTAGCTTCAACAGTTAGCCCCTGCTGGTAGATGTCGTAACTACACTATTATGGGGGAATAATGATCCATCTCCATTGACGACCATTCACAACTAGCCGTTTATTCGGACGAACCATTTTATATTGCTATTCATAAAATTCCAAATATTATAGAGTCTAGTGACAACGCGTTTTTTATGGCTTATGTGCTTTTTACTTGTCTGCTTACTTTCATTTGTCATTCCTCTCTTGGGACAACATCTTTTGACCAACGATTTTTGTTTTGTATACAATTACTTTTCAAGCCGTCCGTGAGATTACTATAACATCCTTGGTCCCACTTTATAGGAATGCATATGAATTTTTTTTCATCATTAGATACAATGCGCTTATAAATTCTGTAGGCTATGTACTTATATAATAAAAATACCTGCATGTAATTACAGCAGTAGCCTAGTTTATTTGTTATTACTAAACTTAACCTTACAACGAAACATGTCCATAACCATATAACCTCAATAACAGCTAAATTGTTTTGCAATACAACATGAACACACATTTTTTGTGTCCGACTCAGTCCTTTTCTTTTAAATCTCACAAATTGCAATTTCTTACCAACAACAGGCTATATTTTAGCGCTCATCATTACTATGATGATTTAGATTCCCAATTTGTTTCATAAATGTCGTTTAAAAAAATCCATAAATATTTCATGCATGTATAGCTAATCAACTATTTTAAATGTTTTGAAATTTTAAGGTTCACCATGTCAGTTGATCAGTTGGCGTGTAGAATCCTTGGAGGTATAAAGGACGAAGGTACCGTTAATGCTACGTACCAAGGTTACGTGCCCCAATGGTGCGGCT
Organism: Phoxinus phoxinus; assembly: GCF_949152265.1. Lineage (NCBI taxonomy): Eukaryota > Metazoa > Chordata > Actinopteri > Cypriniformes > Leuciscidae > Phoxinus > Phoxinus phoxinus. The sequence goes on from NC_136895.1 coordinate 13,158,718, forward strand.
TATCGAGTGGTGCATGTGTGGCATCACTGTAGGCCAAAGCGAGTTAGCATTTCAGCACTTCCTGTTCCGGTTTTCACCGTTTTATGGCTGAAATAAGGTGTGGTGAATTTGTGGGACTTCGGTGTAGTTCGTCTATAGCTTTTTACTTCTGGTGACTGCATTTAGGCTTCAAAATTCATAAAAGTTGTGTTCATGATAATTAACTTAATGGACAAATGATCAAACTTTTGTTGATCACAGAGCTTGTTTTTTAGCGATAATCCAAAAGCCTATGGGAAAATCCTATTGGGTTTTTGTCGAGGGAACCAGTGTGATGCGAACTGCTGGTTGGCCTACAAAATGACATCATACCTGCACCACTCTTTAGAAATAGGGTAAGTTGTCACAATGGGATTCTAATATTAAATAGCATATACACTAGGACAATTGAAACAATAAAACAAGTATGAAGCATGTAGCCTAAATGGTACAACATATGAAATAGTTTTTGACTAAAATAAATAATAATTAACAAATGGTTTAAAATTGGAACAACGTGGCCAAACTGCTCGGTGTGACAACTAGCCCCTATCCCATCCCATCCCATTGTCTAAACCTGCAACACATTTCACATTTTCCAAGGTGTCTAATTTCACCCCTATTTTAATTACCCAATCCAGGGGGAAATACACTAAAAGCTGACTTGCCCTGTGTCAGCACTGGCTGCAGACTGTTGTGAATACCACGCAAGGTATCACTGTGGTTTCAGAGCCTTAGTGAGACTGAATAATTAATAGAAGCTTTCTCGTTGACAGAAGTGCTTTGGGAGCCATTAGCTCAGGTACCTGACCAGCGTGAGCATATTAGTCAGAAAGAGGTGATTCTGGACAGATTGATTTTCCCACAGACTGATTGATCAGAAGCCTGTGTGTTAATAACTTGATATATTATAGGATTTTCTAATATTAGGTACCAAAAGGCAAAAAAAGAGCATAACTGGCTTTGAATCACTGAAAGACAGTTTGCTTATACCTTAAAAGCTGCACTCTAAAACAAAAACAAAAACTGAGGTATTGAACTTTTATTTTGAGTAATACAGCAGTCCTTGGCACACCGTGTATTGTTCTAGTTCGGATTTCTTTCCATTCGCATGGGTTGTGTTCTCCAGCTCTGTTCCAAACCTAATGAGCTGCCTCACTGCCTAAACAGCTACTTTTTAAGGCAGCATCCTAACGGAAATGAAAATTGGCTTTCTCAACGCGTGTTCTTGGTGTTATTGTGAACAATTAACTGTTGCATGCGTTTGTAATGCGTAATCAAAATATAATAACTCGCTCGTCCTCTGATACGACACACAAATAGCACTCTGCATGGGAGACGCGACTCACATTGAGAGTTTCAAATGGCATAAATTTCTACGCAGGGCACTTGGAAGGAATAATAATTGTGGTTATGTAGGATCTTTCCAAACAGTCTACCTCTGGTGTGTTGCCACTAAATTGTATCTCTACACATCTTATTTGATCCATGGCAGATAATTGGCATTCGAGGTACATTTCTGTTTCCATGTGTGTTCCCTGGAATTGAACCCATGCCCTTGGTATAGCTGGCGCCATGCTAAGTTAAGCTACTGTTCTAAAATAAACCTACTTCAAAAGGCCTTTAGAAATGAAAGCTTTTTGTAGGGTTCAACGGATGGACACATCACTCCCAAGCATGCTAAAAAGTTTTAACAGCTCTCACTGTGATAGGTAAAGATTTCAGCGGGAATAGGGCATATAGGCTTGACCAGTTCTGAACCCATTGTTGATTCCAGCTTGAGGTTAACATGTTGTTAACATCTTTATCTACTTAAGAAAAGAGTGCTGCAGGGAGGCCAAAACTTCAAGCCTCAAGAGTTAGCATTTTAGCACTTCTGGTTCCATCGTACCAAAGTCAATGTTTTTTTTTTAATGATTTTTTGGTAAATGCCTGAAATAAGGTCTGTGGTGAACATAAGATATTATAAGTAATGCTCCATTATGATTTTCTAAAGCTTTTAATTGTCTTGTAAAACGTGGTTGCAAACAAGTAGCTAAATAGGACTACCGAAGTAGTCAAGGACATTAAACAGCATCACGGTGAACAGGTTCATACTCACTAGTCCGCCTTCACAGCCTCGTTGTGCTTATAAATTGCGCTCTTGCAAACTACTGTATTATAACTAACTGCCAGGGAAAACTATTATTTTTTTAAATAAAGTTTGAAAGAGTTGTTCAAAGCTTACTGTTGGTGACGTTGAATTCATACGACCACATTTTACTTCTGTCTATTGTATTTAGGCTTCAAAATTCATAAAAGTTGTTCATTTGTGATGATTATCATGATGAACAGAACGAGTAAGAATCATAAAATTGTGTTGGTCAAATAGTTGATTTTCTGCAGTGAGAAGCCAATGGGAAAATCCGGCTGGGTTTTTGTCGAAGCAACCTTGGTGATTCAAGCTTCTGGTTTGCCCTAAAAAAAATAACAGTCATAACTGCAGAACTTTATTGAATAAAATCAATGGCGTAGCAGCGTACTGAGATTTACCGGGGGCCACATTGAATAAAATAGAAGTACATTTATAATTAACGCTGACATTCTATTTATAATTGGCATGACATTTCTCTCACCTGATTGCAATGCATTCTGGGTTGGCCTTAATGACAGATACATGTGATTCCTTTTGAAACATCCTTGTGGTAGCTTAAAATACTGCCTCCTTATTGTCAGCTCATTAAGTTTTGGAATCAAACAAATCAGATTATCAACATTTCTGAGAGACAGAACCATTAAAAACACACAATAGACTCCTAATAGAAGGTGCTGCTGAAGGTCAGAAAATGTTTACGTAGGTGTCAGCGAACAGATATTTCTGATAATGTTTAACCTTTGCAGGAAACAGAATGTTTGTGGTTAATGCAGTCATGGCCAAATAGGCAAAAAAAAAAATGTAGAACACCCACGCATAATGAAAGCTCACTGAGAGGCTAAAGTTCTGAATTCTATTCTTCTGACACGGTCATTTTATTAGCAAATATGTCGCCTCTTACTCAATCAGCATTCCATGTCCTTTTTTCAAATGTATCCACTAGTGAGAGCGTCTCCAAAAAGCTCAGTTTTCGCAGGACTGTCTCAGTGTGGATGGAAGGCCAAAATGTAGACAAAAAGAATGCATCTGGATTAATGTAGATGTAGCCTTTAGCAGTCTTGCGCATATAACGCTCTGAAAATGAGGCGCTCAAGTTAAAAACACCCTGTGGAGGTTTGTGGTTTGTCCCTTCTCAGACAACTATTGATAATTCTCAGTACTGCTGACCCGGAGCAACCCACAAGCCTTGTCATTTCAGAGATACACTGACCCACTCGCCTTGCCATATTAATTTGGCCTTCGTCAAAGTCGCTCAGATCTTTATTCAAGCTAATTTCTCCTGCATCCAACACATTGATTACGATCTTTCCAGACCTTGATATGTGGCCTTGTTAGGAGATGATCAATGGTATTCACTTCACATGTGCACTGGCCATAATGTTTTGGCTCATCAGTGTATTTTGAAAGGTCATAGGAAAAGTTAAACGTAACAGCGGCACATATTCATGTATGTAGACTGTACGATGATGACTCCTGTTGAATCGTAGGCTACGACGCAAGTTAGTATTTAGAAGAATAAAACGTCATCAGTAGCGCTACTGGTAAACAAATAGAGCAAGATGAATCACACTTTGGCATTTGTGGTTTTTAATGTGCGCTACGTTAGAATATGGACGTGGTTAGGGCTTGGGAAAAGAGGACAACTTATGGAGCTTGAGGCAGGTACGCCATTTCAGGCTGCATTTTTATTGGCTAGTCAGTAAACGTATAGGTCGTAGCAGCAAACACACTGTGAGATAATGCTAAATGTATCTTTAACTAATCTTTGGTCGCAAGGCCGTGGTGCGGCGGTCTTTGAAGCTCTCTCACCGTACGACGTAGGACCACCGTTTAGGAGCCACGACCACAGAAATCGGAGACTGCCCAAAATCCTACAATGTGTACCTACAATTAAATGTTATGCCTTAAATGTAGCTGATTGACTTAGGTTGAATGCAATATAGCCTAAGCTACTATAAAAAAGAGGAAATTATATCCTTGAAGAATAATCATCGGAAATGTTGAGCTAATGTACACTTCACGTTGACCTCATTTTTTCCAGTACACAATACAAATGCGTATCTACTCATTGCTTATATACTCATCTTGTGGGCGGACGTGTGTACACAAGCCCTTTCAGCGCCCACAAAAATATCATGACATCTGACACACACTTGTCATCAGCAGAGACCTCCAACATGTTGAGCATTTCATATTCCACTCGGGCTGAGCTGTTGTGACTGACCGGACCTCACTCGTCCTCTGTTTACTCTTTCCCAGCATTTGTGCTTTCAACATCAAGAGCAGAGATGAAAGAAGACGCGGAGACTTCAGCATGCAAATTGGAGCACGGGCAGCACGGGAAGTGTCGCATCACATATACCCGTCGGTTTGATGTGGTAACAAGCACAAGAAAGAGCTGATATCGCAAGACCTAACCAAATACAAGGCCTCAATACAATGTTACTCGGCTGGACCCGCAATGGTTTCTGCAAGAAATAGAGTTATGCAATGGTTTGTGCAATAAATTAATTACACGTATGTACAGTATGAGGAGAAATATCAGGCAGCTCAACTTTTCACAATTTCTTACTCTTATATCATCAGTCAAAAGATAAGGAAAAAAAATATCACTACTTTTACATTTTTATTTTAGTAATATAATTATTAAATTAGGAAACCTTTTCACTTTCAACACATTTTTTGACTTGATACCATTAATCTTTAATTGAATAAATGTTATCAAACCAAAGGTTGTATTATCAATAGTATGCATACTGTACTTGTACTCCACCATTTTATTCAATAAGCAGAGAATTCAGACAGGCCGGCTGCGGCTCGGGTCTAAAAGTAGATCTTGATGCAGATTAGTAGCGGCCCTCAAAGTGAAAAATGAGTCAAATTCCAGTGACTTTGAAGTTCAGGATCACTGTGGAATTCTGTAGAAATTAAATTAGGAGCCTGAAGAAGAAAAAAAAATCCATGCGATTTCCCATCCTGTTTGCTGGGAGGAGGGTTTTCACACTCCTATTTTGACTGAACCCAGAGCAGCTTAATAACTTAATAGGGGAAAATACCTCCTACTCATCACGTTCTCGTGTATTTCTCAAGATATATCGTCAGGGAGCAAAGTGAGACAGAGGAGCAAGCTGCATTTTGTGGAATGGACCCCAAACCAACCATGAGAGGAGATTAGCTGTTATTTCCATTAGGTTTTCCTCTTCTATCTTAATGAGCTTCCTCATAGAATACCAGCTTCTAGGGATTGTTGTATTGTGTGACAGTGTGTACAGTTTATACTAAGCACTAATGGAGCATTGCAAAGCGCTGCTGTATAAGGAGCTCATAAAGCATCTCACGAGGCAGGTTCATTTGGGGCCTGAATGTTATTAGGACTACGCATCGCTCATCGAGAGTCACAAACACCCAAAGCAATGCGAGAGCTATTAGAAGCAGATCCAGAAGTATTAGCCTGAAGTACATACTGTACTTGTTCTTTGCTTTGAGTCTCTTTATAGGTTTGTTAATGCTTTCCAAAGTTGAAATAAGTGACTTGGCTCAGACAGAGGAAAATAAATGTTGTGTAGGTCTTATATTGTGTGTGCAAGTTTAAATGGCCACAATTATTGTAGAAAACTACACTGTGAAAAAATATTTTCATGCTTTGTTATGACAACTTTTTATCTTTTGTCAAATCAACTTCGATAACTAATGTGGTGGAGATAAAATACTATTTTGAGTTTCTGTTTATTAAACCATTCCTCTTTATTGTATTAACTCAAATTTTTAATCACAACGAACTCAAAATTTGAAGGCAACAAGGGAACTTGCTTTTTTAAGTTAAAACAAACATTTTTTTTTTTACAGTGAACACAGTAAAAAAAAAATGGTTAGAGAATGTAAAATTGTATTGTGTAATTATTTGTAAATAGTTGTGTAATAAACAAACCATATAAAACATAACTGTTGGTTTAACTTAAAAAATTAAGTAACCTGGTTGCTTTCAAATTTTGAGTTCAATGAAATATTTTTTTTAGTTAATACAAAGAAGGAGATTAATCAAACTCAAAATATGATGTTATCTGAACCACATTATGTAAGTTGAGATAACAAATCATGATTTCTTTTACAGTGTACAGTAAACAATCATATCCAAGTCACCCCCAAGTCAAAATTTTCTAGTGACTGATAACATCTAAATTTTTCAATTAGCCTGACATATTATTTCTCATTGAGCCAATGTTAACAGACTATTGCAACAATGAATTCAATTTATTTTACAGAATTTCACTTGAGCCAATTAAAAAATTTAGATGTGACCAGTCACTAGAATATTTTGACTTGGAGAGGTTACATTTTTTTTACAGTGTATGACTGCAAAGAAAGTTTTATTTATTCATTTTAGGATTCATTTGTGTTTTTATTTCTTTGTGTCATGTGAGTTGGAGTAAAGAGTGTTTGGCATGCTGATGTATTGGCCTCCTCTGGGAACAGACACACAAAATCCTGTTTCACGCAGTTCTTCTGAATTCCCTCAGTGGAATTGCTTTGCATTTGAAATATACAATTAGTTATTCCCGTTTGGCACGATCAGAACACATTTAAATAGCCACATTCAGCCTTTGGTGAGAGCATACAGCAGGTGGGATTCTCTCTCTCTCTCTCTCTCTCTCTCTCTCTCTCTCTCTCTCTCTCTCTCTCTCTCTCTCTCTCTCTCTCTCTCTCTCTCTCTCTCTCTCTCTCTCTCTCTCTCTCTCTCCACACGTTCCGATGCACGTCCCCAGGGAACACCTCTATATGCTCCTTTTTTCTGGCCCATATCATTTTGGTCATTGCTGTGTAAATTGTGCATATATGCCACATAAACATTGGCTTTAAGCCCTGTTCCAGTCTGAGGTAGTCAAAGGGCGCTTTATTAAATTGCTAAGGCCAGTGGTGCGCTATAAACCCAGCTGTTGGGCATGCTGAGGTCCAGTTAAAAGCATGTTGTACTAGGCTACTTGCTTCCAGCATTGACCCCTGCTGCACCCTCGCCACGTGCAATCTACGAAGAAATAACAGACCAAGCATGCAGGCAACACGGCTATTAGCTGCTCTTTTTCATCTCGCTAAGTGTTTTGCTGGCAAACTGAGTCCCCCCCCCCCCAAAAAAATTATTTTGCCGCAAAAAGGATTAAATTTAGCTTGCTATTTTAAATGGGCTAAAATAAAATAAAACTCCATGCCCTAAATTTGGGTTTATTGATTTTGCAATTATTCTTTACATCTTCTCAAATCCACAAGGATTAGCAAAACAAAAAGAGGGAAACTACGGCTTCACATGCTTCATTACTTCCCATCATCACGTTATCATCACTTTATAAACATGGAGAATTCATCGACTGAGAAGAATAATCAGTAATGATAAACATCATCTGTCAGTTTTTGTATGTTTTAATTATCTATACCTTTATATTGTATACATTTAGGCCTATGTAGAAATATTTTATGTCTCATATAACATCATATTTCCTCGCAGTTGTTCTAGTATTTTCCGAGTGAAAAGAACTCTTCATTTTGTTTTCTTCCAGACTGTTAACTATATAACACTGTTTAACACGCAGTGAATTCTTGATTATTTGGCTTTAAAATGTGTTGTGTTCGTGATAGTGCGGAAGCTTGATATTGGAGCGAGAGAAGACACAGATAATCCAGGTTTCCTTCAGGCAAAATCACGCAACTGCACGTAGGCGTACTCTGCTTGGTGGTACGTTTTGTTGGAGACATTGTGCATTTTTGACGTGCTGTCCGAGGGGAGGGCTGCTGGGAATTTGGCCTGAACCCAGAGTACGCCCCCCATCCCAGGTTGGGATAGGAATCGTTAGAAGTGAGGAGATGGGGTGGTGGAGGGATGCTGGAAACGGTCATCTGCTGTATAAATATCTCCTGATGCTAATTGAGTCGATTAACTAAATGAGCTCCTCCCATATTAATTAGGTTAATTTTCTCAACGTGCTCCTCCCTAACTTTGTTAATAAAACATAATTTAACACCTCGACCTCTCTATTAGTGACACTACCGCTGTTATCAGGGAATGCCTACGAATCTATTGTTAGACGTTTCCCGATACCACAGCGGCAGTGTCAAAGACTGATAGTTGATACTCTGTTACCTGGTATCACAGACACGCTTAGTCCCAGACTAAAATGTATGTGTGTGAACTTTATGTATCAGTCTGTTTCCCGACCGTTTTTCTCTGATGCATCTCCACAGAATAATAATAATAACTAATAATGTGATTGGCTTGCAGATTGCATGTAAAGAAGCTATCAGCCTGCACCCTGTAGGGTTTCATGTAGAACTACATATTTATTGTCCTTGGTGTTGAAATCTTTCCAAGCAACCATTTGTGAATCGCTGCTTTGTAGCATTAGCATGCGGCATCTAGACGATCATGGAACACACACACACACACACACACACACAAATCAATCATGTTTCAGCCACTGGAGTCTAAAGTCTTATATCTGTTAGGCCGACTTGTGCTGCATCTCTCAGCTCACTCTTTTTTCACAGTTTGACTGGTTGAATGCCTCTATCCCACTTCACTGCTCAAGCTCCGATGTGCTAATACTTCAAGAAACGCTCAAGGCTCCTTGTTTTGCATCACTTCAGGTCAATGTCAGGTCTATAAATGTAGGCACTCGGCGGACCCTGTGATATGCACCATGGACTACAATGTCAAAGGGTAATGGTGGCTTTATAGACCTGTTTTTTTTTTTGTAGCATACTACGTTAGCATAGCAAGGAGAGTCACAGAGGGAAAAATACAGACAAGTCCCTCTTTCCCTCCTCACATTTACCTCTAGAAAGGCAGAAAGCGAAGGGATCTATAATTGGTGAGAGCTTGAAAGGGTACATGCTCTGAAGCTGCCACATGCCTCGAATTAATGAATTAAAGATGAAAAAAGAGCCCATCTCTCTCCCGCTCGCTCTCCCTTTCGTTTTTCTAAAGGCATATTCTCTTAATTGGTCCTTTTACAGCCAGCAACGGCTCCTCTCTTCGGCTTTCATTTTATCAGAGGTCTGTTCGGATTGACTGCGCCAGCGGTGAAGACCAATCTCATTCAAGCGGTCATGGGGAAGTACAGTAACACTGTGATCACTGTAATGCTATCAAAGGAGAGAGGCACATGCCCTTAGAGAACTTCTCAAAAGAAACCTATGAGAATAAATTACTCTTTGGAAATGAGATGAAGAGTTGGACCAGCCCTTACTTAAATTTTTTTTCCCTTACTTGAAATCGTTGCGAAATATATTTCAACCAACCATGTTTCACACAGCTCAGAGGGGGGTTTCCCAAAAGCATAGTCAAACCATTTAAGGTCACAAGTTCCGTCGCTATCAGCAGAGTTCAACAAGTCGGTGTTTACCAAAACCACACTTCCATGAAAATTGGCAAACACCATCTCAACGTTGTGTGGTTGGAAACTACAGATTTAAACATGTGGTTAGAAGCATAGTTCCTTGTTTGCATGACATATGAACTTAATAAATAAATTCTTATCTTGAGCAAAATAAACAAGCTGACATTCAGTTAAATATCTTTTATTTTGAATATATTCAAATGAAATACAAGAAATACAATACAAGATATACAAGAAATGTACACTGTAAAAAAAGATTAGTTGACTCAACTTAACTAAGTCAAGTCATCTTGTTGCTTTGACTGAGTTAATTTGAGTCAACTTATAGTGTCAAGTTTATTACACTTCAAAACACGAATTGATGCATAAACTTGACACTATAAGTTGACTCAAATTAACTCAGTCAAAGCAACAAGATGACTTGACTTAGTTAAGTTGAGTCAACTAATCTTTTTTACAAATAACCTCTTTAAGAGAAAGAGTAAAGGGTCCTTCCGTGTCAAATCAACCACATTTTGGAAACTTCCCTTCCTTGGCTAAACTTTTTTAATTTGTTCATTTTATATTATTTTTTTCTGAAGGCAAACATTAAAAGTGATAAAAGCCAAAATATTAAATGTCTTGTATGTATGTATGTATGTATGTATCTTTAACACTTCTTGAGCTACAGGCATGCAAACGTGATTTTTCCAATTTTTGAAATGTCACCATTGGCATATAATGCAACAACTATTGCTTACGACGACATCATTTACTTACCTATCTATGCTGAAAAAATAAAATAATGATGCTTCCATCTTTCTAAAGTTATTTTCTCGCCCCTGTAAGTTTGCTTACAAAATAGTGGATTACTCAGTATATGGCATTCAATATTTTGCCTTTCATTAGTATTTATGTTATAACATTATTATTATTATATATAGCATTTCTTCAGAAAAAAATACGAACAAAATTCTAGATAACAAAATTCACATTATGCCAAATCATGGCATACAAGTCCGGTGTGTATCGTGAGTGAAAAGTCAGCACTCTGAACGTTAGAAGTATGTGTGTGTTGCATCCGCCCTTCTTTCCTGTACCGCCGCCCTCTCACACAGTTTAGCCGCGCATGCCCTTCAGATTTATAACCTTGTCGTAGAAAGGACAAATTTTAATATCAAATCTGATATACTTGACATTGTTATCTTTAACTAAAACTAAACATTATTTTCATGAATTGAACTAAACCTGGAATAAAATTAAACAAATATTAAATAAAAAATATAAAAATAACACAGATTTAAAAATATGTATTATTTTTATTTTTATAAATACATTTCAAAATGTAATTTTGCTTTTACAATTACTTCATGCCCCACAATTATATATATGAATTTATTTTAGAAATTAAAAACATGCTCATCGCGAAACAGTTGCATTTAGTAATTTTTTTTTTTTGTATAAATGAATAGATGCAGAAAAAAAATGGCCCTATGATACATAAGCGGTTAAGGTATGCACATCATCCAATATAAGCTCAGGGGAAATCATAAACAACGAGAGACGAATGAAAACCTGCATGCTGTTATCATGTTATGCTGCAGCCTAGCATGTACACGGACAGAAACAGGATGTGTGCTTGCAACAGCTAAAACCACATAAGGACTTGTGTGATATGTTAAGATGCTAAGTTTGCACAAAACTATTATAGAGTTTTGTGGCATCCTTTGACTATTAATCGCAAATGATGCTAAACTCTAAATATATTGTGTTGGGTTTGCAATACGTAATTGCTATACTTTTTCTCACTACACATTCTTTAGTGGAGATGACAATCTAGCAGAAGTCTGCATGTGGAAGTGACAACTGACAAGGCACGCTTTTCCGAAACATCGCTCTTATAAGAGGGTTAGTGTCAGGACACAATGAAAGAAATTTTAATGGAGGGAAATTAGATGCCTTTTTTGAGCCGCTCATTACTGCATAATTGCAAAGGCTGTTACAAATGTCAAGAAACACTAAATTACCTGCTAAAAGCTCAATATTCAATGAAATGGTTTTGGCGAGAGACAGAACATTTCGTAAAAGGTTCGAATTTCCTAAGTCAAAAGTTCTTGGTCAGTGTGAAGCTATTAATCTGAAGATAGTACTAGATGGATACTTGTATGATTTTAGCATCCTCGCCATTTCTGTTTCAGTGGTTTCACTTTTCATCCGTTTTCCGCTCTGACACCAACAAGCATCGATTTTCATCAAGAATTAAGTAGCTTAAAAGGTATCACTCAGTACTGCAATTCTAGCCTTCCCTGGAAAGACATCTTTCACTCTGTTTGCTTAATGCCGGCCTGTGTGAAGGATTCAATTATTGCGAGGACTGCAGAAGTTCTGTTCCAATGGTAAAGCGTGGACAGTTTGGGGATATTTCACAATTTTTTTTAATTCTGACATAATTTGTTCAACAAACATAAGGGTTGTTGCGAACCCCTGTGACTTTATTTCTTCCGTGGAACACAAATGGAGATGTGGTGAGAAACTTTTGCGGAAATGAGAAAAATAAATGGTAACACTTTATTTTGCAGTCTCCTTGTTACACGTTACATGTACTTACCATAGTAATAACAGTAAATTATGCATAATTACATGCAACTAACCCTCAACCAAATCCTAGTTCTACCCTAACCTTATAGAAAGTTCATGTAGTTGCTTAATATTACTCAATACTTAAATGTATAATTACAATGTAACAATGACACCTTAAAATAAAGTGTGTAACCAAATAAATGTTTAAGAAAACTAAACGTAAAGATACCCAAAAGGTCCAATTCTCACTATTAACTAACTATTACCTACATTTGCCTCAATAAACTCATAATTACTGCTTATTAATAGTTGGTAAGGTAGTTGTTAAGTTTAGTGCTAATAAACAACACATATATATGCTAATAAGCAACTATCACTGTAAAAAATGATATGATCAATAAGTTATGACAACATATGTTTTTACATTGCTTCAACTCATCAAAATATGTTAAGCAATTTTAAACGTAACTTGTTTTAAACAAACAGTTTCAATTCAAACTCCATAAATAACACCATCTTTGCAAGCTCTGCACATTTTTCTCCATTTATACTCCTGAGGAATGTGTAAGAATTCCCGAAGGATTGGTGGTATTTTGGGTCGCGGCTGTAACCCCCGATTATGAAATTGCTGGAAAACTCTAATGTTTCCATTTTTCATCTCGGACCAGACATTATGCATAGCGTAATTTTGCATTTTGAGTATTGCAGCAGCTGCCATCTCAAATAACAACAAACCACCGGGACGAATTTCCACAGTCCAGCAAATACCAATTCATGCTCTTTGGTGTGTATCGTGGGTGAAAAGTCAGCACTCTTCCTTCCTGTACCGCCACTCTTTCCCTTAGTTTATCCCGCACCACTGCCCTCCCATCCTGCCTGATAATGAACCGCTGTGTTTGCCTGTTTCATCAGCCTCTAACAGTCACTCATTTGACTCCTCAAACAGAAGCATGCCAACCCTACCACTATTGCAATTCATTTCCAGACAGTGCAATGCAAGTTCCCCCGTTACTGACTGTGGGAGCTTAACATAATCTTTAAAATAAGGAAGTTTAAATTATGTGTCAGTGTCACAATCTGTGGTGTTTTTGGTTTCGTTTTTAAGGACTTAGTTTGTATCTGTCATTTCCTGTGTTTGTCTGTACGTCCCAGTTCACATACTATCCGTCCTAAATAGTATTTGAAATTAGAATTAGTACGTCCCAAATCGTAGTATGTTGAAATGAGTGTCCCAAAGATACCCGGATGATCTGGTCATTCCGGTCAGAATCTGACAGCGCACTCTAACGGCTAATATTGCCCACAACCCATCGCGCGTTGGACGAGGATTCGGTTAGAACTACAAACACGAGTGAAAAGTGTTAAAAAACTACAGACATGGAGGAGTCCGGCGGTTATGTAGAGAGGTAAAGGGGTTTGAGTGATAAATTATCAGTATCTAACCTGACGTATATGTATTTATTCAATGTTGTGTACATTATATTGCATCTGCAGCAGCATTGTGAACTTTTGTAAAGATACGTTTAGCCATTAACTTTTAAATGCATCATTACATTCAAATTGCAAACACATGAGGTGAGTCTCCGCATGAAAGACCCGCGACTGGCAGATGAACGTGCTACTACATTTCTCTCCGAAACGGTAGGAAAATAAATTAGATTGAATGGAGGATTTTAACTGTGACAAGATGATTGACAGGGCAGTTTACGGTGACAGATCTGTCTGTTTAAAGGGGTGGTTGAGGATGATTTCACTTTTCTAACTTTAGTTAGTGTGTAATGTTGCTGTTAACATTAACAGCATAAACTGTTAGCATAAACAACATCTGCAAAGTTACAACGCTCAAAGTTCAAACGGCTGGTAGGGACTACACGACATTCCTCCCGGGTTAGTGACATCATTAACCCTAAAATGTACATAAACCCCGTCCCCGGAACATGCAGTCCATGTTGAGAAGAGGAAAAGTTGTTGTATAAGAGTACATTTGTGAGTCAGCTCAAACTTTAGCATCCATCTTTTCACATGCAATAGAAAGTCACTCTGTGTGCATCTCACAACAGTTCCTATACGAGCGATTTATAGATTACCATGACAGAATATGCTAATTGAAGATAGTTAACTCCACATCAGCAACATAAATTCATCAACTAACCATTCAGAGACGTCCTGCTGCATTCTACATGTTGTCACTTCTTCTTGAGTCTCTCCATCTTTGACTGACTCCGTTTTAACATTAGAGGCAGAACAGTTTCTGTCATTTTAGTGTGTCTGCGTGAGGTAATCGCAGCTGCTAACACACAAGATCTTGAAACCCCGCCCTCTGCAGCAGCTCATTTGCATTTAAAAGGGCCAGGCACAAAACGGTGCGTTTTTGCAAATCCTCAAAAAGTGACAACTTTAACATGCTATATAAAAATATCTGTGAGGTATTTTGTGCTAAAACTTCACACACACACACTCTGGGGACATCAGAGATTTATTTTACATCTTGTGAAAATGGCATTTTACCACCCCTTAAAGATGACGAAGTATGTCCCAAAGCTTGCCTACTCTTTTGCTACACACTCAAAAGTATGTACTTTTTCGGTAACACTTTATTTCGATAGTCCACTTAAGACATTCTATTAACTATAAGTAACTTTGCAACTACATGTCAACTGACTGTCATTAAAGTGTTAATAGACTGTCTGCTAAATATCTGCTAACTGCTATTTTGTTGTTCCCCCAACAGATATTCTACTGACTATAAGTAGCCTAATTTGTAAAAGTCAACTTATTACACTAACCCGAACCCGAACCCTAACACCTAAACCTATCAGTCTTCTACAGGCTACTAATACTCTATTGACAGTTAGTTGGCTTGTAGTTGCAAAGTTACTTATAGTTAGTCGAATGTCTAAAGTGGACTATCGAAATAAAGTGGAACCACTTTTTCTTCACAAAAAGAGTACATACTTTTAGGGCGTAATAAGTAGGCGAATTGGGACGCAGCCTTATTGTTGTTCCTCTTTGTTATCCGTGTTCCTTGTTTCTTCATTGGGTCACGGATCGGATATACACTATCTGGCCAAAAAAAAGTATATGATTGGATCATTATTACAGTAATTATTGTGTTTTTCTAGCATGTTATATGTTTGGCAACAGTTCTTTTAACCCTAATTGATGGAGTGCGTATAGCTTTTCATTTCTTAAACATCCATGTAGGAAGAAACATCATGGCCATATGCCAGGATGACAATGTCTGGCTCAAATTGTGAAAGAGTGGTTGTGAGGAGCATGAAGAATCATTTTCACACATGAAATGGCAACTCTGAGTCCAGATCTTAAACTCTTTGAAAGTCTTTGGGATGTGGAGGAGACTTTACAGAGTGCTGGACTCTTGCATTGACAATACAAGATTGTAAGCCGCGCTCAATCGAACCAATGGGGGCAGTCGATCAGAGGGGAAGGTTTCTTACGTGTTCCGTCCATTCTCATGCAAAGTATCTTTAGTTAAATACAATACATTTCTCATATGTATTTACTCGTTATTTCATCTGACTCCATAAATGAAAGCGTTTGATAATATCGAGGCTATACATCACTAAAAGTGAGCGAATGTTTGACTATTACTTTCAAACTATTAAATGAACAGGGTCAAAATCAGTTTGAATAATCAAATGTAAACAATGTATTATGTCATGGTATCAGGTCAATTGTATAATCAATTCAAAGATAATCAACACA
Source organism: Phoxinus phoxinus (assembly GCF_949152265.1). Classification (NCBI taxonomy): domain Eukaryota; kingdom Metazoa; phylum Chordata; class Actinopteri; order Cypriniformes; family Leuciscidae; genus Phoxinus; species Phoxinus phoxinus. Next base: position 13,174,540 of record NC_136895.1, read on the forward strand.
AAACATGAATAAAGAGAAGAGATACGAATCCAACCTGAATAAATACATGAGGCCCGATGACTCCCAGCCATCGTGGGCCAGTCTGGATACAGAAAGCGCCCCGATTCCTCTGCCGCATTCCATTAAATAGCCAAAACCTCTTACACATGGTTAACAATGGGAATTTACATTCAGAGTTGACACCTTTTGGGGTTAGGAGACCATTTGCCAGACCACCTTTGTGTGCCAGTTTCTCTAAACTTCTCAAAACCTGATTTCCTTTTGTTTAACTTATTTGGAAATGAGACATTTGTACCACTCACTCTGAGACATTTTAAATGATACTAAACATATTACTCAATGATAATCATTCACATTAAACCATATTTATTTGTATGTGCATTGGTGTCCCTGAGAGAGAGAATGAAATGTAGATAAGGTGAGACTTTCGTCTCAGGGGAAGAGGGGGAAGTCAAACGTCAATTTCCAGCAAGGTCCTTTGTCTCTCCAACCAGTTTTTCCAGTCTTACAAGATCTTGACCTAAAATTGATGCACCTGTTGATGGAAATAACATCACAACATTTATTCTGGACTCAAATATATAATGAATATTATGAATTGTTTGAGGAGTCAAACCACATGACATTTTACAATCTAAAGTAACCTTGTCATAATAAAGGACAAATTTTAAGATACTTGACCTTGTGACCGTTGTGTTGTTATTTTTAACCAAAACTAAACAGTATGTTCATTAATTGAACTAAACCTGAAATAAAATGAAACACAAATATTAAATGCTTAAAATAGCACTAAAACGTTTATACACATTTATTTTTGTATAAATGAATAGAGAAAAAAAACTGCATAATTTCATTAACTTGTACAGTTTATTTTTTCAGGGTGGATCTGACATTTCTGAAAGTCTGTGTTGGCCAACCTGGCCATATGGTTTAACGTCCTATACACCCTTTAAATAAACACAATGTCAAAAACTGCTGTCACGCAAAGCTTACAGTAACATGCCATTACAATCCCCTATACATCAAGCTTGCTGAAGAACAACACGTAATGCTCATTTATCTCAGGGCAAATCTCTGAAATTATATATGAAATGAAGAAAACATGCCAGAGCCCAGCATACTAACTGACAGCTGTGAAATAACAAACCGCATTTGTTTAAGTGCACTGGCTGTTCACCACAGGAGCCCCTTGAGGATCTGGAGATGTACAGATCATAAACGTGACACAGTTTTGCCTTTGAGTGGGTTTTACTACGTGACGCATGGAAAAGGAGCGAGAGAGGGGCTCTTTAAGTTCTCGGATGTGCATTAACAGGGATTTAATTCCATTTCACCAACCTTAATGGGAACAGCAGAGGGTTTCCTAATAAGTGCCATGGTAACCTATCCATTAAGACGAGATGAAAACGACTACCTTCCGGAAGAAATGCTACAGATGTAATGACAGCACAAAATGTAACAAAATGGGTGCCTTACAATACAGAACAGAGAGATTAGGCATATGCCGATGAGAAATGCTGTGAATTAACAGAATTACATGAAGTGAAGTGATAAGTCAAGAAAGTTTAAAGATAAGCACAAAAAAAATCGGTTACACTTTAGTGCGATAGTCCACTTTAGACATTCTACTAACTATAAGTAACTTTGCAACTACATGTCAACTAACTGTCAATAGAGTATTAGTAGACTGTAGTAGACTGTTAGGTTAGGGTTAGGTCTTTAGGGTTCGGGTTAGTAGAATAAGTTGACTTGTAGTTGCCAAATTACTTATAGTCAGTAGAAAGTCTGTTGGGGGACCAACAAAATAAAGTGTTAGCCAATATTAAGCAGACAGTCTACTAATACTCTAATGACAGTTAGTTGACATGTAGCTGCAAAATTACTTATAGTTATTAGAATGTAAGTGGACTATCAAAATAAAGTGTTACCAAAACATCAAATGAATCAGATGACAAATCAAAATCTTTAAGGAAATGGCACCATCGTTACTGTCTACACTCAACATATTACACTGCCATCAGTGTTGCCAAGTCTGCGGTTTTCCCTCGGAATTGGGCTAGTTTTACACTGTTGCCACGGGTTGTTTCTTCCACGGGTTGAATGGAGTACCAGGCCAGGCCCCACCACCCTGCAATGCTTCTTTTACCCCACAGGAAGTGAGTTTTACCTTAGGGCGCCACACCACCCCTGAATACGATTTATTACCTTAGGACGCCCCACCACCACGGAACGTATTTTTAGTTTAACACCCAGGAAGCAGAATGCGTTTTTTTTTACCGCTCAGGAAGTGAGTATTAAATCCCAGAACGTGGTTTTTACCTTTTCACCTTTACACGCTTTTTCCCTTAGGATGACCCTCACCCCCATATATAGAACACGATTTTTACCTTACAACGCCCCACCCCCCGAGACTCGATTTTTACCTTAGGATTAACACAATTTTTACCTTAGGATGACCCGGTCTAAAACTAAAAGTGTAGCGCAACAAAATGAACAAATATATTGCATGGTGGCACATGCTCGCTCGTCAGGTTGTTATATCACGCATTGAACCACACCGGCTGACAGTGACTGAGGGCAAATACAGGCACATGTACGGCATGTTAATAAAAACAACGATTTCAAATGTTCACACTGATATACAGTATGTTTTTGGATCTTGTTTTTGGATGGACAGTAAAATGTAGACAGCAGCTCAGAAGCAGAGCAGATGGCTGACAAATGTCCTGGCTGGAAGCAACGTTCTACATAATTTGATAATCCTCTGTGCTGTTACTCTGTTTTATAGCTCAGAGAGACTGTACAAGCTTCTTGTAGGAGGATGGTAGCTGTAACAAAATTGAGTCAGACTGAGAAAACAAGAAGGGAAGAAAAGGACAAAGAAACAGTGAATATTTACCTTTAAAGATATTGAAGAATTCAGATCTAAAGACAATCTGGATGCAGAACTATATCACCTATTACATAGCTCCTTTTTTGCTAGGGAAGTAAAAACATACATTTCAATTAATGCGGCAACATATTTGATCATTTACGGGGCTTAAATAACAGCATGCACAATCTCACTTTTGAAAGATAGAATAACTTTCCTTTTCCAGTAATGACTCTGTTATCACTGAAAGGCTGTAATCTTAAAAGGCTTCCTGTGAAGTTGTCTTGTGTGCAGGACTCTGGCATTTAATCCATATTTAAAGCATCGAAATTTATACTTTGACTCTAATTGCTTGAGTGTTTGGTGATGGCTGCAGTATTCAGCCATCACAGGTTTATTTACATATACGTTTTTGAGAGAAATGTGGCTTTGGGAAGTCAAATAGCATCATGTCCTAGAGTCATGGTCTAATTAGCACTATGCTCTGAAACAATGAGCCTTGATGCTTTTTTTTGGGGTGATACAAGCTCATGATATTTCCTGATCCCATTTCCTGAGCCTACATGGGTAGCATTGCAATGCATCTCAGGGGTCTGTGCCAAAAAGTACACTGCCTTTTAATAGCTTCTTTTATGACGCATACTTGCGTCCTTGGAATCCCATAAAGTATGATGTTGAGAATACAGGTAAAAGGTCTAAAATGAATTTAAAACCAATACTTATCAATAATAAATGTTAAATCTCATTCAGAATGACTTTTTTTTTTAACCCAATATTGGTATTTTTATGTATGCAAGTATTGCAGTGTCGCGTTAGCTTAGCGACATGCTAATTCCAGTATTCAGACATCACAGGTTTATTTACATATACGTTTTTGAGAGAAATGTGGCTTTGGGAAGTCAAATAGCATCATGTCCTAGAGTCATGGTCTAATTAGCACTATGCTCTGAAACAATGAGCCTTGATGCTTTTTTTTGGGGTGATACAAGCTCATGATATTTCCTGATCCCATTTCCTGAGCCTACATGGGTAGCATTGCAATGCATCTCAGGGGCCTGTGCCAAAAAGTACACTGCCTTTTAATAGCTTCTTTTATGACGCATACTTGCGTCCTTGGAATCCCATAAAGTATGATGTTGAGAATACAGGTAAAAGGTCTAAAATGAATTTAAAACCAATACTTATCAACAATAAATGTTAAATCTCATTCAGAATGACTTTTTTTTTTAACCCAATATTGGTATTTTTATGTGTGCAAGTATTGCAGTGTCGCGTTAGCTTAGCGACATGCTAATTCCAAAGTACTGAAATTAATTGTAGTTTACGTCATGTGACACTTATATAAAAAAAAGCTTGTTGGTCTAACTTAATTGACTTTTGCGCAGATCTATCCCCCAATTTGCAGTCTAGATCAGTCGACAATATTTGCCGAAAATCTGTTCCGCAGTCTGCAGATTTTGGTCAGGCAGAGTTGACCAATTTCACAGAAAATCGCGTAGTGTATGATGCACGGACTCCCTTTTTAGGTTCTAAGCGAGCCGAGGCGATACTAAAACGTGACGTGACACACGGGAGACTGCTGATTGGTCAGCGAGAATCGTCACTATTCACTGCGCCATCATTGCACACGCCAGATTGAGTATCCTGAATAACCCCGGCATTTTTAAATAGTTTTGCCAGAGATTGCGTGATATACCCATTACTAATACTATGTAAAACAGCATACACTCGATTTCCTCCATTGTCCTGTGTGTGTGGGTAGCGGGTGTGTGTCGCGTCGCTATGACGACCACCAGGTACTATTGTGGAAGTACTATGCAATGGAAAACGGAGCGAAACGCGAGCCGAGCCGAGCTGAGCTGAGACGAGCTGAGTCGAGTCGAGCTGGTACTGGTAATGGAAAAGCGCCAATAGTGTATGACGCTTTGCTACCGAAACCGAAGGTGTCCTCCATCTACAAGTGTTGCAATAAAATATAATATAAATACAATAACAATAGGCTAACCATTGTCTAATATAACAATATTCGTTGTCCAATCATATCCACTGTTGAGGCAAAGTCACTTGAGTTTTTTGTTGCACATCAAGGGATTTATTCGGTTAATGTGTATCCATCATAATTTATACATGATCTTTATCTTCTTATTGGATACAATTTTTTTATCCGCCTCAATTGAGCATATACATTTTTTATGCACATTTTTTAGAATGAATGCGCATGTTGGCATTTCCGTCCAGCATTTTATATGTGATGTCTAGATATTGAGAACATCTAGCTTTAAAACATGTAGCCTACTCTTTAGAAAAAATGGTAACCACAAAAATAAATAACAGAACCTCTATTAAAATGTCAAACATAACTGAATATTAAACACTGCAGGTTTCCTTTACTAAAAACACATTGAACAGCCATTCATTTCAAGATTTACTCTCCTGAAATCCACTCCCCAGTTCAATCAATGCGACAAAAATTATTCATGAAGTACCAAATCACATGGTCTAAGTTAACCTAACTTAAATCTGTCACTTATGCGGTTATATTTCAGTTAGGGTGCTCTCTTAGAAGTCAGATGTATTGTAACAGAGCCACAGATGACAAAATTGAGCGAAATCCAAAACGTGTGTTCACTGCTAAGATTAAATGAACTACATACAGTCATAATCAAATCTGCTTTGAAACAAACCCTCGCCCTTCCTGTGTAATTCTCGCACAATTCAGTCACACAATCAAGATATCAGTTAGGAGTATTCTGGTCCTTACCAGAGGACAAGAGTCGAGATTGATTTTCTTTCTGTCTTAATTCCTCCCCACAGTGTTAAGGGCAAATGAAGTTCTTCCATTTAGCTGCAGGCGACTGCTGCCATGTCACAGTGTGAGTCTGCCAGTCTGTTGTGAATTTTTTTCCATCTTCATTTTGTTTATTGTACTATAATCTCACTTGGTCTCATGCGACAGCATCCGCTTTAAAGAACCCATTTAAATCACTATTGTGTACAATGTAAAAAAACATATAACAGCAGGTCTAAAAGCAGATTGTTTGAGTCACATTTGAAGTCATTGTAAATGCACACCTATGACTGCATTATATAAATCCTATATTAATCGTAAACGGCAGTCGTAAACATCAACGCTTGCTTGATAATCATCATTTACAACTTTTAACAATATTTAACGGTGAATTTACATATCTTGTTTTGTTCATTATAATCTATCTATCTATCTATCTATCTATCTATCTATCTATCTATCTATCTATCTATCTATCTATCTATCTATCTATCTATCTATCTATCTATCTATCTATCTACTATAAAATAAATCTATCTATCTATCTATCTATCTATCTATCTATCTATCTATCTATCTATCTATCTATCTATCTATCTATCTATCTATCATCTATCTATCTATCTATCTATCTATCTATCTATCTATCTATCTATCTATCTATCTATCTATCTATCTATCTATCTATCTATCATCTATCTATCTATCTATCTATCTATCTATCTATCTATCTATCTATCTATCTATCTATCTATCTATCTATCTGTCTGTCATCTTAATATACTGTAAAATAAAACATACAATTATATAATATAGTATATTTTCTACTTTATAATGTACAGTATGGAAAAAATATAATATGTAAAAACGTAATTATGTAAATGTGAAAAACAAGAAAAAGTGCATGCAAAAATAAATATTCAATATCAACTGATAAATAAACAACCTCAGCAGATAACCAATATTGTACCGATATATTGTGAATCTCTACAGTAAAACTTATTATTTATAACATTTCAATGAATGTGACATTAACGTCACCATGACCCCATTGAAAAAAAAAAAGAAAAGATAAATGGATTGGCAAGTAGTCAAATAGGAAATGTGTCTGCTTGAGTGCTTGCTGGAAAATGGGCCTACCAAAGATAACAAAATGCTCCTCGTTGCAATGGGGTAGTAGCTAATGTGCCTTAGCAAGGCCCCTCATTTCAGCTAATGCATGCTTCACTGGCACCTCTGCAATATGGAGCCACATCCACCGTCAAGGATGGAGACACTGCAGTCGGCTTTAAAATCTTTTTCATTTGCAGACGTATGTTAATGACTAGATATTAGCTTCCTGGAAAGTCTTCTTTGCGGTGATTCATCTGAGTAATAAGTACCTTAAGCTGGATACTGTCTCAGTAAAAGTATGGGCCTATTTCTCTAATGTGCAGAGTTACAAGGCAAACAGAAAGTGTGTGCGAAGTCCCCGCTGAGAGATCTCAGTGTGCTTCCTTCATAGTATTGGCACACAACAAGGCTCTCAGCAGGAGGTGTGAACATCCTCCTTCTCACTTTCTCAATCTCTTACTTGGAAAAGAAAAAAAAAATCTTATTTTTGGCCATTCATTCAGCAGGGAACAGCATCAGGAAGGAACACGAGCCAGACTTGAACTCGAGTCACCTGAATGCGCTCCAGGACTCTGTTTACATCGGATAGTTACATCCTTCTCAAAGTCTCTTGTGATTGAATTACAAGTGGTAGACTTCTAAATGTGTGCCTACTGTATATAACAAGCGACATCACTTGCATTGTGTGCGGTTGAAATCAACAAAGACTTTTGCTTTCCTGTTCCAATTCCTTTTTCCAAGCCATTTGTGAATCCTAAAGGCCTTGACACATTAAGCCGAAGGTTGTTGAGTGTCGGTCGGCCCAGTTTTCCACGTCGCCACTAGTTGGACCCCGTTGGGGGTATTCTGTTCGATTGAGCATATTGAATCGGCGTCCGTCTGTGAGAGAGATCACTCTGATTGGCTGTTCAGCTAAGCAAACGTGGCAGTGCACGAGAATAAAAGGAAAAGTGATGAAAGGGAGCAAAGAAGCCAAGACGCCACAGACAGAAGGCTGTTCTAATTTTAGTAGTCTGTAGTCCTTTTGGTGCGTTCAAGAGCAGCCGATAACACAGTCAGCTTTCGTCGCCGCTAGTTCTTTTACGACGGCTTGGCGTGTCACGGGCACGGCCTTAAAGGCACAGGTGCTGAAAATTATTAAAGCCTGTATGCCGAGATGTGTGTACCTCAGGGGTCTGCTAATTGTCAAAACCTTTAGTACAGTGATTGAAGACCACCAGCTCTGCAATTCAGCACTCCAGTCAAGTCACATGACGTTTTAAACTGCATTTTATACAATATATTCAAATTTCAAAAAGCTTTATTGTCTATTCCCACAGGGGTAGAAAATTGTCTTTAGACAAAAGGCTCAACAAACAATACAAGAAACAACCACACAACAACAATTTAAAGGGGTGATTGATTATGATTTAACTTTTCTAGCTTTAGTTAGTGTGTAATGTTGCTGTTTGAGCATAAACAACATCTGCTAAGTTACAACACTCAAAGTTCAAAGCAAAGGGAGATATTTTCATTTACAGAAATCGCTTTTAAGGACTTCAACAAACAGCTGGTAGGGACTACAACAAGCTTCTTCAAAATGTACATAAACCCCGCCCCCAAGAACGTAGATTATCATGACAAAATATGCTAATCAATGACTAGAAGACATAAGCTACATCACTTCATCAACTAACCATTCAGAAATGTCCTGTTTCATCACTTCTTCTTTCTTGAGTCTCTCCATCTTTATCCGACTCTGGTTTGAACATAAAAGGCTAAAAGTTTTTACAATTTTCAATGCGTGTCTGTGTGAAGTAATCGAAGATGCTAACACACAGCTCTTGAAGCTCCGCCCTCTGTGCCGGGAGAAGCAGCTCATTTGCATTTAAAGGGACACACAAAAACAGTGAGTTTTTGCTCTTACTCACAAAGTGACAATTTTAACATTCTATAAAAAAAAAAATCTGTGGGGTATTTTAAGCTAAAACTTCACATACACACTATAGGGACATCAGAGACTTATTTTACATTTTGTGAAAAGGGCATTATAGGATCCCTTTAAGATAAAAATAACATTAAACCTGCACCACTCTTACTGCCACATGGTAAAGATCAGACAGAGATACTTGTTTCTCACCAATTATTTTACCAGCCATGTTAATAATCCTTAAGAGTCTGTGTTTGCATTTCACAGAGTGTTAAACCACAATGTTAAAAGTGAGCACAGATTCAATGAGTGATTTATAAACAACTGTCAGAATGTCCTTTTCAATATTAAAACCCCTCAATTTCCTCAATAAGCCTGGACTTTGCTAATCCTTTTTAGAAACACTGTCTGGATGCGTATCAAATGTAAACTGGGAGTCAATCTCTGTACCCAGGGATTTAAAAGATCCCACCTGCTCAACTTCCTCTCCATTAGGTAACAAAGGCTTAAAGTGTGCGTGCATTATTAGCACAACACATTTCTTTGGTTTTGTTAATATTAAACTGCAAATATAGAACCCTCCTCAATCCAGGCTGTGAGAAAATTAACAAAATTAAAATAAATGTCCAGTGACTGGGTGTCTTTTACACATCCCACCAGTGCCATGTCATTTGCATATATTATTAGCATAAAATTATAATTTTTTACAAGTTATCTAATTTGTATAGAGAAAAAAAATTGGGGATAAAACACATCCCTGTGGGAGACTAGTTTTAAAAATCACATTCTCTGACTTTTTGCTATTTACCAGCACATGTTGTGGACGGGGCCATAAAAAACTAATCCATAAAATCACCTGTAGCTCCTCCAGACGCATACGAAGTGTGTTTATATTCAGTGTTAAAAGCAGAAGATTTAGCTTAAGAGCAAGAATGCATCAAGATTATTGTTTTCATTGTTTTTGACCCATTTAACCGTAGACATTGCTTTCATATTTTAGGATATATACAGAAATCGAATAAAGTTATCAAACACTTGACAGTCTTCACTGCATAAATGATAAATTAAATATAGGTTAATCCTTATTAAAGGTAAGGACTGTCGAGTTCACGCGCGTGATCATAGGTAACTAAGATGATTTTTTTCACAAATATCCATCAGAGCTGATATTCTCAAAACACCACACAGCACCGTCTTCGGCTGACAGTCTGAGTCTCCACTGTTGCTTAGTTACCTATGATCACGCACGTGAACTCGACAATCGACTACTGTGGACTTCGACCGAAAACAGGAAGTAAATACAGTTCTCTTACGTAGAGTTCTCTCGTACTGCGTCGAAGAACGCTACGGGAAATATATTTCTTTGTCGAGATTGAAGCCTAAAATTAATCCTTAATTTTGTAATAATGTAAAACGCTTTTCTGAAGCATACAACCTAGGCGGAGCAATACAGCTCACCCATTGGCTGCTCTGCCAGAAAAGCACAGCCTATGCGAGGCCAGGACGCTGACCAATGAGGGCGCTTCGCGCCCTTCTGCGTCACCTCCCGCCCAAACAGGCGTGGCCTAGGCCTATAAATACGAGCATAGCTGTCTAACACGCCGATTTTCTAAAATTCAACGAAGCTGCACGCATCGCTGGATTGGATTCGAGCCGCCACAGCCGTTTGGAACAAGCACCTCAGCAGGACGCGCCTCTTACCTGAAGCCGCTGGTCTTCGCCGCCTTCAGCCGCCGTTCCCTGCTGCGCTTCTCCGGCGTGGAATATCCTTTACATTATGTGTGTGTGTTTTGTGTGTGTGTTCGCCGTCGCGACACACAGTTTTTCCACCACTAAAAGAGCCGAGCGTCTTTTTCAAGATGCCTCGCACCTCCTGTGGCTCGTGTAGAGCCCCGCTCAGCGACAGGGACCACGTGCTGTGTTTCCTGCCTGTGAGTATCACGCAGCTTCAGCTCTCGTCGATGGCGGCTGCCATCGCTGTAATTTGATGCCTACGGTGACTCTGCGGACTCGCCTGGCGTTCATTTACTGAAGCTGCATCTTTTCCGCCTGCTGTAGTGCCGCGCCGTGAAAAGCGCCGTGCTTAGCAGAGCCCGGAACCTCCCTTCACCACGAGGTGCTCGCCGCTGCTGCCGCCAGCTTCTCCGCCCGCTTCGCTGGACTCTATGATCGACGGACAAGAGCCGCTGTGTGCCGCCGCGTCCGTCATGAACGAGGAAGGTGAAGCCGCGTCTGTGGAGGAAGACTGCTTTTCTCTCCCGCTTCGGATGGGCGAGCTCCGAGGATCTCCCCTCCCCCGCCGCTCATGAGCGTCGACGGAGAAAGACCAGCATCGATGCGCTTACCGGCTGGATGGCTGTTTTTCTGCAGAGGAACGTACGTTACCGTCCTCACGACCCGCGCCCTTTTCTTCCTGAATTCACGAAGAAAGCGCGGAGTCCCGGAAAGCCCCGTCTTTAGCCAGGATGCGCACTTCTGCTTCGAGGGAAGCTACAGTGTTAAAATCCCGCCGCGGCCGGATTTCACTAGAATGTCTCGCTCGCACAGTCCCAACATACGCGACCGTGCCAGTGTATTTTGCAGTCACCAAATCAGCATCAATGCTCGTTTGCCTGCACACAAACGCCGTTTTCACGACGCCCCAGGTAAATCTGAAAATGTATTTTCTGGTGTCCCGGCCACGGCCGATGGTGTAATGTGTGTATCCGTAATGCCCACGACTCAGTGCCCATTCATACACACAAGCACAGCCCTGCACAATACAGGGCTTGCACACATAAAATCGACTCGTGTCGATTGTGCAATACATGTAAGTTAGTGAACGTGCCCGCTTTTCAGTGCCCACAATCACTACACACTGCATGTCCCGTGGTTTCTGTAAAAACGAAACGAATGCACGGTCAGTCGGTTCTGATAGACAGTACTCTCTGTGCTACACGGTGTCCCGGCCACAGCCGATGATGTAATGTGTGTAACTGCAATGCCCACGACCCAGTGCCCATTCATACACACAAGCACAGCCCCACACAATACAGGGCTTGCACACATAAAATCGACTCAATGTCGATTGTGCACTATATGTAGTGAGCGTGCCCGCTTTCAAGTGCCCACAATCACTACAAGCTACATGTCAACATGGTTTCTACGGAGCTCGCACCGCGTGCTCTCTCTCTCTCTCTCTCAGCTGAGAGAGCTGAGCGCGCGCGCGGGCTGCCCGCTCGATAAGCGCGCCCCCGCATCACGCCATGTTACAGCACACGACTGCTCTCGTGTCGCCGCCATTTCGCGACCAGAGCCCGGTTTTTCAACCCGTGCAAGCACAGCCCCGTACAACACAGGGTCTGCACACATAAAAACGACTCAGGTCGTTTGTACTTTACATGTAGTAAGCGTGTCCACTGCCAAGTGCCCACAACCACTACACACTGCACGTTCCGCGGTTTCTGTATAAACGAAACTAACGAACGGTCAGTCAGTACACAAACACAGTGTCCCCGGTGTTATAAATGTGCCCGCCACCAAGCGCCCACGTTTATTCACAAGCATAACGAGCCCTACGGGACTCGTCCCGCGCGCTCTCTCTCGACACAGAGAGTCGAGCGTGCGCGGGACGCATACTGTGTTAAACATGTCCCCCGCCTCAGACGCCACGGCGTCCATGTTACAGCACACGGTTGCTCTCGTGTCGCCGCCATTTCGCGACCAGGGCCCAGATTACATTCAACCCCTAGTCACACGTGCACATGCATGGGAAAGACTTCCCGGGGTCTCAGAATGGGTGCTAGAGACTATAAAAAGAGGCTATTCGCTACAGTTTCATCGACGCCCTCCCCGTTTCACGGGAAAAGTCGAAACCACGGTAAAAACAGAAGTAGCACATCTACTTCGAGCCGAAATAGCGAAGCTATTGAGCAAAGGGGCCATAGAGCCTTTATCTCAAGCTCAGAGCGAAGGGGGTCTGTACAGCAGATATTTCCTGGTACCGAAGAAAGACGGGGGTCTCAGACCCATTTTAGATCTAAGGCGTCTGAACAAAACGCTAACAAAGCGGAAGTTCAGAATGCTCACGACCAGAAAAATCCTCGCGCAAATTCGCCGAGGAGACTGGTTTATGGCGATAGATCTGAAAGACGCGTATTTTCACATACAAATTGCGTCACGTCACAGGCGATTTTTGAGATTCGCCTTCGAGGGCCGGGCATATCAGTACACAGTCCTGCCATTCGGCCTGTCTCTAGCACCTCGTACATTTACAGTGTGCATGGACGCGGCGCTGGCACCCCTGAGACTCCGAGGCGTTCGAATTCTGAACTATTTGGACGATTGGCTGATTCTAGCTCAATCGCCGTCAGAACTCGCTCACCACAAGACACTAATACTCGATCACCTCGAGTGCTTAGGTCTGAGAGTCAATTGGGAGAAAAGTTCACTGTTTCCCAGTCAAAGGATCTCCTTTTTAGGACTGGATCTGAACTCACTGTCTATGACAGCACGCCTGTCATCACAGCGCAGGCGAAATACCCTGCAAATGGCGAAATCCTTCCGCAGCGGCCACATAGTGCCGCTCAGGAGATTTCAGAAAATGCTGGGCCTCATGGCCTCAGCCTCTACAGTGCTGCAGTTGGGCCTGCTGCGCATGCGCCCACTACAGTTCTGGTTGAGAACGCGCGTACCGCGCCGAGCATGGTTACACGGTCGTTATCGCCTCAAGGTCACTCAGGAATGCATTTCAGCCCTGACACCATGGAGAGCGTCAGACTGGTACCGGTCAGGTGTAAGCCTGGGGACTTCCTCGAGCCTGAAGGTGGTGTCCACGGACGCGTCCACCTCAGGCTGGGGAGCACTGCTCGACGGCAGACCGCTCTTTGGCCAATGGGCAGAGCGAGCCAAACTACCGCACATAAACTGCCTGGAAATGATGGCGGTGGACTTTGCGCTGAGGCGCTTCTGTCCCCGGATAAAAGGACACCACGTCCTGGTCCGCTCGGACAACGTGTCGGTAGTAGCCTACATAAACCACCAGGGTGGCCTGAGGTCCCGAAACCTATTCAGGTTAGCGGAACGCATACTGGTGTGGGCCCAGCACAACCTGCGCTCGTTAAGAGCAATACACGTGCCAGGCCACTTGAACGTAGGCCCGGACAGACTCTCACGGAACAATGTTCCTACGGGAGAGTGGTCCCTACACACACAGACAGTGCGTCTGCTGTGGAAAACGTTCGGCAGAGCGGAAATAGACCTGTTTGCAAACCAGGAAAACGCTCACTGCCCAGAATTCTTTTCGAAGAGCACGAACGCGCTGGCCAGAGTCTGGCCCCGCCGTCCGCTCTATGCTTTTCCTCCTGTCTCACTCCTGCCTCAAGTGCTGGAGCGTATCAAGGAGAGCGGATGCTCAGTACTACTGGTTGCTCCATACTGGACGAATCAGACCTGGTTCCCAGCTTTGATGCGACTGAAAAGTACTGCCCCGTGGCCGATTCCAGTGAGGAGAGACCTCCTCTCACAGGCCAAGGGCGCGATTCTGCATCCTCACCCCGAGCTTTGGTCCCTACACGTATGGGCCATAAACGGGTACCCGCTAACCTCCCAAGAGGAGTGTTAGACACGATCGAGCAAGCTAGGGCTCCGTCTACTAGACGGCTCTACGCTTCCAAATGGTCGGTGTTCTCTGGATGGTGTTCAGATCAAGGTCTGTCACCACTTCAGTGTGGAGAACCGGAGATTCTCTCCTTCTTGCAAGAGCTATTGGATAAGGGAAGAACCCCATCCACGCTCAAAGTCTATGTGGCTGCCATATCAGCGTTCGTTAATCCAACGCTTGGCCGTTTAGTAGGCAGGAACGACCTGGTGGTCCGCTTCCTTAGAGGCGCCAGGAGGTTAAACCCTCCAAGGCCCCCCCTCAGTCCCCGTTTGGGACCTTTCTACAGTGTTGAACGCTATGAAAGGGGCCCCTTTCGAGCCTATTCACTCAGTTGACATGAAACACCTGTCTTTCAAGACCGTGTTTCTTTTGGCTCTCGCTTCAGTGAAGCGTGTGGGAGACTTGCAAGCGCTCTCAGTGAGAGCTTCTTGTATGGAGTTCGGGCCAAACGACTCTGTAGTCGTATTGAAACCGAAGCATGGGTACGTGCCTAAGTCCCTCAACACACCGTTCAGGGCTCAGGTCATCTCCCTGTCGGCCCTGCCGGCCTCAGAGGACGGAAATAGCTCCCTTTGCCCGGTCAGGGCATTAAGAGCTTACGTGTCCCGCTCCGCTGTTTTTCGACAGACGGAGCAGCTCTTTGTTTCGTTCAGCGGACGCTCCAAGGGGCGAGCCGCGACGAAACAGAGTCTGTCTCGATGGGTAGTGGACGCCATTGCGCTAGCCTACGCATCTAGAGGTTTGGAATGCCCTTTGGGCATCAGAGCACATTCCACGAGAGGCATGGCCTCTTCATGGGCTTGGTATAGCGGAATCTCGTTACAAGATATCTGTATGGCGGCAGGCTGGGCCTCCCCGTCTACATTTATTAGGTTCTATAACCTAGAGGTTCCTGCATTGCAGGCTAAACTGCTCTCGGTCTAGAAGACTATGTATTAGTGTCCTGCCCCGCGCTGCGGCCCAGGTCACTTCAATGTTAATATGTATAAGTGTTCCTGCCCCGCAATGCGGCCCAGGTCACTTCAATGTTTAATGTGTATAAGTGTTTCCTGCCCCGCGCTGCGGCCCAGGTCACTTCAATGTTTAAGCATCACTCACTGACAATGTGTCCCATGAGCATGCTATTACCCCTCATATATATCTATATTTACATATATATGCTGTTATGCCTTAAGAGGCACTACTATAAAGGGATGATGCTAATTTAGCCGCTCTCCCTATACTTCTTGGGGTAGGCACTTGTATACCAGGGCGCGCGCGCCCTTAGGTGTCTGTGTCGGTCCAAGAGCACGCACGGCGTTTTACATGGGGTTCCCGTAGCGTTCTTCGACGCAGTACGAGAGAACTCTACGTAAGAGAACGTACTCGGTTACTAACGTAACCTCGGTTCTCTCTAGAAGAGGGAACGAGTACTGCGTCTCATGGCCGTGCGTGTCCGCGCTGCGTCGCTTCATTGACGAAAATCGGCGTGTTAGACAGCTATGCTCGTATTTATAGGCCTAGGCCACGCCTGTTTGGGCGGGAGGTGACGCAGAAGGGCGCGAAGCGCCCTCATTGGTCAGCGTCCTGGCCTCGCATAGGCTGTGCTTTTCTGGCAGAGCAGCCAATGGGTGAGCTGTATTGCTCCGCCTAGGTTGTATGCTTCAGAAAAGCGTTTTACATTATTACAAAATTAAGGATTAATTTTAGGCTTCAATCTCGACAAAGAAATATCTTTCCCGTAGCGTTCTTCGACGCAGTACTCGTTCCCTCTTCTAGAGAGAACCGAGGTTACGTTAGTAACCGAGTACGGTATGTGCACTTGTTGAATTAACATCATTTGTACTAATATCTTTCACATCTAATGCAGTCAGATTCACTGTGTTCACTCTGAAGGAATCATCTAACATGGCTGGGCACTTCAATGACACATCAAGGATGTTAAGAGGATAAAATCAGGTTTAAAACTGGCCCAATTCAAGTCAATAGGGTGCAAATTTTAAAAAGAGGATAACGGTGTAGGAGTGGAACTCTGTACAAGCCTAGAATGGCTTCGTTCCCTCCTTGCATAGTTTTGTACTTGTACTAAACGTGCTAAACAAAGACCGATTTGTTAACTAAACTAAACTAAACTAAACTAAACTAAACTAAACTAAACACCGATTTTTGTCGTTGTTCTCTGTATTGACAGCACTCCAAATTGACAAAAAATATTAACATTGACCTCAGTTTCGAAAAAAATTTGGGAGTAATTTTGTGTTTTTGTTCGTTCAAACACTGTCTGAAGTGGCTAACTGTGCGCACGAGTGTGTGTGTGTGTGTGTGTGTGTGTGTGTGTGTGTGTGTGAGCCACACAGACAGGAGATTCACAGACGCTCTCCAGTACTGCACTGCGTTCTCGTTTCTTATCGCGCTGGAACGGTTTAAAAGCATTTGCATAAATAAGAGAGTGATCATATAATGTAATGCTAGCCAAAGGATGACGGAAAAAACAGATGCTGCGTTAATTGCGTTAAATATGTTTAACGTGTTAAACTGAAAAAGTTATTAATTGCAATTCATTGTGACAGCACTAGTATTAACATCAAAATGCTACATTCTCTCCCACATATTTTGCTAACTGTGCCAATATATTTCTGTCATTGCTATTACATCAGTGTGTGTTAGTACAAAGTAAATTAACAGTTACACCATCATGGCGTCAACGTTTCTTTAGTCAATCGACAATCCCGCATCCTCAACCACTGAGACCACCTCAATGTAAAAAAAGAAGAAGAAAAAATAAAGATATATAGGAATAAAGAAACTGAAGCTTAACCTCAAGGCCGTGGGTCCTCAGTTCTCTGATTCACTAAATGTGAAAATAAGACCTCAGATAACGTGAGAGTAATTTAAGAGGCAAATATCTCCCTTCATTTAGCGGCTTCCGACACGTAATCCTCTGCAGATGTGCTTCATTGCACATAATCAAATAAATATATAATTGAACAGGGATGAACTGCCTGACTGCTGCCCGTCGCATGGGAGCTGTTATAGTTTGAGAATTTGAATTGAATGCATTAACAGAGCCTACAATCACTGGAAAATTACTCAAATTCATTTAAAAGAGCAGAAAGGTTTGGCTGGTTAGCATAGTCCAGTTAGCCCTTACTGGTAGAGGTAAAAACAAAACAAATATGTGTGAAGCTGCTATTGAGATGAATGGGAATGCTAATTAAAAGCATTGCAGACCTCCTCGATGCTAACGGATAGCTTTCAGTAATATTCACATTCTTGGATGTTAACAGCACCTAGACCTCCTTGATGCTAATGTTAGCTTCTTATAGATATTTTAGTCATCGTCGATGATAATACACAAATTATGCTTGATGCTAACTTTAGCTTTCTATGAGTATACATATTTGATGCTAACAGATAACTTTTTTCAGGTGCATTGATGCTAACATTAGCTTTCTCTGGTATTTTATTTTAACAAATTAACTTTCACGAGGTTCAACGCCACCAAGCTTTTTTCAGGTATTATAGACCTCCTTGATGCTAATGTTACCTTTCTATATGAGAAAAGACATCCTTGATGCAAACAGTATCTTCCTCAGTTAGCCTTTTTGATGATAACTAATTACTGTAGCTTTCTTGAGGAATAATATAACTTGATAACGGATTACTTTCTCTAGGTAGACCTCCTTGATGCTAACGTTAGCTTTCTCGGAGTATTATAGACATTTTTAAAGCTAACATCAGGTTTTTACAAGTATTTGATGCTAACAGATGGCGTTCTTCAGGTATACAAGACTTCTTTAGCTGCTGAAACTCTAAAGGTTCAGACATTCATATTATATTTCTGGAGTTAACAGACGGAACAAGAATATGAATAAAGCCGTGCAGTGCTGTTAATGTAATGTCGGTTAAAGTGTCAAGTCTCCCAGAATTTCCATGTATCGTTTTACAATAATTATTCAGTACTTATCTGCTCCAACAACAATGTAATTTCTTTGTATTTCCTTATTTGGGTGCTTTTATATTATCTCTCGATATGAATTAGTTAATATTATGAAACTATTATCATACAAATTAAAATGCCATAATGTTATTTCAACCCTAAATAATTTTATCAGTGCACTTTTTCCTCTAATGAATTGCGCAATGCTTCTCATCTTTCGGAGTGCAACGGACTTGTGTTGTTCATTTCCCTCTAAATTTCCTCAATTGCTCCCTGAGGAAATTTAGCCAAAGCTTTATTAATCAAAGCCTTTGACTTCAGGAAAGGGATTTCTGTGACTGCTGACTCGTAAAAGTGATGTAATGGTTCTGTTTTGTTGATTGCTGACATCAGCTCAGGATAATTCGGTTAAAGCGGCCATTCATCGTTCAGATTTCATCACCCTTGCTTTCAGTGACTGAAAATAACTCCTTTATATTTATCTTATAGTTCGATCGAGAAACTGAGCTTTGGAGCAGACGGAAAATTATCTCGCCTCACCATCGAGAGATGTTTGTACTCAATACAAATATAAATAATAACCAGACTTTTAGATTTGCTGACTAAAATGTTAGTGCTCGTTCTCGATGGTTGCTTTGTGGTTGTCTATGGGCCAAAATAACAAGCTTGCATAGCCAGACTTCTGTTTCAGCTTATCAAGGACCACACACTTAGACAGAACGAGTCCTACTGACTGACAAGTAAAGTGGTCAACTACAGTTTTTATGTGCTATTTGGGGTGGGGTTATTTGAAGTCGATCGTTCTCAATTTGTGAGTCGCAGCTCTGTTTTGACCCGGTCGAGTGCAACAAGAAAAAATATCAACTACATATTTTGTTTCTGTCAAAGGTGGTGTGTCAAATTGAATTCTGGTACTTGATGTAAATGTATCCGTCCAATACACTCTCATGGCAATTGGCAACCATGTTTTAGCGAATTAGTGGCGAATTTGTGCAAACTCATTTTCTCTCACTTTTCTGCTTACGCAGGTTTAGGGCTAGCCCATCATGCTTTTCATATGAAATTACATGAAACAGTTTTCTCAAGAGATTGGCTTGATTTGTCAGTTAGTTTAAACTGGCCGAATTAGCCAGATGCTAACACGGAGAAGTGACATAGCATGCACTCTTCCTTGAAAACCATGAACAAAATTAAGGAAAATAAATTTTATGTAACACGTAACCCTGAGTATTTGTGATGCTTGCCGTAGCAAACACCACTAAAGGTATACTTCATTTTCCAGCTTCCGCTCCATCTCGCGAGCACAGTCGTGTGCGCACAGCTTTAAAGTATACTCAACCATGGATGAGTGCGGATGGATGCGTTTCGAAACGTTGCAGTACAGTTGCTTTTTGATACCCTACCAGATGTCAGAGGCCAGCAATGAGTCATGTAATTTACAGGACATTCGCTTGGAAGGATAGAAGAAGAAAAGTAGAGGATGCCCAGATAGCAAATGACATCTGGCGCAGTTGTGGCCCACATCTCCCACATTCTTCTGGCCCATATACCGCATGGAATGATGACGATGGCTCAACCGGAGTGTGGCTGGCAATAGCATACTGTACATATCTGGCCCTCATTTGGGCCAACTATGGCATCGCAGCCAGAACTGAGCCATATGTGCCATAGTTGACCCAGATATGCATGCTATCTGGGGCACCATTGCATGCAAAGTTTAAAACAACAGCCAAAACAAAAACAAAAGAGAGGGATAATCTGCTTTGTATCGCTCTTTATGCACTCTTCTTCGACTACTGCACAGCACATCACAACTGTGCATATCGCCTCCTAGTGGACTGTTCTGTCTGAACATTCATCAACTTGTATACGCACCATCCGCGGACCATCCGGATGACGAAAATGACAGTATACCTTGGGCCTAATAATCAATGTAAATAAAGCTCAAGGTAACTTTATAAGTAAGAAATAGGAAATGAGAGAGCCAGTTTCGCACGTACAGTTCTCTACGGATGTGAATCCATTGGCGGATCCCGGGATTGCTCACTGTAAGCTCCAGAGATTGCACCTCAACAAGGCTGTGTAAACAGGACTGAGCCAGGGTCATTAATATGGACTGCTCATTACATCACACCCGTTTCCCCGAGTCTGATGTGGTGTTTCCGATGCTGGCATGTGAGGTGTTTTCACAACCCTATGACACCTACCTTCTGTGCTCTGTGGCTCAGGAAATGTCTGAAATGTGGGCCGTAACAGGTGGCGGTTGACAGGGCACTGCTTCTTCCTGTAGTATAGCCCCCCCGGTCTGACTGCCGAACTGAGAAAAGTCTCAAAATGATGAGTTTTCCATACCCCATTGACTCCGGGAATGTGCGTTATGGTGGGAGGTCCACGATACAAAGGACACCAGGACAGTCGGGCTTAAAGATGGGCAGAGTGATCTGAATGATGCATGAATTTCCCTGAAGGCACAGAAACTGCCGTTTTATTTTTTTACTGAGGTTAGAGGGGCATTCTGGG